>NW_026555180.1:2880558-4308617 GCF_021234165.1 Pteronotus mesoamericanus
TCAGAGGCTGGAAAGTAACCCTTGCACATAATGTATTTTTTAAACAACTAGCTTACAGTTAACATGTGCCAATTTGAATGAAAAATTCCTATCAGAGGTCATGGGCTTATTGTGAACAAACTCTGATAAACGTTAGTACTCATATAGATGTGACTGTTCCAACTACATCTGAAAGAGAACTGTTCTATAAACTAGTGCTGCTCTCCTTTGAGTCCCCTTATCATTTCAGCACAATGAGATGTAAAGAGGTATGGGGGTCGAGCAGACCCATGTCCAAATCCTGACTCATTCATTTGCTTCAGTCTTAAGAAATTGCCTGCTATCTCCTGGCTTCAGTTTTCTTCAGGACAACTTGAGCATAATAAAATCTATGTAAGGAACATAGGTAATGTCTGAATATCACCCAGACATTGCTAGGAGGAAATGGATGACTACAGAGAGGCTGAGCACTGCTAGTACCTCCAGGATAAGATAGCCGCTGATAAGCCTAGAGTGAAGAGATCAAGGGGCCAGCAAATGAAATCACAGGTAATGAAATGTCGAACAAAGTTGCCTCAGGATTTCCAGTCAAGTTATACCCTCTCAATAACTCTGGGAATAGAATTAGGGAAGCAACATCCTTCTTTGCGGGGCTAACTCATGGCTTTGGAATGTGTTGGTTTTGTGGGTCATGCTGAAATATATTTAGCATAAATGACTGAGCAGCTACAGTCATTAAAAGCAACACTGCTAATCTCAGCCAAGAAGGATGTCATGGTCAAATGAAATAAGCATGTTCATTTCCAGCACTTTCCCCTCAAATTGTTAAAAAAGAGGAAAACTTCCACAAAAGACAAACATGCCATCACTTAGTTCTATAGCAATATATATTTATTTGTTCATTGATTTGGCTATGTTTGAAAGTTTCAGACATCAAACTTGTTAAAGTCCTTACTGAAATTTTAGTCTTTGAAGCTAATCATACCATTGTCATTGACAGATTGAACACAAATATAGGGAAACTGAAAGCCTAAAAATCTGTCACTCCTAAAATATTTATTTCAATTTTGGCTAGCACAGACACATTTCAAGTTTTATAAATATGTTTTGGGACTTTTCTTTTTAAAATATCCCTTTGAAACCCTTTTTTACCTATCATTATCACTTGATGTTGTGTTCCCTTGGGCAATTCTGTCTGTGTTGTGCACCTAAAATTCACCTGCATAGTCCCTTCCTCTCAGAAGAAAACCATGCCCTTTTTCTCCTGGACCAAGAGGCAAAGCTCCCTGGGGTGTTAACTGACCTCAAAGTCTTCCCACTTTCTGCCCAGATGTTCCTATATCCATGAAAACCTTCATCCCTTAACACCTCTTCTGGGCCAGCAGTTCCTGAGGTGTTCATTTCAGACACACACACACGCATACATTAATCCCCACTCTGCATTGACCACAAATGACAGATGGGTCTCAGTTCCCAATGTGTCTTCACAAGATGGAAGCACCTCTAAGCTTAGAGGCTGACTCAAGGCACCCAAGGTTGTGGTCTTTCTGGAGGGCCCTGTCAATGCTATAGACTGTCACAGGAAGTGCTTTGCAGGGTGCTCCTGGATCTGAGGGTTACTGTCTGGAGCCAGCTGAGAAGGGAGCAGGGCTCTGAATCCCACAGAGCCCATCCTGGGGTTGTCACTGATGGGGGTAATATACATGAGTCATTGCAAACACTTCTCTGTTTTCCAGGAGAGGTGACATGGCTCTTCCCTCTAGTGGAGAAGGCCCCAAGCCCCTTTTTCCAAAGGTTTTTATTGAGAACCATATGCACAGTGGGATGGATGCAAATCTCATCAATCAATGTCAAAAGGCTATGTTTACAGAAAACAGAGATCATAGAAAACAATTGGAAGAACACAAGAGATCTGCTTCAGTCAGGGTCTATGAATAATGTAAATCTCCTTCCCAGTATGAGCCGGTTATCATAGCTTCTGAGGGAAGAACAAAGCATGCTTAGAGGAACTTACTTCTAGGCCTGATTATCCCCGGGAATCACCTGATCCAGTTTAGAGCTGTTCCTGCCTTTAGTATTGTTTCAAGCCTGAGCCAGGCGGGCAGGGCAGAGCCACCAATAGATAAGGAGACTTCTTTCAGATGGAATGAGGACTTGGGTCATGTCCAAGCCAAGCTGAGAGGTGCAGGCCTTTTTGCCTTTTCTCCGTGTCCCACAAGTCGTTGCCTGCTGCCCATACCGGCTGTGTCTGGCTTAAGTTGTCCCTCCTCGTGAGAGATCTTACCCGTCTTTGACTAACTGACCATCACAGGGCCAAGCAGGGGGACAGGTTTTGTCTCCTCAGTGGCCTGTTTTCCCAAGGCCTCCTTGATTATTTCCAGTCTTGGGGCCCTCTCGCCTGTCGACGAGGCTACAGCCCCTGAAACCAGGCAGGGCATTTCCCAAGAATAGACAGGTAAATAAAGCAGCTCTGAAATAACAGAACCAGAGAAGCCACAAGAAAAGAGGATACAAAGTAGATTGAGATCCTCTTCTGAAGACTATTACAGGAAAATAAGGCTTAGGAATTTTTGCTCTATCCTAGAGCACAGAGAACCATGGTCTCCAAGTTTAAGGGCCAGTCCCAGATCCACCCTTTGTCCACTCAGTAGTCTAGAAGAAAGTTCTTATTTTTTCAGCTCTAGAGTTAGATAAGAACCCTTTCCACACCTCCAAAGATGGATGTAAGAGAAGCTACAGCCCCAAAGGGCTCCTAACACCACCAAGCAGGTCCCCGAAGCAGATTTGCACGTTCTGCACTGTAAGGCCAGAGTTCTCATCTGGAGCAAAGAGGCATGCTAGCTCTCTCTGCTGTCCTTTTCCTGCCTTTTTTCTGATTGCTAACATCTGTTTCTGTGTCAAAACTAGGCTCTAAGTGTCTTCGCCTTTTCTTCATCTTTGCTTCTTCCTCTTACCACCTATAGCACCCAGCACAAGGCCTAGTCCAGACTGGACACTCCATAAAAACTTGTCAAAATGATAGTCCATTTAGAAATGCATGATATTATGAATGAGAAAGCCTTTTATAAACTATCTTATTTCTGGGAGAAGCAGAATGTATTCTTGTGGAATGATTCCATTGCCATATTTAGGCAAAATTTTTGTCACTTGTCAAACACAGGAATTCAGGGCTGGGTAACAGAGTGGCATGTCCTGGGTGCCAGACTTATACCAAATGTTACCCCTGCCAAAACCTTTTGCAACAAATACAATGACATCTCCAGTGCTTGTGCATGGAAGCTATGCATCCCTAATACCATGCAGTGAGCATTTACAGTCTATGAAGTAAGGCTTACAGACCCCAGCCTGAGACTGAAGCTACATGAAATCTAGAAGAAACTCCCAAGTTTTTGCCATGGTCCAAATGCCATGGTGTTCTGGCTCCTACCTCTGTCTCCTGTTCACTACACAGCTTTGGACAGGCCCCCCTTTCTGCTCCTCCAACAAGGCTCTAATGCTGCTGTTCCACCTGCTGTTGGCCTGTCCTCTCAGACCTCATCCCCCTCAACTACAATGCCTCGTCACCAGGCTAATGTAGGGCTCAGCTCATTGGTCACTGTCTCAGCAGCCATCTTTCTTTTTCACAAGTGTGCCATGTGTACTGCTGTCTGGTTGTTTTTTCTGTGACCCCTGAAAGCAGCAGTCAAATCCTCATTCCCCACTGTGGCATCCCACAGCTGGACACACAGCCAGGGGTTAAAAAACACTCATTGAACAAACCAAAATTTATGATCATAAATGGTTTTAAAATAACCTCAATACTCACACACCTATTAGAATGGCCAAAATGCAGAACACTGGCAAGTAATGACCAGGATCTCAAGCAACAGGAATTCTCATTCATTACTAGTGAGAAGGCAAATTATACAGCCACTGTGAAAGACAGTGTGATGGTTTCTTGCAAAACTAGACACAGTCTTACCCTACAACCTAACCATCACAATATTTTGTCTTTTCACAGAGGAGTTGGAAACTTATGTCCACACAAAAACCTGCACATGGATATTTATGTAAGTATTATTCATAATTTCCAAAATGTAGAAGCAAACCAAGATATCCTTCAGTATGTGCATAATAAACTATGGTACATCCATTCAGTAGAAAACTATTCATCCCTGAAAAGAAATAATCTATCAAGCCATGAAAAAAAAACAGAAAAGAAACTGAAATGCATATAACTACACAAAATAAGACAAACTGAAAAGGCTATATACTGTATGATTACAACTTTATGATATTCTGTAAGACAAAACTGTGGAGACAATAAAAAGATCAGTGGTTGCCAGGGATAACAGGCAAAACATAGAGGATTTTTTAGGGTAGTGAAACTACTCTGTATGATACTATAATGATAGATACACATCATTATACATTTGTCCAGATCCCGAGAATGTACAACTCCAAGAGTGGACCCTACCATAAACCATGGACTTTGGGTGATTATGATCTGTTAGCACAGGTTCATCAATTATAACAAATGTGCCACTCTAAGAAGGCAGCCATATGGATAATTGGGGAGGGGGTGTAAGTTATATGTCTGGGGTCAGGTAATACTTCAGAATTCTCTGTTCCTTCCTCTCCATTTTGCTGTGAACCTAAAACTGCCCTTTAAAACATCTCAGTCATAATACGAAATATGAAAATTTTTAAAACACACTGAGTTAACCTCCTCCCCCATAAGATCACCAAAGTTTAATAAAAGCCAGTTTGCTTGCATACTATGTTAACAAGTATATAGGGAATATTCTCTCAAACATTCTTCGTGCAAGTGTTCATTGATATGACCTAATGGGAGGTGGGTAGACCATTTTGAAATAAATATCAAAATCACAAATGCACATAGTCTTGACCCAGCAATTCCATTTCTAGGAATTCAGTCTACAAATACACTTGCTAATACATTTGCATGTACTTCTGCGCAATAACATGAGCAAGGCTATTTTCCATTGAAATATTGGCTGCAATAGCGCAAGATTGTAAATAGTAAAAGAGTCCATCAAAATGTTCAAAATATTAGATACACATATGAAACAAATACTGAGGCATGTATATCATTAATGTGTGTGATGGTTAATTTTATGTGTCTCCTTGACTGGGCCATGGATGCAAAGGGAGTCAGTCAAACACTGTTTCTGGGTGTATCTGTGAGGGTGTTTCTGGGAGAGATTAGCATGTGAATTGGTGGACTGAGTAAAGCCAATGGTCCTCTCCAATGTGGACAGGCATCATCCAATCTGATGAGGGCCTAAGTAGAGCAAAAGAGCAAAGGAATGTTGAATTCACTCTGCCTGACTAATTAACCTGTGACATCAGTCTTCTCCTTCCCTCAGTGCTTCTGGTTCTCGGGCCTTCAGACCTGGACTCTACCAATATCTACTATGGGCTCTCCAGTTCCCAAACCTTGAAAATACGCCACTGGCTTTCCCAGGTCTATGGCATGCAGGTGGCCAATTGTGGGACTTCTCACCCTCCATAATGGGATGTGCCAACACCTTATAATAAATTCCTTCCTATTCAGATACATACTTACATATCATATCAGTTCTGTTTTCTGGGGACCCTGACTCATACAGGTGGAAAGAAACAAGAAAATATTAACCATGTTACCTATTGGTAAGAAAGAGGGAAAGAAATGGCTGGGGAAAAGAAAGAGAGAGACTTCACTGAATAGCCTATTAAATTGTGGGATATTTGTTCAAGAGTAAATAAAACATGTCTTATCTATTTTTTAAAAAAGTTTAATTCCAAAATCTTACCGAAAAGTTTAAGAGAAAATAAGTAAAATACCATTTTAAATTATATTCTTATCTCATTTTATAACTAGAACAACTAAGCAAAGAGAAGATAGATAAGTTGCTCAGGAGAAAAGGAAGTTGGGCCTCCACTTCCAAGCTAGCACTCACCATACTCCACCCCAGCCCTTTGGAGACATTCTTAGGACTTCCTTGGAGCAAAATTGGAGGCTCAAGATATGAATTATAAGGAAAGTGTCCCCACATATGTTAAACACATTATGTCTTGGTTGACATGATAAATTGAATGGTCCTGCCAGGGAGCATCAGCCTGAAAATCAATTGTTGGAGCCATTTCCAAATGGCCTATGTAGATTCAGAAAGACTGAGGCTCAGTGCCTCCTTCTAACCCCTAAGTAAGGGGATGACTTGGCTGAGTTTGCAGGCTCAAGATGAATCCAAGTGAAGTAACACTGGATTCTTGGCACCTTTGGATGGAAGAATCAAGCATATCAGCACTTAACTGTCCAGACCAGTGTGGCCCATGATCTGGGAACTTAAATAGACTTGATGTAAATTGATGGTTCCTTAATTCCTAGCTGTCATCTTTGGACCACTTACCGCGACCTCTCAGAGTCTCATTATGTTTGGAACTAAAGCTGGAATAATGATACTAATATTGCAGGTTTGTGAGAAAAATTAGAGATAAGGGATGTAAAGAACCCAGAACAGTACCTACTCCTTAGTGCAAATGCAATAAATGGTGACCATATTATATACCCAAGTTAACAGCACAAACATCGGCCATCCAAAAACCACATGTCCTTGTCTCTCCAGTTTGGTCAGTCCTACCCTCACCAATGCATAGGCTCCAGAGTAGAGTGTTTGCATCATAAGTCCCAGCTGTGCACCAGTTACTGGAGTAATTTAAGCAAATCAGTTCTCTGTGTATCACTTTCTTAATCTGCAAAATCAGATAATAATACTGACTACTTCCTCTTTGAGATACTTAGAACCAAGTCTCACACATAGTATTAAGTATTAGCCATCATCATTATTTATTCAGTACAAAGTTTAAACCATTGTGAAATGTCAGTTTGGTCCTGATTTTAACAGCCTAACACTGAGCTGAGGATCAGAGTGAAATGCTGTACTCACTGTAAAGCTTTTCACACTCATACCAAGCCCAAGGGGCTTGCCCATGCCAAAGCTGCGGTCTCCATTTTATTGGCCCTACTCATGGCTTGTGTTTATTTGTCTAATATCCACTAAGAGCTTTAAATATTTACTCAACAGAAATGGAAATCTACCCAAACAAAACTAAATAAACAAAATAATCAATTTGCCTCCCAGAAAATCTCCATTTTAAAAATTTTCTGTAATCACTTTTTGAGATATTACTGTCTTTGCAGAATTAGGTAAAAATATTCCTAGCTCCCTTTTGTTGACTCATTCAAGAAACACTTATTGAGCCCCCGCCAAGTGTCAGACCCCAAACCAGGTCCTGGAGAGAGAAACACAGATAAAACCAGCACCCACCCTTGAGGAGCTCTCAAGGGTTAGAGCAAACAAAGCAAGGGGATGATGATAATGTGGTATAAGAAGAGCAGAGTGTTATCCTCTATGCAACTGAGATAAATAAGCAACCAAGTAAAAAACATTTTTCTAATGTAAAAATATATCTGTGTGCTGCGGGAACACACCAAATGCTGCTGCTGAATCTAAGGACCAAGAAATATGTTGTAATACACACTCACAACTTTCCAAGTTTAGAATTAGAAGACATTGTCAGAATTTCAGCATTCAGTTCTCCAAACACTATACTTTATAAAGTAAGAATATAAATAAACTTCATAGTGACAATCATAGTAATAGTGCCATTTTGTATTTTTACTTTTTTTTCTTTTTATTCTATCTTGTCTTTTTATGTTTCCAATATAACTATATAGTGAGGTTGAAAGTCATTTCTTATCTCTACGTTTTAAAGACAAAAAAGGAGATAAAATCATAAATACTGAGGTTTGCCCTAGGTTATTCAAATGGTAAAAAGTCAGATCAAAAGCATCTGACTCCCATTCAGCAGACTTGCCTAGCAACATCAAATGAGGTCAAAGGGCCAGGAAATTAGGTTGGCATAAATTACTGTAAGAGGAGCTTGTTTTGCTAATGAGTAGCTAAAAAGTCAAGAAACTGAACTGAAAGGGACAGAATAAGAAGCCAGAGGTTTTACAAATGGTTGTGTTAAAGGAAATTAAGACAAGAAAGTAGACTTGCCAGTTATTAGAGTAGTATTATTTTTTTAATATTAAAACCCAATGTTGGTGAAAGTGTAGGAAAATGGTATTCATACCACATTGGAGGGAATATAAGTTAATAGTATTTTCCTAAATTAATTTAGTAGCAAGTATCAAGAGCTTCAAAACTCCTTGTGCCCTTTGACCCTACAATTCCACCTCTGGGAATTGGTCCCAAGGAAATAATCCAGCAGTGATACAAAGTTTTTCTACAAAGATGTTAGTTTTGATAATATTAACAATATAAAACAATGAAATATATACCAATAAGAATGAATAAGTTATCTGTATAATGAGATTTAAAAGCTTTTGTAGAAAGAAAATCATTATCATGATGAGATGTTCACAATACGTTGCTGAAAGGGAAATAGGTTATAAAACAACAGGTACAACACAAGAACGTTCTCTCAAAATGTATATGTGTTCAGAGAAAAAAAATACCCACCAAAATATTACCTCACAATGATGGGGGTTGCATTTAAAAAAATATTACAGGTCCAGGTGACATTCAATATTATTTTATAATAATTTCAGGTGCTAGGCAGGTGCTAAACTTGTCAGGGGGATAACTTTGTAAATTATATAAATGTCTTACTACAATGATGTACAATGATAGGGGGTATTTTTTTCATCTTTTTAACTTATCTATAGGTATTCCCTTTTAGTTTTACTTTTGACATTGAATGTGTGCTGTCTGCATAAATTTTTAAGGATTTGTTTCAGAAGTGGATCTTAGCCAGTCCTTGACCACACCTGTCAAGTTTTTCACCGAAGTATGCTAGCAGGCAGGTGCCCAAAGGGTTTAAGGGTTAAAAGATTAACAACGGCAGGTTGAATCTGAGAAAGGCCATTATTATCTTTTAAAATTTATTTCCACTATCAGGAAGGTCAAATTCATCTTAAGAAATGTTTTCTGCTCCCTTGGGCAGCACTGTCCTCTTCCTTAGCCCGTATGATCCATACATTTATAGTGAGCACGCTCAGGCTCTAACACACATATGGTCTCCAGTCACCTGGGGGTGAATACTGTAATTTCCCAAACCAGCTGGTCACTCTCTGTATCTTTCAAAACATCCTTCCCCACCATCCAGGTCTTCCCATCCTCAGAGCCACAGTGCAAACTAGCATTTTACATAAGAGCAAGGAGTTTTAGTTTTAATCAAATTAAAAGATAAACCTCATTTTGTTCTTTTTGTTTTATTTCCTTTCTTGAATCTGCCAGATTCTGTCCCATTTTCTTACTCTTTCCCACAATGACAGTATTAATAGAAATTATGGAATTCAAGGGTGTCCAAAAAGAAATACAAAACAGTTTTGATCACCCACAAAGAGGGTGTACAGCCTTCCTTATAGTTATAGGTGTCACATTGTAAAGCCTTTGAAAAAAACATGCTCATGCTTTTAAGGTTACATTTTAAGCCCTTACTGAAGGAAGCAAGTATAAGTCTTGCTAACATAATATATTATAACTTCAAGTGCAACCAGCAGATGTCTAGTAGTACTGCAACACCTTCAGTCAGACACTGGGCTAGAGTATGCCCCTCTAAAACTAGAGAAGCTTAATGGAAAGTGACAAAATAAATCTTAATTCTAAGATTGATAAGGGCAAGATGATTTAAGAGGAACAGCCTAGCCAGAGACCCCTCCCAGGTTAACTGTTAATCATTGCTTATCTGTTCCTGTAGCCCGTTTTCACATCCCTTCCCCCGCCTGCGTAGCACATCAATCTCATCCATCTCCCACCTGAATGCTAATCCCTTCCCCCACCTGGGAAGCCCAGCCGTTTCCTGCCAGAATGCTAGGGCTTATAAACCCCTATCTAACCCCGATTCAGGGCTCAGAATTTGGAGACTGCCTCCTCTGAGCCCGCGCGTGTGAATAAAGGCTTACTCCATTCCCTGAATCGTGTCTTGAGTCTGGCTTTCCGTAACAAGATCAGCAACAAATAGCATTTTAATAAGACTTTAATTAACCACAATTTACCAAAAGTCACATAACCATTTAGAGTTTATAAGTAGTAGAGAGTAATAAAATATATTTCCCATATGAGTATATTGCATGGTTAATCTTTGATAGAATAAAAGATCCATAATCATAGTGATCTTTTAATATGACTCCCAAACACATCTTAAAGTTAGATATGTCTATGGAGCCACATAACTCCAAGAAAATCTTCAAATCTTGTTTCAACAAACAGCATAACATTATCAGTTTCATCAGATTTCATTTGTCCCTTCTAAATATTACATCAATGCAAAAGTAAACAAACAGGAAGAAAAAATACAGGAACACAAACCTGAAGTGCAGTTCATCTTGTCACCTCCTTTCCTCATCACTGGGGCATTTGGACATGGCCAGCTTGGAAGGAGTTCGTCACTTTCAGGGGAGGCCTGTGGGTTTCTTCCCCAAATGGAGCCAGCTGAGCTGAGGTTGGTTTTTAAAAGTAAAAGTCCATTTTGAAGTTAGCTCTGGATGGAGTGACTAATTCCTTTCTTCTTTGAGAAAGAGCTCTGAATCTGGTCTGTGCAGCACGAGACTTTTACCTCATATCTTGTCAGATGACCCAAATGTGCTATAACTAAAAGAAAGAAGAAAGTAGGTTCTGGGCGATGCCTGTGTCAGAGCCTGTGGGGCTTTAATCCTCAGCATGACACATGTGGGGAAATATAAACAGGAAACTCAGAACCAGGCCGACAGCCAGAAGCATTCAGAAAACGTGCCAAAGCATTATGAAACACCAGCACTCTGTACTGCACATTCACTTCTTGCATTTCACAAGGCCATGTCTCTCCCCTAATATAAGTTCACATTAAACCTGGACAAGTCTTGCTGACATGTCCAGCCTGTCATATGTTCCTGTCATCCAAGTCTGGGCTCTCACACCCTTTGCCCTTCTGCCAACCTCCCAATATTTATTATGAAACATCTACATACATGATGCTACAGGACCTTCAATTCAGTTTTTTCTGTTTCAGACCCAAGGCTTCTTTATCATGTGCCCACCATCCCTGCCATGTGCCCTGAGAAACACCTGATCCATTCATGAGACATGGTATTGTCCGATTATCTCTTTTATTTCTCTCTTATGGTCCCTCCTATGTCCCGCATTCAGAATCATGTTCTCAAAATGGCACAGGGTCCATCTTATCATAGTGCTACTCAAAAAGCTGCAACACAGAAAGGAAAAAGGCCCAACCTCCTGTTCTGGCACTCAAGGCCTTCCATTGTCTGGCCTCAGCACATCTTCCCACCTTGTTCCATGGGCCTTTGAAAAAAGCCTTTGTACTCATCTGGATGATACTAGAAGGCACTGTTCAAACTTTTGTTTGCATACGCTCTGCAGCCATCATCCTGCCACTCTCTTTCCTTATCTTCTTGAATGTGACCCCACCCACTCTCACAACACTTCCCACTCCTCTTTTCCCTCCTCATACTTTAGTCTTCACCACCATTCTCGTTCTCTGAAGCATAATGTCTGCAGCTTCCTGATTGTCTTCCTCTTAACCTGTGTCATCTCTCTGTAACAATAACAGAGACAGTCAGTGAGGGCCCTTATGATGTGTCACAATTTTCTAGGAAATATAAATTCTTTAGACCCATTTTTCAGATGAGAAAAAGTGATGCATAGAAAAAGCAAGTACTTTCCCCCAAGAATCCCTTAGTCAATCTGGCACTGCTCTTCAAGTTCTACCTGGGATCAGGGTTATTTATTTGGGAATGGGGCATATGCACTCAGGGACAGTACAACTTCCTCACTCTTCTTGTTACCCTTTCCAGAGGCCACCTCAGAATGCCTTCTCATTCTGGGTAATTACCAAGTAGACATGATTAATTGGTAGATTAATAAGCTTTAATGGAGAGATGAAATGTTTCCCTTTAGCCATGGACAGGGATTTCAACAATGTTAAGAATAAGCAGAATGATTTTGAAGTTTAAGGTAACATTCTTATAGTGGTTTGGCTGACAATGTTAACCTGCCTATTTAGTGAACCAAAAGACATCTGACAATCTCACTGAAGTAGCTGAGAAGCCCATCTAAAGTTGGGGGAGCTTTCTACCTTCCCTCATATTGTACAGTAGCCATGACGCTGAGGAGATGAACTCCACCTCCAGCTCCATAGTTGGTCCCAGTGGCCTGAGCCAGCCAAGGTCATCCTACCCTTTCTTCCAAAAAAATTCAAGAATGGGCACTCCTGAGCAAAGCCAGGCAGTACATGGCATCCTTCTGGCCATAGTGAGAGCAAGGCTTAGTGCTTCTGCTCAACTGTGTTGGGAAGCACCCTGTCAAGAGGCTTCTCTGGGCACCCCTCTTAAGACATGGAGGAAAACAAGTCTGAGGATGAAGCTCATACACAAAGCAGTATTTTCAGAGAATTACAGAGAAAGTGGTACAAACTGATTCAACCCATATTACTTCTGGAATGCGCAATGACAAGAGCCAATATGTGCTTTTTGGTGTTTTTCAGCCAGGTCAGTAGAGCTGAATTTTCAATTACTTATAACCAAAAGTGTCCCAACTTGCATAGGTTCCCACAACAGAGAGCAGAGGTAGCTGGGGAGCTAGAGGGAGGGATGTCTCAGGAGAAGGAGGAAGGAGGCCGAGCTCCTTTTCCTCTACACCAGTAGCCAGGCACAGTTCTGCCTCTGTCTTCTCCTTCTCCCATCCTTCCCCCTGCCCCTGCTGTTCTTTTTTTTTTTTTTTTTTTTTTTTTTTTGCTCCCTTTTTATCTCTCTCCCTATAAAGAAAGAAAGTAAAGGAGGTGTTGAGTAGACAAAAAAGGCTAGTAAAGAGAAAGGAGAAGCTGGAGTCAGCAGTGGTTTGCAGCTTTTAGATAAATAAATACCACCTCGTGAGTTCCCAGATTTGGTCCTTACACTCAGAAACACACTAGTAGGACCCGGAGGGCAAATGATATTTCATTCAAGAGATACTTCTGGCCTTCCATTGGGTACAATACCCTCTTCTGGGCTCTTTGGAAGTAAAAAGGGATCACAAAGACCCAGCGTTGGCCCCAAGAAGCTTACTGTCAAGTAGACAAGCAGACCTTGAACGTGACCTTATCAGCTTAACTCACAATAGATATTCACCTCCAAAAATGGGAATTTGTGACCAATTTTTAAAATCAGTTTAGCTTATTATCTTTACTCAATCTCTAGCAGAAAGGAGAGATTTCATTTCAAGGACTTTCCTACCTTTTCCAGTCAAGGCAATTTCTTCCCCCTTCCTCCTTCCTGCTTCTCAGTGAAGAGAAAAATGTCAGGAATCTGTACTGTTTAGTTTAACATGTGTGAACACACACACATGAACACACACACTTGCCTGGGATTTGTCAATGGCTTAGTTCCCCCACAGAGTCTAGGATAAACAGTCATAGCTGGCAAGAAAAATTCAATATCAAAAGTTAAAAGAAAATTTCCAAAACTCCAGGGTCATTTGTGTATGCCAGAGCACTGAATTCACTGGGCCAAGCCCAGAGTTACTATTAAAATTATTGGAAGGCATAAGTACACTTGGTTTTATCAGTAACATTGTCTTTGCAGGACTCTAGAACACCTGTATTTACACATAAGCAGTCAGAAATAATTTATGTATTGTCCTGGAATATTTTTATAAAAAAGTTTACATATTCATAATTGACTTGCATTTAAGAATATTTTTAATCTGGTTGGAATTCACATGGTTTCTGTGATCCACAAATAATCCATTTTTGCTAAACATCACAATTGATGAGAAAGGAGAACATGGAGAAGCACATATGTGTGTGCATAAGTGTGTGCCTGTGTACAAGCATGTACATACCTGGAATCTAAACTCAGCTCTTCTTCTACATGCTATGGGTCTTAAGAAAAGGTTGTGAACCTCTGTTTTACTAAGTTCAGCAATTTTGTAATTAAAGAAACACTGACCTGGGCCCCAGGAAAACTGTGGCTTTAGGAAAATCACTTTACCTGTCTATAGCTCAGTTTTTGCACATGAAAATAAAATAGAGTGTAGTCTAAGTGCTTGTTGCATAAAGTGCAGCCAGGGACCATGAGTACCACTAGGGAATATGTTAGAGATAAAGAATCTCAGGCCCCACACCAAAACTACTGAATCAAAATCTGAATTTAAATGAGATTCCCCTTGTGACTCCTGTGCACATTAAGGTTTGAGGAGCACTGGCCTGAATGATTAACCTAAAGTACCTTCTGGTGACACATTCTGTTAGTTTAACTTTTGTGGAAAATTTAACATACCATGTCCAAACGCTGCCTTATAACATTTGTGGGTAGGCCCTGGCAGAATCTGGTTTGAATCTTGTCTACTGATTTCAGTCTTATTCCAGGCAATGACATAAACAAATCCAATCATCTCTATAACTTTCCCAGACTGCTGAGCCACATTGTGACTTCCAGCTTCCTATGAAACCTCTTAGGAAAGTGCCATTTCTTAATACTTCAGACCTATAAACAGCTTTTACATCTATTTCTGGGCTTACAGGATTTTGCCAACACAGATTAGTGACAGGAAAGATTCTAGATGAATTATGATAGCGATAGTCTCTTAACCACGATGGTTAAAAGAAAGCATGAACTGACTAAGAGTGAGCTAAGTCTGGCAAAACTCCTGCAATCTTTTATTTAATGGGGTCATAAATGGGGAGACTAGGCAGAAGACTGTGGACTTAACAAATCAGAAGTTAATGAAAGCATGTGCAGACTTCTTTCTGTGAGCAAGATGAAGAATGCGATTAGAAGAATAGGGCACTTTCACAAACACCCATACTCCATCGCAAACGAGTCAGTCTGAAGAGTGGTCTTGAGTGAAAACCTCAGGTGCTGCACTTGATCCCTCCCAAGAAAACAGCAGCCAGGCTGGGTGTGGACATGGTCATGATCACCCTTCTGTGTTGCAAGTCAAGAATAGAAGAGGGAAGGAAAATGAATGGAATACATTCCCCACCCCTCCCCCAAAAAAGCAAATTCAAGGTTATAAAACAGAACTAAAATCTGAAGGGGAAAAAATTATCAAATAGGTTTTGGGGGGGAAAAAAAACAGAGAATGTGGAGGTGGATTCTGGTAGTATTCCCAGAGTCCATGAATGCCTGAGAAGAGTTGTAAAGCCAAGCTAGAGGTTGAAAGGGAGCTGGGAGGCTCATATCAGATCCCGACAGTATAAAGGCAAATCTCACAAGTTATCTACATGAGGGGGACCTGGAGTTAACATGGACTGCAAATTCACTGACTAAGCAAATCAATAATCCAAGAGATCCCATTAAGATGAAACCAGAGGCCAAATCTAACTATATGAAAGTTAACAGAGACAAATCTAAAATCCTATTCTTTATTTCCCAAGCCTAATTTTGCTAGGACAAGACAAGGCACACAAAAAGCAGAAGCACGGATGGAAAACACAACTAGACAAATATTGGGGTTTTGATTGACTAAGACATCCTCTGTGAATTCTAAGTATGATCAGAGACTGCTTGCTTAGCTACCCTAGTGGAAGCATAACTTCTAATACAAGGAAGGGTGGTCACGCTTGAAATCTGCCTCCAGAGCAGTGTTTTCCAAATGTTCTCCCACCAGGCCACTCAGAGAAAATGATAACAAGGTTTGCTTGTGGCCAGAGAAGACCAGCCAGCCTCTTAGCTAGCCCAGAGCCAAAGGAATTGATATCTGCACACCTGGAAGCTATCAGGACAACCTAGAAACCAAGGTACCCTACCCCAGATCTGGAACTAGGACAAGAGGGTATGAAGTTCCAGAGTCTGATATAAGAAAGGCCTTTGTAAAAATAGAGCTCTCAGCAACAAAATGGCCAAATTCAAAGATGGTATATTTGTCCCATCCCTGAATTACCTAAACAAAGGCCACTTGCAGTGGGCATAAGCATCTAATGGGAATCCCTTCTACCCTCTCTTCTTGGCCCTCTGATTTTGCATTCAGTTTGTGGATTCTTTTGTTTTCTTTTGTTTTGTTTTGCCCTCATAACAAGTCAATGTGCTAGGCAGGACATTTTCTCACTTTTTACATTTTGAAATAGGAAACTGGGGACAGTAGTGACAAATCTAAGTCTAGAATTTAGATGTACAAACTTGAACACCTTCTGTCATTTACTCTATCTCAGTTACTAGCTGTACATTTCTGTGAATTTTGGGTTAACTTTTCAGTTCTTCCAATTAATAAGGAAGTCACTGTTTTTAATACAGTAAGATGCCATGGTACTTGTATTATTTGTGTCAATTTCTAAGTAAGAGTCGCAAATCAATAAATGTGTCCTACATGTGCCATTAAAAGTAAGGTGAGCAGTATGGTCTCTAGTTTTTCTTTGAAACAAGTTAACTGGTGTCACTAAACCAGTAGGAAAGGTCAAAAGGTTTTGATTAGTACAGATTTTTGAAAATATTTTTGTTATAAAAAGATAACCATATACAGAAGATAGGGAAAATAAAAGACTTAAAAGTACTTCATGACCTCACCACCTAATTTCCATAATTATTAGTATTTCATAATATTTTCACCTACTCTTTTTCCTATGCACATCTCTTTGATTTTACTTATGTCACAAATAGTTTTTTATGCTATTACATAACTTGCATAATTATCATTTTTAGTGCTATGTAGTGCATGTCATCTCTTATTCTGACACATTTTCCTTTCTTCGTAGTCTTCTCTCTCTTTCTTTAAGGCTTTTGTTTCACATCTGAAAGATTTTATCCACACACTACCTGTTAAAGGTCTGCAGATATAGATACCTCTGTGGAATTACAGTGGTAACAGGAGGAAGAAGGAATTGTTGACAATCTAAGATTGTTTTCTTCTTCTTTATGTTTTTCCACAGATTGTAAATATTTTACCAAGAATATGCATTACTTCTAATAGAAACATTAAAAATCGATAGAATATGCCATAAAAGGCTCAGTCACTACAAATTGAACACTCACATGTTCCTGCCACTTTTGTACTGTTATTCTAAGGGACCATAACTACCACAGCATCTAGGGCAAGGAAACCAACAAACTCATTTAATTAGCCTGATTCTCTCAACTTTAAGAGCCATTATCAAATGCCTTGGGAGAGGTACGTATGTGTAGTCAGAAAAAGCAATTAAAAAAAATTTTTTTATTGTTGTTCAGTTGCAATTGTCCCTATTTTTCCCCCATTATTCTTCCCTTGTCCTACCCACTCCCCATCTCTCATATTCAATACTTCCCTGTTATCTTTATCCATGGGTTCTTTATACATGTTCCTTGACTTGACCCTTCCTCTTCATTCCCCCTTGTTATCCCCCTATCCCCTACCCTCTGGTTACTGTCAGTTTGTCCTTCATTTCCATGTCTCCGGTTCAGTTTTGCTCACTTGTTTGTTTTGTTGATTAGGTTCCACTTAGAGGTAAGATAACTAGATATTTGTCTTTCACTGCCTGGCTTATTTCACTTAGCATAATATGCTCCAGTTCTATTCATGTTGCAAGGGAGGGCAGGAATCCATTGTGTAAATTGAATCTACTGTGTAGTATTCCATTGTGTAAAGGTACCAGTTTTTTGATCCACTCATGTACTGATGGGCACAGGCTGTTTCCAGCACTTCACTGTTGTAAATAACACTGCTATGAACATTGGGGTATATAGGTTCTTTTGAACTGGTGTTTCAGGATTTTTAGGGTATAACCCAGCAGTGGAATCACTGGTCAAAAGACAGTTCCATTTTTAGTTTTTTGAGAAAATCCCCTACTGTTTCCACAGTGGCTGCACTAGTCTGCATTCCCACAAACAGTGTACTAGGGTTCCCTGTTCTCCACAACCTTGGCAGCACTTGTTGTTTGTTGATTTGTTTATGATGGCCATTCTGACTGGTGTGAAGTGGTATCTCATTGTGGTTTTAATTTGCATCTCTCTGATGGCTAGTGATGATGCACATACTTTGACATGTCTCTGGGCCCTGTGTTTTTCCTTCTTGGAGAAGAGTCTGTTCATGTCCTTTGCCCATTTTTTAATTGGATTGTTTGTCTTCCTGGAGTGGAGTTATGTGAGTTTATTTATATTTTGGAGATCAAACCCTTGTCCAAGGTATCATTGGCAAATATATGTTTCCATACCCTTGGCTCTCTTTTCATTTTGCTGATGTTTTCTTTAGCTATGCAGAAGCTTTTGAATTTGATGTAGTCCCATTTGTTTATTCTTTCCTTTATATCCCCTGCCCTAGAGGATGTATCAATGAAACTATTGCTGTGTGGAATATCTGAGATTTTTCTGCCTATTTTGTCCTCTAGGACTTTCATGGTGTTGTGATTTTTATTTAAGTCTTTTATACATCTTGAGTTTATTTTTGTATATGGTGTAAGTTGGTGGTCAAGTTTCATTTTTTTTACATGTAACTGTCCTGATCTCCCAACACCATTCACTGAAGAGACTATTTTTACTCCATTTTATGCTCCTGCCACCTTTGTTGAATATTAATTTACCATACAGACATGGATTTATTTCTGGGCCCTCTATTCTGTTCCATTTGTTTATGTATCTGTTCTCATGCCAGTACCAAACTGTTTTTGATTACAGTGGCCTTGTAATACAGTTTGATGTCAAGTATAGTGATCCCTGGGATTCTTCTTTCTCAAAATTGCTGAGGCTATACAGGGTCATTTATGGTTCCATATAAATGTGTGAAATTTTTGCTCTATAACTGTAAAATATGTCATTGGCATTTTAATAGGGACTGTGTTGAATCTATAAATTGCTTGCGGTAGTATGGCCATTTTGATGATGTTAATTATTCCAATCCATGAACATGGTATATGCTTTTATTTATTTGAGTCTTCCTTAATCTCTTTCTTTAGTGTTGTGTAGTTTTCTGAGTACAAGCCTTTTACCTCCTTGGTTAGGTTTATTCCTAGGTACTTTATTTTTTTTTATTGCTATAGCAAATGAGATTTTTTTTTCCTGATCTCTCTTTCTGATATTTTATTGTTAGTTTACAAAAATGTCTTTGATTTTTGAATATTGACTGTATACCACTGTTTTGCCAAATTCACTTAGTAGGTTGAGTAGCTTCTTGGTGGAATCTATAGGGTTTTCTATGTAAAGTATCGTGTCATTTGCAAACAATGACGGTTTTATTTCCTCCTTTCCAATTTGGATGCCTTTTACTTCTTTTTCTTGTCTGGTCACTGCCCCATAGAAATTTCAATACTATGTTGAATACAAGTGGTGAAAGTGGACACACTTATCTTCTTCCTGATCTTAGTGGAAAAGCTTTTAGTTCTTGCCCATTGAGTATGATGTTGGCTGGACATTTCTTGTATATGGCCTTTATTATGTTGAAGAATGCCCTCTCTACTCCCACTTTGCTGAGTGTTTTTATCATAAATGGGTACTGTACATTATAAAATGCTTTTTCCATATCTATTTTTATGATCATGTGATTTTTGTCTTTCCATTTGTTTATGTGATATATTACATTAATTGGTTTGTGAATATTGTATCATCCTTGAATCCCTGGGATGAATCACACTTGATCATAGTGTATGATCTTTTTAATGTACTATAGGATTTGGTTTGCCAATATTTTGTTAAGGATTTTAGCATCAATGTTCATCAGCTATATTGGCATGTAGTTTTCCTTTGTTGTGTCTTTATCTGGTTTTGGAATTAGGATGATGCTGACCTCATAAAAAGAGTTTGGGAGTCATCCCTCTTCTTGGGTTTTTTTGAATAGTCTGAGAAGGACAGGAGTTAGGTCTTCCTTAAATGTTTTGTAAATTCTCCTGTGAAACTGTCTGGTGCAGGGCTTTTATGTGCCAGGAGGTTTTTGATTACTGCTTCAACTTCATTAGCTACTATTGGTCTGTTCAGGCTTTCTGCATCTTCCTGATTCAGTTTTAGAAGATTATATGTTTCTAGAAATTTGTCCATTTCACCCAGGTTTTCAAATATCTTGGCATGTAGTTGTTCATAGTAATTTCTTACAATCCTTTGCATTTCTGAGGTATCAGTTGCTATTTCTCCTCTTTCATTTATGATTTTATTTATCTGGGTCCTCTCTCTTTTCTTCTTGATGAGTCTTATAAAAAGCTTGTTCATTTTGTTTATCTTTTCAACGAACCTGCTCCACCAGCTCCTGGATTTATTGATCCTTTGAATTGTTCTTTAGTCTCTATGTCACTTAATTGTGCTCAGATCTTGATTATTTCCTAGCTAATCACTCTGGTATTATTTGTTGTTCCTCCAGTCCTTGTAGCTGTAGGGTTAGGTTTTTAGTTTGAAATGTTTCCATCTTTTTTAGGTAGGCTTGTATGGCTATGAACTTCCCTCTCAGGACTGCCTTTGCTGTGTCCCATAGGTTTTGGACTGTTGTGTGTTCATTTTCATTTGTTTCCAGAAACCTCTTGATTTCTTCTTGATCTCATTATTAATCCACTCATTGTTTAATAGCATGCTATTCAGTCTCCATGAGTTTGAATGTTTTTGCATTTTTTCCTTGAGATTGGTTTCTAGTTTTAAGCCCTTATGGTCCAAGAAAATGCTTGCTATGATTTCAATTTTCTTGAATTTGTTGAGGTTTGTTTTGTGTCCTATCATGTGGTCTATCTTTGAAAATATTCCATGTGTGTTTGAAAATAATTTGTATTTTGCTACTTTGGGATGAAAAGTTTTATATGCATCAAGTCCATTTGATCTAGGGTGTTGTTCAGTGCCACAATATTCTTGTTGATATTTTGCCTGTAAGATCTATCTATTGTTGACAGTAGAGTGTTATAACTGCTACTATAAATGTGTTGTTATCTATATCTTTTTGAAGTCCTCCAAGATTTTCCTTATATATTTGGGTGATCCTGTGTTGGGTGCATACATCTTTATAATGTTTATGTCTTCCTGATGAATTCTTGCCTTGAGTATTATGAAATGTCTTTCTGTGTCTCTCTTTATAGCCTTTGTTTTGATATTTTTTTTTGTCTAATATAATTATTTCTACCTCAGCTTTTCTTTCCTATCCATTTGTTTGGAATATTTTTTCCAGCCTTTCCCTTGCAGTCTGTGTAGGTATTTTATTTTGAGATGGGTCTCTTGTATGCAGCATATGTGCAGGTCATGTTTTCTTATCCATTCAGCTATCCTATGTCTTTTGATTGGAGCATTTAATCTATTTACATTTAAGGTTATTATTGATAGACATATTCATTGCCATTTTTCCCCTTTGCACCTGTGTTCCTCTCTCTCTCACTCTTTTTCTTCATCTTCTTAAAGTAGTCCCTTTAGCATATCTTGCAATGTTGGTTTGGTGGACGTATATTCTTTTAGCGTTTTCTCTGGGAAACTCCTTATTTTGTCTTCCTTTTTAAATGAGAGCTCTGCCAGGTTGAGTAGTCTTGGGTGTAGGGTTTTGCCTTTCATTATTTGGACTATTTCTTGCTATTCCCTTCTGGCTTACAGTATTTCTGTTGAGAAGTCAGCTGCTAGTCTTATCAGAGCTCCCTTGTATATTTCCTCTTTCTCACTTGCTGCCTTTAAGATTTTCTCTTTGTCTTTGATATTTGTCATTTTAAGTATAATGTGTCTCAGAGTGGGCCTCTTAGGGTTCATCTTGATTTTTGGACCCTCATCCTTCCTGGACTTGTGTAACTTTTTCCCTCATCAAATTAGGGAAGTTTTCCATCATTACTTTTTCAAACAAGTTTTCTACCCCTTTCTACTCTTCTTCTCTTTCTGGTATCCCTAGTATATGGATATTATTACATTTCATGTTGTCCTTCAGTTCACTTAGCCCCTCTTCATTCTTTTTTGACTCTTTTCTCCTTTTCTTGCTCTTTCTGGGAATTTTTTTTCTACCTTGTCCTCCAGCTCATTGATTCAATCTTATTCTTCTTCCAGCCTGCTTTTGATTCCTTCTACTGTGTTCTTCAGTTCAGAAATCGTATTCTTCATTTCCTCCTGGCTCTCATGGATAGTTTCTATGTCCTTTTTCACGCTGATGTAGTTTGCAGGAAGTTCCTTGTAGTTTCCCTATAGTTCTTGGTAATTCTCACTGAGCTCATTGAGCTTCCTTTTAACCATTGTTTTGAATTCAATGTCTGATAGTTTACTTGCCTCTTTTTCATTTAGCACTCTTTCTGGGACTTCTTCCTTTCTTTTTAATTGGGGGTCATTTCTTTGTCTTCCTATTTCTTGGGGGACTTTTTTGTTTGTTTCTGCTTCTTAAATTGATCTGTTTTGACTCCCTGTATTTGTGGTATGAACTTATATGGTAGGAGCCCTGTATTATTTAGTGTTGCAGCCTCCTTGAGCTCCCAAAGTTGATGCTCTTGGGATGCCTTTTATGACATTTATGTTGGCTTCCTGAATGTAATTGGTTTTTTATTGTTGTGGGGTCATTCTTTGGTGGGTCTTTCCCTCCAACTGGGTGACTGAGGGTCACTCCACCCACGACATCTTATATGCTGTTGTGCAGGTGCTGCCAGAACAAAACTACAAGGCCCAGGGAGCAAACTCACACCCACAAAAATAACTCCCTTCTGCAATCCTACTATTAATAGCAAATGAACCAGTATTAATAAATACTGGTTAATGTAAAGAGACTAAGACTATTACAAGAAAGGAGAGCAAATATGAGATGACATACTGAAAGAAAAATTATTTTGAGAGGGTAGATGGAGGATTCCCTACACTAATAAGAGTAGAAAATTGTAGCAATGTGAAGAAAGTAAAATTTCCATCATAAATTAAAAAGGGTATGAAGAAGGTAGAATGGAGTAAGAGAAGGGAAACATATCGTATTAGGTTTGAACAGAAATTAAAAGAAAAGAAAATAAAGTGAGAGAGAGAAAGGAAAAATAAATTAATAAAAAAATAGGAACCAAAATGGAGAGAAAGACCCAACACAGCACTATCAACAACAAATGAGCTAAAATTAATATATGTGGGATGGGAATAAGGTGGGGGGAGAAAGAAAGAAAAGCTTAAGGGATATCTAAAGGAAAGAAGAGTGATTCTGAGATGACAGAGGGAGAAGGAATACTAAGAGTGAGGAACAAAAGCTGGGCTAAGACTAGGAAAAAGTAAAATTTGATATGAAAGGAAAAAGGAAAAAGGAGAAAAAAGAAGAAAGGGGGAAGAATGAATGAGAAAAAAGTAGACTGACAGGGCAAAATTAAAATGAGACAGAAAGAAAAAAAAAGTAGAGAAAGGCAGAATGAAAGAAAAAATAAAAAAACAGACTAACACAGGGTAAAATTAAAATTTGAGATAAAAAATAGTAGGAGAGGGGAACAGTAAAATTTGAGTTTTGAAATACAAAATTAGTGAAGATCTAGAGATAAAGTTGAAAAATGCAACAACTACCCTATCCACAACTAACGAGAAAAGATTGCTAAAGGTAGAAAGAGAATGTGGTTATTTTAAGAGCAGGAAAAAGAATGTGAGATGACCATTTACAGGAAAATTTGTTTTGGAGTCTGGATGGAAGAGAAATAGTAAAGCGCGGAATAGAAACAAGTTGTAGCAAGAGAGAAAATAAAATTTAAAATGAAAATAGTAAGAGGAAAGACAAAAGTAAAATGGGGTAAGGGAAGGGAAGGACAAAATATGTGAATTGAAATAAACCATAGTATAAAGTCTGGTGACCTAATGTGCATAAACTTGAACAACAAGAAAAGAATGTTAAAAAATCTATGCAGGAAAGAAAATATCACAAATCATGAAGACTATAGTGGACTTTGTCTAATATTTACTACTGATTTTTCTTTGTGGATCTGCCTCTGGTGATGTCAGATGGTGACCCCGTGCCACCTTAAGCTACCTGTCAAGACTACCAGGGATCTACTATCTGTGGGTAACTCCTTCAGTTGTTAATCTAGTCCCTCTGCACTCAGCAGTTAGGCTTAAGCATCACAGGGTGGGGCAGAGTCCTCCCAGGGGTCAGAGCTATTGCTTTCCCTCATGCTGCTGCTGCTCAGGGAAGTGGTTTGCCTGAACTAGATGGCTGGTACCATATGGGGGATGACTCAGCACAAGGATTCCTGCAGCTATTCTCTCATTCTTCTCCCCAAAGCCTCTGTCCCCAGTCTCTCCTCAAGCTTCTCTCATCCACTCTGCCCCCCATCACCCCATTGCCAGAGCCCAGAGTAAGTGGCAGCAAATGAAAATTTATGTGTCGGCCCTTTAAATGGTTCTTTGCATCTCTAGCAGTCCATCTCTGGCAGAGAGCAACCCTGCCTTTTTTCACAGCTGGATGTTATCTGTGTATTTTCAGGCTCTCATGCTCTTGGCTGAGGATCCCAGATTAGGGTTTAGACACCACACTTCTCAGGGGCACCCAACCAACTGCTTAAATATCGCTCCAGCACTTCAGCTGCTGTCTGTTGGCACCCACCAGCCCTCTCTCATCTCCACTTCACTCCAGTCACGTTGTGCTGAAGATGATTCTTCTGTCTGTCCATGGTTATAAGGCCTCTCTCTCACTATTGTTTAATTGTTTGTTCTAGGTGATTTCTCCACAATTTAATTGTAATTCCAGAATGGTCCTGGGAGGAGGTTAGTGTAACTTCCATTCATTCCTCCATCACCTTGGATCCCCTCTTTAAAGTATTTTTAATTTTTTTTTATGAATTACAAGCTAAGACTGGGTAATTATTTCAAAGTATAAACTACAGATAGAACATAAAAGGACAGACAGAGTTAAAAATATCTTCTAATGTAAAAAAGTGCATTAAATAGAAATGAAGTCCATGTAACCTATTGACACACAAATTAAACAAAATCAGAATAAACACAATTCTGGCCAATTTCAGCCCTGGTTTCACCCCTTAACAGAAGCAAGATCTTAGCTGGGTCATTTCTTTCAGATGATTTGAAAACCAGTTTACCATCCTACCCTAGATCCCAGCTATTAAGAATCTTCAAGGATCTTTCACACTAACTGAAGTTGGGGAAAACGCAGTCTGAAAGATGACACCCATGCAGGTCACCAGCAGGCAGCACAGACCACACTTCAGTGCCTGAAGATTGCAATCAGAAGTACCTTCCCCTTTATCCCATCCCGTGATACCCAACCCAGGCTCCAGAATACAAAACACAGCCCACCTGTGTAGCAGCAGCTACTACTTAGGTATGCACAGGATTGACCTTAAAGTTGATGGAAAGGCACTTCAATTCATGAAAGAAAAATAAAGAATAGAAGTGGCATGTTTAGATTACACAAATTAACTTATCTGGGTCACCTGGTAAATTCTGAGCTGGGTCGCATTAGTAGTTAACTGAATACTTTGTATTTGGCATACAAACTACCCAAGCAAGTTTCATTCAATATGGCCCTTATGTTGACAATACAAACTATGAAGTACCAGTTTTATACACAAGTAAACTTTAAAATGTACTTTGAAGGAGTGAGGCTGGCGTCTTCCAATGGCCTTGTGGTAGTGTCTGAATGCTTAACTCTGCCCAAGCAGACTGGCCTGAGCTGCCGCCCACCTGCTTGGAAGAACCAAAGTGGAACAAGATCTTTCATAAGAATCCAAGTAGCTTTCTGCTATGCTTTCATCCCAGGTGACACCAGAGCACCATTAACAATGAGGACGAACATCGTGGTAGCTACACAGAATTAAAAAGGTCATTAAAAAACATTAGGGACAATTTGCTGCATAGCTGGTTGAGACACTTCAAGTAGCTGATTTTTCTTTTGAGAAGGAAAAAAAAATCAGCAAAGAGCAGACATTCAGTTCATTTAGAAGTTAGCATCCAAGGTGAAAGAGTTCTCTTTGGGACTGGACATCACTCCCATCCTCTGATACTCACCTACTCTTCTCTTTCAAACAAAAGGATGTTTGTCTTCCTTTCCAGTGAAGTGTTCTCCATCAAGTCAAATGGGTTTTAGATTTGGAAAGCCTTGTTACAACCCAGCTCCAGCAGGAGCCTGTTGGCCACAAATTCAATGTACTGCTTCACCAAAGTACAATTCATCCCATTGAGCTTCACTGGCAAGGCCTCTGTGAGGAACTTCTGTTCTATCTTAACCGCATTGATAATGATTTCATTTACTCTCTGATCCAAATGTTTGTGTAGCAGGTGTTTGAACATCAGGCAGGCAAAGTCACAGTGCAACCCTCATCTCTGTTAATAAGCTCATTGGAGAATGTGAGGCCAGGCATCAGCCCTTGCTTCTTGAGCCCGAATATCAATGTGGAAGACCCAGAAAAGAAGATTCCTTCCATGGCAGCAAAGGTCACCACACGATCTCCATAGGGGGCCTCTTTGTCCCCAATCCAATGCAAGGCTCAGTCTGTCTTCTTCTTGACACAAGGCATCATTTCAATGACGTTAAAGAGGCACTTCCTCTTCTTGGGGTCCTTGAATGTAAGTGTCTATGAGGAAGCTATACACCTCAGAATGTATGTTTTCCATGGCAACCTGGAAGCCGTGGAAGCAGCAGGCTTTTGTGATCTGAACTTCCTGGCTAAACCGCTCCACCAAGTTTGCATTCATGATGCCATCACTCACTGCAAAGAACGCCAGGACGTGGGAAATGAAGTACCTCTTGTCGTGCTTCATGGTCTCCCAGTGCAGCAGGTTCTTGGAAAGGTCTACCTCCTCAGCTGTCCAAAAGGAAACCTCGGCCTTCTTGTACATCCTCCAGATATCATGGTACTCGATGGGGAAGACAACAAAGCGGCGGCGGTTCTCTCTCTCACCAGTGGTTCGTTCTGCACGCTGAGGGCTGGTACCTTCGCTTTAGGCTCTCCCGGCTCCTGGAAGATCCTGCAGGCGGTCTTGCTGGCCAGGACGCGGGTGCCGCTGCGGGCCAGCGGCATGTTCTCCCTGTCTGCCAGATTGAGCCCCTTGACAGCTGAACAAGGTGACAGCTGCCGCTGCCGCTGCGGGCCCAGGAGGGTAGCGAGCGCCCTGCGGGAGGAGAGCATGGTTGCGGCGGGAGGCCGGTCCTGTAGGTGAAGCTGTGACGGCTCAAGGGTCCCCCAGGTGAGGCTGTGCGCGGGTCCAGTGAGGTATTTTTTATATCTATATTCTCATAGATTTCATGACCAAAAAGAAAATTTATTTTCAAGTTTACTGCATATGTCTTTTAAGTTATAGAAATCACAAAAATAAAAAGGTCTAAATGTACATATTGGTTAACAAAAGTCTTGTGGGACTGTACTCAACTCTTCACTCAGTTTCAAATCTTATCATTCTTTTTTGTGACAGAGTCCTCCTTAAAAAATAGGTTCAATTTCATTACTTCATCTCCTATTCCCTAAATGTGGAAGAATCCTAACTAATCATGATCCCTAAAGGTATTCTAAGTAATCCTTGTTTTTAAATTATTCTTACTGATTTCTAAATACCCCTCTGAGAAATCTGAGTCATTATTGCTTAAATGGATGATTCTTAACAAGGTATTCTCTTTATATGCTACCTTATCTATTGCCAAGAGAGAGGACCTTACCTGCTTGAGATCTAAGTTTTAACTATTGTTCAGCTCCCGATGGTTATGAGATTTCAACAAGTTTCCTTTCCCCACACCTCAGTACCCTCTTCCATAAAAGCAAGGCACAAGGTGAAATGACCCATAAGAAGTTCCAAGCCAAGAAACAGTGGCAAAATTGTGGGTCAGAGACTGTGAGTCATTTACTTCCCAGGCCTATGCTTTGGGCTTGAGCTTAGTCTTCTGAAGCCAGGTTTTACAGTCAAACAGTCCTGCATTACCTCTTACCATTTGTGTTGTCCTGAGCAAGTTTCTTAACATATCTGTGCCTTGGTTTGTGACCTATAAAATGACACAATATTTATAATTACTTCATGTGTTACATAGAATTTTAAGTGATATAACATGTGTAAAATAAAACAGTGCCTCGTGTATACAATTAACATTAGTTGTTATCTATAAATCTCTCTGTTCTCTTTTTTAAAAATAATGTAGTATATAAACACAGTGAAAACAAATTTTTTCTTTGAGACATTTGACTCAATGAACATTCCCTCTCTACCCTGGTTTTCCTCCTACGCCTCTGAGGACTTCTTCTTTATTCTGAATTCTCTTCCCCCTCCTAACTTTTAGCCTCTAAGACTCCCCAAGAATCAGAGCTGCCAAACTGGGCTGTTCACCCGCTCATCACTTCAACCCTCACTATGTGAGAGACTAAGTATTTAGACTATCTCCAGCCTGAGCTACTGTCCTGATTCAGGAAGAATACCCAACACTTGACTGTTCAACACTCGTCTGTAGTAGTTCCCCCACCTTATCTATCATGTTACTTTATGAAGTTGTCCAAGATCAACTGCAGTCTGAAAATATTAAATGAAAAATTTCAGAAATAAACAGTTCTTAAATTTTACATCCATGCTTTTCTGAGTAGTATGGTGGCATCTCGCTTCATCCTTCCTGAGATATGACTCATCACTTTTTCCAGTCTCTCCACCCTATACGTGCTTTCTGCTCATTGGTCACTTAACCTTTTTGGTGATCAGATCCACTGTTGCCATATGACAGTGCTTGTGTTCAATCCTTATTTTATTTAACCATGGCCCCAAAGCACAGAATAGTGAAGCTGGCAATTCAGATATGCCAAAAAGAAGCCATAAAGTACCTCCTTTCAGTAAACAAAATATGTATGCATGTATATGAAAAAAACATAGCATATATAGGGCTCCATACTGTTACAAGACAGGGGGCCTGCTCCTGGCTGGGTCTACCTAGGGCCAGCCAGTAGTATGTGGGTTCTTGACTTTGTGCAGCAAAGATTTCACAACATAAGTCCCGGTGATTATGAAGGTATGTTTCTTAAAGCTGGAGACAGTGAAACAAGGAAGGACTTAGGATAGAAACAACAGGGGAGCCCAGGTGGGATTTTTTCAAGCTCACTGGAGAGTCAGAGAAAAAGAGTTCTTGGGGACAGAGTCAGTGATTAGCCTGGGACGAACTGCTGCTGCCCACTGTTTCCCTGGTTGCAAGTCTCATTGGAACCTTTAGAGTTTGGGAAATATGTGCCTGTCAGGGAAGAAGAAGGGGAAGACACAGGTGTGCTCTGCAGAAGGTCCTTTGTCTTGAGGCTTTTATATCTGTCTTGCAGGCAGTAATCTTAAGGGAGATCTCAGGAAAGGGTTTCAGCAGAATATTTATCAGTTTTCCAGGTGAGTTCTTTCACTGTCATGGTCTTCACTGATTTGTCAGAGCCAGTGTAAGGGGTCATGAGTCATTGCATCTGGTCCTGGTGCCCACCTGGTTTTGTTGCTTTTGGGGGCCTGAAGTTGAAATACAACTGAAGCCTAGAAGTTATCTCTAGGGAGGTGACCTTCTTCATTTGCCTGTAAACTACTCAGCCAGTTTGTTTAACTATCTGTCTCAGTTTCCTTATTCTACTTGTTCTAGCTTACTGGTCTGTCTCAGTACTATCTGCTGGTTTGGTCATCCAGTACGGGTCTTGGAACATATCCCTCAGAGATAAAGGGGGACTACCATCTTGCAAACTTGTGTCAAGTGCTACACTAGCCCCAATTTTTAGAACCCTGTAGTCAAAGTCAGCAGGATGTGAGCCCAGATTTGTATCCTGAGGCTGTGAGAGATGTGTAATCACTGTTAGCAAGCAGTTGGCTAACTGAGCTTCTGCCTTTGGCTCCTTGAAAAAATGACTCCATACCTTGATTTCCCTTTAACTCTCAACAACAGGCACAATTATTAATTCGCCCTTAACTTGCTTATCCTGTTCCCCCTCACCCCATACCTATAGTCATCATAACTTTGTTACTTTTGTTATTTCTTTACATTTGATTCTTTAAATAACCAATGAATATTTCCTCTGTGAACTAAATTTTATTTTAAAAATCTTTTTTTAAATGCTGGAAACAGCCTAAGTGCCCATCAGTAAATGAGTGGATAAAAAAACTGTGGTACATTTACACAGTTGAATACTATGCAGCAGAAAAAAAGAAAGAAGGAACTCCTACCCTTTGTGACAGCATGGATGGGACTGGGGAGTATTATGTTAAGTGAAATAAGACAGGCAGTGAAAAACAAATACTGTGTGATCTCACCTATAAGTGGAATGTAAACAACAAAACAAACAAGTGAGCAAAATAGAATCAGAGACAAGGAAATAAAGAATAAACTGACAATAACCAGAGGGAGGGAGGAAAATGAGACAAAGAAGGAGGTGTGTCATCAAAAAATATGTATAAAAGACCCATGAACAAAGACAACAGGGAGGGGAGGATTGAATATGGGAGGTGAGGGTAAGTAGTACAGGTGAGAGTAATGACAGGGGAAATGAGGACAACTGTAACTGAACAACATTAAAAAATGTACAAAAAAGAAAAAATTTTCCTCTAGAGATATGTGAAGAAAAAAAAAATTTGTTCATTCATCATTAACTTTTTATATTATAGAAGGGTGAAATTATATACATATATATTCAAATATTGATGTATTTAATGGTTTATATAAAAAGTCAATGATCAGTTCTTTCCACCAGCTGGCCTCAGGAGCCCATTTACTAATGGATTGAAGACAAAGCTCTAAACCACACAGCATGAAGAGTATGATTAAAAATATGTCACACATAAAAGTAGAACTCAGAAAAGATTAAAACTTTCTAGATGAACTAGAAAAAATCCCCAAATGCAAATAGCAGAGAAAAATGGTTATCCCCACCTTATCTCTACGTTCAGGCTGACAAAGCAATCTCCCATGACAGTACACAGCTCCTGGTGTACCTCATGTGGGTTTGGTATGCTCTGAAAAGTCATAAGCCAATTAAAGTAGGCCTAAGACTCCAGGCTGAGGGAGATATAAGCATGCCCTGAAGAAAAACACTCTCAGAAATGTTCAAACAAACATGACTTCATAAAACTTTAAAATACACAAGGACATCAATTATGAAACATACACCAGAGGGCTGGGAGAGGGATGCAAAACTAAGAAAACAGGGCTGGTAAAAAATAAATAAAATATTGAATAATCAAATATAGACTACAAAACAGATATGTATATGTTTCAAAATTTGAAAGAGAATCAAAAAACAGTAAGAGGCAAAACAACATAAAAAAATACTTAAGCAGATTTTTCTTAAAAACACAAAACTATAAGTTTAGGACAAAGTTCTGTATCAAATACAGACCTTATTTTCTTTTTTTTACTATAATTCAATTAGAAAAAATAACAAGGTAGCACATTATTTGGAAAAGTAAACATACATTTAGAAATTAGAATATACTATATATTGTTTTGGAATGCAAACTTAAACACTAAAACTATAGAAATTCTAAATTCAGGAGAGTAAAATTGTATCAGGGGAAAGCAAGAAGGTGAGAAGGGGTCATGCAGAAAACCATCAAAATGGTGATAAAACTCTATTTCCCAGATTACTTGGTGGGTTCATGGGTGAATGTTTGTTAACTTCAGATCTTATACATTACATTTCTCTTTGTAAACTTGAAGTATTTTGCATTTTAAAAATTAAAAAGTAATCAATACCCTTCTTTGTCTTGTTTTTAAGGAAAAAGAAAACTATTTTGTAGTGAAACTTGATCAGAGAAAAGTTTATGAACAATTGGAATTTATATTTCTAATAGTTTTATTTTTTTCTTTCTGCATTCTTTATCATCACTTCAGATACTCTTTTCACAGCAGAAATTGGGTTGGGTATTTTTTCCTCATAATTAATACCAAAAAAAATGACATCATCATTACTGCCATGCAAGAATTATGTATATGTGATTCTCAGAGGCAATGTCTAGTTCATGATGTGGCAATAAAGAGGAACTGTGGAGGAGGATAAAGCTAAAGGTTCCTGAGTTTTCAGGAAACAGTGGCAAAGTGAAAATTTTGTTACATTTTTGACATGTGTAAATCTGTGAAATAATCACCACCGTCACAATAATGAATATATCTACAATCTCTAAAATTTTCTTATGTCCTTTTGTAATTCATCCCTCCTGCCCCTCTCCAGGCCACCACTGACCTGCTTTTTTGTCACTACTGATTAATTTACACTTTCTCAAATTTTATGTGAATGGAGCCATACTGTATACATTCTTTTTTTCTGTCTTTTTTCACTCTACATTATTTTGATTCATTTTCAGTTGTCCATATGTATGTATCTCTATTTTTGTACTCTCTATTCTGTTTTATTGATCTATTTGTCTGTCTTTATACCAGTACCACATTGTGTTGATTACTGTAGTTTTATAATAAATCTTAAAAATGAGCAGTTCATTACATGGCAATAAGAAAAGGCTCTGATAAGAGGAGAGGTGGTAAAGGGCAAAGGTTAAATTCTTGGGAAAGGCTGTTTTTTGTTCCGTGTGTGTGTGTGTGTGTGTGTGTGTGTGTGTGTGTGTGTGTGTGTGAGAGAGAGAGAGAGAGAGAGAGAGAGAGTTAGAAAGAGAAACTGTCATCACTTTGAATAATAAAATATTTCTCCTAGAAAATATCTTTTTACATTTCTGCTCTGTTAAGCATCAATAGCTTTATTTTAATCAACAAGTATAAATGTCATTTATGTATTTCATTTTGTTAAATATAAGTGCAGCATTTCCTCTCATACAAATGAGTACATTCATATAGCCAAATAATATATTCTTTTCTCCGAATATAGTAATGTATGCAGTTACTTTCTAGATTCACTATCCAATAACAAGGAATTTGCTGAACTTTGGCAGGAAGAAGTTAATAGCTTTTTCAAGGTAACTGTGACAAACCTGGAGGCCTATTTTAGCAAGTGTTCTAGGCATACAGCATACATTATCTTCCACAAGGGTGTTTGTTTGTTTTATTCAGTTGTGTTTATTTCTTCACAAGGGTTGTACAGGGTTTTGTGAGCTTTCTCTATGAGTTAGATTGATGGGATTTTGTTTTCTGTCCCTTAAAATGACTGCTCTTTTTTCCTTTTTCCCCTCCCTCACCATCTTTAACACCTTGGGATGTTTGGCCACTGGAACTTAAATCCACATAAAGGTTCTACATTGAGTTACTTCAATCACAAACAAGTCCATCAAAGCAAAACTATTTTCTCATCAGCCTATTAGCAAACAAAAGGTTGAAGCCAAAGAGTAGTCATCCCCTTATTCCAAAATGGCTTATATTCATCACATAAACATATCTATACTTAGCTTTAGTTCAGGTAAAGTTATCTCTCCCCTTCTGTCCTCTAAGTTTTCTAAGTGCTTCTTTAAAGAATTTCACTCGATACTCAGTAAATTCCTATTGACAAAATACTCTACTCTTTGTCTGCAAAAAAAAAAAAAAAAATCAGTCCTGGAACTAGAGAGTGGAAAAACATCTTGCATTGGAACCACTCCACCTCCCTTTTCTCCAGCATTAATTTGACTTCAGCCTCTTCTTTCTTCCCTTTTATCCACCCTGTTATGCTAATAAATCCCAGATCTAATAAGCAAAAGCTCCATTTCCAGACGAGCTAAAATTGCAAACATGCTTCTTTGTGCCCTGTTCTCTGAGTTCATATATGGTATGCAAAGTAGAATTTTTAATGTTATTTTTAGAACAGGCCAAAATGTTATTTAACTAATTAATTAGGAAATGAATAAGGAAGAAAAAAAAGTTGCCATAAATAACACTGTGGAACATGGGTTCATATTAGGAGCTGGGAATGAGTATCAAGATAAAATTGTCAAGAACTTCTGCTCCTGGGAAGGATGTAACTACACAAAAGATATATTAGATTTTGCTACGATAATTGGAAAAATAAATGGATAAATTTAAGACACTATATTTTAAATGTATCAGAGAGCTGTGAAAACAGCAAGGAGTAGGAAAACTTTTTTTATAGAAGAGCGAATAATTAGAATGTGAGCTGATGTCTTTCTCTGAAGACATTTACCAATTCTGGCTACAAGCTGAGGATTGAGCTTAGCCCAGGCAGAGGACCTTTCTGAGAAGAGAGAAACCAACAAAGCAACTAGTGGTCATATGGGAGTACTCTGACAGATTACACACATGAGAGATCTCTAACACATGACAAGTTTGCAAAATGGGATGTCTCTTGAGGCCTGGATAGGACACACAGCTGGGGAACAAGGCTGAAAGTCTTTTAAATGTGGGGTAGGGCAAAAGTAGGTTTATAGTTGTTTGTATGGAAAATACTAAATAATTAATAAATAAGAATATAAGAATAAACTGTGTTCCATGTACTCACAACTGTAAACCTGCTTTTGCCCCACCCTGTACAGAGCGAAATCTTCTAAAGTCTTGAAGTGATTACAAATCAAAACCTCCTAGAAAGAGAGGTCCTGCCTCAGGCACATAACCGGATTTTCAATCTATGTGGACTGAACACTAGAGAACAAGGCTATGGATCTACAGAGAGCATATGGAGATATCTCACAATATTTCAAGACCGAGGAAACAGACTCACAAACCTCTCTATGAAAAGTCCAGAAAAGCCCCAGCCATGACACAGGGGTAGAGCAAGGGCTAATGTGTCTCTTTAAAAGTATAAATACTGTTTGAATTGATTTTATCAACATCTCATTTCATCTACCTAACAGGGAAAAAAACACTCTCTGATAAAGGATAATATTATCTGAAGCATGTATGCTCTTCTTATGCATATTGTCTGGCAAATAACAAATATATGAAGAGGCAAGAAAACATGGACAATAACCAAGAGGAAAAGAGCAGACAATAGAATCAATTCATATATCATTGTGAGAAATTATGACTAGCAGACAAGGATTGTAGTGCGCTAATAAACAACAAAAAAGATAAAAAATATAATGAAGGGGACTCTTTGAAAAGTAACCCATTAGATTAAAACTAAAAACTTTACTATTTAAAATAAAAACTCAATCAATGTGTTAACAACTGCTTGTATGCCACAGAGGATAGGGTTAGTGAATTGGAAGATAATTCAACAAAAAATATCTAAATTAAAAAATAGTAAAACTAAAGCATAAGAGACACATGAGATATATTCAAAAAGTCTAATATATGAATAATTAATCTTAGAAGGAGAAGGAGAGAGAGAGCAAGTCAGAAGCAATATTTGAGAAAGTAATGGCCAAAAATTTTCCAAAACTGATGAAGCACATATTCATGGAGCTTAGCAAGCCCCAAGTTGACAGGAAAATAATATTTGGTCTAATGGACTAGTTTGTTACTAAGCACCTCAAAGTAGAACCTTTATAAGAATTTAGGTTCCTATGACCAAAACTCCTCATGGTAAGTGGCAGTGAAGGATGGGAAGAAAGGGTAAACGATCATGTTTTCTTTAAAAAGTATAAACCAAAGACAACCATATATGGACCCATCAAAGATCAAAAAGGAAAAGAAAAACATAAATGTAAAGTCTACTAGAGCAAAAAAAGACATATGACCTTCAAAGGAAAACTTACAGCTCTCTTAGGAAGCCTAAAAAATATAAGACAATGATATAATATATTTAAAGTGTTAAAAGATCATAATTGGAAAAGTAGAATTTTATGCTCTGCAAATATTTTTCAAGACTAGCTCCAGATATTGAATACAACAAGAAATCCAATCAACTATTTCAACAGGTTCAAAGAAATAAAACAAATATAATCAAATAATTTTTAAGTTATTGATGAATAAACAGATATGGAAATCAGAAATTATGGAAAGTTTAAAAACAGATTAAAAGAACAGTAGTTGAAATTTTCAACCTTTTCAGGTACCCCTCGCCCCCAAGCAGATTAGTAATGGGATGAGAAGAAATCCATAAGAATGTAGAGAAAAAAATATAGAAAAATGAGCAAAGCCCCAGGAACCCATCAGATAATACCAAGTTGCCAATATACATGTAACTAAAATCCCAGGAAAGGAAGAGGAAAGGGGTAGAAAAATATTTGGGGAAATCATGGCCAACAGCTTGCTTATCAAATGTAATGAAAAATATTAATTTACTGATTCAACAAGTTCAACAACTCCACACAGAACAAACACAAAGAAAACCACACTTAATGACGTCATAGTCACCCTACCAAAAGTGAACAAAATATGATACATTACATACAGGGAGATAAATGATAGATTAACAACTGACTTCTCCTCAGAAAGTATAGAGGCCAAGGACATTGGAATAACATGTTCTAAGTGTTGAAAGAAAAATAAACTGTCCCCTAGGAATTCTATGTCCATTGAAACCACTCTTCATAAATAAATGCCATTATTTTTAGTTAACAATTTCTTGTGCTTAGAATATGCAAAAGCCCCAACAAAATAGAAATAGTACATGAATTTAGCAAGGTTATTGGATATGTGGGCAATATAAAAATCAATTTTATTTCTATCAACAATAAATAAAAAATTTTAATGATAACACATAAAAGTGTTCTCTAAAGTATGGAAATAAGTCAGTGTATGAAGCTTACCCTCCTCATGCAGCAGCCAAATGTCTTGAAGTTCAGAGTAGGGCTAGGTGTCCTCAGAAACCAGTTAGCATTTGCTCCTGTGTGCTAAGTCATGCGCTTGTCCTACAGAGCTTACAGCCCCATAGGAGTTGGCCCTCCTAGACCTCATGAGGCTTCTGACATCATTCCTGTTCTCTCATAAACTGGCACAAGTCCAAAATCCAGCCTTGACTACAGTTTCTGGGAGGAAGTTGTCCACTTCCAAAGCTTCACTTTCACCACATGATTAGTTATTAGAAAACATTGAAAAACTCTAACAATCTATGAGGGTAGCCAGCTAGACAATATAATAACCTGAGCTATTAGTTCTCACATTTATTGACCATAGAACTATCTTCAACATCTCCCAGCACTAAATCTCTCTCTGAAGACAGACTCATTGATGGTATGCTCACTTAAAGCATTTAAAGAGAGAGGAATAGTTTCTGTGACTTCACAAAGAAGGATAGGACTCTGTCATTTTGTCAGAACAAGTTAAACAGGGAAAAATCAGGAAAACCAGCACCTCTGTTATCACCTGCCTTGGGCTAAGAGTATGGAATAGTCATGGCATCATTTCCAAGAAATAACTTTTAGTCTACTCTGATTCCTAAGTGTTTATATCAAGTAAATCAATATTGTCTAAAAATGAAATTTTTTTTGATCCATAGCATTCTAAGATGCACTACACAACTTTGACTTCAAGATAAACAAGACAGCCCTGGTCAGGTTGCTCAGTTGGTTAAAGCATTGTCCTGAACACCAAAAGGTTGGGGGTTTGATTCTGTTCAGGGCACATGCCTAGGCTGTGGGTTCAAGCCCCAGCTAGGGAGTGTATGGGAGGCAATTGAATGATGTTTCCCTCTCACATTGATGTTCCTCTCTTTCCCTCCTTCTCTCTCTAAAATCAATGAAAAGTATCCTTGGGTGAAAATTTTTAAAAAAAGACAACAAGAAAATCATTTTTGAGAAGATGAAATTAATACTTTCTTCTCTTGTCTTTTCTAGAAAAATAAATGAAGCAGGGAAAAAATCCAGAAATAACACTTAAAGATAAGCTTAAAATGTCATGTGCATCACAATGCACAAATGGGAAACAAAGATAATTATAAATCCAAAAAGAAATGAAGGAAAATTTGGAGAAGAAAAAGAAGGGAGAGGAAGAAAATACATGAGTGAATTGCAAGGTGGTGGGATGTCTGATCCACATGTACTGATTCAGAAACTAGCAATCTGTGTAGTCCAATGATACTGAGGTAGGTTGAGGTTTGAAAACCACTGAATTGAAACACTCCATGACTCATAATTCAACTTCTTTAAAGATGGGACTGCATCTTCTCTGTTTTGTACACTCCCAAAATGTCACTTACAAATGGGTCATTAATAATGATGAGTGCCTAACTGTACATTGAGATAACCAAGAGAAGAGACCCTGGAACTGCCCTTGGTCAGTGAGCCCAAATTCCCTAGCAATCTGAGGCCCTTACAACCGCCAGGCTAGCAATTCCCTGCAACACAAATGCTCCCGCATGTTCACTGTGATTTGCACATGAGAATCAAATTATCATTCATGTCTAATTCGTCTGGATTTCTCATCAGATGTGGCAAGATCTCTGGTTTCCTTCCTTGACTGGAACCTAGATTATTCACTGGAAGCTGAGGTCCCTCAGTACCATGAGTACCTCAATACTCATTCTTATTCTGTTATGAAAATGCAGCACTGGCTGAAACGATTATGGATAATGTTGCTAGGAACATGGGTGAACAGGTTTTAGGTTTTTGTTGGTTGGGGGAATTGCTGAGTCATAGGGTAACTCTATGTTGAACGTTTTGAAAAACTGTTTTACAAAACGGTTGCATCATTTTATTTTCTTGCCAGCAATGAATGAATGTGCCAATTTCTCCACATTCTCATCAGCATTTATTATAACCTGTGGTTTTTCCTTTTAGTTATTCTAGTATATGTGAGACAGTTTCTCATTGTATTATGATTTATATACCTTAATAACTAAAGTTGAATTTCATTTTTATGTATTTATTGATCACAACTATTTGGAGAAATAGTTGTTCAAATCCTGATCCCATTGTTTAATTGGGTTATTTATTTTCTCTTCATAGTTTCTGAAGGTTAAAAAAAATAGGCTATTTGGGGGGGATCTTTTAAAATATAGTCATTCGCATCTCTAAATTTTCACCTAAGTACTGCTTTAGTTACATTTCATTAGTTTGTGATATATTTTTTGTTGTTTTTGTTGCTGGGAGAGCCGCACATGGCGCTCCTGGATCTGAGGGTTACTGTCAGGGGTCAGCTGAGGAGGGACCAGGGCTCTGAATCCTGCAGAGCCCATCCTGGGGTTGTCATGGATGGGAGGAATAAACACAAGTCGTTGCAAACACTTCTCTGTTTGCCAGGAGAGGGTACATGGCTCACCTCTCTAGTGGAGAAGGCCCCAAACCATGCCCCCCCAACCCCCCAACCCTGTCCAAAGGCTTTTATTGAGAACCAAGTGCACAGGAGTATGGATGCAAAACTCATCAACCAATGTCAAAAAGCTATGTTTACAGAAAACAAATAGAAATCATAGATAACAATTGGAGGAACACAAGAGATCTGCCTCAGGTCAGGATCTATGAATAGTGTAAATCTCCTTCCCATTTTGAGTGGGTTATCAAAGCTTTTAAGGAAAGAACAAAACATACTTAGAGGAACTTACTTCTAGGCCTGATTGTCCCTGGGAACCTCCCAATCTAGTTTAGAGCAGTATTTGCCTTTAGTATTGTTTCAAGCCTGAGCCAGGTGGGTGGGGCAGAGCCACCAATAGATAAGGAGACTTCTTTCAGATAGAATGAGGACTCCGGCCGTGTCCAAGCCGAGCTGAGGGGTGCAGGCACTTTTACCCTTTCTCCATGTCCCCTCAAGTCCTTGTCTCACTACCCATAACGGCCGATATCTGTCAGGTCATCTCTTTTCATGAGAGAACTTAGCCATCATCAACAACTAACCATCACAGGGCCAAGCAGGGTTTCATCTCTTCAGTGACCTGTTTTCCCGAGGCATCCTTGATTATTTCCAGCCTTACAGACCTCTTGCCTGTTGGCAGGGTTACAGTCCCTGAAACCAGATGGGACATTTCCCACCATTTTTTATTTTCTTTCATCTTATTTTCTAATTTATCTTTTTATCTCTTCTTTGATTCATGTGTTACTTAGGAGTATATGTTTAATTTCTGTACATTCATGAACTTCCTAAATTTCTTTCTCTTACTGATCTTTAATTTAATTCCATTGTGGTTGGAAAACAAACTTTATATGACTTTAATCCTTTTAAATGTATTGAGGATTATTTTATGGCCTAACATATGGTATATTCTGGATAATATTCCATATGCAGTTGAGAAGAATGTATACTTTGCTGTTGTTGGGTAGAGTGTTTTGTGCATATCTGTTAGGTCTAACCCATCAATGTAAAATTCACAATGTCTACCATCCAATCAAAAACTATTAAGAAATCAAGGAAACAGGAGAACATAACCCACAATGAGAAAAAAATCAGTCAATCAAAACTGACCCAAAAATAACACAGATCATAGAATTAATAAAGAGGGATCTCAAAAACAGTTATTTTGATTATTTTTCATATGTTCAAAATGCTAAAGTTCATACATATTTAGTAGAGACATAAAATAAAATTTTTTAAGATTCAAATCACAGTTAATGAGATGAAAACTAGTATGCTTGAGATTTTAAAACACACACACACACACATACATTGAATGGGATTAATGGTGCATTCATCATTTCAAAAGAAAAGATTAGTAAAATTAAGGACATAGCAAGAATCTATCCAAAAATACAGGAGAAAAAATTAAAATAAACAAAGCATTGATGAATTGTGACCAATTAAAGTTTCAAACATGCCTATAATTGTAATCACCAAAGTGTGTGTGGGGTGGGGGCCGGGGAGTAAGGCAGGGAGATGTATTAGGAAAAAATATGTGAAGAAATAGAGAAAAAGATGGCAGAGGAGTGAATGGGAGTCACGCTGACCTGCTTCTCCCAAGACCAAACTGGAATTGCGACTAAATAGTGGAGTAATCACCTGGAAAACAATGGAACGATAGTGGGAGAGGAGCCTTGGAGCCGCAGACAGTGGATTCAACTCTCACAGATCCCAACGGGTGAGAAGTGCGGTGGAGGCTCGAGAGGGTGGGCTGGGTGCCCACAGGCACTAGCACCAGAGGGACATTGAAATGGCCAGTTAGCTCCCCCAGAGAAGAACAGGGTCTGAATCATAAACAGGGACCTCTAAACTACAGCAGCTAAAACCAGGAAAATACAGACAAAACGCAACCCCGAAAAGCTTAGGGGTGCTCTCTGCCAGAGATAGGTGGCTAGGGATGCAAAGAGACATTTAAAGGGCCAACGCAAAAATTGCAGTGGCAGCCACCCTCCTTGATCTCTGGGTAGAGGCAGCAGCAGAGTGGGCTGGTGCCTGGGAAAAGACTGGCGAGGAAAACTTTGTGAAGAGAACTGAGACAGCGGCCGGTGGAGCCCCGGTGATAACGCACCTCCCACTCTGCAGCTACCATCTCGCTCAGGCATAAGGGGATCAATTAACCTACCTCTTGTGTGCTCCGCACACAGCTTGTGCACATGTGAGCTGGGGGGCTAAGTGCAGACTGGCTGGGAGAGCCCTGAGGAAAGACTGGAGATGGAGGAATTGGGGAAAGAACAGGAAGAGGAACCGGGGAGTCCCAACTCCCCCGTTCCCTAGTCTCCAATCTGGGCAGGCAAGGTATGCCCCCAAAGAGGCAGAAGCAGGGAGCGCAGGAACCAGACTGCCCGCGATTGAAACGCAGTGCACACAGGTGGTGGATCCTTGGGCGAAGGGGTCACAGAACTGCCCAGAGACCCCTGAGGAGAGACTAGAAACGGAGGCATTGGGGAAAGAACGGGAGGAGGAACCAGGGAGTCCGGACTCCTTCTCCTTTCCCTAGTCTCCATTGTGTGGGAAAAGGACACACACCCAAAGAGACAAAAGCCGAAAAGTACACAACCCAAAACCAATGAGCCCAAAACCAACCAGCGCAGGCGCGCACACTTGCGCCAAGTGGCCAGCAAGGGTTGGCAAGTGTGTGTGTGGACCTGCGTGGGCTGGTGAGGGCTCACGTGGGCTGGCAATGTCTCCCACAGGTTGGCATTGATGGGGCCTGTGAGGGAGTGCACAGATTGGCAAGCGCAGGTGTAAATCGACCCACGCGGGCTGTGAGTGCAGAGCAGGCTGCATAAATAGTGGATCCCGGGCCGAAGGGATCACAGAGCTGCCCAGAGTCCCTGAAGGAGAAACTGGAGACAGGATTACCCAGAGAGTCCTGCAGCTGACTTCCTCACATTTCTATAGTCTCCATTTGGCAAGAGCAGGCAACGCATCCAAAGAGCCAAAAGTGGGGAAAGCACAAAATAGAAGACCTTAAACTGACCAGTGCTGGGGTGCCCCCTGGCCTGGGGCTCCAGATGTGTATACAAGGTCGCGATTAAGCCCCCTAGGCTGGGGCAAGCACTCACAAGCCCAGGCGGCCGGGGGAGCACGCTAAAGGAGCCAGTGTGAGAGTGCAGAGCGGTCCACAGCAATAGTGGATCCCTGGTTGAAGGGGTCACAGCGCTGCCCAAAGCAGAAGTCAGACACAGATAGTAGACTCCAGGAAGGCTCAAACAAACAACCCAAGGTCATATAGGGTCAACAACTGACATCATCAGAGGCAGGCCCAGAAAGAAAAGTAAAGGAAGGAAGGAAAGAATAGATAGATAAATAAATAAATAAATAAATAAATAAATAAATAAATAAATAAATAAATAAGTAAATAAATAAAAAGACCCACCTGCTACCATAGAAGTTTAATCCACAAAGTCAGGAAATCTAGACGGCCCGATTGAAGCAAAAGCAAAAATAAATAAATAAGTAAATTACTTAACAGACTCTCACAAAAATGGGAAGAAAAAGAAGTTCCCCCCAAATGAGTGGAAAAAGGGACTCCACACAGAGAGAGCTAAATGAAATAGAGGCAAGGGAAATATCAGATATTGAATTCAAAACAATGGTTCTAAGGAAGCTCAATGAGCTCAGCCAGCTCAAAGATAACTATGAGAAACTGCAGAGAAACTATCAGGATCTTACAACAAACTATATCAGCCTGGGAAAGGACATAGAATCTATCAAGAAGATACAAGACGATATGAAGAATACCATTTCTGAATTAAAGAACACAGTAGAAGAAATCCAAAGCAGCCTGGATGAAGCTGAGGATTGAATCAGTGAGATGGAGGATAAGGTAGAAAAAAGCTCCCAGAAAGAACAAGAAATGGATAAAAGACTCAAAAAGAATGAAGAGGCATTTAGGGAAATGCAGGACAACCTGAAACGCAATAATATCCGTATAATAGGGATACCAGAAGGAGAAGAAGAGGAGCAATGGATAGAGAGCCTCCTCGAAAAAGTAATGATGGAAAATTTCCCCAATTTGAGGAGAGAAAGGCTCTCATGGATCCAGGAGGCACAGAGTACCCCACTCAAGAGGAACTCAAGGAGGTCCACTCCAAGACACATCATCATTAAATTGGCAACTATCAAAGACAAAAAAGAGAATCCTCAAGGCAGCAAGGGCGAAGGAGAAAGTAACGTACAAGGGGGCCCCGATGCAGCTAGGAGCTGACTTCTCAACAGAAACACTACAAGCCAGAAGGGAATGGCAACAAATATTCCAAGTAATGAAAAGCAGGAGCCTAGAGCCAAGGCTGCTCTACCCAACAAGGCTCTCAATTAAAACAGAAGGGGAAATACAGAGTTTCCCCAGACAAAAGAAGGCTAAAAGAATACATCTCTACCAAACCAGCACTCCAAGATATGCTAAAGGGACTGGTTTAAGAAATGAAGGAAAAGAGTGAGAAAGAGAAAAACACAGGTACAAAGAGAAAAACTGAGTAAGTTTCTATCAGTAATATCTATCAATGTAAATAGACTAAATGCCCCAATCAAAAGACACAGGGTAGCTGAATGGATAAGAAAATATGACCCACACATACGCTGCCTACAAGAGACCCACCTCAGAGCCAAAGACCTACACAGATTGAAAGTAAAGGGATGGAAAAAAATATTTGAAGCAAATGGGCAAGAGAAAAAGGCTGGGGTTGCCATATTTGTATCAGACAAAGTAGATTTCAAAACAAAGGCCATAAAAAGAGACCTAGAGGGGCACTATATAATACTTAAAGGAAGAATCTATCAAGAAGACATAAACATTGTAAACATATATGCTTCCAATAGAAGAGCCCCCAAGTTTATAGGGAAACTGTTGGATGACTTCAAAAAAGATATAGACAGCAACACATTGATAGTAGGGGATTTCAACACCCCACTGTCAAAAATGGACAGATCTTCCACACAAAACATTAATAAACATATTGTGATGCTGAATGACACACTGAATCAAAGAGACTTAAATGACATATATAGAACCTTACATCCCAAAGAAGAAAAATACACATTCTTTTAAAAAGCTCAGGGCACTTTTTCAAAGAGAGACCACATGATAGGACACAAAGCAAACCTCAGCAAATTCAGGAAAATTGAAATAATACCAAACTTTTTCTCGGATCACAAGGGCTTGAACCTGGAAATCAACCTCCAAGAGAAACTTCAAAAACTTGCAAACTCATGGAGACTGAACAGTAGACTATTAAACAATGAATGGGTCAATAATGAGAGAACAGAAGAAATCAAAAAATTTCTGGAAACAAATGAAAATGAACAGGCAACAGTCCAAAACCTATGGGACACAGCAAAGGTGGTCCTGAGAGGGAAGTTCATAGCAATACAGGCTTACCTAAAAAAGATAGAAACATTTCAAATAAAAGGCCTAACACTACAACTTCAAGAGCTGGAGAAACAACAACAAATAAATCCCAGAGCAAGCAGAAGGTAGGAAATAGTCAAGATTAGAGCAGAACTGAATGACATAGACATGAAAAGAACAATTCAGAGGTTCAACCAACCCAGAAGCTGGTTCCTTGAAAAGATAAATAAAATTGACAAGCCTTTAAGCAGACTCATCAAGAAAAAAAGGGAGAGGACCCAAATTAATAAGATCAGAAACAGAGGAGAAATAACAACTGTAACCACAGAAATACAAAGCATCGTCAGAAACTACTATGGACAATTATATGCCAAGAAATTGGAAAATCTTGATGAAATGGACAAATTTCTACAAAAGTATAATCTTCCATCACTGAAGGAGGAAGATACAGAAAGACTGAGCAGACGGATAACACTGGGGAAATTGAAGCAGTCATCAAGAAACTCCCAGCACACAAAAGCCCAGGGCCTGACGGTTTCAGAGGAGAATTTTACAAAACATTTAAGGAAGTGCTAACCCCTGTCCTTCTCAGACTATTCCAAAACATCCAAGAGGAGGGAAGACTCCCAGACTCTTTCTATGAGGCCAGCATCACCCTGATCCCAAAACCAGATAAAGACCCTACAAAGAAAGAAAACTACAGGCCAATTTCGCTGATGAACATAGATGCTAAAATCCTCAACGAAATATTGGCAAACTGCATCCAGCAGTACCTTAAAAAGATTATCCACCACGATCGAGTGGGATTCATCCCAGGCATGCAGGGATGGTTCAATATATGCAAGTCAGTAAACATGATACATCACATAAATAAAAGACAAAAACCACATGATCATCTCGATAGATGCAGAAAAAGCATTCGATAAGGTACAGCACCCATTTATGATCAAAACACTCAGCAAAATGGGAATAAATGGGGCATTCCTCAACGTAATAAAGGCCATATAAGAAAAACCTACAGCCAATATCATACTCAACGGGCAAAAACTGAAAGCTTTCCCACTAAGATCGGGAACACGACAAGGATGTCCGCTCTCACTGCTTCTTTTCAACATCATATTGGAAGTCCTAGCCACAGCGGTCAGACAAGAGAAAGAGATAAAAGGCATCCAAATAGGAAAGGAGGAAGTAAAGCTATCATTGTTTGCAGATGACATGATAGTATACATAGAGAACCCTGTAGACTCTACAAAAAAAACTCCTCAATCTAATAAGTGAATTTGGCAAAACAGCAGGATACAAAGTCAACATTCAGAAATCAAAGGCATTTTTGTACACCAGCAATGCAATAGAAGAAGAAGAAATCAGGAAAAAAAATACCATTCAATATAGCAAGAAGAAAAATAAAGTACCTAGGCATAAATTTAACCAAAGACGTAAAAGACCTGTACGCAGAAAACTATACAACATTGAAAAAAGAAATTAAGGAAGACACAAATAAATGGAAGCATATACCGTGCTCATGGATTGGAAGAATTAATATCATCAAAATGTCCATACTACCCAAAGCAATTTATAGATTCAACGCAATCCCTATTAAGATACCAATGACATATTTCACAGAAATAGAACAGACATTTCAAAAATTTATATGGAACCATAAACGACCCCAAATGGCCTCAGCAATTTTGAGAAAGAAAAACAAAGTAGGAGGGATCACAATACCGGACATCAAACTCTACTACAAAGCCACTATACTCAAAACAATCTGGTACTGGCACAAGAACAGACCCGTAGACCAGTGGAACAGAATAGAAAGCCCAGAAATAAACCCAGATCTCTATGGGCATCTAATATTTGACAAAGGGAGCAGAAGCATAATATGGAGCCATAATAGCCTCTTCAACAAATGGTGTTGGGAGAGCTGGATGGCTACATGCAAAAAATTGAAATTGGATCATCAGCTGACACCATACACAAAAAGGAACTCAAGATGGATAAAAGACTGAAATATAAGTCACAACACCATCAAAGTCCTAGAGAGACCATTGGCAGGAAACTCTCAGATATCCCACGCAGCAATTTTTTCACTGATATGTCTCCTAAAGCAAGGGACATAAAGGAAAGAATAAACAAGTGGGACCTCATCAAAATAAGAAGCTTCTGCACGGCTAAAGTAAACATCAGCAGAATGAAAAGAGAGCCAATTCTATGGGAAAATATATTTGCTAATGATACATCAGATAGAGGTTTGATCTCCAAGATATATAAAGAACACACTCAACTCCACTCTAAGAAGACAAATGACAAAGTCAAAAAATGGGCAAAGGACCTGGGCAGATGCTTTCCCAAGGAAGAGATACAGAGGGCCCAGAGGCATTTGGAAGGATGCTCAGCATCACTAGCCTTCAGAAATGCAGATCAAAACCACCATGAGGTACCACCTCTTACCGGTCAGAATGGCCATCGTAAACAGACCAACAAACAACAGGTGCTGGCGAGGCTGTGGAGAAAAGGGAACCCTAGTACACTGTTGGTGGGAATGCAGACTGGGGCAGCCATTGTGCAAAGCAATGTGGAATTTCCTCAAAAAGCTGAAAATGGAACTGCCTTTTGATCCAGTGATTCCCCTGCTGGGACTATACCCTAAGAACACCAAAACGCCAATACAAAAGAACCTCTGCACCCCCATGTTCATAGCAGCACAATTTACACTAGCCAAGTGTTGGAAGCAACCTAAATGCCCATCAGTAGATGATTGGATCAAAAAGTAATGGTACATTTACACAATGGAATACTACGCAGCAGAAAGCAAAAAAGGACTCTTAAATTTCGCGAGCATGGATGGAACTGGAGAGCATTATGCTAAGCGAAATAAGCCAGGGGGCGAAAGACAAATACCATATGATCTCACCTCTAAGTGGAATCTAACCAACAATACACAGATGCAAGGAAAATAAGACCAGCAACACTGAAAGGAAAAGAAACCAACAGAGACAAGAGGGAAGGGGAGGGCGGGGAAAACAGAAGGGAAGGGGAAAGTCAAGGAACATATAGCAAGGACTCATGGACAAAACCAGAGAAGAGTTGAGGGAGGGAGGGGCCAGGGAAAGTGGTGGGGGGTAGGTAGAGACAAATGTATTTGAAAAAATAAATTAATTTTTAAAAAAAGTAAAGAGAAAAGAAAAAAAAGGAAATAAAGGTCAAAAATTCCCCAAATATGATGCAAACTATAAACCCACAAGTCAAAGAAATATAGTAAATTCTTAGAACTAGCAACATGAAAAAAAAAAAAACACTATACCAAAGCAAATTATAATTAACTTGTTTAGAATCCATGATAAAGAGAAAACTTAAAAGCTGCCAGAACACAGAGGAACAAAGATAAGGATGACAGCAGATATCACCAGAAATGATGTTAGGTAGAAAAACTTTGGGCCAATATCTTTAAAGCACTAAAAGAAATATAAAAAGTGCCACCCTACAATTCTTTATTCAACAAAAATGTCTTTTGAAAATGAAGGGTAAATGAAGTTGTTTTCAGACATACAAAAGCCAAAAGAATTCATTGCAAGGCAACCTATAGTACATAAAATGTCAAAGGAAGACTTCCAAGCAAGAAAGAAAATTACAACAAACAGAAACTTGGATTTACATAGAAAAATAAAAACCAATAAAAATAGCAACCCCATGGGTACACACATAAGATATTTTATTATTTAAGTAACTTAAAAGATAATTGTTTGAAGCCATAATAACCATGTATAGCACAAAGGCTGGGTGGAGAGTAATGAAAGTGTTATAAGGGTCTTATACTGTACATGAAATTGAACTTTAGAAAATTTAAGACATGCACAACACATCTCTTTGTGGTGCAGACCATGGCTGACATAGTTGGGAACCTCTGTCACACACTGTAAATACACCAAGAGATTTATTGTCTTAAAGCCAATTTTACCATCCTTTGCTGGTTGAAATTTATTATTTTTATTTTGTACTTATTTTTTAGAGAGAAGAGAAAGGAAATAGAAAGGGAGAGAAACATCAATGTGCAAAAGATACATCAATTGGTTGTCAAGCTGAAAACAAAAATATGGAGGGGAACATTCACCCAAAATAAACAACTAAAGACTACCTGAAGAGGAGATACTTAAAGAAGAACAGGCAGAAACCACCTCGTGACCAGAAGAAAGGGCAGGGATGCAAAAGGGCCAGCTCCACTCTCATGGACAGTGGCTGAGCCACCTGCATGGCTGAGGTAGCCTCTCCTGGAGAGGAATGAAACCTAGACCTCGAACCAGGCTCCCAAGCACAGAGTTTTAAGATTGCTCACCCACACAGCATCCATTGGTGAAAGACTATGGGTTTTTTGCCTTCTGGAGAAAGACAGAGCCCTCTGGAGACAAAGCCACCTTTTTTTCTGTTTTTTTTTTTTTTTTTTCCTTTCTTATGTTATAAGGGCCAATGCACAGGATTTGCATTCCCAGCCACTCACTTTTGCCTCAGGCAAAGGGAAAGTTGCCCATACTGCAGTTGCACAAGGAGAGTCTGGAGAGGGAGGTTTGGGGGAGAGGCATCAGGGAATGGTTGCTGGGTGTCCAGTGCCAGGATATCACAGCATACTGCAGCAACCATTTTTCTTGAAAAGAGCAAGCCCCTCCCATGGGAAAACAATTGCCCCGCACTGTGGGAAAACCACTTGCCCCAGCCTCTGAAGCCTCTTAGCCCCAACCTCTGGAATCCTGCTTGCCCCAATGAACATTTTTTTTTTTCTTACTTACTTTTAACCAACCTGCATCTTATCCCCTGCTGAGGAGACAACAACATAGACATACTCAGGGGTGTTAGAGACTAGCTTTAGGGCACAGCACAGCCACTACATACACTTTTCTGAGAACCAGACCGGCATTTCCACCTCACCAGAGAGCCTAGGAATGCCCTCCAAGTTTATGGCAGACCCAGAATCTGGACTTTGGTTGCCCAACCTGCTATCCTACTAGGGGCTTCACCCTGCCAAGTTCAGGGAAATAATCTGGGACAAATTCAGACATGTGAACACACCCACCATCTTCCCTGAAGTCTAAATGGCACTTCCCACAGGAGATCCAGGGGTCCCATTTTCCCAATCCATCAGAAGCCCTCTCAGAAACAGACTAGTCAGCAGTTAGATTAATGGTAGGACTGCAAGCAGAGGCAGGTAGAGGCAGTACCTGCAGTAGTTTTGGTTGTTAGTTGACCTATGCCTGGGCCTTGTGCTGATAAATGGTTAGCCAGGCAGATCAGTGAGGACCATCCCAGATGCAGCCAACCATGAAGGAGTCAGCCATAGACAGTAGACTGGTCATAGCTTTGCATAGGCTGCCTAGAGCTAGATGTGGACAACATCTCACATTGTCTTACATCAACTTCAGATAACACCCGAGTCGTATCCAGAAGGAGAAGCCAGCAGACAAGCACTAAACTCTGCTGAAACAAATTCCACTTCTTTGTTTCTCATTATTTGTATTGTTTTTTCTTTTGCATAGCTTTTTAACATTTTTCTTAAATTTTTCCCCTATTTTTCACTATTTTTTTATTTGAAATCTCATATTTTACTCTTCTGTTTACTTACACCATACTGCATCCTGCCTTCTCTTTCTTATTTTCATTATAAATTTTATTTTTCTCCTTCTTCAAACTTTTCTGGCAATTCCTTGTTCCTATTTCTTACTCCTATTATTCCTCCTCCCTCTATCCTCTCAAAATCATTTTTTCCTTTGGTCATCTCATGTTCTTTTTTTCTTTCTTATAATACTCTTATTCTCCTTATTATTGCTCATTTGTCATTGATATTGCTCTTGTTGTTGGAGGGGTATTTTTGCTGCTGTGGGTTTTGTTTTCTATGTTGTTTTGTTTTGCTCTGTTAGCACCTATAACAACAGCATACAAGATGCAGTGGGGCTTGAGACTTTCAGTCAGCCAGCCACAGGGGAGAACCCACCAACAAACAGGTCAAGAACAATCAAAACCCAAATACAATAGGACAGTTCACATAAACTGCATAAAGAACATCCCTAGAGAATCCAGCTTAAGAGATCAAGGAGAATGCATACTGAGTCCCACAGGACTCCTACCACAACAGACCACTCCACGAAGACAGTGTATCAGAACAGATCAATCTAATATGTAGAAACAAACAAAAGAGTACCTCAAATGGGGGAAACAAAGAAACAACCCCCAATCAAAAGGAATGGAGGAATCCCCAGAAAAAGAGCTAAATAAAATCAAAGCAAGCAATTTATCAGGCATAGAGTTCAAAGTATTAGTTATAAGGATGCTCAAGAAACATAGAACTACAAGAAACTTTGTGGGAACTCCAAGGAACTTAGTAGAAACTACATGAACATGAAAAAGGACATAGAAACTATAAATAAAAACCAGGTGGAAATGGAAAAACAACATCTGAAAATGAAGAATACACTAGAAGGAAATAAAAGCAGGCCAGATGAAGCACAGGAAGGAATCAAAGTTAGAAGATATGGTAAAAAAATAAACCCACACAGTCAGAAAAATAAAATGAAAAAAGACTTAGTAAAAGAAACAAGAATAGTTTAAAGGGAGTTTGTGACAACATAACAACAACGTAACAATATTCACATCATAGAGATACCAGAAGGAGGAGAAAGGGAACAAGGAATAGAAAATCTATTTGAAGAAATAATGACAGAAAAATTTCCTAATTTGGTGAAAGAAAAAGTCACACAATTTCAGGAAGTAGAGAGTCCCTATCAAGATGAACCTAAAGAGGTCCACTCCAAGACACAGCACAATTAGAATGGCAAAATTTACAGTCAAAGAGAAAATCCTAAAGGCAGCAAGGGAGATACAGCTAGTAACACACAGGGAGCTCTGATAAGGCTATCAGCTGATTTCTCAACAGAAACACTACAAGTCAGAGAGGACTGGCACTAAATGTTCCAAGTAATGAAAATCAAGGACCTGCAACCAAGACTACTCTTTTATTGCCAGCAAGGCTCTCATTTACAATGCAAAATAGAGAACTACCCACATTTTTAAAAAGGCTAAAAGAATACATCTCCACCAGTATCAGCATTGCAAGAGACGCTAAATGGACTTCTTTAACGAGAAAAAGAAATAGAGAGAGAAACACAAGTATGAAGGGGAAAATGGTAATAAATAAGTACCTATCAATAACCTTATATGTAAATAGTTTAAATGCTTCAATTAAAAGACACAGAGTACTGAATGGATAAGAAAACAAAACCCACATATATGCTGCCTACAGACACCCACCACAGAACAAAATATTTACACAGACTGAGAGTGAAGGGATAGAAAGAAAAATATTCCATGCAAATGGACATGAAAAAAAAACTGGCATAGCAATACTTATGTCAGACAAAATAGATTTCAAAACAAAGACCATAATAGGAAACAAACAAGGTCAAGGTCACTACATAGTACGTAAGAGAATATTCCACAAGAGGATATAACCAATATAAACATATATACACTCAATAGAGGAGCACCTAAATATACAATGAGAATCTCGGAGGACTTTATAAAAGAAATCAACAGCAATACAGTCGTGGTAGGGGGTTTTAACAACTCAATGTTAACAATGGGTAGATCTTCCAAACAAAAAACCAACAAGCATATAATGGCATTAAATGACACTCAACATCAAGTGGACTTGATTGATGTTTACAGAACAATTCACCCCAAAGAAGCAAAATATACATTCTTCTCAAATGGATATGGAACATTTTCAAAGATAGACTACATGGTAGGACACTAAACAAGACTTAACAAATTCCAAAAAATTGAAATCATATCAAGCATCTTCTCGGATCACAATGGCTTGAAACTACAAACCAACTTCAAGAAAAAAACTTAAAAACATTCAAATACTTGGAGGCTGAAATACATATTATTAAAAAATAAAAGAGTTTAAAATGACATCAAGAAAAAAATCTAAAAGTATCTGGAAAAAAATAAAAATGAACACACAACCCAAAATCCATGGGACACAGCAAAACCAGTCCTAAGAGAGAAGTTCATAGCGTTAGAGGCTGACCTAAAGAAGACAGGAAAATCTCAAATAAACAACCTACACCTACATCTGAAAGAACTAGAGGAACAACAACAAACAAAGGCCAGAGGGAGTAGAGGGAAGGAAATAATCCAGATCAGGAACAAGAAAAGGATGTTCACTTTCACTACTCTTATGGTGCATAGTACTGGAAGTCCTAGCTACAACAATAAGAAAAGAAGAAACAAAAGGCATCCAAATTGGAAATGAGGAAGTAAAACTGTCATTATTTGCAGATGACATGATAGTGTACATAGAAAACTCTACAGCTCCACCAAAAAACTACTTGACCTAATAAGTGAACTTGGCAAAAGCAGGATACAAATTTACTATTCAGAAATTGATGGCATTGTTGTACACCAACAATGATCTATCAGATAGAGAAACTAACAAAAATGCCTTTACTATAGCAACAAAAAAATAAATTACCTAGGAATGAATTTAACCAAGGAGGTAAAATACCTGTACTAAGAAAACTACAGAACACTAAGAAAGAAACTGAGGAAGATACAGAGAAATGAAAGCATATACCACATTAATGGATTGGAAGAATTAACATCATTAGAATGTCCATTCTATGCAAGGCAATCTATAAATTAAACACAATTCCTTTTAAAATACCAATGACATATTTAACAGATCTAAAACAAATACTCCAAAAATTTATATAGAAACAAAAAGAACCCTGAATTGCCTCAGCAATCTTGAGAAAAAGAACAAAGTTGGAGGGATCACAATACCTGATATCAAACTATACCACAAGTCCACTATAACCAAAACAGTCTGGTACTGGCATAAGAATAGACACACAGATCAATGGAACAGAATATAGAGCCCAGAAATAAACCCATGGTCAATTAATATTTGACAAAGTGGGCATGATCATACAAAGGAGCAAAGATAGCCTCTTCAATAAATGGTGTTGGAAGGGAAGATTGAGAATGGAAGGTAAGAGCAGGGGAGAGTAATAAGGGGGAAACGGGGACAACCGTAACTGAACACAAATAAAACAATTCTTTTTAATTTAAAAAAAATTGTGTTGAGAGAACTGGACTAGTACATACACCAAAATGAAACTAGACCACCAACTTACACCAAACACCAGAATAAACTCAAAATGGATAAAAGACTTAAATATGTCTTGATACCTTAAAAATATCTCATACAGCAATATTTTTGCCAATATATCTCCTAGATCAAGGGAAATAAAAGAAAAAATAAACAAATGAGACTACATCAAACTAAAAAACTTCTGCATGGCTAAAGAAACCATTATCAAATGAAAAGGGAACCAACTGTACAGGAGAACATATTTGCCAATGATACATTGAACAAGGGTTTAATCTTCTGAAATATATAAAGAACTCACACAACTCAGCACCTGGAAGACAAACAATCCAATCACAAAATGGACAAAGGACCTAAATAGACAATTCTCCAAGGAAGACATAAGATGGCCCATAGACATATGAGAAACTACTCAGCATCACTAGCCATCAGAAAATTGCAAATTAAAACCACAATGAGATATCACTTCATACCTATCAGAATAGCCATAATTAATAAATGAACAAAAACAAGTGCTGGATATGGAGAAAGGGGAACCCTAGTACACTGTTGGTGAGAATTCAGACTAGTGGAACTGCTGTGGAAAAAATATGAAATGTCATCAAAAAATCAAAAATGTAAATACCTTTTGACCCAGTGATTCAACTGCTGGGAATATACCCTAAAAATCCCAAAACACCAATTCAAAAGAATTTATTCACCCCTATGTTCATAACAGCACTGCCTACAATAGCCAAGATATGGAAACAGCCTAAGTGACCATCAGTAAATGAGTGGATTTAAAAACTGTGGTACATTTACACAATGGAGTATTACACAGCAGAAAAAAAGGAACTCTTACCCTTTGCAACAACATGGATGGAACTGGAGACTATTATTCTAAAAGAATTAAACCATTCAGTGAAAGACAAATGCCATATGATCTCACTAATAAGGGGAATGTATTGAACAAAATAGTGGTCCAAATAGAACCAGAGGCATAGAATCACAGAATAGACTGACAGTTGTAAGAGGGGAGGAGGATTGCTTGAAAGAAGGTGAAAGCCCATGGACATTGACAATAGTGTGGGTATTGGCTATGGAAGTGGGGGAAGGGCTGAGTAGAACCCTCCACATCAAGTATGGGAGTGACGGTGAAGGGGGATAAAATTGGGACATCTGCAATAACATAAACAATAAGACAGAAAACAGAAAAAGCCTGATGTTTCTGGCCAAGATGGAGGAGTGGGCAGATAAGCTTTGCCTCATCAAGGAACCAAAAGAAGAATAACAATCAATTTAAAAACAAAAAGCAACCAGAACTGCCAGAAAATCAAACTGTATGGAATTTTGACAACCAAGGAATTAAAGAAGGAACATTCATCCAGACTGGTAAGAGGGGCAAGACAGGCAGACAGAGCAGAAAGGACATGCAGCAATAGAGTAACTGGTGGACGAGGTATTCCCACATTCACTTGTGAATAAAACCTGGAAGGAACAACTGGGGAGTAAAACAGATCATGTAACCCAGGGTTCCAGCACCGGGAAATAAACCTCAGAACCTCTGGTTGTAAAAGCCTTTTGAGGTTGTGGTGGCAGAAAAAACTGCCGGTCTCACAGGAGAGTCCATTGGAAGGGCCCACAGAGTCCTAGAATGTATATGAGCCCACCCACCTGGGGATCAGCAGCAGGGCAACACCCAAAAAGGTGCCATTCACTTCCAGAAAGCAGGGGAAGCGACAAAGTGTGGCAAGAGCCAAGCAAGCAGCATTGTTCACTAATTGACCATTTCCCCACATAAAGCACTACAACCCTGCAAAGTGGGCTGCCCACCATGGTGAATACCTAAAGTTCTGTCCCTTACAACATAATAGATGCACTGAGACAAAGAAATATGGCCCAAATGAAATAACAGATCACAACTACAGAAAAAGAACTAAGTGACAAGGAGATAGACAACATATCACATGCAGAGTGCAAAACAGTAGTAAACAGGATGCTCATAGAAATGATGGAGTAGAGTCACAAAATAAAGGAAGAAGTTAAAGCTACACTTCTTCCTTTAAGTGAAATAAAGAAAAATATATAGGGAACCAACAATGGAGGGAAGGAAACTAGAACTCAAATCAATGATTTGGAGCAAAAGGAAGAGATAAACATTCAACCAGAATAGAATGAAGAAAAAATAATTTTTTTTAAATGAGGAGAGGCTTAGCAACCTCTGGGACAACTTTAAATCCTCCAACATCCGAATCATAGGGGTACCAAAAGGAGAATAGGAAGAGAAAGAAATTGAAAACTTATTTGAAAAAACAATAAAAGGAAAGTTCCCCAATTTGGCAAAGGAAATAGACATACAAGCCCAGGACGTTCAGGGAGTCCCAAACAAGTTGGACCCAAAGAGGACCACACCAACACACGTCCTAACCAAAATGCCAAATGTTAAAGATAAAGATAGAATCTTAAAAACAGCAAGAGAAAAAGAGTTACCTACAAAGGAGTTCCCATAAGACTATCAGCTGATTTCTCAAAAGAAACTCTATAGGCAAGAAGGGGCTGGCACAAAATATTCAAAGTCATGAAAAGCAAGGACCTACATCCAAGATCACTCTATCCAGGAAAGCTGTCACTTAGAATGGAAAGCAGATAAAGTGCTTCCCAGATAAGATAAAGTTAGGGTACATCATCACCAAGCCCTTATTATATGAAATGTTAAAGGAACTTAGCTAAGAAAAAGAACATGAAAACTATGAACAGTAAATTGACAACAAATTCACAACTATCAATGACTGAACCTAAAAAGAAACTAAGCAAATAGCTAGAACAGGAACAGAATCATAGAAATGGAGATCACATGGAGGGTTATCAGCAGGAGGAGGGATTGGGGAGAATGGGGGGTAAAATACAGAGCATAAGTAGCACTATTGGTAGGTATAAAACAGACCTACCTGTTTTTGGTAGAACGCAGGGGGTGGGGGTGTTAAGAATAGCACAGGAAATGGAGAAACCAAAGAACTTATATGTACAACCCATGGAGAATGCTGGAGAAAATGGGGGTATTGGGCAGAGGGGGATAAAGGGAAGAAAAAAATGGGACAACTGTAATAACATAATCAATAAAATATACTAAAAAAACAAATTTTGTTATGAGATATTAATGACACAGTCTCCAAATATCATAGTTTTTTCACAAGATCAATTTGCATAACATTATACTTATTTATCTTTTGATCATTTTCTCCAGTCCTTGTCTGTCTTGAAATAAAATGTGTGTCTTGAGCTCTAAACTCAATAAAAACTACCTCACAGAGCCTGGCACAAAATAGTTAATTAATAGTAGTTGTTGTTATTCAATTTCCTTAAATTACACAGGGCCCTTTCTGAAATTTATTTTTGCTTGGAACTCAATGAACCTTCCTATGACATTACATCTCTTCCAATACTAGGAGCCACAACAGTCCCCTGAGGTGCCATGTTGGACATCCTGACCATGGAGGTGACACAGGCATAGACACAGCCTCAAGGAAACCAGGAAGGGTCTGTTAGGGCAACCTTAGACCTATTGACCCAACCAGCTGAAAAGGAGCCTTGAAAAAAATCATCTGGCTACCCTACCTATTTTTCAGATAATTAGTCAAGGCAAATTTTCCTTAAACTAAAGTCACCTTCTATTTTCAATATGATAAAATACAAATGAAGAGCTTCCAATGAGTGGAATCTTGGACTTCATCCACAGGATCCTCTGAACCAGGTTTCCCTTCTCCAGGGGAAGAAGGAGAGAGAAGCAGGGCCAGCCAGGCCTCCAACCCCAGAGGTAAGTGACCAGAGACTCTGAGCCCTGTTTTGGGGTCCCCTTCCATCCCAGCTCACAGCTCTGTTTCACTTTGCAATGATGAATGTCACACACACATTTTGATGTTTTTTAAGGGCCTTCAAAAAAGTTTTAAATTGTTGCCAATTATCGTTGGTTATCAGGCTAGAAATTCTTTAAATGAAATGTTGAACAAGGCTGGGCTTCGAAGCTACCCCACGCAGATGTGTGTACTGGTATATTCTGTGTTTGTGAATGTAACGAGAAATATTCTTATACATATTATAAGTGTGCTACATAGATTGGGAAATATCAAACTCATTGCAGATTTTCACTCAAAAAGCCAAGGTCTTAGTGTCATTGAAAATTTAATGAAGTACCAAAGAAAAAAAGTCTATGGTGTTCATACCTGACACACAAAAAGAGGTGCTCAACAAATACTATGCAATGACTGAATGACTTCCTTCTTGGATCTGATGAAAATAAGTTGACTTTGTTGGGCCCCAGATTATCACAAATGGTGATAATCATATCTACTCTGTGGAATGGTGATACAGGCTAAGGTGAAATGCTTTGTCAAGGAAAAGACTCCTGTGAATACAAGACACTTGGAATGGAAGAGGAGGCCAACTTTGGCACCTAGCTACATCTCTCATGAGCCATCTGGAACTGCACCACCTCCCTCCACTTTGTGCACCCCCAGAATGCACATCTTCCTTGTCAGCGGGTTGCCTTATTAGCATTCCCATTCAGCAGGCTCAGCCAGTTTTGTGGTTGGTCCATGCCAGGCTCCTTTTCTGGAATCAGTTTTCAGGCTTAGGCAGGGTTTACCCTCCCTTTAATGTCAAATTTCAAGTCTCATCTCTCAAAGAAGCCTTCAAACCATTCTCCAGATCCACCTCTGTCTCCCGTGCTTCTTGTGTCCACCACCCGCCCTCTAAGGCAGGTTGCGCTGTCCTACAGAGGTGGCAATGGCAGCACTGAATCAGAAGCCAATGTGGCCACCAGGTTAACTGCCAAAACACTCGTCTTAAAAGCTTTGACTTTAAGTCTGGCCCTTGAGAGAGAAAATAATTTTGTTTTTATATTTGCTTTTATCTGTGGAATTCAGGAAACCCATTCTTATCTATCAAGAGCCAGAAGCCTAGAAACCTGAGACATTTTGTTCAAGAGAAGTGCTCTTTCAAACAAGCAGGTAACACAAAAAGTACTGAGCAAATATGACTAGGTTGGGGGCTGCAGTGGGAGTGGGATGGGAAAGACCAAAGCTGAGGAGGCAGCTGTGTCTTGATTTCCACACATACCTCATTCTGAAGTCCCTCCTCATACATGGAGCCTGTGGGTGGACAGCAAGTGGGCTGGGGTGTCTGAAAGATGGCCTGAGAGAAGCCTCAGAGAACCAGTAGCTTCGACGAGCTACAGAGGGTCTCTGAAAAGTTCCAGGGCTAGCCCCACAAAACACTGCCTCATGAGACAAGGGACAAGTCAGGACACTTGCAAATCAACAGTGTAATGCCCAATACCAGGTGAGTGGGCATGACAGGGCAGCTCTCAGTGTGGGAAGAGCAGAGAGGATGGGAAGGAGGCAGACAAGAATCTTGAACTAGTTTAAATCCTTGAGTAAACATGTGTAAGACTGACAGGACCTGAGTTACCTTGAACTGGAAAGACCATCTTTTTCCACCATCTGTAGAAGTAAGTTAGGATCAGTTACAGAGAAAGAATGTCCATTTTGGCATAATTGTGGCTGTATGTGCACCTGCTATCCCCCAGCTATCCACATCACCTAGGTGACCAGCCATTTCAGTTTGCCCAGGACTGTCCTGGGTTTAACACTGAAAGTCCCTTAGTCCAAGAACTTCTTCAGTTTCAGAAAAACTGGGACAGTGGGTCACCCTATGTGGTACTAATGTAGCATCTTCCCAGTATGTCCCATTTGATTTTAAGAGAGTAAGAGCAGGGACTGTATTGATATTCAGATTGTGTTGACATTCACCCAACCAGCAAAGGTGAATACAGCTGTGTGATGGAGGAGAAGTGCTCTTAAACAAATAATTAAAATACCGTGTGATAGTCCTGGCCAGTGTGGCTCTGTTGGTTGGAGCATCATCCCAAAACTTAAGGGTTGTGGATTTGATTCCCAGTCAGCTCACATGCCTGGGTTACAGGTATAGTCTCTGGTCTAGGTGTGTGGGGGAGGCAACCAATCTATATTTCCCTCTCATATTGATGTTTCTCTCTCTCCCTTCCTCTTTCCCTTCCACTTTCTCTAAAAAGCAATGAAACAGGTGAGGATAAAATTTTTTTAAATACAATGTGATAAAGGAAGATGTAAATTAGTGCAATGAAATAGCACTGCATACCTACATGAATGGCTAAAATGCAACATGTTGACAATACCAATATTGACAAAGACATGGTTGGTGTGAATGTAAAATGTTGCAACCATTTTGGGAAAAATGCTGAAATCTCCTTATAAAACTAAATAAACACCTATCCTTTGACCCAGGAATTCTGATCTTAGATAGCTTCTCAAGGAAATAAAAACATATATCTACAAAAAAAAAACCCAAAAAACAAAAACCTTGTACTTTATAGCAGCTTTCATCAAAACATCCAAAAATAAGCCTGGATGAAGGAAAACTGGCAAACAAATTGTGGCATAGTTGTACTAAGGAACAGTGCTCATTGAAAAAGAGGACTGACTTCTAGTGCACACACATGGGAAAATTCCAACCACCTTTTGCTCAGCAGAAGCAGCAAGATGCAGAAGAGCACAAACTCTGCACTCTGTTTACGTGACACTCCAGGGAAAACAAAGCTGGTCCATAATGACAGCCAATAGCTCAGTGGTTTCACAGGGCTGGTGAAGGATGCTGACCAGGTAGGGTACACAGGAACCTGTTGAGATATTGGAAATATCTTATATGTCGCCTGTGGTGTTGTTACATGAGTTTACACATTTGTCAAAACCCATCAGACTGCACACTTGAAATGGGTGCATTTCCTTGTTTATAAATTACACCTAAAGCAGTTGATTTTTAAAAATCAAAACAAGAAAATATAATATGATGCAATAAGCACTATAACAAACATGCACACAAATTGGCAAGGGAATGAAGAAAGTGTCTGCTGCCAGGCTGGGGCTGAAAAATTAGAGAGGAGGAAGAAGCACACCCTTGCCAAGACCTGTGTGCAAGATGAGCAAGAAAGAAAGTGAAGGGTGGGCTGCAGTACTGGCATGGGCAGAGAGGTGGGTGGAAGAAAAGTAAGAATGGAAGGGCAGGTCTGGGAGAGTTTGGGAAAGTCTCATGTTCCCTGCATCAGACTTTGGGCTCTACATCTGGGTGAGTGTTACTCAATCCTGATATCTTCATTCATCAAAAGAGCAGCTGGGAAATGTAGTGCAAGCAACGTGTTACTTATTAGGACTTGTCCCTGTCCCTCCTGTGCAGGTTGTTGTTTTTTCTAAGGGAGGGAGGAGAAGGATGGGTTGGGGGCCAGAAGTGCTCATGGGGGGATGCGTCCTCTGAGTGGGACCTCCCCCAGCTGCAGGGTTGCAAACAGTCAGGGGCCACTGCTGTTGATGATGGTTGGGAAGGGACTGATTAGTGTATCCTTCAGAAGGACGATATGGCTGCAGAGGGCGGATGAGGGTTGGATGAAACGAAGCAAGGAAGCCAGTTAGTGAGCTGGGACAGTGGACTCCAAGGCATAACAGGATTCTGGGTTAAGACAATGGAGACACAGGGAAGAATACAAGTTTAACATACATTTTAGGAGTGGGTACAACTGCACTTTGTGAGACTGAGAGCACTAGGAATTTGGATAAACTGTGAGTGTTGACTTGCAATTGTCCATCCCATCACTCAGGACAAAGTGGAGAACTGGGCATGTGGGTGGGGACTAAGTGATGTTGTATCTGATAGCAATATCAACAGTAGCCCTTGTCCATGATTTCCTCCGCTCTTTACCAAAGTCACATCAAAACTTTCCCTGAGGGTCTCTGCAGGGCACATTTATGCTCTATCAGGCTTCCTGAAAGCATACCCTCTTCTCAAATATACCTCTTTCCTTTCCCTTTACCTACTTCAGACTGGAAATGAGAGCAACAGATCAGGGAGAGAGATACCATGAGCAAGAGCCCTCCTTACCATCCTATATAATCATATCACCTACTCTCTCTACACACATGGTTGGCCCTAGAGTACTTGAATAATTCTTTATTGTACAAACTTAGCCTAAGGGAGAGGTGGGGACTAGTTGAAAGAAGGTAAAGAGATTAGACAAAGAACACACATAATCTGACCCATGGACAGGGACAACGGTGTGGGGATTGACTGTGAGAAAGGGGGGCATGCTGGGGAAAGAGGGAAAAATCAGGACAACTATAATAGCATAAACAATAAAATATTTAAAATAACGGAAAAGAAATTCAATAAAAATTCCCTCCCTCAGGATTGGGCAATGGGTCCCAACAATTAGAAACCTGCATCTCTGTAGGTAACTGAATCATGGGGCTCTTGCTTCAGAATGTGTATAAATAACACCTGGCACACTGGAGAGTTATAGAATTGAGTTCTCCCAATGCGCAGTTTCCTGGAAGCAAGACTAGAGTCCAAACCGTCTTTTCACTGTGTCTACATTATTATTATCCAAACTTCCCATGAAGATGTTAAAAACGCATACAAAATTCTGGGACATTGATAAGGTATGACAGTAGTGTTATATTTACAATAAAATGAAGTTCTTTCTCTGAGAGAAAAAGAGAGCTAGACACAGTTTACAATCATGCTCTAGAGGAGTCTAAGAGCACATTGTTTTTATTTGGGGAGTGGATTGGGTTAATAATTCCTGAAGAAGTGGGTTTGGGAGCTACAACGTGGAGTCATTATCCTGAGCCCTGAAACGTAGGGTTGGCAGCATGTATGTCAGACAGGACCAGACTCCAATGGGACTGGACTTAGGATTCACTCAGACTTCTCAGAAAGAAGTAGCTTTCCTCTCCTTTGACTCAGCATTCCTTTCAGCCCTCAGCCTCCGGTCCGAGGGAATGTTGTCGCACTGATTGCTCCTTACCCTGTTGTCCTCAGACACCCTCCTTGACAGGGCCTTAGGCCCTTCCGGGCTGGTGCAGAACCCCACACTGCCTGCTGAATGGGTACACAGCTCATCAGAGCCCCTATCCTGGTCACAGTCCAGTGAGGAAAAAGGGGCATGTACCCCTTTCTGGAGGCCTGATTCTCCCTCTGGAATCATTGTGGGGTTTTTTGTTATTGTTGTTTTGCCAAATAAGAAGCCACCAGAAACAACCAGTATGGGCTTCTCAGCAGCCCCACATTTCTGCTGTGCAGGTCAGTGACAGCAGCAAAGTTGGGCATTGGGTTATGAATTAAAAGAAGAATAGGAAACTTCAGACTTTCTGAGTTAGTAGTTCTATCTGTTGAAGAATAATAGTTGGGCTGGCATATTAAGGAAAAGAAGAAATCACATTTTTTTCTTTTTTTTTTAATATTTTATTTCTTTATTTTAAAGCAAGGGGAAAGATGGGAGAAAAAGAGGGAGACATTGATGTGAGAGAGAAACATCAACCGGTTGCTTCTTGTAGGCACCCAACCAGGGACCTCGCCCACAACCTAGTCATGTGCCCTGACTGGGCATCAAACCAGCAACCTTCTGCTTTGCGGGATGATGCTCAACCAGTAAAGGCAGGAAATCACATTTCTGAGGTACTCTGGGCTTATTTACTTAATACATAATTCTTGTTTATGTTGTGATTACTAGTTTCCTGGACCAAATGGCTAGTTCAGAGGCAGAGATTCTCCAGGCAGTGGGAGTGACGGAATCAGAAGGCGGTCTGCAAGTGACTCTGTCTCAGACCCAGCAGAGCTACTACTTTCCGGAGATACTGAGCCAATTATTTAGCCTTTCTCTGCCTCAGTTTCCTCATCTCTAAAAGACAAATGCTGAACAGTGGTAGAATCTAAGGCACAGGATTCCTGAAGAGACTATTGCTAATGAATTCCTGAGCTATATTTAATGAAAAAAACAGACAGATTCCAGTCCTTGTGGAGAATGAAGGGGAAAATACAGAGAAGGAGGTCAGTGGGGTGGGGCAGAGATTATGGAAAGGCAGACAGATGCCCAGGGCCCTAAATTGAAAGCCACGTGCATACTGTAGGCACTAGCAGAGCACCCTTCAGGCACCTGGGACTAGGTGGTGGTGCTGGTGAAGTGTTGGCCAAAGCAGGGCAAGTGCACAGCAAAGCCCTTAATTAATATTAGCTGCTCTTAAGAGCAGTAGCAAGAGGAGGCAGAAAACACTCTAAAATGAAAATATAAATTCTCAAAAGTCGCAACAGGTACGGGGCCATTTAGTGCTGGAGCAAATAGTGGGACACACCTAGGAGCACTGGTTCCCAGCTCTAGCTGCATTTGAAAAAAACTGGAGTTGGGGGCCTGCATAGATAGCCAGCCCCAGAGGCTTTCATTCGGTTGATCCTGGGGGAGACTCAGCATCATTACTCTGGCACACACTCCAGGTTGAGGACGGCTACCCCAGGGCACAATGATATTTGAATCACAGCATCAATCTCCTAATTAGAATACACTACATGCCAATCATTGTGCTGAAGGCTGTCCAAGAATGATCTCATTTCCCTCTCCCCTGATTCTACAGGGACAGTAAAATGATCATCCCCATTTCACAGATGAGGAAATGGAAACTGCAAGATTTTATGTAAATCTCTCAAAGCACGCAGTTAGTTCAGACAGTAACTCATGTTTTTAAGGGGTCGACTCAATTATCAGGAAAAAATCAAATGTGCACAATGATCCGTGCTTAAGAACACAGGGCATGGTATAATTTATTTTATAAAGATTAACAAAATAGTTACACATTTACAAAGTTAGCTATCAGAGCAGTGAGCTGCAATTCCTGGAAAATTCACTGAACAGCACATTCCTGAATGATGCCTAGTAAGTGCAATGTGTCTGTTCTGCTTGACAAAGATGAGTCAGGGGAAGGCAAGATCCAGGGGCTTGTCAACAATGACACACCAGAAACTGAATTCAGCAGCACTTAAACAGTGGTCTTCTCACTAAACCACAAGGTGAAGTTTAAGAGGAAATCTAAGTTTGCAGAAGGGAATTAGCCAAGTCAAAAAGGAGCTTCTAAATCTGGGAGGCCACACAGTAAAGAAAATGCCAGAAAGATAGAAGCTTCTGGCCACAGTGTGCTGATGCAGGACAGATAATTAAAGAAGCATTGGCCACCGCCCCCAAGCAAGGTTACAAAGTGGGAGGGGCAGAGAGCGGCCCAGCTCTTCTGGAGTGAGAATGGTCACTGGGGAAGTGGGAGTACATTCTCTTCTGCCAAGTTGTCACTGCAAAATCCCACCTTGCTACTTACTACCTGTGTGACTTTATGCAACTTATTAACCCTTTCAGAGCTTCTTAAATGGTAGCTAATGCTATTGTTATTCAAAAAGGGCTGAGTCCTTATAGGATTATGTAATGCCTAGCCCATCCTCTTTTAGCACAGGGGTGGACAAACTTTTCCTATAAAATGCCAGATAGTAAATATTTTAGACATCGTGGGACAAGAAGCAAGCATATATATGGCCTGGGTGGTGGGCACACTGTTGTTCCAGGTGCATCTATTGGAGACAGTCTCAGGGAGAAGAGCAATCTGCTGAAAGGAGGGAGCCTAGGGGTCCAAAGCAGTGGGAGGGGTGGCAAAGAGAACTGGCCCTCACTGCCAATTTCTCTTTGCCCCATGACACTCTCCTCTTGGAGAGTCAAGCAATCTCCCCTTGGGCAGTGGACAATAAGTGAAGTTACAGGGTGTTCAATTTCCTGACTGGGAACCCAGCATGTGCTAGGAACAGAGGGGAAGGAACACCTCAGCTTGGGCACACCATGCTTACCTGGTGTCCCCAGCACATACAAAAACAGGAAACAGGCAATACTTGGCATGTGGGCCACGTTTGCTGACCCTTGATGTAGCAGGAGAGACCTAAATTTAAACCCAGTGAAAGTAGGGGAATAACCACTGAGAATGCCCTCACCAGCATTCTCCTAGTCATGGATTATGAAACATTTCAGTGGGTCACTACCAGCATTTTTGAACAAATGGAACAGGTTTTCAATTGCATCCATGTGCATATGTCAAATGTGCAATGTTAAATGTATATCCTATTGAGGATTGGGCTCTAGGCACACATTTTGGCTTTTGTAAAGCTCAAAAGACATTTTCTCATCTAGTTATCAAATATTCATGAAACGCTACCCTATCAAAGTTTAGGCATAACCTCTGTTTTCTCTGAAACCCACTATCTTAGCACACAGGTAGGAAAAAAAGGGAGAAATCTAGTGTACTGGCATGTAGGACAAATGTACATTCCTGGGAGGACACTGCAGAAGGGCAGGCCTCTACTAGAACAGCTCCCACCCTCATGTCTCATACACTCACACAATCACAACATCTCACAGAGCCTCCAGGCCAGTGGTTTTCAGACTACGCGCTGAGGAACATTATGGTTCCTTGTGCCTTGGGAGTCCCCGGGGGAGAGGTTCTCACCTTCCCTCCCCAACTTCAGCTGGAGTTGCTTTGCATCTTCTTTTTTATATTTTGAGATGATGTAAATTTCTTCTGAAAAAAGGGCTCCAATTCTAGAACGTTAAACAACCAAGAGACATGAAAGCCATCTCTTTTATTCAACTCATTTTATACCTGGGAAAGTCTGAAGTACACAAGAAAGGACTAGCAGCATGAATTAAGACTGGCCTTCAGATCTCTACTCCCGCATGTACAGTGGTACATCTACCCCAGTGAGATGCAGACCAAGGAGAGTCCAACCCTGCTCTGGAAATGACTCCCATGGTCATGTTACAGTCCAACCAGACAATATTATAACAGTGAGCTCAAAAAAGGGAAAAATCAGAAGAGAACACACACTGTTCTAAATATTCATTGAGTAGTTTCTGCCATTTGTCTCCCAGAATTATTTATCATTGTTTGGACACAGAGTAGTTTTGAGGTCTTGGACAAGTCACTTCACTTCTCTGAATTTTGGTTCCTTAAGTCTTCTCTGACTCTCTATCCTGAGTCTTCATTGGAGAAAAGGGAATCTCAGGCCAAATTCTCCAGGTGATCATTATTTAATTCCACAGCTATGGCACACCCTCGGAGAGTGCCAGCATTTGCCACCTGCTGCCAGTCTGGACAGCTAAACAAAGCTTCTTGGAGAAGTTGTGGAGATGGAGAGGGTAGCTCAGGATTCTCTCTTCCTATGTCTGCTCAGCCCTGCAGAGAACAGGGAAGCTCCATCTGAGGCTGAGAGCATTAACTTACTACGGTTGTTGAAGTAACTGCTAGTTCTCCCCTGTAGTTTAAGAGACCCTAAGATGTCACATCGTTGTCCAAGGGTATAGAATTGGGATGGGGAGAAAAGGGAGAAAAAGAGGCGGGAAGGAGAGAAGGGAGAAAGGGAAGGATAGAGCTTGACTTTTGAAGCTTGAAGGTGTCAGTTATCACTTGTTGACTGTCTTCTGTGACAGGAGCTTTACATAACTTTTCTCATGTAATCCTTCCAATAACAGTGCAATACAGACATAATAAACTCATTTTGCAACACAGAAAAGTGAGAACCAGAGAGGTTAAAGAAATTATTCTGGTCACAAAGCTATTAAATGACACACCTGGTCTTCCAACTTGGTTTGTCTGATTCCCACATCTTTGCTCTTCCTTCTCTCATGATGTCTCAGGGCCAAGGCTTAGACATGTCCAGAATATTCACCACTCAATGTTGTACATGGACAGGCCAGAGTAGAAGGTTCTCACCTTCACCACTGAAAGTGAAAGTGGACCATGAGGAGAGCAGGTGTTCGAACTCAGCTAGAACATTGTTGTCTCTGACAAGAAAGTGACCATCCAGGATGCCTCCAACCTCTGTCATCTTGTGATCAGATGTGTCCAAATCTTATCAAGTCTCATACACCATAAGGCAGGGCTGTTATTCATAAAGCTACTGATAGCCCTTTATATTTTAATAAACTCTTTACAACTTTGAACTGCTTCCTGAAGAACTAAAATATTTTGTGAATAAGGCTATTTATAAATGATTCTACCATAGTGGAAAAAAGCACAAATTTGGAACTGAAAAGTCCCTTTATCTCTCTCAATCTTTGATTGCTCATTGGCAAAAATGGAATAACCACCATAATGTCCACACAGGTCAGCTCAAGGGTCAAATGAAGCAATATGTCTGGATTTTACAAGTCCCTATACAGTAATTATTAGTTTTTATGCCTTCAGGCAACCTGTCATTCCATTAAACTGAAGGCTGTCCCATTGTCTAGAGAGGCTGTAAGTGAGGATAGCAGTGCCTCTAAAATTCTATGGGTTTTCTCATTTGTTCTTCACAGCAACACCATGGGGAACTGAGTATGACATACTGTTCCCATTGTACAGGTGAGCACCAGGAAGTGTAGTGAAATCAATTAAATGTGCAGCAGGCAGGCTTGGCCCATTAGGGGAAGCTCCAGATCTTGAAATTACAGACAGAAGAGCCTCAGGACCAAGGGGCACACATGTCATTGTCAACTCAGTAGGCTCCTGGTGCCCCACATGAGTCAATAAAGTACACTGAAGGCCCAGAGCCCAATGCTCAGCTAGCATTTAACTCTGAGGAGGAGAAAAAACTTGGAGGAAGGGGGGAAAGAAAATGGGGCTTAATTCATTTGGGGAAAACATCCCAGACTCAAAATATTGAACTATCACTTTGGTTGTGTCCTGGGAATTCTCATGCACAAAGAAATTAAGAAGCCCCCACAGTGAGAAGCTGGAGAGCCCCACACCTCCGGTGTTAGCCCACCTGTTCACAGGCCAAGAACCACCTTCTACCAACCTTCCAGGAATTTCTCTGTAACCCCCAGGAGAGGGAAGGCCTTGTACTCACAAGTAAGCAAATTTCAAAGGGTTGTCTACAAGGGAAAACTGACCATGTATATTAGAAAAGATGTCAAAGTACATTTGATAACAGGAGGAGTGACTACTCAGAAGTACACAGAAGACTAGTTAAGAGAAGATCTGTTGAGAGATCATGAAGACTCTTCCAGAGAGTAAAACTGTAAAACTGTAAATTTTAGGATGTGTGGTATAAGGTTCTGTTGAATATGGAAGGACTGGTTTCCTAAGGAGGATGTGAAAATAAATTACCCCAAATTCACAACTGAAGTTGTGTGCACATGAATCTGAGGTTGTGAGTGCCCAGAGAAAGAGTCAGGGTTCTAGTTGGGTCCCAACTAGCATGTGAACTCAGGTGACACCTCAGCTTCTCTACCTACAAAGAGAGCACAGGTCTATCAAAATGAGGTGACATGAATGGAATCCTTTCACTCCTCTCAATGGTTAAAGTGGTATGTTATTTATTTTCTCCAATTATTTTTTTCCCATTCTTAAAAAAAATCTCACGAAAAGGGGAATTTCAAGTAACACCATTATCACTGAGTAGTGAGCATAGCCTTGAGAAAGCAATGTCTCACTTGGGTTCTCAAGGGGTTTTCCTAACTTGGAAGGTGACCCTGGTGAGTCCATCCCCTCATTTCTGAACAGGAAAAAGAACCACTTGCCACCACAGCTTTCAGATTGGACAGCATGATGTTGAGCATAGATCAAATAATTCAAATGATCTCCACATTTCACTTGAATGCAATTAATCTTTACTGATGAGAGACACAGCAAAGGCTTTGGGCTTTTTCAAGAATGAATTCCAAGCCTTTTATTTCAACTTAGCTTTCTTACATTTGGCTCTGGGTATCATAATAACACCAAAAAAAAACTCAGAAAAGGAGAAATCTCAAGAGGGAAGAGGACTCAGATCTCCCTCCCTCTGTTAAGCCTGTGGAGAGATGTCCTACTGAGTTCTGAACTTACACTGAATGTGTCTGTACCTATCTTTGATTTCATACAGCACTATACTCTCAGAAAGTCAAGCACCTGAGGGAAAGTAGCCCCTAAACAATTTACCTACATAACAGCCTTAAAAAATAAACCATAATATTCTTCTCACTATTTTTAGAAATGAGGAAACAGTAATACAAAGACAGAGGCACACTATTTGAGTTGTAGAGTGGATAAGGGCATGCCAGCCAGGCCTGATCAGATTATACTATGCTCATGGCCGCAGTGATTAGTCCAAAGACACCTTCCCTGGACTTCTTCAGCCAGAAATATCAAGGAAGATGATCTCTCATTTGGATTTCTGTGCAAATGCAAGGTACACCATGAGGGGCCAGTGGCTAACATGCCTACCATAAGAAAGGAACCCGTTTGTCCAAGAGACACAGAAATAGGATACCTTGACAGTCCCTGGATCAATCCAGCCATGCCTGAAACTGATAGGTTCCTGGCTATTACTTGACTGTTTTATGAATCAATAGATTTCCTCTCCTATTCTCTCTCTCTCTGTCTCTCTCTGTCTTTCTCTCTCATATGCCACTTTGAGATGGGTTTTCATTTGCAAATAAAAATATTTACTAATACAAATGCTTAGGTTATAAGGAGTAGGATTATCTGTAAAAACTTTTATGCTTTTATTCTTCTGTATATTTTGCCCATGATTCAGAAAAAAAAGTGACCCAAATTAAAAAACGTAAACTAGAAATCTTGAAATATTATAACCTTCAGAAATATGTTGATTTCTCATTCAATCTAAATTCGAATAATCATTGGTCAAATATTGTCAAAATAGGGCTTTTCCAAATTGGGATGTTTACCAGGATTTTGTTTTTTGAATGCTATCCAAAGGAAATACTTCAAAAGTGAAAATATCAGTGGACCCCCCCGCACCAGCATTTCAAGAAAAGAAAAAATTGTATTATACTGGAGCTATAAAAACACGTCCAAGAAACTAAAGTCAAATGTTTTCTGAAAACTGTAATTGCTACTTTGCACTCAGTAAGATGTTTTACTAATAAAGAGTTTGTTAAACCATGGATCTAATTTCTAGCCTGCTGTTGCTGGTAGGCCAGGGTTCTCATATCATCCTCAGTTTACTATGAAGAATATTAGATATTATCATAATCACAAGCTGAACAACACTATGGGGCAGACACTGTCCTAGGCACAGTCCTAACTATGACATTGCAAGACACATATGCTGGTAGAGAATCCCTAAGAGGGTAAATGTAATAGTTCTGTGCTCAAGATCCTACAGCTATTCAATGAAGGAGCTGGATTAGAGACCCTGGTGTGTGTTCCCAGCCCAATTTACTGTGGGTCTCAGTTGGAAATGGTAATAAAACGCATTTGGAAGTGTATTATCCCCTAATCATTGGCATTCTCACCCCAACACCTAAGAATACAGTCAAGGCCACATGATGATTATCCTCCATGGTGAGGTGAGATGTGAGCCTGTTGACAGTTCTCAGATTCTAATGCCCTATGATTATAAGTTATAGAATGTTGGTTCTACAGGGAGTTCATGGGTCACTTAAGGACACTCTTTTTTAGAAGGGAAAAACAGAGGCCCAGAATAGGGAAGTGATGTGCCCTGGTGACAGAGCTCAAGGTCCAAACACAGATCTCGCTCACCTGCCCAAGAACTTTGCCTCTTACTTTTCTATCTTCCCATGCTTGCCTGTATTCTGGTGCCCAACAATGTCAGGACCATTATCACATCATGGTTAGTCCTGCAGGGTGAGAGATGGGCAGACTTGATGGAGGTCAAAAGGCCAGAGCTTTGCCTGATGTCAACTCTCCAAAAGTCTGGAAACATTTTTGCACTTGTGAAACAGTAAATTTTTTTATTTTTCTTTTATTTTTAGAATTAGTTTTAATGTTTTTATACACAATACTTGATATTTTGAAAGCCAATTAAGGAACATGTATAGGGGACACATGGACAAAGCCAAAGTGGGGAAGGATTGAGGGAGGGAGATGGGGGTAGGTGAGGCAGGGGAAAGTGGTGGTAGGAAAATGGAGAAATTTTACTTTATACCTCCTAGGTTTGAATATGTTACTTCAGGGTAAGAAAAATGTTATTTTGTATTTTCCCCTAAAACTCCTTACATTTTACATATTGATTTTTTAAAATTTTATTTTGATTTATTTTTTGAAATACATTTCTCTGCCTACCCCCCCACCACTTTCCCTTGCCCCCTCCCTCCTTCCCTCCCTCAGCTCTTCCCCTTTGGTTTTGTCCGTGAGTCCTTGCTATATGTTCCTTGACTTTCCCCTTCCCTTCCTTTTCCCCGCCCCCGCTCCCTCCTTCCCTCTTGTCCCTGTTGATTTCTTTTCCTTTCAGTGTTGCTGGTCTTATTTTCCTTGCATCTGTGTATTGTTGGTTAGGTTCCGCTTATAGGTGAGATTGTATGGTATTTGTCTTTTGCCCCCTGCCTTATTTCACTTAGCATAACACTCTCCAGTTCCATCCATGCTGTCGCGAAGTTTAGTAGTCCTTTTTTTCTTTCTGCTGAGTAGTATTCCATTATGTATATGTACCATTACTTTTTGATCCAATCATCTACTGATGGGCATTTAGGTTGCTTCTAACACTTGGCTATTGTAAATTGTGCTGCTATGAACATTGGGGTGCAGAAGTTCTTTTGTATTGGCGTTTTGGTGTTCTTAGGGTATAGTCCCAGCAGGGGAATCACTGGATCAAAAGGCAGTTCCATTTTCAGCTTTTTGAGGAAATTCCACATTGCTTTGCACAATGGCTGCACCAGTCTGCATTCCCACCAACAGTGTACTAGGGTTCCCTTTTCTCCACAGCCTCGCCAGCACCTGTAGTTTGTTGATCTGTTTATGATGGCCGTTCTGACCGGTGTGAGGTGGTACCTCATGGTGGTTTTGATCTGCATTTCTCTGATGGCTAGTGATGCTGAGCATCCTTTCAAATGCCTCTGGGCCCTCTGTATCTCCTCCTTGGAAAAGCGTCTGCCCAGGTCCTTTGCCCATTTTTTGATTGGATCGTTTGCCTCCTTGGAGTGGAGTCAAGTGAGTTCTTTATATATCTTGGAGATCAAACCTCTATCTGATGTATCATTACCGAATACATTTTCCCATATGGTTGGCTCCCTTTTCATTTTGCTGATGTTTTCTTCAGCCGTGCAGAAGCTTCTTATTTTGATGAGCTCCTACTTGTTTATTCTTTCCTTTAAGTCCCCTGCTTTAGGAGACATATCAGTGAAAAAATTGCTGCGTGGGATATCTGAGAGTTTCCTGCCAATGTTCTCCTCTAGGACTTTGATGGTGTTGCGACTTATATTTAAGTCTTTTATCCATCTTGAGTTCCTTTTTGTGTATGGTGTCAGCTGATGATCCAATTTCAATTTTTTGCATGTAGCCGTCCAGCTCTCCCAACACCATTTGTTGAAGAGGCTATTATGGCTCCATTTTATGCTTCTGCCCCCTTTGTCAAATATTAGATGCCCATAGAGACCTGGGCTTATTTCTGGGCTTTCTATTCTGTTCCACTGGTCTACGGGTCTGTTCTTGTGCCAGTACCAGATTGTTTTGAGTATAGTGGCTTTGTAGTAGAGTTTGATCAGACAAAGTAGATTTCAAAACAAAGTCATAAAAAGAGACCCAGAGGGGCACTTTATAATACTTAAAGGAAGATTCTATCAAGAAGACATAAACATTGTAAACTTATATGCTCCCAATATAGGAGCTCCCAAGTTTATAAGGAAATTGTTGGATGACTTCAAAAAAGATATAGACAGCAACACACTGATAGTAGGGGATTTCAACACCCCACTGTCAAAAATGGACAGATCTTCCACACAAAACATTAATAAACATATTGTGACGCTGAATGACACACTGAATCAAAGAGACTTAAATGACATATATAGAACCTTACATCCCAAAGAAGAAAAATACACATTCTTTTCAAAGGCTCAGGGCACTTTTTCAAAGATAGACCACATGATAGGACACAAAGCAAACCTCAGCAAATTCAGGAAAATTGAGATAATACCAAACTTCTTCTTGGACCACAAGGGCTTGAACCTGGAAATCAACCTCCAAGAGAAACTTCAAAAACTTGCAAACTCATGGAGACTGAACAGTAGACTATTAAACAATGAATGGGTCAATAATGAGATAAGAGAAGAAATCAAAAAATTTCTGGAAACAAATGAAAATGAACAGGCAACAGTCCAAAACCTATGGGACACAGCAAAGGTGGTCCTGAGAGGGAAGTTCATAGCAATACAGGCTTACCTAAAAAAGATAGAAACATTTCAAATAAAAGGCCTAACACTACAACTTCAAGAGCTGGAGAAACAACAACAAATAAATCCCAGAGCAAGCAGAAGGTAGGAAATAGTCAAGATTAGAGCAGAACTGAATGACATAGACATGAAAAGAACAATTCAGAGGTTCAACCAACCCAGAAGCTGGTTCCTTGAAAAGATAAATAAAATTGACAAGCCTTTAAGCAGACTCATCAAGAAAAAAAGGGAGAGGACCCAAATTAATAAGATCAGAAACAGAGGAGAAATAACAACTGTAACCACAGAAATACAAAGCATCGTCAGAAACTACTATGGACAATTATATGCCAAGAAATTGGAAAATCTTGATGAAATGGACAAATTTCTACAAAAGTATAATCTTCCATCACTGAAGGAGGAAGATACAGAAAGACTGAGCAGACGGATAACACTGGGGAAATTGAAGCAGTCATCAAGAAACTCCCAGCACACAAAAGCCCAGGGCCTGACGGTTTCAGAGGAGAATTTTACAAAACATTTAAGGAAGTGCTAACCCCTGTCCTTCTCAGACTATTCCAAAACATCCAAGAGGAGGGAAGACTCCCAGACTCTTTCTATGAGGCCAGCATCACCCTGATCCCAAAACCAGATAAAGACCCTACAAAGAAAGAAAACTACAGGCCAATTTCGCTGATGAACATAGATGCTAAAATCCTCAACGAAATATTGGCAAACTGCATCCAGCAGTACCTTAAAAAGATTATCCACCACGATCGAGTGGGATTCATCCCAGGCATGCAGGGATGGTTCAATATATGCAAGTCAGTAAACATGATACATCACATAAATAAAAGACAAAAACCACATGATCATCTCAATAGATGCAGAAAAAGCATTCGATAAGGTACAGCACCCATTTATGATCAAAACACTCAGCAAAATGGGAATAAATGGGGCATTCCTCAACGTAATAAAGGCCATATAAGAAAAACCTACAGCCAATATCATACTCAACGGGCAAAAACTGAAAGCTTTCCCACTAAGATCGGGAACACGACAAGGATGTCCGCTCTCACTGCTTCTTTTCAACATCATATTGGAAGTCCTAGCCACAGCGGTCAGACAAGAGAAAGAGATAAAAGACATCCAAATAGGAAAGGAGGAAGTAAAGCTATCATTGTTTGCAGATGACATGATAGTATACATAGAGAACCCTGTAGACTCTACAAAAAAACTCCTCAATCTAATAAGTGAATTTGGCAAAACAGCAGGATACAAAGTCAACATTCAGAAATCAAAGGCATTTTTGTACACCAGCAATGAAATAGAAGAAGAAGAAGTCAGGAAAAAAATACCATTCAATATAGCAAGAAGAAAAATAAAGTACCTAGGCATAAATTTAACCAAAGACGTAAAAGACCTGTATGCAGAAAACTATACAACATTGAAAAAAGAAATTAAGGAAGACACAAATAAATGGAAGCATATACCGTGCTCATGGATTGGAAGAATTAATACCATCAAAATGTCCATACTACCCAAAGCAATTTATAGATTCAACACAATCCATATTAAGATACCAGTGACATATTTCACAGAAATAGAACAGATATTTCAAAAATTTATATGGAACCATAAACGACCCCGAAGAGCCTCAGCAATTTTGAGAAAGAAAAACAAAGTAGGAGGGATCACAGTGCCGGACATCAAACTCTACTACAAAGCCACTATACTCAAAACAATCTGGTACTGGCACAAGAACAGACCCGTAGACCAGTGGAACAGAATAGAAAGCCCAGAAATAAGCCCAGGTCTCTATGGGCATCTAATATTTGACAAAGGGGGCAGAAGCATAAAATGGAGCCATAATAGCCTCTTCAACAAATGGTGTTGGGAGAGCTGGATGGCTACATGCAAAAAATTGAAATTGGATCATCAGCTGACACCATACACAAAAAGGAACTCAAGATGGATAAAAGACTTAAATATAAGTCGCAACACCATCAAAGTCCTAGAGGAGAACATTGGCAGGAAACTCTCAGATATCCCACGCAGCAATTTTTTCACTGATATGTCTCCTAAAGCAGGGGACTTAAAGGAAAGAATAAACAAGTAGGAGCTCATCAAAATAAGAAGCTTCTGCACGGCTGAAGAAAACATCAGCAAAATGAAAAGGGAGCCAACCATATGGGAAAATGTATTCGGTAATGATACATCAGATAGAGGTTTGATCTCCAAGATATATAAAGAACTCACTTGACTCCACTCCAAGGAGGCAAACGATCCAATCAAAAAATGGGCAAAGGACCTGGGCAGACGCTTTTCCAAGGAGGAGATACAGAGGGCCCAGAGGCATTTGAAAGGATGCTCAGCATCACTAGCCATCAGAGAAATGCAGATCAAAACCACCATGAGGTACCACCTCACACCGGTCAGAACGGCCATCATAAACAGATCAACAAACTACAGGTGCTGGCGAGGCTGTGGAGAAAAGGGAACCCTAGTACACTGTTGGTGGGAATGCAGACTGGTGCAGCCATTGTGCAAAGCAATGTGGAATTTCCTCAAAAAGCTGAAAATGGAACTGCCTTTTGATCCAGTGATTCCCCTGCTGGGACTATACCCTAAGAACACCAAAACGCCAATACAAAAGAACTTCTGCACCCCAATGTTCATAGCAGCACAATTTACAATAGCCAAGTGTTAGAAGCAACCTAAATGCCCATCAGTAGATGATTGGATCAAAAAGTAATGGTACATATACATAATGGAATACTACTCAGCAGAAAGAAAAAAAGGACTACTAAACTTCGCGACAGCATGGATGGAACTGGAGAGTGTTATGCTAAGTGAAATAAGGCAGGGGGCAAAAGACAAATACCATACAATCTCACCTATAAGCGGAACCTAACCAACAATACACAGATGCAAGGAAAATAAGACCAGCAACACTGAAAGGAAAAGAAATCAACAGGGACAAGAGGGAAGGAGGGAGCGGGGGCGGGGAAAAGGAAGGGAAGGGGAAAGTCAAGGAACATATAGCAAGGACTCACGGACAAAACCAAAGGGGAAGAGCTGAGGGAGGGAAGGAGGGAGGGGGCAAGGGAAAGTGGTGGGGGGGTAGGCAGAGACAAATGTATTTCAAAAAATAAATTAAAATAAAATTTAAAAAAATGTCCATACTACCCAAAGCAATTTATAGATTCAACACAATCCCTATTAAGATACCAATGACATATTTCACAGAAATAGAAAAGACATTTCAAAAATTTATATGGAACCATAAATGACCCCGTAGAGCCTCAGCAATTTTGAGAAAGAAAAACAAAGTAGGAGGGATCACAGTACCGGACATCAAACTCTACTACATAGCTACATATTGATTTTTAACTTACCTGAATATTTTTTGTATAATGTATGAAATAGGACTCTCTATAATTGTTTTATTTCAAGTAGTGGCAGTCCATGAACCTTATTTGTTGAATAAGCCTTATTTTCCCCATTGATTTGAAATATCAATTTAATCATATATGACATTGTTAGACATATACATTTGTTTCTAGAATGCTGATTTTATTTCAATGATCTACTTCATTATTTCTGTGCTGGTGTCATGTTTTAATTGGTGGGACTTTATGAAGGATTTAATTTTTTTAATATTTTATAATAGACCTTGCATTTAAAATAATAAATAAATAAAATCAATCTGCATTTTAAGAAAAAGAAAAAAGAAACTCCTACCTTTTGCAACAACATGGATGGAACTGGAGAATATTATGCTAAGTGAAATAAGCCTGTTGGTGAAAGGCAAATACCATATGATCTCACCTATAAGTGTAATCTATTCAATAAAATAAACTAATGAATAAAATAAACCACAGGCAAGGAAACATGGAGCAGACTGAAAGTGACCAGAAGGGGTGGGGAAGGAGGACAATGGTGGAAAGGAGAAGGGACTAGACAAAGAACATGTATGATTGGCCCATAGACATGGACAACAGAGTGGGAATTGACTGTGGGAGCTGGGGGTGGGGGTGGGATGGGTGGAGGGGGTAAAGGCGGAAAAATTGAGACAACTGTAACAGAATAAACATGATTTAAAAATTCTTTAAAAATCAGTAAAAAGTATTTGAACAATAAAAAATGAATATTTTGAAAGCAGAACTTAATTTTGATTCATTTGTGTGTATAGTTGATATAGATATACATACATACAAATACATATATAGAAAGGAAGGAAAAAGACAAAATAGATCATGTGCCATAAAATAGCAGTTAAACTCTCTGTTTGTCCAGCCCTACCTTACCCCCAGCTCTGGCCAACCTTTTGAGCATTGCTCACATCTCTCTCTGTAACTCATGTTGAAGATGTAGCACCCTTTTTGTTCAATGTGACTGCTAAAATCACCTGCAGAAGTAAGTAGCCATGTTCTCTCTCAGCAGGAAAACCCAAACCAGCCAGACTGATAGAATTCCTTTCAGGTTTTCTGTCCTTTAGCTGAATTCTTTTCAAATGATTACAAACTTAGAATAAGTGAGAGGGGTAAGTAAGAGGGGAAAGCAGGAATTTTATCACAGCTTCAGGTGCAAATTAGAAAGGTTAGGATTAGAAGATCCACCTGGTAAAAAGGAATTTATCATCTTATGATAGAACAGAAACACCCTATAAAATGGCTCTCCCTGTGGAGTGCTCAAGAGAAAAGAACTAATAGATCTTCAGTTACTGGAAGGGTCAGGGACTTAAGGTACAATGAAGGCCAAGACACAATCCTACAGCAGATTCATGTGCAAAGGGGAGAGGAACCTTTCCTCACCTTGCTCTCCAAAGTATAGCTAGTGGAAGATTCTCACCAGGCCCTAAGTAAATCTGGCTGCTTGTCTCTTAAAAGAGGCATATTGGTACCGACTGTGTGGGGTGGTTCAGAGGACTTGTTACAGTGCATACAATGAATACAATGTGTTTGCATGGGTGCCTGGACCAGAGTAGGCAGCCAAGAAATCCAAAGTCCACATATGAGTGGCTGAGTTCTAGGTTCACTGCATTCTAGGTTCACACAAGATTCCCTGATATGAAAGCCTGAAAAGCTGAGAGGGAGGGTCAAAAGGACTGTTGGCATACTGTAAAAGACCTAACACAGCTGTACCCCCAATTAACAAGCAGTGAAACCTTGTGACTGGTTCTGATAATGCTATTACTCCCCCTCTCCATACACCTACTTCCAACATGGAATTAAGTGTATTAACTAAATAGTTAATTTGTCTTCCCTTTCAGGTAACTAGAATATTTAAAAAATTGTTTTGGTGCTTGGCTTACCGATGGCCCTGGGTGTGGAAAACTGAGAAAATTCTCCTTCTATTGGCATGGGAGGAGCAATGTGAGAGTTCAGAATGTCCTCACATCTTTATAAGGTTTGAACTCGGGAGAAGCTAACAATTCTTGACATACAGATCACCATACACCACACACACACACACACACACAGACCAAACCAGCCCTCCCAGAGACTACACAGTGGCCTGTCAATTCCTGGTGACTTTCTAGAGCTCCCATCAAAGCAGATCCTAATAATCACCCAAGAGATGACAGCATTAATAAACAAGGAATCAGGAGGCTTGTTCCCTCCCACTCTAATAACTTAGTTGACAGCTGAGTTAGTTTAACAGAAGGGCAAGCTGCCATCACCTCTGAGTTCTAGAGGCCTCTCCTCTCCATCTGAATCACTTTACTAAGCAGAGAGCATCCATTTTCACATAGCCACATAATCCCTGTCCCCAGATCCTGTGTAGAGTGTGAGGAGGGTGGGTCCCCTCTCCAGTAGACCAGGGATTGTGTGGCTCTATTGCTTCTTTTAACAAACCAGGTAGGGCAGCACAGCCCATCTCTGAATGTCCCTAGATTGACATTCTGAGTATTTACTTCCGCTTTGTGTAGTTTTTCTGTTTCCTCAATCTCTTTCAGTAGGCTCTTTACTTTACTGTCATGCTACTTGCTTCAAGCAGCCACTCCTCCTTTTTAAAAGAGCTGATTTGAATCCTCTCTGTTTGGGGAGGCCAGATACACGAGTGTCAGAGGATAAGCAGGCTCTTGAAGAGGACCCTATAGCCTCTTTTGTGGAAGAGACCAAAAAAATGAGGAAAGGAGCAAATCCCTCAGATACCACAGCCTGTGAGCATGTGCACCAGAGGGGACACTGGAACATGGGAAACAACAGAGAAGAGAGCTGCACGACAATAAGGAGGGTCTTTCCACAAGTACACTCAGTGTGATCGGCCCTGGCAGCATTGTCTGTGCCTATGTGTGGGCCGTCTCTCAGATCTTGCTCCCCTGTACTGAAGGCAGCGTTTGATGGCACTTTGTGGAAGGATGTTTCACATAAGTATTTAGAAGAGCCTAGTCTAATGGAGGAGCACCCAGCTCAAGCCCAGCTATGTCTTAGACATCACATACTAGCTGCACACCAACCCAGCATAAAGTGGGTACACACAGTCACAGCAGAATGAATGAAAGTGAATGAGTGAGTTAGAGCACTAGAAACACAGTTAATGCTGCTTGTAAGAGTTCACAGATAAGACTCAGTCCTTTAAGAACAATCTTTGAGTAATACTCACAGTAACTACAGTGTCAGCTGAATTGAAAGTGTGAAACAGAATGGATTGTGTGGTATATAGAAGCCATCAAGGTCAATCAAATAATAAGATCAGGCAAGATAGACACACTGCCATAGGACAGCAAATGTCACTCATTCTCCACAGAGGAAGTATTAGTAGTAATTGTCAGGACACTGTGTGTACATTTGTTCATTATTACAATTGGATATACATATATTCATGTGCACTTTTTACCATCTGGTTCTCAAATAATCTTCTTGTGGTTATAAAGTCTTGATTCCAAGGACTTCCTTAGGTGTCAGTGGGGAGGCATAGCTGAACCAAATGGTGGCAACATCTGTAGCCCAGGGTACACAGAGGGCAACCTAAGAGATAACCTCAAAAATGAGGCCAAGTCTTTGGACGTTACAACATCTGCATGCAGTAGCCAGCCTACAAGATGACTTCCCTTTACCAAATGATCTTCATCTTCTAGCATTCATGCCCTTGTATCTTACCTAGTAAATAAAGACTGGCCTGCAGAAATGACAATCGGTAGGTGACTTCTCAGGCTAAGTCATAAAAAATATTGCAGCATCCACATGGCTTTTGGGATCACAAACTCTGATGGAAGCTGGCTACTAAGCCATGAAGAAACTCAAGCTGTCCCATGAGGGATGGACTTGGAGAAGAGCTAAAGTCCTGCCAACAGCCAGCATCGACTTACCATCTATAAGTCACCCTGGAGGCAGATTCTCCAGCCCTAGTCAAGCCTTCAGATGACAGAAGCCCTAGCTACAACCTCTTGAAAGGCCTAGCCAGTACAGCCAAACACTCTTGACTTGCTGCCCTCAGAGGCTGTGAGCTAATAAATGATTATAATTGGTCAAACAACTAAATTTTCAGAAATTTGTTAAACAGCAATAGACAACTAATATAACACCTATCTTTATCATTTAGAGGGTGTTTTTCATTTTATTTTAAACTCTTAACTCTGCTCTGAATAGTTGAGAATGGTAAATAAATGGTCCATGTATTCACTACCCCAGTACTCCTCATGTTTAGAAAACATAGAAGTTAAATTTTTGGAAAATAAAACCAAAAAACTAAACAACACAATTATCTTCTCAGAAAATGGAGGCATAGGTAAATATGCTTTGCTTCCTTATAAAACCAAAAGAAGGATAACAACCAATAAAAAAAAAAAACAGAACTGCCAGAAAATCAAACTGTATGGAAGTCTGACAACAAAGAAGTTAAAGAAGAAACATTCATCCAGACTGGTAGGAAAGGCAGAGATGGGCAACCAGGGCAGAGATGACTCACAGCAAGGCAGCAGCTGGTAAACCAGGTGGACAAGGTGGCAGCTGAGGGGCCAGACAGTCCCACATTCACATGCAGATAAACCAGGAGGAACAACTGAAGAGCAATACAGATCACGTAACTCAGGGTTCCAAGAGGGGAAATAAAGCCTCAAAACCTCTGGCTGTAAAAATCTGTGAGGGTTGCGGTGGCAGGAGAAACTGCCAGTCTCACAGGAGAATCCATTGGAGGGTCCCATATGGTCCTACAATGTACACAAGCCCACCCCCCTGGGAATCAGCACCAAGGAAGCACCTGAAAGGGGAAAAGTCACTTGTGGGAAGCAGGGAAAGTAACTGAAAGTGGGACAAGAGCTAAGAAAACAGCATTGTTCCATCTCTGACCCCTCCCCCACATGCAGTGCCAACCACAACAAAGTGGATTGCCCCACCCTGGTGAACACCTAAGGCTCTGCCCCATACAAAGTAACAGGTGCACTGAGACAAAAAGAAATATGGCCCAAATTAAAGAACAGATCAAAACTCTAGAAAAATAACTAAGTGATGAGGAGATAGCCAACATGTCAGGTGCAGAGTTCAAAACACTAGTAATCAGGATACTCACAGAAATGATTGAGTATGGCCACAAAATAAAGGAAGACATTAAGGCTATACAAAGTGAAATATACAGGGAACCAACAGTGAATGGAAAGGAACCAGATTTCAAATCAATGATTTGGAACACAAGGAAGAAATAAACATTCAACCAGAATAGAATGAAAAAACAAGAATTAAAAAAAAAAAAAATGAGGAAAGCCTTAGGAACCTCTGGGACAACTTTAAATGTTCCAATCTCTGAATCATAGGGGTGCCAGAAGGAGAAGAGGAAGAGCAAGAAATTGAAAACTTATTTGAAAAAATAATAAAAGGAAAGTTCCCCAATTTGCAAAAGAAATAGACATATAAGTACAGGAAGCTCAGAGAGTCCCAAATAAATTAGACCTAAAGAGGAACACACCAAGACACATCCTAATTAAAATGCCAAAATTTAAAGATAAAAATAGAATCCTAAAAGTAGTAAGAGAAAAGAAGAGAGTTACTTCAAAAGAGTTTTCATGATACTGTCAGCTGATTTCTCAAAAGAAACCTTACAGGCAAGAATGAGCTGGCACAAAATATTCAAAGTCATGAAAAGCAAGGACCTATATCCAAGATTACTCTATCCAGCAAAGCTATCATTTAGAATGGAAGGGCAGATAAAGTGCTTCCCAGATTAGGTCAAGTTAAAGGAGTTCATCATCACCAAGCCCTTATTATTTGAAATGTTAAAGGGACTTATCTAAGAAAAAGAAGAACGTGAGAACTATGAACAGTAAAATGACAACAAACACAATTATCAACAACTGAACCTAAAAAACAAAGAAACAAGCTAAGCAAACAGCTAGAACATGAAGAGAATCACAGAAATGTTTATCACATGAAGGGTTATCAGTGGGGAGGGGGCGGGAAACAGAGAATGGAGAATAAGAGACAGAGAATAAGAGCATAAATGGTAGGTACAAAATAGACAGGGGGAGATTTAGAATAGTATAGGAAATGGAGAGGCCAAATAACTTATATGTACAACCCATGGACATGAACTAAGGCACATGGGGAATACTGAATGGATTGAGGGTACTGGCCAGAGGAGAAGAAAAGGGAGAAAAAAAAAAATGGGACAACTGCAATAGCATAATCAATAAAATATACTTTAAAAAAAGCAGAACATAAATAAAACTGACATTTTATTGAATCTAAGGAAAAAAATATGTTCCCATAATTAACCCCATTTTATCTATTGGCCTCAAATTGATGTTAACAATAACTTCCAGCCTGTTGAAGTTGTACACTGAAGGAAGAAATGACTATTTATTTAAGCTCCTCAACTTCAGTAAACCATGAATATTTCCACTCTGGAAGTGTTTTGTGAAGGATGCTAGCCAGCTATGACTCAATGATGGCTTTCAAAACCTGATTGGTATCAATGACCAGCATGAGGACAGCTTCTAAAAACAAGGCCATTTAATGAGAAATCACAGAAGACTTCATGTACCCTGACCAAAGATCAACTGGCTTTCTTCAGCTGTTGGCCTGGATCCCAGTTTTTGGCTTGACTTAAAAGGATTTAAATAGTCCCACCCATCCACTCAAACAGGAAGAGCTGTTGCATCTATTTGATCTACTGGAAGTGATTCACTATCCATTTCTGGTCCTGTTTGGAGACAGGGAAGCTTGTGTGATTGACCTTAGATATTTCCATTGTCTTGGCTATCTGTGGAACGGGATTGTTGGTTGCAAAACACCATCCAGGTGTTGTGGCCAACTTAAATATCTTACATGGAAATTGTTTATAAGTACAGGCAACTTCCTAAAGTAGTTTAGACTTTAAATGAATCCTTAGAAGGAGCCAGAAAAGAAGTTAAAAGGACGCTAATTCAAATCCTTTGTTTTGCAAATAAAAAATGTGAAAATCAGCAATGTTTAGTGACATATGACTAAGATCACAGAGTTATTTCTAATGTAGGTAGGGAAAGTCAGCAAGTGGAAGAGGAATATGAGCATTTAGTAAAATATTGCTTTGAAAATAGTATCATTCCCATCCCAGAATGCCTGTCCTATTCCCCAGAGAAAACTACAGATAATATTCTCTTACACTTTCAGATATATTCAAGGATGATGCACCATCAGTATACATGTAGGTAAACTTGTCTTACACAAGTCAATGAGTGTGGGTGATCACTCTGGTTCTATCCTCAAATAATCTCCACTTGCAAACATTGATGAAAACATGCCCAGGACTACTTGTGTGGGCCAGACACCACCAGGGCCCACACCCATGTCACACATTCACTCATCTACCATGCCCTTCATCAGGGGCCAACATGCTGCACATTCATTCTTGCCTACAGAATACGGCCCAGCTCAGATTACATGTGCTGCCTACCTAACATTGGGCTAAATGTACTTAAACACAAAAGCCCTGAACCCTAGTTGTAATGAAGGGCATTTAGTGACGTGACCCATAAGGGTGTGTGTGGTACTTGATAATTTACCAAACTGGAGATAATTCTTTTTGGCTTGGACACCATTCAGGAAGTTATTTCCCCTGCCAGGAGAAGTTGAAAACACTCCTCTGTTGGCTGCACCCAGTCCATGAAAGCAGTCACAGGGGCCTGGATGAAGCAGAAAACAGAAAGCCTACAGCCACTAGCAGGTGACCTCCAAGGTGCAGTAACAAAGCACAGTCGCCCTCCTCAGCTACATCATTGACAAACAGTGCTACCAATTGCCACCTCACCATTTAATTGGCTCCTGGACAATGATCCCAAATTGAGCTGTCTCAAGGCTCTACTTTTTCTTCATGCTCTACCGTAATGAGAGTTCTGCTCTTGGAAACTCATCTCATGCAACAAAATAAATGTCAAAACTAATAACCAGAATAAATAAAAATACACATTTCTGCCTTTACTACTATTTACATCAAAACCAATTTAAAAGCAATCTAATAAATGTTTCTTTGGGAAGATGCTTCTGCCAGGTTGGACATACTGAGGTTTCTTACATACTATATTGAGCAACTTCTGGACTAAAGTCACATTCTTTATCTTCTTTTCCATTTTTCTCCCTATAGTATGCAGATCAATTTTCACTACTTTAAGAAATTGAGAATCGAATCACATTCAAAATTTATGTCTGCTGTGTCAAAAATTGTACTGCTATTCAATACTACAAAAATTTGATAATATGTGGTATGTAGGGGTAGGACCATTTTCATGGCCAAATCTACTTCTATTCAGCTAGCCCCATGATCTGCCATTGCAGGTCATCACCTAAGTAACCACAGCGCTGAGTTAATGGTCCTGCAATCTCTCTCATGACCATAACACCTCAGCTAAATTCTAACATCAGCTTTGAAGACAATTGTTGAAAGGTAAATGCTCTCTACAATGGCATTCCATGAACTTTACCAGCTAGTAAAATCTCAGTACACATCCAGATGGAACTCATGGTAAAATGCGCAGAAGCTGGGCAGGAGTTGAAGATCTTAGTTCCCTGAACTATTTAAACCGCAGTGAAATGGGTATAGTAAGAACTGACCTGCCTTTTTTTGCACAGGTGGTTGAAGGTGAATTGAGTTCGGTTTAAACTACATAAAAGTATGGGCTCATTACTTTCTTGCCCCTAGACAGGCTATAATAAAGAAATAAGGAAAGATCAGGAATTGGAATACAGGAGGCTTGCCAGCTGAGCAAAAGTTCCAAGAGAAAAAGGATGCTCAGAGAAGAGGTGAAATAACCCAGAGCAGGCTGGTCTATAGTGGCTCCAGGTCAAGGCTATGAGTCACTGTGGGGATTGTTTTACCAAGGGTGACCTCAAAAGGTTCAGGATGTTCCCAGTGATTTCTGAACACATGATACTATGATGCTCTCTCCCCACCTTCTTCCAGATCCTTGACCAACGACCCTCCCCCACCCCCAGTTTGTGCCACTTCTGGAGACATGTTCCACGAAGTCACTCCCTGCTCTGCAGAGTCATGTATTAAGTTTTATTTCTTAAATTTAAAAAAATTATTTTTAATTTATTTATAATTTATTGGGGTGACAGTTAATAAAATTATATAGGCTTCAAGTGTACAATTCTATAACATATCACCTGTATATTGTATTGTGTGTTCACCACCCATTAAATTTTCTATACATCCCATGGCATGTCCTGCTTCTGCTCCAGAACAGGGGAACAGAATCCAATTTTACTCTAAAATATATCTTTTTTTAAATAGCTTTACAGATATGTATTCTCCAGGCCTGCCCTCTTACACCCTCCCTAATCTGTTCAATAGGTAAAAACCATTATTGTTTTGCAAAGAGTAACTGAAGTTATTGCAAGCAAGGAGTCTGGATAGCATACATCGCTGTCTGCTGAGAAGAGCACTGTGCCTGGAAGAGGGCTTCAGGCTGAGCACAAAGGAGAGGGACACAAAGGTAGTCATAACTCCCTGAAAAATGTGGAAATCAACCAACAAACTGAGAAATCACTGTAATTTAAAAGCCTAGACTCATAAAGACCTAGAGTTGGAAATCATCGCTGATGTCATCTAATAATAACTGCAATTTAAGGAGCATTTATTCTGTGACAGACACTCATTATATATTATCTCATTTAATTTAATCCCTTAAGCAATGTTATATAAGATAAGCATCCTCCTCCTCCTCCTAGTTTACAGAGATTTTAGGAACTTGTCCATAATCACACAGTGAGCAAATGGCTAAGCTGGGAATTGAACGCTGGCACCTAATTAGCCACTACACACTCTCTTTGGTCTGAAGCGTTCTGGAGCGGTCCAAGGAGGAGGTGGGATGGCTGGGAGTAAAAGACGATTAGGAGTCTAAAATTGTTACCAGGCCTTTTTTGGTGTGTGTGTAGAAAAAACAAATCCCAGAGTACAGGGTGTTGAGGAGACATGAATAAAACCTTTCAACCTTGGTATCTCAGATACACCTTCACACAGACATTCTAGTAAACTACTCTCAGTGAGTGTCTGTTAAAGAAATTGCTATTGAGTATGATTTTTATATTAAAATTTCAATTAAAATTAATGGTCTGCACTCAGATTCTTCAAGGATTTGAGGAAGCTCCCTGGCCACATAAGAGTGTGTTGCTTAGCTGCCTGTTTGTTGCTAAGAACCTGAAAAGTTTACTCAGGAAAGGCCTGTCTGCCCAACGCCTAACCATACTGGACAGGATAGGCTCACAGACCTCCAGGGCAGCATCACCTCAGTGCCATGTTCCAAAGCCCTCTAGTCATCTGGAGTCCAGTCATAAACTCATAGGCTGAGGGATCCCAGGGCTTGGCACCATCGAATGGCATCAGAACATTGAACATATTCCATTTATATGTTTGATGTGAGAAAACAAACATCAGAGACTTGAGGGGGAAATAAGCCTGTTATTCACTTCTCTGCCCAGAGTGTGAATTTTGAAAAGCACTTACTGAGTGAATTCTACTTCCTGGGCTTAGTAGCTTATTGACCTTGAATTTCTCTAAAAGACAAATGTCTCCCTACCAATGTCAAGAACTGTAAATTTATAGTACTTTCCTGAAGATATTTTACCTAAAGCCCTTGAAAGGCACTTCATTTGGGCTCCACAGATTCATTCCTAGGAATTTGCCATAAAGAATAGGTCCTCACTTAACATCGTCAATAGGTTTTGCAACTTCAAGTGGAAAGATGCAAAACCAAACCAATGTTACCATAGGCTAAATGAAATAAACAAGAGTTAAGTTCCTAAGGCATCTCATCAACATTATAACTAAATGATGTTATTCAAGGACCTGCTGTAACTGGAGATGTGTCCTAAGATGCAAGCATGTTTATTGTAGCTTTGTTTATGATCATTAAAATTAGAAACAACTTAATTTCCTATGGCAGGGGCTGGTTAAATAATTTTTAGTATGTTGACACAAAAATACCTTTCTTGTACATATGTATTTATTGTTGTGGAAAGAATAACTCAGACCCTATTTGAATCTTTTGGTATTTTATATGTGTCGCCTCTTCATGAATGACTTCCATACATTTCTTAAGATATTTAGAGTCATTTTATTGCCTTTGTCCCTATAAAAAAAATCAGATGGCACCCTCTAGTATGTTCTAGTAGGTTGAGTAAATTTAATTTAAATTACCTTATGATTATGTAGACTTATCACACAAGTTTTTGACTTGCCTGAGTGGAAGTCCCAGGTTTTAATAAACTAACTCTTCTGAAAGGTATCATCTCCCCTGGATTTCTGGCCCTGCTTCAGACGTGTTCCAGATCTAACCAGATGACTTCAAAATAAAGCCAGTAGAAGAGCAGGCATTTAGCAAGTCTAGACAGGAAAACTGGGGACCAAAACCAACTTTCAAGATAAACAAATACTTCTCTGTGGTCAAAATTGAGGGATTACACAGGGAAACCTCTAACTTTGCAATGACTCTCAGTTTTTCCAGATAATGTCAGCTAATGAACTTCAAGAAGGTCTGGCAAAGCAGAGTAGTGCACAGGAAATTATAGCTGTACTTCTCTGGGAGTATTTTATGATTATACTTTTCCTTAAAATGACCCCAGACAAGTCATCTATACAAAGATACCCAACCTATCTATTACAACCCTGAGAAGAAATGCGACCATTTACTGTGACCATTTCTTGAAAACATTCTCCCATTATCCTACTGAGTCAAAGGGCAACAAAGCCATGGCTGTCACAAACTATCATCCTGTGTTTACACAAAATCGAGTTTCAGTCATATTTGAAAAGTGGAGTGAACTTTGGGTTACCATATCTTTAAAAAGACAAGATGAGGCTCAAGTAAGTTCTCAGAAGCAAAAATGATTGATTGTGGAGGTGTATACTTGGTGTGGGGAATGAACACTGTACTAAAAGACAGGAAACTGGGGTGACAACCCCAGCCACTAGCAATGGGTATGGCCTGGGTGGTCTTTCCCCTTTTCTGTTCCCTGCAAAATTGAGAGGATTTGATTAGGTAATAGCTGAAACTTCCTATGGGCTTAGGAAGAGCCTTATTTTCTTTTTGATGGAAAGCATGACCTGAGAAGGTAGCTGACTTGTTGAGGATCTTCAAAAAAGATCAAGACACTGGAGATGTTAACATCATCATGAAAACCAGGCAAGTGTGTAGGATGAGGCCACCCTTCCAGGGCCCTTGGGAAACTGACCAGTGCCCTCTCCCAGCTGCAGACAGCCAGCACTGTTAAAAAGGCACCAGAAGGATCCCAGGTCAGTTTAGATGCAACACGAAAAGCAATTATAGCCAATAGAAGAAGGACCACAACCTGGCCAAAGGCAGCAATCCACAGAGCTTCCCCTGTCCTTCTGCTAGCCCCCACCAACACAGAGCTGGGAGTCCAAGGGAAATAAAGAGAGTGTGAGGTGACAGACCCATCATAAACACAAGCACACAACACATACACATGTATGCACACACATTCACAACAGTGGATAATTGTGAGATTAAAATTTTAAAGTGAACAAGACTAAATCTAAAAACTCGGAACCAAACTGTTCCAATAACCTACTGGTATTAAAGAGTCATGGGAATGGACTGAAAGTCACTAGGGGGGTCCCACCCAATTCAAAGCAGGCTCAGCAGTTCACAGCTGGCTGTGGTTATTGAAAAAAAATGAAATCAGATCATGCCTTTGCCCTCAAAAGGGGAGATGCTTCACTAAATTAATTACACAATTAGTTAAAGAAAGTGTCTTTGTTTCAACAATACATATTTGACCTAGGTCACAAAGAACTGTGACAAAGGTGCCTGCAAGCTGAAGGCCTTTTCTGAATTGGTCTCCTGAACCTCTTTGTGGCATGGGATACCAATGTTTCCTGCTGGAATTCCTCCTATAGCCTTGGAGTAAACTCTGAAAGTCATCTCTGCCTTCTAAGCACCCAGCTGAGTCTTCTCAGATTACCCAAGTTTTTGTTGTGCTTTCTGTTTAGCTTTCTCTCAGAAAGCACATCCACAATCATTGCTTTATTTATCAACCCCTTATGGAAATCTCCTCACAATATGTAGAGTTTCTACTGCTTAATATGCTTATGTCTATAGATTAATGCTAAGACTCATGTCCACCACTTACAATTCAATGCTGAGAATGGAGTGTGCTTTTCACCTGGGGGGGCAAGTTCTTCGCATGCAAATTTCCAAAATTCCAGGAATGGATCACAGAAGGAAAAAGATGCCCAAACTTCCCAATGGTTTCTAAGTGTGCATATATTAGAACTTAGTCCAAACAGCTGAATTTGAGCCTAACATTTAGGCCTAAATTTAAAGATGACACATCTTCTAGGAAGGGAAGACCATAGTGACTACAGGAAATAGAAAGTGGTAGTCGTGTTCCAGTTTTCTATTACTGAGTAAGAAATTACTCCAAAACTTAGAAACCTTAAATAACAAGTGTGTGGCTTTATCTCACAATGTTGTAGGTCATGAATACAAGCAGTTGGGTGATTCATCTGTTTCCTGTGCTACCAACAGAGGTTACTTGCCAGCACTCAGCTGGGAGATGGCTGGTCTGGTGGGTCTCTGAAATGTCTGGCACCTTGGCAGAGACAGTTAGGGAAGGCTGGGCTTAGTTTATATGCTCACGTGGATTGTTTATCTGAGGCCTCTTCAGCATGGCCACCACAGAGAAGCTGGACACCTTTTACAAAAGCTCAGGACTCTAAGAGTAAGTGTTCCATTCAAGCCACCCAGCTGCAAGCTGTGGGGGTTCCTAGAGAAAATCTTGAGAGTTCCAGAAAGTCACTTCTGCCTCAGTCCATTGGTGAAGCAAGTCACTAACACCAGACTGAGTTTAGGGAAGGAGATTTAAATGCTACTTCTTAATGAGAGAAGTAGAAAAAGAAGGTGCAACCATCTTTAATCTACCAGAGACTCTATTGACATCCCTTTCACAACTTTATGCTTAGGTTCAATCCTCAATGCCACCACTCACAAGCACCCAGGGAGACCATAGCCTTTATTGGAGATACTGCACAGCAGAGATTTAGCACCTTTTTAGGCCCAGACTCTGTTGGGGCCAGGGTCTGCCCATGGGGCACTTTTAACAATGACACAGAGAAGAAACTTGAAGTTCTGGAAAGGGTTTCCAGATAAAGGTAGAGACAGGACTGAGGTTTCCCTTCACCCTTCTCCCTGCCTTGAATGCAGGCTCTATGACTGGCACTCCAACAGTCATCTCGTGACAATGAGAAAATGTAAAAAATTCAAAAGTCACTAACTCTTGCATTGTGGAGCTATACTTCTAGCAATGTGAAAAAAATAATTGTTTTTGTTTAAACCAGCCTCTATTCATTTTCTGTCACTGGCAGCCAAGTGCCTATAGATATAGAGCTAAAGATATTTAGTCACCATTCCTGTGTCTCATGCGTCAGTGGTTCCCACAAGCTAGTGTGGTTGGACAAGCATGCACAACCTATGAAAATGTCATGCCCACCTTTGTTCCGCAAGCTCCTGGAAAGCAAGGAAATGCTGTGTCATCTATTGAGGGGTCTCCTGCAAAACGCTCACCACACACAGCATCTTGCTCATAGGAAGTGTTTAATTTAATTTTTAAAAAATAATTTGCTTCTAAGAGGAAAGAAATATAGAATCTGCTTTGGACGATTGGAGAAAAAATGTAATTTAAGAAATATTGGAGTCAGTTTTGTCTGAGCATGGGGAAATCAAGAGGCTCACAGTCCCCCAGCTCCTCTCCCCACCCTGACTCTATCACCAGATGCTCTATATTTGAGAAATAGGGGAACAGAGAAAGGAAGACTGGGAGAAACCTCTTTATAAATTTTCTCCCCTGAAAGACTGTAATTTGGAGGGTGTTATAGAAAATTTTTATTTAAAAAAAAAATGCTAAAACAAAAGCATCACCCAAATGATGTCTCACCAGGATCCTTTATCTCCAGGAGGTTTCTGAAATCGACTTTGACTTTGAAGATAAGTCTCCTGAATTTCCTCAGGATGGATGCTGCTGAGTAAAAGCCAACTAAAAAAGACAGCAGATGTGAATGTCTACCAAGAAAAGTATAGTCAGCACCTGATAGAATTCCCAAATGACTGTATTCTAAAAATATTTTTCTTAGTTTCTGAAATAATTTAATTATAGGCTTTTATTAGTCAGAAGCCAACAAATAACTTGTGTCCAACAGTGATATTCTCTCGGATGTTTAAACAGGAAACTCTAAGTCTGCAGGACAGAAAACATTCAGAACCATGCCAGTAACTTATAAAGTTACCCTCTGTTCACACCAAGTTTCCAGTGTCCCCCACTTTGTTGAAAGAGATGTTAAATCTAAAGCTAAAGGAGGGATTTGGGGATTCTTTTCACCATGAGATAAATGAACTAAAGGCAGAAGATGAAGCTGGCAGAGCCTGGCAGCATTCGATCTTCAAGAAAGAGGACGCTCGGATCTCTGCGTGTAGGAGTGAGTAAATCCTAGAAAAGGACAGAGAAAAACCTTATTAGTCCTCAGAACATCCCACCGCCCAACTCATGAATACCAAGGGCTCCGCTCTGGCGCCCCCTGGCGGCTGGCTGTGTGATGTTCAGACTTCCAAGAGAGAATCTGATTGATTCAGTGTGTCATCCGTGTGGCATTTGGGGGTTCACTCAGGTGTGAGCTTTTTCCCTGAGGGCCTCTGCGCATGTCTACCATGTGGTTTTTCTCCTGTGATACTTTGCAGGATGCTTTGAAGAGATAAAGACGATATCATACCCTGAAGCTGCTCTAAAATTACTTATAGCCTCATAGAGGAGAAAAGAGAAAAACGTGTGATTAACGACATGGAAAGTTAAAAGCACTTAGTGCTACAGTGAAGGCCCAGATAGAATTCAGGACCAGAAGAGATCATCCCTGTCTTTGGAAAAGTGCTTTGTAGTGGAGGTGGCATGAACAGATCCCTAAAGTAGAAGCAAGATTCGGAGAGGAAGAAAAAGCATGAGGAAAGCAAATGATCACTGGGCAAACTCTTCCTCTTACCATCTCTTTAGTGCAGAAGCTGTTCATTCATTCAACAAGCACTAATTGATCACTTACTATGTAAGGACTTCCTCTTTTCTGAATGTCTTTGAACAGCTGCTAGATTATCTGGCTGTGATATAAATGTTCTTGGCAGGCACAGGGTGACACTACATTACACCAGAAACAAATGTTTGCACAAAGGTTTTATCCTGCTTTCTGGGTCTGGCCTCCACGGAGATAGCCCAGTGGTACTCAAACTTTGACCAGAGCCCACCTACTCCACCTGTCTTCTTTCCAGGAAAGAAAGTCTTGATAACGTAGAACTGGACAGGAACAACAATGACAAAAGTTACAGAACAGTTGCTACAAATAACCAAAAATTGCTCATTTTTAGGATGTAAGACCTGGTCCCCTCTCCTGATGTTTCCTTCCATTTGGACACTCCTAGACCCTCATCACTTGCTAGTCCAACCCAGGGAAAGGGTGTAAGGGACTCTCTCTGAGTTTCGGAGAGGAGTGGAACATGCAATGTTCAGTCATGAGCTCCTGTTCTGCCTTACAGAGGCCAAGTTATGGACAGGTAGCAAGCTTCTCCTGGGCTCTTCCACGTCCTAAATTTTCCAGGGCCAGAGTCCCTGGATATTATCACAAATCCAGTGTTCAAAATTCTCCAATGTCTCCAATTTTTTCTAACAGCATGTGAGTTGTGGAGGGGAAGAAATGTGTAATGAGCACAGTCGGGGGGTGTCTAGAAAGTTGTTGTAACCATATATATTGTATAAAACAATATAGAACTTAACATTACAAATATGTCAGCCTTATATTCTTGATAACTATAATTTATCATCAATGCATAATTTTTCATCATCAGGGTAATAAGTTTCACTGAACAATTATTTCCTAAGATTAATTCTCACAAATAGCATTACCAGGCATCTCTCTGTCCCTTAGAGTGGTGTTCTGGGGAGGAAAGAGCTCACTTTTGGCATTAGCCAATTTCTGTGATTTAAATACTTCCACAATGACCAATTTTAATCTACCAGCATGATATCCCTGAACAGATTTGGTAAGAAATGCCAGCCTTGAAAAAAGGTGTAAGCTGAGCCCAGAACCCCACTGGTTTGACATATATTGCCATTTTACTTCCCAGTATCAAATTATAAATGGATTACAAGGTGTGAGAGTGAGTGTTTTGAGGTGACTTTGATAGCGTCCTATAAGTTTGTGAGTGCTTTTGTGTCTCAGTGTTGTTTTAATTTACATCTCTGATTATTTTTGAAATAGATCATTTTCTATGGTTCTTTATGTGTTTCTCCTGCAAATTTCTTACTCATGTTCTTTCACTTATTAGAATTATGATGCCTTTCTTTAAACTGTAAATAACTCTATATGCCATAGTTACTAATTCCTGGAATTTAGACTGACATAATTCCCTTTACATTTTGCTTTTGCAGTATCATTTTGCCATGCAGAAATTGTAACATCATCAAAACTGTTGATCTTTATTTTGGTGATTCTTTTACTGGTAGTGAATACAAGAGAATTCATCCTGGTTTCATCTGTTCCGCAAATATTTATTACATGCCTGGTATATGGCAGGCATGATTCAAGGTACTAGTGATACAGCCATGACCAAAACAACATCTCTGTCTTCATGGAGCTCACATTCCAGTGGGGAAAGCAGATAAAAATGAAGCAAGCAAATATTTAATGGAAGTTCTAAGTGGAAGGTAGCAACTGAGCAAGTGGAATCTGAGTCCACTTGCTCTTGCCCCTAACTCAAGTTTTTGGCTGATCTTCTGATCATTAACCTGAACAATCAATGGAATTAGCTGATAGGAAGTTTTGAAGCAGAGGAGCACAGAAGGTGCTTCATACCGTCTGGTAAGGAGATTTTATAAGTTGAAAGGGAAATACCCTATGTGTGTCACCTGCAGGAGCAGAGAAACCAGACAGAAATTGAAGCTTTGGAGCTCCTTCCCTTCTCAGAGCAGGGGGCCCCAATCCCACACAGGGATCCCCAACCCTAATCAGGGATGAGGGGAAGATATACAGAGTCTGGGGACCCAGGCTACACACACAGTGTGCAGTACATTCATAAGTATAGCGTCAATCAGGAGGGTTCTAGATAGGGACTCAATCTCCTAAAAAGAGCAGGTTGCCACACCTGGGTCTGTCAGAGGCACCTGCAAGTTGCAGCCAGCTGGGACCTTGAAAGACATTTTGCTTGTGTTGGAGGTGGTATGCATGGAGAACCAGAGAGTGACTCATTGCTGTTGTGTGGGTGCTGCATGGAGACTTTTTAAAGAAGAGCTGAAATATGGCAGGGCAAGGACCCTGCATGCAGCTGCTCTGCCAGTGCAGTTATGGAGAGAAATCTAGCAGAATGGAAAAAGTGCTTCTCTTGGGCCTATTTTGAACTTCTCTCAGCCATACCAAGCTACATTGGATCTACAGTTTCTTTCCTTCTGAGACCAGCTGGCAGAGAGATCAGAGACTGGCATAACACAGCAGGGAGGCCAGAACAGAGACCTTGTTGAGTTGATTGGGGAAGAAAACTGGTTTTCCCAGTCTCAAGTCTGCAAGAGGGCCCCGTCCCACTTCCCCCCGCCCCACTCCCAGAACAAGTTAATCAGCTGCTGTGGATGCAGCTGTGGAGAGGAAACTTGTAGAATGAGAAAATTGCTTTTTGACTCATTCTGAACTTTTCTTGGCCACATCAAGCCACACTAGATCTCCAGGTCCATTCCCACTGATCCATGAGGGCAGAGACTTCAGAAAGTTGTGCAGTGAAGGGTGTGCTGCATCCTTCCCAGGATGGCTTGCAAGAAGCAGGGGGCTATGCAGGACAGTGAGGTCTGGACTGTGTCTCATGCAAAGGCAGTGGGCTCAGAGCCAGAGAGGTAAGAGTACCTGAGATTCTTTGCTGCCAGGCAGACTTCCTGCCCCCTGCAGAGTACAAATCATTTCCACAGTGGAAAGAAAGAAGTCCAAAAGAGACGTTTTTGAACTTTTCTCAGACTAACAAGCCAAGCTGGTTCCTCAAGTGCTATTCCACTGAAACCAGCTGGGCAGAGAGACCAGGAATTGGTGCAACAAGGGGTATTCAGGGCCCTGCCCAGCCTCAACTCTTATACAGAGCTCCCATCAGGGCTAAGCAAGAAAAAGCTGAGCATTTCACACAGATTGGCCCTTCACATTAAACAGACAGCTAACTCACCAGAAACTATACATTACTGGAAATAATCTGGGACAAACCAAGATTTGTGGCACAGGGATGGCAGAAGATACCCAACATCTCCAAAGTCTGAACACAGCTTCCCAAGGGAAATCTAGGGATCTCATCCTCCAGATTATACTAGAAGCCCTCTCAGAAACAGACAGTTCAGTGGAGAAGATAAGATTAATGGCAGGACTGGAGATAGAGGCAGGTGGACATGGTACCTGCAATGCTTTCAGATGTTAGATGAGCCACACCGGCACCTTGTGCTGAGAAAAAGCCAGCAGCGCAGAGCAGTGAGGTCCATATTGAATGCAGCCAAGCCTGAAGAAGACAGCCAGAGACTGTGGATTGCATATAGCCTCAAACAGGCTGGTTAGAGCTAGATGGGGACACCATCTGACATTACCAGAGATATGTCCAGAAGGAGAGGCTAGCAGGCAAGCCCTAAATTCTGCTAAGACCAAGTCTTCCCCCTTATTTTTCATTATTTGTGCTATTTTTTTCTTTCATATAGCTTTTGACATTTTTCTTCAATTTTGTTTCTATTTTTTCACTATTTTTTATTTCAAATCTCATATCTTACTCTTCCCTTTCCTTACTACATTTTGACTTCTTCCTTCCCCCTTTTAGTTTCATTTTAAATTGTATTTTTCCTTTTCTTTGCCTTGTTTCAATTCCTTACTCTTACTATTTCTCCTCCCTCTAACCTCTCAAATCATTTTTCTTTCCCTTAGTCATCTCATATTTTTTCTTTTTTATAATATTCTTATTCTTTTTCAAAATTATTTGCTTATTTGTCATTGCTATCGTTTTTCTTCAATTTTGTTTTTAAATTTTCACTTTTTTATTTATTTTAAATCTTATATTTTACTCTTACTTTGTCTTACTCCATTTTGCCTTCTTCCATGTCTTTCTTTTTTTGTTTTAAATTTTATTTTTCCCCTTTCTCTGCTTAGTTTCTATTCCTTACTCTTATTATTTCTCCTCCTTATATCCTCTCAAAATAATATTTCTTTCCTTAGGTCATCTCATATTCTTTTTTCTTCCTTATAATATTCTTATTCTCTCTCAACCTTTATTAACCTTTGCCCATCTGTCCTTGATATTGTTGTATTGGGGTTTTTCCAATTCTGTTCCTATTTTTTACTATTTTTTTTAATTTCAGACCTCATATTTTGCTCTCCCTTTTTCTTACTCCATTTTGCCTTCTTCTTTCCCTTTCTTGTTAGCATTTTGGATTTTACTTTTTCCCTTTCTTCAACTTGATTCTGTTCCTAATTCTTATTGTTTGCATGGATTTAACCAAATGTACATGAAGAAAAAGCTGGGGTAGCAATATTTAAAACAGACAAAATAGACTTCAAAACAAAGGCCATAACAAGAGACAAAGGTCACTACATAATATTTAAGGGAGTAGTCTAACAAGAAGATATAAAGCTTATAAACATATATATACCTTATATAGGAGCACCTAAATATATAAAGAAAGTCATAAAGGTCTTTAAGAAAAAGATCAGAGAGGGAATCAAGATGGCAGAGGAGTGAGTGGAAGTCACACTGACCTCCTCCCAGGACCAACCTGAATTACAACTAAATTGGGGAGAAATCACCTGGAACAAACAACTGAACAAGAGCGAGAGAGGAGCCTTGTAACCTTGGAGATAGAAAAATTGGCTTTAGCGCAATCTAACTGGTAAGGAGTGTGGTACAGACCTGAGAAGGCAGGCGGGCGGCAGCACCAGAAGGATATGAAACGGCAAGCTGGATCACTGCCGAGAAAAGTGGGGTATGAACCAAAAGTGGGGATCTCTAGCCCACAGCACCAGAGCCCAAAAGATACACAGAAAACAGCCAGCTGCGAAAAGCTGCAGGGTTGCTCTCTGCCAGAGACAGGCGGGTGGAGATGCAAAGAACTGTTTAAAGGGTCGACGCATAAATTTTTATTTGCAGCCACTTACCCTGGTCTCCGGCAAAGGTGGGGAGAGTGGGCTAGAGAAGCCTGAGGAGAGACTAGGGAAGGAGGCTTTGGGAAGAGAACTGAGAGAGTAGCCAGTGGGATCTCCATGCTGACTCATCCCACATGCGGCAGCGGCCATCTTCTTCAGGCGAAGACTACTCCCCCTGAGCAGCATCAGGGTCAAAGGACCCAATAGCCCCACCCCCAGGTGGATTTCACCCCACCCTGTGCTGTAAGTGCTGTCTAAGCTGCTTACTGAGTACAGAGTGGCAGCCACAGAGGGTAGATCCCTGGCCAAATGCACAGAGACGTCTGGTGACACTTGAGGAGAGACTGGGGACAGAGGCTTTGGGTAGACAACAGACAGAGTAGCTGGCAGGATCCTAGTGCGGACTTCTCCCCCATAAGATAGCAGCATGAGAGGACCCAATAACCCCACCCCCAGGAGGGAATCCGCCCCACCCTGACTTTCTAAGGCAGCCTGCTGAGTGCAGAGTGAATAGATTAACAGCTGAAGGAGACAGCCACAAACAGTAGATTCCTGGAAGTCTTGAACAGATTTTCTAAGGTAAGACAGGGTCAACATCTAACATCATCAGAGGCAGATCCAGAAAGTAAAAAGAGCGGTCTCCAACCATAGAAGTTCACAGCACAAAGTCAGGAAATCAAGACAGATCAACTTAAGAATCAGAAGCAAAAGAGAAGAGTCTCACAAATAATGGGAAGACAAAGAAATATGCCCCACTCGAAGGGAAAGGAAGAATCTCCAGAAAGAAAACTTAATGAAATAGAGGCAAGTAAACTATCAGATATTGAGTTCCAAACAGCAGTTCTAAGGAAGGTCAATGAGCTCAGTGAGCTCAGAGAAAATTACAAAAATCTACAGGGAAACTATGAGGAACTAACTGCAAACTATAACAGCATTAAAAAGGACATAGAAACTATCAATAAGAGACAAGAGGAGATAAATAATACAATTTCTGAGTTGAAGAACACAGTAGAAGGAATCAAAAGCAGGCTTGATGAAGCTGAGGACCAAATCAGCAAGCTGGAGGACAAGGTGGTAAAAAGCTCCCAGAAAGAGCAAGAAAATGAAAAAAGACTCAAAAAGAATGAAGAGGCATTGAGGGAAATGCAGGACAACCTGAAATGTCATAGTATCCATATAATAGGGATACCAGAAGGAGAAGAGGATGAGGAAGGGATAGAGAACCTGTATGAAAAAGTCATGGTGGAAAACTTCTCTAATTGGAGGAGAGAAAAAGTCACACAAGTCCAGGAAGCACAGAGGGTCTCATTCAAGAGGAACACAATGAGGCCCACTCCAAGAAACGTCGTCATTAAAATGCCAAATATCAAAGACCAACAGAGAATCCTAAAGCAAGCAAGGGAGAAAGAGGTAGTAACATATAAGGGAGCCTCAATATGGCTCACAGCTGACTTCTCAACAGAAACACTGAAAGCCAGAAGGGAATTGAGGCTAACAGCTGACTTCTCAACAGAAACACTGCAAGCCAGAAGAGAATGGAAAGAAATATTCCAAGTCATGAGAAGTGAAGGTCTGCAACCATGACTGCTCTACCCACCAAGGCTCTCAATTAAAATGGAAGGTGAAATAAGGAATCTCCCAGACAAAAGAAGGCTAAAAGAATACACCTCCACCAAACCAGCACTGCAAAATATGCTAAAGGGACTGCTTTAAGATAAAGAAAAAGTTTCTATGAATACCCAGTTCCTTTCAGAGCTGCCAATACTTGATATTACCAATATTTTTAATACTCATTAATCTGATTGTGACAATGATGTTATTTTAATTGTCTCTTTACTATTTGTTGAAACTAAACCTGTTTTTGTATATTTCTTGCCTATTTCTATTATTTAAAAAAAAAAAGCTTTAAATGACTTTTTGGTTTTCTTTATTCATTTATTGATTAAAGGTTTGTAGAGCTTTTTTCCCTAGAAAAATAAAAAAATAAAAATAAATAAAAAACCCTATTAACAATGTTTTAGATGTGTTGCAAATACTTTTCTATTCCTTATTTTTTAGCTTTTTTATATGTATATTACTATATAGTTAAACGTTTAATATAGTCATATTGTCAATATTTATAGCTTTCTGGGTTTGAATATTTTATGTCAGGTCATGAAAAATATTAGTTCTATTTTTTTCTAAAACTTCTTAGATTCTACATATTGATTTTTAACTCACTTGAGTCTTTCTTGTATAATGTGTGAAACAGGGCTCTATATTTGTTTTATTTCAAGTAATAGTGGTCATGCACCTTATTTGTTGAATAAGCCTTACTTTACCCATTGATTTGAAATATCAACTTAATCATATATTATATTATTAGATATATATGTTTGTCTCTAGAATGCTCATTATATTTCATTGATCTACTTGATTATTTCTGTGCAGGTATCATGTTGGTTTAATTGCTGAGACTTTATAATGGTTTTAAATTTTTTTAATATTTTATAATTAACTTTGACATTTAAAAAATAAATAAAATCAATCTGCATTTAAGAAAGAAAGAGAGAGATGGAACTCCTACCTTTTGTGACAACATGGATGGAACTGGAGGATATTAAACTAAGTGAAATAAGCCAGTCGATGAAAGATAAATTCCATATGATCTCACCTATAAGTGGACTCTATTCAACAAAGTAAACTAATGAACAAAAGAAACCACAGGCATGGAAACATGGAGCAGACTGAAAGTGAAGAGAGGGGATGAAGAAAGAGGACAATGGTGGAATGAAGGGGAAGGGACTAGACAAAGAACATGTATGAATGACCCATGGACATGGACAACAGAGTGGGAATTGACTGTGGTGGTGAGGGGGAGTGGGGGGATGCGTGGAGGGCAGTAAAGGGGTAAAAATAAAGACAACTGTAATAGAATAAACATGATGTATAAATAAAAAAAGAAAAAAGAAAAAGATCAACAGTAACATAGTCATTGTAGAGGATTTTAACACCCCATTGTGAATAATGGATAGATCTTTCAGACAAAAAAATCAAGAAGCACATAATGGCATTAAAAGACACTCTATATCAAATGAACTTAATTGCCATTTACAGGACATTTCATCCAAAGAAGAAAAATATACATTCTTCTCAAATGGACCTGGATCATTTTCAATAATAGACCACATGGTAGGGCACAAAACAAGCCTTAACAAATTCAAGAAAATTGAAATCATATCAAGCATATTCTAGGATCACAGTAATTTTAAACTAAAACTAACCTCAAGGAAAAAACTCTAAAATATGCAAATACATGGAGACTGAATTACATATTATTAAATAATGATTGGGTAACAACGAGATCAAGGAAGAATTCAAAAAGTATCTGGAAACAAATGAAAATGAACACACAACCCAAAACTTATGGGACACAGCGAAAGCAGTCCTTAGGAGGATGTTCATAGCAATACAGGTCTACCTAAAGAAGGTATAAAATTCTGAAATAAACACCCTAACCCTACATCTAAGAGACCTAGAGAAACAACAACAAACAAAGCCCAGAGAGAGTAGAAGGAAGAGAATAATCAAGATCAGAGCAGAATTAAATGATACAGAGACTAAAAAAACAATTCAGAAGATCAGTGAATCTAGGATCTGGCTCTTTGAAAAGATAAACAAAATTGACAAAGCTTTAACCAGACCTACCAATAAAAAAAGAGAAAGACCTTACTAAACAAAACCAGAAATAAAACAGAAGTAACAACTGATACCACAGAAATACATAGGATTGTAAGGAATTATTATGAACAACTACATGTCAAGAAATTGGACAACCTGGGAGAAATGGATACATTTCTAGACACATAAAATCTTCAAAACTAAATCAGCAAGAAGCAGAAAACCTGAATAGACCAATAACAACTAGAGAAATTGAAGCAGTTATCAAAACACTCCTGGCACTCAAAAGTCCTAGACAAGATGTCTTCACAGGTGAACTTTTCCAAACATTCAAAAGAGAACTAACCCCTACGCTTTTCAACTATTCCAAAAAATTCAAGAGGGAAGATTCCCAAACTTTTTTACAAGGTCAATATTATTCTATTCCAAAACCAGATAAAGACACAAGAAAAAAAAGAAAACCACAGACCAATATCTCTGATGAACATAGATGCTAAAATCCTCAACAAAATATTAGCAAACTGGATCCAGCAATATATTAAAAAGATTATACATCATAATCAAGTGTGATTTATTCCAGGAACCCAAGGATGGTACAATATTTGCAAATCAATAAACATAATAAATCACATAAATAAAATAAAGCACAAAACACATGATCATATCAATAGATGCTGAAAAAGCATTTGATAAAATCCAACACCCATTTATAATAAAAACACTCAGCAAAATGAGCACAGAGGAAGCATACCTAAACGTACTAAAGACCATATATGAAAAACCTACTGTCAACATCATATTCAATGGGCAAAAACTAAAAGCATTTTCCTTAAGGTCAAGAAAAAGACCATGATGTCCACTTTCCCCACTCTATTCAACATGATACTGGAAGTTCTAGCCACAGTAATCAGAGAAGACATAAAAGGCATCTGAATTGGAAAGGAGGAAGTAAACCTGTCATTATTTGCAGATAACATGATAGTATACATAGAAAACCCTATAGACTCCACCAAAAAATTACTTAACGTAATAAGTGAATTTGGCAAAGTAGCAGGGTACAAAGTCAGAAATCAATGGCATTTTTTGTATACCAACAATGAACTATCAGAAAGAGAAACTAAGAAAAAATGCTATTTACTATAGCAACAACAACAAAGAAAGTACCCAAAAATAAATTTAACCAAGGTAGTAAAAGACCTGTACTCAGAAAACTATACAACACTGAAGAAAGAAACTGAGGAAGATACAAATAAATGGAGGCATATACTGCATTCATGGATTAGAAGAATTAACATCATTAAAATGTCCATTCTACCGAAAGGAATCTATAGATTAAACACAATTCCTTTTAAAATACCAATGGCATAATTAACAGATCTGAAACAAATATTTCAAAAAAAATGACATAGAAACAAAAAAGCCCCCAAATGGCCTCAGCAATCTTGAGAAAAAAAGAACAAAATTGGAGCGATCACAATACCTGATATCAAACTATACTACAAGGACACTATTATCAAAACAGTCTGGTACTAGCGTAAGACCAGATATATAGATCAATGGAACAGAATAGAGAGCCCAGAAATAAACCCATGTCTTTATGGTCAATTAATATTCAACAGAGAGTGCATGAGCAGATCATGGAGTAAAGATAGTCTCTTCAATAAATGGTGTTGGGATGACTAGACCGATACATGAAAAAAAGAAAAAGAAAAAGAAACTTGACCACCAACTCACACTGCACACCAGAATAAACTCAAAATGGATCAAAGATGTAAATATAAGTTGTGATTCCATAAAAAACTCTAGCAGAAAACATAGGCAGTAAAATTTCAGATACCTCATGTAGCAATATTGTTACTGATATGTCTCCTAGTGCAAAGGAAATAAAAGAAAAAATAAACAAGACTACATTGAATTAAAAAGACTACATTGAATTAAAAAGCTTCTGAAGAAATCACTATCAAAATGAAAAATGTGCCAACTCTATGGGAGAACATGTGTGCCAATGATATATCAGACAAGGGTTTAATCTTCAAAATATATAAAGAACTCATACAACTCCACACCAGGGAGACAACAAATCCAATTAAAAAATGGACAAAGGACCTAAACAGACACTTCTCTAAGAAGGAGATACAGATGGTCCATAGACATATGAAAAAATGCTCAACATCACTAGCTGTAGAGAAATGCAAATTATAACCACAACGAGATATTACCTCACACCTGTCAGAATGGCCATTTTTAATGAATCAACAAACAATCTGTCGGTGAGGATGTGGAGAACAGGAAACCCTTGTGCACTGTTGGTGGGAATACAGACTGGTGCAGCCACTATGGAAAACGGTATGGCATTTCCTCAAAAAAGTTAAAAATAAAGCTATCTTTTGACCCAGAGATTCCACTGCTGAGAATATACTCTAAAAATCCTGAAACACCAATTCAAAAAAAATATGCACCCCTATGTTCATAGCAACGCCATATACAATAACCAAGAGTTGGAAGCAGCCTAAATGCCCATCAGTAGATGAGTGGATTAAAAAACTGTGGTACATCTACACAGCAGAATACTACACAGCAAAAAGAAAGAAGGAATTCTATTTTTTGTGACAGCATGGGTGGAACTGGAGGGCTATTATGCTAAGTGAAATAAGCCAGTCAGTGAAAGACAAAATACTATATGAATCTAATGAACAAAATAAACTAATAAGCAAAATAGAACCAAAGTCATAGAATCATGGAATAGACTGACAGCGGTAAGAGGGGAGGGGAGAGGTGGGGACTGGTTGAAAAAAGGTAAAGGGGTTAGTCAAAGAAAACATATGAAGGACTCAAGGACATGGGCAATGGTGTGGGGATTGACTACAGAAGTGGAGGGTAGACTGGGTGAGGGGGATGAAGTGGGAAAAAATGGGACAAGTGTAACAGCATAAACAATAATAATAAAAAAGAAGGTCTGGTGATAAGAGCTAATAATACAAAGCACAATGGAGGGGGCATGGGAAAGGGAAAGAGGTGCTATTTAGATCACATAGGAACAAAGACTTGAACGGGTGAAGGAGTGAGTCATGCTAATTTTCCTGCAATTTGATTTTTTAAAATAGTTTAATTGGGGATTTTTTGGTATATGATAAAAGAGGCTCTGATTTTTTTTCTAATGCATATGCAATTATCTCAATATTGCCTTCCTTTTTCTTTATTTTCAGAAGCTTTGTTATGAGATTGAGTCTATTTCTCAGTTCACTAATATTTTTTAACATGTATTTTTCTGACAGGCAATTCTATTTTAATTACTATTTTTTGGATCAACCTTTTAGAAACATTCACCAGTTCCTGCTGATTCTTCTTCATTTAGCATTTCTAAACCATCCTTCCTAATGTGAAAATGAATTCCATCTTCCTGAAGGGTCAAACTATGTCTTAATTCTCTTTGTATCTGTTACATCTCCCACAGAGCAGAGCCAAAATAGACTTTTAATATATTTTTGTTAAATGATGAATAAGTGAATTTCAAAATCATTTAGATGTTTTTAACTCTCTTCAGGTCTGAAGGTGCCTCACTCTTTTAAACAGGTCACAAGTGGCAGAGAGTCACTTACCGGACCCACATCCGGACCACTGAAGGTCATTCAGTTTTAGAATAACCTTCAAGTGAATACTTCAGTCATTTACTAAAAACCCACTATAAACACAGCATCTTTGTTAAATAAGGGAAAGAACAAGGTCCCTTAAAATGGCATAGCTACTTTCATAAATAAGAATATCATTTGTATTTCAGTTATTTTATTTCCTTTATTTTACTTGGATAGGATTGAAAATCTTGATGGTCAGTCTTTAATGTAGTCAGACCACATGCTTTTCCAGTTCTATGTTTATACCATCTGTGCATCCACATTCCCCCCAAAACGAAGAAGACCAGTGAAAGGGGGATCAGCGCAATCCCCCAGGAGAACGTGGCAACTGTAAAAAGAACAGAGTCATATCAGGGGTCAAATATTCTCTCACCACCAAATAGGACAGTGTTGTGCAGGTTTAAAGGTAAGAAAGTCACTGGAGCTTGTTTTTCCTAATAAATGTGCATTGATTTTCAGAATGTGTCCCTGACCCCAAGATAAATGACATTTGAGAATGTTATTTGTGGCATTAGGGAAACAAGCAAAGTAGAACACTCCATCAGAGAGAAACAAGGTAGAGTGGAGGGCAGGTGTCAAGGATCTAACTTTGTTTCACCCACCAAATACTGAGTAGTTAGATGTCATCTGGTTAGGTCTCAACTAACCAACTGTGACATGGCCATGGTAAAATGTGCCTTTTTCCAATAAACATGGATGTCATGAGGTTTCACTAAAACTACAAAGGAAATGAAAACAAACTTTGGAAAATAAAATTTTAGGTATCAAGATTATTGCTTGGATCTAGCTGGTTTATATTCTACTCCTTGGCTTCTCTGTGTTATGAAAATATTGGAAGAGATTAAGAACAAAAAGTTAACAAGTAAACACTAGAACATGAGCGTCATTAGACACATTGATGATGAGGCTACAATTCTACATGTTGAAGCTACTGGTTATCATAGTCTTTCCAGGCATCCAGGAACCAACATAATCTCAGATTATTTTCTCCAGGTGATTCTTACACCCTAAAATCCAACAAGGCAGTAAATGAGTGATGCTTCCATTTTCTGAGCACCTGTCTGTTCTCTGCCCTCCATCACAGTGAGTCCAGCAACAGGAATAGGTTCATGTTACAGCAACATTTAAAGGTTCCCAGCATCAGGACCAGACAACCACAGGTTCCTTTGGATCACTAATCTAAACCCCAGCAATGGATTCAGCATTCTGTGGAATCCTCCATTTTGAAGTCTAAACTACCACCAACCCTCTCATGGAAATGTTCTGAAATATCAGCCTTTGTACATATGTCCAAGGACAATGGCACTCAGACTTTAATATAAAAGAGCCTGCCTGCTTACTTGTGATCTTTGGTCTTACCCCACGAGAACTTGACTGGATAGCTCAGGGGAGAGCCCAGGAACCTGTATTTTCAACAAGTGGCTCAAATGAAAAATGCTGCAGCACATACTTTTCTTTTTGGAGAAAAGTTGTGTCATGTCATTCTCTGCCCTGAGACTTACATAAATCCTCAGGTTTCCAATTAGAAATGTGCCTGTAGCTGCCTCCCCAGCAAACATGGAGGTGATGGAGCAATCTGTGTTTATCTGATTGTTGCAGACTTCTTAGAAGGCACAATGAGACTAAATCTGAGGATGATTTTGGCTTGTCCCTCATTTTCTGGGGCTGCCAACAGACGACATTACCTGTGTCTCCCTTTCCTTCTCAGTGCTTAAACTAAGAAGTCAATTGGTCAGAATGATAATATGTGTTTTTATTTTCTTCTTTTTAAAAATTCTTTCACTTTATTTCCTGTTAACTGATGACTTTAACTCCAAACCTGCCCTGAGCCCTGGATATCTCACAGTCCCCAGCTCTTGGAGGATTAAGTTTCTCAACTTCAGGATAAGGAATGTCCCATCCTTCTCACAGGGTCATAATAAACAGCTAGTCCTGCCAAGCCAGGAAGAACCACAAGAAAACACAGGGTTTCTCAGAGTTTATAGCAGAACCACTTTATCTCTTTTCCAAAAAATCAGCTTGCTCTTTAAATTTTTACCTAAATATAATCTCCCAAAGCCAATCTCTACCTTGCCCCCCCCTCCCCCCAAAAAACATAAAATATCAGAGATTTGTTCTCAGTGCTCTACTGACAGAAAACATGAGGGACTTGCTAGGTGATCATCAGGGGATTTGGTAGCCTTGTCTGGCATCCACAGAACACTCAACATGTTTTTTCCCTTCAAAGTCCCCAAAATACATACCTTCTTTGACTGCGGTATGTAGCATCTGAAAACTCAGTGTATTATGAACAACACACTTAAAATCTGTGGTCAAATCCTCTCTTATAACTGGATCAAAAATCAATAACACTTCAATGTAGTTCTTGTTATTTTCTGAGTACTCCCTGAGTGAGAAAATATTTACTTAAACATGGCATATAAATACAAGCTTGTCTTTACAATGTAGACATTCAAGCATCCTCAGTGAGGAGGATCCATGGTGCTTACATGCATTGATTTCAAGATTAAGAAAGTTAGGAGTACTTGCTATTATATTTGTTACTTATTTGGGAGAATTCTAAGCTTCTTTCTAAAGGTAGAAGTGACACTGATGTTGGTCACTGTTGTGGGACACTTGTTTTAAGAACTTACAGGAGCCAGTTTACTGTGAACAATAGGAAATTTCATTTTTTAAGGCCATTAATGAACAAAGAACCAGTAGTAGGAATGGAAATGTCTCCTTTTGGGAAACTAGACTGTATCGCCCACAACTCATCTGCTTATTGAAGGGTAGGAAGTTTCCAGGAATCTAGTTTTCAGCAGTGTTCCCTCCTTTCATCTCCACTGCCAACTCCCACCCTGGAAACTCAAGTTCAGAGCTGAAGGCTGCAGGTAGGCCAAGGAGAATGACTCTAGTCAACATAACCACAATTTGTAATGTTACAGGAATCTGAAGGTGCTTTACTATTTACTCAAGTGAATTAAAATGTTGTTTCTGTGGATCCACAAGGACTTTTTTTATCTAAGGGGGAAAGATAGGCTCCGTCAGTAAATGAATAGTATGAGTAAGCTGACATAAGAATGCTAGTTTCGCAATAAGGACTTGCAAGCAAACAATTGTGCTAACCAAGCGTAATTTTTATCCACTCAATTGCATCCAGAAAGACCCTTTTTGATAGGTCTTTCAAAAAAAGTCAAAAATTTGGCAAGCCAAAGTTCAGATTAATTGAGGGTATTGAAACTATAATTTAAATATCTGTACTTTATGATTTGGAACATTGAATGGTCTCCCTTCCTCACACATAAATGGTTCCTATTTACAAGTTCTGACTATGCTACGTTCAAAGTGAAAAGACATTTTCCAGATATGAATGCTTATGAGAACAGAATTCTTTCTTATTTTTTTAATATTAACCTTCCTTAGAGACTGCGGCAGCCCAGAGTTCCCTGAGGAACAGAAGGATCTGTCAGATACTGTGGCTAAGTTTCAGAATCTTTTTAGGGGTTTGTGAAAATGTTTGACACTCAGGTTGCAGAGCGGGGAATGGAAATATATTAACTTCTAAATATTTTTAATGGTAAAAATTGAGAAATAAGTATTTTATTAAGCAACTGGAAAATGCAACCCCAATGCCAAGTAGCTGACTGCAAGTCAACTCTTACATAGAAAGTTTGCTTCTCAAGAACAAATGGTAATTCTTAGCAAAATTTAGTTTTTAAAATTCTAAAAATCCAACAGTTTAGAATAAAAAATTATTTTGAATATGGTATGTGTGTCATATTGAGAGGTCAAATATTACATTGTCCCTTTTTTAAAAAAGAGTAAAGCCTATGGAGGTCTTATAATAGCTCTGCCCAGAATATGCATCTAAACTGACAAACACCTTCACCCACTTACAGACGCTGCCCCTCGGTGACACGGCCATCCTGGTAGGCATTGTCTATGCTGGTGTTGTTTGCCATCCACCACAGCATGGTGGTCGAGTGTGTGCCAGCCCCCAGAAACACCTTACATGGAATTGTCAGTCTTGACCCTGTGCACAACAAGACATAGCACATCAAATGTCAGAACCTAGCCAGACACAGAAGTTTGCCCAGTTCCTCATCCATCAGCAGACCGGAGCAATGGACCCTTACCCATCTCCTCAAACACTTCTTGCCATCCAATTCCTTTCTTGGAAGGAAACTTAGTTCCCTCAGAAAATTCCATTCACATAGATCATCAGTAATTACCAAGTGTCCCCAGTTCCTTCAACTGGTCTTCATGGCAGATAAAAATCCAGAGGCAAATGGCTTCCCCAAGGCCACTCAGCTTCTATAAGGCATTCTGAATTCAAGGGCTGCCTCCGTTCACAATTCACACTACTTGTCCCCCAAATAGAGATTAACATGTAGATTCTTTCTCTTTGCCTATTGCTGGTCTCATCCCTGGGAATGCTCCTTCCACTCTTTCCGAGATCATGTTCATTTAGAATTAACCCTTTAAAAGCCACTGTATTTTATAGGAATGATGCCTTCTGCAGTCGCACAATATAATATACTGGGTGCCTGTGACTCGGTCACTATAAGTTACATGTATTAAGTCACCAAAGGGAGAAGGGGAAGAAAATGAACAAATCCTCCCCACTTGTTTCTTCTTCATGGGTGCTGTGCCTCTTTATGCTGTGTCTTGTAGTACTTATCCCCACCTCAAGCTCAGAATGCCAGCCTTTCTCCCTGCTTCACCACCCTTGATGACCTGAACATTTTTCAGCCAAAAGCAGATTATTAAATCCTGCCTCATGTGACTCTGCCACACACATCAATGCCTTCCAAGTAAGGTGGAGTGAGGAAACTCAGCTCCATTTGGCTGGGAACACTGAGGAGTTCTTTATGGTCACCAGTTAAAATGTTAAATATAAGCCCTACACCAAACAGGAGAACTTGAGGGAGAGAGAGTAGGGGAGGATATGAGAGATGATGGGACTCTGCAGTCAGGGTTTAATGAATGAGCATAAACCTACAAAACCATTATACAAAGACACAAAAAGGTACCGGCTTCTCAGGCACACAGGCCCAAGTCCAAAACCCAGCCTAACCCAAATGTAGCTTTTGACCTTTCTTATATCACTGGACAACTTTTCCTTCTGGAGAATGGTCTGTAATAAAAGGATAGAAATAAAACCTTTCTACAGCACTGGTGCTGGGAATGATGGCACCACACTAAACACATTATTGTTCAGTAAGGAGGTGTGTGCTGGCTCAGATAGCTTGCACCAAAACGAATTGAAAAAAAGGAAAACTCTTTCAGTACACCCCACCAGCTGACTGCCAACTTTGGCAACAGTAAACAGTCTCTGAGGGGCTAGCTGTGGCTGGGTCAGCCTCATTTTACAAATGGAATCCTAAGGAAATGCTGAGTATCAGCCATGTTTCAGTAAAGTGAATTATTTTAAATATACTGCACGTACTGACTCTGTCAGGGAATCATGCCATTCATCCTTTCCCACCATTAATAATTGCTACCAAAATGTTCAGATTTTGTACATTCAGATTTCTGTAAGTAGGGTTTTCATGGAGCCAATATACCTGTTACAAATAATGTCATTTCTAATAACATTTGACACAGAGAAATGTTCTCTCACATTTGTCATTTCAGCCCCTCATCCTGGGGTTCTACGGTCTCTACCCAGGCACATGGCACACAAAGGGACAAATGCAGTCAGTAGACACAGGGGTCCCAGGGTGCCAGACTTTGACATTACAGACACCCCTGTGGGTTGCACATCCTTGCAGGTCTTACCCAAAGAAGTCAGTATGGTCTGGTGGGGGGAGATAATCACAGGAATTGTCTCCTCTTCTTTTTCTGAGATAAATATACAGGAAAGAGATTCAATTAGGAAAGACTTCCTTTCAAGCTGAGGTTCAGTTTCATTGTGCAGCTTATTACTAAGTTATTCTTGACAGTATGGCTAGCCATTGTGGGATTCGATCTTTATCTGGCAACAGGCTCTCCACAAAATTGAGCATCCTTGGTCAATGCCTTTCCCAGAAGAGAAATTACTGGAAGAATCTCTGTCTTACAAACACATTCTGCTAATAGATGTTCTTCATTCTATGATAAACAATTAAACATTCCCTTCCCTGTCTTCCTGAATGAATTCTTAAAAGTAACATTCATAATGTCCACAGTATAGATTTTACCCAATGGTCAACTTGCCCTAAAATATCTTCCTCCATTCCATCCTCACCTCCCCAAGCACCTGCCACAAAACACTGAAGAGTCACCTCAAAATACAGAGGCACATGGGCTTGAGGACCACATGTTTGTAATGCTAATCCCCTGCTGAGTGACAGAGTGGCTCAGGTTGACTAATGAGACTTATTAATTGAGGATATAATTCTTTAGGGAGGGGAGGCAAAGGTATAACTCCTAGGAATAAACACCCAGCTCCCCAAGAGGCAGGTGTCCTAGCAGTTTAAAGAAACTAGGCACCTGAATTGGAGCTAGAAGAATAGTTTGGGCATAAAGAAAGGGCTGCCTATTTCCACATCCACTTGCTCCATCTACATTTCATCCACAAAGATCATTTTGAAACCCTAACATGAGTAAACATTAGGCAGCATTACAATAGAGCTCAAAGTGCATTTGGCTTCCCAACTGTCACCAGGAGCCTTTCTATCCCCTCACAGTCACATAGCTGTAACTCATAGCCTGGGGCGACAGAGAGGAGAGACAGGGACTCTCCTTCAGGGACTTGACACACCAACAGGTCATAGCCCTGGACGGCAGCGCCGGAACGAGGTGGGGGAGCGGTGCGTGCGGGGGTTGCTTTGCTCCCCTGTCCCTGTTTCTAGTTCAGTAGATCTGGGACGGGGCTTAAGATCTTGTATGTCTAACCAGTACCCAAGTGATGAGGCAGCTGCCCTCCCTTCCAGAACTGCTGAGATAATGTGATCACAATTCAAGATAATATGTTGGTTGACTGCCCCCTAGAGTTCTTGTGAAGTATCACATGAACAAGATAAGGCCCCGTCAAAGTCATAGGAGACTCAGTGTTCCCCTGTGGGGGAAGAGTTGAGATTAATATATGCTCACAAGACAGTAAAAGAAATGTAGTCTAGTGATTTAATTTCATGGGAGACATGATTTTCCCTGTCGCAAACTGAATCTCTGGATTCTGTGAGAAAAAAAGTTAGTTTTTTTCTCTCATAGACCATTTAATCTTACTATATTTCCAATGCTCTCTGAAATGCCCTTAAAAGACTCCAGTTGTGTAGTTCTTCAGTATATATAAAATAAATAAAAGTAGTCTATTCTCCAGGGCAGGGCTCAGGATTTAAGCACTTTTTTGATCTTTGCCACCAAGCTTGATATCCAACATGCAGGAAGTATGTTGAACAAACATTAAGAACTAATCAATACTGTTCACAACATTATTTTCATATGGAGCTCATTTAAACCAATTAAGAGCACTCACTATTTGAAATCCTGCTTTTCAGGGCAATTGGACAGGCCTTGGGGAAATCAACAGGGGACAATTTCCACTAGATATGCCACTCTGCATAGCCTTCTAACTGAAAAATCCAATAAAAACCTAGTACCCTAGAATTATATGTAAAGTTATGGCAACCATGTTCTGATGTTTGGCCCTGGAGGTGAAGGCCTTCCAAAAGGATCTTCCAACTGCATCGCTGTTTGACCCCCTCTAGTGGTATGTTTTAGCCTCAAACTTGGCATCCAGAGATTTACCTTTCTTCAAAATGACACCATGCTTTCTACATTTCAAAGTGTCACACACATGTCTTATTAGCCTGATGTCTTAAAAGGGTTGACGTATTTGTTTTCCTTTCATACCAAAGACATTCAAGGAATTCTATGTGAGCCTTAACTTGTTCTTTGCACACTTGTTATTGAAACAGTGTGGAGAGGTACCTTGATGGAAAACACTTACTGTTGATACGTAGTTTGATGTTCCTAGTGATGTTGTATCGCATGCCCTGGTGGGCAAATATCATGACACAGCTGTAATAGCCCGCATCCTCCACAGACACATTGTGTATGAGTAAGCGAGTCATTCCCTTCACACTCAAAAACTTCTTGTTGTCTGGATCCAAAAGGACAGAATCCTTAGGGAAAATGTTTTTCAAAGTTACACTATATGCTAATTTTTATCTCAAAAGTTATGAATAGGATCAGTATTACCAATCAATGTTGAATTTGCAACCCAAGAATTGTCCTGTTATTTACTTTGCAAATGTTATACTTTGGACATACTTTTAACTGTTTTTAGGAGAGAGAATTTGTTAACATATAAAACAAAGTTGCTGGATTTGTTTAACCACAATGCTTAAAGCAGGTTTGCTTAAGCACAATGGGGGGACATAAGAAACTCTTCTTTGACAATGTAGACCATTTAAAATACAAATATATTAATGGCCTAATAGCTGCCTATAGACCTCAGGAGACCCCCAGGGAAGAGTACAATTATATAATCATGGTGACTTGGAAAAACAATGTTCAGAAGTGATAATGTTGCTGTAATTACTTTAAAAATCATTTGAATTTTAGGAGTTGATAGAGATGTAGAAAAAATTCTAGAAAAAAACCTAAATGTGAGAAACAAGTTCACATTTTTCCTATGGACAAAAGATAGTGTGAGTTCTGCCAAATTAGAACCCTCAAGAGCAAGGTCTCCAATAACACAGAAAAAGCTGAAAGAGATTTTAAAGACATCCTAATGAGAACAAATTGTTCTTAGGAACAACTCTTTCAAAGCCAAGGTGCTGAAAAGCTTGCAATAGTCAAATGTAACCTGAAGTATTTCAGATTCTTACTCTGAATGGAAACACAAACATAACTGGAAGAGTTCGTTCACCACATGGCTCATAAAATATTACTTTTCAATATATTTAATTAAAAGGAGAAATTTTAATGTTCCTAAAATGAGTGGCCAATTATGAAAAAAGCCAAATAGGGCTCAGGACCACAGTTCTGCCAAGACCCTGAGCCACCTGGGATGCCCTGCTTGGCAGTGGTGTGTGGAGCCCCTTGCAGTAGAATTTTGGCTTCACCATCTATCTGCTGTATGACTTGGGCAAGTTCCTTACATTTGTGTATCTCTGTTTCTTAATCTGTAAAATACAGGTATTAATAGTGTTTGCTTCACTGAGTATATATATGAGCGAGTTTAGGACAGAGCAAGCTCAGTAATGATTAGCATTCTTAGGAAGGGAACAAATATTACTAAGTACCACCATGATATCCTGTCCACCTATATTTATTAAGTTCCATTTATATGTCAAACCTTACACTAAGTGCTTCATGCACAGTACTTCCATTTAATGTTTCTAATAATCTCAGGCAGTAGGAATGACTAATTGTGACTTTGCAGAGGAAGCAGTTTCAAAAGGTGAAATAACTTGGCCAAGACCACACAATTGCTAAATGAAAAAAGAGGGTTTTAAACCCACACTGGTCAATTCCAGTGCCTGTGCTCCTTTCTCTACAGGTAGAACCTCTTACTTGTCCTATTTATACTTTTCCTAAACTAAAAAAGAATTCATTGCTTAATTGGACTGGCTATTTCATAGGGGCTGGCCACTTTCTTCTACTTTAAAAAAGTCATTTAAAAGTTTCCAACATTCACTGATATCCTTCATATATCTTGAAGTCATAAGACCAGTCAACTGGTTAAACATACTTTTTTTTTCTGAAAGGGCACATTTTGATAATTATGAAAAATTATAGATAATGTTGATTGAGATAATACTAGAAAATTAAGTTTATATAGATTGAGTATAGATTAAAGAATAATGCATCTATTTTTTAAATGAAAAAAGTTCCTCACTTCTTTTTCTTTTACACTATGGAAATACCTTTAATGCTTTTGCTGATTAACAAAGTAGTACAATGTGAAAAAAATATGTAATACTGACATAAAAAAGAGAGTGAATCATTTATCCTCAAAACATCTTTAATTATTTCAGTGCATATTCCTCTAGATTTTTAAATATATTAAACTGTATTTTTACATAACTAAGAAATACAGCATATGCCCTTTAAAGCCTTTTAACTATAACAATATTGTCTCTTTCTTCTATGTTAATACATAGAAAATAATCTCTTCTTTGTAAATACTGTAGCTATATGATATTCCACTGTTCCCATGAGAATAAGTTAGTTTAATTCCTAATACTGAACATTTTTTTTAAATCCTCACTGAGGATATGCTTATTGATTTTAGAGGGAGAAAGGGAGAGAGATAGAAAAAGAAAGAAAAGGAGAGAGAAACATCTACAGTTGCCTCCTGTATGTGCCCCACCTAGGAATCAAACTCGCAGCCTTTAGGTATAGGGAAAAATGCTCCAACAAACTGAGCCACCACCCAGGGCAAACATTTTCTTGTTTCTAGTATCTTATTATAAACAATGCTTCAGTAACTATGTTAGTATATAATGTTATATATACTTGTTTCATTATTTCCATATATGTTTTTTTAAATGGACCTAATTCTTGGTTAAAGGGTTAATTGCTATCAATGATTAAACAAATAAATGTACTTTCCAATATCTGTCTATGGTCTCTATCAGCTAACTTTTTTCTGTGAAGGGCCAGGTAGTAAGTATTTTAGGCCTACAAAGCCACATGGCCAAGCTACTTAACTCTGCCATTGCATTGTGAAAGCATGAAAACAAACGAGTGTGGTCATGTTCCAGTAAAACTTTATTTATGAACATTGAAATTTGAGCTTTATGTCATTTCACGTGTCATAAAGTAGTGTTCCTATTGTAACTATTTTTAACCATTTAAAAAAAGTGAAAACTAGCCTTTGCTTGCAGAAACAGATGGTGGCTCAGTTTGGCCCTGGGCTGTGTTTTGCCCATATCTTATCTACATACATGATCTGATGACAGTATTTATTCATCCAGGCAAAAGAAGATTTGTGTTTATATTTCCTCCTTTAACCCAAAGGTAATATGTGTATAAAGTTGTTAAATAAACCGGCAATTGTTTTCTAAATTTTAATAGGCAAATAGAGTAAAAAGCTATCTACTTCAGCTGTTATTTACTCTGGATTCATTTCATATTCTCAAATCACCATTCTAAGGATCCTCACCCAAGCTACAAAAGGATTAATAGAATATATTAATCATGCTTCCTTTTAATTAGTTTAAAAAAGAGAAATATAAAAGCAAATGTTATCTTCAAAATGGATATTTTATATCATTCTTATAGGCAGTAAAACACATTTTAACTAACTGCTAATTTTCAAATATGTACCTTGTACCAGTGAATCTTCATGTCAGTTTTGTTGTGGGTGAATTCACTCAGTTCAGGACAAACTAATGACCCAGATGTTGAGAAAGTTAGAATTTGCGGGTATGAGAGGACAGGCAGGGAAGCTTCTGTCTTCCCAAAAACCCTGAGCTCAATGGACATTTCATCACAGTAAGAGATGTTTCTGATGTAAAAGATAAAATAAAACTAATAAATGGCAAGGCAAATAAAAGTAAAATTAAATGAAATTAAAAATGTTTTCACAATCCCATTAAATTCTGCTTTCAGCATTTTCTTAATTAATATTGCAATACTTCTTTCCCTGATGTTGTTGAATGCTGAGGAGACAAAAGAAAGCACACATCATAAATGTTAAATAGAAATGGTGTTATAGTTTGCATTTTTCCCAAAGGACCCTTCACAAATCTCATTTCAATGCCATCAAGGGCCACTAGCAAATTCCCAAGGTCTAAACCCTTCCAGTTTCTGGGGCTCTTTGAGAAAATGCACCAACTCTTTGGTCCAGGGAACCATATCCAAATGAAGAAATTGTTCCTAAGTACTACTGTTTCCATAGAAATAAAATTCCCTTTACTTCCGTGGAAAATCATTTATTAACTAAAGTTTAATTTCAGAAAACTGCTGAGAAATTAGTATAAAATCTATAAAAGACTTTTGCAATTCTGTATCAGGGAAATTAACTTGATAAGTTTGTGTAGATTTAATTTTTTTTGGTTGGGCTAAATATAATCTCAAAATCATAATTCTACCAAGAAACTAGAAGTGGGGAAACAGTATAGGCAATGGGGGAAAGGACAAAGGATATTAATTAAAATTAATTTTAAGTAGAAAAACGTAAAAATATAATAATCTCACTAAGTTTCTAGCTACATAAGAAGCATAGAACATCAGTAGAGACAATGAAAAAGTGTGTTGCCAGGGGCGACGGAGGAGACTAGCACAGCAAAATGGAAAACAATCTATATCTGGAAAAGAAACAAAATTTGGAACTTCTGGCCAAGATGGAGGCATAAGGAGATATGCTTGGCCTCTTGGTGCAACCAAAAGAAGGATAACAACCAATTTAAAAACAATAAACAATAAAAACTGCCAGAAAATTGAACTATATGGAAGTTCAATAACCAAGGAGTTTAAAGAAGAAATATTCATCCAGACTGTTAAAATGGCAGAGACTGGCAGCAAGGGTGGGAAGGATGCAGAGCAAGGCAGCAGCTGGTGGACTAGGTGGGCGAGAGAGCAGCTGGCAGACTGGGTGGTCCCACATTTGCATGTAGATAAAAACTGGCAGGAACAATTGGTAAGCAAGCAATCCCAGCCAAAGACAGACCATGCAACTCAGGGTTCCTATGCTGGGGAAAATATAGACTCATAACCTCTGGCTGTAAAACACTGTGGGGGTTGTGGAAGTGGAAAAAACTGCCAGTCTCTCAGAAGAGTCCATTGGAGGGGCCCACAGGGTCCTAGAATGTACACAAGCACACCCACCTTGGAATAAGCACCAGGGCAGCACTTGGAAGGGTACCATTCACTTGTGGGAAGTAGGAGAAGTGACTGAAAACAAGGTGAGAGCTGAGAAAGCAGCATTGTTCCCTCTCTGACCCCTCCTCATATCCTGCAGCTGTAAAACCCTGTGGCAGTTGTGGAGCAGAATAAACTCCTGGTCACTCAGGAGAGTCCATTTGAGGGGTCCAGGGGGTCATAGAATGTACACAAGCCCACCCACCCAGGAAAGCACCTGGAAGGGTGCTAGTCGATTGCAGGAAACAGGGGAAGTGACTGCAAATGGAGTGAGAGCCAAGTCACTGGCATTGTTCCCCCTCTGACTTCTCCCCCACATACAGTGCCACAATGCAGTGAAGCAGGTTGCCCGACCCTAGCAAATACCAAAGGCTCCACCCCTTACAATGTAACAGGTGTGCCAAGACAAAAAAATATGGTCCAAATGAAAGAAAAGATCAAAACTCCAGAAAAAGAACTAAGCGACGAGGAGATAGACAACATATCAGATGCAAAGTTCAAAACACTAATAATCAGGATGCTCACAGAGATGATTGAGTATGGCCACAAAATAATAAAGAAAGAAGTGAAGGCTATACAAAGGGAAATAAATAAAAATCCACAGGGAACAAATAGTGAAGGGAAGGAAACAGGGACTCAAATCAATGATTTAGAGCAAAAGGAAGAAATAAACATTCAACTGGAACAGAATGAAAAAACAAGAATTCAAGAAAATGATAAGAGGCTTAGGAACCTCTGGGACAACTTTAAACCTTCTAAGATCTGAATCATAGGGGTACCAGAGGGAGAAGAGGAAGAGCAAAAAATTGAAAACTTATTTGAAAAAAAACAATTAAAGAAAACTTCCCCAATCTGATGAGAGAAATAGGCATACAAGTCCGGGAAAATCAGAGAATCCCAAACAAGTTGGACCCAAAGAGGGACAGACCAAGACACATCCTAATTAAAATGCCAAAGGTTAAAGATAAAGAGAGATCATATGGTATTTGTCTTTCGCCCCCTGGCTTATTTCGCTTAGCATGATGCTCTCCAGTTCCATCCATGCTGTCGCAAAGTTTAGTACTTCTTTTTTTCTTTCTGCTGCGTAGTATTCCATTGTGTATATGTACCATAATTTTTTGATCCAATCATCTACTGATGGGCATTTAGGTTGCTTCCAACACTTGGCTATTGTAAATTGTGCTGCTATGAACATTGGGGTGCATAGGTTCTTTTGTATTGGCGTTTTGGTGTTCTCAGGGTATAGTCCCAGCAGGGGAATCGCTGGATCAAAAGGCAGTTCCATTGAACCTAACCAACAATGCAAAGAAGCAAGGCAAATATGACCAGCAACACTGAAAGGAAAAGAAATCAACAGAGACAAGAGGGAAGGGGGGGGCAGGGAAAGGGAAGGGAAGGGGAAAGTCAAGGAACATATAGCAAGGACTCATGGACAAAACCAAAGGGGAAGAGCTGAGGGAGGGAAGGTGGGAGGGGGCAAGGGAAAGAGAGGGGGGAAGGCAGAGACAAATGTATTTAAAAAGTAAATAAATTAATTTAAAAAAAAAGAAAAAAAAATAAAGATAAAGAGAGAATCTTGAAAGTAGCAAAAGAAAAGAAGTTAGCTACAAAGGAATTCCCATAAGATTATCAACTGATTTCTCAAAAGAAACCTTGCAGGCAAGAAGGGACTGGAAAGAAGTATTCAAAGTCATGAAAGGCAAGGACCTACACCCAAGATTACTCAGTCAAGCAAAACTATCATTTAGAATGAAAGGGTAAATAAAGTGTTTCCCAGATAAGGTAAAAGTTAAAGGAATTCATCATCATCAAGCCCTTATTATATGAAATGTTAAAGGGACTTATCTAAGAAGAAGAAGAAGGTCAAAACTATGAACAATAAAATGATGACAAACTCACAACTATCAACAACTGAACTTAAAAAACAGTCTAAGCAAACAACTAGAACAGGAACAAAATCATAGAAATGGAGATCACATGGAGGGCTATCAGCAGGGCGTAGTGTAGGAGAGAATGGGGGTAAAGGTACAGAGGATAAGAAGTATAAATGGTAGGTACAAAATAGACATGGGAAGGTTAAGAATAGTATAGGAAATGGAGAAGCCAAACAACTTATATGTACAACCTATAGACAAGAACTAAGGGGGAGATTGCTGGAGGGAATGGCAGTACTGGGCAGAGGGGGAGAAAGGGGAGAGAAAATGGGACAACTTTAATAGCATAATCAATAAAATATGCTAAAAATTTTGAAAAATATATATGAAAAATATGTGATAAAAGCTTACTATCTTGAAGTAAAAATAATTCAAGTATATAAGCCAATATTATATTCATATCTATTTTAGAAATAGGAAAAAGAGATGAACAGACATTTTATGCACAAAAAAATACAAAAAGTTAACTATCACCTTGAAAAATGCAAGTTGGGAAGATATGAATGAGGACAAATCAAAAGAACATAATACATCAATGAATATTCTACCCACCAGCTCCTCCAGGTAAGGAGGTACCTGCCAGGCCTGTGCTGGTGCTCTGCATACATTATTTCATTTATTCTCCAACACTATGAGTTAATAATTATTATTATATCATTTTTAGATGAGGAATATTAAGTATACATAAATTAAGTAATTTCCTAAGGCTTTATAGATATTAAAACGTCAAACCAATGTTGGAAACCCAGATGGCCCTGAGAAAACCCTTAAATTAGGACACTATCTCCAGAAACCATTGATTGAGAGTTACAAACCTGTTCTTATTATTCATCTGATAATTCCCTTGAGCAAGGTACTCCATGAAAATAACCCAATAGAGAGACAGGTTGAGGAATAATTTGATCCCCATTCATATTCCCCACATAGTTTAGAATCCCCACAGCAAAAGGGCAGTAGTTCTTGGTATTGTTTACTACATGTATCCAGTTCTCCCCGTCTTGAGCACACAATGGGATTATATGTCCTGATCCCACTGTGGGAGGGCACAGTTACAAGACCCTAGTCACTGAGTCAGATGTGTATCTCTTCTACACCAAAGTTTTAATAGCCAGGAGAGACCCTTCAAAATATGTTTTCTTTGGTTACTATTGTAACCAACATTTGAGATTACAACCTCTCCTTCAGTCTGGGTCCCTGAGTGTTGGCCAAATCCTCCAGAGCTTGTTGCATCTGTGATAAATAAGCCTTTGTTGTTTAAAGCCACTGAGATTTGAAGGCTGTTTGACTCAGCAGCAGCGTCTTCCCTACCCTGATTGACAGAAGGGCATGTGCATTCTAGATCAGAAGATTATAAAAATCACAGGGACAGAGCAATTCATGCTCTCTAACTAGAAGAAAGTTTTAGAAATCAGCTAGGTAAACCCTCCTAATGCTCAGGAAGCTTGACCCAGATTCGGATTTCTACTGGCTCTCAATTCCAGATCTCTACTTTTCTAGAAGAATAGAAAATAAAATAAGGGTATTAGGTACAATTTTTTTAGTGAATTATAAAAATAGTCTCTAAGACAAACATGACTTAGCCCATGTCTTCCTGATTTTTGCATATTGTCACTTCAGTAATCAATAAATATTGCCTTTGGAGAAAGAAAGGGCATTTCTATGTATCTTTTGACCCCCTGCTATGGTGCTCCTATTACTAGATTCTTCACATGCTATGATTTCACAGAACCTTCTCAAAAAACCACTTTACAGAGGATAAAACTAAGGTCTATAATTGTCAATAATCAGACCAAGGTCCTACCAGATAGAAAATGAGAGTGTTCAGATTCACATCTATGTTAACCTGATGCCAAATTTTATTCTTGTTCTAATACACTTTTAAGTTTCCATAGTAGTGTTCCTTAAGGGAAAAAAATAGGATTTTTTGGACTAGAAAAGAAAGAAAAACTATACATTTATAGCTACTGTAAAAGCACACACCCATATCTCCCTGATATAGAGATAAGAGATTGCTTTTCTGCTTTCTAGTCAGGGTTCATTGACAGAATGTCACACACACACACACACACACACACACACACACACACCCCTTATCTAAGAATCTAGGACTGGTGATATTGTCTGAAATTCTCACATTCATCAGTAATTCCTTTGTACTAAGAATGTCACTTTCTTTGGTTCTCTTTCTAAATGTCAGCACTCATAGGTATGGCTTCTCCTTAAATCAAATGAGCTTATGAAATCTGGAGAAACTCTAAAGCTGCCTGGTAGGAGGACTGGTTATAACCTTGGGGAGGGATCTAGGCAACAGCTGAAGAGAGAAGACCAAGAGCCCTATTTCCCTAATCAGGCCAACAGTTGTCTCTGATCCTTTCAGAAGAACTAAGCCAGGAAATTTTCAAGATCTCCAACACTAGACCTACAACTTTCTCATTCACAGAGCAGCAAGCTAGACCAAAGCCACTCAATGGAAAATGGACAGTCTTTCCAAGAAAAGGTGTTAGGAAAACTGGATATCCACATGCAAAAGAATGAAGTTGAACCATTACCTTATGGCATATACAAAATTTATCTCAAAATGGATCAAAGACCCAAACAGAAGATCTAGCACTATAAAAATTCTTAGGAGAAAACATAGGGGAAAATCTTTATGACATGAGATATGGCAGTAATTTCTTGGATATGACATCAAAAGCACAGATATTCAAATAAAAAATAAGTTAAACTTCATCAAAATTAAAAACTTCTGTGCATTAAAGAACATTATCAACAGAGTAAAAAAGCAACCCATAGATTGGCAGAAAATATCTGCAAATCATATATCTGGTAAGAGTAATATCCAGAACATATAAAGAATTCCTATAATTTCAAAACATGTATAAGGGACCCATGGATAAAGCCAAAGAGGGTAGAAAGGGCAGGGGAAGTAGAGACACTTGATGGTGGGAAAATGGAGACAACTGTATTGAACAAAAAAAATAAAAAAATATATATATATTAATATTGGTGATTTCAAATAAACTATTAAAAATTTTTTAAAGTAAAAAAAAAACAACTAAATTAAAAATGAGCAAAAGGCTTGAACAGATATTTCTCCAAAGAAGATATGCAAATGACCCGTAAAGCACATGGAAAGATGCTCAATATAACTAGTCATTAGGAAAATGCAAATCAAAACCACAATGACATAACTCTTCATATTCATTAGGATGGCTATTATACCCACCCCATCCTACTCCCAGAAAAAAAACAAAACAGAAAATAATAAGTGTTTGTGAGGATGTGGAGATGTAACTTTGCACACTGCTAGTGGGATTTAAAACAGTGCAGCCACTGTGGAAAACACTATGGTCATTCCTCAAAAAAATTAACACAGAATTACCATATCAGCCACCAATTTCACAGATATATGTACACCCACATTCATTCCAACATTATTCACAACAGCTAAAAGGCAGAAGCAACATAAGTGTCCATTGACAGGTAAACAGATAATAATAATGTGGTCTATATGTACAATAGAATATTACTGTCTTAAAAAGGAATGAAATTCTGATACACTGTAAAACATGAATGAACCTTGAAAACATTATGCTAAGTGAAATAAGCCAATCACCAAAGGACAACTGCTGCATGGTTCCACTCATATGAGGTGCTGAGAGTAGTCAAACTCATAGAGACAGAAAGTAGAATGGTGGGTGCCAGGGGCTGAGGGAGAAGGAAATGAGAAGTTGTTATTGTTTAACCAGAACAAATTTTCAGTTTGGGAAGATGAAAAGAGTTCAGGAGCCACACTGTGGTTGAGGTAAGACAACAATATGAATGTACTCAACACAACTGAATTGTACAGTTTAAAGGATTAAAGTGGTAAAATTTTATGTTATGCATACGTTACCACAATTTTTTAAAAAAGCAACAGGACAATGGAGGAGCTTCTAGATCTGGGAGAATTTCGTAAGTGAGCTTGGTTCTATCAAATGTAGACTAGTTGGATTAACTTATTCCTAATGTCTCATCCAAGTCTTAAATTCTATTCCATGTTCTATATCTATTTCTCATGTTCAAGTGGGTTCATCAGTGAACAAAATAGACCAAGTCCCTGTCTTCCTGGAGTTTACATTCTGATGGGGTAGATAAACATTAACCATATATACATGTATGTGTGTGTCAGATGAATAAAAATAATGACAGGGTAAGGAGAGAGTGTGACAGGAGTGCTCTTTTGGATAAGGTGGCTAAAGTCTTTGGAGCATAGACTTAAGTGATGGGAGAGAGGAGCCATGAGGCCATCTGGGGAAAGGCTCTTGTATAGGAGGAATTGCAGGAACAGTGAAGGCGACATAAGACGGATTCTAACCTGTACACTGGATTTTAAAATGCAGGTTATCACTGAAAAACCATACAAGAGTCCATTCTTCAAGAGCCTCCACACCCACCCTCATTCCAGAGGGGCTTACCTGACAGTACAGATATAGGTGCCAGAGTCCTCCTGCATGGCTGGCAAAATCCAGAGAGCACCATCCTGGACCCAAACTCGTGTCTCTTCTTTCCCTGGGACCACCTTCACAGAATCATTTTTACGCCATGTCAGGTTGACGTGGGGGATGGCAGAAGCCCCCAACCAATACCACACCTGGGGGCACCTCAGGACCACAGGCTCCCCTTCTACCTTGAAGCTGGTTTTAAAATGCTTGCCACGGAATTGGCAGTTTTCTGGAACCACTGAAGGACAGAGAGGCTACAGTCAGGCTTTGTGTCCTAAACCTCCCTTTGATGGGCACATCCAAAGAAGCAGCATTCCCCTAACAAAGTGGTCCATGTCCTGGGTACCCCCATTAACCCCTCTTGTTCAAATGGTTTCAAAACTTCTAAATAGCAACTTTAAGGCTGCCATCAATTATAATTTACATTTTGTGGGAATAGTTAAACCAGGTTCACTTGGTGACCAAGAAAATAATAATTAAAATGTTTGTCCATATTTTTCACTTTCTGACTTATTATTAAAGTAGAACTTAGCTGAGTTCAGGGTTTGTCTTTTTTTTAAGAGCTTAATCCTGCAGGATTTCTGATTAAAATCCAAAGTCATCTTTTATCAAGGATGAAGCAAAATTCATTTGATTTACTCCTTTGGCAGGAATGGAGGATGCCAAGGGGAGCATGGGAGATGAGCCAGGGGAAGCAGCTGTCATTTACCAAAGCAAGACACCTTGCTTTTTTAAAAATTCTTTGATTTTTTATTTGCATTTCATTGCTTTCTTTTTGTATTGCATTTATTGAGGTAACATTGGTCAATAACATTATATAGACTTCAGGTATACAACATTATAATTTGATATTTGAATACTTGATTGCATGCTCGCCACCTGAAGGATAGTTTCCTTTATTACCATATATTACCATATTTGACCCTTTTACCCATCTTGCCCTCCCTCACATCCCTTTCTGTCTCATAATCACACCTTGTTTGTTTGTTTTTAATAACAACAAAACTTCCCTGGATAAAACACTTTCTTTCCCCAGAGAAGCTACATGCAAGCCCTTTCCAGGTGAAAGGATCACTTCTTACCCATGTGTCCCTCAGGCTGAATGGTGAAGGCAGAAACATCCATTATCAGCAGGTACAAGAAGAACATTATTTCTGATAGCTTCCAGAGAACACAGGAAGTGGAGCTCTTAAGTCCAGCACTCAGTAACCTAGAAAAGAAGACAGAGGGGTCCCCAGGAGGCACAGACATCCAAAGAGGGAACTTCTTGAAGATGCTGTCAGGGGCAGTTTCTGGAAAAGTCACGTAATAATAGAAACCTTTTTGCCTAGATTTTTTTTTAACAGAAAAACTCAAAATTTGGGGATCTGCGCCTCTACAGCTATGTTCACTGAACACACATAACATCAAATCCACAGAGCACTTAGAAATGGTCTTGGCCTGGGAGTTCCATACACTAAGTGTCTGTCTCTCCTGAAGTGTGACTTAGCACTCCCTGCCCCTCAGCCTGAGCCTCTCTTTCCTCAGCTGACTGTTTGAGTCCTCTCCTCTCTCAGGGCTCTGCTCAAACATTACTCTTGATTACATTTTCCAAGCCTTCCTGTGTTAAAATGGCACCACCCTTCTGCCCTAGTACTCCACATTTTCCTATCCTGTTCTATTGCTCTCTATGGTATTCATGATCAGCCATCTCCTATCTCTACAGGGTAAGGTCTGTCTGAAGAAGGATCATACTTTATTTTATCCATCCTTCTATTTTCTGAATGACTGAATGAGTGAATGAATCTCTACACGTCAAAAGGTCCTTATTTTACTTTCAGAGAACTTCTCTTAGAATCTTTAAAGGATTATTCTTTGTGGATTAGTCTTATTTTACATACAATTCTGACAAACACTTGAGGAATCTATATACTGCTAACTCTCTGCAGTAGAGCATGCCATGGGAAAAGCAACATGAGGTCCAAAAGTGAATAATGTACACAAGTCAATGTAGCATTCCTCCTCCACACAAACGTCCCCAAGATGATCAGATGCCTCTGTATCTTCCTGTAGTTACTCCCACACTATATTGCAATTGTCTGTTGTATCAGATAACCATTGCCACAACAACACTAACAAACCACCCCAAAACTGAATGGCTTAAAATAACAATCATTTATTCTTGCTCTCAAGTCTGTGGATCAGATGAAGGTTGTCTGACCTAGTTGAGGCTAGGTTAGGCTTGGCTCCAAGCTTCAGATGGCATCCAAGTCAGCTCCATGTGTCTCTCATCCTCCTTGGACCAATGTCTTTCTGGAAGATGGGCTTCTCATGTGATGGGAAAACACAGGCAATGTGAGCAAAATTACTCACAGTCTTGCTTAGAACTAGCTTGCTCTTGTCTGCCCACATTCCACTGGTCAAAGTAAGTCACAGGACAAAACCTGCTATCAGTAAGATGGAGAAATGCCCCCGCCTCTAGTGGGAGGAGCTGAAAAGTTGCTCCAAGAGGGAAAAGAAATGGGAGAGGTCATGCCATGTACCACACCTGTATCTCGTCTGGCTCCCCATGGGTGGGGACAGCCATTAGGACAGAGGAGGCCCAGTCTTATTCACAGCCTCCATGGCCTACACAAAGCATAGTCCTAGAAAATACCAGGGAATATTTATGACTGAGAGTCTACTAGAAATTTGAGAGTGATGAGTAAATCCAGAAAAAAAAAAATACTTACCACTACTCCTCCCCCATTTCCTTGAAGGAGTTTGGCTTGTTCTCTCTTCCTGGAACAGATTATCATTCTGACTGTCTCACAATAAACCCAAATGGTTCTTAACTGGACAGGACAGGGCTGTCAAAATGAGAAAACGATACTTGCACTCTAGGAACCCTCCCTCATCAATCAGGACCATCAGAAGGCACCATCTCAGAGTTGTAGTCTAAGCCTCCACTCAAGTGATGTGGAGTCAAAGGTGGGCAGTGAGATTTTTCCCTTCGCTGGACGTCTGCCCCAGGGCTCTCTCCCCTAAGCTCTTCTTACTACATAGTCCTATCCTTCATATGTTTCTGAAATGCAAATATTTCTATAACTTTACCTCTAACACTACCCTCCAGTTCATAAGGCCCCTCGGTTAGAAAAATGTCATATCAGCATTGACCAAGTTGCTTTGTCCCCAAGTATATTGGTCTCTGCCAGACTCACTAGCTCTCTGGTAAGTAGGAGTTACATACACCAGGTATAACTAATACTGCATATCCTAATAAATGAAAGAAGTCAAAGATGCTGATGTAGGGACTAGTGTAATAGTGGCAGCTATTGTGCTAAACACTGAGCATTTTTTCTCTTATTTTATGTTCATGATGTGAATATTATGCCAGCTTTGACAGTTGGTATAATAGAAGAGATTAAAGAGGTTAAGTATCTTGGACAATATTCTATAGCTAGTAAGCAGGGAGTGAAGTTTAAACCCAAGGTTATTGATTCCATAGCCCTTACTCTTCAAAACTATAGTCTCTGTGACAGATGCTGCTAGTTTCTTCCTCCAATATCTGTCTTCCCTGTTTCCCAAATAATAGAACTACCAGGCTCTTAACTGAATAAATCACTATTCCACACAAAGACTACATTTCCCACCCTTCCTTGCAACTAGGAGTGGCAACATGACAAAATTTGTGTCAATGAAATATAAGTAGAAATGTAATATCCTCCTGGGAAGTCTACTTAAAAGTCTCTGCTAGTCTTCGTTCCTGCTGGCTCCATATGAATATGAGGGCTGGATTACAGTCCCCACCTTGGACCACATGAGAGAAACATGGTTTTATGGAGCTGTGCCCCCTACACCCCAGGTTGCCTTTTTTTGTGTTCAAGTTTTCTGTCATGCACAGCCAAACCTAACCTCAATATGTTAACTTTGCAGAGTTTATGAAAAGGACCCCAGGGTAAAAAGCCCTGCCAGGTACTGTCAAGTGTTATGTTCTAACTTGTCCTGTTTTTGATGTTCAACAGTTTCTGACGATTGACTTTGAAAAGTCACTCCAACTCAAAGGCAGGAGGAGCTGTGTAGCCTCCCCTTGAATGAAAGCAACCCCTTCCCCCAAGACTCAGGTTCACGTTTAGACTCGGATTATGTGAGGGTTTGTGATGATGTTTTAAATTATTTTTACCCCAGAAAGTCAGGCTGCATTCATTCAGGGGCATTCACTAGCTGAAGCTTCACAGAGCTGTAGAACTGGAAGAATCTTAGAGATATCTAGTGCCACCACTTTCTTTTCCAGGTGATGCAAGAGAGTTGAACATTAACCCTCTTCTCAAAATCATATAGCTAGTCAGGGATAAAAACAGAGAGGTTTCAACAAGGACCCTATTTCAATAAAATAAAATTCTAAAATGTTGCCATCCTCAAGTAACAGTCACACTCCACCCCCTAACACCCATTCAGGCTCCCCACTGCCAAGAAGATTGGTTTCTTTCTGTGGACTTCGGCAAAATAGCTGCTTTACTGTGACCTTTCCAGGCAGTGGCTTCAGAAATTAATCCACAAACACATCATAGTGATTGTTTTCATTAATCAAAATCTTCGAGAAAGGCCAGAACCCAAATTGCCATAGTTTGGGAAACAGTTTTGTGTAGACCCAGAAGAAAAAAAATTGGTTTTGCAGAGGTTTGTAGCAAAACATTATTCTAGTGCCTTAGTTTCTTTAAATGTGTCTTTAAATTACAGGCAGTTCTACATTTCTACTTGAATCTGAGTTGACCTTTTACTGGAAGAAAGAAATTTTAAACGAAGTACGTTCCAAGTATTTGACTTAAAATTCTATCCTTATTTTTTCTTTTTTTGTCAAAAAAACATGTTTTGCCATGCTCAATGTAAGAAAACAGAGAAATAGGATTTTAAAACAAACAAACAAACAAGGCCAGGTATTTTTTTTTAAATGACAAAAATGTGTGAAGAGTTGAAGGAAGGAGAAAGAAATAGCGTGGAAAGGGCTGATGACACAACACTGAGCCATACAGGTGGAAATTCACCTAGAAAATCAAATGTTTCTTTATTTCTATCCTCACCTTGTTTCTGAAAACTTTTAGGCAACTGTGTCTAAAAACTCTGAGTCAGATGGTACAGTCATCCAAAAACAAGGTAACAGATCCTGAATATTCATTAAGAAACAGCTATCAGGCCTTAGGCAGATTACTTAGTCACCTCCAGCTTGTATAATCAATTTCTAAAAACCCAAAAATATTGTGTCAAGCATGTGGTATAAACCTTCTGAAGCACATGGGGAAAATAAATATTTACATCAAAATTAAGCTTGGAAAGTTTTTTTAAATGCTAAAGTAAAACAAAATAAAACCTATTTTGAACTAAATCTCTGGAAAACACAGAATGGAAGGAGTTTAGTGGTAAGAAAGAAGCTATAGAGAAATATATGACCAGGTTTGAGGCAGCTTTTGTTGAAAATGGTCCTTGCTCAAAGCAGAACCCTTAATAGGTTCTCTGTAAACTAATTTTGTTCTTTAGAAAAGATAGTAGCTAGTTCCTCTGCCCACCATCCCCCAGAATTAAGGGATTTCAGAGCAGTGGAGTAGGACTGTTTCTGGTTTGCATGACTGTGTCAGAATGACAGTATCTTGATTTCCTTGACTATGGTGGTGCCCAGGAGACAAAAGGCTTACTGGAGTCCATGGCACAGGAAGACCCATCTTTGGCAGAGTAGAACACTGGGCTGAATTTCAAAGGGAAAACCTCACGAGGTTAAGACTTGCTTCCACCAAGAGCTACACATTCTCTTTATATTTTACTTTCTGCCAACAAGTATCTTATCCCCCTAAAACCATCCCTGTCAAAATTTTTGAACCTGACCAACTTTTTCCCTAAAAATCATTGGCTAAGAGTTTCAGGAAAACAACTCATCTTCCCACTCATTTAAATCCTCTGTTCACATACTGCATTCCCATTAAGCCTGAGTCATTCAGAGCCCCTAGGAGGCTGGGCCATCAACCAAAGACACTTCCTTACTTTCCTCCCATATCAGGCCCACCCACAGGCAAACCCTCAACAAGACCACTCCATTAGCCCAGAACAGTTGTCATTCTCAAAGTGACTGAAGTGGAAGTCCTCAGCACCCACTATGCAGATCCAGCAAGTTTCAAATTCTCTCAGACTGACAATTGTGTAAGAGGGATCACCACTCTGAACAACTCTAGAGGTCAGAACTCTTTGTGTCTGGTAGAGCATATCATCCCCATTATAAACCTGAAGCAATGGAGATAGACTCAGATATATTAAGTAACTTACCAAAAGCCACAGAGCTAATGGAATGACAAAGTCTGATGTAAGTCTGAGCCTATGCAATCCTCAGATTTGATACTCATTCTCTGCTCTGTAGAACCATCAGAACATGGTTCTACATGTAAGAACCTCAATCTACATGGAGCTGGCAGGGGCTCCAGAAGCCATTGAGCTTAGCAAATCATCCTAACAGCCTTGTCAAACCCAACATCCTCCATAGCTGGACAAGCTACCCTTCTTACAATGGACACTTCCAAGTCCTGAAAAGGATTCATGATCAGAAACTTCTCTGTCATTTCTAAATACAAATTTATCTCCCCATAAGCTCTACTCATTGGACAGATTCCACCCTGGGAGGCAGTTCAAAGAAGTCTACATCTTTCAGTAGTCCTGAGACTCAGGGACTCTATACAGGGGAGCACTGTGAAAAGGACATGAACTGTAGGGTCTGACAGAGGAGGGCAGGGAGAGTCCTGTCTGCCATCTTTGCCAGTTGGAGGGTTCATTGCCAGCAAGAAAATTCTGCTGCCCCTTTGAGGTTTGGTCTGCTAACCTATGAAACAGCTGTGTCCTGACATGAATCACAGGAGGGTAAGATGGCATGTGGTATATACAGAGGTCAATGCAGAGTTGACAAAGAGAAAGTATTTAACAAGTGGTTGCTCTCAACACTGTTATTACAGAAACAGTCCCCCAAAACTCAGGGAGGTAAATAAGTTGCTCAAGAACACACAGTTAAAAAACCTCAGTGAAAAGTCAGAGCTTCCACTGTCTACATTCTAACTCCTGCTAATGGTCCCTCACACAGCCCAAGAAATTTCTGGTATCATAGTCAATATCTTAGCTAACACTAGTTACTACACCATAAAGGGGTACAACTTTATCTAATAGAATCAATAAGCCTATGTGCACATCCATATTATAGAAGGATGTTTGACATGCAAACACACAGTCATAAACACACACATCCAAAGCCTACCACAGAATTCTGATGCTTTCATTCAGACTGACATTATTGTGGAAGTCTTTAAGCACACAGACTGGATCCCGTCTTCACTCTGTTAGTCAGCTATGCGACCTTGGGCAAGCCACTTACCCAATCTGGGTCACAGTTTCTTCATCACTAAAATGCAAGGGTTGGGCTGCAAGAGCTATTATACCTCCAAGGTGTAAAACCCTAGAGTCTAAGTCAGTTTGAATTTGAACTAGTTGTCAGTCCTGGGTACAGCTTCCAATTTTAAAGCACTGAGTCAGGGGGCTTAATCAGATAACCACTAAATTGGGTCCACTCACTTGCTTAAGTCCCAGGACAGCAAATGACAGAGTCAAGACTCAAGCCTTCTGAGTTGTCCAGATTATTGGAGTTCCACCTTATTGAGGTACTCACTGGGTAATGTTAACTACTAACTGACACTATGTGCTGACACAGAACAAGTGTCATGAGCAGATGCACACTCTGTAAACCAAATGACACTTTCAATCTCTTATAATCTGAGTGTGGCAAACAGCTCAAATATTTCAGTCATCCATCATCCAGAAAACCTGGCCATTTAAACTATACCAAAAGCCAAAGAAACAAAGACCAAAAGAATCTAAACAGTTGAAAAAGAGCCAATAGGATTCTGGCAAAAAGGCATGTGTATTTTACTTTCAGGAAAAGTTTGAAGCCCTCTTTCGGAACATTTTTCTCTTAATTTGTGTGAGTGTGTCTATAGTTTCTCAGAGTAGCTCATTGTATTTTCTAAAGATGCCACAGCAACATCTCTCATCCCATATAGCTTCTATTATATGACTGTGTCACCCCATCATCAAAAGGTGGAATCCAGCTCACCTCCCTTGAATGTGGGCCAGCCTGTGACTCAAGTCTAACAATAGTGTGATGCTGGGTGAGCACAGAAAAAGCCATGCAGCTTCCACCAAGTTTCCTTGGGACCATTGCAGTAAGGGAAAACAGCCACTATTTAAAATCTCCTGAGACCACATTATGAGGGATACCACGTATAGGGGATCTGGTTGACAAGGAGTCAGCTGAAATACTTATGCATAAGAATCCCCTCAAAGGTCCCAGCTACGTAAAGCCATCTTAGACTCTTCAGCTGAGAACCACGGCTTGAACTCAGTCAAACCTCATGGAGCAGAAGAATCACCTAGCTGAGCCTTTCTCAAATTCATGACCTACAGAATATGAATTAGAATAAAATGTATGTTTTAAGCCTCTAATTTTGGGGGCAGTTGTTCTGCAGCAATAGGAGACCAGAAATTCTTAGTTAAAAGCAGATTCAAGGTAATAAATTAGAAACAGGGAGAGGGCTGGTGTAAGAAAACATAAGAAAGAAGTGGCAGCTGATTGGCCAATAACAAGGGAAACAAAAAGAACTATTAAGACAGATGCAACAACCAAAGAGCACAGCAATTAGGGGCCTTAAGAGCAGGCACAAACAGTTCCCTCCACCTCACTATACCCTACTGAGGGTATCAGAATATCAAAGCACAAAACAGTTGATTTTCATAATGAGTCTCATGAATCATGAAGAGCAGTTTAACTTTTTTTCAGAAAACTTTTTTCCTATGATGAAATAGTGTATAACATATGCAATGAGGAAAATATTGTAATTACCTTCCAATGTATTTCCCTTCTTACTATCTTCGATGCTTCTCCCCTTATGACCCCAAGAAAGTGTAAAAGCAAAGTCTTCCTCAGAAAAAAGGGAAGGAAGTGGATATGATGCAGGGAAAATTCCTTCCTGGTAGGAAGGGGGAGTAGAAGAAAAAGGCTCTGGGGCTCCAGGGTGATAGGAGAGAAGCCAAAAAAGGAAGCAAACAGATTCTGCCCTCTCTTCTGGGTTCAAAAACTGTGCCAACAGGGAAAAGATAGAAGGGAGGAGGAAGCTAAAATCAGAGACACTTTTGCTATGCTTTTGCACTGGATCTCTCAGGGATTTCCACTGTAGTAAAATAAGGAGCCATTGCCAAAATGGGAACATTAGAGAAGGATGAAAATAATGACATGGTGTATTTATGTAGAGGGATCTAAGGTTAGTTCCCTTCTAGTCTCAGTTCTCCATAAATGGATAAAACATCCAGATGTTCCTCTGGGCTTCCCATGGAGAATGAATGGAAGGTAAACTGAGATCTGGGCTGATACAGGGCTGCCGTGATGAAGGGCAAGGTAACCTAGAGTGGAGATTGCAGGATACTCAGTCCATGAGGAGCACTGTGGTCATTTGTGGAAACATGTGCCTAACAGTTGGTGAATAACAATTTACTTAAGCTCTGAGCTCTCCACCTTTTGCTACCGTGATGCTCCCTGGAGATCCTCATGGTCCAGTAACAGTACTGCAGCAACTATTCTGACTGGTTGGTGCTTGTGTCCTGCTGGTGGGTAAATATTTTGAGTATCAATTGCACAGGTGGCCAGTCTAAGCAAGGGGAGAAATTATGACATGGCCAGGATGCAGAGGACCCATGGAACCAGTGAGAGGTACAGTGGGGCCCCATCAGCCGTAGCATTGGCTCTGACTCAGCTGAATTATGAGACCATGGGTTTTCCCAGGCATGGACCTCAGTAGTTTAAACAGGACACCCATAAAAGCCAGGGCCAGGGACATCTCCATTGAAGCCAGTGAAGACCAATAGGCCAGCAGGTGTGGACCAGCCACCATCCCTTTCATGCCTTGGAAACACAGCTTCTCTTATGCTTGGATATCTTTCTGGCTAGAAGAAGGTGGCAAGGTGAGAAACTCTGAAAGACAGAGCAACTACCCAAAAACAACTGAACAAATCCAAGAGATGCAGGTTTGAGCCTACCAAGATGGGGATAATATGTAGTGGTAGGTTTAATTTCTTTTTCCTGATGAAAAGCGGTCTCAGGAGATAGACAAATGAGACTTTTTTTTTAAATTTAGACAAATGAGACTCTTATTAGAGGAGTTAGTACAAGTACATTTTTTTAGGAAGAAAATTCTTTTATTTTTTTATTGTTGTTCAAGTAAATTTTTGTGGCATTGATTTGCAGTGATGGATGCTACATACATTTTACAAATATTTCCTTCCTAAGTTGTTACATCCTCAAAACAGACGGCATTTTCTTTTTGCACTAGATCATCTTCTACTCTTTGAAAGACGTGCCCACCTAGAATGGCTTGATCTCTAAGGGTCACAGAAGGCAGCAGCTTTCCTTAGCCCTGTGTCCAGCATGACCATGAGAGCAGAGTCAAGCACACACAAAACATCAAAACCCTACTTGTTTTTCATCTGCACTGCATGGAGAAATCCCTTACTGCAGGAAAGCCCAATCTTTAGCCTGAAGACAGCTCAGACTTGCAGGTTTTTCAGAGACCCAAAAAGAGTCACCAAGAAAACTTCTACACTATCCTGGGGCTGAGGCCAGTGGTGCATTCACTCCCTTGTCCCCCCTGGCTTCTCTACACTTTCTGATGCTGGCCAGTTTGTTCCTTGGGGGTAAGAACAGCTCCCTGACACTGGGTCACCTGAAATCCTGGTGCTAACCCTGCCCCTCCAACATATGTGGTAAAGAGAACTGTGATTACCAAGATCAGGAACAACTCTATTTTGATTCAATCATCACATTGAAAATTACAAAAGTTAACTAACTCCTCCAAGGAAATGCAAATAGAAGTGATGAGGCTAGGATTTGATCCTCATACCTTCAATTTTGAGTTACAAAACCATATTGTCAAAAGTTGTCAAAACTAACAAATTGGGACTCACAGACCAATTCAACTTAAAAATATGCATATCATTCAGCCAAAGCATTGGTGTTATTTTTCATTGCCTGTTTTTTTCTGAGGGACAAGTGCAATCCAGTTGGCCACAGGCCCTGTCACTGATGTTCTCACAGATTTGACTTACTACATGGATCCTGAATACACTCATATTTACAATCCCCAGTTAAGTTCAAGTATTCTTAAATTTGACATTTAATGAAAAATTTGGATAGTATGAATACTTTCTAAAGATTCTTCAAATCAACAAAGAACCCTACTCTCTCATCCATCCCTTACTTCTGATGAATGAAACTAGCATCCAGAAACATCAAGCCATATTCCTAAATCAAATAGCAAGGTCATATCCAGATTTTAAACTTGGCACTTTGCCCCAAAATCAAGTGCCGCAATCATTTGCCTTCTGTGTTTAGGAAATTATTTATGCTTAATATGAAACAGAGGATGAAGTGTAATACAGATTCTCATATTTCTCTCTTGATTGTGCTACTGGTGAGTCAATGGGCATTGAATAAATGCCTATTTAATCAATGAGATCATCACATCAATGGCAGGTTCAGAAAACGGGTTTTGAGAATAGGTCTCTGGTTAGCTTATAAAGGGTAGGGCAGGAAAGAGGTTAAGAAGTGGAACAGGGCGGTGGACTCAGCCTTGATTATACATCAGAATTGCCCGGGAAGCCTTAAAAGCCACTGATACCTGGGCTCCAATCCCCAAGTTCCTCATGTAATTAGTCCTATAATGGGAGTACACATGCCCCTGGGAATGGGGGAGGGGTTTAAGCTGCACATGCATGACCGGAGGCTCTGTCCCCTTGCTAAAAACATGGTGGCCTGAAGAGAGGCAAAGGCAAGCATGGCGGACACTGGCCCTCATTGGTTGGAAAGCTGGACGCTCCCACTGGCTTTGGCTGCATGGGATTCTAGGAGAGGACTTTTGACACAGAGCCCCTCAGGAAGTAGAAAGGTAGTTGGTTCTTTCCCCTCTCCCAGAGTGGGGAGAATTGGTTTCAACAGTCACCAGCAGGCCTGCCAGCAGTGGCCAGTGTGGGCCTGTGAGCAGAGATCTTAGGGCATAGACTCCAAAAGATGCCTGGAGTTGTACAGCAACTGGAGACCAGCTAAACCACCTACAGATACTTTTGGGTAGGAGAAGAGGCTCCTGGAGCTACCTTGAACTAAGCTGGCAGAGGGTGTCAAGGTGATTTTTATTAGATGTCTTAGAGGGAATGGGCTTTGAGGCAGGAACTTGCCATTATTTCCATAGACCTTGGTGATAATTTTCAGCACTGTGAATAGATTTTTGTTCTTGTGTTATTTTCAGTTCTTGAACCTATGTAGTAAGTTGTAATGAGAAATATTTAAATAGCTATTTTTGATGTCATACTCTGAATTTTTCTTTCCTCTTACTTTTGTTACACAACTATTTTAGGCAGAAACATGTCATTAAATAAAAGATTCCTGTCTTTTCCACGAAACTCTGTGTTTGGAGATTTGCCTCGTAGGTGGCAAGTGGTAGGACCCCCCCTACTGGTTGGGTTTGGTTATAGTTCTAGGTATAAGGATTTTTAAAAACTCCCCAGATGATTCTAATGCTCAGCCAGGCCGAGAACCACCGGAGCAGGGACTCTGAGATGCTATAGAATCAACATCGACCCATCACTATTTTTCTTGTGGCCAAACTGGGTTTGGCCAATGGGCTGGCCAATACTCCAAAGAGGAGTACTTCCATACTCCTCTTACTTTTTTGTTGGCCTCTCTTTCTTTAAACAACACTCCTTTGTGGGCACAGAACAAAATTGATAGGAGACGAAAGTCAAGTTTTAGACACTAATGGACTCTTATTCCTGTTGTGCACACTTCTCCATCTGTTAAACAGAATAATCCTATTTAACACCTCCCCACTCTTAGCATTCATATCAAACCCAGTAGAAGGTCTCTGTGAATTCTGTTTTAAAATGGCCTCTAAGGCTCTTGTTCTGAAATAACTTGTTTTGCCACTGGACATGAAACCTCTTCATCTTATCTCCTAAGGAACTATCTCAAAGTGTGGTTCCCAGACCAATAGCATCAGCATTACCTTGGAACTTATTAGAAATAAAAATCCTTTCCACATATATACACATGTGCACATACCTACTGAATTAGAAATTCTGACAGTGTCCAGAACTGTGTTTTAACAAGCCCTTCAGGTGATGTTGTAGTTTCAGGTTTGAGAATCACTGGCCAAAGACCCTGTCATAATCAAGTGTCCCCAAATGTCCCATCAAAAGAGCAGGTCATGGTCAAGTGCCCCTATATAGAGAGCAGGTGATAATAACATAAAAAAAAACCAATGCAAATCTATTCAGTTGCTTTGTCACAAGAGGCCAATTCAGCTATCCTGGGGGAAGAGCAGGGAGTGGTCTGTGAAACTTTTGGATCGCTAAGCTGTTTGTTGTCAAACAATTGTATTTTGAAGGTTAGGGTGAGAGTACAAATGTTGAAGGGAAGGCCTGCCGTCAGAGCGTGAAGGAAGCTCCCAGGCCAACTGGGGGCAAATGGGCAGAGACCTTCTTGCTTTTTAGGATAATCAAAGAGGCTAAAAAATACAAAATACAATTAAAATGGACAAGACTGCAATGAAATTTGAAGTAAGGGGTGCTATTTTATGCCATACTGAGCTGTTAGAAAAGAATGCAGTATTCTTTTGGGAAGGCAGAATTCAGAGAAATAGGCCAGGGAGAGGGTATGCTTGGTAGGTGTGGGGTAGACTGCAGAGAGGGGGCCAGCAGAATGGCACTACAGACACAAGCTGCTGGGATGGGCTAGGAAGTTCAAGCCCTGCAACTGCCTCAGCTGACAGAAGAGGAAACTCAGAGAAGATTGGCAGAACTGGGGCCTGGAGGTAGGAGACTCTTGATGGAGCTGGGGTTCCAAGAAGATGAAAGGCTTCCAAAGGAACATGGGATTCAAGAGGGAGAATGTCTAATAGCGAGAGCAGGCACGTTAGGCAGCATCCACATTGAGCCAGGCACAATTCTAAGTGCTTTTCGTGATTCAGATTCATGTTCTCTTCCCACTACCCTTTGGTCCTCCTCTTCACCAAGATCACAGTGAACAGATAGAGAAACTGAGACACTAAGAAGATAAAAATAAATTGTATAATTTATTTCATTATAATTGTGAGTAAAAATAAAATTTTTAAAGAATCATGCCTGGTTTATTATTTTTTCATAAGAATAAATAAGGTAAGCATAACTCTTCCTGGCTGTCAATTATTGGCAAGGTGCTGGCCACTGGGTGAATGACAGCTATTCAAATGGCACTACTTAGTTAGTAGCATACAGAATATTTTAAAGACAGTTACATTATAAACACATACACGACCTCATACAGCTAATAAGAGACAAAGTCAAAATTTGAACCCAGACCCTTAGCCCCAGGGCTCACACTTTCCCACCACAGTACTTGTGGCTCTTCCAAGACAAGCATGAGTGCTCATGCTCAGCCAGCCCCAGGAGCACAGGTGTTAGAAAAGTTATAGTTACTTTAAAAAAGAAAACATGCCCCACTCGAAAATCCCATGATCCTCCCGAAGAAGAAAGTCTCTGAGTTCAGTGTAAGCCTCATAGGCACGGTCTTCCATGTGGTAGGGACCTGTCCACAGCAGTTCGTTTCCTCTCACGGAATCCCACAGCACTTTTGTCTATCATTTTTGACTCATCAAAAGTCCTCAGAAACCCTCTGATCCAGTCCCTTTCATGACAGAGACACTGAAAACTTCAAAAGCCAAGTCCCCTTCACATGGGTGAAGAAGATCACAGAGATGAGGATGGTCACCCAGAAGAGGCACCTGAGGTCCAGAGACATCAGAAGAGCTGCCTGAGGCTCCATCCAGAAATGGAGCTCTGGAATCCTGACTCACAGGTCTCTCTCTCTCTCTCCCCCTCACCCTCCCTCTCTCCCTCTCTCAGAAGCCTCTTACCTGAAGGTCTTCATTTTTCACCTTGTTGTTTCCTGCCTGGGGCAGGCTGCCAGTCTTGACTTTCACCTCAGTGGAAGCTCAACGTTCAGGGTAGGGATATATATTCTCATCCTCCAGGGATTTCCTAATCAGGCTGTGTCACTCTCTCCGACTGGGTGATGGTGGACACACCTTTTCCATGGGGGAGCACCCTAGGCTATAGTGCTGGATGCAAGATCACTCAGATGGGGAAGTGACCGAGGAAACTACGTAAGTTTCCCTATTTTTTTGTGATGCTAAGATTTCTGTCCTCCCAGCTGAGAGGTTGTTTTAAAGTGGTATGTACTTTGACCAACTGTGGCAAGAGTACATATTAGAGAGGAAAGGACTCCAGTATTTAACCAGTGGGGTAAGACTGAATGAAGGATAAGCTTATAAATCCCTGGCTCCCAATCTTAGATGATTTTAATTGTTAAGTGAAGGAAGGGAGTTATTTTCTAAATTTTTATTTAAGTTTGTGAAATTTGCCAAAATGAGTACTTTGTACTCTGAAAATAAGAATTTGGTCCTAAGTCATATCTTTACAAAACATATGTCTCCTAGCCTTCCTTAACAGGCCCAAAAGTGACACTGATGGTCCCATCACGAGCCACCCCATGGAGTCAGAAAGAACTATAGAGCTTGCCCCATAGACACACAGGGCCAGCTACAGCCCTGTCACCCCTCCTCACTGTCCAACCTAGAGTAGCTTTAGAGACCTCTTGGTCCACTGCCCTCCTTGATATGAACAAGAAGCCAAGTGGGAGGGAGGTAAGGACTTGGCCAATTCCAAGGAGGCATGACCCAAACCCTCTAGGTCTTGCCATTGTGTTGGGTTGTGTCACAGTTTAGGCAGAGGTATAACATAGATACCCCTTTGGAAAAGAGAAACACTTTTCAAAGTGTCCTTAAAAATTCATGCTACTAACCTTAATGACACTTCTTGTCTGATTTATTCAGATATTGAAGTTCTACCATATGAAGAGCGTGATGCAGAAACTTTTAGCAAAACTGTAGGAATTTCATGTCCCAAACAAAGGGCTGAAAGTCAAAACAACCCATTGGCCCTAGTTTTATCCTTTTGCTAACAAGGAATGTAACCCTGAGAGATCACAATGAAGACTGAGTAAATAAAACCTGAGAGAAACACAATGTTGCAGCTAGATGGAAACCTAAGGGTGGCCAAAGCCATCAGTTTCAAAAAGAGCAACTGAGGTACAAGCACATCAGTGAACCACAGGTGAGGAAACTGTAATAATTTAATAGTGCATATAATGTCACGATGACAAGTGTTCTTATGGGAGCTGTGACTACCCCCAAAATGGAGTTGATTGAACAAGGGTAAAAGTTATACTATGTCCATGTTTATTCTTTTTCCAAGGCCAGAGGGAATTTGTATTTGTTCCATAATTTTGTCATGGTAAGATTAAAGAATGAGCTATAAATTTGGGGTCAAGCCAAGTAAGTTTCAAAGGTGTGAATTTACCCCAGCAGAAAAACCTCACCAAATACCATCATAAAAGGCATAAGAATAATTGAGCCCTCTCTACACTCTCTGTGGTCAAAGACATCAAGCACACCAGTCCTAGCTGAACTGCCTTGGTTGGGATTCTACCCACTAAATAGCACAAGGGCAGCCCACAGCTTTAATAAAACCAAAGAGAGGAAGTGAAATCATGCAGTCTATGTTTGGCCATGCTGAAGTGTAACTGCTGGTCTTGTGATCCATAAAGAGGAATGTACATAACTTCATGTTTTGCTATGGGAAAACTCCATCACAGAGCCACAAGAATTGCTTGACTAGGCCTTTGAGGAACTCACGCCTAATACTCAGCAGTCAGCCGCAAGTCCCTAATCTGTAGTCACACTCAGGGAGTAATGGCTGCCTTTTCTACATCCCTTCATTCCCATCCATGGTCTATACTCTTGTGGTCTCACTATCTTAGCTACATTTGGCTCAATTTTTTCACCAGCTGATGGGAAATAGCCCAGGCACAGAATATTCCAAAGTGTCTCAAAATCCCCTGAGGTTTTAGGTGAAAGTCACTCAGGATGTTTATTGCAAGGATTGAAGTAATGAGTCTTCACTTTTTAGACCCAGAAGGCCTCTCCAGACTCCATTCTGATTCAGAAACCAGCAGTATCCTCTGAAAACCCTTTTGGCAATATTCTCACCCTTTTCTTTCCTGCGATGTGGAGGCCAGGGTGTTGGGGAAAGTGAGAAGGGCACAAGAGGAGGAGGGGATGTGCTGGCCACTCTGTCATGTACTGTAATGGGGACTATTTGTCCCTGCTTTTATGAGACAGCCTCTTTTATATCATCCCCATAAATTCACTCATTTGTAGCAGATCAGAGTCCTTAAATTCGATTCAAGAAAATATGGTGTGGGGGAAACACTATTGCATGACATGACGGCTGTCTGACCTGCAAGATGGTCCCAGACCAGAACAGAGGTTGCTTACTGCAAACCTCCCTAAGAGATTGTCTGATCATAACTGATGTTCATTCTGACATAAATCAATGCTTGCCCTGCCTCCCATTGCATGCCTTTTCCTGGTTGTCTGACTGGTCAAGCACATAAAGTAATTTCCTATACCTGGCAGCATTCACATGCTCGTACCCATCACTTTGCCCTTTCTGTCCTGGATAATTCTTTAGTACCTGGCAAGCAGCATGGAGATCCATTTCATCTTGCAGCCACCCAAGATGCACTTCACAGATTAAGTTTCCCTTGATAAACTCGATTAATTACTAGACAGGAGTGGCCAGCCTGTCTTCCTCAGTCTTTCCCTGCCTTCCTCTTAGAAGGTACATTTTCAGTCCCAGGATCTTTCCCTGGATCTGCATGTAGTAGCATATGGTCATTAAATCAATAAGGTAAATTTGGCAGTCAGACACCATAAAATTTAAAATTCCAATGCCTCCTATGCTCATCTAGGCAATAACAGAAAATAAGTTTGTGTCAGAGACAGGATAAAAGGTGTTCCCTTCCATAAATAATATACAAATTAACAAAGTCAAAACGGAAATACTGACTGCAGTGGCTTTGGCTTCCTCATCTGTAAAAAGAGAAGGCTGAGGTGAATGAGATCACTATCAGATCCTAGAGTTGCTGTAACCAATTACCACAAATGGTGGCTTCAAACACGACCAATTAATTCTCTTCCAGTTCTGGGGGTCAGAAGTCTGACACAGGTCTCAGTGGGTTAAAATCAAGATGCGGGCAGTGCTCATTCCTTGTGATGCTCCAGGGTAAAATCATTTTCTGACCCTTTCCAGTTTATCGAGGTTGTCCTCATCCCTGGGCTATCCCCAGCACATAGCCTTTTCTCCCACACTTCCATCATCGCGTGGTCTTCTTTTCTCTGACACTCTTTTAAGGACTCTCATGATTATACCTGACATCCTTAATTTAACCACATCTGTAAAATCCCTTTTGCCATATAAAGTAACATAATCATTGGTGCCAAGAATTAAGATGTGACTATGTTTAGGGGAACAATATGCAGCCTCCCGCAAGCTCCACCATTCCTTCCAGTTCTCACAGTTTGTGCTTTGTGATCATAAACAGAAGCATAGAAAATGGCACTACATAACTATGGGTTGAAACACAATTCCCTTCACACCTAAGGGCTAAGGTTGTCTAGAATACATGGAAAGAGTATGCATAGAGTTTCTGAGAGCCACAGGAGATAGATTTTATTTTGCTAGTCAATTCAGAGTAACTCCAATCTCTTTTGTGGAAAGGCTTTTTCTTTCCAGCCTTTGCTTTTGGTTCCTTCTTTTCACTCTGGTTTTCAGTGAGAGACACTGGGAAGGGTGAGAACTCCAGAGCAACCATGACACTAATGGCCATTGTCACTCTCTCCCTCCAACCTTCTCTAGGACCTGGAATGAGGAGAGGAAAGGAGCTAGAAGCTAGTCCCATTTTTTGCTTACTCTCCCTCCCCAGAGCGCTCAGGCCAGACCCAGGACTGAATGCCCCAGAGCTGTCTGCATCCCTGCTCCTCCACCCACAAGCAAGTCTTCCCTCTACGTGGGTCTCAGGAGGCACAGGCTGGCCCCACTTACTCTTATTTAAGGACCACTGCCTCCCTTGCATGGAATGGGGGGCCCTGCTTCTCTCAGCCTTATCCATCATCTCTTGGGTCTGGGACCTGCCAGTGCTAGGGATACAGCTTGTCCCAAAGAAAAACCTTAGATGCCAACCTCCCAGGGCACTAACAGGCATTCACCCTGTGACCTGTGTGAGAACTGAAAGAAAAAAAAAATTCCTTTTACTTAGGATCAGAAAAGGGGAAGATTTCCTCCTGATAGAGCTGTTATCTCTATCATATTATTTATTCTATTATTCTGCTGTGGAGCTCCAGCTCACATGTCCACCCAACAAGGGCAAGCAGAAGGACTTGCTTGCTAACATTCCCAGCTTCTTTCTGATTTGATCCAAACTGAAAGAGAATAGATCAAATCATGATGACTTCACACACACAATCAAGTCCATCTGAGGTGCAGTGTCTTTACTATGCATCAGGGTTGAGAGCTGCTGCTGTCTGTGGCAGCTGACATTGTACATCTTTCGGCTGTGTCAACAAAGAGCCCTAGAATGACATGGGGAGCTGAGACCTTCAGTGCTTGTCCTGACAGGAGACCACCACTCACCAGCTGTTATCAGTATTCCATGGGTTCCTCATGGCTCCTGTTAGAAATAAAAACTACAAGTAGCTGAATTATTAAGTTGAATTTAGACTCATAGGAAAGGTGGTTTGAAAAAAGTGGTCCCTAACCTAGGACTTTGTGTGTGTGTGTGTGTGTGTGTGTGTGTGTGTGTGTGTGTGTGTGTGTGTGTTGGGTTTTGGGGTTTTTTCCTTAATAAAGTGCTACATTGCTACACTTTATTTGCACTCCCCCAGAGCTTTGCCAGTCTCCCAGTGCTACTGCTCACACAATAATTGCTGTTTTCAGCTAGCACATGGTAGGGTTTCGGCAGGTAAGCAGAGAGACTTCAGCCACTGCAAAAAAATTGAAAAAAGATTCAAAGGACACTCACAAAACATTAAAGATCTATGCCAAAATGGAGTAACAGGTATCAGATTGTATTTTAAATGTTTATAATTCTAAATAAGTGCTTTAGGATCCATCCAAACCTCAGTGACTCTATGCATAACTCAGAGATAAAACTTCAAAGTCACCATCCACAGCCTTTTGTGACTGTGAGTCTTGGATCAAATAGCTTTTCTGGCCACCCTTACCCATATCCCAACACCTACCACCCTAATATATCCCCAGCTTCCACAATATCTTCTAGCAGCCAGGCAGTTCTTCCCTTGAATCATAAGACCTTTCTCTACTTTCTAATAATCTCTCAGGAACATGTAGAACATTCGGCTCAACTGACATCTGAGCCCCGTGCTTCTGGGAGCAGTGACGTGAAGGGGCCTGAGTTATCCTGTAAGGCCCCAAATGTACCCACTGCTTTCTCATCCATGTATCATGTTACACAAAACAGCCTAGTTCTCCTGACATGCATTCCACAGTTCATCCCTTTACCATCTTTAAAGCACCCATGGCCTGCAGGGCAGGCAGTCATGGCAGGCTCAGCTCTTAGGCTCAGCAGGCTCTGGCAGCTGGAAAGGGCCTCAACTGGTGTTAACCATAGAGGAAAATATATGTTCCTTAATATCCAGTCATGGGCTGGCACACCAGCCTTCACGGGAAATGATGTCCATGTACTTCCCACATCATCCAACTCAATCTACTGCCTTTGCCCCCTCAGGTCCATGGGTGGCAGTGATGCACAGTGGTTCAGGTGCATCAGTCCATGAGCTATAGAGTCTGGCTGAGCTTAGAGGACAGGAGCAGGGACATATCTCTGCAGACTTTATGGACTAAACAGTGTTTTTAAGAGAGAGACTTTAAAATGGACCTAAGTGAACACTGTTGCCCAGCTCAGAGCCATTAACTCCTCATTGCTCTGCAGACCACCCAGTGATAACATCTTTTATTAACCACGTCTTTATTCTTTTTTTTCCCATGTCTTTATCCTGATGCTTTGTCATCTGGAGACTTACGGGCCCCTCCAGGGACTCGCCAAGTCCTGGAAATAGTAAAAGCTCACCCACAAGCACATCTCCCGAGGACAAGCCAACCCAGAGCCCACACCCTAACCACCTTTAAATGTATCCACTTCTATGCACTTAGTTCCCCATTTGGGGGTCCTTTTCTCCCTCAGATAGAACACCTTTTGAGACATTCTAATCTCCTTTTGGTTGAGACAAATAGATAAAAACACTTATTTTTCTGCATCTCCGCAGCATTAGCCCAGAGCTCAGTGAAGGGCAGAGCAGTGTAAAGGGCAAAGCATGTGCCTCGACATGGGGAAGGGATGAGCCAGGGCAGCAGAGGAAGGGGCACAAAGCAGTGTGGCTCAGGGAGGGTGAGGTGGCCATCGGCAGCACTTCTCAAAGCTGTGCCCAGACCAAGGATAGCAGCACATCCAAGGAGTTTGTTAGAAAGACAGACTCTGAGTTCCCCCTCAGAAACAAAATCAGAAATTATGGTAGTGACCAAATGGCAAGTGTTTAACAAGAAAGGCCCCTATATGATTCTGATGTTGACGAAACATTGAGATGAAGCTATCCCAGTGATTCTCCACTGTGGCAACATATGCAAAGCTTTTAACTAACACTGATGCCCAGGCCCACTCTCACACCAACTAGGCCTTGAAAGGGGTGGGCTGGGGCAGTCAATTATTTTGAAGCCCATGGTTGTTATGCATTGCCCATCACAGTTGAGGGCCACTATCAGAGGACTTGAACCACTCACATTCTCTAGGGCTGTGTCTTTGGCTCCTGCAGGGAGAAAAAGCAAATGAGTAAACAAATTCCAAGGCTGACTCATGGAAGACAGGTAAGAAGAAAGACAAAAGAAACTAAGAAAAAATCACATTTATTATTGCAACAAAAAAAAATAAGATACCCAGGAATAAATTTAACCAAGGAGATAAAAAGACCTGTATTCAGAGGACTATAAGACACTGAAGAAAAAAATTGAGGAAATACAAATGAATGGAAACACATACTGTGTTCATGGACTAGAAGAATTAACATCATTAAAATATCCATACTACCCAAAGCAATGTATAGATTCAACAGAATTCCTATTAAAATTCCAATGGCATATTTCACAGATCTAGAACAAATATTCCAAAAAAATTTTGCATGGAACCAATAAAAAGATTCCAAATAGTTTTGGCAACCTTGAGAAAGAAGAACAGAATTGGAAATATGACAATACCTGATATTAAACTATACTGTAAGTGCACTATAATCAAAACAGCCTGGCACTGGCATAATAACAGGCACATAAATCAATAGAACAGAACAGAGAGCCCAGAAATAAACCCATGCCTTTATGGTCAATCAATATTTAACACAGGAGGCAAGAGCAGACAATGGAACAAAGACAGTCTTTTTAATAAATGATATTGGGAAAATCGGACAGATACATGCAATGAAACTGGACCACCATCTTACACCACACACCAGAATAAACTCAAAATGGATAAAAGACTTAAATGTAAGTCACAAAACCATAAAAATCCTAGAAGAAAACATAGGCAGCACAATTTCAGATATCTCACGTAGCAACATTTTTGCTAATATATCTCCTGGGGCATGAGAAACAAAGGAAAAATAAGCAAATGGGACTATATCAAACTAAAAAGCTTCTGTACAGCAAAATAAACTATCAGCAAAATGAAAAAGGAACCCATTGTATGGGAGAACATATTCACCTATGATATATCTGATAATGTGTTAATTTCCAAAAATGTATAAAGAACTTACACAGCTCAACACCAGGAAGACAAACAATCCAAATAAAATATGGGCAAGGGACTTAAATAGACACCTTTCCAAAGAATATACAGATGGCCATTAGATGTATGAAAAAGTGTTCAATGTCACTAATCATCCAAGAAATGTAAATAAAAACCACAATGAGATATCACCTCACACCTGCCAGAATAGCTATCATCAATAAATCAGCAAAAAAAGTGTTGGCGAGGATGGGAGAAAAGGGAACCCTTGTACACTGATGGTGGGGATGTAACTTGGGCAGCCACTGTGCAAAACAGTATGGAATTTTCTCAAAAAACTAAAAATGGAACTGCCTTTTTACCCAGCAATCTTACTTCTGAGAACACATCCTAAGAATCCTGAAACAACAATTCAAGAATATATGTACCCCTATGTTCATAGCAGCGTGTTGTATAATAGCCAAGATGTGGAAATAGCCAAGATGTGGAATCAGTAGATGAGTGGACAAAAAAGCTGTGGTACATTTACACAGCCATGGTTGGATCTGGAAATTGTAATGCTAAGTGAAATAAGCCAGTCAGTGAAAGACAAATATATGATCTCATTTATATGTGGAATCTAATGATGAACAAAAATGATGAACAAAATAGAAACAGAGTCAAGGACACATGAAACAGACTGACAGCTGTCAGAAGGAAGAAGGAGAGATCTGATAAAAGAAGGGGAACGAATTAGCCAAAGAACATATATGCATAACCCATGGACTTGAACAACAATGTGGTGATTATCTGAAGAAAGAGCAGAACAAGAGCTGGGTACAGGTGGAAAAGGAAGACAAAGTGGCGACAACTGTAGTAGTATGAACAATAAAGAATAAAGGGGAAAAAATAAGGAGAAAGAAAGAGGTAAAACTAAGGTTCCTGGGCTAGATCAGAAGAGGCCTCACAGAATAACAGAGCTTCTAGGGTCTAATCCCTGAATCTACTCAGGTCAAGCACAAAGATCAGACTCCATCTATGGACAGCATCCCCATGCATTCATTTCATATCTTTTTGAGTCCCTGCTTCAGCCCAACATTGCTCTAGGCCTTAAGAACTCACATTCTAGTAGAGGAAATGACTAATAAAGATGTGAACAAATCAATGTTGATTCATAACAGCAAGATACCAGTTAACCAATAACTCATATTAAGGTCCTCTGCACAGGACAGTTTCTTCCACCAGATAGAGCCATCCAAATGTCAATTCTCATTGGATTTTATCTCAGCAACCAGCATTGCCTATCCTACCCACAGAGTCTACAATGTATTACCTCATTCCCCTTGGCATATCTAAGCCTTGACCTGACTCCACTAATCCAGTTAAAAGTAGGGGTGTCAATAATGCTAGCGCCTTTGGAACAGAACTACAGTGAAACATCTGATTCTACCGTCAAAAAAAGGTTGCTGGGTAAGAAACAAACAACTTACAGCAAGTACACATGACATATTTGAGAAAAATAATCACATACCATATGTAAAGAGATGATACATTGATAAGAAGTCATAATTGTTTGTTCCAGGTGTCTCAGTTCAGAACACTCTGTTTCCCTGTATCTATTTCCAGATTATACTTGACAGTCGTCCAGCTGCTTTTTTAATGTATATGTTCCCTTGTTAATTCAGGTGGATCTGCTTCTTAAAACAATGGCTGAGAATCAAACAGAACAGTACATAGTCTCTTATCTGAATCATGGGTTTATGACTTTCTTACCCGAATCATACTTTCATGCCTTTCTCACCTGAATCATGGATTTATGCCTTTTTTACCTGAATCACGGGTTCATGGCTTTTTCATCTGAATTATGGGTTCATGCCATTCTTACTTGAATCATAGGTTCATGTCTTTCTTACCTAAACCATGGGTTCATGCCTTCTTACCTGAATAATGGAGTCATGCCTTTCTTCCTGTTCACCTACCCAATCAATCACCTCAGGAGATGAATAACCTGATAGTCATCCTGAATACTTGATCAGTTACCAAAGTACCAAGAAGACAATGATAGGATCACATACAAGCAGACATGCCCATCTGACTTGCCTTCCTGGTCTTTTACCCAGAGGAGTCAGCCCTGGAAAGGAGTGCTGAGGAATTCCATTTCCAGACTTTATTGTAGTCCTGGTTGAGGTGGGGAGGAATCTGCTGGGTCCAGCAGATTCCAGCAACCAGCTAGCAGTCCTCCAGGGATCTTAAAACTCATTGAGCTCCCCAGTCCCAAGCTGTGGCTTCGCTGGACTCTGAAAGACAGAAGGAGCCAGGCAGGCCCACACTAACAAGCCCCAAAGACTTGGTCAACTTTTTTGGCCATCTTTGGCCAAATACTAGTGGAACTAAGTGAAATGGTAGCTGGAGCTTACTTAGATCTTCTTGTGTTTTGTTCTTATACTTAGAACTTCATAGATCTACAGACTGTTAGAGTAGGAAGAAGCTTGGGGCCACCCCAGGGCACTTTGTCCCTCTGTAATTGAGGAAGCTGCAGGGTGGTGGGGTTTCACCCAAGTTAAAGGCAGAGGGCTGAAGCCATCCCCTATGTCCAATGAGTATTCAAGCCTTGTTGGCTTTGATAACAATTTTTTTACATTTATTTTATTTTTAATTTTTTTTCAATTACAATTGACATTTAATAATCATCAAGAGCTTTTAAATTTTTTCTTCCTTCTTCTTATATTCCCTTTCTGATTCTTTTTTTTTAATTAATTAATTTATTTTTCCAAATACATTTGTCTCTGCCTACCCCCCACCACTTTCCCCTGCCCCCTCCTTTCTCCCCCTCCCTCAATCCATCCCCACTTTGGGTTTGTCCATGAGGCCTTGCTATATATTCCTTGACTTGCTCCTTCCCTTCCTTTTCCCCCCGCCCACCCCTCCCTCCTTCCCTCTTGTCTCTGTTGCTTTCCTTTCCTTTCAGTGTTGCTGGTCTTATTTTCCTTGCATCTTTGTTTTGTTGGTTAGGTTCTGCTTATAGGTGAGATCATATGGTATTTGTCTTTCATCCCCTGGCTTATTTCGCTTAGCATAATGTTCTCTAGTTCCATCCATGCTGTCGCGAAGTTTAGTAGTTCTTTTTTTCTTTCTGCTGCATAGTATTCCATTGTGTAAATGTACCAGAGTTTTTTGATCCAGTCATCTACTGATGGGAATTTAGGTTGCTTCCAACACTTGGCTAGTGTAAATTGTGCTGCTATGAACATTGGGGTGCAGAGGTTCTTTTGAATTGGCGTTTTGGAATTCTTAGGGTATAGTCCCAGCAGGGGAATCACTGGATCAAAAGGCAGTTCCATTTTCAGCTTTTTGAGGAAATTCCACACTGCTTTCCACAACGGCTGCACCAGTCTGCATTCCCACCAACAGTGTACTAGGGTTCCCTTTTCTCCACAGCCTCGCCAGCACCTGTTGTTTGTTGATCTGTTTATGATGGCCATTCTGACCGGTGTGAGGGGGTACCTCATGGTGGTTTTGATCTGCATTTCTCTGATGGCTAGTGATGCTGAGCATCCTTTCAAATGTCTCTGGGCCCTCTGTATCTTTTCCTTGGAAAAGCATCTGCCCACATCCTTTGCCCATTTTTTGACTAGATCATTTGTCTTCTTGGAGTGGAGTCATGTGAGTTCTTTATATATCTTAGAGATCAAACCTCTATCTGATGTATCATTACAAAATATATTTTCCCATACGGTTGGCTCCCTTTTCATTTTGCTGATGTTTTCTTTAGCCGTGCAGAAGCTTCTTATTTTGATGAGGTCTCACTTGTTTATTCTTTCCTTTATGTCCCTTGTTTTAGGAGACATATCAGTGAAAAAATTGCTGCGTGGGATATCTGAGAGTTTCCTGCCAATGGTCTCCTCTAGGACTTTTATGGTGTTGCAGCTTATATTTAAGTCTTTTATCCACCTTGAGTTTATTTTTGTGTATGGTGTCAGCTGATGATTAAATTTCAATTTTTTGCATGTAGCTGTCCAATTATCCCAACAACATTTGTTAAAGAGGCTATTATTATTCCACTTCATGCTTCTGCCCCCTTTGTCAAATATTAGGTGCCCATATAGACCTGGGCTTATTTCTGGGCTTTCTGTTCTGTTCCACTGGTCTATGCGTTTGCTCTTGTGCCAGTACCAGATTGTTTTGAGTATCGTGGCTTTGAAATATAGTTTGATGTCTGGTATTGTGATCCCTCCTACTTTGTTTTTCTTTCTCAAAATTGCTCCGGCTGATAACAATTTTTTAAAGAAGCAGGTAGAGAAAATCATTTTCCAGACTAAGCTGTGTGCTCTCTGGATGCAGTTGGCTTCCTTTAGCTACACAGGGCCAGGCCATGTGATGTCTTGGTGGAGTTCTATCCCAGAGCCATTGCTCGGCCCACTCATACTTAAGTTCCTAACCCAGCTTCAAATCCTTAGCATTTATTTAAATAGCTGCTCTCACAGAGCATTTGCTAAGTGCCTGACTCTATTCAAAGAACTTTATTCACCTATTGAATTATTCAGTAATCCCAAAAGCCCTATGAGATAAATATTATAATGTATTAACAGCCCCATTTTACAGATAGAGAAATTGAGGTATGTAGACATTAAAAGCTTGACAAAGGTAATACAGTGTTACGGGTTGAATTTTATTTCCCTGCTCACAACCAAAAAAACAGACAAGTTGGAGTCCTAATCCCCAGTGCCTCAGAATGTGACCTTAGTTAGAAATTGGATCTTTACAAAGAAAATCAAGTTAAAATGAAGTCATTAGAGTGGGCCTTGATCCGATATAAAAAGGAGAAATTTGGACAAAGATAGCCCTGAAAGGACGACAATGTGAAGACACACAAGAAAACATCTGTGTGAGTGGAGGGATGCATCTACAAGCCAAGGGACTCCAAGGATTGCTGAAACACCAGAATACAGAAAAGACAAGGAAAGATCCTACCCTAGAGCTTTCAGAGAACATTAGCTGGTCCACACCTGACATCAGCCTCCATAAATGTGAGACAATAAAGTGCTGTTGTCCTAAACCACCCAGTGTGTAGTAACTAACACGTGCAGGGAGCTCATGTTGGAGCTGAGATCTTGATTTGGGCCCTCTGGTCCCAGAGCCCCTGTTCTTCATCACCATCTCACAGGTGGCTGTGAGGGAGCAGCAGCCAGCTCAGTGCCAGGACACGGTGTGGCTCACATGTGCTGGGTGGTGAAGGAGGTTAGCTAAGAATGCCATGAAGATGGAATAGGCAACACTTATGGGTTCCTATTAAAATATTCTGAGATTAAAATGTGCAAACACAAAATGCCATATACAGATGATGTATTATAGAAATGTATGCTTGAAACCTATATAATTTTATTAATCAATGTCACCCCAATAAATTCAATTTTTAAAAAGACCATTACTTTCCTATATAAAATAAAATAAACAAAGAAAGATGGAAAACATCTCCAACGAGACTGAAACTGTGCCCTAACACCCCTGCATGTAGCAACAAAATAGTTCATTCGAGAATGTCATATATATACCCTGAAGAGATAGGATGGATGTGTTTATAGTTTTCTTTTTCTGACAATATTTCACTCTCAGGGAACTGAGTATATCACATTCCATCAAGAAATTAACTACTTTGCTCTTCTTACCAAGTGGAGAGAGGCCAGGGGAAAAATGTTTTCACAGGTAAGGCAGGTAAGAGGTCATCTTCAAACCCAGCCCCTCAAGCATGGTCACACCCCAGGGTTGCCTCTGGGTCCAAGACCAGGCACAGTGTGACCCTGACTAGGGGTGGTGGGTGCTGAACAGAAGCCCTGCCCCAGGAGTAGACACTGCATCACTGATCTTAAACAGTCACCCTACAAAGCAGAAGCACAGGTGAGTGATACTGCACAGAAATCTAGAGCCAGGCTTCCCTGGAGGAAGGGGATAGGGAGAGGTCAGAGGCCAGGAGACTGGTGCAGGAGCTTGGCAGGTAGTGACATCCATAGAGGCAAGGTGAGTGAGATGTAGAGTAGGTGGGTGGAACAGGACGAAAATCTGATTTAGTGAAATGGGCCCCCATTTTCCTTCCAGATACATCCTTGGGAAATTGCTAGGATGGTTTCAGTGCTGGCCTGGCCTTACAGGATGAATGCACAAGCAGTATCAGCCACTATTCAGTGGAGCATACTTGCTGAGTTCAAGGAGTTGAAGTGTAAGGGTGAGCATGATCCTCTGCTAGTTAGTGGCTTGGGATACAATTCTTAACCTCTCTGTGCTTTGGTTTTCTCCTCTGTACAGTGGGGAAAATAAGAGAGTTAGGAAAGTTCTATGCAGAATGTAAAGCATTCAGTCAATGCTGGCCACTGCTACACAACTAACACCAACTCATGAACACACTTGACATGAATAGCCAGACTGAAGAGTAATGAGGAGGTACCAAGAAAGACCATTAGTGTGAGAAATCCACCTAGAAAAAGTTCTCTGTTTATCCGAAGGCCAAGTGGCGGCCTGCCCTGCTCCCACCCAGTGTTCTCAGTTCTTCCCATGTGCACAGCCCCATTCTGGGTGCTGGAAGCCAACCTACTTCAGTCAGAGGGGATTTAGGGAGCCCCAGGCTATTGGCTTCTGTCTAGTCAGCCTCACCAGGCCTCTGACATTATCCTTACCCTGGCCCTCCCCCAGGTCAGGCTGGGACATGCAGGAGCTGCTCCTTGTCTGTGCACAGTCATCTAGGGCCAGGTTTCCCAAGAGGAAGAGGGTGGGGAGAGGACAGAGGCCAGGAGAACGATGCAGGATCTTGGCAGGTAGTGATATCCATAGAGGTGAAGTGGGTGAGGTGTAGGTTTGGTGGGTAGGGAAGAGAGGGAAGTCCGAGATGGTGAAATGGGCCCTATTTTTTCTTCCAGAGACATCCTTGGGCATCTGCTAGAGTGGTTTTTGTGGCTGGCCTGGCCTGGCAGGACAGACCCCACAATTTCCTGCTTTTGATAACTGAGCTCCTGACAACTTCCTCATGACCAGCTCCACTGTGTACCCTAGTTCCATGAAAGAAGACAAAGGGAACTGATGTTTATGAAGTCCTTTTTATGTTCTAGATTCAATACAGAACACATATCTTTCCACTTAAAGTCCCAAGCCACCATGAACTGTGAGCACTGTCAGCTCACTTTACTGAGGTGATAAGAAAACTGAGGGACGGTGAGCCTAAGTCATATATCTGGTAAGGAAGAGAGCCAGGGTCCTGCCCCAGAAAGGATTCTGGGCTCCAACCCTGTTCCTGCTACCAGATCCTGGTGAAAGCATGTGCCCCTCTCCTACCAGACATACACCTTGGCCTCTGGCCCCACTCTGGTATAGATGGAATGGAGGAGGCTTGCCTGGCTTCTGTCTTCTGACTGTATCTCTCACTTGTCAGGGGACTTCAGGACCATCTTGAAGTTACACTTCTCCCTGATCTGGTCAGTTTGCATTCCTTGGAGCCCTAATTCTCACAATGATAAAAACTTGTAATAACTGCACACTCAGTCTAGTTAGATAGAGCTGAGAAGTCTGAGTAATAGGGCCCCAGGAACTCCTGAATTCAAAGTGGCAGATGGTAAAGGGGCACTTGGTCCATTAAAAGGCTCTGACCGCCACCCAGGCTGGTCTGAGTTTCTGCTCTGAATGTGCTCAGGGACTCAGAGTAGCTGTCTTCTGAGTTGACAATGCTCCTCATCTTCCCAAGAAGCTCTTGGCTACTCAAAGCCCTCTGAATTCACTCAGTCTACCAAGTCAGCACAGTGACCAAGGTCATGCCAGAACTTGGTGCCCATGGTGGTCTCTTTAGTGGACAAAATCAGAACATAGCCTTGCAGATACAGGGCACAGGTCCAGCAACAGGGCTGCCACTCCCCACCGTCAGCCTGCTGGCTTCTTCGTCCTGTTCATTGACCACAGGCAAAGACCTTCACTGGAGGCCATCATCCTACAGACATGCACAACTCCCTGGCCAGCACCAGATCCCCGCTCCCCCAAGCAGGACTGTTTCCTCACTCCCTCTCCCAGAGAGGCCCCTCCTGTCCCCTCCAAGTTAACCATGCTCAGTGGGGCTTTACTCCCAAATGAGTCACAGTTGACTTTTGTCCCTGCAATGTCAAAGTCATAAAATTGGAGCAAGAGGCCAGGACTTAAACACTGGGCCTGCTGGACTCCTCATAAGTAAAGAAAGGCCTCACTACATTCTTCCAGGCCCTCCTAATGCCTTGAGAACCAATGGAAAGTAATGTCTTAACATCTTTTTTTTTTGGTGAAGAGCTGGGCCAGCATGGAGACCTTCCCTGCCCAGTACCCTCAAGGGAGGAGGGCAGAGTGGTGCTGAAGCCTTGAGTCACCACAGCCCCACTACAGGGCAGTGCCCAAAACAGGAAGAGAGGAGAGGACTCAAGAAATGAACATGAGACAAAAACTTTACCTTCCAGTAGAGAGTTTCCAGAGACCTTTAGATATTGTCCTCTCCACATGAACACCTTCTTCCCAGGATGGGCAGTGAGCTACTGTCTGCCTTTAAGACAGGTATGTGAAGACTTAATTTGACTAGTACTTGGGGGCAAATGCCACCCCAAATCTACAACCAGCCCTTCTTTTTCTGAGCTATTTGTCCCTCCAGTGTTCATACCTAGATCTTTCCAAGAGGTTGAGAGGAGGAAAGGAGATACCCAAAAGTGATGGGCAGTGAGTAGGGTGGTACCCATTGCACAACCAGCTCCCTAGCCTGCCTGGCATCCACCCCAAGAAAGACATTCCAGTCTCTCCCTATTGCCCTGTAGGTCCTGCTCTTGAAGGTGGAAGGAGGGTTGTCCCAGCTGTCTAATCTACTGAGGTTCTCAGTCCAGGCTACTCTTGATTATCAGAAAAAAAAATAACACACACACACACATTTGAGGAATATGGATGAATGATGTGAAAATTATTTTTATTCTTCTTGTAACTTTTCTCTAAATGTAATATTATATCAAAGTAATTTTTTAAGTTAAAAAATCCAATGCCCTAACCCCATTCATACCTGGCTTGTTTCCTCATCTGCTCACAGGCCTGGATCTCTGCTTCCCAGTCCCAGGCCTTGTGCACACATCTGGGCCCCCCAACAGAGGGAAACCATGCATGTCTCTTTGCCAGGCACCAGGGACCCTTTGACACAGCAACTGCCTTCAGGGGGACCCAGCTCCCTGAAGCTCCCAGACATTTAAAGCAGCAGTCAAGACCCTGGCTCTTGTGACACTTCCTCCTGTCTCCCTGCCATCAGCACCTCCTGGGAAGCAGCCACTACAATTGTCCCCAAGCCTTGTTTCCCCTCCCACCTCTTGTTCTATTTCTAGAAGCTCAGGGAATTGGGAGGAGAGCTGAGTCAGGAGCCCTCTAAGCTGGCCTTCCCATTTTGTGTTAGGTTTCTGTATGGATCAGAGCCATATTTTTGTGGAAATAAAGACCACTCAAATGAGAACCAGCAAAGGCTATTTATTCAGAACTTGCTTTAGCAAGGGAGTCATCCACCAATACTTGGTTTGGGCAGAGATTCAAAGGCAGACAGAAATGTGGGAAAGATTTATAATTTTAAAAAAGGAAGGTTCGGCTGTACCTTGATGGGAGGGAGGCTAATTGAATGGGGAACATTCTATATGGTTGGTACGGGGGTGTATTTGGCTTTCTCTGCATGGTCTTAAGTTGGAAGCAGGAGCAAAAATTAAGGAAGCTGTCAGTTATTAATCAAATCATGTCCCTTTGGGGCTGCATGTTACAGGGCTTATTGTTTTGGCTTTTTGGAGAAGTACTTGGACTTCCTACAATGCTGATATATAGAGAGCAGGCTGGTCAGAGTTCTGTTTTCATATATATATATATATATATATATATGTATGTATATTTGTTTATGTATGTATGTATGTATGTATTTATATTTAGTTTAGCACCATTTATTAAGTGATCTCAGCTGATGTCGTAGCTGCTGCATGTCAGCCTGTTCTTAAAACATAAAATGCTCTTCCAATTCCTCTTGTCAAAGACAGAAGGATCTTTCAGGTAGCACGCCAACAGAGCAAGAGACTACGATGGTGCCATCCAGATAGGGAGAGGGTCATGGCCCATTCAACCGCGGCTTCCAGAGGTTTTGAAAAAGGAGCCTTGGGGAGCCCAGCCTGCCTGGCATTTTGATGCTGTCGGTGTGGGTTTTGTATTCCATAATGGTGTTGGGAGGTAACTTAAACACTCGATGAAGAGTGTCCCGGATTCGGGCTGTGGTGGCTTGGTCGCTGGCAGTCTTGTTCCAAATGGAAATAATGTCCTCTTGGAACCGCATGGAGACCACAGCCCCACAGATCTCCTCCCCGACCATGAACTGCTCCTCCAGCATGGCCAGGATGAGGTTCTCCCAGCAGCGCGACGCCAAGCCCTTCCGCAGCTGGATGATCGACTTGCCGCCATTTTTATTCGCATCATCCTCCCACATGGGTTTGATTCCTTCTTTTGAAGAGATGGAAGCCACTGTGGCCTGTCAGGTCTCCGGGACGTACCATGTGGCTGTAAAACCTCCAGAACTGCTCCACAGAGGCAAAGGTACCGATCTGTTTGACGTTCTGCTCATAGCTCTGCGAGCTGCTGGGCCGGCCGGGGGTTCTCCTGGAGTACCAGAACGTGTAATTGTATTGCAGCGGGTGCTCTGCTGGTCTGGGGACAACAGCCTTCCTCTTGATGCTGCTCTGGCCTTTGTCTCATTCCGTTTTTTCCTTCTCACCATCTTTCTGTGTGCTGTTTTCTTCATTCTGATCACAGTCTCCCCTGTCATCATCTTTCAATCTAAGTTGTGGATTCGATCCCCGGTGGGGGTGTGTACAGGAGGCAACCAATCGATGTTTCTCTCTCATGTCAGTATCTCTCTCTCTCCTTTCCTCTCTCTACGTCGAACTTGTTGTTCATCCTCTCACCGTAGCCACTGACTCACAGAGTCTGTTTTCATATATTTTATAGCCATTTCCCACTTGTGTATCAGTCTCTCAATTTCTAAGACCAGGGACTTTCTGCCAGTACCCAATGATCTCAAGTCTCAAACTCAACCCATACCTGAAAAGCTTTTAAGAAGTTCGAATGACTTGTCCTCTTGTAGGTGCTCAAAGACATGTTTTGTTGTATTTTTGATTCCTCAGTTACAAAGCCAAAGTCACTAGTCCATGTGCACCAGGAGCCCTAGGGCATTTCCTCAATAACTTTATTTCTTGGCCTCCAAGAGCTGCCATTGCTATAGCATCTCAGCTGAGACAAGGTTCCAGCCCTTCTACCCATGCTTCCCAATGGCATATCCTCTTAAAAAATGCCTTCAGTTACTGGTAACTCACTGTTTTCATCACCAGCAGCACAACCAACCCTGCTCTCTGCCCAACACATCAGCTCATATCTTAGCAGTTAGGCCCAGGCTTGGACAGAAAGGTATGGCCACATCCTTACTGCTGACATTAGCCCTACACATTCCTCTTTCTCCAGTGAGGAAAGAGTGAAGATAAGTAATATAAAATATGGATTCACTTTAACCAAGTCCTTAAAATTATTAACATTATGAAGATTGAAATATGAGCAAATGATTCTATTTTTGTTCTAACTAGCCTGGAAATTTAAAGTTTTGAATTTTCCAGATGTACATTAATTTGTGTGTGTCAATATGTGGACATACACCAGACTTCCAGATAGCCTTCTGATTACTCCTTGCAAGACACAGACCACCTGAAATCCATTATGCAGACCACTGGAGGTGACCAGAGCTCCTGGTGCCCATCCTCTAGACCACCTAGTACCCATCAACCAGACAGCATGACATCTGACTGGTAACCATCATGGACCAAATTTAGGACTATGAATGCAGGGCTGATAATTCTCAGGAATGCATTGTTTACTATAAGAACTCTTAAAGTTTCTTTCTTCTTTGGAATTCTTGTGGGCTTTGATCTAGTTTTATACCCAGTTTGCAAACTCTAAGACCCTTGAATAAATCTCTATCATTTATTTCTAGCAAAGATTCCAGACTCTTTTTTGAGTACTTTCAATACCAGAAAGGTTTTCTGGTATGCAGAGTTTGACTCTGTTTTATTTTGGGAAGTTTCTGTGTTGTGATTGTTGTGGCTGCTCCTTTTAATCATTCAGAGTCTGAAATGGGATCCTCAAAATAACTTTCTATGACCTCCTTTTCTTAGCAGCAATTTGCACACCAATTCTCCCAAACATGTCAGGTCTCCATATCAACTGGAGTAATAGTGAGTCTGTGGTACAGATACTTGTTGCACAAATATTCTTAACAACCCAGACCAACTTCCAAGGTCAAGTAGCCATGACATTTGTTCCATCAATATTACATGCAAGAAACTTCACACTTCTTAATGTTTACACACCAAATTAAATCTGACCCTGTCCACCCACCCCTTTCACCACACACAGGCATACCTTAGAGCTAAAGAGAAATTCAAACTCAGTCAAGTCCAGCATAAAACAAGAATCCACAGGAAGGACTTCATCACAATTTTCTTCACTCTCTGCCCAGGAGCCACATGGAAAACCCTTTTCACAGATAAGCCCCAAAGTCCCTGATTTCGCTCAAGGCCATCCTCCTTTGTACCTGGTCTCCAGGAACACCTGCTGCCATCTATCCCTACAACACAGACACAGATATACACACACATAAAGTATTAAAAGATACTTTTGAGAAAGAAGTAAAATCATGACTCTCATACAAATATAAAAATAAATATATATTAAAAAGCTAGGAAGGATGCAAACAGATTTTATAACCAGATCAAAGGAAATGTTAAAAACAGCACAGAGTTATGTGCAGAAAACAATTTTGGGATGAATAGCAAATAAAGAAAAAACTGGTCTTTCTAAGGGGATCAGGGGAACCCAATTAAACGTCTTCCAGACAGGACAGAATTCATGGGTCTATCAGTTTCTTACAACCAACAAAGAACTGCAGAATAGCTCCATGGTAATAAACATAGTTAGGTTCTGATAACCCAACCCGGAATGGCGATACTTTAGATAATGCATAGTTTTCCACTGAAACACAAATAACTCTGAGTTCCAGCCTTGCTCTCCCATCCCTCCCTCCTGTGGATCAATCCAGGCTAATCCCCTGCAATGGGCCCAAACCCCCTGGAGGGGTAATGGGTACAAGATTGAATATACAATGGCCAGGCAGGCAACATATTACAATAGCATTTTGACTCACAATCTGCAGTACCAGTCCAGGAAGTCTGACCTCCAACTGCAGGAAAGCTGCCAAGAATGCCTGTAACAATCAACCCCAAACAGCCAGAACCTGATCAGTAACTGACAGCCACCCTAACATTTGTCCCCCTCTCCAGTGTGCTTCTAACTTAGGACCAGCCAGAGAAAGCCAAATGTACCCCCTAACCAACCTCACAGAATGTTCTGCTTCTGGCAAGCCTACTTCCAGTTACCTCAGGCCAACCACTTGCAATCAGAGCATAGCTGAAACTTCTCTGTTTTCCACCATAAAGCTTTCATGTTCCCCTGCTTGCCTTTGAGTGTTTGGTAAAATGCAAGTAATGGCAGCTGACTCCTTTTTATAGCCAGGTCTGAATAAAGCCTTTCCTTTTCTCATTTGGGCAGTTTTCATTTATTTTCCCAGAGCACGTTCTGTACAATGGGATGTAAACTATTTGTTACACCTTGCAATAAGAGAGGCCAGAATTCAAAATCCAAAGTCTCGGACTGCCTACCTATACTGGAGAGAAGGCAAGCCTTATTCTCTGTGAAGGCAATATGAAGACAGCTATACTTTCCTCTCAACCTGTCTCATAAGAAAGGTCCATGATCAGTGTTGTGAGTCTCCACCCCTTTCTGGCCAGTGAAGACTGCAGAAGGGGAGAACCAAAGCAACACTCCAATAACAAGCATTGAACACCACAGCCTCTCCCAAACCTACTTGTACCCTACATCCCACAGTTTAAGCCTTTTTTCATCCCACAGTTTAAGCCTTTCCTCCTGGCATATTCATGAGCACAAGATCACCATCCAAATCCCATCCTAATCCTGGTCTGGGTCACTACAGCGGCTTTATCTGACACTGACTACCACTGTACAACTTACCCTTCAGGTAATAGCAATGGGAGCTCTATTCCGACAGGCCTTTCTTCAGGGTGGTTCACCTTCTCATCTTGGCCCCTGTAGGCCTGATTCTCAACACTTTGACAGATAGTGCTGAAATGAGTCTTCTTCTGAACCTTTCTTTACAAATCTGAGGTGGGGGTAGAGGTAGGGGCAGAGGTTAGCGGGAGTGAAGAACAGGAAAAATAGGAATAGCAAGAGGTCCTAAAATCCTTACCACTCCCCAGGAGTCATCAGGAGAGTAAATTAATTATATTCTTGTGTGCATAAATTACTATTTACCAATGGCATAGATTCTGTTGTCAATCCATAAATAAAATTGTATCTAAAACAATGGTGAATCCATTGTACCTTTTTATATTTGTATATTTTAGCAATTAATGCTCTTAACACTATTACTTTTATTAAGTAGGAGATTGACGCTTTTTTAACTGACTTGTTACAATACAGCTTTTGAGCCCCCAACCCAAGACCTGGAGACTGTAGCTTCTTCCCCAACCCCTGAAAGTGTCCTTCTGGGCTCTGGCTCCCTTTGCCTTTAGCAGTTCAGGAGTGACCAGTCTTCTAACCCAGGCCAACCCTGTCACTTTCCAGCCTATGGTACTTGAGCAAATTGCAGCTTTCTCAAGAAAGACACAGCAATACCTCTGCTGACCAACTTACCAGGCTGAGGTGAGGATCTAATCATGTGTACTTTGCAAATCTTCCTTGAATATGGTACAAAATAAACCCCAAAACACATGAATGAATTTTAAAAACCAAACCCATACACATAAAAGACACTATTCCCTATAAAATGTCACCTCCCTTCTTACCATAATTCTTCTGGAGGGGTCTGGGAGTGAGGGTAGCAACCACTACTACAGTATTTGCATTTTATAAAGGGCTATTTATTAGTTCAGGGGAATAAGAATTGAAGGAAAAGACTTACTTGGTTTTGATCCCAGCCCCATTACCAATAGTTGTGTGACGTTTGGTAGATTAAGAGGTGATGGTACCTATTGATAAATTATTGAGAGGATTAAAGGAGATAATTCATAAATAACCCACTTATATTTGGTGTCTGACTGGAGTAAGTACTTATAATAAGTTCTTAATTTTTTATTATTTAAAAACTAATTTTATTAGATTAATTTTTAATCTAATTAATCTACAGGGCCAGATATGAGAAAATTAGGGTACACATAGTAAAAACTCTTGAATTCAACAAGAGTTTACTGAGTGTCAATTCAGCATTGTGCCAAGCATTATATAGAAATGAGAGTATTCAACCCAGCCTACTGTCTTAACAAGTCTCAAATTCCAGTGGGGAGACAAGCATATCCTGAAGACAGGATCCATCCATGAGTATTTGGTTATGTATTTTACTACTTACTTCTTCATATAGTGTAAGTTGCTGTTGACTGAGCATAAATGAATCAGGAGACTTTGGCAAGAAATTTTTTGTCTTAAGTCTTTCAGAGGTTTAGCTCTGGAATTTCGATATATCTGGAACTAATGCATTTCTGAAAAGCTGAAAAGTTTGTTTTCCAGCTAGTTAAACAAGAATAGAATCATGTCTTTGTGCCTCAGCCTACCTGATTTTAATCATTTTAATAGCTTTACCATAGCGACTCCATTTTATTCCTTCAATCTTTTTCTCATTACTTATTTGGACATTAAAGGAGACCTGAGAATAACACAAACAGCTATGTCAGAGAATCCCCAACACTGAGACCTCAATGGTGCCCATAGTGGAAGAAACAGACACAGCTCTCTCCTATTGGGACAAGGTGTAGATGAAGTCACCAGGTAGCACATGGTCCAAACATGGGAAAACTGGGGGACAGGAGGACTGGTATACTTCTCCAAGCAGAGCAGGTTGGTCCTGAAATTTCCTTTGGAGTTTCCTTTGGACATCTTTAAAAGGAAGACCTGACAGTGGACCCAGCCAGTAGGACAAAAGGCTTTGATGCTTTAGAGGACTCTATCTCCAAACATAAGGATGCTTAAAGGCTCAGAAGATTCCCACATAGGAACAGTATCATACTACTTCTGTTATTGACCTTTTGCAGTTTCAAGACCCTTTATCCACATGTCTTCACATATAATTGTTCCCAAACTCACGTGCTGTGTTCTCTCTCTTTGGCAGAGGAAGGTTAGGTGATTTGCCAAGGTCATCCTCACAGCAAGAGGCAGTCTGCTTTTCTGGTTGAGGAGGCAGCACCCCTTCCTAGGCAGGCTGTCTCTGGAAGAGCCCCTTTCTCCAGCTTCTGCCAGTGTAAGGAGCATAGGGGAGGTTGGTTAGAAATACAGTCCCACCGCCAGAGTTTCCAGTTCTAGAAGTACACAGGACCTAAGAATTGGCTTTTCTTTCTTCCTTCCTTCCTTCCTTCCTTCCTTCCTTCCTTCCTTCCTTTCTTTTTCTTTCTTCCTCTTTCTTTCTTTCTTTCTTTCTTTCTTTCTTTCTTTCTTTCTTTCTTTCTTTCTTTCTTTCTTTCTTTTCAGGTGTCTGACATAAATCATAGACCACATGTAAGAAAAAAATAGGACTGTTGTTAAAAAGGCGTCAACAGGCCCAAAATGGAGTCACTTGTGCCCAACCCTGCATCAGCAAACCAAGACTTAATACATAACCTGTTACAGTTTCAACCTTTCCTGGGAATGTAACCTTTAATGTGGAATTTTCTGGTCAGCACTAGTCAGGTAATCTACTGATAGGCCCTTCCCATCCCATTAGGAGGGGAACCACCTGAAGTAATGCATTCTTTGCTAATGTATCCATCTCTTTTTCACAGTTACAAATGTTTCTTTTTCTACAGCTCAATGGACTTCTTTCTACTTGCTAGATATACCTTTAAATTCTCCTTGGTTGAAATTTTGTTATTCAACCCTGCCTTTGATCCCTAAGAAAAGCCATTGAGTTCCTTGCTCTCACTCTCACTCTCACTCTTCCCTCCTGTCTCTCTCTCCCCTCTACTACCTCCCTACCTCCCTTCCTTCTCCTCCTCCCCCTCCTCCCCCTTCTTCTCCTTCTCCATCTCCGTCTTCTCCTCCTCCTCCTCCTCCTCCCCTTTCTTCTTTTTCTCTCTCTGTCTCATTCATCTCTGAGGAAAAAGAACCAAAAACTCATATGAAAGAAGCAGGAGCTGGAAAAGCAATCTAAATGATGAGTATGTCTTCTCTAGAAGGAAGTAGAGGTGCTGCCTGAAGGCAGAGATAGAGAACATAGGAGGAGAAGATTACAAACTAAAAGCAGCTTACCTTCCTTTGCTGCTGGCAGAATGCAGAGAGGCCCAGAGCACCTTCAGCATTCAGAAGCAGGAGGAAAACAGATGGCCTGAGAGTAGGGCCTGAGCCTGCTGAGCTGGGACGGAACCAGGCACAGTGCATGCTGCTGTCCTTCAATGAAGGACAAAAGCTGGTGAGATTCAGTTTCTCCAGCCTCCTGCTGGACTGTGGCACTCTCTCTCATATGACCCTGGCCACTGAGCACCTAGCTCAAACATCAGCTTTGCCCAAAGCTCTCTTGCTGAGGGGCTTCATCCTGTGACCTGTGGGTTTAAGATGGAAAGCAGGGGCCTTCCACCACTTCATTAGCCACAAAGAGCTCCATGGAAGACTGAGTCCACTCCTACCACCCTTCTGCACAACCAGCCTTACTCTGGCTGCCCACCCTCATGATAGTCTAAATCATACCTTGAGGTCTTCTCAGTGTGCCAGAGAGAATACAGGACAATTGAATGGTGGTGACCCTCTCTCACCTTGGAATTTGCATTTCATTTCTCCACTTAGGGGCTGTAAGTATAAATACAAATTAAAAATGAGCCCTGATCAGTGTGTCTCAGTTGTTTGGGTATTGTTCTGCAAATTGAAAGGTCTCCGGTTTGATTCCTGGTCAGAGCACATGCCTGGGTTGCGGGTTCAGTCCCTGTCAGAGTGCATAAGAAAGGTAATCAAATAATGTTTCTTGCATGCATCAATGTTTCTCTCCCTCTCTTTCTCCCTCCCTTCCCCTCAGTCTGAAAGTGAATAAATAAAATCTTTTTTAAAAAATGAGAGACTGAATTCTCCTTATTGAAAATAAGGGAAGAGATTACCTCTTCCCTTTTCTTAGAGCATTTACTTAGAAAATGTCTAAGTTATTTCTCTGTCTCTTTGAAATGTATGTAAATATTTTTTAGAATCTAAATAAGCCTCCTGTGTACTTTATGACCTAGGCATGTCCTTCTCAAGGAACTGGGAGCTATTTCTTTGAGACAGAAATATTCAGGGAGATAGTCTTTCTCCCAATTTCCATGAGAGAAGAGGAGCTTAGCTTCAAGTTGCAAAACTACTTCCTGTCATAAAAATAAGAGAAATTTATCTTTTTATGTATATAAAATCAATGAACTAACTCAAATTGTGACTCCAGTGACCCAGAAAATTTACAATAAACTCTGTGTGACAGGTGGTGCTGGCAAGTTCTCTTACATGAGGACTAGTTATTGTCTATCTTGAGAACATGTAAGTAATGAATTGTATCTGCTTGGCTAGAAGAGCAGTGAGATTTCTTTCTGCTTTTGTAAGCTCTTAGAGGATTGTCTGGGATGAGTATCACACTCTGGTTTAATATTTATTTAATAATAAAATTGTATTTTTTCTCTCTTTTGCTTTTGTTGAGATATTTTCTGGGTAGGAAATTTTTGTTTTTAATTCTATTTTCCCAGTAGGGCAAAATAGCCTCACTTCCACCTTCTCTAAGTAGAATGGAAAACCTCCAAACCTTGGATCCCCCAATAATAGTCCAGCTATGGTGCCCTCCCAGCTTCTTACCTCTGATAAGTACTGGAAGTTGACAGCTGCAGTCTGGAGAGTTGTCACATGCCTTCCAACTTTGCTGAGCACAGAGGACAAGGCCTTGCTGCATGCTCATTATTGTGACCTGGAGAAAGACACAGTGGCTGCTCAGGAGAACCAGCAGTAGGGTGTCAGGACTGTGGCTGTGGCATTGCTGGGCTGGGCTGCTGCATCGGGAGAACTCCTGGGTTAGGGATAGTGTGGAACAGAGGACACATAAAGCCACAAACCAGGCATGCTTTATATTCCCAGAGTGCCAAATATACCCAATATTTGGTAATTAAAAATGTTTTAAGGAATATAATTAAATCAGATAATTTGAAATATTATTTGTAATGTAAACAAATATGCAGTTGGATTCAAATTTTCACAGTAATTTCTAAGCTAACATTGGAGAAGACAAATACATTTCATGCTTCATCTTTAGGGCTATCTCTGCCCTCTGTCTCACCAACCTACCCCTGGCAGAGGTGCCTTAGTTGACAGGTTTGCTAATAGAACCAGCCTGCAAGATAGGTAGGTGAGGGACTGTCTTCTCATTTTTATAACTGAAGCTCAGAGAGGGTAAGGGATGAGCCTGGTATTTTCTATCATGTGCACCCACATGTGCATGCACACACACATTGCTCACTCACTGCCCTGCTCTGGGTTGCACATTGAGCCTTGCCATGCTGCCATTCAGGCTTTCTCTTCAGCCCAGAGGAAGCCCCAAAAGGAGACCAGAAAGTGAAAGGAGACAGGAAGGGTATCCCTGCTCCTCACTCAAGAAACTCCCTTTTTTCTCATTGCCCTCCTTGAGAATGGGTCAGGTCTCATTGTGGCCTCTCTTTGCAGTCTCAACTTCTTGCTCTTCCTCCTACCCCTCCCACACCTTGGAAAATAGAGAAACTCAGAGGTGAGTCTGTTTCCTGCTGGGCCTCTGACACTAGGCATCTGCCACACACAACTAGAAATAACCCCTTTGCCTGCCTTCCAGACCCAGCCATTGGCATTTCATTCCAAGGCCCTTAAGTGTGCAAGTGAAAGACATCATTCCCGAATTCCATGCTATCAGGCAGGGGAAGCCACCCTGTAAACCATTCACCAGTTCTTCCTGTGGATACAAAAGGGCCCACATACTAAACCTGACAAGCTCAGGGGAGGCTGGCATGGTGGCCATACAAACTCAGAGGCTGGAAGTAACCACGTAGGATGCTCTGCAATTAAATTTTTCAAACTAAAAGTGAGTCATGACAGTTAGTCATGTCCTAGGCCAGTATCTTCCCTGACAAAAGTCAATCTTTACCTTAACTGAGCCTGTCTGTTGTCTTTTGGCATCTGTGATAACATATCTTAGAAATGTCAGAGTAATCCCCTTTTCCAGATTCCTCAGGGCACAATCTCCCACCAGAACAAGAGACCACATAACCCCTTCTTGTTATCTTGTTCCCGTATACCATTTGTATGTGTGGTAAATGTTGATTGTTAACTGGCCTGTACCCACCAATGTGAAAAAAGTATGTGTATTTCTGTTTTGCTCTTTAACTGATCTCAGAGATTTCCTGCTTTGCTTTCTCCCAGCTCCTTAGTCTACCACCAATGGATTTCATGTAACCCCCTTACGCCTCCTTCTCTGATTCTAATGTATAAAATGAGCTTCAAAATTGCCATTTTCCAGAGCATTTTCTCAATCTGTTGGTATTTTATTCCTGCAATTGTTCTCAGTTTGGCTCAAATAAACTCATAAAAATTCTCTACAGGGTTTTATGCTTCTTATGTCAAGATTACTGTAAATTATTTCTCACTGTTTTATAGTGACTTTAGTTTGTGTGGTACAGCTGGCACTCCCCACCCACCTTAGCTCCAGACACCTTGGCTTATTCTGCTTTTTGTGACTCTTTCCAACCCCACCAGGCATCCTGTGGGGCAGGGAACTGGAAACTCATCTGGTCAGGGTAGGAAAGTTGGAAAGGGAGCAGAATTAGGTGCTTCCAAGATATTATCTCAACTCATTTTCTAACATTGAACACATCTGTATTTTGACTCCCATTTTAAAGATGTGGAAACTGAGACTCAGAGGGTGTGAGGTGATTTGACAAGGCCCCCCAACTTATAAGTGGTATGGCTTGTTTTCTCTACACTGACATCTCTTCTGTTTACTGACCACATGGGAAGGGCTGAGTCTTCAGGGAAAAAAGGCAGAACCCCCAGGTTTGTTTTAGAGCTGCACTGTGTTTCAACACAGGGGTTGCCTAACAGTATTTTGCTTGCAGAGAGGGAATGCCAGAACTTCTCTGCCTGGTTGCAAAACAGCATGTGGTTTACTCTATGCAAAACAAAAGCACATTATGAAATGCCGCTCACCAGAGCCCAGGTGGCCACAATTTGTTCTCAACTCCAGGGAAGAGGCTGGAGAAGGAGGGGGTCCTGGGAAACATTGTTTTAGGCCAAGCCATTGCATCACCATTGGCCAAAGGCCCCTAAATTCCTTAGGGTTGGGTCACAGAGTCCCCAAAACACTGAAATGAAGGCTCATGGCCCAGAGTTTCCAAAGAAAATAATTGGCTATCTTTTGGGAAGCTTTGAGCTCCCAGGATAAGTGAGAAGGGACAGAGACTAGGGAGAGGAGGCAGGAGCTCAGACCACACTGTCTGGTCTTAATTTCACTATATGTCCTTGGGTGGGTCCCTTAGCTTCTCAGGGTTCTCACTTCCTTACAAAAGGCACAGCTAGCTAGCTACTCCTCCTTTTCAAGATATCAAGGTGCCATGATTCTCAGAAGTGTCTGGGTAGATTTGTACATTACCTTAAAACATGCAAAGACCAAGATCACATCTGCTTTTACAAATTGGCTTTAAAAAAAAAAGCCATCTCGCTTACAACTTCATTAGTAAAAATCAAGATGCTTTTCATCCATGCACTGAGGAAGAAATATGAAGAATAAGAGCCTAGATCTGTAGAATTCAGTAAATGACTTTGGACATAAGTTACACCCTCTCTGTACCTCAGTTTCTCCCTCTGTCAAATAAGGGGCATGGGTGAGATCACCTTTGGGATGACCTTGGAAATGGTTCTCCACTTTTCAAAGGCCTTGGGAGGCCTCTGTCACCCTGCCAGCCTGCCCGCTTGAGGGGAAGCCATCCTTACAGCAACTTCTGGCCAGGGCTAGGCTGATGGCAGAGGCATCATTCAAAACACCCCAGTGATCCCTCCCTTGTCCTTTCCCTAGCGGTTTAGCCCATGGGAGACCCTCTCAGAAAGAACATCCCCTCCTTGGCAACCCACAATTGCCTCTGATATTATCCATCTCCAGCCCTCCTAGGTAGATAAGGGATGAAAATACCACCATGTAGAGAGGGGTCCCTGGACCAAGCAAACTCATATTCCTGTTTGGTTTACCAAGACTTGCTTCTCAATGGCTCAGCCTTTCTAAGGAAGTTGCGCTTTAAAGAGTGAGGATGTAGGTACAAAGAGGAGGGAGCTGCTGTTCTAGGCAGAAGGAATATGTGGTATATCGGAAGAGCCTCTGACATGACAATTCTCCTGAACAAATGTCCCCCAAATCTACATCCTGAATGCATTACCAATATGTCTTCCCTCCCACCACAGAGGCACCATTTCCCTGTTCCTGAGTAAAACTTTCATACAAGATTTTTAATCTTTGTGAACAACAAAAAAGTCTGTTGTTCAAGACCCCTGCAATACTTGAGGTCTGATGGAGAGCTTTGGCATTCTGCTTAGAGATCAGCCCAGATAAATATCCATCACCATATAGGCTATCATTATAAATATGTTTTATAAGGTGAAGGGGATATTGCAAGAAGTACTCTTAGTGGGATCTCAGAAGCCCAGGACCAATCACATATGTGGAAGAATTGTTCTGCATATTTAAAAGCCCTTGCTGCTAGGTTTCTAGAGGTGTGAAACATTAGATGCATTTCCTCTTGGTTCCAGAAGCCAAAGGACAGCATGGTCATGGTCCAGTAGCTTCTGCTATTGCTACTGGTAAGCACAACGAAAAAGACACTGGGTTTTTCAGAGTAATCCAGGGGCCACTCACGAGCTTTGTGGGTATGTAGAGCTAATTGTAGTAGGGACAGAGGCCACTTTCCAATTCCCAGGTTAAGCTATGTGACAAGGCATTAACTCAGTGGTTCCAGGAATGGCCTCTTGATTTTCCATGTGCCTGGCTATGGCAGATGCAGCAACTCCCCTGATGGACCAGTTCTCCCGAGTTGTTATGGTTTTGGTCTTAGAGGCTTCTCCTAGATCAAGCCCACAGAATCCTTGTGATGTAAGCACACAGAATGTGCCAAGGACCCATCTGCACACATGGCAACAAAAAAGGGAATCTGATGATCCAGGTAGAGAAACACATAGAAGGAGACTGGTAGGTCCCCCTCTTCCTACACTCCTCCTTCCCTGCCCCATGCTCATCTCTGGCTGTTGAAATCCAACTAACCCTTCAAAACTCAGCCAGATCTTACTCCCTCCAGGCAACTTTCCCTGATGGCCTGCTGGAAGCTTTCCTTCCTCTCTGTGACTCCTACAGATCCATATTGGTTTCTCTTCTAACATAGATAATACATGTACCTGGTACTGTGGCTATTTGCATTCAATTATTCTTTCTTTTAAGATGCTAACTTCCTGCATTTCTCTGATGGTTAGTCATGGTGAGCATCCTTTCAAATGCCTCTGGGCTCTCTGTATCTCCTCTTTGGAAAAGTGTCTGCCCAGGTCCTTTGCTCATTTTTTGATTGGATCGTATACTACACAGCAGAAAGAAAAAAAGAACTACTAAACTTTGCAATGGCATGGATGGAACTGGAGAGCATTATGCTAAGCGAAATAAGCCAGGGGGCGAAAGACAAATACCATGTGATCTCACTTATAAGCAGAACCTAACCAACAATACAAAGATGCAAGGAAAATATGACCAGCAACACTGAAAGGAAAAGAAATCAACAGAGACAAGAAGGAAGAAGGGGGGGCAGGGAAAGTGGTGGCGGGGAGGCAGAGACAAATGTATTTTTTTAAAAAAGAATAAAAATAAAGACAATACTCGAGACTTCAAAAAAAAAAGATGCTAACTTCCTTGAAAGCAAGGACTTTTTTCTTTCTTGTCTCTTCCAATGTTTGATACCTGGAGTAATCCCAGTAAATGCTGTGACTGAACAATACTTATTGAGGAGACAAGGCACAAAAAGCCATCTGAGAAGAGCCTATGGCAGTTGTATGTAAGGGTTGAACTGAGTGCTACTGACCAAGAATGGCAGACCCCTGTTCCATTACAAGCAGCAAGGTGACTACCCTTCTTCCATAATCATGTCCCCAGCCCCAACCCAACCCACAATAAAAAGAAGTGTATTCTCCAAGCAGACTTCAAGATACTAAAAGAAGTAACAATTTAGGGCAAAAACAGAAGAAATGAATTTTAATCTGATCCAGACAAAGTTCTATTTCCAAAATTCTCTTAGGCAGGTTTCTATCACCTCCACCACAAGAAATCAGAGGGTTTGTAAGAAATTCAACATATCTTAAATCCCCAGAGAAAACATATCCAGTTTTGGGGATCCTTCTATGGAAAGGCCAACAACTACCTAATGAACTCTCTAATGATCACCCTAATGAACCTTCAGTCCACAAGGCCTTCACAGGACATGAGGCTTCTAACTGCCATCTCATGCCTCATTCTTAACCATGAATGATTAGTGATGAATAAGCAGACATTTCAGGGAGGTGCAGAACATGAGTAAGAGAGGAACCAAATTGGACAAACAAATTCACAGAAAATTGAAAGGAGAAGAAATAGGGAACAGGAAATAAAAACCTTAGAATGTCCTTGAGAAATAAGCAAAGATATTGCACCCACCCTACATATTAGAAGAATAAAATATTAAAACAAAAGAATAATCAGAGAACAAGAAAGATTTATTGGGAAACTGTAAGAATTTATCTAACTTCCAAATTAGTGGACACAGAATATGCAAGACCTTCCTCACCTCTAATACCAACTGCAAGTTTGAGGGATTCCCAAAACCATTCCCAGGTACAGTAGTTCTCTAGAAGGATTCAGAATTCACTGAAAGCTCTTACACTCACAGTTACTGTTTATTACTGCAACAGATTAACGTCAGCCACAGAAAAAAGTACATCAGTACTGTCCAGGAAAAGTATAAAATATGGAGTTGCCACTGTTCTCTCCCTGTGGAGTCAAGGTGCATTGTTTCCCTAATGATCATATATAATGATAGGCGTCAAGTATTGCTAACCAGGGAGGTCACTTGAGCCTCTCTGTCCAGAGATTTACTGAAGCTCCATTATGTGGCAAATCAGCTTACATGGCTGATCTTGGGCTCAGTCTCCATTCTCTTCAGGAGTGACACAAAGTCTCAGCCCAGAATCGTACTGTTAATCTTTCTGGTGTGACCAATCCCCACACTAAATCACATTGCTGGCTTTAATAGATATGAAAGGACTCAAAATATGTATTTCCCATGCACCCTTATGAAGAAACTACTGGAATTTGCCCTCTCACAAAATTTGGTAATAAAAAGGAAGAATGTCCTTGAGAAATAAGAGAAGATATTGCACCCACCCTACATGAACATATTAGAAGAATAAAATGATAAGACAAGAGAATAATCACAGAACAAGCAAGATTTATTGGGAAACTGTAAGGTGTTATCCAACTTCCAATTTTTTTCCAAAAATGAAGAGGCTATGTTGTGACAGTTTTCAAAAAAATTTTAAGAAGACCATAAATCCCTTGCAGCTTCTTCTGTTTCCCCAACTCTTGAAACCAGGCTGGCCCTGTGCCTTGTTTTGACCAATAGAATGTTACAGAAATTATTCACCCAGCACCATTTAAACAAACCTGGCTGGTCTGCTGGAGGGTAAGGGGCATGGAGAAAATGGCTCCAACTACCACAGCTATCCCAGCGGAGGGTCCAGGCACAGGAGCCTCAGCTGAGCCAATCCAGACCAGAACAACCATGCAGCCAACCCACAGAATCATAAGAAATAATTGAAATCTTTGCTGTTTGAGTCATTTAGTTTTGAAATGTTTGTTACCCAGTGAAAACTAATGTATCAACATGTGATCTAGCAAATAGAGAGCTTACCTCAAGAATGCTGCAAAGAAAAGGATTTTGTAACACTTTGGCCTACCCTAAATGTTGCAAGGCCTGGGGCAAGGTTACAAACTGAGGCCTACATACTTTAAACCTAGGTATTTAAAAGATACGACTCAAGAGACAGACTTACCTGTATTCAATAAAATATGTGTACACCTACCTTAGTAAATTCACCAGTGTAGCAACCTGGAAAGAGGGAGATCTCAGACTCCCACGTACAATTCTAGGCAGGAAAGTGAAGGCTTGAGGCGAGCTAGCCCCTAATCCATCTCATCCTTCTCTCACCCCAGACTCTGCTCAGCACCATAAGGAAACTCACATGCAAGGACAGACCCACTGGCCTACCAGTCAAGAAGCTCTATTCACTCTCTACCCCAGCAGCAACCTCCAACCCCATAAATGCCTGTGGCCATCCTCCAGGCCAAGAAGTTCACACACGTGAACATACACACAGAGCAAGGTCCATACTCAGGGTAACAGACTCAAGACAATATGATCAGGGAATTCCAGGACCCAGGGTACCCAGGGTATGGTCTGGAAGGAGGGACACAGGTTCTGGCTGGCCTGATGCTTTTATCTCTTAGTCTCCTCACTCTGTGGGTAAAGAAATGCCTGGAAGGGAGCTTTCAGAAGCAGAGGACTTGGGATGGGTCTCTCTTACCTGGGTCTGATGATGGTACCGATGATGGTGCAGTCAGTAGTTCTAAAGAGCAAGTCTCCCAGACTGCAGCAGGATGTTGGAGAATCCCAAGAGGAAGGTCGCAGGAAAAAAAAAAAGTAAATTTAGAAAGTTAGTTCATTTGTTTTGCCATCTGGAATACAAACTGATAGGCCTAAAATTAATCTTATAGCAAAAGAAAGGAATAGAAATCTAAGCAAATGAAAACATGAGACTATTATTAACTTGAGGAAAATCAAATATGATACATGAATAAACAATCAACAATCATTATATATTATTTCTCACAGCTATTGTTTCAGTTACATATTGCTGTGTGCCCAGAGGAGACCAAACCGGGTGAACAGCCCCTTTACAGACAGGACAACCACATTTAAGAAAACAGAAAATTGGGTTTGGCAGAGGAGTCCTTGAAGAAGAGAAAAATGCATAGTAAGACATTCTGGATACAGTAATAAAGTGGAGAGAACGAGATTTTACAATGGAGCAGATTTTTGAACGTTGGATTCATTGATAGCTGCCTTGGAAAAGAGAAAGGGAGTGAAGAACAATCACAACTGGAGACAGTGGGAGGAAAGACACTAAGGGAAGAAAGAAAGGTAGATGCAACAGTCAGACACAATCTGCCTGCCTTACACAACAGAAATTTGTTCTCCCACAGTTCCCGAGGATGGCAAATCTAACACCAAGGTTCCATTAGGGTTGGTTTCTGGTGGGAACTCTCTTCTTGGCTTGCAGAAAGCTGCCTTCTTGCTGTGTGCTAGACTTCTTTCTCAAAAAGCAACACATTTCATTTGTCCACCAGTAATATGAGATCTTTCTCCTAATTATTGTCAATATGTGTGTTATTCTTAATTATGATAATCACATTATGCTAATTTGCATTCCCTACTATAAAGAATTTCTACATCTTGTTATATATTTATCAGCCTTTGATTGCTTTCTATGAATTGCTTATTCATATTTTTGCCCTTTTTCTAATTATTTACTAATTTTTCTTAAATGTAAAAGCTTTTCTTAACAATCTTTCAATGTGTGTTAAAAATATACCTCCCCTCTGCAATTTTATCATTACTTTGTTTACTTCACTTATAGTATACTTTGTCATTCAGAAAATTTTATATAATCAAATACATCTGTCTCTTCTAATTTACCTTTCAGATTGACTGTCTTGGCTTGAAAATAAATTTAGGGAGAAGATTAAGATGGTGGAGGAGTGAATGGGAATCACACTGACCTCCTCCCAAGACCAAACTGGAATTGTGACTAAATAGTGGAGTAATCACCTGGAAAGCAGTGGAGCGATAGTGGGAGAGGAGCCTTGGAGCCGCGGACAGTGGATTCGACTCTCACACATCCCAATGGGAGAGAAGTGCGGTGGAGGCTCAAGAGGGTGAGCTGGGTGCCCACGGGCATTAGCACCAGAGGGACATTGAAATGGTCAGTTAGCTTCCTCCGAGAAGAACGGGGTCTGAATCATAAACAGGGACCCCTAAACTACAGCAGCTAAAACCAAGAAAATACAGACAAAACGCAACCCCGAAAAGCTTAGGGGCGCTCTCTGCCAGAGACAGGTGGCTGGGGATGCAAAGAGACATTTAAAGGACCAATGCAAAAATTGCAGTGGCAGCCACCTTCCTTGATCTCTGGGTAGAGTCAGCAGCAGGGTGGGCTGGTGCCTGGGAAAGGACTGGTAAGGAAAACTTTGTGAAGAGAACTGACAGGGCGGCCGGTGGAGCCCGGGTGATAACGCACTTCCCACTCTGCAGCTACCATCTCACTCAGGCATAAGGGAATCAATTAACCTGCTTTTTGTGCGCTCCGCACACAGCTTGTGTGTTTGAGCTGCGGGGCTGAGTGCAGACTGGCTGGGAGAGCCTTGAGGAGAGACTGGAGACGGAGGCATTGGGGAAAGAACGGGAGGAGGAACCAGGGAGTCCCGACTCCCTCCCCGTTCTGTAGTCTCCTGTGGGCTGGAAAGGCGCGCCTCCAAAGAGGCAGAAGCAGGCGCGCATAAACCGGACTGCCCACGATTGAAACGCAGTCCGCACAGGGAGTGGATCCTTGGCTGAAGGGGTCACAGAACTACCCAGAGACCCCTGAGGAGAGACTGGAAACAGAGGCATAGGGGAAAGAAAAGGAGGAGGAACCCAGGAGTCCCGACTCCTTCTCCTTGCCATAGTCTCCATTGTGTGGGAAGGGCCACACCCCCAAAGAGCCAAAAGCCGAAAAGCACACATAGACACCATAAAACCACCCAGTGCAGGCGCGCACACTTGCACCCAGTGGCCGGCAAGGGTTGGCAAGCCTGTGTGTGACCCACGCGGGCTGGTGAACGCTTGCACCTGCCGGCAAGGCCTCCCACAGATTGGCACCGATAGGGCCTGCGAGGGAGTGTGCAAAGCGGCAAGGGCAGGCGTAAACTGACCCGCCCGCCCGGGATTGTGAAGCAGCTCACAGAATTAGTAATCCTGGGCCAAAGGGGTCACAGAGCTGCCCAGAGTCCCTGCAGGAGAGACCGGAGACAGAATTAACCAGAGAGTCCTGGAGCTGACTTAATCCTGTCTCCCATTTCCGTAGTCTCCATTTGGTGAGGGCAAGCAACGCACCCAAAGAGCCAAAAGCAGGGAAAACACACACTAGAAGACCCTAAACTGACCAGTGCCGCGGAGCTCGCTGGCCAGGGGGGCCAGATGAGTCTGCGAGGTCAGGAATAAGCCCCCTGGTCTGGGGCAAGGACGCCCAAGACCAGGCAGGCGGGGAATCCTGCCGCATGGGAATCGCGCTCAAGGAGCTGGTGTGAGAGTGCAGAGCGATCCCCAAAAATAGTCCTTCCCTGACTGAAGGAGTCACAGAGCAGCCCTAAGCAGGAGTCAGACACACAAAGTAGACGCCTGGAAGGCTCAAACAAACAATCCAAGGTGATATAGAGTCAACAACTGACATCATCAGAGGCAGGTCCAGAAAGAAAAGTAAAGGGAAAAATAAATAAATAAATAAATAAATAAACCCACCTACTACCATAGAAGTTTAATCCACAAAGTCAGGAAATCTAGATGGCCCAATTGAAGCAGAAGCAAAAATAAATAAATAAATAAGTAAATAAGTAAATTACTTAACAGACTCTCACAAAAATGGGAAGAAAAAGAAGCTCCCCTCAAATGAGTGGAAAAAGGGACTCCCCACAGAGAGAGCTAAATGAAATAGAGGCAAGGGAACTATCAGATATTGAATTCAAAACAATGGTTCTAAGGAAGCTCAATGAGCTCAGCCAGCTCAAAGATAACTATGAGAAACTGCAGAGAAACTATCAGGATCTTACAACAAACTATATCAGCCTGGAAAAGGACATAGAAACTATCAAGAAGACACAAGAGGATATGAAGAATACCATTTCTGAATTGAAGAACACAGTAGAAGGTATCCAAAGCAGGCTGGATGAAGCCGAGGATAGACAGTGAGATGGAGGATAAGGTAGAAAAAAACTCCCAGAAAGAACAAGAAATGGAAAAAAGACTCCAAAAGAATCAAGAGGCATTTAGGGAAATGCAGGACAACCTGAAACGTAATAATATCCATATAATAGGGATACCAGAAGGAGAAGAAGAGCAGCAAGGGATAGAGAAACTCCTCAAAAAAGTAATGATGGAAAATTTCCCTACTTTGAGGAGAGAAAGGCTCTCATGGATCCAGGAGGCACAGAGGACCCCACTCAAGAGGGACTCCAGGAGGTCCACTCCAAGATACATCATCATTAAAATGGCAACTATCAAAGACAAAGAGAGAATCCTCAAGGCAGCAAGGGAGAAGAAACTGACATACAAGGAGCCTCGATACACCTAGGAGCTGACTTCTGAACAGAAACACTACAAGCCAGAAGGGAATGGCAACAAATATTCCAAGTCATGAAAAGCAAGTGCCTACAGCCAAGGGTGCTCTACCCAGCAAGGCTCTCAATTAAAATAGAAGGGGAAATACGGAGTTTCCCAGAGAAGAGAAGGTTAAAAGAATACATCTCTACCAAACCAGCACTCCAAGATATGCTAAGGGGACTGGTTTAAGCAGATGAAGGAAAAGAATGAGAGAGAGAGGAACATAGGTACAAAGAGAAAAGATGAGTAGGTTTCTATCAGTAATATCTCTCAATGTAAATGGACTAAATTCCCCAATCAAAAGACACAGGGTAGCTGAATGGATAAGAAAACAGGACCCACACATATGCGGCCTACAAGAGACCCACCTCACAGCAAGAGACCTACACAGATTGAAAGGAAAGGGATGGGAAAAAATATTCCAAGCAAATGGGCAAGAGAAAAAGGCCGGGGTTGCCATACTTGTATCAGACAAAGTAGATTTCAAAACAAAAGCCATAAAGAGACCCAGAAGGTCACTTTATAATACTTAAAGGAAGAATCTATCAAGAAGACATCAACATTGTAAACTTATATTCTCCCAATATAGGAGCTCCCAAGTATATAAGGAAATTGTTGGATGACTTCAAAAAAGATATAGACAGCAACACTGATAGTAGGGGATTTGAACACCCCACTGTCAAAAATGGACAGATCTTCCAAACAAAACATTAATAAACATATTGTGGCACTGAATGACACACTGAATCAAAGAGACTTAAATGACATATATAGAACCTTACATCCCAAAGAAGAAAAATACACATTCTTTTCAAAGGCTCAGGGCACTTTTTCAAAGATAGACCACATGATAGGACACAAAGCAAACCTCAGCAAATTCAGGAAAATTGAGATAATACCAAACTTCTCGGACCACAAGGACTTGAACCTGGAAATAAACCTCAAAGAGAAACTTCAAAAACTTGCAAACTCATGGAGACTGAACAGTACACTATTAAACAATGAATGGGTCAATAATGAGTGAAGAGAAGAAATCAAAAAATTTCTGGAAACAAATGAAAATGAACAGACAACAGTCCAAAACCTATGGGACACAGCAAAGGCAGTCCTGAGAGGGAAGTTCATAGCAATACAGGCTTACCTGAAAAAGATAGAAACATTTCAAATAAAAGACCTAACACTACAACTTCAAGAACTGGAGAAACAACAACAAATAAATCCCAGAGCAAGTAGAAGGAAGGAAATAGTCAAGATTAGAGCAGAACTGAATGACATAGAGATGAAAAGAACAATTCAAAGGATCAACCAATCCAGAAGCTGGTTCTTTGAAAAGATTAACAAAATCGCCAAGCCTTTAAGCAGACTCATCAAGACAAAAAGGCAGAGGACCCAAATTAATAAGATCAGAAACGAAAGAGGAGAAATAACAACTGTAACCACAGAAATACAAAGGATTGTCAGAAACTACTATGAACAATTATATGCCAAGAAATTGGAAAACCTTGATGAAATGGACAAATTTTTAGAAAAGTATAATCTTCCAACACTGAAAAAGGAAGAAACAAAAAGCTTGAACAGACCACTAACAGCTGGAGAAATTGAAGCAGTAATCAAGAAACTCCCAGCACAAAAAAGCCCAGGGCTGGATGGTTTCACAGGAGAATTTACAAAACATTTAAGGAAGAGCTAACCCCTGTCCTTCTCAGACTATTCCAAAAAATCCAAGAGTAGGGAAGACATGCAGACTCTTTCTATTAGGCCAAAACCAGATAAAGACCCAACAAAGAAAGAAAACTACAGGCCAATTTTGCAGATGAACATAGATGCTAAAATCCTCAACAAAATATTGGCAAGCCACATCCTGCAATACATTAAAAAGCTTATCCACCACTATCAAGTGGGATTCATCCCACGCATGCAGGGATGGTTCAATACACGCAAATCAGTAAACATGATACAGCACATAAATAAAAGGAAAGACAAAAACCACATGGTCATCTCAATAGACGCAGAAAAAGCATTCCATAAGGTGCAGCACCCATTTATGATCAAAACGCTCAGCAAAATGGGAATAAATGGGGCATTCCTCAACGTAATAAAAGCCATATATGAAAAACCTACGGCCAATATCATACTCAACGGGCAAAAACTGAAATCTTTCCCACTAAGATCAGGAACACGAAAAGGATTCCCGCTTTCACCGCTTCTTTTCAACATCGTATTGGATGTCCTAGCCACAGTGGTCAGACAAGAGAAAGAGATAAAAGGCATCCAAATAGGAAAGGAGGAAGTAAAGCTATCATTGTTTGCAGATGACATGATAGTGTACATTGAGAACCCTGTAGACTCTATGAAAAAACTCCTCAATCTAATAAGTGAATTTGGCAAAACAGCAGGATACAAAATCAACATTCAGAAATCAAAGGCATTTTTGTACACCAGCAATGCAATAGAAGAAGAAGAAATCATAAAAAAAAATACCATTTGATATAGCAAGCAGAAAAATAAAGTACCTAGGAATAAATTTAACCAAAGAGGTAAGAGACCTGTATGCAGAAAACTATACAACATTGAAAAAAGAAATTAAGGAAGATGCAAAGAAATGGAAGCATATCCTGTGCTCATAGATTGGGAGAATTAATATCATCAAAATGTCCATACTACCCAAAGCAATTTATAGATTCAATGCAATCCCTACTAAGATACCATTGACATATTTCACAGAAATAGAACAGACATTTCAAAAATTTATATGGAACCATAAATGACCCCAAATAGCTGCAGCAATTTTGAGAAAGAAAAACAAATAGGAGGGATCACAATACCGGGCAACAAACTATACTACAAAGCCACTATACTCAAAACAAGCTGGTACTGGCACAAGAACAGATCCTTAGACCAGTGGAACAGAATAGAAAGCCCAGAAATAAGCCCAGGTCTATATGGGCACCTAATATTTGACAAAGGGGGCAGAAGCATAAAATGGAGCAATAATAGCCTCTTCAACAAATGGTGTTGGGAGAGCTGGACGGCTACATGCAAAAAATTGAAATTTAATCATCAGCTGACACCATACACAAAAATAAACTCAAGATGGATCAAAGATTTAAATATAAGTCGCAACACCATAAAAGTCCTAGAGGAGACCATTGGCAGGAAACTCTCAGATATCCCACGCAGCAATTTTTTCACTGATATGTCTCCTAAAGCAAGGGACATAAAGGAAAGAATAAACAAGTGGGACCTCATCAAAATAAGAAGCTTCTGTACGGCTATAGAAAACATCAGCAAAATGAAAAGGGAGCCAACCATATGGGAAAATATATTTGATAATGATACATCAGATAGAGGTTTGATCTCCAACATATAAAAGAACTCACTAGACTCTACTCCAAGAAGACAAACGATCCAATCAAAAAATGGGCAAAGGACCTGGGCAGACGCTTTTCCAAGGAGGAGATACAGAGGGCCCAGAGGCATTTGAAAGGATGCTCAGCATCACTAGCCATCAGAGAAATTCAGATCAAAACCACCATGAGGTACACCCTCACACCGGTCAGAATGGCCATCATAAACAGATCAACAAACTACAGGCGCTGGCAAGGCTGTGGAGAAAAGGGAACCCTAGTACACTGTTGGTGGGAATGCAGACTCGTGCAGCCATTGTGGAAAGCAGTGTGGCATTTCCTCAAAAAGCTGAAAATGGAACTGCCTTTTGATCCAGTGATTCCCCTGCTGGGACTATATCCTAAGAACACCAAAACGCCAATACAAAAGAACCTCTGCACCCCAATGTTCATAGCAGCACAATTTACAATAGCCAAGTGTTGGAAGCAACCAAAATTCCCATCAGTAGATGACTGGATCAAAAAATTTTGGTACATATACACAATGGAATACTACTCAGTAGAAAGAAAAAAAGAACTACTAAACTTCGCGAGCATGGATGGAACTGGAGAGCATTATGCTAAACGAAATAAGCCAGGGGGCGAAAGACAAATACCATATGATCTCACCTATGTGGAACCTAACCAACAATACAAAGATGCAAGGAAAATAAGACCAGCAACACTGAAAGGAAAAGAAATCAACAGGGACAAGAGGGAAGGGGGGGGCGGGGAAAAGGAAGGGGAGGGGAAAGTCAAGGAACATATAGCAAGGACTCATGGACAAAACCAAAGGGGAAGAGCTGAGGGAGGGAAGAAGGGAGGGGGCAAGGGAAAGTGTTGGGGGGTAGGCAGAGACTAATGTATCTGAAAAAATAAATTAAAATAAAATCAATAAAAGTCAAAATCCAAAAAAAAAAAAGAAGAAGAAGAAGAAAATAAATTTGGGAAATTATTTGTCCCATCCTAAGCGCAAAACATAGTTGCTTAAATGTTCTTCATGATTTTTGATTTAATTATTTTTACACTTAGCCTTTAATGTATCTGGAATTTCTTTTTTTTTCAAATTTTTTTTATTGTTCAAATACAATTGTATCCATTTTCCCACCACCTCTTTCCCCTTCCCCACCCACCCCCACCACCTTCCCTCTCTCAGTCCTTCCCCACTTTGGATTTGTTTATGGGTCCTTTTTGAATATGAAATAAGAAAGGAATTTAACTTTACCTTTGATAAGTGGCCAGTGATACCAGCAGCATGTGACAAACAAATCACAAATGAACCCAAAAGGATAGCATGGTGTGGTGGTTGAAGCCAAACTGCTTGATTTGGAATCCCTGGTCTGCCATTTGCTAGCTGGGTGACTTCGGGCAAATCACTGAATTTTCTCTGTCCCTCTCTTCCCTCTTCTATAAAATGGAATAATAAAGAAACTTACTTTATAATGTTGTTGTGAAAATTAACTGAAATAATACAAATACTTAGCACAGTTCATAGACTATGGTTAGGAGAGATTTAGTGCTGGTATTTTTCATCTGTGAAGCTTCTTATTCTACAAGTCTTGGGGATAAAAAGGTCTCAAATGCCTAATCCAATCCATGGTGGTATTTCAGGGCTAAGAAGACTAGCAGGCCCTCCCCAGGGACTTCATTTATATCCATCACTGTTTCTCTGGGACATCTAGAATCTCCAGCCACAAATTGTATCTTTACCCCAGGGCCATTAGCTCTAGTCCTGACTCTTATCCTGCCCAATGGAGCAAAATCCTACAGAACCAAGGTCTGGCCCAACCTCCCAACTCTAGCTGCTGGCCAGCCCCAGTGTTATTGGGCTTAGGAGAGAAACTGGGACGTTGGTAGAGTTTCTGGGAAAGGGATTGGGGTCATCTTCCAATTCCCCCTTCTTTCCAAACCTGTTGCGCTCTTTCCTGGTTACAAAGGCCAACTAGCCAGACAATGGACAAGGTGGATATGTCATCTGAGGCCTTAAAACTCAGCACCTGTCTTCTTTGTGTTTGTTTATAAGGTATTTGAGTCTGTTGGAACTAAGTGTACACCTACATACATATCCCCTTGTGTACAATCAATCTTTGAACAATTTTTGGAGACAGTCATACCAGATGAAAAGATTAGTTTATGGGATTAAAGGTAGAAATGAAACAAATATGGTCCTTACAAATATTAATATATTCACCAAAGTAAAACATTAATGCTGGGGTGGAGGACCTCATGTTTCCAGGTCCTCTACTTCTACTAAAGAACTTCTATAGAAACGAGCCTGTCACCCATCTTCCACCTCCCCAGAAGAGGAGATAAGGGATAGGGAGGAATGCACCCAGTGGCACATAGTCTTCACTGGGGAGACAGAAGCTGAGAAATGGCTTCAAGCAATGGAAATCTGTGTTTCTACCTTTTCACCCTAAATTGGTGCCAGAAGGTTATCCTGGGTAATTGTGGCTGCTCTTCAGACCCAAACTTCTTCTCAGGTATGTAGGGCAAGAAGATGAGAATGAGGGAATGGTTCTCAAAGCCACATTGTCCATGCAGAGCTAAGGAAATAAAATAAGCAACAGAGAGAAAGGGGGCCTGGTACATTTACCTCATTAACCTATTCACAGTGCCCAATAGGCTGGAAAGATGTTCCCCTTCCCTGAGCCTCACAAATATTGCAGAAGCCCAGCTGTTCTCATTTCTGACTGCACTCTGGAATTACATAATCACGGCATTAGACTCAGGCAAGCACATTTTTAAGCCACCCAAGGGTATAGAATGCCTGGGTTTGACTGGCTTCCTAAGTGTCTGCTGCACAAACAGCCCAGAATGACATTACTCCCTTCTAGTAAATGTCCCAAGAGAGACATGCATTTGTCCCCACACCCCTCCTTGACTCACTGGTGCAGGTTCTCACCTCCACCTCCAGGACACATGTGGCCTAGGGTTTCTCTCTATCTTATCTACATTTGCTTCCTGGTCACTGAGTTTGGACTCAAGCTCAAGAGATCCTGGTGAGGATCAGCAGAGAAAGGACATGTCTGTGTACAGAGGCACACTCAATCCTGCTTTCTCAACTGTCCAGGGAAACAACTCTCTGTGAGAAGCAAATTATCCTCACTGGTGGCAACATACAAAACGGGAGAGGGTTCCACCCATTGCATGACCCAGCCATTGTTCACCAAACCTGCTTCTCCTTGCACTCTGCTGCTTTGAACGAGGGGCTTTTGCTCATTCAGAACCAGCTCCAAAGTCAGCTCGTGATGCCCAGAGAGTAAGTCCCAGACTCCCTGGGATTACCCTTGAAACCTGCTTTTCAAAAGCCCCTGAAATGTCTTGCCTGAGGTGGTCCAGCTGCTGCCTCCTCCTTAAGGACCACTTCCAGGACACCAAAGGCTGTCAGTCCACAGGGAATTCCCTCCAACTGGGAGCAGCTGGCTATGGAAGGAATTCTAGAAAGTAGCACGGAGTAAAAAATCCCATTGTACAAATACATTTGTCAATGAGCATGACCTCATAGTTCTGAAAAGCGTAGGTATTTCAAGACTTGACTTTCCTTTCCAGGAGAGACAATGAGAGAAATATTTTAACCCAAAATTTTCCTGGATTCACAGAACACATTCCACTCACTAGAGTGTTTGTGTAAAGGAGCAATAATTTTATTTAAATTCCTAGTCTTTCTGGTAGGACTGGGTCCCTACCACTTGTTAATTTTGCTCCCCACACATATTCCTTAAAACATTACCCTGAAAATGGTACAAATACAACCAGAAATTGACACTGTGGCCCATCAACACAAGCTTCTGGAAAACTAGGGCAGGGGCGCCAGGAAGGGACCAGCTGGGAATGCTGCCTAGTGCAGAAATTTTCAAAACAGTTTTCTTTTCTTATTTTATTTTTCAGTTATAATTGACATTCAGTATTATTTTGTATTAGTTTCAGGTGTGCAGCATAGTAGCTAAATAATCATATGCTTTACAAAGTGTTCCCCCAATATTTCAAATACCCAGCTAGCACTGTACATAATTATTACAATATTGACTATGTTCCCTTTTTTGTTATTTTACACCTCCAGACTACTTAGTTTTGTGACTACTAATTTGTAGTTATAAATCCCTTCACTTTTCTCTTCCACCCCCTCAAACCCCTCACCTCTGGCAACCATCAGTCTGTTCTCTGTATCTATGTGTTTTTGTGTTTGTTCATTTATTTTGCTCTTTAACTTCTGCACATAAGTGAAATACTATGGTATTTCTCTTTCTTTAACTTATTTCACTTGGCAAAATACCCTCTGGTCCATCCATGTTGTTGCAAATGGTAAGATTTCACTCTCTTTGTGGCTGAGCAGTAGTATGCCACTATGTAAATGTACTATAGCTTTTTTATCCACTCAGTCTATTGATGGGCACTTGGGCCACTTCCATATATCTTGGATGTTGTATATAATGTGGCAATTAACTCAAGAGTGCACATACTCTTTTGTATCAGTGTTTTGAGTTTCTTTGGATATATACCCAGAATTAGAATTAATGCATCATAAGGCAGTTCCATTTTTAATATTTTGAAGTATTCTATACTGTTTTTCATAGTGGGTACTTGTTTCTCCACACACTCATCAGCACTTTTTGCAAAAAGTTTTTTATTTGAATTAAATAATTAAGGATGCAGATGGGTTAAGCCCTCTGCTAATCTTGGGCCCTTTCAGGATTTGGTGGCAAAATCCAATTGCATAAGATGCGTGAAGAGCTCCAGAATTGAACTTGATTACAAATCACAGTACTTAATTCACCAGCTTCCACTGAAGTAGAAGCATCCCTGCTAAGGATGGATATAGCAGAAGTGAGAAGGGAGGCCAGAGAGAGTAAGAAAAATGTAGTACAAATGAATGCCAAGCACAGCAAAGGCCCCTGGAGGTCTCTGGATAGAATCTAGAGGGCCACCACTCAATTTGAATGGGTCTTTTTCTGTGTTCATGGTCAAATTCAAATGCATGGGTCCAAGGGAGGAGAGTTTCATATAACCAGAGTTGTGACTTTGTAAAGCAAGTTAAAAATGAGAGGGAGCAGGAGAAGAAAAAGTGTATGTAGGGAGGGGGCATAATTCCCTACAAAGAGTCTTGAAGCTTGGGTAGGAGCTTCAGGGGAGTGAAGACATACGAGGCCAAAGGATAGTCAGGGTTGCGTGAGCAAAAGTCAGCTAGAAAGATAGAACTGGTGGTCAGAGAATAAGATGCACAATGTTGAGATTATGAAGAACTTATCATTTTTGGCACAATTGCATTATTCTTATACTCACTATATTGATAGGGAAATGGAGGCACAAAAAGGTTAAGTAACTTGCCAAAGTTTATGTGGCTGATAAGAGGATGATCTAGGATTTGAACCCAGGCAGATTGGCTCCAGAATGAGGACTTCGAAGTTCTCAAGAAAAAAAGATACATTTCTTTAAAAAAAAATTCAAGTGAAAAATCCAGTAGACAATTTGAAAGCGTCACTGATGTAGACACTGCTGAGACCTAGGGCAGGCAAGCTGGCTAAGAATGGTGCTGTGGAAAATCCAGTGAGAAAAGCAGGTCAAACTAAAGAACCCAAATACAGAGGAAAGGACGTCATAAAGGAAAACAAAGGAAACCTGAAGGACAGACCCAGGATAGGAGTTCCTGGAGGAGGAAAAGGAGCAGATGGGAGAGAGACAGTGAATAGACAGTGGACAGAGAGAGTGGAGAGTCACTTCCCTGAGCTGAAAAAAAGATCTGAGTATGTGGGATGAGAAGATTCAGTGACTCACAGGGAAAACTGCTTGTAAAGACATGCCCAAGTATATCCTCAGCCTAAGGGAATCTGAGAGAATTTGTTGATTGTAGAATTACCCTAAAAAATGGCTATAGGAAGGTATCACATTGTAATTTTGATGGCATTTCCCTAATGTCTAATGACATTAAGCATGTTTTCATGTGATTTGTGGACATTTATATATATTCTTTGGAAAAATGTATATTCAAGACATTTGCCTATTTTTTAAATTCTTTTTTTGTTCTTTTTGTTAAATTTTAGGTTTTTTTCATGTATTCTGGATATGTACATTCTTTATAATATAATCTCGATAATGTACCTGGAAATTTTTTTTTTCAGTTATACAACTTGCAAATTATTTCTCCTTTTCTTTTTTTATTTCTTTATATCATTTACTTTTTTAATTTATAAATCATGTTTATTCTATTACAGTTGTCTCTATTTTTACCCCTTTACCACCCTCTACCCATCCCACCCCCACTCCCACAGTCAATTCCCACTCTGTTGTCCATGTCCATGGGTCATTCATACATGTTCTTTGTCTAGTCCCTTCCCCTTCTTTCCACCACCGTCCTCTTTCCCCATCTCCTCTGGTCACTTTAAGTCTGCTCTATGTTTCCATGCCTGTGGTTTATTGTGTTCATTAGTTTATTTTGTTGAATAGAGTCCACTTACAGGTGAGATCATATGGTATTTGTCTTTTATCAACTAGATTATTTCACTTAGCTTAATATCCTCCAGTTCCATCCATGTTGTCGCAAAACGTAGGAATTCCATTTCTCTTTCTTTCTTTCTTTCTTAAGTGCAGATTGATTTTATTTATGTTTTTTAAATGTCAAAGTTAATTATAAAATATTTACAAATTTTAAAACCATTATAAAGTCTCAGCAATTAAACCAACACAACACCAGCACAGAAGTAATCAAGTAGATCAATGAAATATAATGAGCATTCTAGAGACAAAGTTATATATCTGTCTAACAATATAATATATGATTAAGTTGATATTTCAAATCAATGGAGAAAATAAGGCTTATTCAACAAATAAGGTGCATGGGCCACTGTTACTTGAAATAAAACAAATATAGAGCCCTATTTCACACATTATACAAGAAAGATTCAGGTGAGTTAAAAATCAGTATGTAGAATCTAAGGAGTTTTAGAAGAAAATACAACTAATATTTGTCATGACCCAAAGTAAAATATTCAAACCCAGAAGCTATAAAGTAAATATTGACAATTGACTATATTAAACATTTAACTATATAGTAATATACATATAAAAAAAGTTAAAGGACAAGGAATACAATAGAAAAGTACTTGCAACACATCTAAAAAAGGCTTAATAGGTTTTTTTGTTTTTTTTTTTTTTTTTTAGGGATAAAAGTTCTACAAACCTCTAATCAATAAATGGATAAAGAATACCAGAAAGTCATTTAAAGCTTTTTTTTAAATAATAGAAATAGGCAAGAAATATACTAAGACAGGTTTAGTTTCAACAAATAGTAAAGGAACAATTAAAATAACATCATTGTCACAATCAGATTAATGAGTATTAAAAATATTGGTAATATCAAGTATTGGCAGCTCTGAAAGGAACTGGGTATTCATAGAAACTTTTTCTTCATCTTAAAGCAGTCCCTTCAGCATATTTTGCAGTGCTGGTTTGATGGCGGTATATTCTTTTAGCCTTCTTTTGTCTGGGAGACTCCTTATTTCGCCTTCCATTTTAATTGAGAGCCTTGCTGGGTAGAGCAGTCTTGGTTGCAGGCCTTTGCTTTTCATGACTTGGAATATTTCTTTCCATTCCCTTTTGGCTTGCAGTGTTTCTATTGAGAAGTCAGCTGTAAGCCATATTGAGGCTCCCTTCTATGTTACTACCTCTTTCTCCCTTGCTTGCTTTAGGATTCTCTGTTGGTCTTTGATATTTGTCATTTTAATGATGATGTGTCTTGGAGTGGGCCTCATTGTGTTCCTCTTGAATGGGACCCTCTGTGCTTCCTGGACTTGTGTGACTTTTTCTCTCCTCCAATTAGGGAAGTTTTCCATCATGACTTTTTCAAACAGGTTCTCTATCCCGTCCTCCTCTTCTCCTTCTGGTATCCCTATTATACGGATTTTATTACACCTCAGGTTGTCCTGCATTTCCCTAAATGCCTCTTCATTTTATTTGAGTCTTTTTTTCATTTTCTTACTGTTTCTGGGAGCTTTTTTCTACCTTGTCCTCCAGCTCACTGAATCGGTCCTCAGCTTCATCTAGCCTGCTTTAGATTTCTTCTACTGTGTTCTTCAACTCAGAAATTGTATTCTTCATTTCCTCTTCTGTCTTATTGAAAGTTCCCATGTCCTTTTTCATGCTGATATAATTTGCAGTAAGTTCCTCATAGTTTCCCTGTAGATTTTTGTAATTCTCTCTGAGCTCACTGAGCTCATTGAGTGCCCCAAGAACAGTTGTTTGAAACTCAGTATCTGATAGTTTACTTGCCTGTATTTCATTTGGTTCTCTTTCTGGGGATTCCTCCTTTCCCTTCGAGTGGAGAGTATTTCTTTGTCCCATTATTTGTGAGATTCTTCTCTTTTGCTTCTGATTCTTAAGTTGATCTTTCTTGATTTCCTGACTTTGTGCTGTGAACTTCTATGGTTGGAATCTGCTGTTTTTACTTTCTGGATCTTCCTCTGATAGTGTCAGATGTTGACCCTGTCTGACCTTAGGCAGTCTGTTTGAGACTTCCAGTCATCTCTGTCTGTGGCTGTCTCCTTCAACTGTTAATCTATTCACTCTGCACTCAGCAGGCTTCCTTAGACAGCTCAGGGCAGGGCAGAGTCCCTGCTGGGGGCAGGGTTATTGGGTCCTTTCATACTTATGCCGTATGGGGGAGAAGTCCACACTTGGGTTCCCACCAGCTACTCTCTTCGTTCTCTCCCCAAAGCCTCTGTCCCCACTCTCTCCTCAAGTGTCACCAGACCTCTCTGCGTACCCTTTAGCCAGCAATCTACTGTCTGTGGCTGCCACTCTGCACTCAGCAGGCAGCTTAGACAGCACAGGGCAGGGTGGAATCCTACCTGGCGGTGGGGCTATTGGGTCCTTTGATGTGGTGCCGCTCAGGAGGAGTGGTCTCTGCCAGATCAAGATGGGTGCTGCTGCATGGGGGATGAGTCAGCACCGACATCCCACCAGCTACTCTCTCAATTCTCTCCCCAAATCCTCCTTCCCCAGTCTCTCCCCAGGCATCTCTAGCCCACTCTGCCCCTGCCTTTGCCAGAGACCAGGGTAAGTGGCTGCAAATAAAAATTTATGCGTTGGCTCTTTAAACAGTTCTTTGCATCTACAGCCACCTGTTTCTCGCAGAGAGCAACCCTGCAGCTTTTCGCAACTGGCTGTTTTCTGTGTATTTTGGGGGCTCTGGTGCTGTGGGCTAGAGATCCCCGCTTTTGGTTTAGACTCCTCTCTTTTCAGGGGTATCCAACTGGCCATTTCAGTATCCTTCTGGTGCTGTGGCCCATGGGTGCCCCACCTGCCTTCTCAGGTCTGTACTGCACTCCTTACCAGTTAGATTGCACTAAAACTGATTCTTCTGTCTCTGAGGTTACAAGGCTCCTCTCTTGCTATTGTTCAGTTGTTTGTTCCAGGTGATTTCTCCACAGTTTAGTTGTAATTCCAGGTTTGTCCTGGGAGGAGGTCAGTGTGACTTCCACTCACTCCTCTGCCATCTTGATTCTCCTATTTCTCCTTTTCTTCAGGTTGTCTTTTCTTGATGCACAGAAGTTTTTCATTTTGATGAAACTCCAAATATCTAATTTTCTTTCTGTTGCTACTTTTGATGTCATATCTAATTATCATTTGCCAAATCAAAGGTTTTGAAGATTTAACTTTATATTTTTTTCTAAGAGCATTATAATTTTAGCTCTTAAATTTAGATCTTCAATTCATTTTTAGCTTTTGTATATGGTATGAGGTAGGGTTTCAACTTCATTCTTTTATAAGTGCAGACCCACTTGGCTCAGCGCCATCTGATGAAGAGAATTTTTTTGTTCCCATCGAATGGTCTTGGCACCCTTATCATAAAAAATCAGGGAAGCAGGGGAAAGTGGTGGTGGGAAGGTGGAGACAAATGTATTTGAGCAATAAAAAAATTTTTTTTAATGTTTTGAAAATAAAATAGACCTAAAATATTTAAATAAAAAATATCAGTTGGCCAAGATCTATAAATTTATCTGGATTCTCAACTCTATTCCATTGGCCCATATGCCTATCTTTATGTCATTACCATACTGTTTTAATTAAGCTTTAAAATGAAGAAGTGTGAGTTCTCCAACTTTGTTTACCTTTTCAAGATTGTTTTGGTGATTGTCATTTTCCATATGAATTTTAGGATTAGCTCTGCCATTTCTGAATGGAAAAAAAAGCCACTGGGGTTCTGGTAGGGAGTGCATTAATCAATTTGGTATTATCGTCATCTTAATATTAAGTCATAAATACATGAATACTTTCATTTATTAAGTGTTCATTAACTTATTTCAACAATGTTTTGTCATTTCCAGTTTACTAAATTTTGCATAATCTTGGTTAAATTTGTTTCTAAGTATTTTATTCTTTTTGATACTTTTGTAAGTGGAGTTGTTTTCTAAGGTCATATTTGTATCATTTCTTTCTAATGTATATAAAGGCAACTGATTTTTGAATGTTAATCTTAAATCCTGCTGCTTTGCTGTATTTGCTTATTAGCTGTAATACATTTTTTTGTGGATTCTTTACAATTTACTACATATAAGATTACCTCATCTACAAGCAGAGATAAAATTTTATGTCCTTTGTTCCAATTTTGATTTTTTATTCCTTTTTATTGCCTGATTGCTCTGGCTAGGACTTCCAGCACAATGTTGAGCAGGCCAATAATACAGTTACACTTCTTATGAAACTACTTAATAAAGGCAAAAAGAAATATAGCGAAAGTATGCATGAATAGAATGAGAAAGTCAAATAATCACAGACACAGGGACAGGTGTGACTGCATGGCAACATGTTGGAAACAGATGGGTTCCTTGCAAAAAATAAAACTGTCAGAATTAAACCAAGAAGTGGAAATTCTGAATAAATCAAAGACAATAGATGTTCCTGAAGAGGCAATTAAAAATATTCAATTGAAAGGATGCTTGGGACCAAATGGCTTTAAAACTGAATCCCAGTTCTCAGGTAATTCTAATGTCATTTAATCTATTTCAAACTATAGGAATGTAGCAATATTCTCAATTTATTTTACAAAGCTAACATCCCTTTGATATAACATTTAATAATAATAAAAACAATAATGATAAAAAGGATAAACAAATGATTCTTACAAATGGAAATATTTTTCAATTAATATTTAAAATATTGTCCAAGTTATTAGTAAAGGAAAGTACTAGGACAACTGCCTATCACCTGGGGAAAAAGAAAGCCACCTATTCACATTATACACAAAAATAAACTAATGAATTAAAACTTAAATATAAAAAAGGAAAACAATATAAATGCAAAAGATTACTGAGGAAATTTTATTTACATCCTAGGGGTTTAGAAGACCTTGTTAAGCAAGAATGTCTTCAATATAAGTTGGCAGCTGGAGCCCCATGGAGTATGACACAGACTAAGTACTTGCAATCTGGCTTGAGCCCCTACTGATCTCTTTGCTTTGTGACTGAGGTCCAGGATTAGCCAAGTATTCTGTCCATGTGGTATTGGATTGTCCTTTATTCCCTTTTTCTAGACAGGTTGGAGAGATGTAAGCCTGCTGACAGGCCCCTCAGCTGGATTTTTATCACCTGAACAGTGAGGAAGGAGCTTTTGTGGGCATATCACAGAGTTCCACCCTTGACCCTCTCTTTAGCAAGCTTGTATTGGGCTCTGCCTCAAAACCAAAACAACATTTTTATTTCTCAAACATAGCACAAGTCAATAGTTAATTTAGTGAATGACAGGTTCAGAAGTGGGAAAAATTTTCATAAATTAGGATTATGGGCATAAAGCAACAAGGTGGCATTTACCAAATTCTTCATTTAAGATTAAACAGGCAAAACAAAACAAAACAAAACAAAACAAACCCTCAGTCTTGTAGAGAGTTATAAAATATCAATACTATTAACCCAAGAGTCTCTCTGTTAGACATTTATCTAACACAAATTCAAAACAAGAAATAAAGTACATGCATATAAAAAAATGTAGCATTTACATAATCCCCATATGACTTTACTACGATGTAGATCCATGCCACCAGGCATGAGAAAGACAAGTATTTTTTTCTTCACTTGTGTAGGTGAAGGGCAGCTTGAAGGTAGCTGGGGGGAAAAGCCTGGGGAATTCAGGCTAATCTAACTCCAGAGACAACCCACCACACAAACACAGGCTGCACTATTCCCAACAAAGGTAAGCCCAGTTGCATTATTAACAACACATTGTTCAGGTCGAAGGAATGAAGCGACTCACTATGCCCTTCATTTGCTTCAACGTATCTGGGGTGTAATGTCTGAATATGAGCAAGCCCCAGGTAGCCCAGGATGGCTGGCCAGGCACCACCTTGCATGGCTTGCCCTCAGGAAGAATGCTGCTGTGGTCCCTCCTGGGGTGCCATGGTCGCCAGAACATCCACATCAGCTCCTTCTTGCCACAGTGTTCTTCTGCCAGCCTCTGGGAACAGGTGAGTGTATGCTGGTCCACAGCACCCAGGGTGACACTCAGATACTTATGAGTTTTATTTGGCGCTCCTAACAGAAGCTTGACTGCAACCAGACTAACTGATTTTAGTGTAAAGAAGAAAGCTCAGAGAGTAAAGTTTTCACTTGAAGAAAGTGATTCTAGGCCTTCTTCTCTTCCCCTTAGTGCATTAAAAATAAATACCCTTCTTTATAAAAGAAAACATATGAAAAACCTTAAGCTCAGGTGGTAAATCTATTTTCCAGGGAGCTGCCATCTGCTTACTGGCCTCATGTCCAGTGAGCATGGCTGGTTGCTGGTGCTGGACAGTTGGCCTGAAGAAGAACTTCGTATGATGGCCAACAGCAGATTTCAGAAGGGGCCTATATTTGTAGAGATGCTTTGGGATGAAAGAAACAGATATCCCATTTCACATTGGTTTGAACATGAGGACAGGTGTGGAGTCTCCTTCCCAGGAAGCCAGCAGTCAGGTGGCCCACGCTGGTGGAGGCCCTGGCCACATTTCCTGACACCTTCCCGGTACTTTCCTGTGAGCTGTCTTCATCCTATGGCAGCTGCAGGTCCAGGCCACTCAAGCTGCTGCCAAGACTTCAGAGGAACAGAAAGCAGTTGTCTATTCCTGCAGCTCTTGCTCAAAAGTGAAGACGTTTTTCTTAGAAATTTCCAGCAAACCTGCCCACAAGTCTTGTTGTCAGAGTCAGCCACATACCCATTCATGCTCATGCAGCTGCAGTTGGATGGGCACCCTCACCCCACCAAGCCCTGGTCAGAGGTGCTGGGTAGTGTGGGGCACGGACCTGAACTAAATCGGTTCAGTTTGGCAGGACAGAGGACAGGTAAACAGGAGCATCACCTCAGACCCATTGCACAATGGAGACTATGAAGGTTTTTCCCTTCCATATTAAAAATTCTATGTATGTTGATTGTATAAAATGTGGAAAACCCAGAAAAGCACAGAATAGGAAAAAAAAAATCCCACAAAAGAGAAAATTGCTTTGTAAATATGCATAGTCTATATTCTGTAGACTTTTTTCTATGTCTAACATAGAGACATGCAGGTTATACTCTACAAAATTTGAAACACCCTGGATACATTGTTGGTGCCCCACACTGTTCAATAAATAATATAGGGTGTCTCAAAAGTTTTGGTGTTGTTTTAGGCTTTAATAAAGATAGAAATATAAATCTACAAATTAAAAAAATACCATAGTTTATTTAAATTTCTTTTGGACTTATTTAGTTCTTTGTAATTCAGAGTAATAAATTTTAACTTTTTTTTAGTATCTCTGACCAAAGGTGGCAAATGTTGTCTAAAAAAAAAATAAAAAAGCTAAATATTATTCCAAATTCAGAAGTACTTAAAACGGCAGTAAAAGTATCATTAAATATTTTTGTATAATTCAGTTTTATTGGTTTTGTAGTATTCCACCATAATTTATTTAACTAGTATTATATTGCCAGATGTTTAGATCCCCCCCAACCCACATTTCCCCTGATTTAATATCCTGAGAGGAGTGGTTTAATTATAGCTCAAAATGGGTTTTAAGGAGGAGGATTGTTGATGTTTGTTACTAAAGACCCCAGCTCAGTATCCTACACTTCACTCCTGACTTTGAGACTGTATAGTAAGAAGTTAAGGAAATTCCTGGGCAAGTGGAATGGGGAAAAGGAGACAAGAAAATTAAACAAGGCCAAAGGGTTTGAGCAACTTACAGCCAGCTGGTAAATCATAAGACCTTATCTCCTCTAACCAAGGACACTGGAGAGCAAATGGTTTATACCTCCTTCCCTAACCAGAGAACACAAAGCCTTGCTTGTGATAAATAACTCGTGTCCAGGGAAGAGCAGAGTGCTAATGGAAACTGAGAGATAACACTGGCCCCTAGAAATTTCCCTCTCCCAAATCCCTGCATTTCCCCTGTATAACTTGCTTCTGAAAACTCAAGAGGTTTTTACCCGCCACCTTCTCAGATTGCTAGCCTCTGATTTTAACAAAAGAGCGATTATAAATCCAATTCCTGTCCCTGCTTTTTGGCTGAGTGGTGACAGGCAACACGAGGCTGGGACTTGGTTTCCCTCTGGTTTCAGCTTCCCTTCCCTCGTGAGCTAGGATTGTGTACTGTGACTTTAAAATGACCCACTGGGAGTATTTCCTAAGAATAGCATGGTATGTGCTGGATGTGGTAATACATCCAAGGAGAACTTAGGGAAACAGCCAACCCCCTGTAATGATGAATTTGAATCTTGCAATAAAACATGTCTAAACTGTTCTCTTAGTTAAATGTACTCCACATTCCCCGAATAAAGGGAAATGTAAAATTATAATTTCCCTGAAGTTTTTCTTTTTGCCATCAAATGTCACCAAGGCACAAGAACATTGTAGTGATTTTTAAAGCCAAATATTATCTTACAATGGAAACCCCTTAAAATTGTTTGAAATCTGGGAACCTGTCACAATGTGTGACTAGACTATGACTGTATTGTGGAATCTACATGATCATAGATATTATATTAGCATCTTTCGACACCAAGTGTCATATTTTGGTCAGGTTTTCTTAGACATGTTTTCCCTTTGAAACACATTTCGGCCTTGACTGAACCTAAAACATTTTTGAGAGAGTTTGCCAACAGATGTAGTAAATAAAAGCAAAACAGTAAGAATATGAAAAGAGGAAGGAAATATGCTAATCATAGAGAATAATATCTTTACAAAAACTGAATATCAAATTTGACTCAGAGTTTCCTTGAGCAAAAAAGGGAACAAGTTATGTGGCTTTGCTTGCTCACCAGAAAAGGACAGACATCCCAGTTCCCACTCACTACTACTCACAAACTCAGGAAAATCACTTGTTTTGTGGAGCATTTTGGACAATGAGCATCATTAAAGATGACTTTTTTCTAACAGCACTGTGTGACAAATGGAAAAGTGGGTTCCTTGTGTGTGCTTCCAGTAAAAACTTGTCAGTAAAGGCTTCAGCACCAAAGATTGTAGAGGCAAGGCTAGTTTAAACCAAGTTGATCAGACTGGTTCCTGTGAGGCTATCCCTTTCAAGCCCTTTGCTATGCACTTGTGCTTTTGGTTAACCATGGAACTCCTTTTACTGGTGAAGACCTGTTGCCATCTGGCAAAGCCAGTGTTCCACAGAGCAGTATTTGGGAAATGCTGCTTTAGGTGATCTTCCTTTAAGACCACCTAAGCTAACAATGGCAGATTGTTTTCCTCAGCCTGGGTTTGGACCAGAGCTGCATAGTTGACAGACAGGTTAGTGTCACATTCTCTGAGAAAGGCCCAGAGTTCTGCTTTTCTAGGGGCTGGCTGCAGGCTGGGACACACAGAGAGAAGTGGTGAGTGAAGGAGTGAGCTGGAGATTTTCTGTGAAACTCCTGAAGCCTAACTAGTCCTCTTGCCCGCAAGAGGACCAAGTACCCACAGTAGGGGGAGGAATAAGAAATGTGTAAATTTGGCAGAGTTTTGTCTTTTGTAATAAGGAGTTGATAAATAAAGTTGAAAAATCAAGAAAAAAAGCATTTTAACAATTATATAGTCTCCATTATTACAACAGTGAGGCTTGTGCATGAGTAGACAAACTAATGGAACAAAATAGAAAAATCCAGAAATAGTCCCAATGTACATGTAAAAATATAGTATATGATGAAGATGTCAACTCAAACTGTTACAGGTGCGGAACAAGGTTCAGGATGGGGTGTAGGCTGAGAAGCCCCAAAACATGGAAGTCTCCCACTAACATCATTGGGGGGAGAAGCAGAACAGGGCCATTGAGAGTTACTTTGCGTATCTGAAGAAGTTGGCCAGTGTTTTAGTAAAGCTAACAGCTGTGTCTGCTTAAAGCCAGGGACGTGGACATGACTCTAACCCATCATGTGATATAGCTGGAGGGGCTTGCTGTGCCTGGCCTACAAGAGAGTAGGAGTGGGTTCCCCTACATCATGGGGCCAAACCTGCCCAGACTAACAATTGCAGTTGAGAAGGGCAGGAGGTATAGGGAAGGGCAGATATAACCCAGTGTGGGAAGAGTCAGAAATGGGGTTATGAAGGAAGATCCTTGCCAGGGTTCAAGCCGAAGGGTGGGGTAGCCATGCTCTCTCTGAACCATGTGGCTTGGGAATGGAGAAGGCTGTCTTGGCTATGTGGTTTGAAAGGATGCAGAAGGACCTTCACTGACCTGCCATGAGGAAGTGCCATGTGGTTTTGGATTAAGAGCGGGAGCCCAGCCAAGCATGGACAACTGGGACATGCCAGAATGTTAAAGTGGACTTCTATGTCTTTTCCTGAGAGACGGTACCTCTGACTGGCCTGGTCTGGCAAGGGAAGGCAGGACTGTGCAATTATGGGTGTTTTTTTGTTTCTAAAAGGGAGTGAGATTTAATGGCGGAATTTGTCATTATTCTAAACCTGTATAACTTTTGAATAAATAGTTCCTTTCTTTTGCACAAGACTCTGGAATTGGTGGAGTCATGGTTCTTATCAGTGGCAGGCAATAGAACCCACAGCAATAGAATCCAGTGGTTCTGTTACAAAACCTGTAAGAATAAGCTGGGTTTTCAAATATGTTTTTTGGGATATCAAGATAATCATACATAAAAAAAGATTAAAAGAAGATTTGTTCCTCACACTGAACACCAGAATAAATCCAGATAAATCAGAAAATAAAATGTTCAGAAAAAAAAAAGGAAGAAAAGAAAGGAAACCATACTCCGTTGCAGCCTATCAAGGCTGGACCGGTTCACATTTGGGTAGAGAGAATATTCACAGAGCCATTGGCACGTCTGACATGCCTTTATTCAGGCATGGGCGATCCACGCATGCTAAAAGCTACATGTCCCCACTGTCACACTGCATGTCACCTGTCCCATCTCTCCCCTGTATCCTAGGGGGGAACCCTTACCCGCTTAAATACTGAAGACAGACGAAACCAGCAGGGAGCCAAAACAGGTTAAGATTCTGTGCATGTAAGCCAACTCAAGGCTATGGGAGTACTAATCAGGCCCAGTCTCAAGACTGTGAGAACACTACTTATCTTAGTTCTCCAGACACCTGGATGAGGAAGTCAGGTTGCCTTTTTTTACCCTACACATACCAATACTAGAAGCAAATATGAGCAAATCACTCTACAACCAGGATTGGAAAACTTTTCCAGGCATCCAAAGTTTAGATGAAACAAGGGAAAAGATTGATTGTTGACTACATAAAAATAAAATGCTTTATCCAATATAAAAATAACATTTTAGAAAATTTAAAAAAATAAATGAGGAAAATATTTGCAACTTATAACACAAAACAACTATCCCTGAGCTGTGAAGAGATTCTAAAAACAGTAAAGAATAGAGAAATGTGCAAGAGATAGAAGCAGATATCTCACAGTAAAAGAAATGCAAGTGGATCTTAAACTCTTGAAAAAAGTATTCAACCTTCTTTACAGTACAGGGAACGCAAATGAAAACTATATTGAGATGCCATTTCTAGGTTTAACAATCTGCTCTGCTGGTAAGGCTGTGGGGCAACAGACACCTTCATATATTACTGGTGAAAGTGCAAAATGGTACATGTCCTTCAGACAGGGGTTGGGCATTACTTAGAGAAATTACATATTCACTGACCATTTTGATGGGGGGCTCAAGAGTTGGAAAATTTTAGTTTAGGTAATAGCTAATAAGCTTAGTAATCAATACTTGTAAAAGCTATTGTTCCAGGAACTGAAAGTATGACCCACCTTGACTCCAAGAGACCATAAACAGTTCCACCTTTGTGCTTCAGGAGGACTGCAAGCAATCAAGATGGTATCTGAGCCATTGTATTCCAAGGTGAGACATCCTCACCCAGACACAGATAAAGGCCACCCACCAGGACACAGGTGAAAGGATGCTGCAGCTTTTATCTGATGAACTTTTTCCCTGAATTCCAAACCCCTTAGCTACACTCTTCTTCTCCTTATAAAAAGGGTTGGTTTAACATGGAAGTTAAGACAGTCTGTTAGGGTATATAACCTGCCATGTTCCCAGATTGCTGGTCATCTCAAACCACCCATAAGGATAGGGATTCAATCCCTATCCTTGCTTTTTGGTTCTGGTAGTGACAAGCAGCAGGAACCAAGAACACTGCCTTTTCTGGTTTCAATTTGACTCAGAAACTCTTCTAGGGATCTATTCCAAAGACACTTGAGCAAAAATTCAAACGAGATGTGCACAAGACTAGTAACTGAAACATCCTGAGGCTGCGTAACTGAAGTACAAGGCATGCACAGACACTATGCAGCTGCTCATGGTGACACGAAACGGAGGCCATCGTCTCTGCTGGGACCACAGAGTGGTGGGGCTTTCTGGGGTGATGGACACATTCTAACACTGGATTGTGGTGATAGGTGCATGACTGTACAAATATATTAAAACTCATTGAATTGTAGCTTTCAGATGAGTGAATGTTGTGGTATGTAAATTATACCTTAATAAAGCTGTTTTTAAAAAGGAATGCCAAATATCTTGACATGCAACTATGAAGTGATCTCTGGGATAAATAAATGAAAAAAGCCAGGTGAAGAAAATGAGGTGGGCAAGGATGCATACAAATACACAAACACATTTGCATATATATACACATACATTTTAAATGGAAGAATAAACCAAAAGCCAAAAAATAAAAAACAGTTACTTATAAAGGAAAGGAGGAAACCAGGTAGAGGAAGGAGAGGAGCTTGAATTCTCTGAATAAATTTGTTTTGTAGATTTGACTTTAGAATGAGGTAATATTTTACATAATTATAAAACAAAGATAAATTTAAAAAACAATTCCTAAAAATGCAAAGCAAAATGAAAAATCATGGTGGTGAACCCAGAACAAAAACGAAAACAAAACTGACCTCCAAACAAACTTTAAGTTGTTTTCAGTGATCATGTTGTTAGTGACAGTGTTAACATTATTATTCTGAGCTTGTGGTATTTATGTCATAGCCAATGAATTGTGTTGTTGGCGCTCTCTGGAACAAGGACTTTCAGTGTGGGAAGAGAAAAAACATAGGTGATGAGACCAAAAAGGTTTAAGGAAAATCCTATTGTCCTGAATTTCAGTATAAATTCATGATGCATTTTCTTTCATTGAAAAGACCTAGACAAATGCCTGACTTTGTAGCAATGAGCAACACTAGCAACCATTTATAGTTACAAAATACCATTTCCCCTAAAAGAACTCAGAGTTCCTGGAGAAATGACAGATCCCAGGATTTGGGTGTAAAAATGAACAAAATGAGCCTAGAACTTGTAACACCAGAAAGGAAAACTATCAAAACCATGACAGTCATGTTTAAAACAGCCAGGAGCCAACTAAAGATGTTGGCCAAAGCCATTGAAATTGGAACATCAGTAAAGTTCACTTTGAAGAAAGAAAATGTATGAGCTAATTACTTTGTGTTAAACTTACATATATCCAGATTCAAACATACTGCTAAAAATTGCTTATAAGACCATCAGGGAAATTTGAACACTGTATACTATTTGAAGAAATTAGGACATTTTTCTTCATTTTTTAGTTGTAGTGATGGTTTAGTGGATTTAGAAATGGGTACTGAAATATTTATAGATAAATGATAGAATGTCTGGGAACTGCTTCACTATAATCCATGAGGCCCTTGGCCAGGTGGCTCAGTTGGTTGGAGTGTCATCCCATACATCAAAAGGGTTCAGGCCCGATCCATGTCAGGGCACATATGGGAGGCAGCTGATTAATGTTTCTCTCTCACATTGATGCTTTTCTCTCTCCCTCCCCATCCCCACTGCCTTCCTCTCTCTCAAATCAATAAAAAAACAAAAAACAAATCCTCAGGTGAGAATTAAATTTAAAAAAATAATCCATGAGGAAAGTGGGATGGGAGACTAGATTAAAGAGATGACCATAAATAGATAATAGTTGAACAAATGTGATGAATACATAGAGGTCCATTCTTTCTATTATTTTCACGTATATTAAAAATATTCCATAATAAGTTTTTTAATTGTTAAAGCTTAGATTATTAATATAAATACTGCATAGCAGATTGAATTTACATTCAGGGCAAGAAATGGCCCATGATTTTTTAACATCAGATCCAATTCTCTCCAACCCTCCTCTAGTTAAAATGTTGAGGAATTCAAGCTTATGTGACATTGTACCAGAATCATTGGAGCTGACATGTCAGCTGAAAACAGGAGATAGATCTCAAGTCTTCAGCCCATGAGACAGACACTCCATTCACTGGTCAACTTGTAGACTTTGTCATGCGGGGATCTCTGGCTTAGCCTCCTATGACCTCAGCTTTTCATGTTAATTTTCTATGACACTTTAGCTCTTCAGAGGTTGTCACCTTGGGGGAACTAAATAAGTCTCCACTTGCAGAAACCCCTTCTAATCTTTCCCACTCCCCAGCTCTGGGACGCCCACCTTCTCCCCTCGGTTGTACCCTGTATTAGTTTGCTTGGGCTGCCATAACGAAAGGCCACAGACTGAAAGACTTAAACAACAGAAATTTTCTCACAGTTCTGGAGGCTGGAAGTCTATGATCAAGGTGTCAGCATGATTGGTTTCTCCTGGGGACTCTCCCCTTGGCCTGCAAACAGCCATCTTCTCATCTTGTCCTCACATAGCCCTTTTTCCATGTGTAGGCACTCCCAGTGTGTCTTTGTAGAAAGACAATAGTCCTATTGGATTAGGGCCCCTCCCTTATGACTTTATTTAACTTAATTATCTCCATCTTTAAATGCAGCCAGTCAGAGAAAGACAAATACCATATGATTTCACTCATATGTGGAATCTAATCAACAAACTGACCTAACAAGCAAAATAAGAAACAGGTCCATAGATAAAAAGCAGGATGACAGCTAAGGTGGGGGGAGAATGGGGGGTGGAGAGATTGAACAAAAGGGAAAACAAAACTCATGAATGTGGGCAACAGTGTGGGGATTGAGGGGGCAAAAGGGGATATAAGGGAGCTAAATGGTCATGGAAAACAAGACAATTTTTTAAAAAGTACAAAACAATCTTTATAGAACAGTGGGCTCTCAAAGTGTGGTCCCAGACTAGCAGTGTCAGCACCTCCTGGACATTTGTGAGAAATGTAAATTCCTCTGGCCCTACCTCAGACCACTTGAGTCAGAAATTCAGGGGATAAGGCCCAGCAATCTATTGCAGCAAGCCCTCTGGATAATCTGATGCATGCTCAAGCATGGAACCGCCACTCTAGATGATTTAAGGGTCCACAGCTGGAAGGGATCCTCTTTGCCTTCCCTGAGCCCATGCTGTACTGTCCTCTGTGCCTCAGGGTTCTCGGTTCTTTGTGCAATATCTTTTCAATCCCTTATAATAAACTTCCTTTTGGAATCTTAGCTACAATTACATCCTCTTCCTTTATTCTTTACAATAATCTCAGCATGTAACACAGTGGCTCGTGCAAATTATAGTACTTTATAAATATTTATTGAATAAACTATTCAGTGTATAAACTTATGAAACATTTTGATGTAGATGTTTCATGTTTACTTTTTGTAGATAAAAAATCTGCTGATAGCTGAACTTGAGTATCTGATATTGGTGGAATATTGTCTAAGGGTTTGGTCCTATGTGACAAGCTCAGGATGATCACTCTCTTATGTTACACCCAATTCAAAGAAACGATGGCTTCAACATAAACAATGTGGTAGAAACACCTGCACCCAGTTCTCTAGAAGGGTCTCAGAGAATTAAGTGGATACATTAAAACAAGGAAGCTGTAGCTCTACACAAGGCAGATTATGAGCTGGAATTGGAGGAGACACCTAGCTATTCTGAATTTCTGTGACAGTACAGAGGAATTCAAGAATAGAAACTATAAAAGTCCATGACCAAGTTATCATTATTTTGCCATGTATTATACACACCCACATTTTTGTGTGTATTATACATGGGATTATTATACCCATGGTATATAATCATTAAACCCATGTATAATGCACATCCTTATTTTTCCCTCAAAAATTTCAGAAAAAAGTGCACATTATACATAGCAAAATAGAATATATATGGATACAACACAAGTGCAGAGAATTACAGAGCTACCATTATATTTCTGTTTCTACCATATGGGCCCACTCTTTCAATGATCACATAATGGCAACACCCATGACTGGACATAAAATTCCATTGGGTTTTCTCCACAACTGTGAGAAATCTCTGCCAAGTTCCATTTCTCAGCAGGATGGGGCCCTTCTTGCTCTTGTCACATGACTCATATGTTCCTGACTGAACATTACTCCTTGGCAGTGGAGAGGCATTTGTCTAAATCATGACCTTCCTCAGGAAAAACAACCATCTGGTGGCACAGATTCTACCTACAACTTGTAACTTTTTGTGGTTTATGTGAAAAACCTCAGTAGAATCCCTCTTCCCTGTGTCCTTGAGGAAATGAAGGAGAAACACCAAGAAAGGGAGATTTGCAATGCTAAACCATGCCATGTCATTCTCCCTCAAATGAGGTCTTCCTATGCATCAGGCACTGCCAAATTAGCCCCTCGATATTTGCAAATTATGTGGTATGCTTATCTTTGACTCTACCACACTTGTTTTAATAAAACCAGGGAATAAAAGCTTTGCAAATAAAAAAATCAATTTTCTAAAATCCAGGTTTCATGATAAAAATATGACTGAATGAAATGGATCATATCTCCACTCCTGCCCCTGCACCTCCCCTCACCTCAGGTAACATTCCAATGGAAATCTGTCTTTAAAAGAATTAAAGTGTTTTTCACTAATTTGAAAGGATATATGCAGGTGTGCTCATAGCAGCATTACTCACAATAGCCAAGATATGGAAGCAGCCCAGGTGATGAGTGGATAAAAAAGTGGTGGTACATGCAGGGGTGGGAAAAAGTAGGTTTACAGTTGTTCATATGGAAAATAATACAAAAATTAATAAATAATACAAGAATAAAACTCTGTTTTGTGTATTCACAACTATAAACCTACTTTTGCCCATCCTGTATATACAATGGTCATAAAAAAGACTAAACTCTTACCATTTTCAACAGCATGGATGGACCTAGAGGGTATTACGCTAAGTGAAATAAGTCACACAGAGAAAGACAAATGCATTATTTCACTTATATTCATTTATTTTGCTCTTTAAATTCCACATATCAGTGAAATAATGCATTTGTTTTTCTCTGTGTGACTTATTTCACTGATATGTGGAATTTAAAGAGAAAAATAAATGAATAAACAAAATGGAAACAGACTTATAGATATAAAGAACAGACTAATGGTTGCCAGAGTGGAGGGGTATAGGGGATTGGGTGAAAAAGCACTACAAATTCATAGTCACAATATAGTCCTCGGGGTGTAAAGTGCAACAAAAGGAATATAGTCAATATTGAAATAATTATATACAGCGCCAGGTAGGTACTTGAAATATTGGAGGAACCACTTTGTAAAATACGATTGTCTGAAACTATGCATGTACACATGAAACTAGTACAAAATAATTTTTGAAAAAAATAAAATGGTTTTTTAAATTTTTAAATTTTATTTTTTAAACCATGTTTATTAAAGATGTCTCATTTTTTCCCCCTTTGCTCTCCTCTACCCATCCCACCCTACCCCCCTCACCCACAGTCAATTCCCACTCTGTTGTACATGTCCATGGGTTCTTCATACATGTTCTTTGTCTAGTCCCTTCCCTTTCTTTCCACCGTGGTCCTCCTTCCCCATCTCCTCTGGTCATTTCAGTCTGCTCCATGTTTCCTTGCCTGTGGTTTATTTTGTTCGTTATTTTATTTTGTTTAATAGATTTCACTTATAGGTGGGACGATATGGTATTTGTCGTTCACCGACTGGCTTATTTCACTTAGCATAATATTCTCTGGTTCCATTCATGATGTTGCAAAAAGTAGGAGATTCTTTCTTTTTCCTTTCTTTTCTTTCTTTCTTTCTTTCTCTTTCTTTCTTTCTTTCTTTCTTTCTTTCTTTCTTTCTTTCTTTCTTTCTTTCTTTCTTTCTTCCTTCCTTCCTTCCTTCCTTCCTTCCTTCCTTCCTTCCTTCCTTTCTCTTTCTTTCTTTCTTTCTTTCTTTCTTTCTTTCTTTCTTTCTTTCTTTCTTTCTTTCTTTCTTTCTTTCTTCCTTCCTTCCTTCCTTCCTTCCTTCCTTCCTTCCTTCCTTTCTTTCTTTCTTTCTTTCTTTCTTTCTTTCTTTCTTTCTTTCTTTCTTTCTTTCTTTCTTTCTTTCTTTCTTTCCTTCCTCTCCTTCACTCCTTCCTTCCTTATTTTCTCTTTCTTTCTAAATGCAATTTGATTCTATTTATTTACTTTTTTAAATGTCAAGATCCATTTAAAATATTAAAAAATTTAAATCCATTATAAAGTCTCACCAATTAAAACAACATGACACCAGCACAGAAATAATCAAGTAGATCAATGAAATAAAATGAGCATTCTAGAAAAAAATGTATATATATATAACAATGTAATATATGATTACATTGATATTTCAAATCAATGGGAAAAATAAGGTTTATTCAACACCAATATTTTTAATACTTATTAATTTGATTGTGACAATGATGTGTTATTTTAATTGTCCCTTTATTATTTGTTGAAACTAAACCTGTTTTTGTATATTTCTTGCTTATTTCTATTACTTTTAAAAACCCTTAAATGACTTTTTGGTAATCTTTATCCATTTTTTGATTAAAGGTTTGTAGAATTTTTGCCCTAAAGACAAACAAACAAAAAAACCTATTAATCCTGTTTAAAGGTGCATGGACCACTATTACTTGAAATAAAACACATATAGAGCCCTATTTTACACATTATACAAGAAATATTCAGGTGATTTCAAAATCAATATGTAAAATCTAAGGAGTTTTTGGAGAAAATTTAAAGTAATATATTTCTTACTCTGAAGTAACATATTCAAATCCACAAGCTATAAAGTAAAATATTGACAATATGATTACATTAAACATTTAAAGCTCTATAGTAATATACCTATAAAAAAGTTAAAGGACAAGTAATAGGATAGGAAAGTATTTGCAACACATCTAAAACAGGATTAATAGGTTTTTTTGTTTGTTTGTCTTTAGGGCAAAAATTCTACAAACCTTTAATCAAAAAATGGATAAAGATTACCAAAAAGTCATTTAAGGGTTTTTAAAAGTAATAGAAATAAGCAAGAAATATACAAAAACAGGTTTAGTTTCAACAAATAATAAAGGGACAATTAAAATAACACATCATTGTCACAATCAAATTAATAAGTATTAAAAATATTGGTAATATCAAGTACTGTTGACTGTGAAAGGAACAGGGTATTATTCAGACTCTTTATCTTTATCTTCTTAAATCAGTCCCTTTAGCATATTTAGCAGTGCTGGTTTGGTGGAGGTGTATTCTTTTAACCTTCTTTTGTCAGGGAGCTCCTTGTTTCACGTTCCATTTAAATCGAGAGCCTTGGTGGTTAGAGCAATCTTGGTTGCAGGCCTTTGCTTTTCATGACTTGGAATATTTCCTGCCATTCCCTTCTGTCTTGTAGTGTGTTTGCTGTGAAGTCTGCTGCCAGCCATATCGGGGATAGCTTATAAGTTACTAACTCTTTGTCCCTTGCTTGCTTTAGGATTCTCTGTGGGTCTTTGTTATTTGTCATTTTAATGATGATGTGTCTTGGAGTGGGCCTCATAGGGTTCCCCTTGAATGGGACCCTCTGTGCTTCCTGGATGTGAGTGATTTTTTCTCTCCTCCAAATAGGGAAGTTTTCCATCATTACTTTTTCAAACAGGTTTTCTATCCCTTGTTCTTCTTCTCCTTCTGGTATCCCTATTATATGGATATTATTACACCTCAGGTTGTCTTGCATTTATCTCAACACCTCTTCATTCTTTTTGAGTCTTTTTTCATTTTCTTGTTCTTTCTGGGAGTTTTTTCCTACCTTGTCCTCCAGTTCACTGATTGAATCCTCGGCTTCATATAGCCTGCTTTTGATTCTTTCTATTGTGCTCTTCAATTCATAAATTGTATTCATTTCCTCTTCTGTCTTATTGAAAGTTCCCATGTCCTTTTTCATTCGATATAGTTTGCAGTAAGTTCCTTGTAGTTTCCCTGTAGTGTTTTGTAATTCTCTCTGAGCTCACTGAGCTTATTGAACTTCCTTAGAACTGTTGTTTGGAACTCAGTATCTGATAGTTTACTTGCCTGTATTTCATTTAGTTCTCTTCTGGGGATTCCTCCTTTCCTTTCGACTGGGGCGGGGTGGGGGTGGTGTTTGTCTTCCCATTATTTGTGGGGCTCTTCTCTTTTGCTTCTGCTTCTTCAATTGATCTGTCTTGATTTCCTGACTTTGTGGTGTGAATTTCTGTGGCAGGAGACCACTGATTTTTTTCCCTTTGGACCTGTCTCTGATGATTTCAGATAATGACCCTGTCTGACCTTAAGCAGTCTGAGACTTCCAGGGATCTACTGTCTGTGGCTGTCTTCTTCAGCTATTAATCCAGTCCTTCTGCACTCAGCAGGCTGGTTTAGAGACACCACAGGGTGGGGTAGAGTCCCTCCTAGGGGTGGGGTCACTGGGTCTTCTCACAGTGCTGCTGCCTAGGGGAGTAGGTTCCCTGAGCAAAGATGGCTACTGCTGTATGGGGGAGGAGTCAGCACTGGGATCCCACCAGCCACTCTCTCCATTCTCTCCTCAAAGCCTCCATCTCTAGTTTCTCCTCAAGTGTCTTTAGACCAATCTGCACCCCCTTTAGCCAGGGATCTACTATCTGTGGTTGCCACTCTGCACCCAGCAGGTCAGCTTAGAGACACCACAGGGTGGGGCAGAGTCCCTCCTAGGAGCAGGGTTATTGGGTCCTGTCATGCTAGGGGAGTGGTCTGCCTGAGCAAGATGGTGGTGCTGTCTGGGGGATGAGTCAGCACTGGGATCCTGCTGGCTACTCTCTCAGTTCTCTCCCCAAAGCCTCCTTTCCCAGTCTCTCAGGCATCTCCAGCCCACTCTGCCCCCATCTTTGCCAGATCCCAAGGTAAGTGGCTGCAAATAAAAAATTATGCGTTGGCCCTTTAAACGGCTCTTTGTATCTCCAGCCGCCTGTCTCTGGCAGAGAGCAACCCTGCCACTTTTCGCAGCTCGGCTGTTACCTGTGTACTTTTTGGAATCTGGTGCTGTAGACTAGAGATCTCTACTTATGGTTTAGATCTCGCTCTTCTCTGGGGGATCCAACTGGCTGTTTCAATATCCTTTTGGTGCTGCTCCCTGTGGGTGCCCTGCCCACCTTCTCGAGTCTGTACCACACCCCTTACCAGTTGTGCTGAAGTTGATTCTTCTGTCGGAGGTTACAAGGCTCTTCTTTTGCTATTGTTCAGTTGTTTGTTCCTGGTGATTTCTCCACAATTTAGTTGTAATTTCAGGTTGGTCGTGGGTGGAGGTCAGTGTGAGTTCTACTCACTCCTCTCTGCCATCTTGGTTTTTTGAAAATTTAATGTTTTAAAGAACTTTTAAAAAAATCAGTCATCATAATGTGCACTGACATATAGAATTTGGAGATCAACAGACAGGGTCCTAATTCTCACTGCTCCATTCATACTCTCTAGGATGACTCCCAACAGTTTATCTAAACTCCAGGAGCTTCTGTATCTCCTGCAGTATGATGTAGCAGTAATATTTACCTCAGAAGATTCTACAGGGGATTAACCACGATATGAAGCCTCTAGCACTGTACTGTCCAACAGAGTATCCACTAGCCACATGTGGCTATTAAGAACTTAAAGTGTGGCCAGTTAGAATTCAGTTGTTCTATGTGACATGGACACCAGATTTCCAAGTCTTAATATGAAAAAATGTAAACCATACTATTAAAATATTGATTGCATGTTGAAATGATATTTTGCAATATATTGAGTCAAATAAAATATAAATTTCTAAAAAAATTTATTTTTAGAGAGAGGAGAGGGGAGGGGGAAAGAGAGGGACAGAAACATTGATGTGAGAGAAGAAGTATCACTCAGCTGCCTCTTGCATGTGCCCCAGCCAGGGACCAAACTTGCAACCCAGGAATGTGCACTGATCGGGGATCGAACTGGCAACCTTTCACTTTGGGGGGAAATGCCCTTCCGAGCCACACCAGACAGGGCTATTTAAAAATTTTAAATGCGCGCAGTTAAGTGTGTTATATTTTATACTAGGGACTAACAAAACCATAATTTGTGTTAACAGGTTATTTTTCTGCACATCTTAAAAGTTTCTGTAGCTACCTCTGAATTACATACACAAGTCCTGAAAGTGTTGGCTCTATAAACATTTTAGGTTCTTTTCTTGCAAGAATAACAGTTTTAAAAATTGCAATCATACACCTGTCAGCATCAAAATTATCTTGTTAGAGAACTAAAAAGAAAAATAAATTTGATACAGACATCAACTGCTGTTATCCATAAACCCCAATAGTAAAGCAGTATAGGTTATTATTTCATTTTTAAAGAACGTTATAAATTTGCACCTAAAATCCACACTAGTGTCTTTTTTCTCTGCTTTATATACTGACATTCCACTGCTTCAACAAGGCTGAAAACCTGGGACAGACTTGGGTCTGGGAATATGCAATCATTTCTCTTTTGCTCCCTAGAGGACTAAATGTGCAAAGCCCTCCAAGACCAAATGGAACCACTTGGCCTGCTCTCAGATCCAGCAGGACCTGACCATTTCCTGAGGGGGTCGAGTCTGCAGGGTTCTGAACTTGGTGGCTATGGAGTTCAGGGAAAGAGGTAGTAAATATGTCCTGAAGAAAGTTTCCACCTCTGCCATTGCCTATCCCATTTCTGCTGCAGGTAGAGGAACTCTTCAGATTGCTGCCTAGATACTTGTTTACTTGAAAATCCATTCATGTGTTCAAGGAATTCCAAAGCCATTTGTACATGGATTCAAAAATGTTCTCTAATGGCTCTTGAAGTGTTTACCAGCTTTGTATATGTCTAGTCCCAATACACCTCAAGGGACCTCCTCCACATCTGAACAGACAGCTTCAAGGGCATAGATGTGGCCAGCCAAGTTGCCCATTTTATCCTCTTGCACAATTATGACTGTGCCTTTCATAATGCAGACAAATGCTGTCTCCCTGTGGATTCCATCCACTGTTCCTGGCTCTACGATTTGGCATCTTGCTGAGCAACCCCTCCTTCCTTTGTTCTCTCTCCAAATATATTCAAATGAACGAGTACTCCAAATCTCTCCTGCAGTCTGAGAGGACATGTGTAAAAACACTTACTATGTGCCTGGTGCACAGCAAACATGCACAAAGTATTTTCCACCTTCACCATTAGCAACCCAGACTAGAATGAACAATCCTTAATTTACATAATTCTAATTAATTTTGTTACCTTTTCTTTAAACCAGTCTTTATGGGAACTAGGTTGGAGCCCTTCCCTAGAGGGCCCCTATACTGTGCCAAAGCTGCATTTGGTCTAGATCCCATGAGTGAATCCAGCCAAGTACAACCTAACCAAGCAGGGGCATCATCTCTCTCACTTCACTTTTATCCATACAGTACAAACTCACATGAGAGCTCGTTGGCCGCCACATTGCTGTTTTAGCTAAAGAGTATCAGTCTTTTCCATATGCACCATAAATGAAATCTGTGTTTTAACATCTAGAATACACTAAGCACTGTTGTTAGTGGAAATCAGGTTCTTCCACTGGATTGTAAGGAAAACATTCCCTGAATCCACACATACGAAATTGTGGTGTGGCAAGATTGATTCTGGTGGAAACAAGCTGCTCCCTAGGTTTCCAATGCCCCATGTCCCTCTATCTCACCATGGAAAAAGTCCTGCCATGTCCTCGGCAAGACCAAAACAAAAGCCAAGTGTCCAGAGTTCCTACTTCATATTAAACTTAGTCTTTTGAGCAAACACAGTCTGCTGTAGGTCCTAGTAGCTGCTAGACCCACGTGGTTGCATGCTCCAAGGTAAGAGAGAGCACGCAAATGCATGGGGTGAGTGCTTTACCAGGTAGGGGAGGGAGGGAGAGAGAGACAAAGATTGCAAGCATGCTTCTTTGTTCTCCTGAGGTTTTTAAATTTGGGTTTGGAATGAACCAGATGCTTTTTCAAAAGAACGAATCAACTTCCCAAGCTTTTGTGGGCTTTTTGAATGGGTCCACGTTCCAACCAGGCTAGATTGACAGGTCTCTTTGGTCAAGCACCTCCCCTGCACCATTTTGACTTCTACTGTGCATGTGTCTCTCTTCCCCACCTCTGCAATCTGGTACCAGACAGGGGAAGGAGTGTTAATCTCCTTGGTGGAGAAATGTTATGATCCCCTGGGGTGTGAAGCTGTAGCTTCCTGGTGAAGCAAACAAGCTTATGTTCCCCAATTTATTAAGCTCAATGTTTAATTCCTTTACTTACCTTTCTCATTAATAATTAGCTACCTACCTACAGAAATAGCATCATCTTTAAAAGTGCCCCTTTAGACGACTTCCCTGCATTTCCTCTCAGGAACACCATACCTCGAGTGCTCAGCACCCAGGGGTTGCTCAACTTGTTAGAGTGACCAAAATGAAACCAAGTTCCCAGAAGTTTACTAGTGCCCACACTTACTCAACGTGCCCTACAGAAGAAGGTGGCCTTCCGGAAGGCAGCGCTGAGAAATGTCCCTGATGCCAATAAAATACAGAGGTACTGACAGGATAAGGCCCTTTTGAAATGTGACACCTGTGGTTATTTACTTGCTCAGGATAAAAAAGGGTTCTAGCTCATCAGGGCCAGTTTTCACGGGGGTGAGCACAATTTAAGTTAGAGGGACAAACTGAGTACCATGATCCAGGCCTTGAACACCAGGGAGGATGCCCACCACTCCCCAGCTTCCCCAGGGGCTGGAGGCTTGCTCTCTGTGGGCAGCAGGACCAGTGTCTTGCAGACACAGCAGGTGAGCTTCCAGGACAGTCTCTATTTCAAAACCTGACAACCCTGTACCTGGCCTATGATAAGCATTGTGTTTAGCATCCAGGTCTCTTGGGAGGAGGGGAATCATTGAGTCTCTAAGAGCTCAAATTTAAAACACATCTCGGCAGGAATCCATGTCTGGGGTTGCTTGTTTCAGTGAAAGATTAACTCTACAGTTTTGACCTGATGCTGGTACCCAGCTGTCAGTGGGGTGGTTGGTGCTAAAGCTGAAGGAAGGCCTCCATTACTAAGGGTAAGAACCAAGGGTGCCAACAAAAAGAAATTAAGTACAAATCCACCCTACAGCATGAAGAACCTCAAAAACACTGTGAAATCAACACAGCTAGTCAAAAAGGATATATGTTGTATGACTCCATTTATGTGAAACTTCCAGAGGCAAATCTGCATTGAGAAAAAGCACCTTAGTAGCTGCTTAAAGTTTAGTAGGATAGGGAGGTAGGGGGATGAGGGGATAACAGAAAAGAGGTGTGGGGTATCTTCTTGGGGTAATAAAAAAGTTTACAAAATTGATCTGTGGTGGTGTCATATGTACAACTCTGAATAAAGGCCACTAAACTCTAAACAGATGAATTGTATAGTATGTGAATTACATCTCAAAATTGTTAAAAGGAATTAAGGAAGTATTTAATATCATTTATTGTAAAAAATGTTGTCTAACATTGGTTTCTAAGGTTTGGAGTTATGTCCAACTTCCACACTACTCTAAGGAAGGAGCAGGCTTGCCCTCCACATCCCTCCACAGAACTTCTGTTGAGCATGCCGCCAGAGTTTTGACTTACATCCAAAGGGAATTTTATATCATTTTGAGTGGGAACATCAAACTCAAATTTCCTACAACTAAGCAAACTAGAAGACAGGACTTGGGAATCAAGAAGCTTCACTATTATGACAGCAAGCCAAGTTGCAGCGGTGGCAGGGACCTGAGAGGCCTAAGGCCTGTATGGGAGACACTGGCCTCATACCAAACAGAGAAAGCAATTTTACTGCATCCTAGAATGCGGCACCAAAACATAGAGCTGTTGTCAGTTATGGAGGCTAAATGTCCTGGTTACTTCCCTTAAGTGACCTCTCAGCCAATGCAGGGGTAAAGTTGGAACAGCCAGAATGTGGTTCCATAACAAGCACTCCACCAGGTTTTCATCCCTAAGTATCCACCAGCTTGAACAAACATCTAGTAGAAAAGGAAAAACTGTACTTAATTGAAGGCTTAGATATTTACAGTTTTATTTTCACCTGAGAGAAATAACGTATCTAGGGTGAAGCAAGGAGGAGCTAGTTTATGAACATATTTAGTAGATAACATAGCATGGCCACCTCTCTGTAACCCCAGAGGCTTGGGCAAGGTTCTGATCTCAAGGATGTGGCCCCAGATCTGTCCATGGGAATCATTCCTGCCAGACCAAAGAGGGAATTGATGGGCACAACCGAAGGGCTCAGCCAGTGACCCTGCACTGAAAGGAGCTCTGGTTATGAGATTTCAGTTACTATGTATGCACCATTTTGAGAATGGGCTACTTTGATAGCTCTATTAGGTACAGACAAAATGCTATTTTACTTTTTAATCCAATTAGGACTTGCAAAAATAAAACCATATTTCTTCAAGGATCAGCTTTATTCCCTTTTGGCTTTAAAAACATGGTGATTGAGAGCTATTTCATTCTAAGATCTTTGAACAAATGTTTGTCACTTTCATGGCCCATGTCTGGTGATCCCTTAGGCAATTGCTGCTATGGGAGATGGCAGGATATGGAAGTCACCCACTGGAGCTGGGGTGGCATTGGGGCAGGTGGTGTGCATAAAATATAGATCCTGACAGGAAGAAAACATTCTGAAGGGTCAGAATATATTTGAAACTCATGCCACAGATACTAGGTGCCATTTTTACTTTATTTAATGAAAAAAGGGGAGGAACAACAGTAATTTTCATAATACAGAGAAAACAAGTTAGCACTGAAAATAAAAAGAAGGCTGTGTACTTGCCACCAATCTGCTTTGCAGTTCTAGGATTAGTAAATTTAATGCAATCTGTCATTTGTATTTCTGTTTAACAAATTTATAGTTGGCAAAATTAGGGATATGAATCACCACAAGTGAACTACAACTATGAGGAAAACCTATATAACCCATTAAAAAAGTCAATTAAAAATAAACCATAAATATGTGATGCACATTAGTGTAACAAAACCATTTTTGTAAACATTTTCTCCACCATAACATGGGCATGAGGAAAAAGTAAAAACACTGCACTGAATACAAAGTTACTCTGATTTAAATACAGAAAGGTATTAGTTATTAAAGCTTTGATTAAACGTAGACATATTTGTGTTTTGTTTGAAGAGCACTGCTATAATCGTTTTCAATATTCCATGTTTAGTGGTTATCACTGTAATACTGCTTCCTTTATGTAATTTTGCTGTCCTGACACTTTTGTGAAGTCACTACCTTTTTAAAGGAACAAAATCTTCCCTTCTCCAGAGAATGAAATTTTAACAGCTCACAGTCTTCTATGGAGAAACCTAATTGGGCACCTGCTTCAAACTGTAGCAATACAGTTTGGCTGACTTGGTGGTGAGGCCAAGAAGGTGACAACGCAGTCAAGGAGGACAACCTACCCCACAAGGACAAATGGATGGGCCATCTGAGGAAATGAAGCCCCCCAGTGAATTCAATTCTCTTCGACTCAAACACCAAGGGAGTGTCAGGTGGGTGACTGGGGCAAGTAGGACAGGCACTATTCTGCCTTGCGCTCAGACCCCATCACATCTCAGGGAGAACCCAGTTTTTGACAAGTTCTAAACAGCCAGTAATCCCAATGGAACACCATCTGCATTATCTGCATGACACCCCCTTGCATGATCAATATTGAGGTTCAAGTATGTGGAAAATTAAATCTGTGATGCCTTGTCCTTTTACATCTCTTCCATGCTGATATCAGAAGTTTAGAATTTTCTCAAAGATACCTGCCCAAATTTAACCTCTCCAAAGCCATGGAGGACGGGGTATAATGGACCCAGATAGCCACTTCTTTCTTCTCTTGGTGCATATACATGTTCATGGTGGCACATTGTATCTTACTTGAAAAGCCAAAATGTATAGAAAATCTCCAACAATGATTTGGTTTTGAGTCAAGTCCTGTGATGGTGGAACCTAGTCTATCTCAAAAGTCCCTTCCAAAGGTGAGATTAATTCTTCAATCTTCTTCTCTATGTTAACAACAAATTAGTTGAAAAGAACTAGTTTTTTCTACTTTGGACATCAGCATTACTCCAAAGTCATACAAATGGACAAATCATTTCCATTGCCTTGTCCTTCCAAAAGAAAGGAGTGCTTTCTCAAGTGTATCTTGCCTTTATGAGTATGTACAATCAGCTGTTGTTATTGCATTTGTGAGTGCATTTATTTTTTACTAGATTTTCATAATTCAAAGAATAGCCTTTGGCAAAAATGCCAAGCCAGGAGAAAGAGGGTAACAGTGGTCAAAGTGGATGCCAAATAAGATCAGAATGCTGGGCACAGCCTTGGCAAATAGGTGCAAATGACTTATATTTTGGGGAGGTAAGTTCTCCATCTTCATGTTATAATAGAAAACTAACCACAAAGAAGGATTAAGCCTATGAAACACTAAACTTCTGTTTGGTGCAGAGTTCAAAGCAGCCCTCATAAAGTCCTCCCACTTAGAACCCAACAGGAAAAAGGAAGATGGCAGAACTATGATGCTGAGGCTTGTTCCTTTCCCAAGAGACTGCTACCCTTGGAGGAACTGAGTGACCATGGAGCCAAGAAACAAATTATCACCCAAGGTATTTATTACAATGTCATGAACATATTCATGAAGTTGGTTTAAGAAACAGAAAGAAAACAAGAGAACAAGTGAAAGAATGAGAAAATCCAGGGCCTTGATATTACACCTAAAACAAAGGGAGAAGATGTCTTACAAATAAGCAGTATTAACTACATTCTTAAAATAGTTTTAGTGCATTGCATTTTTAGAAAAGGGAAATACCCTCACCCCCCTGGAAAGGTTCCTGAAAAATGAGCAGTTTGTGTGACTATTCTGATATGACCACCTGTCTGCTAACAAAACCCTGAACTGAGAACAATGAGACCCCTTATGTTGTAGGCTACAGTGGTCCACCAACCACTAAGGTTAATATATGAAAACAATGCTTTCTGCTCTCTCTACTTAGAAAGAAGATTGCATCAGTCAGCATGATGAAGCCCTATGGTTATTTCCCATCTTCGGAGACAATTTCTCATGTGCCTACTGAGACCTGTGACAAATAACAGTCAAACTTCAACCTGATAGTTTTGGTATTAAGATTAAATTAAACATTAATGTTTTCCTCCAAAAACATAAACAAAACCACCTCTTAATGCATTAAAAACAATGAGGTAGGCAAAAAAAAATAGTATGTGGTTGAAAAATAAATTTTCCTCCGCCAAGTGCGGACTGTGGTAAAACTGTTGTCGCCCTTCTAGGTTTAAGCAAAAATTAAACCTTAACTGAGGCAGTGCTAATACTGTCACACAACAAAATTCTGGCCATTAGACAAATGCACACATTTTCTTTTTCCTTTTTTTTTCGTTTTAAAGAACTATCTACTCATGATTTAGGCAAAATCTGGTACACAGAAAAATGACTGAGTTCATGATGAAGCCAAAAGAAAAAAAAAAATCCAGATAAAATGGGACACCCATAACCCACCCTATCCTGCCTCCCAAGCCCCGCCCACAAAAAAGTTATCCTAGTAACTGTGTCTTTCACATTTTATAAATATTAACTTCTTAAACCTGCCCCTTCTTCTTTGTCCACATATTATCACATTACAAAAAAGAAATGTCAATTAAATACATTGTTAATGTTACTATATTAAATCTGCTCTTACTTCAGCAAACTGCTCATTAAGACCACCACTCTACACCCCCTTGTGCCCACTTGCAATAAACCAACAGCATTTTCACGGTCTCTACCTTCAGACACCCAAATGACAGAGTCACTCAAAGACAAGGAATTCTGGAGCTGCAGGAAAGGCATTTGCTCTCTGGTTTGATGCTTGATCCAAAACACTGATAGCACCTGATGGTAGAATCTGAACAGCACCAGCTGCATTGCAGCCTTGATTTATTTTTGAGCAAGAAAAAAAAAAAGAAAAAAAAAGGATTGGGGATAAACTGGTAGGAAGAAGAGGAACGAAAGGAGAAAATCCCATGGGCGCTGTCTGCGCAACACAGCTGTCCTGGACTGCCCCGGTGCAGCTCTGAGCTCCAGTTGCAGGAATTCCAAGTACTCAGGATCTGGAAGACTCTGAGGCCAGTGATCCTCACTGCCATGCTTCTACCAGCTCAGAAGAGAAGTCCTGCCCAATGTCATAAAATATACCTGACTGCTGCCACCAGACCGAACAGAGGCAAAGAACACCTGCAAGAGCAAGAGAAAAGATGGGGTTTACTGTGAAAACACAACACTGCCTGAAGAAGCAAAGTTTCCTGCAGTTTCCAGACAGGTAACCCCAGGCCACCAACAATCTCTACATCTTCACATGCAGAAGCTGAAATCCAAAATGTTCTTTTCAAAAGAAAATCTGGGATGACATCAATTTTTTAATTCATAAGGAATGATCATCTGTAGCCAATTTTTATTACAACTATAAGAAGGCTAACTGGTCAAATAACTCCTTGTACGTTGCCATATTTTGAGAACTTCAAAAGGAAAAAATGACGTTTCTGAAACTAGTTTATTTCTTTTACTTCTACTGCAAACATATTCTAAAAGACAAATGTGTTAAGAAAACTCAATGACCAATGGGGAGGACTCCTTAGCAGCCTAATTTTTCTCTTTTAAAAAATTAAGCTAAAAACATATCAGTTATTTCATGACTCTATAAAGTAATTTTGTATCTTTTATTAATATACTCTTGGGAATATGATATCATAAGAGATGAAATTATTTAAGTATCAGAAGTTCAAAAAATATTATATTCATGGCCACATTAAATACACTTGGAAAATATAAGCCAAAAAGCTGGTAAAATCCTGGATAAGGTCTGAGGTTGTATGGATTTTCAAGGTAAAAGATCTGGGAGATATTACGTAGAGAAAAAAGTTACTCCATTAATAAATGGCCTTCTGGATTGCAGGAGAAAGTGGGTCAGTTGTGATGTGGCTTTTGTGTGGAGTATGCAATTGGGTGGGCAGGAGGGCCAGCTGCGAAGTGATCTACTGCTCTCCACTGTAATCTGAGAAGTCAACCTACAGGCTTGTTGCTAAGATATTCATTATATTTTCGTATGAAGCAAGAGGTGGAAATGCTCTTAAGAGGCAAATTTCTAAGGATGCCTCTTAAGAGGTTGTAATTGGCTGCCTCAGGGAATAAGGCATGCTTTTATCCAAATGAACAGGATAGAAAGTGGGGCTTGGCAAAGACCAGCTCCCCTGCTGATGTCCTTCCCAAAGTAGGCAGGGATGAGTCAACACCCATGGTCATCTATCTACTCCACTCCAAAGCTGGTTTTGGGAGGGAATCCCTGCAGAGTGAGTAGGACAAGGATTAAACAAAGATGTGGTCAGTTTGAAAAAGAAAGGTTGTTATACTGGGGCTTGGATGCCCTGGGGTCTCAGCTACAAGAGGTACTTGTGTTTCTGTATAAAATGATTTATACTCTTAGGCATTTCTGACATGCAAACTGTGAAATTACTGCACTAATCAAAAGGCAGACTAACAAGTGGTATCTTTATGATAACACACCAGGGGAGAGGGACCTTCTACCCTCCCCAAATCTGCATGGGTGGTTTCTTCTAATCACAAAAGAACCCCATCCATTTAAGCCTGGCTGCTTTGAACTGCCCTATACCTAAGCCAAACACAGTCTAGGAAGGTCACCTAATGGGGTTTTTAAAACACTCTATATGATAATTTCTGCAAAGATATGTCTCTATCTCCTCATAGGAAACACACACACACACACACACACACACACACACACACACACTATCCCAAACCCCATAAACAGGTCTAAAAATCCACTACTAGAAAGTTCCTTGCGCGCGCGCACACACGCACACACACACACACACACACACACACACACACTATCCCAAACCCCATAAACAGGTCTAAAAATCCACTACTACAAAGTTCCTTGATGAAATTATTTCAGAATCTATCAAAACCCCAAGGAGAAGCTTCACCAAACTCCATGCAAAACAAACCATTGCTAAAAGACAGTAGTAACTAAAAACAATCTATAAGGACACCATTACCTTGTCATTGCGTTCACACAAGAATTTCAGTCTTTGAGCCCTTTTGTGCATAAACACACCATCCAGGTGACCAGTTTCCACCGACCGGATTTCTATGGCCTTTTCTCCCCAGCCCATTGTCTGATTGGATCGAATATATGCTTTTTGAGAGGGAAAAACACGTATTGTCAAAGATAAGGAAACAGCCATGAAAAGATGCTGCTGTTAACACATTCTCTCTCTCCAATCCCCCCCACCCCCAACATCTAGCATTTAAGAGTATTTGTTTTAAGGAACTCTGCCTTTGTAAACTTTTGTTCTATCCTGGGAAACTGTAATCTGAATCAATGGTTGAATCTATTAATTTCCTTGAGTCACTTCTTCCTTATCTTGAGCAATGACCCAATGAGTTTACAGTTTACTGCTCATATTTTCATCAAATCAGTCATGAAAGGAGGCAGGAAGAAGAAATGACAATTAGACAGAGACAATGACTTAACTGCAACAAAACCAAAATTGTTTGAGGATATAAACTTAAAGCCATGAAAATGTCATCTATCCACTATCATTTCTGCATCTTTCTTCATGAATGCATTTCAGGATACAAGAGGTTGTGTCTCTGGTTGTGGGTCTGCCACTTACAAGAAGCAAATCACATACCTTTCTCTGTCTCCCTTTACTTGCCACAATCAGTCAACAACATCTGTCCTACTTTTCCTGAATGCCGTAAGGATTAAATAAAGGATTGTCAATAACAAGAGTCTTAAAAAGTGTTCAATAATTACTTGAGTTTTGTTCTAAGATAGTCCCATGGTCTACAATCTCACTTTCCACCACCTATTACCAACTACTCTGTTGATAAACACATGCAGTTTTAGAGAAAGCTCTACTTTTACAAATGCTGCCTTCTCCTCTGAGTGATACATACCTACAGATGTTGGCATCTCTCCCCACTGCAGGACCACATCCTTGGTGATCCTTCCATAGGTATTCACATAAACCCCTTCATCTTCATAGCACACCAGAAGCTCCATCCCATCTGTGTTGGGGAGGATGATGATTGCATGGGGTTTGATGCTACACTGGATCTAGAGAACAGGAACAAAGTACAGGGAAGCAGGTTTGTGGCTATTTCTATCCTGCAAAAGTTCTCACCAAGACTGTCTCGGAGAATGCACTAGTTCATATTCCTAGAGATAAATACAGCAACTGGATAACATTTTGGAAAATCAAATGCAATCTATATCCCAAAGTCTACCTTTTACAGGTCATATACTCTGAGTTCACATTTTCTGAGGTCCTTGGAACACATTAAGATTGTAGGTTCCATTTAAGAAACTACGTTCCTCAAATCACTCCCAAACCAGGGATTTTCTGACTTATTTGCAACTGCCCCAATCCATCCCATGTTAGTCAAAGCCAGGGCTAAGAGGTTTCAGGAGGGCTTCAGAGGAGCCAGGAGAGACCATTTCCACTTGTCTCAGAGCATGGAGCTATGACAATGGCGTGGCACTTAAATACTCACCCCCACACAAGGGGAGGTAAGGAATCCCTGCTTGTGTTAGTTCACTAAGCAGAGTAAAGAAAAAGTCAAAACAAAATGAAGCCAGTCAACCAACCATAGAGTGTGGGTTCTTTCTTACGTGTGTTGGTAGATAAATGTCATAGACTGATCCTGAATCCACATCAACAGCATGGAACCCAGTACAGGATCCATAGATCACTTTCAACCTCTGGCCTTCCTCCACAGTGAGATCCACCAGTAATGGCTTATGTACCAATTCTCCAAACGACTACAAACAAGTACAAACAAGTAATCAAGAGGGAAGCAGTAAGATGAAGTAGACCTTATTTCTAATAGGTCAAACTAGAGAAGCCAAGCCCAAGTTACAACCAAAGGTAACAATACTTTAAAAGTATGTTTTTAATTTATCATGCTTTTGTTTGTTAACAAGAACTTAGAAAACACTTCTTCCAGAAGCCATGTTCCAAATTCTCCCTACGTATCCCAAGAATTCTGCTCTGTCACTTACTATTCTGTTGTATGTCTTAGTGAGAAAAACATGAAGATGAAATAATCAGGACTTTCTAAAGCATGCTATTCAACTCTTCAGAGGCAGACAATGCACAAAGAGGAGGAGTTGTAGGAGTCACTGAGAATCTTATCGGCATAATTATCCCAGTAACTATTTGACTTCTATTTGACATTATTAGACTTCTACTTTCATTCCAACTAGAATGGTATAGTGACAAAGGGCTGCAATATAAAGGCCGGGATGGCCTTAGTTCTTCATTAATATCAGTACCTACAGCTCACAACACAGATTGAAATAAGGTATTAATAGCAACTAGTACAGTATCTGTAAAATAAAGAATTTATTAAGAACAGATATCAGAAGATCACTGTAATTTATAATGAATTACTTTCATTCAATAATACATAGATTTATTTTTGAAGCAAATGTGACAATCCCATTTAGCCTGCCTAACTGGGAATTAAGCAATAAGCAATCTAAATATGTCAATTTTCCAAATAATTAAAGCTTATCCTGAATAAAATATACCAAAAATATTTTTAAAAATAAGTAAATAGAATCATTATGGATGAAAACATCTTAATTTCTTACCCTCCACTAAACAGTCCCAGGGACTATGCTCAAGGTTTAGTGCCTAATATTAGAAATTATGTTATTAAGTTATTTATAGGATCTAATGTCACATTAATATCATTTTAATTAAAAATTTCATACATAGGTATTTAGTACAAATATAAATATATTTATAAATACTATAATTTATAAATATAAAAATATAAATATTAACTATAAATAAAAATATCCATATAAAGTAAATGTTAATATTTTTCTACAATTTTCTTTAAATGAAAGCAGTACATTATACATATTTTAATCTCCTTTTCTATTTAAGTTGTAATGCTACTCATTCCTTGTCCTTCAGACTTTTTGTAATTTAATTTTTAATTAGTACTTTACTGAATATATACTTTAAATTAATTAATTTGATTAGTACTCTTGAATATATACCTTAAAGCTGTCAATTGTTGGATACTTTTTTGTTATCTAAAGATTTATACATGTATATCCATGACTTTAGGTGGAAGGTCAGGGTCAGTTTTTTAAATGGAGGTGGTGTTATTTTGTCTTTTCCGTTGTTAACATATTGGCACATTGATCACAGCATCTACACAACATTCAGCCCTCTCCATCTCACACTCTGAGGACTTGAAAGCAGATAGCTAGGCTATGACATTAGAAATGGCCACTCTTATGAAAAGTTAAGCACTCTATTAGTAGGCAACTTTTAAATGATCAGTTTTAACTGTTCAGAGCCTTTAAAATTATTCCCTGGTCACGTGTGCATGGATAATGCTACTTTTAAGTGCACCTGATGTTGTTACCTTAAAGGCCATAAATTTGTGATATGGCTTGGGTGCCCATGCATAAACTTCCACAGAATTCTTCAAGGCAATTACGAGAAATTTGATTCTTTCATATTTTACTGAAAAAACAAATGAGAGAAACAAGTCAGTATCAACATGGAACTCTAAATTCTTTTGGTTGTCTTTCAAACTTTATAAAAACGACTTCCAGTTCATCCAAACCAACAAGTCAAAAATGTTGATCGAGATCAAGCTTTACAATTTCCTTTTCAAGTTCTTTAATGTGTAATTCCTCCTGTTCCTATAGTTCTTGATGCTGTGTTGGACTCAATTCCAATACTCTGGTTACCACCACTGAGTACTTTCACTAATGTTCCTAATCTTATGTCGCAAGTATTTAACTATCAAGAGCAATGCCAGCCATACCACCCTAAAGTCTCATGGGCTCAGTGTTACTTGAAAAGAATAACTGAGACTCATCAGTCAAGAAGCTTCTGAATCACATAAAGAGGTAGATCACTCCCATGGCCTCTTCTGAGTCCTACATGGAGCTTACAGACTGAGGAACATAGAAGGCTATACCAAAATATTCATTGACCGAGTGTGAATTCTATCTATTTCTGTGTATAAGAACAAGTGTCACTTCAAATCACTTCTTGAGCTATAGAGGTGATAATTGCTAGGATCGTTCCAAAAGCTGTATACCAAAAGAATAGTAGTAAAGAAAATCTCCATCCCTGGCTGGTATGGCTCAGTGGATTGAGTGCCAGCCTGCAAACCAGAGTTGTGGGTTCAATTCCTAGTCAGGGCACATGCCTAAATTGCGGGCCAGGTCCCCAGTCGGGGGCATGTGAGAGGCATCCACACATTGATGTTTCTCTCCGTCTCTTTCTCCCTCCCTTCCCCTTGCTCTAAAAATAAATAAAATCTTTAAAACATTTGGAAAAAAGAAAATCTTCAACTTGTAAAAATATATGTATACACACATGCACACATCCACACATATGCACTCACAATGATACCCACAATGAGCACAAACATACACGTTCACACATCCCCCCACACAGGTACACTGCAGTGCACCCACATAACACACATACCGCAGTGTACACACACTGACACATGTGTGTGCACACAAATTCCTCCTTTACACAGCTGTTTTAGGTCTCTCACAGCCAGGTAATTCTGCTTAAAAACAGACACGCTGAGGGGCCCTGAGCACATGTGACTTCTGATCAGACCCTCCAGTTTCTTTACAAGTTATCTAAACTCACACTATGACTTGACTCTTCCTTTGTATATGAGACTACTTGTTAACTTGATACCTCTCCTTGTTAAAGTCCATATACTGTCACTTCCAAATAGTTCTGACATTAATATTAAGACACAAAAGATTACAAAAGGTTGTCCGAACTAGTGCTATTTAATTGGATTTTCTGTGACTTTGGAAAAGCTTTATACTTGTATTGTTTAACTTGACAGTGACTAGTTACATGTGGCTATCAGGTCCTTGAAATGTACTAATGCCAATGAAAAAATAAATTTTGAGGTTTATTTCATGTTAATTAATTTAAATATAAATTTAAATAGCACACCTGCTTACACAGTACAGCACAGGTCTTGATAAAATGAATACAACTTGTTAAATGTATAAAAATAACAAATGAATGGTATCACACAGTCATTATCTCCAGAAAATGTTGTGATTCATTATGCAGGAATGAGAAGACTGAGGGTGGTTGTTTTTCTTTTTTTTATGAAAAACCACTTTCCCTCTAATACATCTGCCTCTAGCTCCCTCTGTAGGATAATCTATTCATAACATTTCAGCTCTTTATGAGCTTTTTCATTAAATTTAACCTTGGATGATTTCAGTTCTACCTCAACAAGTAAAACTGTTTCATATACACATAACAAAGAAAATTCTAATCCCAAAATCTATACCAAGGTGACAGTATTATTTTTTGATATCACTTAGAATCATTCTAATAGTGGGGTGGCTCCTATAATCATTATTAACCAATGAACTGAGGGTTGTGGACAGACTACTTAAATGAGAAAATAGTATCAAGAGCTGTAACATCCCTGAGAGCAGAGAACTATAGTATACATTTTCATAAATACAGAAAAAAAATCATATAAGCAGAAATCATGTTCACTAGATCCCTTACATTAGTAAGTCTTATAGACCATTTGGTGATCTCAACTTCCCACTTCAAATGATATGTTAGAGTATATCACCTCTCCCATAAAACTTTAATTTGACTAAGCTCCATTATTTTCAAACTTTGTACTGATATTTTATTTTTATACACATACTTTTGTTTCATTCTTGTGAGATATGATTTCATGAGAACCACAGAATGCATTCCACAAAGAAAAAAACACAGTTGCCATGTGATGCTGAGTGGCCAACTAGATTCACTTACTGGCTAAGAGCAGAGTAGCTTTGCACAATGCTCTTAATCCAAAATAACAATGATAGCTCCTGGGGCAAATCTCATACATTCTATCAGACTGCCAAGGACTCCTTAGTCCTCAGTCTTTTAAATGGAGAATAAGCCTGAAGCACAAAGGGGAACTCCAAATAGACTGGCTTTCCTTTGGCAAGGCTTTCTTAAAAGTTTACTTGGAACCACATCTTACAGAGAAGATTGTGAACTGTCAAAGAGAAAGGGTGAAAAGACTCTCTCACAAGATGAGCTGCATGGATGAGACAGACAGAGGGCAGAGTGAGATATCTGTTCAAAGAACAGGAGAATTTCAAATGAACTAATTAAATCCTGGAAGAACAAAACCCTTATGACTGTCCTGGAACTCACCAACTTTATAGTGTACACATCCTTCCAAATCCCCGACAGTTGTCCACCCCTGCTTCTTCTCAACTTCTGGATCATTGTGAAGGATTTTGTTTCTTAACCAGGACAAATAGTAGACACGTAACTTATCCTTTTTGCCTAGCAAAACAAATACAAATATTTTACACATATATTCAAAAGTAGTTATCATCATCAATAAGCACAGTAACCAAAAGAAACCTCAATAAACAATAAATATCACAGCCAAAGGGAACCATTTTGTATCAATTTTACTAGAAACCAAATTCAAGCTATTTGGATGGACTTATGAAACTCAAGAATTATCATGAGCTATAAGGGGAGATTTTAAAAAAGTATTTATTTATTTATTGACAGAGGGGAAGGGAGGGAGAAAGGGAAAGAAACATCAATGTGCAAGAGATACATGGATTGGTCAGTTGTCTCTTGCACGCCCCCATCTGGGGACCCGGCCCACAACCCAGGTATGGGCCCTGACTGGGAATTGAACCAGCAACCTTTCGGCTCACAGGCTGGCACTCAATCCATAGCCACACCAGCCAGGACTAAAAGGAGAGATTTTAAAAGAATAAAGAACTCGCACTTATGTGGACGAACAGTATCAATAAACCAAAGTAATACAAATACCTTCACAACAATACAATCAAGAGAGCCTGTAAGATAATTTTACATGTATTATGTCATCTGATTCTCAAAACCTTCCAACAGAGCTGTTATTTACCATTTGATAGCACAAGGGTTAAATAAATCACCCAAGTGAGACCTGAATCCAGCAAAAGGCGAGCCATTAATTGGAGATGTGTGTAACTTACAAAGCTGAAAAAGGACTCACATCTAGAATCTGTAAAGATCTCTTATAAATCAATTAGAAGATAACCCAACAAAAAAACTGGGTAAGCAACTAGAATAAGCAAAAAAAGTTATCTCACAGATACATAAAGAGATATTTGCTTTCAATAGTCAGTCATAAATGTATATTAAAACCATAATGAAATACAATTTCATATACCTCTCAGTGTCTAGAATTAAAAAGAGCAAAAATACTGAAAGCAGGAAACATGTGGAATAACTAGAAATTTCAGAAATTAGTGTCATAAACTGTTAGAATCACTTTGAAAAGGTTGGTATTATCCACTAAACTAGGATATACAAAATGTATACCCTGCTATGATGCAGTAATTTCTCTCCCAATATACAAGTGTGTATATGGTCCCCTAAATACTTGAGCAGGAATGTTCAGAGCAGCAATGTTCATAACAGTCCAAAATAGAAAATAACATGAATGATGAATGTTTATCAATAGCAGAATGAGTGAATAAATTGTGATGTGGTTGTACGTAAGAATAAAGAGGAAAAAAATACCACTATAAACCAAAAAAAAAAAAAAAAAAAAAAAAAAAAGGTCTATGACCATATGAATAGATGCAGAAAAAGCATTTGACAAAAACCTAACACTCATCTCATGATAAAAGAAAAAAAACCTCAGGCAAATAGAAATAACGGGGAACTGCTGCAATTTGATGAAGAACATCTACCTAAAACTTACAGCTAACATCATACCTAATGGTGAGAAACCAGATACTTTCCCCTTAAGATCAGGAAAGGAAGGGAAGGATGTCCCCTCTCACCACTCCTATTAACATCACACTGAATGTCTTCTATTGCAATAAGACAAGAAAAGGAAATAAAAGGTTTACAGACTGGGAAGAAAGAAATAAAACTACCTTTGTTTGCAGAAGATATGACTGTCTAGGTAGAAAGTGTCAAACAATTAGCAAAAACTTCCTAGAACTAACAGTGATCATAACAAGGTTGCAAAATATTATGTTAATACATAAAAGTCAATGGATTTCCTATATACTTGTAAAAGCAATTGGAAATTGGAAATCAAACACAGTCTGAAAAGGCTACATACTGTATGATTCCCTCTATAATAGTGAGGAAAAGGCAATATAGAGATAGTAAAAAAGATCAGTTGTTTCTAGGGGCTCTGAAGTCTGTTTGATACTGTAATGGTGGATAATTATGTATTTGTCAGAATCCACAAAATGTACACCAAGAGTGAACCCTAATGTAAACTATGGACATTAGTTAATAATTGATTCATCAATTGTAACAAATGTACTAAGTCAATGCAAGATAATAGGAGAAACTGGGAGTGGCTGGGGAATAGTATGGGAATTGTCTACACTTTTTGCTCAATTTTTCTGTAAACCTAAAAACTACTTAAAAAAAAAGTAGCCAGACACAAAGGAATACCTATCATTTTACTGTTTATATGACTTTAGTTCAATGAAGGCAAAACCAATCTAAGGTGTTAAAGTCAGGGCCATGCTTCCCTGTGGGGGAAAAGAGGGCTGTCTGTGGCTGGCAGGTAGCATGAGGGAGCTTCTGGGGTGCTCAGATTGTTTCTTTACCAGGGTGGGGGCCACATGGATGAATTCTAATTGTGACAATTTATTGAGCTGTACACTTTTTATACTATGCCTTATACTTCTTTCTAAGTTTTAAGAATTTGGGAAAATACTAAATGTGGAAAATAGTTAACATGTTAAGTGAAACAAAGACCACATCATTTTATGCACAGGGTTTTATTCCCATGTTGTGAGATATATTTATAGAAAAGAGAAGAAAATACAATAAAATGTTAGTAAAAGTTATTCCCAAGATAGGGTTACATTTATTCTTCCTAAATTTTTCTATTTTGGAAGCTTCCTACAGAAGATATGTATTACTTTTATGACTTTAAAAGCTATTAAAAGCTACTAAAGAAAAATTTAAAAAATTAGACCAAAAAAATTATCACTGGTATCAACTGTTTATCAATCCCCATGAATCATCATGTTCACTTAGTCAAGAATGAAGTTGAGATCATTTTTAGTTGCAGAGTTATTTTTTTATTTCAGAGTTATTTTAGATGCAGAGTTATTTTTCTATTTCTATTTTTCTATTTTTCCACCCCCATCAACACTCAAGTTTAAAATGGTTGTTTTCTCACTTAAGTGTGACGGTGAAACTTTTGTATTTCAACACCTTTACTTGAAAACTAAAGTAACTGCAAGAAACTTGTTACATATAAACAAATATAACAAGCTTGAGTTAGTAGGTAACTAAATTAAAATCACTACTGGTTATTAGAAGACCCATTTAAAGTCTTATAATTTTATATACTCTTGATTCCCAGCACTAATACAAATTAATAGGAAATTATGATCTATGAAAAATGGATATCTATGGCCAAAGTTAAGTAAGCTACAAAAATGTTTGTAAACAATGTTTACATAAAAGGGGGAAAAGATAAACCAAAAGACTTAGAGCAGAAGATAAGTAAATAGTAACATATCTGTGCAAAGAAATACTTGGTAGCCATGTAAAATGAATATAATGAAAGAATGTTTAATGACACTGGAAGAGCAGGCTACATGGTTTAGATCAGTAACACCAGCTCTAACTTGAGGACAGTGGTTTCCATGGGTGAGTGGAAGGGACTAACTGTGTACAACAGTGTTTTAACATCTACTAAAACCAGTTCGTCAGTACATGGGTGTCATATTTTCTCATTATTCTTCTCTGGATGTTTGAAATAGTTCATAAACATTTTTTACACAGGTTTTTTTCCCTTTGTAAGTGGGTATTTTGAGTGTACATAAGTGTAAAAGATTGCGAGTCAAAAACTGAGAAATCAATACATGTTATCTTCCCTTTTTATTTCTCTTACTGCTTTTCTACAGTAGTTTCTTTCTGAATAATGACCATTTATTGTATCTTACTTAAAAAGTGCTTTCTGAAAAGAAACTTAAAGTGTTAATTGATGTAAGAAAAAATACATTACATTTACTATCACGGCAAGGAATAGCTTCTTTTGCATGAAAGAATACCATGGAGGAAGTGAACCCAAACCTATGAACTGGATGAGCCAAATTAAACCCAGCAACCAACAGAGAACAGTGTATGGGTCATTTGGGAGATGTCAATTACAAAACGAATGCTCCTGTGCCTTTTAAGACAGCTCTTAAGAGGAGGCCCAGGTTAAGTTGCACATTTGGGTCCCCTCTGAGTAAATTTTCCTACCACATTATCATAAAATTACCCTACGGTCTCATTTAGACATTACTTCAGAAAATGAGCTAAATGAATCTTAGTGCTGGGAAGTACTATGTTTCAAACGGTACTATAATCCTGCTTTACCAAACAATACCTACCAGATATAGTCACTAAGACATTCAAGCCTTCAAGGACATCCATTTGCTGAAATCGTCTTCGGTTGATCAGAGGATATACCTTCCCTTGGCCACTTCTGTCCAGCAGCATCAGGCCACTTTCGGTACCCACTAACAAATTCACTCCTGTTTCAAGGACACAGAAAGGCATAAACTTTACACCATGCTTGGCAGACAGCCTGCTGTATGGAAAGGATAACACCACCTACTTGGCAGAGTGTGCCCTTAACCACCCACAAAAGCAAATGCTTAGAAGAGCAACAGGTTAAAGTAATGAAACTGCAAGAAATCACCATACAGAAGTAACAGTGAAATAATTTAATTAAACATAAAAAAGGCCATAAGGGTGAAAGTGAGCAAGCCTCATGACTCTGACTTCTTCCAAACTCCGCCAGTTCCTGTGCTTCCTCATCTCCCCAGAATGTTTTGAGCCCACAGTCTCCTTGGTATGAGAGATTCTGCACCTTGTTTGCCACAGTAGACATCTGAACAAACCTTTGTGTCTCATACCATGATCTCCGATGCTTCTATTATCTATCATTATTTTCATCGGAATGGCTATGTATAGCCATTAAATGCTTAACAGTTCATGACAATCTGGCTTCAATCACTCAGTTAAAGGTTTTCTTAAAGACCATTCTCCCTCATCAAGAAACAAAGATATGCATTGTCCTCTGTCACTCAGTTTCTCAGTAATATTAACATACTGTGACCTCCCCATGGGACCATGCCAGCTTTCTGATAGCATGTTGAATGTCTCTACACTCTCCCCAGCTGCATTCCTCTCCTTCCTCCTCACTTCCACACATCTTCTCTCCTTAAATACTGACATTTCCTTTGCTGCTTATCTGCTGCAGTAGCATCTCAGAACTATCAACTCCTACCTCATTCCCCACCCAGAAAGAAATCTCTGCTTTCTACCTGCTGTAAATTTCTGCTGACACCAGCATGTCAACTGTTACCATTTCCATTAACAGCACCAACCTCTCCCAGAACCACTCCCTCAAACTAGACAAACTTATCACCCAAACCAGAGGGACCTGCTTCTTTTTCTTTCCTTCTGCTTACACCCTACTTCAGGCTTTGTCCATATTAAAACAAAAATCTAATGAACAGAGACCTTAACTGAGACTGCTACAACACCTTCCCCTCCACTTTCTTATTAATGCACATCAAAAATCCTACCTTCCCAACATAGGAGCACCCAAATATATAAGGAAAATCTTCGAGAATATCAAGAGAAATATAGATAGCAATGTACTGACACTAGGGGATTTTAACATGGCACTGTCAACAATGGATAGGTCTTCCAAACAGATCATCAACAAGGATATTATGGAACTGAATGGCGCATTAAATCAACTGATATACATAGAACCTTTCATCCCAAAGAAGCAAAATACACATTCATTCCAAATGCACATGGAATATTTTCAAAGACAGACCACAAAACAAGCCTCAACAAACGCAAGAAAACTAAATCATATAACGAGCATTTTCTTGGACCACAAGGTCTTGAAACTAGAAACCAACCTCCAGGAAAAAACTCAAAAACATTCAAACTCATGGAGACAGAACAGCATGCTATTAAACAATGAAGGGGTCAATAATGAGACAAAAGAAGAAATCAGAGAGAAGAGGAAGATGGCGGAGGAGTGAATGGGACTCACCCTGACCTCCTCCCAAGACCAAACAGGAATTGAGACTAAATAGTGGAGAAATCACCTGGAAAACAACAGAACAATAGAGGGAGAGTAGCCTTGGAGCCCCGGAGAGTGGATTTGACTCTCACACATCCCAATGGGTGAGAAGTGCGGTGGAGGCTCGAGAGGGTGGGCTGGGCACCCTCAGGCACCAGCACCAGAGGGACATTGAAACGGCCAGTTGGAGCCCCCTGAGAAGAACAGGGCCTGAACCATAAGCAGGGACCCATAGACTACGGGAGCTAAAACCAGGAAAACAAACAGACAAAACACAACCCCGAAAAGCTCAGGGGGGCTCTCTGCCAGAGAAAGGCGGCTGGGGATGCAAAGAGACATTTAAAGGGCCAAGACAGAAATTTGCTGTGGCAGCCACCCTCCTTGATCTCTGGGTAGAGACGGCAGCACAGTGGGCTGGTGCCTGGGAAAAGATTGGTGAGGAAAACTCTGTGAAGAGAACTGAGATGGTGGCTGGCGGAGCCCAGCTGATAACTCACCTCCCACTCTGCAGCTACCATCTGGCTCAGGCATAAGGGAACAAATTAACCTCCCTTTTGTGTGCTCTGCACACAGCTTGTGCGCGTTTGAGCTGGGGGGCTAAGTGCAGATGAGCTGGAAGAAATAGAGGATCCCTGGCCTAAGGGTTCACACAGCTGCATAGAGAGCCTTGGGGAGAGACTAGAGACGGAGGCGCAGGGGAAAAAACGGGAGGAGGAACAGGGGAGTCCCAATTCCCTCCCCATTAGGTAGTTTCCATTTTGAACTAGGAGGAAGTACCCGCAAAGAAGCAGAAGGAGGGCGGCACGGACGGACGAGCCAGATGGCCCACAATTACAACGCGGTCCGCAGAAATAGTGGATGCCTGGCAGAAGGGGTAACAGAACTGCTCAGAGACCCCTGAGGAGAGACCGAAGACAGAGGTGTTGGGGAAAGAATGGGAGGAGGAAACGAGGAGTCTGGACTCCTTCTTCTTTCGTAGTCTCCATTGTGAAGGAACAGACCACACCCCCAAAGAGCCAAAATCTGAAAAGCACACAACAGACAGCCCAAAACCACCCAGTGCAGGGGCGCACACTCGCGCCGACGGGGCCTGCGAGGGAGTGCGCAGATGGGCGAGGGCAGGCGTAAACCAACCCGCGTGGGCCCAAGAGTGCAAAGCTATCCTCAAAAATAGTGGATCCCGGGTCGAAGGGGTCACAGAGCTGCCCAGAGTCCCTGGAGGAGAGACTGGAGACAGGATTAACCGGAGAGTCAGGGAGCTGACTTCTTCCCATTTCCGTAGTCTCCATTTGGCAAGGGCAGGCGATGCTCCCGAAGAGTCAGAAGAAGAGAAAGCACACAATAGAAGACCCTAAACTGACCGGTCCCGGGGTGCCCACTGGGCGCGGGCACCAACACAAGTGCCTGAGGTTGGGCGAATAAGTGCCCAGACGGGCTGGAGATCCTATTGGGCCTCAGAGCGCGCTCAAGGAGCCAGCGTGAGAGTGCAAAGTGATCCACAGAAATAGTGGACCCCTGACTGAAGGGGTCACAGAGCTGCCCAAAGCAGGAGTCAGACACAGACAATAGACTTCTGGAAAGCTCAAACAAACGACCCAAGATCATATAGGGTCAACAACTGACATCATCAGAGCCAAGCTGAGAAAGAAAACTAAAGAAAAATGAATGAATGAATGAATGAATAAAAGACTTACCTAATACCATAGAGTTTAATTCACAAAGTTAGGAAATCTAGACAGCCCAACTGAAGCAGAAGCAAAAATAAATAAATTACCGAACAGACTCTCACAAAAATGGGAAGAAAAAGAAGTTCCCACCAAATGAGCTGAAGAGAGGAATCCCCACAGAGAGAGCTAAATGAAATAGAGGAAAGGGAACCACCAGATACTGAATTCAAAACAATGGTCCTAAGGAAGCTCAATGAGCTCAGCAAGCTCAAAGATAACAATGAGACACTGCAGAGAAACTATCAGGATCTTACAACAAACTATATCAACCTGGGAAAGGACATAGAAACTATCAAGAAGACACAAGAGGATATGAAGAATACCATTTCTGAATTGAAGAACACAGTAGAAGGAATCCAAAGCAGGCTGGATGAAGCTGAGAATCGAATCAGTGACATGGTGGATAAAGTAGAAAAAAGCTCCCAGAAAGGACAAGAAATGGAAAAAAGACTCAAAAACAACGAAGAGGCATTTAGGGAAATGCAGGACAACCTGAAATGCAATAATAGCCACATAATAGGGATACCAGAAGGAGAAGAAGAGGAGCAAGGGATAGAGAACCTCCTCGAAAAAGTAATGATGGAAAATTTCCCCAATTTGAGGAAAGAAAAGGTCTCATGGATCCAGGAGGCACAGAGGGCCCCGCTCAAGAGAGACCCAAGGAGGTCCACTCAAAGACACATCATCATTAAAATGGCAACTATCAAAGACGAGGAAAGAATCCTCAAGGCAGCAAGGGAGAAGGAGAAAGTAACATACAAGGGGGCCCCAATACGGCTAGTAGCTGACTTCTCAACAGAAACACTACAACCCAGACGGGAATGGCAACAAATATTCCAAGTCATGAAAAGCAAGAGCCTACAACCAAGGTTGCTCTGTCCAGCAAGGCTCTCAATTAAAATAGAAGGGGAAATGACTTTCACAGACAAAAGAACACTAAAAGAATATGTCTCGAGCAAACTAGCACTCCAAGATATGCTAAAGGGACTGGTTTAAGAAGATGAAGGAAAAGAGTGAGAAAAAGAAAAACACAGGTAAAAAGAGAAAAAATGAATAGGTTTCTATCAGTAATAGCTCTGAATGTAAATGCACTAAATGCCCCAATCAAAAGACACATGATAGCTGAATGGATAAGAAAACATGACCCACACATTTGCTGCCCACAAGAGACCCACCTCAGAGCCAAAGACCTACACAGATTGAAAGTAAAGGGATAGAAAAAATATTCCAAGCAAATGGGCAAGAGAAAAAGGCCGGGGTTGCCATACTTCTATCAGACAAAGTAGATTTCAAAACAAAGGCCATAAAGAGAGACCCAGAGGGGCACTTTATCATACTTAAAGGAAGTATCGATCAAGAAAACATAAACATTGTAAACTTCTATGCCCCCAATATATGAGCATCCAAATATATAAGGAAAATCTTGGAGGACTTCAAAAAAGATATAGACAGCAACACACCGATACTACGGGATTTCAACACCCCACTGTCAAAAATCGACAGATCTTCCAAACAAAACATAAATAAGAATATTGTGGAGCTGAATGACGCACTGAATCAAATAGACTTAACTGACATATATAGAACCTTACATTCCAAAGAAGAAAAATACACATTCTTTTCAAAGGCTCACGGAAGTTTTTCAAAGATAGACCACATGACAGGACACAAAGAAAGCCTCAGCAAATTCAGGAAAATAGAAATAATATCAAGCATTTTCTCAGACCACAAGGACATGAAACTGGAAAACAACCTCAAAGAGAAACTTCAAAAACTTGCAAACTCATGGAGACTGAAGAGGAGACTATTGAACAATGAATGGGTCAATAATGAGATAAGAGAAGAAATCAAAAAATTTCTGGAAACAAATGAAAATGAACAGACAACAGTCCAAAACCTATGGGACACAGCAAAGGCGGTCCTGAGAGGGAAGTTCATAGCAATACAGGCTTACCTAAAAAAGACAGAAACATTTCATATAAAAGACCTAACACTACAACTTCAAGAACTGGAGAAACTACAACAAATAAATCCCAGAGCAAGTAGAAGGAAGGAAATAGTCAAGATTAGAGCAGAACTGAATGACATAGAGATGAAAAGAACAATTGAAAGGATCAACCAATCCAGAAGCTGGTTCTTTGAAAAGATTAACAAAATCGCCAAGTCTTTAAGCAGACTCATCAAGACAAAAAGCGAGAGGACCCAAATAAATAATATCAGAAATGGAACAGGAGAAATAACAACTGATACCACAGAAATACAAAGGATTGTCAGAAACTACTATGAACAATTATATGCCAAGAAATTGGAAAACCTGGATGAAAGGACACATTTCTAGAAAAGTATAATCTTCCAACACTGAAGGAGGAAGAAACAGAAAGCTTGAACAGACCGCTAACAGCTAGGGAATTGAAGCAGTAATCAAGAAACTCCCGGCACACAAAAGCCCTGGGCCGAACGGTTTGACAAGAGACTTTTACAAAACACTTAAGGAAGATCTAACCCCTGTCATTCTCAGACTATTCCAAAAAATCCAAGAGGAGGGAAGACTCCCAGACTCTCTTTATGAGGCCAGCATCACCCTAATCTCAAAACCAGATAAAGACCCTACAAAGAAAGAAAACTACAGGCCAATTTCGCTGAAGAACATAAATGCCAAAATCCTCAACAGAACATTGGCAAACCTCATCCAGCAATACATTAAAAAGATTATCTACTACGATTTAGTGCGATTCATTCCAGGGATACAGGAATGGTTCAATATACGCAATACATCACATAAATAAAAGAAAGGACAATACCACATGATCTTCTCGATAGATGCAGAAAAAGCATTCGATAACGTACAGCAGCCATTTATGATCAAAACACTCAGCAAAATGGGAATGGGGCATTCCTCAATGTAAGAAAGGCCAAATATGAAAAACCTACAGCCAACATCATACTCAACAAGCAAAAACCGAAAGCTTTCCCGCTAAGAACACAACAAGGATGTCCGCTTTCACCAGTTCTTTTCAACATGGTATGGAAGTCCTACCCACAGCGGTCAGACAAGAAAAAGAGATAAAAGGCATCCAAATAGGAAAGGAGGAAGTAAAACTATCATTGTTTTCATATGACATGATAGTGTACATAGAAAACCCTGTAGACTCTACCAAAAAACTACTCAGCCTAATAAGTGAATCTGGCAAAACAGCAGGATAAAGGCAATATTCAGAAATCAAAGGCATTTTTGTATATCAGCAATGAAACAGAAGAAGAAATCAGAAAAAAAAATACCATTTGATATAGCATCAAGAAAAATAAAGTACCTAGGAATAAATTTAACCAAGGAGGTAAAAGACCTGTACACAGAAAAGTATACAACATTGAAGAAAGAAATTAAGGAAGACACAAATAAATGGAAGCATATACCATGCTCATAGAATGGAAGAATTTATATCATCAAAATGTCCATACTACCCAAAGCAATTTATAGATTCAATGCAATCCCTATTAAGATACCAATGATGTATTTCACAGAAATAAAATAGACGTTTCAAAAATTTATTTGGAACCATAAACGACCCTGAATTGCCGCAACAATTCTGAGAAAGAAAAACAAAGTAGGAGGGATCACAATACTGGACATCAAACTATACTATAAAGCCACTATACTCCAAACAATCTGGTACTGGCACAAAAACAGACCCATAGACCAGTGGAACAGAATAGAAAGGCCAGAAATAAGCCCAGGTCTATATGGGCAACTAATATTTGACAAAGGGGGCAGAAGCATAAAATGGAGCCATAATAGCCTTTTCAACAAATGGTGTTGGGAGAGCTGGACGGCTACATGCAAAAAATTGAAATTGCATCATCAGCTGACACCATACACAAAAATAAACTCAAGATGGATAAAAGACTTAAATATAAGTCACAACACCATAAAGGTCCTAGAGGAGAACATGGGCAGGAAATGATCAGATATCCCACGCAGCAATTTTTTTCACCGATATGTCTCCTAAAGCAAGGGACATAAAGGAAAGAATAAACAAGTGGGACCTCATCAAAATAAGAAGCTTCTGTACGGCTAAAGAAAACATCAGCAAAATGAAAAGGGAACTAACTGTATGGGAAAATATATTTGGTAATGATACATCAGATAGAGGTTTGATCTCTAAGATACATAAAGAACTCACAAGACTCCACTCCAAGAAGATCCAATAAAAAAATGGGCAAAGGACTCGGGCAGACACTTTTCCAAGGAAGAGATACTGAGGGCCCAGAGACATTTGAAAGGATGCTCAGCATCACTAGTCATCAGAGAAATGCAGATCAAAACCACCATGAGGTACCACCTCACACTGGTCAGAATGGCCATCATAAACAGATCAACAAACAACGGGTGCTGGTGAGGCTGTGGAGAAAAGGGAACACTAGTACACTGTTGGTGGGAATGCAGACTCGTGCTGCCACTGTGGAAAGCAGTGTGGAATTTCCTCAAAAAGCTGAAAATGGAACTGCCTTTTGATCCAGAGATTCCCTTGCTGGGACTATACCCTAAGAATTCCAAAACGCCAATTCAAAAGAACCTATGCACCCCAATGTTCATAGCAGCACAATTTACAATAGCCAAGTGTTGGAAGCAACCTAAATGCCCATCAGTAGATGATTGGATCAAAAAACTATGGTACATTTACACAATGGAATACTAAGCAGCAGAAAGAAGAAAGAACTACTAAACTTTGCAACAACATATATGGAACTAGACAGCATTATGCTAAGCGAAATAAGCCAGGGGGCGAAAGACAAATACCATATGATCTCACCTATAAGAGGAACCTAACCAACAATACGGAGATGCAAGGAAAATAGACAGGCAACGCTGAAAGGAAATCAACAGAGACAAGAGGGAAGGAGGAGGGAGGAGCGGGGGGTGGGGGGGTGTTGGAAAGGAAGGGAAAGGGCAAGTCAAGGAACATATATAGCAAGGACTGATGGACAAAACTAAAGGGGAAGGGTTGAGGGCGGGAGTGGGGGAGGGGGCAGTGGAAAGTGGTGGGGGGAAGGCAGAGACAAATGTATTTGAAAAAAATTAATTAATTAAAAAAAATAAAAACAATACCTTGAGACCTACAAAAAAAATCAAAAAGATTCTGGAAACAATGAAAGTAAACACACAAAAGTCCAAAACCTATGGGACACAGAGAAGGCAGGCGTGAGAAGGAAGTTAATAGCAATACAGGTCTGCCTAAAAAAGATCGAAACATTACAAATAAACAACCTAACCCAACATCTTCAAGAACTGGAGAAACAAAAAGAAAGCAAGCCCTGGACAAGTAGAAGGAAGGAAATAATAAAGATCAGAGCAGAATTGAATGACAAGAGACTAAAAGAACAATTCAAAGGATCAACAAATCCAGGAGCTGATTCTTTGAAAAGATAAAATTAACAAGCATTTAAGCAGACTCATCAAGAAAAAGAAAGGGAGAGGACCCAAATAAATAATATCAGAAATGAAAGACAAGAAATTATAGCTGATTCCACTGAAATACCAAGGATTATAAGAAGTTACTATGAGCAATTACATATGAAGAAATTTGAAAAATTTGAGGAAATGAATAAATTTCTAGAAAAATATAACCTTCCAACAATAAATGTAGAAGCAGCAGAAAGCTTGAACAGACTGGTAACAAACAGCTGGTGAAATTGAAGCAGTAATCAAAAAACTCCCAGGACACAAAAGCCCTGGACTGGAGTGGACGGTTTCACAGAATTTTATAAAATATTTAAGGAAGAGCTAACCCCTGTCCTTCTCAGACTATTCCAAAAAATTCAGGAAGAGGGAAGACACCCAAACTCTTTTTACGAGGCCAGCATCATCCTAATCCCAAAACCAGATAAAAACCTAACATGGAAAGAAAACTATAGGCCATTAACACTGATGAACATAGACACTAAAATCTTTAATGAAATATTGGCAAACTGTGTCCAGCAATACATTAAAAAGATCACTCACCGTGATCAAGTATGATCCATCCCAGGGATGCAAGGATGGTTCAGTATTTGCAAATCAATAAATGTGATACATAACATAAACAAAAGGGACAACAAAAACCACATGATCATATCAATAGATGTGGGAAAAGCATTTGATAAAGTACAATACCCATTTATGATAAAACCACTTAGCAATGTGGGAATAAAGGGGGCATACCTCAACATAATAAAGGAAAAACCTACAGCCAACATCATACTCAACAGGCAAAAATCTAAAACCTTTCCTACTAAGTTCAGGAACAAGACAAGGCTGCCTGTTTTCACCACTTCTATTCAACATAATATTGGCAGTCCTAGTCACAATGGTCAAACAAGAGAAAAAAATAAAAGGCATCCAAACTGGAAACAAGGAAGTAAAACTGTCATTGTTTGCAAATGACATGATAGTGTACATAGAAAATCCCATAGACTCCACCAAGAAACTACTCAACCGAGTAAGTGATTTTGGCAAAACAGCAGGATACAAAGCCAATATTCAGAAATTGAAGGTGTTTTTGTACACCAACAATGAAGTATCAGAATCAGAAATCAGAAAAAAATCCCATTTGCCCTTGTGACAAGAAAAATAAAGTACCTAGGAAGAAACTTAACCAAGGAGGTAAAAGACCTGTACTCTGAAAACTACACAACACTGAAGAAAGAAATTAAGGAAGACACAAATAAATTGAAGCATATACCACATTCATGGACTAGAATAATTAACATCATCAAAATGTCCATACTACCCCCAAAGCAATTTATAGATTTAATGCAACCCCTATTAAAATACCAATGATGTATTTCACAGATATAGAACAAACCTTTCAAAAATTTATATGGAACCATAAATGACCCCAAATAGCTGCTGCAATTTTGAGAAAGAAGAACAAAGTAGGAGGGATCACAATACCTGACATCAAACTACATTAGAAGGCCACTGTAATCCAAACAGTCTGGTACTGGCATAAGAACAGACACACAGATCAGTGGAACAGAATAGAGAGCCCAGAACAAAACCCATGTCTCTATGGTCAGTTATTATTGGACAAAGGGGGCAGAAGCTTAAAACAGAGTAAAAACAGCCTCTTCAACAAATGGTGTTGGGAGAGCTGAACAGTTAAATGCAAAAAACTGAAATTCTACCACCAACTTACACCATAAATGAAAATAAACGTGAGATGGATGAAGACTTAAATGTAAGTTGCGACAGCATAGAAGTCCTAGAGGAGAACATAGGCAGGAAACTCTTGGATATTCCATGCAAAAGTATTTTCACTGATATGTCCCCTAGAGCAAGAGATATTAAAAAAAAGAATAAACAAATGGGACTTCATCAAAATAAGAAGCTTCTACATGGCTAAAGAAAACATCAGCAAAATGAAAAGGGAACCAATCATATGGGAAAATATATTTGCCAAGGATACCTCGGACAGGGGTTTGATCTCCAAAATATATAAAGAACTCACACGGCTCCACTCCAGGAAGACAATCAAATTAAAAAATGGACAAGGGACCTAAACAGACACTTCTCCAAAGAGGACATACACAGGGCCCCGAAACATACCGAAAGATACTCAGCATCATTAGCCATCAGAAAAATGCAAATTAAAACAACAAGATACCACTTCACACCAGTCAGAATGGCCATCATAAACAAATCAACAAAAAACAAACGCTGGTGAGATTGTGGAGAAAAGGGAACCCTAGTACACTGATGGTGGGAATGTAGACTGGTGCAGTCATTGTGGAAAATAGTTCATAATTTCCTCAAAAAGCTAAAAGTGAAACTGCCTTTTGACCCAGCGATTCCACTGCTGGCATTATACCCTAAGAATCCCAAAACACCAATTCAGAAGAACCTATGAACCCCAATTTCATTTCAGCACAGTTTACAAGAGCCAAGAGTTGGAAGCAGCCTAAGTGTCCATCAATAAATAAACAGATCAAACACTATGGTACATTTACAGAATGGAATACTATGCAGCAGAAAGAAGGAAAGAGCTCCTACCCTTCATGACAGCATGGATGGAACTGGAGAGCATTATGCTAAGTGAAATAAGCCAGGGGGTGAAAGACAAATACCATATGATCTCACCTATAAATGGAACCTAATCAACAAAACAAAGAAGCACGGAAAATATAACCAGCAACATTAAAAGAAATAAACCGACAGTTAAAAGAGGGAAGGATGGAGGAGGGTAATGGGGAAAAGAAGAAGGGTCAAATCAAGGAACATGTATAAAGGACCCAAGGACAAAGCCAAAGAGGGGAAGGATTGAGAGTGGGGCAGGGGAAATTGTCGGCAGGAAAATGGAGACAAAGGTGTTGGAACAATCAAAAAATAAAATAAAAATCCTCTCTTCCTCATTGTACAACAAAACCACACACTCTATTAGAAGGTACAAAAGCCTCGACCATTGGCATTTATTACCTAAACTGAGTAATAAAATCACTGAGACAAGAAATAAAGTATCTATGGTTTTCGAAAGAAATTGCTCAATGAATACCTTTAGGTAGATGGAATGATACAGAGCAATGCACTTCTTGAACCCCATGATCCATGTTTTATTATACACACGTACAAACATATACAAGGGGAGACCCTTCCTTAACTGGAATTATCTTCTGGAGGGTGGGCCCCCTGTAGTACAGGCTTCCCCTCTCCCCACATGAGCGTTCTGGGAATCCATCTGTATCAGTGTACCCAACTGGTGGTGTTGTGAGAGGCTGCATGGTGCTTCAGTGAATTTTTTTTTGAAGATTCTTTTAATGCATTTGCCCATTTCATGATGGGTGATTTATTAGTGCGTCTGCCCACATCTCACTGAGTTTTCTGCAGTTTTTGATCAAAAAAGGCATAAGACCCATGCCCCCACCATTCACCTGATCTCACCCTAATTGACATTTTTGTTTCCCCAGATGAAAAAAGTCCTCAAAGGGAAATGTTTTGCCGACGTGGAAGAGGTGAAACAAAAAACAGCAGAAGCACTAAGACATCAAAATTGAAGAGTTCAAAAACTATGTTGAGCAGTGGAATAAAGTCTCAACAGGTGCACTGCATCAGATGGAGAGTATTAGAAGGTGACTGAAGTTTAAGCATGTGAGAATACACACACAATTTTTTTATAAATAAATTCTGTTTTGCGGGGGTCCTTCCACCCCGGTGCACACCCTACTTCTGGAAAACTTCAAATGAACAGTTGTGAAGCAACATGAAAATACCCTTCCAGCACTCTCCAGCTGTATGCCTGTTCCTAAATGAGCAGGTAAAACCCCACCCAAGCAATCCTAGTGAGGAAGCCAGAAGTACCTTTTCAGTCCTGGGGAAATGCAGGAACCTGAAAGTTACATATGCCCATACTATCCCTGTTATTCAAATTCAAATAAGAACTTCAGGAACTAAGGGAGTGCTAGGCACACCTGGATGAGAGCTACAGATGTGCAGAAGCACCACAGGCTCAAAACTAATGCAACTCCATCCCTGGAGCCTTAAAAAAACGTGAAACACGTAAGAAAACCTCATGATTTCTAGAGACAAACACGTACAATTTCTGGTAATAGTGTGACCCAATAAAAGTCCCATTAAAAATCTACTAGACATACAATGCAGATTTCATCTAGCCCTTGTAGAAATAGTATACATTTTAGAAGAGCATCCTGCCCAATGTGCACCTCTGCCAAATCACCGGGATCTTCTGTCTTGTACTATTTTAATGAGACGGTTTGTTAGAGCCTGATGTACTACCAAATAGCTTTAGAAAATTTGAATGAAGCCTCTGGGATGTTTGGGAAAGGGAAAAACCTGACTATTCACTAGCTACCTTGAGCGATTCTTAAAATTAAACAAAGCCCCCAAAATACGATCATATGTGCAACGTAAGGGGAAAGGCCTGTAAGTGTATATGGCTTCTTCTATCATCTATAATCAAGATTTCAGAAGGTACCATCTAAACCAGCCCTGTCCAACAGAGCCTTCCACTGTGATGTCCAATATGTTAGCCAATGACCACATGTGGCTATTAAGCACCTGAAATGTGGCTGGTCCAACCGGGGAAAAGAACTTTCTATTTTAATTTATTTACATTTAAATAGCTACATGAGGCTAGTGGCTACCGTTAACAACCAATACAGCTATGGATGCTACAAATATTTTATTAATCAGGTAACTGCATGGCTTTGAATCAGAGCTCATGGCATTATACTTTTTCAGGCTTACAATGAGCCATTATGTTTTTACAGAAAAGGTTCTTTAATAGAAATATCATACACATGAAATTATGACTTAATGCTAAGAAAAATAAATTGCTGTCCAATTTAAAAAAGATTTGTTATCAGCATAAGAAAAATAAGTGCTCATGTGACGCTCCACTCATTTTCATATAATTTTACTTTTGAGGTTGGTCATTTTGCTGCATCAATATAGACTTTATTTGGACCTTATTCTTAGTGTTTTTCCTTCACATACCTAGATGAGGTAATTTTAAATAGCTTTAAAATTACTTGCAGGAGATAAAACGAAACATTAACTGACAGAGATGCCACCAAAGAGTCCATTCCAAAGGTTTTATTTCAAGTAGTATTTCTGCATTTTCCTGGTCAATCTTCAGGATCAAGTAGTTGAAAAGATCTGTACCTAGAATCATAGTAATACCTACCCAAAACATGAGGCCATGAAATCTTTCTATTATTTGTGATTTCTAAAAATAAACAGCATTCAAATATCAATAACAATTTAACAGTAAGAAAAAATAAAGGAATAAAAGATAAAGCTAAAAAAATCTTTTCATATACCCAAAAATTGTAGATATTTCGGCATACCCTACCTTCTAATCCTCCACAATGTATTTCCAAGAGCTATGTAATTTTCTAAAGTACTGAGTGAGTGCTAGCGTACTGAGTGAGCGCTAGCAGTCAAAGGAACATAGGCAGTCAATGGGAAATAAAAACCTTGGAAATTATGAACCTTTGAAAAACAATTAGGTTGCATGCTGCAATAATTTTTTATAAACACAGTTTTTAAACCTTTTGACTATTAGATATAATTAAACTTTTGCTAATTGTTCAAACATAAGCTGTACTAGGAACTGCAATTGTACTCAGAGGAATCTGGCGCAGGTCGGGAAAAATAACTAAGAGCTGTATTAACACGTGATTTAAAATTTCCTTTAATTTTGATAAATTATGCTATGATAGGCAAAGCACAGCAGACAATTCATTATAAATTTAAGAATGGAAACAATCATGTTCAAAATAATCCTGGTTGTGAACAGGAAAATTACCTTACTGAAAAAATATAATAAATATGCAGCAAATTTACAAAAGTCAATTATATTAAGGTGATTTAAAAAGAATGCTTGCTACAAGCCTTTGCCACGAAAGTAGAGAAAAAGAAATTGATGGATGTAACAACAGGCAGCAGAACATAAATGGTCTGATTTTACCATTTTAAAATAACACCACAGAGTCCTCTGAATTTTCTCCTCCTGTTGGCTATAACTCTCAGAGCACAGGCTTTAACTTTTCTAGGAGTAAGTATTTAAGAAACTTATTTTTAATTTAATAAGTAACTCATAAAAGCTATCACAAGCAATTTAGGGAAAGCCACCATTGCTGCACCCCAGCCACCGAGCAACTCAAATATACTGACACAGAAAAATAATTCAACTCCCAATCTCTTAATACAGTGATAAAACAAAAAGTTCCACTTCATTTTTAAAGACATAGGCTCAAGATACTCTCAAAGCTATTGAAGAAGTTAATTAGGAAAAAGCAGAATTTTAGTTTAAAAAATTAATTCATGGCATGTAAAATGGGGCCCAGCAATTTGCAGGACATTCAAGGAATATAAAAAAAGTGTTAAGATTGCTTCCAGTGCAAACATTCTGCATAAAAATTACTTCAATTTCTTAAGAATTAACCTATTAACAGTATTTCTACACCAAATATAACCATTTTTGATGACATAAACATCCCCATGACAGGCCTTTGATATGAACAAAAATGGCACTCAGCTCCCTGAAAGAATCACAGTTGACACTCCCCAAGCAGCAACAGCAGTGAGCCGTGATGTGCTATGCTGCTGCTTTCACATGACACAAACTAACCCCCAAATGGCTATTGCTTCCTTTACCTAGGAGGTTAGTAAAGAAAAGTCCTTATGATCATTAGGGGATTTAAAATACCCAGTGGCGCCAAAGACAAAAACCCAGAGCTCAAGGAATAAAAGAGATCATAGGTATGTCTGCAAATGGGCAGAGACAACTTTCCCAGACCCTTGGGAGCTGGGCCAAGTGGAACTCACACATGGGCAAGAGAGGGGCCGGCAGATAAAAACAGTCCAGAAGGTGGAGTAGGAAGAAAGTTTATCAAGTGCATGGCCCTTCTTCAACAACAGGACAAGGAACACCTTGAGGTTCAGGAGGTGGGTGCTGGTGCCCCAGGCCTCTTATCATTTTGGGCTAGGTGAGCAGCTGCATGAGGGGGAGAGCTGGCTCAGTCCCTGTGGGGAATGCAGAGGCCATCCATTATGTTCCAGAAAATACATGTTGCAGAAAATGTGCTGGGGACTCAAAACAATGGACAAATTGTTTCTTGTGTCTTCTATCCATTTGTGCTTGCAATGTCAAGGGAATAAACTTTTCTGAGTAGGAGCTGGGTCCCGGATAAAAATAGTAGATCTGGAGTTTGGGAAGGAGGAGAACAAAAACAAAGTGAAGGACTAGAAGACAAAGTCAATCCAAGAGCAGGACATCTGCGGGAGTGAAGGAGGGGACAGACCAGGGGGTGACACAAAGTAAGTTTTAGAAAGTGAGATATCAGAGCTCTGTGCAAGGTCAGTTCTCCTCTTTTGGTGTCTTAGGTTGTGAAGACATTTCACAAACAATTCAATAGGTAAAGTTGGTTCCACAGATTCCTTCTGCAAACTGGGCCAGTAGCAAACTGCTTTTAAAAGCTTCATTAAAATGTCAGGCCCAAGGCGCAAAGAGCAAGACAAAACACATTAAATGGAAACATTTAAAGAAAAGCAATTCAACAAATTTCTTTATCCTCGTTATAAATATGTACCAAATCAAATGTCTTTCTCATCTTTTTACTTTCCATATTTACATGAAATGGAGACAAGCCATTCTTTTCAATACCTAATGGATCTAATACAAGCCATCATGCAAACACACCTGCCTGACTAAACAGAAGCAGCAAGAGTGGAAGCTCAGGTGTCTGCCATTATATCTGACAACAACAGCTCTTCAAAAATCCCCAAATTATCCAAAATAGTATTTTTCTAAAAGATAGCCTACCATTCAGAACAAAAATAAAAGAGCCAGAGTAGTGGTAAGATACCTACCCCATAAGGCAGCACACAGAATCTCAGAATTAAATCTCTTCTTATATTTACGGATCTCTGGGGTGTCACTCTGTGGCCTAGTGTTGGTGGGATTCACATTGACCACTGAGCCCTTCCGGGTAGGATCTTGCCTTATGGCTTCTGGTCTCATTCCATCACAGGAAAATCCCACTAAAATACAAGTATATTTGAAATTATTTTCTGCCCACACCAACAATGTGCCTGCCTCCCTCCCCACTACACTGAGGAAATATTTAGGTGTCATTAACTGAGTCTTTGTGCAGGAAAAGAAACTTGTAGGTGATGAACATGGAAAAAGGAAATCAACTATGCAGCTCACTGCAAATAAGGCAATGCAAGCAGGATGGGTGCTTGTGTATCTAAGGTCTGCACCTGCAACGGCCACCATACCATGCCTAAGCCACCGGAGGGAGCAACACAAAGTAACCAAGTCCTGTTGGTCAGCTGCTTTCTTGTTGCTGTTTTACTTACCCACAGAAGTCACTGTTGTCCCACTAGATGGAGAGATCTGTAGTAATCTGGGGTCTATAAAAGGTGTAAAGGAGGAGGAAGATTTGTGTTTCTGGAGTGTGCTACTAGCGGACTGAGTCTGCAATGTAAATTTCAATTTTATTAATACAATGACATTAAAAAGATAAACATTAGAACAGTTCAACCCACTCCTATACTTTACTATTTCCCAATACAAAGCCCTAGCCCTCCTGTATCACCCTCCAAAACACTTTTGAGGGTGCCTCTGCACATGCCCAACACTCTAAACAACATGCTGCTTACATCTCTTTTCAGGAAGATTGTTCATCCAAGGCAGGAATGCTGCATGCTACCAATAAAACCTACACTTCATGCTCCTAGGTTGTTTGGTTTTTTTTAAACAAATAATTATAACAACTTCTAAAGGAGGTTTGAAGTGTCTTGATCTCAATTCATCAATTTCTGAATTTACTCTCCTGTCCGAAAAAGTCCAATTAATCTATGCTGGAAACTTGGCAAACCTTAATTTTATACTACTTTTTATAAAGTGAGCTTCTTGACAGAAAGCTATAGAAGCTTGGCTAACATAATTTTAGATGCATCATCATAAACCCATATCAAACAGGGCTCCATATTGAATGGTGCAAATGACAAAGTAAGCCATATTCCTTAGGTCTTTTAGGAGCGAGCAATAGTGTTTTGGTTAATAATGTAACTTAAAGGGAAAAAAAACCCCCACAGAGAAAGTGAAACAAATTGTTAAGTGAAAATGTAATGACAATTAAAAACAAAACAAACAGAAAAATAAACTTGCCAGTTTAGTGAGTTAAGGGTTATAGTAAATACTGTACACTAAAGCAAAATGGAGCACAGCTGAAATATAAATATAAGGAGGAGTGTGAGTGCAGGTGGGATATATCACTAGAGAAAACAGAATTTGTCTGCTTGGATGCTTTCATCCTATACCATTTTTCCTGTGTGGGCAGCTGAAGTCACCATGGCCCAGAGCCCATGCCCTCCTAAGCTCCCAGGCTCTCTGCTCCCAGCTGACAGAGCTGCCTGCTTACAGGCTTCCTGTCCTTATCCCATGATCTGTGGTCAATCCAGCCCATGGCCAATCTGATGCTGAGTCTGCACTGGAAGCACTGGACTTGTCCCTGTTCCTCAGGGGTAGAGGATTATTCTGATTTTTTCTAACAAGGGAACCAAAATAGAAGCAGGTGGACCAGCAGTTAAATGTTCACAATGACAAAACTGGCTGAAGCTACATGCCACTTTTAACCTCCTTCAACTATTAGACAAATGCATTTAAATCAAACCTCCTATGAAATCAAATCACTTGTTTAATTCACGAACAGGGTGTTCAATGTACACTCTGCCACTGCACTGATAGGAAGTGGGGTAGGGGTGCATTACCCTGTTCCAAAGAGCAAAGAATCACCCAACTAACACCCAGACTAGTACCACAGCCAAGCCTTTGGATGAGCATGCAGGGTTTCCCATTTACAATTTTACATTAAAAGTACACTCAGATTTTCTTGCTTAACATCCTAAACATCTAGGTTTCCCCAAAAAACATTTGGCCTCTTCTTCAACTCTGAGTGACTGCGTATTTCAAGGAAAAATTCCATTAACAGGGTTGGTGAAAACAAATAAGAGAGTAATCAATCCACAGTACCCCCCAAAACAAAAAACAATGTAGCCCTGTTTGAAGGAAATTTCTGCTCAGGATGACAAGTTTGTCCAAGTCTACTTAACCAATTTTTCCTGTATTTTATTTACTGGATAAAAAAAAATAAAAGGCAGATTCCAGAAATGACTCTAAGAGTTACATGTAAATACAGAAAGGATCTGAGAACACAGCAATCGCTTTATTTAGACTTTTAAACAATAAACTGAGTACAGAAAGCCATGCAAGTACACTGATCTAGAGAACAAAACATGACCTGGAGCATTTGGAGGGAAACTGATCTAGGTTAAGGGATTTGTATGCAGATCTGAAACATGTTACTTAAGGGTTGGGGAGAAGGGTAGGTGATAGAAGAACGTGGGTGGGGAAGGAAAGGGTAGGGGGTGCTGGAAAGGTCTCCTTTGCAAACTAGCTACTAGGCAGTGCTGGTCTAACCCTAGGAAAGCAGCCAGCTGTGGTGCAAGACATACCTCATTAGTAGTGAGCTTGTCCTGGGGTGTCTGTGGGGACATGGTGGGTGTCGGCTGGCTGGAAGATGGGGAGGAGGAGGTGGAGGAAGTGGAGGAGGAATGGCTTTGCTGTAAGAGATCTGGCAAGAGGTGAATGCGACCGGCAAAGCCATTGCTCTCATGATGGCTGGCACGCTTTTGGTCAACTGTACTCTGTAGAAAAAACAGGCACACTTGTCTCGCTCAAGAACTGCTGCAATTGCCTAGGACCCTACAGATAACTGACTTTATTCGGGTGCTGTGTGACTCTGCAATTACATTATCAAGGAAAGACTGGAGGAAATTAGCCTGAATTACTCACACTTCCTTGCTGAATGCCCAAGTTGGATCAACAGAACTCAAAGTACCTCATCTGGTGGCAACAGGATCTGAGCAGTAAGTGTTCAGTCTGGTTTATCTGCCACACTCGCTGCTGTTCTCAAAATCATGAGTAGTGTTTTTTCTTTATAAATATTGCTGTATGAAGCTCTAGAAAGTACCCTGTCACTTCTCTGAATCCTGGTCTTTTCCATGCTCTTCCCACTTTCCATCTAAGTGCATTGCCATAGCATAAGACACATTCAGGGAAAAGTCGAAAATGCTGGGTAGGTGGCCCTGTTCTATTTAAATGAGAAGCAGATCACTTTCCTTCAGCTAAGTTAAGAAATGAAGAGACAGTTGAAAAACTTAATAAACTACACTGAGTGTATCAGGTGGTACACATTTAACAGTCAACAGTAAGGAAACCAACATTTTGGAACACACAGAGCAACCTCCCTGTGACGGCTGAGGCTCGTCCACTCTGGTGGAGCCAGCCTGACTCCACTCCACTGCAGCACTGCAGGTTCTCAGAGCTGAAAGCTCTTGCAGAATCACTGAGGCTCTCTGCTACAGACTGGGCTCTGCCCCCAGCTCTACAAGCCTCCTGAAGGATGCCCTGTGGCTTTTCTACTACCAGACACAGACTGTGAGATTCAGCATGGTGCTTGAATGAGGGCTGCCGCAGAACATGCAGAGGAGCAGCAATGTGAAGTGGAGGACTGCAAGCACCTTCTTGGCATGCAGCACATACCTGCCTCCCTAGCCCAGATACTTTACCCTCTGGGTCTTGTTAACATGAAAACAGATGATGATGTAGAAACAGTATGAGTGAGTGAATGAGCAAGTGGGTTAATGACTACAGAAGAAACTCAGCCTCTGACAATAGTACAGAGACATGGGTACCTGGCGGACAATTAGTGTGCCCTCCTTGGATGGGGTCATGGCTGGTTCACTTTCCACATCATCATGGACAATCATGGTTTTCACAGATTCTGTTTCACCATTGCTCAAATTCAGAGATGACCTATTGAGAAAAAATCCAGAAGTGAAGGACTATGAATACCATTAGTTGAGGATATTCTATTTATATACTTTTCACCTTCAAAAAAATCATTAGAAGAGATCAGGCCACAGGCAGAACATTTTCTTAAGTAAAATAAATGTTTAGGGCTTTCCCTTTCAACAAGTTCCTGCCAGTTTGGAATTGAGCAAAAACAAACAAACAAAATGTTTATGGTTAATTAAAGAAGTTAAACCAAACTAAAATTTCCCTTTTATCATATCTTCAAATTAAAAAGAAAAAATAAAATACACATTGGGAAGTTTAGGAGAGGCACTGAAACACACACACAAACAGATGGGAGAAAACATACAAGCTGCCTGCTGCTGAATCCATAACTACATGTTACATGTTCACAGAATCTTATGACAGATTTAAAAAAAACTGTCTGGTTCCAAGTGGAAAGATTCAGTGGGGGTGTTCTTATCCTCTCTAAAATACACCAAGGACTGACGCTGCTCTGGTGTCCTCTGGTCCAGACATGGGTTCCCCAGTCCCCTCCTGCTCTGCGTCATCCTCCTCCTCATCCGTCGTCCCCGACTCCTCGCTGGATGAAGAGTAGTCTGTCACTTTGTGTGGTGGTCGCACATCTTCAACTGCTCGAAGCTCTTTAGCCAGTGCAGTCAAATCCTAATACAGAGGACAGAAAAGGAAGTAAGGCCAGGGTGGGCGGGGTAGGGAGATTGAAAAAGAAAAAAGAGCAATGAATGAGAAGTTCTTCATTTTAACCGTTAATAGCCACATCAGTTTTGTAACACTGTTTTGTAGAGACTTAAACCTTTTGATAGAAAAGACCAAAAACAGACAAAAGCATAAAAAACAAAGTCAAAGATGCTGTATAGAGTTCAAATATCACACCAAAAAACCCTATAATAACCTGTCTCTGATAAGCAGATAACATTTCTTCTCAATTATAAAATAAAATTCTAGATCAACAAATGTCTGCAGACAGATCCTTGGAGTTTGTTATAAAGATACCTACTTACACAACAGTCTTCTTTTAAGGAGATTATCCACAAAGCGAGAGTCTAGTTAAATAGCACTCACTTAAAGTATGTATTTGGTGAAGTTTTTAACTTTTAGTTTTAAAAATTTCAAACCAACAAAAAAGTGCAAGAGTAAAGTGAGCTGCAGTATACCATTCATATCTTGCTTCACCAATTGTTAATAACTTGCCACATTCTTATCAATGTTTGTGACATACGACGTGAGAAAGTGGTAGCCACACTGCTGTGGGCAGGAGGCAAGCCAGGCACCCCTGTCCCTGCCTTAACCCAGAATCTTCAAATCACCACCCTTAATAGTGCCAATGAATATAATGAACCTCAGAGAGAAAGGAAATCGATAGTAAAAGTTATTATTAAAAAAAAATGCTTCATTTCCCTTTACTATTCTATACTATTTTGAGACTCAATCAATTATCCAAATATAATTTCCATGTGTGATTATTATTCATATTCTACATTTTCATATAGAAGTCTAAAGTGTATCTTTCTAATTGGGGATTTTATTTAAAAATAGTGACTTTTGAAAATGGTGCCATCTGAAAGGTCATGGGTTCAATTCCCAGTCAGGGCACATGCCTCGGTTGCATATTTGGTCCCCAATCAGGGTACATATGGGAGCAAGCAATTGATGTTCCTCTCTTCCTCCCTCTCTCTCTCTCTCCCTCTCTCTCTCCCCCCCTCCCTTACTCTCTGGAACCAGTAAATATAAATCCACAAGTGAGAATTAAAAAAAATAATAATGATGAACTTTTACAAAGCAGGCTATGTAGCCATCTACCCTCCCCCTTGTTTTTCAGCAGTTCCAACAGAGTTTTCTTTTTCTCCTCAATGAGGAACGTGTGTTTTTTTTTCTTTGAGCTTGAGCTTCTCAAGTAGTAATGATCAAGTATTGCACCTTGAGCCTTGAAAACCATTTGATGGCTACAGTTGTGGCTTTTTAAATTTTTTTTAAAGTTATACTTAATAACAAAAAAATGCATGCAGCAAATTCTGCGTGTTTAAAAAAAATGAGGCAAAAGTTTAGGGTTTTTTCATTCTAGAAAAGAACAAAAAGGCGAGTTGAAAAAGGAAAAGCAATGTAGATGGAATATAAGGTAAGTTTGAAAGGTAGTTAGAGAGGTTCTCTGATGCTGAATATCCAGAGATGGGCTTACCACTTCACCCTGTGGTGCAGCCGCAGTCCATTGAGCCAGCAATGAGGAGCACACACACAGCCCAGGGAAGCACAGGAAAGAGAAGGGAATACAAGGAGTACAGAAGTCAATTCGAACAGGAAATCATAATTCCAACAGGCTTAAAACTCCACGACATGAGTAGAGACAGGCCAGTTAATGCAATAAGGATCAAGAGAGAAATATGAGAAAATCACAACTGCCATCCTAGGTACCAAAAGGCAGAACTTAAGTTAACAGGCGATTTTAAAAAGGTAATGGAAAAAGATTTATCCTAAAAGCCAGTATTATAAATCCCCAACTCACCGAGAATGCATAAAGGTTAATGCAAAGAGATAAAAAAGCTTTTCTTTCTTTTGTATTTTTTCTTTTAATAACTAAGTTAGGAAGGGTGCAGAAATGTGTGTGAGGTTTATGGCACTCATTACAATGCTTCAAATCTGTAAGGGGGCCCCAGAGAAAGCACTGTGCCTCTCAAATACATATTTTTAATAGAAAGATCTCACTCGAGCTTAAAATAAGTAAAACTGGTTTTGTGCAATTCTTACAGCGGGCTTGAGAGGTCTAAACACTTCTTTTTTGTCTTCAGTTTTTTTTGCTGCATTTTCAAGGCGCTGAGATGGAGAACCTTCAGATTTGGATGATGCTGTGAAGTTCAAAAGAAACGAGAAAGGTGGATACTTACAAACATCCACATGTGGGCTACAAGGCAGACCCAGCCCATCCAGCCTTTGTTTCTCACCACCTTGTTCCCCTGCCCACTTCTGTTAGCCCCATTCATGGCAGGGTTTCCATATGCAGGCCTGGACTCCAGGGCTTCTGACTCCTTACTTAGACTCCATCAACACATTGGAGTTCACAAGACCCTGTTATGTCAATAATACTGTAGAGGGAAGCTTAACTGATCTATTATGAGTAGGTTTAAATAACCAATATTGATGGAGACTATACTGAAAGAAGTAGGTTCAAATTTGAACTCAGACATTTAACTAATCACCTTGGACAAGTTACTTAATCTTGCTAAATTGCAGTTGTTGTAATCTGTAAAATGGATACACTGCACTACACACACACACACACACACACACACACACACACAACAACAACAACCCCCCCCCATGGGGTTATTATAAGGATTAAATGAGATAATGCATGTAAAGTGCTCACAGTACTAGGCATGTATAAGTTCTCAAAAGTTAACTCTATTATTAAAACTGTGATGACTACTATTAGCATCACAGTGATATCTTGTGATATGCAGCTATGTAAAAACCACAGGTCTGTTTACATGATTATAAAGGATTTACAGTACACTAATCATAGTCCAATATCATTCACAGGGAAAGAGAAACAGAAAGTCATCCTACATCTCACTCGGAAGCGCTCTCCAGAGCCACTCTGAGACCCAGGCTGGGAGCCCGAGTTGCTAGACCCCGAGGAGCTGCCACTGCCAGGCCTGGGCACCAGCTTCTCCACTCTTTCCCACAGAAGCCTGGGCTCAATACCACTGCTGGAAAAGAAGAGGAGACAGTAGCTAGTGTATTATTCCTAGGCGCAGCACCAAATTAAAAACACAAACAGCATTCAACTCACCAAAGGTTTTAACACTATCCATGGGTTTTATCTCGGATATCCTAACAAAACAAAAATGCTAAATGATATCCTACCATTAGCAGACCCAAAATCTTCATCAGACAAGAGAGGGAATGCTATTGTTTGATCTGGAAGTGTTACTATTTCTGTCATAGCTACAAATTTAGTTTCTTATTATAAAAAAATTCAATTTAAGAAATTACAGATAAAATTATACCATTTCCAGGCTACTGCTCTTGCCCAACTTACACTTATGCAATCTACTCCTTTGCATGAGCTGTGAGGGAAATATGACAGAGAGGAGGGGCAATGATATGTCCCTGCCAGGGCTGCACCTGGAGGATAACTTCACCAGGACAGAACTGATGCACAGACCCAGTCACAGGAGAATCTCACAGTTCATCTGGATCATTTAAGGATTAAGAAGGCTCTCTCTGCAGCTTCTGGACTACCACCCATCTCACTGCTTCAAGTTATACTGAGGTTCCATACACAGAAGGCGACTGCAGAGGTTCAGTAACAATCAGGTACAACGCATTCAACAAAGTGATCTTTTCTCCTTCCTCTAGCATGGTACTAGTCAGTGGAACTTACTGAAATGATGAAAATGTTTGATAACTGAGCTGTATAATAAGGTAGCCATTAGCTACATGTAGCTACTGACTATGATATATGGCTAGTGTCACCAAGAAAGTAAAATTTTAATCTTATTTAATTTTAATTAAATTAAATGCAAATGTAACTGTATAATATAGTAGCCACTAGTCTCACATGGCTAACAGCTACTGTACTCAACAGCTCTAGCACTTAAAACTAGTATTTTGTTAATTCACTAGTTTACTGAGAACTGTAAGTCAACCACTAACTTTCTTCAGTAGCCTGTTTGTCATTTCTGTACTCCCAAGGCCTTAGGATATCTTTCAGAAAATGAGCTCTCACAAGTAACCATTCTCTTAGAACACCTGCCCCCTTTGCTGCTGTTCTTTCCACTTACTCTCGGAAACACAGACTTCATTTTAAAGCTGCCCACACAATCGAATTCAGACTCTCTTTTCACTAGAGATCAATTTAATGTTATTCAAGTTTATAAATTTTATGGGAGTTTTTCTTTCATAAATTAATAATCTCTGCCCCAGAACTTCCCTGTTTATGCGCATTTTTGTGGCGGAGAGGGTGAGGCAGGGGAAGATGGCAAAAGACTGTAGGCTACTGTGCAGTAAACCTGTTCTTAAGCTTCTCTGTTTTTTTACCTGGTGGAGTTTCTTTGAACTGCTTGGCTACTCTGTTGTCCACTGCCCTGCAGAGGGGAATCCCGTCGGGACAGAACCGGGGAACGAGACGTTGTTCTCACAGGAACCTTTGGGTAAAAAATACAGCAATTACGTTCTTGAAAATATGAAGAGAAAAAAAGATTTCCCTACCAAAACATATTTTTACAGCAGTCCTAATTATGTTAGCCTTATTATGTCACTGACCTACCCCCAATCCTGATCATTCTCTGCCCCCCATTTATACAACAGAAAGAGAAAACTTAATCAAAGGCATCAAAGAAGCCAGGACAAATAGCCCTTCTATGCTTCTGTAGCATTTAAATGATGTTTGGACTAAAGTTTGGTGGCAGGGGACACACAAAGCATTTCACTGAGATAATGTGAGAATCAGGAAAATAAGCTAAAAGAAACCAAACGATGTCTATAAATGCATCAGTAGGAAACAAAGATTGGTAGGAAGCAAGAAAATATTCATAGGAAGCAAATACCAAGTAGAGGAAAATTAAACTAAAATATGTCCTTGTGTTTAATTTCACCATTAATTACTAAAAAAAAAACCCCTAAAAATTAAAAAAAAAATTGAAAAAGCAAAACCAAACCAAAAGTTTCTCAATTTAAAAAGAAAAAAGTATTTTTTGAAATTTTTGTTAATTTTTTTCATTATGAGATCTTTTCTGAACATTTGGATAATGGTTTCTCACTTTGTAGCTTCTGTATTAACATATAAGACAACTGCTAAAATATATGTTGATCCTACTTATTCTAAAAACATACTCTTTAAAGACTTACTCTTAACTTATTTTGTTACCTAGTGTTTAAACATAGAGTTAACAATAACAATAGATAGCTAACTATCACTAGGTGAATATAACTCTGAAGTGCGGAACCTTCGCCCCACTTTAAGAAGTTCCTTTGAAATTTCATTGCCCCTTAATTTAGGTGAAGTCATTATACCCTTTAGTAAAATAAATAATTTTTTAAAATAACAAAAAGGAAAAAGAAGCACACATCTGTCTTTCTGCTTCTTACCCTTGGAGGCACCTCGTCACTGTCTGATCTAGACCAAGCCTTTTGGGTGGGGTCAGGTACCTCCGACTTAGAGTCAGAACTTTGACTTAGCACCTCACTGCGGGAAGGTGGACATGGGTCCTGAGAGCGAAGATGGTGGTGTGCAAATTTGGGAGGAGAAGGGTCACTGAAGGAATGGGATCGCGAGACAGGGGAAACATTGTTCTTGAGAGATGCCAGGTGGGACCACTGTACCTTACAAGAAAACAAAACACAAAACATTCAATGTGTTCTGCATAAAATGCTTTTCTGGTCAATACCAAATCCAAAGCAAGGAACTGGGAAATGTAAACTGCGTGCTATAGTATTAGGTAAGCCAGGAGGCAAAACAGTTACACTTTAAAGTAAAGAAGTGATCTGGGGAACACAATATGTAGCAAAAGAACAAATGTACACTTAAAAGGAAAACTCTTTTAATATCCAGATAAACATTACAGATAGCAATAAACAAAAAGATTTTTTTAAAAAAGGCTTATAGAACTCCTGACCTAATGGGGGGGATAACGTGCTACATGCACATCCACATCGAAGCAGAGACTGGACAGGCAGAGGAAGAGATCACAAGATAACACTGCCATACGTGCAGACCTATCTATCCACCTGCAGAGTAAGATTTCAGACCACATAACAATAAAACAATACATTTAATGAGCAAAGACAGACCCCCCTCATGTTTTGACAGACTATAATACAGGGTCCGGCAGAAGAAACGCCTGCTTGAGTGTGGCTGGTAGGGTAATAATATGGGTGTAGTAATTTAAAGTTTTAATTTGAACATTTTACCTAAAATGTCATATAGTGTGCTTGAGTGTGATATTGTTATGTTATAGAATTACATGCTTCTGATTTTGTAATGAAAGATTTTGTAATAATAAGGGGCGTTATTCACGCTGGACCCTGTAGAATAACTTAGAAACAGCCAACTTTTCAAATATACCAACAATTTTCTTTCTTTTTCCAAGTCCTAAAGCACTCAAACCCTAGATCTGCATATATCTTCATACTAGTTATGAAAAAAAGAACTTTAATTTCTTTAGAAATGTTCATTAGTATGATTCCCTTAATTGACCTTCTACTTGTTAACTGAATTTATCTGGTTGCTTTTAAACTGGGAAAACAATCTCTGAAATAATCTGTATTTTCTTTAAATTATATTTTATTATTTTAAAATGTGTTCAATACTGCAATTTACATTATTCCAGCTATATATCTATTACATCAATGCATTTAAAGAAAACTGGAAATGCCAATCACAATTGGTTCAACCTTCCCAATAGCAAGACTCAAAATTAGTTCCAGATTTATGACTTCTGGGTGACAATGACATAAACTCTAGTTATGGTTATAACCTCAGATACCTGAAATGTTTTAAATTTTTAGGGGAAAAAGCATAGAACTGACAGTATTATTTATAACACAAATTTTTTGAAACAAGTTTTAGAATAGTCCTACCTGAAAAAAGTTTCCCCAAAGAGAATGTTTTCATAGGTGTATGTTTCAGGCAAAAGCAACTTTACACAGGAGGAAAAGGGAGACTATTTCCAGGTACTATGTTAATTAATCATTAATATAAAAAGGAGCATACATAATTCAGGAACTTCTATTTTCTACACTTCTAGTGGTCAATGCATAAAGATATTCTATTTATGGTAGTTTCTAACTTTCAGAATAAATTTAATACCTGACTCTTCACAGGAATGTCATCAAGTGTATTCTACCAGTCCCTCCTCCCTTCCCTTCCCCTCCCTTTCTTCCCTTTGCCCTTTTCTGCTGTCCTCTGCTCCCTTCTTTCCATCCCTTGTTCTCTGGAGTTACCATTGGCTTTTGGGACAGCTTTTCTGAGAATCAAGAAGCTGCTGATCCCATGTAAACACCTCCCACTACCCAATACACTTCTTCCCCGACTCAACACACACCCACAATATCTCATGGTAAGGTCCTGGTTCTTTATTGTTTGAACTCCTCCATACTAGGTTTATTTACTGTAAAGCACATTCAAATCATCATTTGAATTTGTTTTTCCAAACACCAAAGCTAATTCTATCACAAGAAACTGAACTTTTGCCTCCCAACATATAATAAACATCAGTAGCAAGTAAATTTAAGCTTAATAACTTGTTTCCAATATTCTGGGTTACATAGCTGCACGGAGCATAATGTCTAAAACTCAGTTATTTTCATCAAGAAAGTGGGAATCAATGGAATCTAAGATGTTTACTGTGGGTACCCTTAGCTATTTATTTCCCTCTCCAGACAACAGACAGGACTCCTAACAGCAGTACTCAGCCCAGAGGTTCTCCCTCACCTAGACAGGCCATGGTCAACCACTGAGAGCTGTGACACTGACGTGCTTCAGGGAAAGCTACACCTGATCCATTCCATTAGATTGTAACTTTTCTTTAGACTTCTGAACCTTCTGAGAATCCAATAAAAGACTCTTTTTTTGGGGAAAAAAAAGTACACATCTGGACAAACAAAAAACTTGTAGATAGAATTTCAGGGTTGTCATTGGCTCTCTGAAGCCCATGCATGGAACATGCGAGGCACCAAAGATCACAGGTTAAGAAAAGGTTCTGGTTCTCCCTCTATGTACTTGTAACATGAGCTTTCTAAAAACCAAACTGAAAAAATCTGTATTAGACTAAGAAGGCACTATTCATGAACACCTGATTTAGAGAAGGAAAAACATTAGACTAAGAGAAGATATTACTGAATCTAAAAATTCTTAGTAAGTACAATAAAAGTCTTAAAAAATTCCTTCTTTTCCCTATCAACTGAGGGCATGTCCTCTTTAAGCTGGTCTAAACTCACTCCTGCTTCTCTCTTCTCTTTCTAAATGTGGTAACACACCAAAATGTAAACTATGAATAGGCCGGTGGCTCAGTGAGTTATCACGTGCATCTCCTTGACTCACAGCCACTGGCTGTCGCTACCTGTGGCTCAGCTGGTCTCTGCAGGGCAGGATGTACAGACTCGGAGTTGCCATTGGAAAAAGACTCTGATCTGGAAGGCACTGGTGGCTCCAATATTCTGCCTGTCTGCTTAGACTGGGCTTCAGGGGAGCTGTGGTTAGTTTTCCTATATCTATCTTCCACCTGTGTCAGAGAATTAGAAGACATAACTCAGTGTTAGTGGGGAAAAGCAGATACCAATCTGGGAGTGGATGGACTGTAAAGAGAAATTTTCTGTTTACTTCAACTACAGGAAAACAAAGGTGTGGTTTTAAAAGGGAGAAGGCAAATGAAGCAGGACCAGGATTTGATTCAGGATAAAGAAATACTTATGAGAATAAAAGTTAAAAAAGACAGCATTTAAATACTTCTCCTGGCAAGAATTCTAGGGTTGTACATGAGGGTAATAAAACCAGAAAAAAAAAATCAAATATGTCACTAAACCAACAGATTAAAAAGTTGACATCAGGCATCCAAAACACATTTCATTCCAGCAAAAAAAGGGCACTCCAGAACACTTGTTCCCAGTATCTAAGTCTCTGTGAGGGCCAGAAACAGTAAAAGGGTGCCACCTACAGGCTAGGATTCAACATACTCTAGAGGCTGACCAGCCAGCTCCCTAGTTTCATAGGATCCCTAAACAGTGACTGCTTTGCCATATCCTTACTGGGAGGTTCTTCCAAATACACCAATTTAGTAACAAATCAGGTTCACTGAAAAGTCAGTGAATCAGGCTGTATGCACACTTCATCCTCACTGCAATTCTGGAAAAATAGTTAACCAGGCCATCATCTCCCTCATTTACATTTTAAAGAATAACTTTGCCATATAATCTTCCCCCTTTTTGTTTAGTTTAGTATTCAATTCACCTGAGAATTGTTAATAATGGCACTCTGGTCCTCTATAGACAACATTTAACTAGATAAGTGAGAGTCCCCTCACTTCTCAGAACCTCAATTTCTCAGCTAGAAAACCAAGTGGGTGGATCACCAGCTGAAGTCTATGCCCCCTTCTAGCATTATTACTATTCTATTCTTAAGAGTCAGAGAATCAAAACAGGATCAATGTCTAAGCAAGGCAGGAAAGCAGATACCTCTCGAGCTCTGTCAGCAGGCTCAAAGTGGGGTTTGGGCTCTGGTGCATGGTAGCTTGGCTTGCTCCTTTCCTGTTGCGGTGGCAGCTGCTGCTGTGGGTGCGGCCTCCGGTGGTCATGCTGTAGAGACAGGAGATATGCTTGTTCTTGTTGCAACTGTCTCTGGAGCCTCTCTGCCTGCCGGTGCTCCTCCATCTCCCGCCATCGGCACTCCTTGGGGAGGGAGAGAACACTAAATCTATGGAACAATGGAAAGCTTGCCTCTTCTTCAATCCAGTCTCAACTTTTTTTTTTTAAAGATCATGCTATTTTTTTCCCCATGTTTTGTAACAAAGCAAAATGGGTGGGATTTTACGTAGCATATTACCTGTGGAAAAATCTGACAGCTTGTTGCTAACAATAATATCACTGGACAGAGTAGAGAGAATTCAATTAAAAGTAGGTAGCAGTGATTTCAAAAGGTACCTAGAGTAAACTAGGTAAAAAATCCTATGGCAAGTGCTTTGAACCTTCAGCCCTTAGCATTCTTGTTTGTTCACTGAGTCCCAACTTCTATTCAAAACCTGTCTATCTACCAAATGAGAACAATTAAGTGATTAATGGGAAATAAGTAAATAAATAAAAGCCACCTGAAAATCTGCCCCAAGCATCAGGGCCACAGAGGATGTCTCCACTTGAGCCTGTCAGCCCATAGCACTAACCAGAATGGTCTGGTGACAAACACAGCTCTGCCTGGTTTAGGGGAAGGGTGGGCACTACAGAACAAGACAGATATGGGCGTTACCAGTAACATGGCCTGCTCCTGGAGCAGCTGCTGCTGAAGGAGTTCCAAGTGCCGCTGCTCCTCTTCTAGCTGTCGCCTGATAAACTCCTGTCACACAGAAATTACCCAGCAATCAATTTATCCAAAAGGAAAGCATCAGAACCACCTGAAGGGAGCACCAAGGACCATCTGCCCCACTGTCTTTACTAAGTGGTAATTCACTTAGTAAGTAACTTCTAATAAAATCTTTTGATAATGATTTTCTCAAGAACGTCAAACTGGCCACTAAGACCTGGAGTCTAAAAATGATGACATGCCCTCCAATGGTATACATAAAGGTATCTGGAAGTTTTTCTATTAGAGCACAGCTGTTATACACAAATGCTGGGTTTTAAAGGACTGTGATGTACCCCTGAAGATGGCAGACTCTGTAGAAATCAGGAGTTTAATTTTAGGAAAGCAGACGGTTCTCATTAATAAATGTCTGCTCACTACTCATTATTTTTAACAATCATAGGTTGCCAATTTTTAAAACCCCAAACCAAATCTGTTTAATATTAAAATAAAATAAGCATGATTTGTGTTTTCTCTGATGATACAGAAGGTACCTAGAATGACTATATTCTAGAAGCCATGGTCTGGGAACACGAGACTCAGGCAACTTTTCACAAATGGATAGGCCCAGGTTCTTCATGATGAGGGGGTGGGTGAGGATGTTGGGGGTGGGGGGGACATGTGTCTCTGTGAGAGAGAGAAAGGAAAGGGTGAGGGTAAACGGTTTCCAATGAGAAAAGAAAGACAAACAATGAAAACAGGTAAACACATCCAAAATATGTATACAAAGAGGAAAAATCCAATCTTGAAGCTGCATGCATATTTAATGGACTTGGAAATCAAAAGACCTTAGCCTATGACCTCTAGCCAGCCCTCAACCTCCCATTTCCTTAGTCTCCTCATCTGAGAAACTAGTACCAAAAACATTCTCTCCCAACTCTCAGAATTTTTTTATGACGTTCAAATATGAGATAGATATAAAATAACTTTAAAAAACCAAATCTTTTACAGACAAAAGAAGTTTCCTTCCTTTTCAAAGGGAAGAAAGCTAAGTACTTTAGAAGGAAAAGTAGGTTAAGGGGCCCATAAGGGGAAATTTTATTCTGAAAGTCAGGTTATTTCTTTATAGGGCTGCTGCTAATAATGCACCGATACCAAGTTGCACACTCTAAGATAAAAATAACCACACATTTGGGCTGAACACAAGTTTTCATTACCCAATAAGTCTAATTGAAAGAATGACGGATAACAGAAATTATGAGATATAAATTTTCTTAGGTTTATCTTACAAAGCAAATTTGGTACCATCCCCTCCCCCCAAAAAAGCCAGTCCAGGGGAAGCCTATCCATAAGACCAGTGGCAAATGCACCATTACAACCTGGGATACATTTAAGCCTAACCATCTGTGATACATGTGATGCCAAGGACTGCCCTAGCATGGAGTATGGCTTTTACCAGCAATGGCTGAGAAAGGAATCTAACTCCCAACTCATGTCTGCTTTGAACTAGATGGAATTAAACCATAAATTAAAGGATCGTATAGTACACTCATTTGTTTTCTGCCTTCAAAACACAGGGAAAACTGAAAAATCCACATTTATCCAAATCACAAAGGTCCTAACCCACAGTCAATGAACACGCAGAACAAAATTACACATGTACACGAACATGCATACTTATGCAGAAATGTTTCCCAAAGCACTGTTAACTTGGGAATAATTTTTTGCAATAGAGTAAGGAAAGCAGAATAAAACTGATTTTTGATGCTATTTTTTTAAAGAGGAGGTGAAGAATACTTGCTACATACAAAAGCTAATGACTGCCATTAGAATAGCAAAGACTGAGTATTACTTTCATACCATCCTGTCACAATCAAATTGTGAGAATTAAATTGACTTAATGTTTAAAACATGTAGTATATGTTTTCTCTTCTTTGCAGTCCCTAAGTGTAAATCAGAAAGTGAAACAAAACCAACTAAAACACACCACAGTTACCTGGTCCATGATGTCACTAAGGTAACAGATAAAGGATATCACTTAAATCCTAGGAGAAACCAGTAACGCAACAGACAGGCCCAAGTTTCAGAAAACCATAGGCATAACATTATGTCAAGGATAATAACTGGATAACCAAATTTGGAAGTTAATACCATTGTTTTCAAGTACTTTAAGTATCAATCTCAAGTGTTATTTAAATTTGTCTCCATTCATATCTGTTTTTCTTTATTCAAAGCTCGTAACAAAGAGTGATTCATCCAAAGACATGAAATGCAAGGAGGCTAGTAATGGGATGCACACTGACAACACGGACAACAGACAGCTCAGCCCATTTCCGTTTGCACAGGTGGTTCAGGAAACAGATTTCTAAAGACAACTACATCTGGCATTAATAAAATGCTATAAATATTACCAAAACCTGATCTTTTTCTGGTTAAACAAAACAACGTTGTTACATTATTACATGCCACATGTGTATATACTGAATTATATGCAAATATATATATTAAATATTCAGTTAGCCAGTGGCTACTTCAAATATTGCTCCTAAGAAATTTTGTACAGTTGGTTTTTAATTTCACTTTAAAAAGGTTAATTATCTTCAGATATGTTAGGTTTGAAGGATTTTAGCCTCACAAGAGAAAGCATATTCAGAAATCTTTGAGCCATCACATTATGTTATCTACTTTCCTAGTTTCAAGATTTCTTAAGTGTAATAATTTATATATATTTTTTTAAAGACAAGAGACTCAATTTACTGGTGCACTTCCATGTCCTGAATATGTGCATGCACATGTATGTATATTTTTGCCCCAAATACCCCAACTCTACAAAGTAACAGACCTCACAAACTAACAGCTGGAATGTTCTTTGTGAACTAACCTGCTCCCTTTCCACTCTCCTCTTCTCTTCTTCTGCCCGTCTCCTATCCTCTTCCTCTTTACGCCTTCTCTCCAGTTCCTCCAAACGCCTCTTCTCTTCTTGTTCTCTTCTTCTCTGCTCACGTTCCTGTTGCCTTCTAGCTTCACGCTCTCTCCTTTGTTGCTACGTAAGGAAAGATGTAATCAGCAGGGACCTTCTCGGTATGGCTCTCAGGACAGTTTGCTGACCAGTTACAGCAAATTAGGGGGCATTCATGAACCTCATCTCTACTGGCCAATTATCCCACGCTGTCCCTCTACCCTTATGTACCAACTTCTTCATAAATACTGATCAAAGGTGCTGTGTTTCTGTGAATCTTTATAGGGTTTGGTTTCATTTTTATATCAATTATTCTCCATTCTTCACTGTACCCCAGCAATTAGGCAACAGAGAATTAATTCTTAATCCTTGAGTATCTCTGTTACCCAAGGCCCTAATCAGAAGAAAAACACAAAAGAGAACAAAATAAAGGAAAATAGAAATAGGGCAGGTAAGTAAAGGAGAGAAATAATTAAAAAGAAGGGGGAGAAAAGGCACATGTCAGGAAAAGAGGAACTGATGTCAACCAGAATAAGAAATGCCATTACTACTACTATGAATATATTAATAAATAACTGCTTTTGAGCACATGCTTACTACACATCTCACACTGTGCTAAGTATTCTATACTTGATATTCTTTATTCCTTGTACTTTACCTGACACAATTCTCATAACAAACCCAGGAAAGGAGGTATTTCATTCCCATTCTACAGATGACAAAAGAGGTTCAGAAAAGTTAAGGAACTTGACCAGTGTCACTGGCTAGTAAGCACCCAGCTGTAAGGGTCACTCTGTCTCTAAAGACTATCCTGTTAACTAGACATCATCTTACATCCCATCACCAGGTACAAAAGGTACCACTGACTCATCAGACAATCTCTGACAGCCTTTCCTACTCTAGGCTGTTTTATTTAACACCACAGTATAGAGCAATGTGACACAAGGGGCACTTCTCTGGCTTGCTTCATCCAGGCCCAGATGCCTGTGAGTAAAGTCCTTCCTCAGTGAAAAGTGTAAAATTAACAAGATCTTCCTGTGAATTGAAAAAAAAAATGCTAGCCTCTAAATAGGCACTGTCCAATACAACTCTCTGGGATGATGAAAATGTTGTCTCACAACCATTCAATACAGTGGCCACTAGCCACATGCTATTACTAAGTACCTGAAATGTGTCTAGTACAATTGAGAAAGTGAGTTCCTAATTTTATTTCATTAAAGTTAATTTAAATAATCATGTGGTTAGTGGCTACTATATTAGCCATTGCATTTCTCAAGACACAAAAAGCCAGTATTATTACCACAAACTTTAATGTGACAGATTAAATATTTAAAAAAAAAACAACTTTGGGGTAAAGCACTGAGAATATTAGACACAAATATTTAAAATAGATATAGAAAATAAAGTGTTTATTGTAGTCTAAGTTTTCCTTCTGGGCTTTTCCCCTGACCCTGAACTAGCATTCAATCTAAAGGTATACACTCAAAAATGATTTCCTGTCCAATGTACAGCATCTTACTTCTGGAATAACTGAATAGAAAAAATTACTTGGTGCCTGTTCTCTTTCAGTTGAGTAATACATCAGCATTATTCTCAATGAAGCTTGGGTGAGCTTTTGGCCCCACCTCCTCTCTCATTTAATACATTCCATGTTTTATAGTGCGCGCCCCCTGCCATGGTCTGCTCTTAGAATTTAATGCATAAAACTCACCAGTTTCCCATGGGTGGGGGTGAAATCAGGAGAAGAACCATGTTCCTGTCCTGGTGTTTAAAACCAACAATGCCCCCATACAATGCACTTGCTGCCTGTTGCTTAACGTCTTTATATTTTTTTAAATCTTAGAAAAAGGGAAAAATGAGCCACTAGAGTGCATTCAAAACCCCGTCGAGGAGGACAACTGTGAGCAACTGTCCATATGATGTAGAACTCAAAAGCTGGGCTTTCGGCACCGAGACCCTCTGTCCTGTGTTGTCTGCATGGGGCCAAAGGAGGGCATGCCTCTCGGCCCTGCACACTGCCCCGCACCTCTTAGGGGGAGAGCTTTTTCTTTCCTAAAGCTAGCTACCAGAACATAAAACAAAAACACTTCTCCTACCCCAGGACTCCAAGAAAAACATAAAAGAAACCTGAGATCAGAAATCTGCTAGTCATATCCAAGCAGTGGTACTGGAGCCTTTCTTTTTCAAAGCAAATTAAGCAAAGACCTTTTATTTTATACCTGTAGCTTTTTCTATACAGGAGCAAAAAAAATTGACTTTTACCAGTTTATCACTTACACTAAATACACTAGCTGAGAACACAGCCATTTTTCTAACACCAGCAATAAAAATCATTATAATTTGCCAGTTGGGAAGCATGTGTTTCTTTGCTTTAAATAGAAATTTTTTCATTCTTTCACATATTCCTGGCTAGCCAAGTTTTTCAACGGAAAACATCTTTTGAATTTTTTTGAGTAAAAATATATTAAAGATAAAATAAAAAGCCTTTCGATAAACCTGAAGCTGAAATTAAAAGAAGAAATGTCTCTTACTCAGTTTTAAAGCTTAAACCACGAGTGTTCTTTTTGAAAAGATAAAAGTGGAAGAGTCTGGAAGCTTCATTCCGGAGGAGCAGTGAAGAGTAGCTTCATGCATAAAGCTACTTTATGCAAGCACCGCTTGCTGCTTAAGTTCTGAGGAACAATCGTGGTGAAGCTCGGGACAGCCATGACACTTTGAGGTTTATAAAAGAGAAATAAGTTGCTACCATACACTGGGGTTAGCAAATACCTGGAGGCCTGGGAGAAAGGGTCTCACCTTCTGGATGAAAGAAAGAGCCCACAGTCACAGGCAGAGAGCTTCCTACATGGGCATGTAAGTAACTTCCCTTTGCCAGACAAAAGGAAAACAGAAGAAAACAAAAACACAAGAAAGGCAGCTTCTGTCTACACCCTCAAAATTCTCCCTCAGCTTCACATATTTCAAGTCCCAAGCCAATCAGAATATGGACATGTAAAAAGAGGCAAAGGATATTATATACTGAGTTTTACAACATTCATATAACAAAGTAGTCAAGATGGGCTAGCAGGGTTCTCTGAGAAGTTTCAGTATGCACCATGGAATTCTAAAGAGACAACTGAAAGGGCTGTTACTGGGGGTTCCGGTCCTGACTCTGCTGCCCTGGTACAAGCCACTTACCCTCAATGAGCCTCAGTTTCCTGACTTGTCAAAAGGTGGAGTGGAAGTAGGAAGGAAGCAGTCTATACTAGGTATCATTATGGAATAGAGTCTAAATTAAAAATTTCTGGAGAGAACCAAGATGGCAGAGGAGTGACTGGAAGTCACACTGACCTCATCGTAGGACCAACCTGGAATTACAACTAAATTGTGTAGAAATCACCTGGAATAACAACTGAACAATAGGAAGAGAGGAGTCTTATAACTTTGGACAGACAGAAGAATCAGCTTTAGTATAATCTAACTTATAAGACGAGTGGTACAGACTCAAGAAGGCAGGTGGAGTGCTCACTGGCAGCAGCACCAAACAGATATTGAAACTGACATTTGGGAGGAAAAGAGATGGCGGAGGAGGGAATGGGAGTCACGCGGACCTCCTCCCAAGAACGAACTGGAACTGCGACTAAATAGTGGAGAAATCACCTGGAAAACAACGGAACAATACAGGGAGAGGACCCTTGGAGTTGCAGACAAACAGTGGAATCAACTTTCACACATCCCAACAGGTGAGAAGTGCAGTGGAGGCTCCAGAGGGTGGGCTGGGAGCCCACGGGCACCAGCACCAGAGGGACATTGAAACGGCCAGTTGGAGCCCCCTGAGAAGAACAGGGCCTGAACCATAAGCAGGGACCCATAGACTACGGCAGCTAAAACCAGGAAAACATACAGACAAAACGCAACCCCAAAAAGCTCAGGGGGGCTCTCTGCCACAGACAGGCGGCTGGGGATGCAAAGAGACGTTTAAAGGGCCAACACAAAAATTGCAGTGGCAGCCACCCTCCTTGATCTCTGGGTAGAGGTGGCAGCAGATGGGCTGGTACCTGAGGAAAGATTGGTGAGGAAAACTTTGGGAAGAGAACTGACACGGTGGCCGGTGGAACCCGGGTGATAACTCACCTCCCACTCTGCACTACCATCTCACTGGGGAATAAGTGAATCAATTAACCTGCCTTTTGCGTGCTCCACACGCAGCTTGTACACATGCAGGCTGGGGGCTGAGTGCAGAAAGGCTGGAAGAAATAGAGGATCCCTGGCCAAAGGGGAAACACAGCTGCACAGAGACCCTGGAGGAGAAACTGGAGAAGGAGGGGTTGGGGAAACATCTGGAGGATTAACCGAGATTCCTAGAGCAGACTCCCTCCCCATTCCATAGTCCCCAGTTTGCGCAGGCAGGCCACGTCCCCAAAGAGGCAGAAGTGGCTGGGCGAGCCAAAAGGTACGTGATTACAACTCAGTCCACAGAAATAGTGGATCCCTGGCTGAAGGGGTCACAGAGCTGCCAAGAGACACTCGGGGAGAGACTGGAGACAGAGGCATTGGGGAGTCCCAGTGCTGACTATTCCCCAGTCCATGATCTACATCTTGCTCAGGCGGACTACTCCCCTGAGTGACACCAGCCTATAAGGGCACGATAGTCCCGCCATCAGGAGGCACTGCTCCGCCCTGTGGTGACTAACCCTGACAGATAAGGACAGAGTGACCAGATTGAAAATCACAGGAGTCAGAAACAGACAGTAGATTCCTGGAAGGCTGAAACAAATGGCCCAAGATCAGATAGAGTCAACAACTGACACCATCAGAGACAGAACTACAAAGAAAAGTAAAGAAAAAAATGAATAAATAAAATGAACCGCCTATTGACATAGAAGTTTAATCCACAAAGTCAGGAAATCTAGACAGATCAATTAAAGCAGAAGGAAAAAAAAGACTCTGACAAGAAAGAAAAGAAAAAGAAGTTCTCCTCAAATGAGGGGAAAGGAGGAATCTCCACAGAGAGACCTAAATGAAATAGAGGCAAGGGAACTATCAAATATTGAATTGAAAACAAAGGCTCTAAGGAAGCTCCGTGAGCTCAACCAGCCCAAAGATAACAATGAGAAACTGCAGAGAAACTATGAGGAACTTATGGCAAACTATATCAAACTGGAAAAGAACATAGAAACTATCAAGAAGACACAAGACGACATGGAGAATAACATTTCTGAATTGAGGAACACAGCAGAAGGAATGAAAAGCAGGCTAGATGAAACTGAGGACTGAATCAGCGAGCTGGACGACAGGTAGAAAAAGCTCCCAAAAAGAACAAGAAATGGAAAAAAGACTGCAAAACAATGAAGAGGCATTTAAGGAAATGCAAGAAAACCTGAGATGCAATAATATCAACATACTAGGGATATCATAAGTAGAAGAAGAAGAGCAAGGGATAGAGAACCTCTTTGAAAAAGTAATGATAGAAAATTTCCCCAATTTGAGGAGAGAAAAATACTCATGGGTCCAGGAAGCACAGAGGGCCTCACTCAAGAGGAACCCAAGGAGGTCCACTCCAAGACACATTGTCATTAAGATGGCAAATATCAAACACAAAGAAAGGATCCTAAAGGCAGCAAGGGAGAAACAGGGAGTAACATAAAAGGGAGCCCCGATACGGCTAGTAGCTGACTTCTCAACAGAAACACTACAACCCAGAAGGGAATGGCAACCAATATTCCAAGTAATGAAAAGCAAAGGCCTACAATCAAGGCTGCTCTACCCAGCAAGGCTCTCAATAAAAATAGAAGGGGAAATAAGTTAAACAAAAGACCTACACAGACTGAAAATAAGGGGATGGAAAAAAATATCCCAAGCAAATGGGCAAGGAAAGCAGCGGTTGCAATACTTGTATCAGACAAAATAGATTTCAAAACAAAGGCCATAAAAAGAGTCCCAGAGGGACACTTTATAATACTTGAAGGATGAATACATCAAGAAAACATGAACATTGTAAACTTACATGCACCAAACATAAAATCTTGGACAACTTCAAAAAAGATATAGAAAACAACATACCAATTTTAACACCCCACTGTCAAAAACGAACAGATCCCCCAATCAAAACATCAACAAGGATATTGTGGAGCTGAACGATGCATTAAATCAAATGGACTTAACTAACATATATAGAACCTTACATTCCAAAGAAGAAAAATACACCCTCTTTTCAAATGCACATGGAACTTTTCCAAAGAGACCACATAATAGGACACAAAGCAAGCCTCAGCAAATTCAGGAAAATTGAAATAATATCAAGCATTTTCTCAGATCACAAGGACATGAAACTGGAAATCAACCTCAAAGAGAAACTTCAAAAACTTGCAAACTCATGGAGACTGAAGAGGAGACTATTGAACAATGAATGGGTCAATAATGAGATAAGAGAAGAAATCAAAAAATTTCTGGAAACAAATGAAAATGAACAGACAACAGTCCAAAACCTATGGGACACAGCAAAGGCGGTCCTGAGAGGGAAGTTCATAGCAATACAGGCTTACCTAAAAAAGACAGAAACATTTCATATAAAAGACCTAACACTACAACTTCAAGAACTGGAGAAACAACAACAAATAAATCCCAGAGCAAGTAGAAGGAAGGACAGTCAAGATTAGAGCAGAACTGAATGACATAGAGACGAAAAGAACAATTCAAAGGATCAACCAATCCAGGGGCTGATTCTTTGAAAAGATAAATAAAATTGACAAGTCTTTAAGCAGACTCATCAAGACAAAAAGCGAGAGGACCCAAATAAATAATATCAGAAATGGAACAGGAGAAATAACAACTGATACCACAGAAATACAAAGGAGTGTCAGAAACTACTATGAACAATTATATGCCAAGAAATTGGAAAACCTGGATGAAAGGACACATTTCTAGAAAAGTATAATCTTCCAACACTGAAGGAGGAAGAAACAGAAAGCTTGAACAGACCGCTAACAGCTGGGGAAATTGAAGCAGTAATCAAGAAACTCCCGGCACACAAAAGCCCTGGGCCGGATGGTTTCACAGGAGACTTTTACAAAACATTTAAGGAAGAGCTAACCACAGTCCTTCTCAGACTATTCCAAAAAATCCAAGAGGAGGGCAGACTCCCAGACTCTTTTTATGAGGCCAGCATCACCCTAATCCCAAAACCAGATAAAGACCCTACAAAGAAAGAAAACTACAGGTCAATTTCACTGATGAACATAGACGCTAAACTCCTCTAGAAAACACTGGCAAACAGCATCCAGTAATAAATTAAAAACATTATCCACCATGCTCAAGTGGGATTCATCCCAGCAATGCAGGGATGGTTCAATATATGCAAATCAATAAATGTAATACATCATATAAACAAAAGGAAAAACAAAACCACGTTATCATCTCGATAGATGCAAAAAAAGCATTCGATAACGTACAGCACCCATTTATGATCTAAACACTCAGCAAAATGGGAATAAACGGGGCATTCCTCAACGTAATAAAGGCCATATATGAAAAACCTACAGGCAACATCATACTCAACAGGCAAAAACTAAAAGTTTCCCCACTAAGATCAGGAAAATGACAAGGATGTCCACTTCCACCACTTCTAGTCAACATTGTATTGGAAGTCCTAGCCACAGTGGTCAGACAAGAAAAAGAAATAAAAGGCATTCAAATAGGAAAGGAGAAGTAAAACTATCATTCTTTGCAGATGACATGATAGTGTACATAGAAAACCCTGTAGACTTCACAAAAAAACTATTAAACCTAAAAAGTGAATGTGGCAAAACAGCGGGATACAAAGTCAATATTCAGAAGTCAAAGGCATTTTTGTACACCAGTAATGAAATAGAAGAATAAGAAATCAGGAAAAAAATACCATTTGCTATAGCAACAAGAAAAATAAAGTACCTAGGATTAAATTTAACCGAGGTCAAAGACCTGTATGCAGAAAACTATACAACACTGAAGAAAGAAATTAAGGAAGACACAAATGAATGGAAGCATATACCGTGCTCATGGATTGGAAGAAGTAACATCATCAAAATGTCCATACTACCCAAAGCAATTTATAGATTCAATGCAATCCCTATTAAGATACCAATGATGTATTTCACAGAAATAGAACAGACATCTCAAAAATATATACGGAACCATAAATGACCCCGAAGAGCCGCAGCAATTTTGAGAAAGAAAAACAAAGTAGGAGGGATCACAATACTGGACATCAAAATCTACTACAAAGCCACTATACTCAGAACAATTTGGTACTGGCACAAGAACAGACCCATAAACCAGTGGAACAGAATAGAAAGCTCAGAAATAAACCCAGGTCTATATGAGCAACTAATATTTGACAAAGGGGCCAGAAGCATAAAATGGAGCAATAATAGCCTCTTCAACAAATGGTGTTGGGAGAGCTGGACGGCTACATGCAAAAAATTGAAATTGGATCATCAGCTGACACCATACACAAAAAGGAACTCAAGATGGATAAAAGACTTAAATATAAGTCTCAACACCATAAAAGTCCTAAAGGAGAACATGGGCAGGAAACGCTCAGATATCCCACGCAGCAATTTTTTCACTGATATGTCTCCTAAAGCAAGGGGCATAAAGGAAAGAATAAACAAGTGGGACCTCATCAAAATAAGAAGCTTCTGTACGGCTAAAGAAAACATCAGCAAAACGAAAAGGGAACCAACCATATGGGAAATATATTTGCCAAAGATACCTTGGACAGGGGTTTGATCTCCAAAATATTTAAAGAACTCACACGACTCCAGTCCAAGAAGACAAATGATCCAATCATAAAATGGGCAAAGGATGTTCGGCATCACTAGCCATCAGAGAAATGCAGATCAAAACTGCAATGAGATACCACCTCACACCAGTCAGAATGGCCATCATAAACAGATCAACAAACAACAGGTGCTGGCCAGGATGTGGAGAACAACTAGTACACTGTTGGTGGGACTGCAGACTGGTGCAGCCATTGTCGAAAGCAGTGTGGAATTTCCTCAAAAAGCTGTAAATGGTACTGCCTTTTGATCCAGTGATTCCCCTGCTGGGTACCCTAAGAATCCCAAAACGCCCAATTCAAAAGGACCTATGCAGCCCAATGTTTATAGCAGCACAATTTATAATAGCTAAGTGGTAGAAGCAGCCTAAATGCCCATCAGTAGATGATTGGATTAAAAAACTATGGTACATTTACACAGTGGAATACTACGCAGCAGAAAGAAAAAGAGAACTACTATACTTCGCAACAGCATGGATGGAACTAAAGAGCATTATGCTAAGTCAAGTAAGCCAGGGGGTGAAAGACAAATACCATATGATCTCACCTATAAGCGGAACGTAACCAGCAAAACAAAGATGCAAGGCAAGTAAGACCAGAAACACTGTAAGAAAAAGAAACCAATGGAGACAAGAGGGAAGGAGGAAGGAGTGGGCAGGGGAAAAGGAAGGAAAAGGGCAAGTCAAAGCACATATAGCAAGTACTCATGGACAAAGCCAAAGTGGTGATGGATTGAGGGAGAAAGAGGGGGGAGGCGGGCAGGGGAAAGTGGTGGGAGGAAGGAGGGGACAAATGTATTTGGAAAAATAAATAAATGAAATGAAATAAAAAATAGAAAGAAACTGCCATTTGGATCCTGCTGAGAAGAGCCAGGTCTAAACCATAAGCGGGGATCTCCAGCCTACAGCACCAGAATCCAAAAAGTACACCAGTAACAGCTGAGCTGCCAAAAGTGGACACGTTGCTCTCTGCCAGAGATAGGCAGCTGGTGACACAAAGACCTGTTTAAAGGGCCAACACATAAATTTTTATTTGCAGCCACTTACCCTGGGGTATGGCAAAGGTGGGGGCAGAGTGGGACAGAGAGGACCCAACAGCCTCGCCCCCAGGATGGCCTTGGCCCCACGCTGTAGTGTCTCTAAGCCAGCCTACTGAGTGCAAAGTGGCAGCCACAGATAGTAGATCCCTGGCTAAAGGGGGCATAGATTGGTCTAGAGACACTTGAGGAGAGACTGGAGACAGAAGCTTTGGGGAAAGAACAGAGAGATTAGCTGACAGGATCCCAATGCTGATACAACCCATAGACAGCAGCAGCCATCTTGTTCAGGGAGACCACTCCCCTGAGAAGCAGCAGCAGACTGAGAGGACCCGATAACCCTGCCCCCAGGAAGGACTCTGTCCCACTCTTTGATATCTCTAAACCAGCCTGCTAGCTGCAGAAGGACTGGATTAATAGCTGAAGAAGACAGCCACAGAAAGCAGGTTCCTGGAAGTCTCAAACAGACTTCCTAAGATCAGACACAGTTAACATTTGACATCATAAGAGGCAGATCCAGAAAGTAAAAACAGTGGACTCCTGCCATAGAAGTTCACACCACAAAGTCAGTAAATCAAGACAGATTAATTGAAGAAGCATGGAGAAAAAAGAAGTCTCACAAATAATGGGAAGACAAAGAAATATCCCCCCTTGAAGAGAAATGAGGAATCCCCACAAAGAAAACTAAATGAAATAGAGGTAAGTAAGCTATCAGATCCTGAGTTCCAAACAACGGTCCTAAGGAAGCTCAATGAGCTCAGTGAGCTCAGAGAGAATTACAAGAAACTACAGGGGAACTACAAGGAACTTACTACAAACTATATCAGCATGAAAAAGGACACAGAAACTATCAAAAAGAGACGAGAGAATATGAAGAATACAATTTCTGAATTGAAGAACACAGTGGAAGGAATCAAAAACAGGCTAGATGAAGCAGAGGACTGAATCAGCAAGCTGGAGGACAACATAGAAAAAAGTTCCCAGAAAGAGCAAGAAAATGGAAAAAGACTCAAAGAGAATAAAGTGTTGAGGGAAATGCAAGACAATCTGAAACATAATTATATCCATAAAATAGGGATATAAGAAGGAGAAGAGGAGGAACAAGGGATAGGAAAACTGTTTGAAAAAGAAATGATGGAAAATTTCCCTAATTGGAGGAGAGAAAAAGTCACACAAGTCCAGGAAGCACAGAGGGTCCCATTCCAGAGGTACACAATGAGGCCCATTCCAAGACATATCATCCTTAAAATGGCAAATAGCAAAGACAAACAGAGAATCCTAAGGTCAGCAAGGGAGAGAGAGGTAGTAACATATAAGGGAGCCCTGATGTGGCTAGCAGCTGGCTTCTCCACAGAAACACTGCAAGGCAGAAGGGAATGGCAAGAAATACTCCAAGTAATGAAAAGCAAAGATCTGCACCAAGACTGCTCTACTTAACAAGGCTCTCAATTAAAATGGAAGATGAAACAAGGAGTTTCCCAGACAAAAGAGGGCTACAGAATACATTTCCATGAAACCAGCACTGCAAAATATGCTAAAGGGACTGCTTTAAGATGAAGAAAGAGTATAGGAATGCCCAGTACCTTTCACAGTTGTCAATGCTTGATATTACCAATATTTTTAATACTTAGTATTCTGATTGTGACAATGATATGTCATTTTCATTGTTACCTTACTGTCTGTTGAAACTAAACCCGCTTTTGTACATTTCTTGACTATTTCTATTATTTTTAAAAAGCTTTAAATGACTTTTGGTATTCTTTATCTATTTTTAATTAAAGGTTTGTAAATTTTTGCCCTAAAAAAAAAAAAAAAGCCTATTAATCCTGTTTTTGATGTGTTGTAAATAATTTCCTATTCTAACTTCTCATTTAACTTTTTTTATATGTATATCACTGTGTAGCCTTAAATGTTTAATGTAGTCATATTGTCAATATTTTACTTTATCACTTCTGGATTTGAATATGTTACTTCAGGGTAAGAAAAATATTTTGAATTTTCTCTAAAAACTCCTTAGATTTTACATATTGATTTTTAACTCACCTGAGTATTTTTTGTATAATGTGTGAAATAGAGCTATTTTTTTTATTTAAGTAATTGTGGTCCATACATGTTATTTGTTGAATAAGCCTTATTTTCCCCATTGATTTGAATTATCAATTTAATCATATATTAGACAGATGTATATACATTTGTTTCTAGAATGCTCATTTTATTTCATTGATCTACTTGATTATTTCTGTGCTGGTGTCATGTTTTAATTGGTGAGACTTTATAATGGATTTAAATTTTTTAATATTTTATAATGTATCTTGACATTTAAAAAAGTAAAACAGAATCAATCTGCATTTAAAAGAAAGATCTCCTACCTTTTGCAACAACATGAATGGAACTGGAGAATATTATGCTAAGTGAAATAAGCCAGTTGGTGAAAGACAAATACCATATGATCTCACCCTTAAGTGAAATCTATTCAACAAAATAAAGTAACTAACAAAATAAACCAAAGGCAAAGAAACATGGAGCAGACCGAGAGTGATCAGAGGGAATGGGGAAGGACGACAATGGTGAAAAGAATTAGAAGGGACTAAACATGTATGAATGAGCCATCGACATGGACAACTTAGTAGGAATTGACTGTTGGTGAGGGGGACAGGGTGGGATGGGTGAAGGAGGCAAAGGGGGATAAACTGAGACAACTGTAATAGAATAAATGTGATTTAAAAATTAAAAAAAATTTTGGAAGAAATCAACAGTTTGTGCCTAAACTGAGAAAAAATTTTACAAAGTTTTCATAATCAGTGAACTACAGGAGACTCAATCCTCTTAGAAAGATCTGGGGTCTTCCCTCCCTTGCCTACACCTTGGGAAGTGTGGTCCGATGAGATGAGATTGAAAGTCAACAGGAGGGAAGTGAAGAACTGAGATGTTATGTCTCTACCTCAGCTGTCTCTAAAAGTGAGCAAGACCATCAACTGGAGGATAGGGAAAAAAAGAACAGCCAACTTAGAACTTCTATTTATTTAAATTTGTAGCTCACTCTTTTAGGATAGTGATTTCTGCCATGTTTTATAAGGTACATAGTGCAAGAGTACATAAGTGCATACATCTCTTTCAGATAAACATACTCAGTTTTTTTTACTAATGGGAGGCATGATATAACCCTCTGAGGCCACCTCACTACTTTAAACAATGCCACATGACCATAGACATGCGAACAGCCCTAGAGATAATGTTTGCTGCCATTTCCTTAGATACTGTGCAGGCTACTAAAATTCTTTAATTTTTAGGGATGATATTGAAGTAAAGGTGCCACTTAGCTCCATGGTATCACACTGGCCAAAAAGAAATGCCAGGATTACATTTGCTCTTTACTGTTATTTAAAAAACATCTTTTTTAAATTTTCAAAGCAAACCAGTCCCCATCTCTGCTGATGCCTGGGCTGTTATCAGAAAACCAGACAAGAGTCAGGGATGTTGCTGCGCTGAAGTCTGGAAGAAATGACTGCTGAACAGCTGTAAGTCCAGATGGAGCCCAGCAACTAGTTCAAACCAGCCCTAGGGTTCCAATCTCCTTGAGTCTCCAGAGAAGAAAGGGAGAAGTTGTAAAAGAAAGCAGAGAGCAGGAGTGAGCCAGTATCACAGCTGGCTTTCCGCGTACCAGCTCTCTCATATGCAATTACTGCCACCTCTTGTCCACTGAGGGCAGGCATGATCTAGTCCAGTCCATTCCTAAGACCTACTGCTCACTTATCTCTCCTGCTTTCTATCCTTGAGCTGTCATCACTTGGAGTCTCAGGAAGTGGCTGGAATGTTGGCGCACATCCTCTGGCTTTGGCTCAAAGTTAAAGTACTCATTCTTGTACAAGGTAGTAAGCGCCCAGGTGGTAAAATGTGTAGAATCCATTTCCTTTGTTATTTCCTTGGCTCTCTGCCTGGTGGGAAATCTTGATTTAAGAGGGAAATTTTAAATACTCTTACAAGTAGCTTTTTCCATTTTATTCATGTTTTAAATTTTTATATCAAAGTACAAAGTACTTAAAAACGTCAAAAAGAATGTAAGGCTCATGTAAAAAAAATAAGGCATACCACTTCTCATCACTCCCAATTGTTACTGCCAAGGTATAACCACCTTCAATGCTTTTAGTTTTTCCTGTAGTATTTACATTCTTGTATTTCAATTAACAGGCTTATAGAGTTATTTAAAATTTTTTCTACTTTAGATTCCATCTATGGACTTCTCCCAAAGAATATCCATTTGACTATACCATCCCATGCTCCCAATCTAGTCATGTGACAATTTCTGGGTAAATGAAAAACCATATTCAAGGCTGAGTCATGCAAGTAACATTTAGTTTTTCTGAGGAGTTAATTGCCTTTTTGTTTGCTTGTTTGACTAATTTTCTATGAACTTATCTCAAAAATCATCTGTAAAGTCTCTTGCACTACCATAAAACTCCTTTCAATATGGTCAAATAAACCAAGTATTTTTATCTTTGTTCTTAGAGATTAACCCTCTCATAGCCCTCTCCTGTGCCACTCTGGACTGACTGCTCTCCAGGCATCCCACACTTGTCCACCAACTTCCTGGACATCCTTCAGGACTCTCTACCATACCCTGAAGCCCTTGTCACCTTCTTTCTTATTTGTTGGAACACATCCTCCAGTATATTCCTAAGGAAGAGTGGTGAAAAGGTAAAAGACTTTAGGGACTTCGCCTGTCACAAAATCTCTACTCTCACCCTGTACAGATAATTTTGGCCGAGGGAAATAATTTCTCCTTAGAGTTTCAGAAGCATTGCTCTGTCATTTTCGTTTCTGATGTTTTTCCTGGAGAATGAGAGACCATTCAGATTCTTGATACCTAGTCCAAGACCCATTCACATTCCTCGACCTGGTCCTTTCAGTACAGCAGTTAGACCTCTTTTCATCCCTGATAGTCTAAAATTTCAAGTGGATTTCTGTGCCTTTCTCCAGGTCTTTCTTTCCTTCATTGTGCAGGGTATTCATTAAGTTTTTTGATCCAGAAATTGGTATCTCTTAGTTCTGGAAACTTTTCTTGAATTATTCCTGTATGTTCTTCCTATCATATCCACTTTCTGGACCATCTATTAAATGGTAAAGTGCCTGGATTGAATCATTTTTTCTTCTGTTCTATTTCCTATAAACATACCTTTCTGCCACCTAATTTCTGAGAATTTTAATTTATAAAAATTTCAAAAGCTCTTATTTTCTGAATATTCCTGTCTCATGAATATTACATCTCTCTCCTCTAAGTATGTTAAGATTCTGTGTATGTATGTGTGTCTGACTGAGAGAGGTTATCTGTTCCCTACATTGTCTCTGTTTTCATAAAGTTCCATTTTCTATTTGTCCTGGAATCTTTCATGTTAAAGGGTTTAATAAAATATTTTTATTTTTTATTTTAATTTTATTTTTTCAAATACATTTGTCTCGGCCCCCCCCTGCTTTCCCTTGCCCCCTCCCTCCTTCCCTCCCTCAGCTCTTCCCCTTTGGTTTTGTCCTTGAGTCCTTGCTGTATGTTCCTTGACTTTCCCCTTCCCTTCCTTGTCCCCACCCCCGCCCTCCTTCCCTCTTGTCTCTGTTGATTTCTTTTCCTTTCAGTGTTGCTGGCCTTATTTTCCTTGCATCTTTGTATTGTTGGTTAGGTTCCGCTTATAGGTGAGATCATATGGTATTTGTCTTTTGCCCCCTGGCTTATTTCGCTTAGCATAATGCTCTCCAGTTCCATCCACGCTGTCGCGAAGTATAGTAGTTCTTTTTTTCCTTTCTGCTGCGTAGTAGTCCATTGTGTATATGTACCATTACTTTTTGATCCAATCATCTACTGATGGGCATTTAGGTTGCTTCCAATACTTGGCTAGTGTAAGTTGTGCTGCTATGAACATTGGGGTTCAGAGGTTCTTTTGTATTGGCGTTTTGGTGTTCTTAGGGTATAGTCCCAGCAGGGAAATCACTGGATCAAAAGGCAGTTCCATTTTCAGCTTTTTGAGGAAATTCCACACTGCTTTCCATAGTGGCTGCACCAGCCTGCATTCCCACCAACAGTGGACTAGGGTTCCCTTTTCTCCACAGCCTTGCCAGCACTTGTTGTTTGTGGATCTGTTTATGATGGCCACTCTGACCGGTGGGAGGTGGTACCTCATGGTGGTTTTGATCTGCATTTCTCTGATGGCTAGTGATGCTGAGCATCCTTTCAAATGCCTCTGGGCCCTCTGTATCTCCTCCCTGGAAAAGCGTCTGCCCAGGTCCTTTGCCTATTTTTTTTGATTGGATCGTTTGTCTTCTTGGAGTGGAGTCGAGTGAGTTCTTTATATATCTTGAAGATCAAACCTCTATCTGATGTATCATTAGCGAATATATTTTCCCATAGGGTTGGCTCCCTTTTCATTTTGCTGATGTTTTCTATAGCCGTGCAGAAGCTTCTTATTTTGATGAGGTCCCACTTGTTTATTCTTTCCTTTATGTCCCTTGCTTTAGGAGACATATCAGTGAAAACATTGCTGCGTGGGATATCTGAGAGTTTCCTGCCAATGTTCTCCTCTAGGACTTTGATGGTGTTGCGACTTATATTTAAGTCTTTGATCCATCTTGAGTTTATTTTTGTGTATGGTGTCAGCTGATGATCCTATTTTTATTTTTTATTGTTCAATTACAATTGGCCCCATTTTCCCAAAATTACTCTCCCCAACACTAACCACCTTCACCTCCCACATTAAATCCTCCCCCACCCCCACTTCTGTTTTTCCAAAGGTCCTGTATAAACGTTCCTTGACAACCCTTCCCCTTTTTCCGCCTTACCCCCCTCTCACATTCCCTCTGGTTACTCTCACTTTGTTCCTTATTTCCATGTCTCTGGTTCTATTTTTGCTCACTAATTTGTTTCATTGATTAGGTTCCACTTACAGGTGAGATCATATGGTATTTGGCTTTTACCACCTGGCTTATTTCACTTAGCATAATGTTCTCCAGTTCCATCAATGCTGTAGTGAAGGGTAGGAGTTCCTTTTTTTCCTTCTGCTGCATAGTATTCCACTGTGTAAATGTACCACATTTTTTTGATCCACTCATTTACTGTTGGGCACTTAGTCTGTTCCCAGCACTTGGTCATTGTACATTGCACTGCTATGAACATTGGGGTGCCTAGGTTCTTCTAGATTGATGTTTCAGGATTCTTAGTGTATAATCCCAGCAGTGGAATTGCTGGGTCAAAAGGCAGTTCCATTTTTAGTTTTTTTGAGGAAATTCCATACTGTTTTCGACAGTGGTTGCACCAGACTGCATTCCCACCAAAAATGTACTGGAGCTCCCTTTATTCAATAGCTTCGCTAGTACTTGTTGTCTGTTGATTTGTTTACAACAGCCATTCTGACCAGTGTGAAGTGGTATCTCACTGTGGTTTAAGTTACATCTCTTTGGTGGCTAGCGATGATGAGCATACTTTCGTAAAGTCGATAGGCCCAATGTATGTCGTCCTTGGAGAAGTCTCTATTCAGATCATTTGGCAATATTTTAATTGAATTGTTTGTCGTCCTGGTGTAGAGTCATGTGATTTCTTTATATATTCTGGAGATCAAAATCATTTTGCTGATATTTTCTTTAGCTGTGCAGAAGCTTATTTTGATGAAGTCCCATTTGTTTTTTCCTTTATGTCCCTTGCTCTAGGGGACAGTGAAAACAATGCTGCGTCAAATTATCTGAAATTCTCTTCAATATGTTCTCCTCTAAGACTTTTTTGGTGTTGTGACGTATATTTAAGTCTTTTAGCATCTCAACTTTATTTCTGTGTATGGTGTAAGTTGGTGGTCGAGTACCGTTTTTTTTGCATGTAGCTGTTGAGCTCTCCCAACACCATTTTTTGAAGTGGCTACTGTTACTTCATTTTATGCTTCTGCCCACTTTGTCAAATATTAGTTGACCATAGAGACATGGGTTTCTTTCTGGGCTTTCTATTCTGTTCCATTGGTCTATGTGCCTGTTCTTATGCCAATATCACACTGTTTTGAGGACAGTGGCCTTGTAATAAATATAGTTTATTGTCAGGTATTGTGATCCCTCTTACTTTGTTCTTCTTTCTCAAAACTGCTGCGGCTATTGGGTCATTTATGGTTCCGTATACATTTTTGAAAAGTTTGTTCTATATCTGTGAAATATGTCACTGGTATATTAATAGACATTTCATTGAACCTATAAATTGCTTTTGGTAGTATGGACATTTTGATGTTAATTCTTCCAATCCATGAACACAGTATATGCTTCCATTTATTTGTGTCTTCCTTAATTTCCTTCCTCATTGTTGTGTAGGTTTCTGAGTACAGGTATTTTACCTCGTTGGTTAAGTTTCTTCCTAGGACTTTGTTTTTTTTGTTGTTGCTAAAGTAAATAGGGTTTTCCTCCCTAATTTCTTGTTCTGATATTTTTGTTGTTGGTGTAATAAATGCCTTTGATTCTGAATATTAACATTGTATCCTGCTGTTTTGCCAAATTCACTTATTAGGTCAAGTAGTTTTTTGGTGGCGTCTATAGGGTTTTCTATGTACACTATTAAGTCATGTACAAATAATGACAGTTTTATTTCCTCCTTTCCAATTTGGATGCCTTTTATTTTTTTTTCTTGTCTGACTGTTGTGGCTAGGACTTCCAATACTACCTTAAATAGAGGTGGTGAAAGCAGACATCGTTCTTTTTCATGATCTTAGTTGGAAAGCATTTGGTTTTTGCCCATTGAGTATGATGTTGGCTGCAGATTTTCCATATATGGCCTTTATTATGTTGACGTATGCTCCCTCTCTTCTAACTTTGCTGTTTTTATCATAAATAGGTGCTGTACCTTATCAAATGCTTTTTCTGCATCTACTGATATGAACATGTGATTTTTGTCTTTCCTTTTGTTTATGTGATGTATTATGTTTACTTATTTGCGAATACTGTACCATCCTTGCATCCCTGGGATGAATCAGCACTTGAACATGGTGTATCATCTTTTAAATGTATTGCTGGATGCGGTTTCACATTATTTTGTTGAGGATTTTAACATCTATGTTCATTAGCAATATTGGCCTGTAATTTTCTTTCTTTGCTGTGTCTTTGTCTGGTTTTGGGATTAGGATAATGCTGGCCTCAGAAAAAGTGTTTGGTAGTCTCCCCTCTTTTTGGATATTTTGTAATAGTTTGAGGATAGGGGCTAGTTCTTCCATAAATGTTCTGTAAAATTCTCCTGTGAAACCACCTTGTCCATGGCTTTTGTGTGCCAGGAGTTTTTTGATTACTGCTTGAATTTCACTAACTGTATGAGTGTGTTTCAGTTTTCTGCTTCTTCTCCATGTAGTTTTAGAAGACTGTATGTTTCTAGAAATTTGTCCATTTCACCCATGTCAAATTTCTTGGCACCTACTTGTTCATACTAATTTCTTACAGTCTTTTGTATTTCTCTGGTATCAGTTGTAATTTCTGCTGTTTCATTTCTGATTTTATTTGGGTATTCTCTTTTTATCTTGTTGAGTCTGGTTAAAGGCTTGTCAATTTTATGTTTTCAAAGAACCAGCTCCTGGATTTACTGATCCTTTGAAATGTTCTTTTATTCTCTGTATCATTGAATTCCGCTCTGCTCTTCATTATTTCCTTCATTCTTCTCGATCTGAGCTTTGTTTTTCTTCTTCCAAGTCTTGTAGCTGTAGGGTTATGTTGTTTATTTGAAATATTTCTGTATGTTTTTTAGGTAGGCCTGTATTGTTATGACCTTCCCTCTCAGGACTCCCTTCACTGTGTCCCATAAGTTTTGGACTGTTGTGTGTTCACTTTCATTTATTTCCAGAAAATGTCTGATTTCCTACTTGATCTCATTATTAACCCAATCCATTGTTAAAAGGCATGCTATTCAGTCTCCAAGAGTTTGAATGTTTTTGAGGTTTTTCTTGAAGTTGCTTTCTAGTTTCAGGTCCCTGGTATCAGAGAAATACCTGGTATGATTTCAGTTTTCTTGTGATTTTGTGAGGCTTGCTTTATGTCTAGTCATGTTGTCTACCTTTCAAAATGTTCCATGCGCATTTGAAAAGAATGTGCATTTTGCTCTTTGGGATGAAAAGTTCTATGCAATATCAGTTAAGTCCATTTGTTCTAATGTGTCATTCAGTTCCACAATATCCTTGTTTCCATTTTGTTTGTCAGACCTATCGATTGCTGACATTGGGGAGTTAAAACTCACTACTATCAGTGTGTTGCTGTCTATATCTTTCTTGAAGTCCTCTATAAAAATGTAGGAAAAATATATAAGATTTACCTTATATTTTTGGGTGTCCCATGTGGGATACACCCAAAAAAGCATATGTTTACAATGTCTATGTCTTCTTGATGGGATTCTTTCCTTGAATATTATGAAGTATCCTTCCTTGTCTGTTTTTATGGCCTTTGTTTTGAAGTCTATTTTGTGGGATATAAGTATTGCTACCTTGGCTTTTTTCCCCTGTCCATTTGTTAGGAGTATTTTTTACATTCCTTAACTTTCAGTCTGTGTAGGTCTTTTTCACTGAGCTGGACCTCTTGTACGCAGAATCTGTGTGAGTCAGGCTTTCTTATCCATTCAGCTACCCTAAAGCTTTTGATTAGAGGATTTAATCCACTTATATTTAAGCTTATTATTGATAGGTACTTACTCATTTTCCCACTTTGTACTTGTGTTCCTTGCTCTCTCACTCTTTTTCTTCATCTTCTTAAAGCAGTACCTTTAGCATCTCTTGCAGTGCTGGTTTTGTGGAGATGTATTCTTTTACTCTTTTTTGGGGGGAAACTCCTTATTTCACCTTCTATTTTAATTGAGAGCCTTGCTGGTTAGAGTAGTATTGGTTGCAAGCTGCTAGCCATACCAGGGCTCTCTTTTATGTTACTTTCTGTTTCTCCCTTGCTGCCTTTAGGATTCTCTCTTTGTCTTTGATATTTTCCATTTTAATGATGATGTGTTTTGGAGTGGGCCTATTTGGGTTAATCTTGATTAGGACCCTCTGTGCTTCCTGGACTTGTGTTACCTTTTTCCCCTCATCAAATTAGGGAAGTTTTCCATCATTACTTTTTCAAACAGGTTTTCTATCCCTTGTTCCTCCTCTTCTCCTTCTCATATCCCTATTAAATGGACATATTATGTTTTATGTTGTTCTGCAATCCCCTTAACCCTTCTTCATTCTTTTTGACTCTTTTTTCCTTTTCTTGCTCTTCCTGGGAGTTTTTTCCTACCTTTTCCTTCAGCTTGCTGATTCGATCCTCTGCTTCATCTCTGCTGCTTTTGATTCCTTCTACTGTGTTCTCCAATTCAGAAATTGTATTCATTTCCTCTTGGTTCTTATTGACATTTTCTATGTCGTTTTTCATGCTGATGCAGTTCACAATAAGTTCTTTGTAGTTTCCCTGTAATTTTTTATAATTCTCACTGAGCTCATTCAGCTTCCTCATAACCACTGTTTTGAATGCAATATCTGATAGTTTAGTGCCTCTATTTCATTTAGCACTGTTTCTAGGGCTCCCTTCCTTTTCTTTTGAATGGAGATTGTTTCTTTGTATTCCCATTTTATGGAAGTCTTCTTGTTTTCTTCTGCTTCTTAAATTCATCTGTTGTAACACCCTGTCTTTGTGATGTGAACATCTAAGGTAGGAGACCTGTGAGATTCAGTGGTTTAGTCCCCTTGATCTCCAGAACTTGATGCCTTTGGTATGCCCTTTATGCCATTTGTGTGGGCTCTCTGGATATAATTGGGTTTTGATGGTTGTTTGGTGAGTCCTTCCCTCCAGCGGGTAACTGATGGTCACTCCATCCACTGTGTCTTGTATGCTGTTGTGTAGGTACACTTTTTTATTTCTGAATTCGCCTCTCGTGATGTCAGATGTTGACCCTCTCTGATCTTAGGCAGCCAGTTACAGACTACCAGGGATCTACTGTCTTGTGGGTGTCTCCTTTAGTTGTCAATCTAGTCTGTCTGTACTCACCAGTGTGGCGTAAGCACCATAGATGGGACAGAGTCCCTCCTGGGGTTGAGGCTATTGTTTCCCCTCTGGTCTGCCTCGGCTAGATGGCTCCTGCAGTATGGGGGATGACTCATCACAGGGATCCCACCTGCTACGCTCTCAGTTCTCTCCCCAGAGCTTCTGTTCCCTTTTTCTCCTCAGGCATCTCTAGCCAACTCTGCCCCTGCCTTTGCCAGAGCCCAGGTTAAATGGCTGCAAATGAAAATTTGTGCTTTGGCCCTTTAAATGGCTCTTAGCATCTCCAGCTGTCCATCCCTGGCAAAGAACAACCCTGCCCCTTTTCGATGCTGGATGTTATCTGTGTACCTTTTTGGGGCTGTGGTGCTCTAGGCTGAGGATCCTAGCTTAGGGTTTAGACCCTACACATTACAGGGAGATCCAATTGCCTGCTTAAATATCCCTCCAGCACTGCCATTTTTGGGTGACCACCCACCTCTCTCGCATCTCCACAGCACTCCCTACCATTCAAGTTGTGCTGAAACTGATTCTTCTGTCTCTCCACGGTTACAAGGCTTCAATCTAGCTATCATTAAGTTTTTTGTTCTGGGTCATTTCTCCACAATTTAATTGTAATACCAGATTGGCCCTGGGAGGAGGTTAGCGTGACCTCTATTCATTCCTCCTCCATCTTCTGAAAATTTTATGGCAGGCTCATGTTAAAGGTTTCTCTCAGTGTCCACACTTAAAAGAGAGTAAAAAACAGGAAAAACCAAGATAGTGGAAGAGAGAATGAAATTCACATTGACCTCCTCCCAGGACCAATCTGGAATTACAACTAAATTGTGGAGAAATCACCTGGAACAAACAACTGAACAATAGCAACAGAGGAGCCTTATAACCTCGGACAGACAGAAGAATCAGCACTAGCACAACCTAACTGGTAAAGGCTGCTGCAGATACTCAAGAAAGCAGGTGGGGCATCCACAGGCAGCAGCAGCAGAGGATATTGAAACAGCCAGTTGGATCTCTCTGAGAAGCGCAGGATCTAAACAACAGGCAGGGATCTCCAATCTACAGCACAAGAGCCCAAAAAGTACACAGATAACTTCCAGCTGGAGACGCAAAGAGCTTTTTAAGGGGCCAACACATAAATTTTTATTTGCAACTACTTACCCTGGTCTCTGCCAAAGGGGGTGCAGAGTGGGCTAGAGATGCAGGAGGACAGACTGGGAAAGGATGCTTTCGGGAAAAGACTGAGGGAATACACAGTGGGATCCCGGTGCTGACTCATCTGCCATGGGGCAGCATCCTTCTTGCTTAGGCAGACTGCTCCACTGAGCAGCAACTGGGAGAGAGAACAAATAGTCCCCCACCCCAGCAAAGGGACTCTGCCCCACCCAGTGGTGTCTAAGCCTGACTGCTGAGTGAAGAGTGACTAGATTAACAACTGAAGGAGACAGCCACAGACAGTAGGTTACAGGAAGTCTCAAACAGACTGCCTAAGGTAAGAAAGGGTCAACATCTGACATCATAAGAGGCAGATCCAGAAAGAACAGCAGTCTTCTACCATAGAAGTTCACACCACAAAGTCAGTAAATCAAGACAGATCAATTGAAGAAGCAGAAGCAAAAAAGAAGATTCTCACAAATAATGGGAAGACAAACAAACACCCCCTAATGGAAGCAAAAGGAGGAATCCCCACAAAGAAAACTAAATGAAATAGAAGTAAGTAAACTATCAGATCCTGAGTTCCAAACAACAGTCCTAAGGAAGCTCAATGAACTCAGTGAGCTCAGAGAGAATTACAAAAATCTACAGGGGAACTACAAGGAACTTACTACAAATTGTATCAGCATGAAAAAGGACATAGAAACTATCAATAAGAGGCAAGAGGAAATGAAGAATACAATTTCTGAATTGAAGAACACAGTAGAAGCAATCAAAAGCAGGCTAGATGAAGCAGAGGAATGAATCAGCAAGCTGGAGGAAAAGGCAGAAAAAAGCTCCAAGAAGGAGCAAGGAAAGGAAAAAAGACTCAAAGTGAATGAAGAGGCATTTAGGGAAATTCAAGACAACCTGAAATGCAATAATATCTGTATAATAGGGATACCAGAAAGAGAAGAAGAGGAACAAGGGATAGAGAGCCTATTTGAAAAAGTAATGATGGAAAACTTCCCTAATTGGAGGAGAGAGAAAAGTCATAGAAGTCCAGGAAGCACAGAGGGTCCCAATCAAGATTAACCCAAATAGGCCCACTCCAAGACACAACATCCTTAAAATGGCAAATAGCAAAGAAAAACAGAGAATCCTAAAGGCATCAAAGGAGAAAGTGGTATTAACATATAAGGGAGCCCCAATACGGCTAGCAGCTGGCTTCTTAACAGAAACACTGCAGGACAGAAGGGAGTGGCAAGAAATATTCCAAGTAATAAAAAGCAAAGACATGCACCAAGACTGCTCTACTTAACAAGGCTCTCAACTAAAATGGAAGGTGAAACAAGGAGTTTCCCCAGACAAAAGAAGGCTACAGAATACATTTCCATGAAACCAACTCTGCAAGATATGTTAAAGGGACTGCTTTAAGAAGCTGAAGAGTCTATGAATACCCAGTTCCTTTCACTGTCAGCAATACTTGATATTACCATATTTTTAATGCTTATTATTCTCGTTGTTAAAATAATGTGTTATTTTCATTGTTACCTTACTATTTGTTGAAAGTAAACCTGTTTCTGTATATTTCTTGCCTATTTCTATTATTTTTAAAAAGCTTTAAATGACTTGTTGGTAATCTTTATGTTTTTTGATTAAACATGTACAATTTTTTCTGTAAAAACCCAAAACTATTAACCCTTTTTTAGATGTGTTGCAAACACTTTCCTATTCTATTACTTGACCTTTAACTTTTTTATATGTATATTACTGTGTAGTCTTAAATGCTTAATATAGTCATATTGTCAATATTTTACTTTATAGCTTCTGGGTTTAAAGATTTTGCTTCTGGGTAAGAAAAATTTAATTTTGTATATTCTCCTAAAACTCCTTAGATTTTACATATTGATTTTTAACACTCCTGAATATTTTTTGTATAATGTGAGAAATAGGCCTTGTATTTGTTGTATTTCAAGAAAGAGCGGTTCATGCACCTTATTTATTGAATAAGCCTTATTTTCCCCATTGATTTGAAATATCATTTTAATCATATATTACACTGTTAGACAAATATATATGTTTGTTTCTAGAATGCTCATTTCATTTAATTAATCTACTTGATTACTCCTCTGCTGGTGTTCTGTTTTAATTGATGAGATTTTATAATGGATTTAAATTTTTTTAAAGTTTTATACTGGATTTTGACATTTAAAAGAATAAATAAAATCAATTGGCATTTTAAAAAAAGAAAGAATGAATGAACTCCCACCTTTTGCGACAACATGGATGGAAATGGAGAATATTATGCTAAATGAAATAAGCCAGTTGGGGAAAGACAAATACCATATGATCTCACGTACAAGTGGAATCTATTCAACAAAATAAACTAACCAACAAAGTAAACCACAGGCATGGAAACACAGAGAAGACTGAAAGTGGCCAGAGGTGATGGGGAAGGAGGATAATGGTGGAAAGAAGGAGAAGGGACTAGACAAAGAACATGCATGAATGACCCATGGACATGAACAACAGAGTGGGCATTGACTATGGGAGCGGGGGCAGGGTGGGATGGGTGGAGGAGGGCAAAAGGGGAAAAAATAGAGACAACTTGCAATAGAATAAACATGATTTAAAAATAAAAATAAAGAAAAAACCAAAAACCAAAACCAAAACCAAACAAATGGAGAGTACGTTTAAGGTGACTGAAGTTTAAACACGTAAGAGTAAAAACACAATTTTTAACATTAAAAAAAAGACATTGTAAAACAATGAAGGCTATGGATAGCAGTTGTTAACTACTGAGCTTTAGAGTAAAGTGATGGTGAGGCAGCACAATCATTTCTTTGGGGTCTTCTGTCCCCATGCCTGGGATGAAGGGAAGGTGTTGAAATGGGGGTGTGTTTGTAATGAGCTTGGCTGCCAGCACTATGGGAGCTGAGCAAGGGTAGCATGTTTGCAGCTATACACTTACTGCTCTTGTTTTGAGCATTTCTCTCCATATGCTCAGCTGTGCCCGATTTTTCCATGTTCTGCGTCTCTGTGACATTTTTTCTAGGTGTATAGATCTGCTCCTGCTGAGTGGGGAGTACAGCAGCCCGGCTGCATAAAGTGGAGAAGTTTAATTGCTCCATAAATATGTGCTTTGGGCCCCTCCTGTCACCTCCCATTTTTTACTCTTCCAGGATTTGCAGTATCACTTTCTAGTTTTTACTCTCCCTTGCACTAACACAATGCAGTTTTCTTTCTGGTTTTCACTGCCATTGTTATTTATATCATTTTTGTTTTTTTCAGTCATTTCACTGGAATTACTTTCATAAAAATTTTTCGCCCTAAATTTTTTTGTACTGGGATTTCTCAAAGTCAGTACCTTCAAGTTGTTTGTGTTCAACTGTTGTCCAAAGTCAATATTTAAATTATGTAATTATTTAATTAAAATAATCAAAAATTCTAATAAATGCACATCACAAAGTAACATTAAGGAAACACCTTACAAACAGGGACAAGTTATGATTTCAACTGTTAAAAGCCTCTGGAAGGAAAGTTAGTTTCCTATGAAAGTACCATACTCTTGGAGAGAGAAATACCTTTATGAGTTGGTTGGTAACTATATTTGATAGTGCCTCACAGTTTACATAACATACCCTTTATGCCCAGGAATAATCTATAAGGTGGCTCTAGAACTCAAATTTGAGATCTCAAGACCAAAGGTCCATTTAAGAATGAGCAAAAATTTCAAGAACCCTTTTCTTTTCAGAGATACATTTAGGACTACAAATGACAGGTTCATTCACTTAAGAAATAGTTATGAAGTACCACATATACACAAAGATGAATCAGATATGGCTCCTTCTCCACCAAGTCTTGTAGGCAAGATAAACTACACACTTTTTAAAAATCCACAAGACAATGTGGAAAGTGCTGTTTCAATATGAGCCTACTAAGCAAGTCCTGGTAGGGAGACCAGCGGTGAAGGTGAGGAACAAATGTACTCTCTGACTCCTCCTCCACGAAATGCTATCTGAAACTGTAAACTGAACCAAGAGCAAGAATTTAAACAACCAACCATAAAAACCGCTATAGTCAGAAGAGATCCTCAATTGCAGGGCCTGGGGAGATAATTAAAAGTTAAAAAAGGCCTTAGTACATATATTTTAATAGATCATTACTGTGAAAACACGAAAATGGCCAAAAATAAAATGTCAACTAAGTAATATCTTTCCATACTGGATTAACTTTATGACTGTGATTTCATAAAACAAAACCCAGGAGAGTCTAATGAACATGTCTTTTCAGGTTTATCCCATTAAGAATGATAAATATGACAAAATCCTTTGAAGCATCTGCAAACTTATGTCATTATTATTTTAAGTCATTCTTTCTTTTTTAAAAAGATTTTACTTATTTATTTTTAGAGAGGGGAGGGGAGGGAGAAAGGGAGGGAGAGAAACACTGATATGTGGTTGCCTCTCACGTGCCCCTCATCGGGGACCTGGCTCGCAATCCAGGCATGTGCCCTGACCAGGAATCAAACCAGAGGCCCTTTGCTTTGCAGTCCAGCATTCAATCCACTAAGCCACATGAAAAACAGCACGATGTTGTTATTTCCAAGTCTCTCAAATTTATAAAGGGATTTCCTCATTACTTAAATCTTTTCAAGCATGCCAGAGTAAATTTTTCCAACTATAACTATCTTTTAAGTTCCCTTTCTAGTTTGGCATTTAAAAGCAATGTTTTCACCTCAGAATTCTAAAAACTTTTCTAAATATGTCTACTGATAATAAATAAAACTACTTTCTTTTTTCCCAAAGGCTCTCTTCTCCACTTTTAGGCAACAAATAACATTTGCTAAATTAATCTCTTACAAAATGTAACTGTAAATATAAACAAGCACTAGACTGAGGTACTAGAAGAACATTTATGAACTTATAAGGAGTTAGGAAAGGCAGAAGTGCTACCCTCTGCATAATACTGAAGCTGCTGACTTGGCAGAAGCTGAGGACTGGGCCACAGGGGTACCTGCATGCCTGCCACAGTGATTCCTGCAAAGAACACACAGCTGGAACTGAGCTAACATGTGCTCTTGATGTGAGATACGAATGGCCAAGCAAAGCCTTCACGTAGACAACAAGGGGTAAAGAAATGGTTCCTGTTTCTTTAAAATGCATGGTAAAACTGCAGGTAAACTGAAAGAGTTTACCATGGCTTCCAAGATCTCATATCCAAAAAATACACAACAAACACATGTTACAGTTTATTAATTCTTTTCTTAGAAACATATATGTTTTCCTAGTGTTACAATTTAGCTTTAGTACTAAGCCCATTTCACATAACATTTTTTCTCTTGTTTTCATTTATTTTTAATGTAACTTCCATCCACCTCTATAAAATTTTAGTCACTTTGGAATTTGTAGATAAGATAGAAATGAAATGTCCTCTGAGTGAAAGAAAAAGCAGAGTAAAGAGACTGCTAGGGCTTACACTAACATTTACCCCTTACTGGAGGAAAGAAGGTTCCCTCAAATCACAAAGTGGTAATGGCAACTCCAGGGCTAAAAAACTTTGAAAGGCAAGGATCATAAAATAGGAAATTATTCTTTTATACCTGCAGGAAAACACAGAAATAGGGGGGTCCTGAATGTCCCATCAGCAGTGTTTGTTCAAGAAAAGAAAGGGAGCCCTGGCCAGTGGCTCAGCTGATTCAAGTGTTGTCACAAACACCAAAAGGTTATACAGGTTCAACTCCTGGTTGGGGCACCTACGGGAGGCAACCAATTGATGCTTCTCTATCTCTGTCTCTGTTCCTCCCCCAACCCTTATTTCTCTCAAACAAAAAAAAATTAATAAACATGTCTTCATGTGAGGATTAAAAAAGAAAAGAAAAATAGAAAGGAAGAGATGACCTTCTTGGTGAGGTTCTTGACTGGATTTAACAGCAAACATTCAAGTCTATAAAGCAGATGCCAGGATCATCTCCACAAAAGGGTAAGACTGGGACATAGGGAATTGGGTGCCCCTCCCAGTTTTTGGTTTGTTTTTAAAGAAAAGGATAAGTTGTAATCTTAAATAAAAACCTTGATTTTTGACTGCCATCTATACTAAAAAGGTCAATTATACACAGTTAAAAATAATTTAAAAGAATGTGCTGCTGCTGTGATGGCACCATAGACTTTCTGAAAGTAGCACACCAAACCACAAACAAATGTATCTGGCATTTACCTAAAATTTGACAGTTTCCATGAGGTCAAAATGAAGAAGTATAGACTAGGAGACAGGAAACTTAGTTAAATATGTAACACATTCAAAAACATATCTGAAATTCGGACTGGATAAAAAAAGATGTGGTACATATACACTATGGAATATTACTCAGCCATAAGAAAAGATGAAATAGTGCCATTTTCGACAACACAGAGAGATCTTGAGAATATTGTGCTAAGCGAAACAGTCAGAAAAAGCTAAGGACCATATGATTTCACTCATATGTGGAGTATAAAACTGAAACTCACACAGACAACAGCATGGTGGTTACCAAAGGGAAGGGGGTGGGGGAATGAGGGATAGAAAAGTGTAAAAGGGGCCAAATATATAGTGACAGAAGATGATGTGATGCTGGGTGGTGGACACATAATGCAATATACAGATCATGTCTCACAGAAATGTACACATGAAACCTGTATGTCCCTATGAACCAATGTCATCCCAATAAATTTAATAATAAATAAATAAAAATAAGAAAGCACTTCAACAGAAAATAAAAGTACACTAATGAAGGTAGTAATCTTGACATGGATTACTGATATGGTTTTCTCAAAGATAACATCTCGTTTAATCTTTTTACTAAACTTAGACAAAGAAAGAGAAAGCATGCTAATCAAATGTGTGAAGTCCCAGGAGTAGGGAGGGAAAGTTAAAAGGTACCAAATCAAGATTCAATTAAAAAAGCAGCACAATACAATGAAATATTCTTCATTTTTGCTCAAAAAAGAAAATAGGTGAGAATAGAAGAAAAAGCCAGCCTCTGAACCATTTTTATGGGAAAAAAAATAGGGACAAAGTTCTATATGATCCAAAGCTGCTAAGATGTATCTAAACATGAAAAGTAATATAGTAATATTAAAACTGTTTGGTAATAGGAGATGTTCATCATATGGGGTTCTGAATGTGGATTCATATTCACTCAGAAGCAGTAAGCATACCCAGAAGAGAGAGACTGGGGGCACAAACAGGTGAGGGACAGGAAAGCGGTAGATGAAACTACCAGTATAAATTTGGCTGCATGAGCTCAACATCCCCCCTTTTCCTTCTGAACCTTCCAAAAGCAACAAAGAAAATGTATAACATAAAGAAAAACTTCACTCAAAAATATCTGCAAGGACTTCCAGATCTCTAGTTTACACAGGAGCCAAGGAGGAGGAAGTAGAGAAAAACAAAGGGGAGAGATGCTAGCAGCAGCAAATGCCAAAGAGCACTAAAGGAAGATGGGAATATGTATGTACAGATAGATTTCTTAAGGATGCAGGACCTATAAGGGGCAATGCTCTCCTGCAAAGAGGGTTCAGAAACAGGTGTAGGGGGCAGATGACAGAGGGAGTTCTTACTCCTGTGGGCCTCACTTCATGGCAGTTTCGAAGTAAGGACATCTGCATTGTGCTTCCTCACAACCTCAACTTTTGGACCATTTTTTCTACCTCTAACAGGAAGAAAAGGTATCCCCTTTTAGTTTTAATTGTCATTGCTCTTATGAATGAGGCTGACTGACCATCTTTATCTACTTCGCTGTTAATAACAAAAGAAATCCCTATTCTCCCAACAGTTCTGATTGAACCTTTAAGGCCAATAAATGGCCACAAACCATTTATGGCTCAAATATTCCCAAATAACCTTCTCGGACCTAAAGTACAGACAATGCTTAATTACTGATGCTAATAAAAAGGACCTAGATTACCAAGAATCCAAACCAGTGGATTACATTCATGCAAACATTCCATTTCAGAACCCAGCTCCCTCATTCCTGATAAGAGATATAGAAAGTGATGCTGAGTTTGAACTTTTACTGAGAAGCTGACATTAAAGGGCTAAACGACACAAACGGTAAGTGCAGTTTTCATTTAGCAGAAGCCCTTAATTCTTAGCCTTTATTTAGCTAATAAAACAACATGGCTTTAAAAATTTTAGCTCCTCTCCTTGAGCCACTGCAATCCTCACTCCCTACTGTGTCCAGAGGCTGCACTCATCTCACCATCACTGGGCCTGAGAGCAGTTCCCAAGGCCTGCGGTACAATTGAGCTCAAGCTAAGCTGCCTTGGCACTTCAAGTTATAAACCACCAAACTAATCTATTTCATGTGATAAAGGAAACTACAGCCCAGGATTAGAAAGGACAGTAAAGAATACTGCATGTTCTAGATACACAACTAGAATAGAGCCTTAAAACTCAAGCATTCCTGTTAAGTCCAAATGGTCAACATGCAACTTGAATAAACCTCAGAAGCCACTCCATTATTCTCACAGAGCATTGAGAACAGTTTTAAAAGTATTCCAAGAGTTTGCAAATAAACTGCAAAAGAATAATATAATTAGTAGTGTTGTCTCCACTACAGAGAAAGGTTCTGTCTTCTGTTTTCTTCCACAGACTCTGGGTAAAGATTCCGAGTCTCCTTGGTAGACAAGCCCTGGCTTTCTAAAGTAGAAATGATCAAGTACGTGGAATTCAGGTTATAAACACAGAAAACAAAACAAAAACTTCCCTCACAAAATGTACTCTTAAATAACTTCAGTAACAGCATGTGTTGTTATCATATTTATAGAATAAAGCCTTGTACTGATACTATATCTATATATGCTTTGCATTCTTTTTCTGGTGTGAAAGGTGAAACAATAGGTATGCAAATTAAGTGGAAATAAAAGCTATTATAAATAAGAAATTTTGAGCTGTGAAATGTACATAATAAAAGCAGTTAGAAAAAAGAAAATAAAAAACCTCTTTTGAGCCCCAAGTGAAACACAGGGAAATGATATTTCTGTGAAGTAAAAATGAAAAAGCTGTGGGTCACCACATTACCAATGTTGAACAGTATTGAGTTAAATGAGCAGGCAAGACAAAATATATTTCCCCACTGAAGGACATACTTGAGCCCACATTAACAACTAAAGTACAGAAATGTATTTGTATTACACATAGTATGACTCTTTTCTTCACCCCTTAGTCTTAAATGTAACTGAAGTTAAGGCATCTGTAGAGAAATGTTTTTCATGTGAAAAACTCTGAGGTTTTGGAACTTGAACCAAAAGGCCAAAAATGGAAAGCAATTGGGTCAAACCGGAGCTAGCCAATTTAAACAACAACAGAAACAGTCTCCAGAATCAGTGTGATACTATCTTTGGGACCTTGCTGCTCTGCCTCTATCACAGAATGATGCTAAGTAACTGTGGGGCAAGTCCCTGATGCCTATACAAGCAAGAAAACCTTTTCTATGACCAGAACAAAAGTGACGGCCTGCCCCTTAGAAGTACAGGCTTTCCTTCAGAAAACAAGCAAGAAAAATATAGCCAGCAACATTGAAAGAAAAAAAACAGTAATGAGAGGGGAGGTAGGAGGGGGTAACAAGAAGAGGAGGAGAAGGGTCAAGGAACATGTATAAAGGACCCATGGACAAAGCCAAAGTGGGGAAGGATTGAAGGTGAGAAGTAGGGGTCGGTGGGGCAGGGGAAAGTAGTGGCAGGAAAATGGAGACAAACATATCTGAACAATAAAAAAATTAAAAAAAAAAAAAAAGGCAGCTACAAATGGCTTAGCCAGGGGGAAGGTAGTGCTTCGGGAAGTTGCAGAGATACTCCTGTGAGTATCTGGTTACCAATATGAATAAAAGGAAGAGAAAACCAACTTGGACATTTCTTTTATCTACCTCTTCTAGCCGCCGCCTCTGTTCTTTTTGCTGCTCAATCCGTTTCTGTCTCTCTGCCAGCAGCTGCCTTTTATACTCCTCCTGCTCCCTGAGCTGCTGCTCCTGTAGGAGCTGTTGTCTCCGAAGAGCCTCAGAGCGTTCCTTGTTCTCCTGCTGCAGTCTCAAGAAATCCCGCCGCAGAGTGGACTCACCAGGCACGTTGACAATGGAACTGGAGGAGGAAGCAGGGTTTTCAACAGTGTAGACGGTTCTCACTGTCTCACAGTCACCCTCTCAATGACTTACTCCCACTCTGAGGCTGAGCTAGTAAGTCCATGGCAATTACATGTACAAGTCAATAGTACATTTTATCTCCTTTTATCTATTTCATAAATATCTGAAAACTCTGGCCTGGCTGTTTGCTTGACAAGATATCTCCATTTGGGATTCTCGCATAACTCAAACTCTAAAATTAAAAGTTGAAATCACCATTTTCCATATTCAGTCCTTCTCTGACCACCTTATTTCCCATTAGTAAAAGCAACATCATGTTCTGGGTCTGCCAGGAAAGGAATATCAGAGTAACCTTCAGTACTTACCTTCATTTTCTTCATCTGGTACACCAAATCTTACCATGTATTCTCTCCCACTTTATCTATTTTCGGGGTCAGCAGCTAAATCCAAGTGAGGTCCCAAGAATTAACCACTGATTAAACAGCATCATTCCTAGATGGTCTCCCCTCCACTTCCAAAACACCCAGAGTAACATGGCAAATAAATCTCCTTAAACGACCTCTTTCATTAGATCATGCTCCTACCTAAAAATAATTATGTTGGTTATGAAATCAGTTCAAATTACTCTAAAAGTTTTACTCTCAAATGGATTCAAATCTTTTCTGTAGGAAGAAAAAGATATTACTGAATTTTTTCAATAAATTCTCTTATTTCTTGCTATGCTCTCTTCAAGCTGCCATCTTCTGCACTGCGTCCCCACAGATCTTTCACTCTTCCATCCCCTCTATTTAATTAGTCAGTTACAAATGGCTACAGCACAAATGAGGTAAGACCATTATTAATTTTAAAATCCTCTATTCACTGATTAATTAGTTATCGTGAGGTTCATACTACCAAGTCTTCATCCTTCTGCTTCATTGTATATTGGGAAGCCAGTGTACATTGGGAAGACCAAAACACAGCCTATAAAATGGGTCAGGAGAGAATACACCCTAATAAAGGAAATGAAATGCTGGTCACCACCCCTGTGGAGAGAGCTAAACAAATAAATAAAAATGTTTTGGGAAAAACTATAATGTTTTCAGTGGTAGCCCTACTGGCCCATGAGTAGACAACTGTGTGTGGAGGTCAGTTTCATGCACTATGAGACTGTTACACCCACACCATAGACTACCAAATGCCAGCAGCAAGCTCCGCTTCCCTGGACCAAACATAGCCCACGTATTTCCGAGTGACTGGGGGAGTGTAGCAACGCAATCTTGGTAAAGAGCCACTGGGCTAAGAGGATCCTGAGAGAAAAAATGTTTATAGGACCCTTTCAACAAATGGAGAAGAATGGAAGTTATTAAGGAACTTTCAGAGTAATATAAGATTAGTCGTATTACATAAAAGTGAATCTTCTGAAATCCTGGCATGACTCTTCATAGTGCAGGAAGCTGAACAGTGACTTTATCATTACCTTGGCTCTCCTTCCTGTTCAGGCACTTCTTCCTCCTCTTCCTCACTGCCACTGTACTCATATTCAGTTTCATCTATTAAAAAAAAGATTAATGGGACAGTTCACAAGTCATGACACAATGCATATACAGGCAAGCATCTCCAAGACAGTTAAGGCAGAAAATAAACAATATACTCATTGTGAAAATAACAATGTGTATGGAGAACTTGGGGGAAGAAGCAACAAGAAAGAACTTTCCCACAGTAAGTGGTGGCAAGTCCCTGGGCTATCCTTACTTACTCACAAGACAAGAGCAGATTCTGCTGCATTCAAGACAACCCCTCAGGGGACATACTGTTGAGGGGAAGAAGGGCTGTGACAGGGGCTCCAGAGCCCTCCATAAAGAAGAAAAATGGCCCAAAAATGGAAACAAGTTCAGAAAATCCAAATCCACTTTAATGCGAAAATTCAAAAGAAGGAGACTTAACTGCTCAAACGAAGGCAACTAGAAAACTAATTTTTACAGCAGTATTCAAGGATCCACCAAAAGAGCAGTGGAGAGAAAGTCAGCTGGGCTGACAGAAAGTGAAATATGAAGTAGATCATATAGCAGGTAAAGAACCCAAAAGCCAAAATCAGATATTCCCACAAATTATAAAGGTGAAATCAAGGAGAAAGTGATGAAATAATATAGCAAAAGGAGACAAAAAGTGGCTCTCCTTAGACTACACTAAGCAAAAGGTCCAACATGATTAACTTTATTTTCACTTCAACAGGTTTTATGACATTTTCCCTTAAGTAACAGTCTGTTTTATTGGACTCTCAGCTTAATATCAGTATTTTGCTTTCAGAGAGCAATTTCACTCCATAGAGCAGTCAAAACTAGAAAGGTTGAAGAAAAAATCTCTTCACAAACAAGAAGTGCATTTCTAACTTTTTCTAGAGATCTAAGTTTAAAATCAGTTTCCTGGTAAGAAAAATTAGACTGAGAACTTAAACTATGGTTCGGTCTATATTATATATAACTACAGATATGTTATACACACACACACACACAAATTCATCAATGTTTATCTCCTATGCTAGACAGTCAAAACTATATAATTTTAAAGAACATAAAAACAGGCTAGCTTCCAAGGGAAATTCCACCTAAACAATCTTTGGAGTCCTTTGAATAAGGTCTCTGATATGTTTAAAATTTTGTACGATGAACTAGTAATTATTGACAAGAAGTGAAGAATATCTGGAAGATGAATTAATGCAAAGACAAAAAAGAGGCCACTGTGACTTGAAGGTAAGAAATGAAGGTACCCACTGTCCTATCTACAAAATGTGGATGAGAAATACATGAGATAATCCAGTTAATTACTTAGTGCCTGGCACAGCAAATGTTCCATGACTGTCAGCTATTATTAAAAAATTAATGGGGGCCAGTGTGGCTCAGCTGGTTGGACCACCTGCCCATGAACCAAAAGGTTTTGGGTTTGATTCCCAGTCAGGGCACATGCCTTAGTTGCAGATTTGGTTGGGGTGATTATGAAAGGCAACCGATCAGTGGTCGTCGTCCCCCCTCCCCGCCCTTCCCCTTTCTCTAAAATCAAAAAGCATGTCCAAGTCCTGGCTGGTGAGGCTCAGTGGATTGAGTGTTGGCCTACAAACCAAAAAACCATGTTCTCTGGTGAGGACAAAGAGAAAGGACTGGGAAAAGGACCCAATATGTAAATAACCCTTTCCAAAAAATGCTTTATTTTGTTGCAAACTTTATTTTACTTTGTTACAACTGCATAGCTTAATTACAAAAGGTTAATAACTTTTACAGATGAGTATGTCAGAGGGCAAAACAGTCATTATTATGAACATCAATGATGACACAACTCTGAATACCCAAGTTATGTAAGACTGAAATGAACATATAAACTGGTCAGTAAAGGCCTCCAAAGGCGACTGTGACCAGCTCTTTCACTGCATTGAATTTGGCTCTTTTTAGTTTCTTCTTTGGCCTTGAAATTTGAGTGTCAAAACAAATTCATTAACAAGATGCCTGTTATCCTAATGTTGTTCTGTAAAGTTACTCAAAGAATTTGCAAAACAAAAATCAAAGTGAACTGGAGAACTCAGGGAAGGAACTTTCATGAAGCTGGTGATGAAAACCTGATCAGTACCTTGCTGGACCTAGGGAAAGAGAGGGCATGTCAGGCAGGTGGACACAGAACATGGAAAGATATCAAACAATGATATTGGGAACAGAAAGAAATATCAATTGCAAGCATGAGGGCATGTTCATGTTGTGCAGTAAAAGGAGAAAAGTAGTTAGGTTGTCCATGTGGCCCAGGCCTAAGCACAGCACCAGTAGCAAAGGAAAGCAGTAAGAAACCCAGGAGTCTTGCCACATGAAAGTAACACGTGAACACAGTGATGACAACGTTCACAGCTGAAGCTCAATAAACCCTGAGTGATGTATTCAGGGCACAATGTTCACAATGAAATAAAAAGTGCAGCAACAGAGATGTGCTCCTGACAAGGAACAACAAAAACCACCCTCTGTGTTGACCAGCCATAGGGTCTAACTGGCGTCAGCTTGGCATCACACAGCACAGCTCTATGGATGCTGCCTGGAGCCAGGCAGACCACAGGCCCATCACTGATCTGCAAAGGAAAGACAAATTCCTCAAGCACTGGGCAAGTAAACACAAACTCATGGTTGGGACAGGAGCAACCTATTCTAGTTGGCAAAAGAATTAAAAACATATATATACACATGCATTTTTCAAATGAAAATACAAACAAGTTTAATACCTTTCTCTCCTCTCTTCTTCCTGGTCCGATCTATATGGTCCTTAAGCTGGATTCTAACTTGCCTTTCGTTTGGCTGATCCCTTATAAAAGGGTGTTTCAAAAGCTGCTCTGTGGAGGGCCGCTGCATGTAATTCTTCACCAGGCACCCTTCTATAAAACTAAAAAATTTCTTTGACCTATAGGAGGAAGTAAAAAAGATGATCAAATTTCTACCCCAAAGCTTCAAAATATCAGTAACTTGTAAGCCTGAATCAAAGAAGAGCCTCAGGATCACTGTGAATGTACTGCAAATGCACAGGAATGATGCAGGGGACATAAACAGGAGTTCAGGACATGGGGACCAGGAGCTTGACTTATACACGGTTTAAGGATTATATCAGATGAAAGAAAAAAGGCCACAAACAGAGTCATGAAGAAAGTCTGATTTAAATGAATTAATGTTGTTTGTTAATCATTTAATTGCAGAAGTGGAGGTGGCAAGAGGGTATAGGGGAGGTTTTTGCTAAAATGAAGGCAGATGGAAGAGAGATGTCTGGAACCTGAAAGACAAGGACAACATAGAAAATAAGAGAAAGAGCCAAGTAAGTGACCAAATGCTGGGGCTCTAGAACTTGTTAAAAAGACATTTCAATCAGAGTCCCCAAATTGGTTTATTTATTAGTTCATTATGTTTAATGTACAGAGGTGGAAATAATAGTTTTGAAGGGGGCGGCGACACTATCATCGATGCTTATCAGGTCAGCCACTTTGATTTTTCACCAAGAGATGCCTGGTTCATGAGGATGCCACCCCTTGTCTGGGCCCAGACAATCTCACCCATCACATGTCCAAGACTCGACTCAGGCCTCATCTCTCCCGGTAAGCCTTTCCTATCAACACTCCACCCCACACACCAGGTGAGAAGCCTTTCTTCTAAGGCTATCTGTACTTAACACACTGTGCACTTAATGTTTGTCTCCCCTGTTGGTTTGAAATGACACAGGTCAGAAACTGGTTCTTGTTTTTCAATTTGTCAGCAACGCCAATACTGAGTATGGCAGACCACAATAGGTACGTAATAAATTTTTGTTGAATGAATGAGTTATTCAGTCTTTAAAAATGTGATTTAGAAAATTAGTTTAATTCTTTCCAATGACTTCACTGTTTTCAAGAATCGCTTTTGTTGCCCTGTATTTCCATGCAAACTATTTTTTTCAATTCAACAAATATTTATGCATCAATAATTTACATTTGTTTATGCTAGGTTCTTTAAGAAATACAGGAAATAAAGTGGAGGATATTTAAGTACACACAATGGCAGATGTACCATCAAACTTACAGAGGAAGACAAAAAGAACAACTGCTACAGTGGGTTAGACATTAAGGAAAAAGAGAATCTTTGATATTCCAAAAATGGGAGAGGAAAAGCCATCATTCCAAAATGAATGACTTGAATAGAGGGAAAAAACTGTTAGGAATAATAAATTGTTTTCTGATGCCAGTATGGAAAGTGGAAAAGAATAGAAAAATAGGTTTGGGTAAGCTCAGAGAAGGGCCCCCAAAGTCGCTAAAGGAGGTTGTTACTTTATTCTGTGGTTAATGAGGAACATGGAGGATGCAGTGTATTGCTCTAACAGAGACTCCCAAACTCAACTGCCCACAGGATCATTTTTGGAGTTTATTAAAAATACAAATACCTGGATTATTTCTTAGACCTAACAAAGCAGAAATTTTGAGGCTGGAGCACTAAACTAAAAGATCTCAAAGGGATGCTCACGTCCATGCCTACAGATTAGCATTGGGGAAGCAATGATCTGTAATATACTCTTTAAAATCAACTACCACGTTCTGCTAGACGAGAGTAAATCGATCATCTTGGAAGCCACTTCTCCAAAGACAGTAACTTACACATGGTAGAAAGAAAGACAGCAATCATAAAGGAAGGAAGACTTTATGTTTTGCAACCACCCTGTCCCTTTAGAAAACTTGGATAATATGAGAACAATGGATGAAAACACATCTAATCAAGTTTAGTTGGAGAAAGTTGGAGTAAGACAAGGAGGAATTTATTGTCGTATACATTTGTCTTTTAATATCACTGTATTATGCACACAGTGGATAATTCCCAAACTGCACGTCATGAACAGAAGCATCAGAGTGAGTCCAGCTGACAAGACCCAGAAACTGTGAGGCACCTTGAAGACAGAGCATTAACTTCCTTTAATAAAATCTGATAGAGAAAAAGAAATGAAAAGTGAGTACTTATTAGTTTTGTGAGAGCCAGATAAAGTGTGACCCCAGCCTCACAGCTTCTTTCTTGGTAATGTCCACTATATGCACTGGTGTCCCTAGGGCTGGCCACCCAGGGATGTCCAGTTATGTTTTAAAACAAGAGACCATTAAGGCTAAAATCTTTGCTACTGTACAACCTTAAAAAACCTCTCTAAAAATTGGCAACCTCAATTTTATGAGTTGAATGTGATTCAAGAAGAATACTAAAAGAATGAGAAAAATAGTATTAACAAACAACAGATGGGGAAAGGATGGTAGAATGTGTTGGGAGAAAGGACAGGGAGGGATATGGAGCAGTAGGAGAGAAACAAGAGTGAAGATGTGCGTGTGTGTACACCCAGAGATGGAAAAAGCAAGCTATAAAACATCAGAAAGTGAACTGAGAAGAAAAGAGCAGACAATAATAGCTAAAAGACCAAATACAGAATGAAAAGCTCAAACTCAAGATCTTCGGCCTATTTCAGAATTGAAGTCAAGAACCAAAGAGGAGACAACATGAATTGAAAAATAGTTTCAGAAAGGAAAAACACAAAACAAAACTCTCACAGGAAGGTGCTAGTAAGATACCCATAGTTGAGCCCAGGAAAACAGGAGCAGACAGAGGAGTGAGGGCCCACAGGCACAGGGAGTTTGAGTGCAAACTAGAACTGATAAAAAAGAACTCATAGTGCAAGAGGGAACACACAGACACAATTCTCAGACAAAAACAAACCACTGCCCTCTGCCTTAGTAATTTAAAAATTAAATCAAACCAGCGTTTTTTGACACTGCTGAAAGATCAGTGAAGATCATCATTGTCTCCCTCCACAAATATAAATTTTTGTTTGTCAGGTAAATGAGAACTGCAGGGGAAAGAAAGGTGGCAGCCCAAAGAGGAAGGACCCTTCCTGTAATGTGTTATGCTGGAATGAAAAAGAAACATCTAACTTTAATGTTTTGCAATAATAATAGTGAGTACTGCCATTAATTTTAACATCCTATTTCACCTGAAGAACTGTAAGTCAATACAGCCTTGATTTTTAATGCAAAAATGTTTAGGAAAATATTACACTTAAAAGTGTGTTGATGTATTAAAATGGAACATTCTTCTTTAAACATGTTATGATGTTTCATTACGGACACGTCACTATTTTGTAATACAAAGAGAATCTAGCAAGGAAAACAAAACAAAAAAAAAATAACACTTTCTAATTGGTGTTTTGGGGACACTGGTTTTTGTGTTCTTTGTGAATCAGAATGGCCAGAATTTTGCCTTGGAGTTAAATTAAAAAAGAACAATTTAAAAAAAAAGAAAAGAACAACAATAACAACAACAACAAAAAAATTCGTAGCTTACCATTTTTTTGACTTCAGCCGGGGAGGAGGGTTTCTGGGAATGAGAAACAGTGCTCTCATTGGATGCATGTCACAGAGAGCTGGGGAGAGGAGATGGTTGTGTCAGTATGGCACTTATTTTACTCATTCTTGATATCTAGGGCTCAGTCATGTATCAAAGGTTCTGTCCCATCATGTGATTGATATGCTTTATGTCAAACAGACTAGACAACTAGTTATGAGCCCTAGGGCAACCCTGAATTCCCCATTTAAACAGGAAAATATAAGGAGGACCAGTATAATGACAAAAATATACAATTTCAAAAACGTTGAAAACTTTTCATGAATAAAAGATAAATATTGATTCAAAGCTTTAGAAGAATTAACATCTTGAGTTTCTTAACCATCTATAAGATTACAGTGAAAACAGTTTTATTATCAGAGGGTTGCCTGGAACTCAGGAAGCAGACTTAAACCCTCCAGAAATGTCGACTGTTCATTATTATAGCAATTATTACTATGAAACAGCAAAACTGTTAAAGTAAAATCGAATTGTTTAATTCTGCACAATTACTGTTTGTACTCCCACCACTTGCCCAATAAAGGCATGCTGGGTACACATGTACACAATAGGCAATGTGCATTTTCACATGTTTGTTTATCTTCAATGAGAATCTTACAAGGCAGCTGGGAAATGGGAGCCAAATGTATATATAATACTATTTCCACTATAGGGGAAAGAAAAACCCAAGACAAAGGATCAGGCAATACTACTTCCCAGTCTCAGTTCCTCAGAAGAAAGCATGAGGAAACATATGGTATTCATGGCAGATATCCATTTCTGTATTGCAAACTAATTCTTGGCTGTTGGTAACTTTTTTCATTCATTCAACAAAAACTTACTCAGCAACAACTATGTACCAGATTTACACATTCTTGGTGTATACATCTTTATTAGGGGAACCAGCAGAAAATGCTATTTTTTCCCTATTCTCTGCAATTCTACCACATCCCTGATCAAAAAATCAATTTTATGAAGTTGTCATTTATTTAATCCAAAGCAGAAGCAAAACTGCCTAGGAATACCAAAAAAGGTCATTCTACAGATTAAAAGTTTACCTCTATTTGCAAAGTCAAAACACTATACTTAAATTTGATGTGTTAAGACTGGTTTCACTGAATATTAAGTTCAAATTATAAAAAGAAAAATTACTGTTTATTATGTGATGTCACCATAATTTCAGGTCACACATCTGAATACAACCTCAATAAAGAACAGTGTAGCCTACAGACCTCAGGGAGATCTCCAAAAGGGATAGTATATACCAGAAATTCCTTTTACATCCAAAGCTTCACTGTATTTGTGATTCCTTCATCTATATGCCCCACCAAGAATGGCTTTCTTTCATCCAGGAATGAAGCCTTTTTTTTTTTTTTATTTGAAGCCTTGAAGCTAGGATTAAGTTACACCTAACAATTGGCTATAAAGAACGTTACTTACGGGGAGCACCTTCTGCCATCTCAATGGCTGTAATGCCACAAGACCAAAGGTCACTCTAAAAAAAAAAACAGAGCAGTATGTTAGGATAGCACATTAGTAATGAGGCCACTAGCTTAACAATGCTAGTTATTCACATAAATGATATAAACACATTCTTTGATGTATAAACTGAAAAGAGGTTTGCCAGGAAACTAAAAGCACAGATACATTTGTGAGAATACCTTCCAAATGAATAATAAAATACAGGTAACACTGACTTGTTAATCAGAACCATTCATATCTATGAAAGAACTAGAGATGGTCCATGTGAAAGCTCTCTCTTGCTGCCCTCCACATGCTCTGCTGCTCAGTGTGTTTCTTCATTTCTTTAGAAACATTCAATAATTTAGACTCCTGGCCCTGATATACATTTACACTTATGTGTTATGTTAACATTTCAAATTGAATAAAGATGTTGAAAGTTTAAAGGTTAGAAAGCACTCTATATTAAAAGCCCACAGCTGAAGTAATAAAATCTACCACAGCTCACTACTATGAGTCATGCTGCTGAGTCGCTCCACTCTCCCTCAAACTTAGTAAGGGGTGAACAATAAGTAAAGTGCTGTTCAGTGCACAGAATATTTTCTTATTTTTAAATTTTGAATTTTAACTGTATTCCCCACTCAAATGTAAGTTCCATGAAGACAAGCATTTTTGTCTGTTTTATTTACCTTTGGGTCCCTGGAATTGTGACTCACATGTGGTAAACACTCAATAAATACTGGATGACAAATGAATAAATGATTATCAGCCAATTTCTTAAAATCCAAACAAGATTTTTTAAAAAGTAGATAATGGACAATTACTATTATTACCATTCTTTTATTTATATGCTACCCTAACAAGAATAACTTAAAGTTCAAAGGTTCTCTAAATAACCTATAATTATTTACAGAGTTCAAACACATATATTTGATTACAACAATAAGGAGAGGTCCACAAATTTCTCCCTTGTTTTCAGGGAGTTTTCTATACTACGAGGGTGCAAAGGAGGGGCTTTATCATCTTGACCCAGTGACCAATCTCAGCAGCATCAGCGGGAGGACAAACAAATGTTCTATGCTCCTTGATATTGTACAACATGGACCACATATCTCCTCTGAGATAATGTCACTAAATATAGCAGAGTATAACTATGGATTTTCTGCTTTTTAAAATTATTTTTTATTTGTTTATGTATGAAAATATTTTGAATATATTGGAAAATGTTTGCAAATTTTAGAGATATAAAATGATGTACTAAAAAGTAAAAAGTCACAATGTCCACTATCTATTTTTAAATACTTCAGCAAATAAACATATTAAAATTCCTCTGCACCACATGCTTAAATTGAATTTCATTAATTGGGAATTTATAATAAATACTGAGGTACACTGCAGAATGTTATGAACTCAATTTTGAATATTATTAACAGGTACAATAACTACTCTGACTCATTAAATAAGGCAAGGGAACTTTTTAAAAATATAGTTTGGGCTAACTTATTCAACCTGAGCCTGATGATCAAACCTGGGCGTTATATCAGGATCAAAAAAATGTATTATTGATATATGTCCCTAGAGGTCACTCTAATAATTTAAATACACGTGTACCAAATCAAAGCCGTAAAGCTCTTTAACAATTTCAAGCCATTGTTACATATTCTGACAATTTAAAAAAATCTGATTATAATATATTCTTCAAAATAAAAAGGAAGAAAACAGGGCAGAATCAGTTAATATGCTCATGACCAAAAGTTCTGTGCACAAGCGACCCAGACTGCCCTGAAAACAGTGCATTACTTAGTAAGGAGAAGACAGGTGGTGATGCAGAATAAAAACAGAAGAAAGCATCTAAATTCTGTGCTGACCAAGTTGCACCTGCAACAGGGTGCCCATGTCATCCTCACTGAGAAAGAAGGAAGGGATGAGGGGTGTAAAATTTGTAAGTACAGCCCCCATCCCTCAGGAATGGCAGTGACCCAGAGAAGGCCAAGCAAGCGGTTGCCTCTTACTCTGTAATCATAGGTGGCATCCGGATTTTCATCACAGGCGATGACCTCAGGAGCCATCCAGTAGGGTGTGCCTATGAACGTATTTCTCCTCCCAACGGTCCTGTCAAGCTGAGCACTCACACCAAAATCAACTAGAAGGAAGAGAAACAAAGGAAAAGTAAAACACAACTAACAAACAAGGAAAATACAACAGTGAGAAAAGTAAGGAAAGGGTGCCTTCAGAGTAAACTGAAACAGTAATACTTCATGGACATGCAAACTCCTCAACGTCACCAACAATGATAAGAAGCAACTTTCCAGAGCAGAGCCAACAAGATCCTCTACCAGTCTGGAAGCTGATAGGCATGGAATTTGTAGCCTCCCTGAGCTTCCACTACAGAGATGTGACAGCACTTGCAGGGGTACAGATTCAACTTCTGTCTTCAGGTCATCCTTAAAAACAACTACCTGGCCAGTTATCATGGTGAATGCCCCCTCCCCTACCCCCGAGGACAAAGACTCACAGGCCACGCAGTCAGTGCAGTTACTGCTACCTGGACAGCACTAGTAATCTATCACCCAGAGATTACTGAGGGACTGTCACAGACTTTGCACCAGGGGGCAATGCAGGGAACACACACAGCTTGCTGCATTGTTAGGAATGAGCACCATTCTAATACCTCCTCTCTCAGCTTTGAGGGGATTTTCCAATTGAGCAGACTATTCCTCCAAAGACGACCAATCAATGCAGGCACTATGTAAGAGAGCGATGATTCAGATCTTATTTTTAAAGTGTAACTATTATGCCTACAATTTTTGAAAGGTGGGCTAAATTCTTAAAGGCATAAAGAAGTTTTTTACGATGCCTTAGTGGAAGAAAACAATGCTAATTCTGTTTTAAAATTTGACAGAACTATTTTATGAAAGTGGGATGAGAGCAAGTTCAGATCCAGATAAGGGAAAACAGAAATATAAAAGAACCATTATAAAACCATCTACAGGAAGACACTGTGAGCTCCATCTATCCATTCATCCATCCATGCATCCATTTACCGAGCACCTACTACATTCAAGGCACTATGCTAGGTGCTGGGTAAGAATACTCTGGGAAATAATTCAGTCCTGGTCACTGTACACCCAGAACTTACATTTTGGTAAAGGAGTCAAAAATATAAGTAAACAAATAGCTTTATAATTATAAATTGTGATCATTATTATGGAGGAAACAAGGTGTGGGACCCAAAACAGATGAGAGGGTCAGGTAAGGCCTATGAGAATGAGGAAAAAACTTGTAGCTTCCAAACTGGGGAATAGTATGTGAGAAAGCCCTGAGTCAGGTTCCAAGGAAGTTAAAAGTTAGTGACTAAGGAAGAAGAGAGAAGTGAGGGTCGTCACAAAATGAGGTAGCAGGGGCCATGGCTTTTTATGAGCCATGGTAAGAAACATGAATTTTGTTGAAAGTAAAACAAAATCATTAGTGATCTTTAAGCAGGAAAATGGCATGATGTGATTTAGATACTTGTCTGTCTACTACACAGAGAACAGAGCAGAGGGGAGAAGCATGAGAGAAGGGAGATGGAGCCAGGCTAAGCAATATGCCCAGTTTCCAATTGTTAAATAGAGCAGAAACAGAAAATGTGGAGAGTAGACTGAACTTTTGCCTAAATGCAAACAGGGCAGGGACTACTGCTGGTCTGCACCAGGTACAAGTATGAGATCCTGTGGTACATCCATCACGTACCAAGTTTCACCTCTGCATTCTCGGTCAGCAATACATTCTGGCCCTTGATGTCCCGGTGAATCACATGATGGATGTGAAGATGTGCCAGTCCCTGAATAGGAAGACAGATCTGAACTTTAGTTCTTTACCGCTGTAAGTAAATAACCAAGAACACACCCTTTATGACAAAGTGTATGTGTAGGCCAAAAGGTTCTGTGAACCACATTTAAAACATACAAATTCAATCTTAGTTCACTTCCAGGAAGACATCACCCCTTAATACTACACAGATAGAAAGAAGCACCCACCCTCCAACTCACAATGGGTACCCTTGTGAGCAACTTCACCACTTTCTAGCTGCCCCTTGAAGACACGCTGTAGATTACCATCTGCACTTTCACTGCTATAACTTATGCTATTTGTGTACATGGTAGTTCCTTTCCCATGCTACACCCCTATCTTTCAGTGGGTGACCCTGTGATATATTTGAACTAGACACATCCCAGGGGAAAAGCAAAGAGGGATAATGGGGTTTAAAGTTTGGCCCTGAACATTGCCTGGTTTTCCCAGCACACAGTGACAAACTGCTAGCTGTTGATCAATCTCACCTCTACCCCAAGTATAAAATATTTTGCCAAAGGAGCTTTGTGTTCAAGTATTTCTTTCCCAAAGAGATAAACTCTACTGGTCTATGGTGCTTTTTGATGACCGTGTATCTGTAAGGAAGCCCAAAAGTATGTCTCTTATGAAAGGTGGAGCCAAGAATACAACCACATTTTGCATCCTAATATGGTCTAAAAGATAAAAATGCACCATTTTCACAACTTGTTCCATCTTGAGCTAGAAATCTAGAGCCCACCTTTGTAAGATCACAAGCAATCTATTCACTCTGAAAGGACTCAATTCAAAAAGGGCAGATTAGACATAAGGGTTTGATTTTCCTGTTTAATTTTTTATGGGTTTTACTGTTAGCATGACTTTTTTGGCTATGAATTAAAGAACAATTGTTTTTCTAGCACAGAGGTTTCTAAATAATCTGTCACTAGTCTGCTTGAGAAACAGAACAGAATGTATTTGATGGCTCTGTGTACTCTTCCACCACACAGGATATGCAGTGTTCTACCACAAAGCACTGATTAGGGAAAAAGAGCACTAAAAATATATAGTATCTTAGTGCTATAGTTAGGAAGAGTCCCTCCTTTCAACATGAAATAACTTTGAACACCAAAAGAAGAGACCAAAAAATATATAGCTTCCCTAATTCTCTTATATTTTCTACTTTTATTACTTCAGTTCATTTTTCATTCTCTAACTTTATACAAATTCCCTTCTTACACTTTTATAGGATTATTTTAGCAACCAACACAAATACCCATGTGTTCCCAGACAAACGTGACCTGGGTACACACTTGTTCCTTATGAGCAATAAAAATGAGAAATGTCTCCTTCCCTGTGCTACTATGAAGGATGGCAGCTTCTGCACTGACACTACTTAAGTTGTGGCTAACGGGGTCTTAACCAATGTCAACCCAAGTCATGACTGCTCTGAACAATGAAGACACTTTTGCTCGATGGAGTACCTGGGAGGGATGGAATGTTTGTGTTTGACTGCTCTCATGCCAAAGTCAAGCCACATCACTCTTCCTTAGAAGAGATGACAAGTCCAAATACACAGAAATACCCATTCTGGACCAAATTTAATCAATTTTTCAAAACTAGGAAACAGTTTTCCTGTAACTATTTCACTCATGGACACAGAACAAGTAGCAGTCAAAGGCTGTCCTTCAGTATTGGTTATGGAAGGCCGTAAGTGACCATACTCTATTAAAAAATACTTTCTACAAAAATGCATATAACTGCCGTTTGGACCGTGAATGTGGAATTGGGCTGGAATAAATGTGCTGGCTCAGTCCATAAAAGTTTTGATCTCAAGAGTTTCAGTGGGCTAGCCTGAGACAACTTTTCTACACGCTCAAGACTCTCAACCTTTTCAGGGATTTTAACACAGCAGCACCTGAATCTAACATCCACTAAGAAATGAGAATGTGTTTTACCACTACAGACATTATCCCTGGCCATGTCTTTGAGATCCCAGGTTATCTGCCTGGGGGTGGTTGCTCTCCTTTCCCATGAGAGCTCACCCGCTTCCGACCATATTGCCTTCTCTTTACCAAAACTGACTTTCAGTGATTCCTTCATGATAAATACACACCAGCTTTTGATGCCTTGACCCTTCCAGAGGCTTTTTTTTTTTTAAGTTCATTTAGATTCTGGAAAAACTCCCATTCTAGATGAAATGTAGATGATGGAAACTCTCTATTCACATGCTCAGTGAGGTGGAAAACACTTGCTGCATCTCAAAAAGATGTCCATTAAGCTACTATATTCGTTGAACAGGGGTATCAAACAACCTGGGCTGCTTTTTAATGATGCCTGAGGCTAATGGTGATAAAATAACTAAATATACTTATTAAATATAATTATGAAATATACATATTAAATAATGCTTGCCTGTACATATAAAAGCATGTAAACTGTCTATTTAAAGTACATTTTCTGCCTTGGACATTTATACTAAAACCTAGTTCTCCGCTTGAGAAATCCAACACTGGAATTATAGACAGGAAAGGTATGTGTAAGTGTGTGCATGTAACAGAGAATAATGACAACTAATTCTTAACATTAGTTGTCTCACATTAATATTAATGTGACTCATATGTCACATTAGATGATTCATATACACACAGCCTGGTGAACTCTAGCACCCATACTCTTAACCAGAGCTCCCTCCTTGCCAACCAGGCTACGAGATTTAGTTATTAATATAACAAACACCGAGCTCCATTGCAGCAATGCCGGGCAGGGTACTTACTTTCTCATTTTTAGACTCTGTCCTTGGTGAAAGAGCCCTGATGTTTAAATAATGAAATCTGAATATGATTATAAATAGATGGTTCTCATACCTCAACCTCACAACTAGTTTTCTTAAGAGAATTCCCTATTTTCAAGGGCTGTGTAAAATATCTAAATAAAAAGAAATTAAAACTTATCTCTATGAATTCTTCATGACATTTTTAAAACCTGCAGTCCTCTATGAAACTTAAATATAAAAATTGGGGTAAATTTACCTACAAATAAAAAATAAAGTACTATTTTTTTTATTAGTGAGAGAAGCATAACAATTAGGTTCCAGTTTAACTCTATATTACTTATTTTTAAAATAAAGGTGGAGGTAAATTAAATCCAACCATGTCATTTAAACGTGTAATACAGTGAAAGAGAAAGTAAGTAAAGAGAAAACTGCTGGCTGACCAAAAAAGACAGGCCATTGGTAACTCACAGGCACTTTTTAAGTATGAAATACTAAGAACCTTCTGCCTATGCTGTCAGGATGGTTCTGCTACTAAAAGGAATCATTCAGAAGCTGCTGTAACAGTAGTTCCGAAACTACTAAAGTCTAAGATCATAAGCAGCTTTCTAAGTGGCTGTAAACAACATTAAACATTAGAACTTTTCCTCGTAAGTATTGCAAGAGATTTCGAACAGTTAATGTCAAAGTCCACAGGATGATTTTGAAAGCCAACATTCAGCACCATTAATACTGATTCATAAGCTCAGACACAGGATTCCCATAAAAACAGGAGCAATCATTTCTATTCTTCTTCATTTTGCTTTTCTTTTTAATACTTGGAGACGAATTCAGGGAAATACAGAAAAAAATATTTTTTGGTTAAGTCTACTTTCTTTAGATCCTTGCCAAAATACTATAATCTTTTTTTTTTAATTTATTTACTTTTCAAATACATTTGTCTCTGCCTTCACCCCACTATAATCTTTATATCAAAACCATGATATAGCTTAAACTATCAAAGCCAGCCAGCAATACAGAGCCTTAGTTGTCATGAAAATAACACATACAGTTATAATTAATGTAAGGAAATACTTCAGACAAGGAAAATGAAAATAAAACACAAGATCGCATGCGGGGCACAAGAGCCATCCATGCCTTGTCCTTACCCTCAGGATCTCTCTGGAGATATAAGCTATCCAGTCTTCTTTGAGTGTGTTCCCTTTGGTGTTCTTCACAAGGTCTGTGATGGACCCGGCCCCACAAAACTCCATAACAAGCTATAAGGCAGAAAAGACACACTGTGACTGTCATATCCCAACAGTCAGTAAACTATCATGGACATCAATATACACCCAAGGCAAGTTAAAAAAGCACAATCTAACCTCGTTGTGCTCTTCTTAAAGATCTGGGCACATGATCACTTTGGAGGCATTCAGATTATTGAGAACATTTCACTGTCAAATTTATTACTTATGTATATTTAGTCCAAGAGATAGAGAGCTTCTTAATGTTCCTTCTTTCTCTTTAGCACAAGAGCATGGGAGAATCATTTTGTTCTTAATAGTTACTCAGTTATCAAAAATTTGATACAAAGACTCCCTAACATTGTTTCTCATTTGGCAGATTCAAACTATTACGAATCTCAAGCTATTTTACATTGAATGGATAGTACAAAAGAGGAATGTTATTTTTAAGTAATACACAGTTTTTAAAACTACAGTATTTGCTATATCTAAATGTCTAAACAACATGGATACAAGTATATTTTTAAAATACCCAGAAAACACAACTGAATTGAAATAAAGTTTTAACTATCATGGGGTTTGGTCCATGGAAAAGAAAGTAAGTGTTTCCCCTGTACTTTCTTAATTTTGCAAATTTTCCACAATGGCTTTTTTTAAAAATTAGGAAAATATTCATCTATCTTCCTGCTTTCTAAGCCCAGGGCCTTTGGCATAACTAATAATGATAACCATATTTCTGACAGAATCTGAGTTTCATCATGTTGAATATAAATGTGTTTAATAAGAGGTAAGTTTGAATATGTCCAGCCCAGAAATTTCCCTGGAATTTATTATTTTTAATTAACTGTTATCATTAATATTATTAAAAATTACTGACATAAGTTTGTTTTTCTGCAATTTGTCTCTCACTTCCAGGTGATAAATAAAGATGCATTCAGCTGAGTTTCCATATTAATTAATTTCCATAAATAAAGTTTTAATTTTAGTTTGTTTTTATTTTTAAGTTCCTAATATCCTTCCCTTTGGTTACATTTCCTTTTAAAACATGCTGTTTAATTCCTGAAATACAAATTTAACTCTTTCCCAGGCAAAGTAAAATCAATATCAAAATAAACAATCAGTATAATGTCAACTAAAAAGGCCAAAAAAGACACCAGACATTAGCTCCTTTTTCTTTGCTTTTTTCTTTCCTCCCTCTGGGAGGTCCCTAATGCCCTTTTAATACAACCCAAGAGGAAACCCCACAAAGGCTAGGAAACATGTGCCCACCCAAAGCTGGTCATCATGTCCTGGAGGGCTCTTCTTAATGAAAGCACCATAATATGTTGCAATATTTCTATGATGAGAATATTTCTTCAGCATATTTATCTCCAGTTTGATTTCTTCCTCTTCATCCTTTAGAAAAAATAAAAATAAAATGTGTGGCTTCTAAATTATGAGCATGATTATACTGGAGTTTCCAGTCCCCCCAGCAAAGGATAGAGATCGATTTACTTTATCCTCTTGTCAAGAACTGGGGACTTTGAAATGTGATTTACAAGCCATGAATGAAACACATAAGGTATAAAAGGTAAAGATGAACACAGGAAGCATGGAGCAGAGGGCACTTGGAGTCCCAGCTCTTGAACTAAGGGACCCTAAGGCAATTTACTCCACTTCTTTGGACCTCAATTTGCTCATCTGTAAAAATGGGAGGAAAAAAAAGTAATTGACTGATACTATTTAAATTAATTACTAGAAAGGCTATTTCTTTTCTAGAATCCACTTGTGAACATAAATCTCCTGGCACACTTAAGGCAGAGAAGGTTCACTTCTAACAACCTCAAACAACAGCTTCACCTTCTAGCGAAGCCAGGGGCAGATTACTGAATATAGGCCAGCACTGCAGGCCCAGTGGGCAGTAGGCTTAGTGAGAATCCACCACCTTAAAAAAAGAGCCAGGTGAATCCAGCGTGCCCCGGTAACAAAACACTAATCAGTGACAGGGGAATGTTCTGGACTCAGCTCATCCCCAGCCTCTTGCTTTATTAAAAAAGATATGCAGGGGAAGAAATGCAGAGTTATGTGAGAAGATCAGAGAAGGAATGGAAAAAAGAGAATGACACAGCTCTGAAAAATAAAAACAAGTCACCTTTATGAATGCCAGTTTCCACCTTTCTGTCATAGATACCTCTGGGGAAGAAACCACACCAGCATGCTGATTCTGCCTTTTGTTCCAGACACACGAACCAGAGAGAGGGTTCTGTTACACCATCTCCAAAGAGTCATGCTAAGAAAAACTTACAGGTAGCATGGGAACAAGAGGAAAGCAGAATTAAAGTAAGAAAAAACAAAGAAGTTGCAGGATAAGAAAACATCAGCTATGGTTAGTGAGAGAGAAACTAAAAAGATCTTTGAGAAAAATCTGATAACCAGATTCCCTTTACTACATATATTTTCAAAATGAAATGATGGCTGGTTCCCTAAAACTTCCTTACTCTTCTGCACTGACACACTCATTCCACTTATAATTGATGTTCTTCTAAAGACTCAGAAGTTTCTAAGCAGTCTAGGTACATGTGTGCGCCTATACAAGGAAAGAAGATAGTGCACATGAGAGCACATGCTCACATACGCACACAGGGAGAAACCCACTAACAGGAAGAAAAAAGGTGAGAAACACACAGAAGCAACCTGTTACCTACCGCCTAGCATCTCCCAGTGCCCTCTGGCATCTGTGAAGCACTCACAACCTTCACAGACTCAAAATAAGTTTGTTTTGCAAATACTGTTCTTTAATATAAAAGATGACACATCATTAATCAGATATTAATAAAAGGACCAAATGAAAAATATAAAATATCATTTAAAGTACAACTCCCAAATTGTACTTTATTTAGTTGAAACCAAATATATAACAAAACATGTAATCATCTTAAAACAGTGATTTTCAAAACAGCGGCTTTTAGCATGGTTCTGAACTAACACTTGGTTCCAAGTATAGAATATTACAGCATATTATATGGCCATAGTTGTCATGTGGCTTTGAAGATAATGACTGCAAATAAGAGCAGAGTCACATGGCCAAGTACAGTCTATACAATAGTCTGTGCAAAAACCCTCATTCAAACCCTATACACCAAATGTGTATTGTTTCATCCGTAATTTCAACATGACCATGGTTGAAGTAATGATGAAGAATGTGATACTGAATAAGCAGGATAACTATCTTAATTCTAAATGAAACCAGTGTTTAGCCTGGCTAATGTTACACAATAACACACTTCTATTGGGACAGTTCTTCAAAGGAACTTTATACTATATAAAGCACAACAGTTAACAATTTTTATTAACATAAGGCACAAGGAAGCAAGCCGCAAATAAAACTAGAAAGCCCAGTTCATCAAAAGATTTATCGTATGCTTTCCAAACACTCATTCACATGCACAGTGTATGTTCATAGTGTACACAAAATCATTTACATGCACAATCATTCACTCACATAGTATGTGTATAGTGTATACATACCCATTCATACAAACAGTGCCATTCACACCATAGTGTATATGCATAATATACAAACACTCATTCACACACACAGCATATGTGCAGTGGTACACACTCATTCAGACACATAGTATATATGCATAATGTACACTACTTCACATCAGTGTCATTCATGTGCATAGTATGTATGTATAGTATACACACATTCAACCACAGTGTCACATGCAGCGTATGTGCATAGTGTACACACACTCATTCACATGCATGTCATTAACATGCATAGTGTATGGGCATAGTGTAACTCATTCACATGTATAGCATATATGCACTGAGTACACACACTCATTCACACACATAGCTTATGTGCATAGTGTACAGTGACCACAACTTATTGGCACAGGCCACACAGAGCCTGCTATCTTCTGAGTTACCACAAGTAGCTCCTGATGGTATCTCTGGATTCCTGAGCAGCCCAGGAAGACCCTAAAGACACTTGTCAAGATGGATAGATTCCTAACAAAAACTAGCATATAACTATGGCCATAAACATACTCATGTTGGAAAGGTGTGTGGTGTTACCTCTGAGACAAGGCCCACAGTTAAACACATTATTGGGCCCTGAAAAGCCAAATATCTCATTTTCTTTACAATGGACTGCAACTAGGTCAATAGAAAGTGAACTAAAGATTCTTTTCTTTTTATACAAATTGGTAAGCATACAAGGATCTGTGCGTAAAAAGAACAATGTTGAGCTGGAATAGGGAAAAATAAAAATATTTTACATTTTTGTTTTTGTGGTAACAGCAGACAATCACTTGTTGAAGTTATGAACATTCTTACTGGACAGTACAGACTTTGCTTTACCAATCCATCGTTGCCCCTACCTCTCTCACTCCCCTTAGTGGCTAAATTATTCCAAGGGTCATTATTACCTATGACATTCTTCCAGTAGGCTCTACTTCTCGAAAGAAAGCAAATGCTACCTCCATTTCTCCCATGAGACACTTCCTAAGTAACGATAAAGGATCACAACATATTTTAATTAGTTTCAGTATTTTTTTTTGTTACAGAGTCCACCAAGTTAAAATTCTTGCACATTTTCTACAATTAAAAATTCTTATAGGCTTAAATGCAGCACTGTCCACTGGTATGAAAAACACTTAATACACATACTAACAAATACTGTCAGCATATCATCATGGCACAATACATGTCCCTGAGTCGAATAGATAGACACACTTACTTTATGTAATGAAACCATGACTTACAAATATTCTTCCTCTTGCTTCTATGAGTATAGAATAGATGACTATTATATATCTTACAAAATACGGAGATATCTAGTACCTCAGTGTCATTTACTAATGAGTGCCCTCCTTGGAGAAAAAGCATCAGAAATGCAGAATCTGCCAACGGCTTTGAGCCAACTACAACTGGAAACCTAATTATGACCAATATTTATTAATATAGTGTTTTATGTTGTCTTTAGAGTTACAACGAAACAACTTCTGAGTTCAAACCTCCCTTTAACTGTTAGTTAAAAACAAGTTTGGTGGTCTCAATCCAACATTTAAACACATCATCAACAAACCCCCTCCCCCCATTTAGCCTGAGAAGATACAATAGAAGACAGAGTCAGAGTAGTCTAGAACTGAAATTTTAGAACAAATCCCACATCTGAAAAGAAAGTGGAACTGGAAAAAAAAAGTGCAAAGTGGAAAAAAACAAAACAAAAGAGAAGTTTATACATCCCACATAGGTAGAATGAGTCCAAATGGCTTTGCTCTTCATTCTCCTCCCTAGGAGGCCACAATCATACACAAATGAAAAAAAAAAAAAGATTAAGGTACTTGAAAGGGGAGAGAGGACATTTTGGAAAGAAAGGTAAGGCTCCCCCTTGCTTTTCTCCAGTGATGCGGCAGCTGCACATCCTACTTAATGATTTTAATACAGCTGATGCCAATTAGCATTTTGGACTCTAACCAGCGAGAGTGAACTCTCGTAGAAGAGGTCTTTGTCTCAGGCTGGGAGATGACTAGGAGAGGAGTTTTCTGTTGCCTTCCTTGGCTGCCAGAGAATGGGGGAGGGAAGAACATCAGCATAGTGGTAATTTCTGAAAGTAGCTATGGGTTTATAAATCAGTCATATGACAAGTCCTGCCCACCCCACCATCTGAGCACACAGGAGTACATATTATTTTTTTTTTTAATGACTCCTTAAGATGTTATTTAAACTTCTGTTACCTAAATGCCCTCTCCTTCCACTAATGGCAGTAACTATGTCAAGAGAGACAGGCTGACTTCAGATAAGCTAAGTAGGAGAATCTAAGAGGACTGGGCAATGTCGTAAGCTTACCGTTTTCCCCAGCACACCCCTCTACAGAATTAACAGCACTCATTAACAGCTGAACAAAAAACGAAGGGCATTTCATTATGCTCTCTAGCTAGTTGGTAATGTTATAGGCAAATATCTCTGGCAGATTTCACCACCAAAATGTGTAAATGAATATGCATTTAGAATGAAACCATCAACTTTTTAAAAGGGTTTACAAGACTATTTCAGTTAGCTACTACCAAGCCCTTATTTGTGTGACTATGAACCAGTAGAAAAGTGAGAAAATATTTATAATCCAGAGACAATCTTTTAACCGGCATATCCCAGCTACATCTAAGATTATTATTCATTACCACAACACACTGAATTAATCAAAATTAAGTTTTTTTACTCAGACACATGAAAAATTATACAACTCAGACTCAATAAAATTCAACCAAAGGTGAACAGAACTATGAAGGAAAGATTTTAGAACAAAATTAAGGTTGCAGGACCTGGTCAAAGGAAGGAATAAAAACCCAAGAGAAAAATTATAAAATTAACTAAATTGAAAAATCAGACATTCATGACATCTTGCTAAAAAGAGGCACTATTTTGAACGCATTTCAGACAAAAAGATATGCTCTCCAATTTTGCTAATGAACCAATAACTTTTGGAATTCCAAAGCCCTCAACTTAGAAATATATTTCCTAAGGTTATGGCTGCTATAGACAGTGATTTCTCTTACGTATCTGGGCAAAATAAACTAAAAACCTTCTGGAAAAGATTCACAATTTTGGATGCCCTTAGGAACATTAGTGAGTTGCGGTGATTCGTGGTAAGAGGTAAAAACATCAACATTAACAGGCATTTGGAAAAACTGGATTCCTGCTCTCATGTTTGATTTTGAGGGGTTCAAGATCTCAGTGGAAGAAGTAACTGCAGATGTGGTAGGAATAGCTAGAATTAGAAGTGGACCCTGAAAATATCACTGAATTGCTGCCATCTCACTATAAAACCTTAATAAATGAGGAATTGTTTATTATGGATGAGCAAACAATTGATTTCTTGAGATGGAATCTACTCGTGGTGAAGATGCTGTGAAAACTGTTGAAACAATAACACAGGACTTAGAACATTATATAAATTTAGTTGATACAGCAGCAGTAGGGTATAAGAGAACTGTTTGCAACAGCGAAAGATAGTCTACCATGGGTAACACACTATCCAATAACATCACAGGCTACAGAGAAATCATTCATAAAGAGTTCATCGGTGTGGAAAACTTGATTGCTATCTTCTTTTAAGAAATTGCCACAGCCACCCCAGCCTTCAGCAACCACCACCATCAACATCAAGGCAAAACTCTCCACCAACAAAAAGATTATGATGTACTAAAGGCTCAGGTGATGGTTAGCATTTCTCAGCAATACAGTGTTTTTAAATTAAGGTGTTTACAGTGCCTCTTTAGACATGTATTATTGCACACTTCATAGACTATGGTATAGTGTAAACATAACTTTTACTGTATTTTGCCGTGTATAATGCACACTCTTTTGCCAAATTTTTGAGGGGAAAAATAAGTATGTGCATTATACATAGGCAGTACTAATTCCACATCTATATAAATATTTTTAATTCTTTTATTTGTTTATTCATTAAAAGGGTAACTCTAGAAAGCAATAACAATATCCATATGCAAAACAATATCCTGGAATACGTAATCAGTTTTTTCTAAATACATATAAATAAATGAGTTAAAAATTAAAACAAAAGATTTTTTTTCCTGAAAGTTTCAGACAAAAACATGGGTGTGCATTATACAGGGCAAAATACGGGATATGCACTGGCTAAACAAAAAAAAAAAATTCCTGTTATATTCACTTTATTGCAGTGATTTGGAACAGAACCCACAGTATCTCTGAGGTGTGTCTATCTACTATCAGGGACTCTAAAGCAGGGCAACCAAAGGCAGGACATGAAATCTAGATCCTGATTGAAATGGAAAGCAAATCTACCAGATAAGGTCCAATGTGACCAAAATCAAATCCTCCACTTAAAACACTTGATTGTTGCTTGAAGGAAACCAGAATATGTCAACCCAAAATATGCTCTTTGACATAAAGATTATTTTGAACTAAACGCATCTGAAAAACAGCAAGTTCAAAAAAGACACTCTGACCTTCCCTTGGAATAAAACTCCCATTTGAACAATGTCTTCCCTCTACCAAATGGAAAAAACTTATCCCCAGAGACACTGAGCTGAGGTCGAGAGAATTCTGTCTAAGCAAATCTTTTTAAAATAACTCTTATCTTCCTTTAGCCTCCCCATACATTTTAGTTACTTTTCCACAATTGCCTCTCTTAGTGGCATACTTAGTTCACCAAGTATGAAAGCATTTGGGTTGGTTTTATTACTTCGAGTCATCATTTTTCTTGTGAAGGTTCCCACATATATATGAAATATACATGCTAATAAACAATCTTCTGCTTGTTTTTCTCTTGCTAATCTGTTCTTTACTATAGGGACCCTGGTCAAAAACCAAGAAGCGTAGAAGGAAAAATATTTTCCTCCCCTATTTAATCCAACTTGTAATTATATTATGAGGCCAAAAAGGGAACATTACAAAACAGTATGCTCAGAAAATTACAAAATACAGTGCTCAAAAGATTACAAAACAGTATGTTCTTGACATCAACATTTTGCCATTAACACAAGTGTGCAAGTATATTTAGATAACTACACTTTTTAAAGAGTCTACAGAAAGAAAAAGGAAGAAATGTTACCACAGATTGTCTCTGGATTATAAATATTTTCTTCTTTAATCTACCTAATATTCTTCAACTGACATTTTACTTTCCTAATTCGAGTGTGGTGGTGGTGGTGGAGGGATGGTGTTAAGAAGAGTTAGCTCCACAAAGAATTCAATGGAGGGCCCTGACCAGTGTGGCTCTGTTGGCTGGGCGTCATCCCACAAAGCAAAAGGTCACCCACTGGATTCTAACTCAGGGCACATGCCTGAGTTACGGGTTCAGTCCTCGGTCAGGGTGCATATAAGAGGCAACTGATTGATGTTTCTCTCTCACACTGATCTTTCTCTCCCTCTCTTTTCCCTCCCTTCCCCTCTCTCTAAAAATAACATTTAATTAATTAATTAATTAAAAATAATTCAATGGTGGGACTGAGCAAAAAAAGAGAGAAAGGGAAAAACTCATGGACAGAGACCACAGTGTGATTGCTGGAGGGAGTAGGGATGGTGGGAGGTGGCGGAGGGTATGGGGGGATAAATGGTGATGGAAGGAGACCTGACTTAGAGTGGTAAACACACAATACAGTGTACAGATGATGTGTTGTGGAATTGTGCATCTGAAATCTGTATTAATTTTGCTAACCAGTGTCACCCCAATAAAAAGGGGGAAAAAAGAACTAAAAATGTCTTTATTTCTGGCAACTCACACAGTCCACTGTCTCCCTGGACAAGTGTCCTCACCCTGCCTCCTCCTTGCTGTTCTAGAGTCACTGTCAATTTTGCTGCCAGGGCTTGCTTCCTCAAATGGTCAGTTAGTTATGCAGGTTGACAGGACCTTGAAGACCTAGAACCTTACTGGTTAATCCGTCTTCTTCTGGGTCAATGGCATCAGAAAGCTCCAATCTTGGCTTTAGAGTTATTTCTTGTTGTTTGTTTCAATGGTACCAATCCAGACCCACAACTTCTTGAGATCAGAAATTTCCACACTTAAGTCTTTCCTGGAGAAAAGCAGAAGGTAAATGGGGCCCAGAATCACCCATGATTCTGCCTTACCTTCCTGGCCTGCCAGAGGATCCCTTAAAGACACTCTTGCCTTGGTCAATTCATAGCCTTCTCTAAGGCAGGGGCAAACTCTATGAAGTTTCCCACAGTGGAAGCAGGAAAGGAATATTGTGCAGGCTGAACGATCTTGCTATAAAACACTAAAAACAGGCCCAAGTACGGAATGGCAACAAGAGGCATAGCTATGAAGATGGCATGGATGTCACAACAATACATGTTCTGCTTTTCTCTCTGGATCTGTGTGCTCACATGTATAATGCCCGGCTTACATATCAGATATAGTGAATCAGATAAGGGCTGGAAAGGGTCTTTGATTAAAAAGAATGAAGGGAACTTCTGTTCTTGGCCAAGATGGAGTATCAAGGACCAAATTTACCCTCCCACTTTAATAACTAAAATTAGACAAAACATATGAAAAAGTTTACAGCACTAAACATCAGGCATTGAAGGACAGTGATCTCTGAGACATGGGAAACATGAAAAAACCCTACAGCTGCCCAGCTTACTGCCTTGAGAGAGACTCCACATTGCAGCAAAGAGACAGGAAACCCAATCAGAGCCCAGGGGTTTCTTGAGTTGAGGAGATATAGCTGAGAGGCTGCAAAGACCATGACAGCTACTTTGCAGGACAGAAGACCAAAGTGTAAGCGAGCTCTGAGATGCCCTGGAGTATTCAGCAGAGCCCTGCTCCATACATTTTCATTAGGAAACTACCTAAAGTCAGAGAGAGAACCCCAAAAGGATTGGGGTGTGTCGGGGGGTAATACCCAGTGCTCACATGGACAGGGAATAGTGTCTGCTACCACTGCCCAGATGAAAAACTCAACATTCTTAGGAAGTTGTATAGAGCATTCAAGAAAGCTCTGGCTCAATTGGAGGGTCAAAATGAGCCCTAGACTAAATGCTGATCTGATACCAACAAACTAATCTTTAAAAAGGATCAAACTGTTTCCAGGTAACTAACTGCATCCCACAGCAAAGCTCAAAAATATTATAAGAATATAAAATGTCCAATACTCAATATGGTAAAAATCATATATCTAGCCTCCAATTAAAACTACGGGACATGCAAAGAGGCAGGAACAAATATATGTTGCAGGGGAGGAGGTCAACTTAAAACAAATCCAGAACACACACTGATGATGCAAAACTAGCAGCCAAAAACAATAAACCACTAACCATTATGCCTCCTGGGCACCTGCGCATGAAGAAATGGGAGGCTAGACTTGTTTGTTTTTGTTGCTGTTGTTGCTTCTTTTTTACAATTTTATACAGTGTTGATTGTTGTTCAAGTATATCACTTTCTCCCGCCCCACCTGCCTGCACCTCCCACACTCAATCCTACCCCTCTTTGGCTTTGTCCATGGGTCCTTTATACATTTTCCTTGACAACCCTGCCCCTTCTCCCCACCCGCCACCCTATTATCCCCTCCCCTCTTCCCACTGGTTTCTGTCAGCTTGTCCTTCATTTCAATGTCTCTGGTTATATTTTGCTTGCTTGTTTTGTGAGTAAACAAATGGGATTTCATCAAAATACAAAGCTTCTGCACGGATAAGACGACATCAGCAAAATGAAAAGGAAACCAACAATATGGGAAAATTTATCTGCCAATGATACCACAGAGAAGGGTTTGATCTCCAAAATATATTAAAAAACTCACATGAATCTATTCTAGGAAGACAAACAATCCAATTAAAAAATGGGCAAAGGACCTGAACAGACACGTCTCCAAAAAGGATATACACAGGGCCCAGAGACATATAAAACGATGCTCAGCATCACTAGCCATTAGAGAGATGTAAATTAAAACCATGATGAAATACCATTTCATACCAGTCAGAATGGCCATCAAAAACAAATAAATAAACATCAAATGCTGGTGAGTTTGTGGAGAAAAGGGAACCCTAAGCCATTCTGATTGTGGGAATGCAGACTGCTGTAGCCACTGTGGAAACAGTATTAAATTGCTTCAAAAAACTAAAAATGGAACTGCCTTTTGACCTGCAATTCCACTGCTGGGACTATACCCAAGAATCCTGAAACACCAATTCAAAAGAACCTATGCATCCCAATGTTCATAGCAGCACAGTTTACAATAGCCAAGTGACCAAGTGCCCATGTGCCCATCAGTAAATGACTGTATCAAAAAACTATGGTACATTTACACAATGAAATACTATGCAGCAGAAAGAAAGAAGGAGCTCAAAAAGTTAATGGCAGGATAATCAAGATGGTGGAGGAGTAAGTGGAAGTCACACTGACCTCCTCCCAGAACAAACCTGGAATTACAACTAAACTGTGGGCAACTCACCTGGAACAACTGAATAACAGTGAAAGAGGAGGCTTATAACCTTGGAGATAGAAAAATCGGCTTTAGTGCAATCTAATTGGTAAGGAGTGCAGTACATACTCAAGAAGGCAGGCAGGGTGCCCACGAGCTGCAGCACCAGAAGGATACCAAAAAAGCCAGTTGGCTCCCCCTGAGAAGAGCGGGGTCTAAACCAAAAGAGAGGATCTCCAGCCTACAGCACCAGAGCCCAAAAAGTACACAGAAAACAGCCAGCTGTGAAAAGCAGCAGGGAGCTCTCTGCCAGAGACGGGCAGCTAGAGACGCAAAGAGTCGTTTAAGGGGTCAATGCATACATTTTTATTTGCAGCCACTTACCCTGGTCCCCAGCAAAGGTGGGGGCAGAGTGGGCTAGAGACACTTGAGACTGTGGAAGGAGGTTTTGGGGAGAGAAGGGAGAGAGTAGCCAGAGGGATCCCTGTGCTGACTCCAACCCCATATGGCAGCAGCCATCTTGCTCAAGCAGAGACCACTCCCCCAGAGCAGCAGCGTCAGAGGACCCAGTAACCCCGCCCCCAGGAGGCACTCTGCCCTTCCCTGAGCTATCTAAGCCTGCCTGCTGAGTGCACAGTGACTTGATTAACAGCTGAAGGAGACAGCCACAGACAGTACATTCCTGGAAGTCTTGAACAGACTGCCTAAGTTCACACAGGGCCAACATCTGACATCATCAGAGGCAGATCCAGAAAGGAAAAACAGTGGTCTCCTGCCACAGAAGTTCACACCACAAAGTCAGGAAATCAAGACAGATCAATTTAAGAAGCAAAAGCAAAAGAAGAGTCTCACAAACAATGGGAAGGCAAAGAAATACCCTCCATTTGAAGAGAAAGGAGGAACCCCCAGAAAGAGAACTAAATGAAATAAAGGCAAGTAAACTATCAGATATTGAGTTCCAAACAACAGTTCTAAGGATGCTCAATGAGCTCAGTGAGCTCAGAAAGAGTTACAAAAAACTACAGAGAAACTACAGGGAACTTACTGCAAACTATATCAGCATGAAAAAAGGACACAGAAATTATCAAAAAGAGACAAGAGGAAATGAAGAATACAGTTTCTGAACTGAAGAACACAGTAAAAGGAATCAAAAGCAGGCTAGATGAAGCTGAGGACCAAATCAGCGAGATGGAGGGCAAGGCAGAAAAAAGCTCCCAGAAAGCGCAAGAAAATGAAAAAAGACTCAAAGAGAATGAAGATGCATTTAGGGAAATGCAGGACAACCTGAAATGCAATAATATCTACACAACAGGGATACCAGAAAGAAAAGAGGAACAAGGGATAGAGAACCTGTTTGAAAACGTTATGATCGAAAACTTCCCTAACTGGAGGAACGAAAAAGTCACAGAAGTCCAGGAAGCACAGAGGGTCCCATTCAAGAGCAACCCAATGAGGCCCATTTCAAGACACATCATTATTAAAATGGCAAATAGCAAAGACAGAGAATCCTAAGGGCAGCAAGGGAGAAAGAGGTAGTAACATATAAGGGAGCCCTGATATGGCTAGCAGCTGGCTTCTCAACAGAAACACTGCGAGGCAGAAGGGAGTGGCATGAAATACTCCACATCATGAAAAGCAAACACCTGCAACCAAGACTGCTCTACCCAGCAAGGCTCTCAATTAAAATAGAAGGCAAAATAAGGAGTTTCCCTGACAAAAGTAGGCTAAAAGAATATACCCCACCAAACCAGCATTGCAAAACTATGCTAAAGGGACAGCTTTGAGATGAAGAAAAAAGGTCTATGAATACCCATTTCCTTTCATAGTTGCCAATGCTTGATATTACTGATATTTTTAATACATATTAATCTATGACAATGATGTGTTATTTTAATTTTTCATTTATTATTTGTTGAAACTAAACCTGTTTGTTATATTTCTTGCCTATCTGTATTATTTTTAAAAAGCTTTAAATGACTTTTTGGTATTCTTTATCCATTTATCAATTAAAGGTTTTACAATTTTTTTCCCTAAAAAAAAAAAAACCACCCCAACTATTAACCCTTATAAATACTTTCCCGTTCTATTACTAGTCCTTTAACTTTTTTTATATGTAAATTACTATATAATCTTAAATGTTTAATATAGTCATATTGTCAATATTTTACTTTATAGCTTCTGGGTTTGAATGCTACTTCAGGGTAAGAAAAATATTAGTTTGTATTATCTCCTAAAACTCCTTCGATGCTACATATTGATTTTTAACTCACCTGAATATTTCTTGTATACTGTGTGAAATAGGGCTCTATATTTGTTTTATTTCAAGTAATATTGGTCCATGCACCTTCCTTATTTGTTGAATAAGGCTTATTTTCCCTATTGATTTGAAATATCAATTGAATCATATATTCCATTGTTAGATATACACATTTGTTTCTAGAATGCTCATTATATTTCATTGATCTACGTGATTATTTCTGTGCTGGTGCCATGTTGTTTTAATTGCTGAGAATTTATAATGGTTTTAAATTGTTTAATGTTTTATAATTGACTTTGACATTTAAAAGAATAAATAAAAACAATCTGCATTAAGAAAGAAAGAAAAAGAGAGAGAGAAAAGAGAAAGAGAGAAACGGAGCGAGGGAGGGAGGAAGATGGAACTCCCACGTTTTGCGACAACATGGATGGAAATGGAGAATATTATGCTAAGTGAAATAAGCCAGTTGGTGAAAGACAAATACCATGTGATGTCACCTGTAAGTGGAATCTATTCAACAAAATAAACTAAAGAACAAAATAAACCACAGGCACTGAAAGTGACCAGAGGGCATGGGGGAAGAGGACAATGGTGGAAAGAAGGAAAGGTACTAGATAAAGAACATGCTGAATGACCCGTGGACATGGACAACAGAGTGGGAATGGACTGTGGCAGCGGGGAGGGGGGGGGGCGGGGGGGAGGGGGGATGGGTGGAGGAGGGCAAAGGGGGGAAAATTGAGACAACTGTAATAGAATAAAACATGATTTAAAAATTAAAAAAAAATAATAAGGTACACAACTAAAAAAAAAAATGAAAGAAGGAACTCCTATCCTTTGTGACAGCATGAGTGGAACTAGAGAGTATAGTGCTACGTGAAATAAGCTGGGCAGTGAAAGTCAATCTGTTTTATATGGTCTGTTAAATTAGTGCATTTAAAAAGCAACAACTGGATTTACAGGTATTTCAACTCCTCAATTAGGATGGAAGAGCAAACCTCCCACACATTATATAGATCATCTGTTCCAACTTTTCCACAACTAAAAGAGAATAATCGTAATTTTTAAAAAATTTAAATCACACACAGGAAAAACCCTGAACAAAATTAATGTCTGCAATCTTCCTGCTTTTTGATAAGATCATTAAAAATATTTTTATTAGTTTATGCCTGAATCAAAAGTATAAAAATTAGCAAAAAATGAAGCAAGTAATTGCTCTATAGACCATTCTTGGAGAAGTGCCAGGGGAGGCAGGAGGTGGTCTTTGGGGATGGAGGGTACCTAAGAGCAGTATTTATATAGTTCAATCATTGTCCAATTCTTAAGGATATTAGTGGTCAAGCAAAGATTTTTTGTATACTTCACAGTTTTACTTTAATCTTTCCCTCACTCTTCTTGTCTCCTCCTCCCCCTCATTAAGCTACCCTAATTCTTGCTTATATTATTTGATACGTTTCATGATACAACTCAGTATGTGAGTGAAAAAAAAAGAAAAAGGAGAAATCAAACAATGATCACTTACAGAGGAGTAATGAAATCATCTTTTGGTTAACTATCTTTCAAATATGGCGATATTAAACCAAAATCAATAGTAGCTCTGACTGAGCTCTGGCTGGATAATAGAAATTTGCTACAGTATACCAATAAGGGTAACAGAAAATAAGCCTTAATTTGAATGTTATACACTGCCATTTTGTTGCAAATAATTATTTTCACTATGGATAATTTGCATTTCTGGAAAGGGATCCCCCTCTTTGTTCTGAAATAGCAGTTTCCATTCACTGATAACTGAGTTTATTCTAAAACATGTTTCACATGCCTGAAGAAATCTCAGAAGAGTCTCATTGAAACCACATATGAAGAACCATTCCCTTAGCTCTGAGTATTCAAAGATGGCATCCATAGAAGTGTTTCAAGAAGACATTGTCAAAAAGACGATGACTGAGTTCCACGTATCTCCAAGCAAAAACAAACAAACAAAAAACCAAGAATGAAGACATTATAATTCCTGACCTCATCCACTGAGGAGGTTTTAGGTAACTATCTTCAGATAAGAGCATTCATTTGACAGTACTGTACCACACAGCATCCACTCACACTGTGGCGAAGGTAGGACTCAGCATCTATGTTAATACCACTCCAACACTTCTCATAACTTCTTAAACCTCTGGGATCATTTCTCACTATGGTGGTGCAAAGGAAAGCTATAATTATCCTTTGCTTTATAAACAGCATTTGATACCATTCTTGAACACAACACATTCTTGAAGTAACTTGAAGACTGCATTAATCGCTAGTATCACCTGCCCTGTGGCAGCAGATAGGTGGACAGATGATCCACAGATGATCCACAGATGCTCCACTTTGAGAAGCTTTATACTCACTGCTGTGTGATAGACTAAGAGGGCCAAGTAAGGTTCCCAGAGGTCTATTAAACCAACAGCCAGCCAACAAAACAGCCCACACCACCGTAGCCTATTTTTTTGCCTGCCTACTATATAGTGAGATTCGGTCTATTGGTAAAGAATGATTAGCAGCATGTGTCCTTAACTATGTATGCTGTGACCTTCTTCATGAAACGACACAGTGATAAACTGCAGGTGCTCCTCTTAGGAAAAAAAAAATGTGAAAAGATGCCAAAACCCAGATACCAAAAGATCGGAGGAAACAGACAACCAAGTACCTTTAATATGTGATTCAACTAAAAATGATAATTTATTACTGAGAATGATACTAATCAGCTGTATTTTGAAGCTGTAGGGAACATTAAAACTACCTGCGGATACACACTGATGCTGCTACAGATTCATTTTAGTATTTTCCTTCTGAGACATATTCTGAGCATAATACCTATTATTGCTGATATTGAAAACTATTTGTAGTTTATCAGAAAATAATTTTCTTTTGAATGTAATTTTAAAAGAGATACAGGATTAATGTTTAAAATGTGACTTACTGTATTGAGGAATAAAAAGTATTTTCTAGAAAATATCTAATTTTAGAGTAGGAGATAATGACAATATTGACATAATTCAATTTAAACAGACAAATAAGAATAAGTTTTCACAAATTTTGAAGACCTGAGTTCACATCCTACCTGACCCTTGCTTCTTTTACTTTGTCTAGTACCCCTACCCAACCAGAAACAAAGGAGCTATATATAGGAGTTACTCAGAACAAAGGAAAGGTGTAGACTTCTTTCTTAGTAAGATCATCAAAAAGATAACTGATAAGCAAACTTTGTGTTAGCAATAAGGGCCGTCTACCTACACATTTCAAAACACTGTAGTTAAGTCATTTTGGTCTAAAAATAGCTCATTAAGAATCATGTTCCTACATCCATTTTTCCTCCTTCCACACATTTATACATGTGTGCACACACTGTGAGAAGGGAAACTGAAGGCTGACTCACTGAAGGAGAGATCTGGTCTCAGTCTGGCAACAAATAGTGACACTCCCTGAAGAACAACACAGTCCTCCATTTCTGGAAACCACCATCTTCCTGCATTCTGAAGGACTATAAAGCAAAACACATGGCGAGTTTGTGAGGAGCCTCCTGGGTCAGGCAGGCCACCTCACACTAGAGAGGAGAAAAAAAATCAAAAACCCCTGAGGGCCTACCTTCAGGTCTGAGGGGCTGGACTTCTACAACAAAAGGGGGAAAAAGTGAACAAGGAAGTAAACTCCACCATCATGAACACACATACATGCCAACTTCCTCAAATGGCATCTCCTCCTCCAAGAGGAAACTGACTTAAAGAGACTAAAATGCTAATCAGTTGGTTACATGTTCAGATAAATTTTTTCTCCAGTGAAGACTCTGAGAGGTCATTCACCAAATCAAACTCATAAGCGCAAAGGATATTACTGCTTTGCAAACTGCCCAACTCATCCACCTCCACCTAGAAATACAAACCCCAACTTTATCATCTGCTGTGATCCAAAAATGAAGGCGAGGAAGTTGCTGTCACTTTTCTTGACAGCTTTTTAACAAGAACCACATCCTTGCATGTGCCTATCCATTGGTACAAATGCATTCAATCAGCTCACTTAAAGGACACTGTGTGTGGACACTGGGACAGGACACAGACTTCAATGGCTACTGACAACTAGGAAAGCAAAACCAGCTGCTCTGAGGCTGAGGAAAGACCTCCCAAGGTGCACAGGGGCAGACCTTATAGACCAATTGCTAAGGGGGCTGGGAAAAGCCAGCATCAGAGAAATCCAGACAGAAGGAATCACAAAGCATGAAGATAAAGCAAGAACACCCATAGGCCAGTAAAATACTTTAACATTCTCAGAGCTTAGACTAAGTTATCAATTAAACAAAACAAATCTGGAAGAGAAGTCAAGAAAATCACCTCTTTTCCTTCCAAGCTCAGTATTAACTGGGAACCTCACATCTGAATCCATCAACGGTGCTCTCTCACAGTGAGTGAATTCACACGTGTGTACATTCAATAGCTTAGTCTTTTATTGAATATTAAGGCTTGGGCTATAAACTGCCGCACAAGAGTACTATAGCCTCTGTTTTCAATATTAATTAGGCTGACTAGTTTCTCCAACTAAGCTAAGACACGGAGTGGGGGAAAGACTGAGTTTAAAATGTAAAGCTCTTTAAGGCTTACAATCCTTACAAGGAAAATCTCAAAAGAAAGGAAAAAAAAATGCCTCTCCACTTAAGGGTCTAGAGCAAATAAAGGGTTAATTTGGTTCTTGCTCTTCAGAGCAAAGATCCCAGTCAGTGGTTAATTTTAACTGAAGACAATGATATCCTTAATGACCTGGGGGGAAAGTCATAAAATCTTAGGTATAATAAATAACAAATACCGGAGACCTTTGTGTCTTTAAATGGTATTTTAAACTTTTCAGGTATTATAAAAGCAACTGTCAATCCAGAACAACAGACTTGGCCCATAAGGGCCAATGCAAGAGCTAATGAGAATAAATGACTGCATATTATGCATATAAATTATAGTATGTATAAATTCATAATATATAACAAATATAATTAAATTAATACATGCACATTAAATACTTATATAAAGAAAAAACAACCAAACCACTACTTTAAAAATGTATCGGAGCTGCTAAGAAATGCCTTATCAGATTCAGCAATCCTTATGAGATTTGAATCAAACTAATTTACTCTGGCCAAAGTCTTCACTGATGCTTTTGCTACCTATTATATCAAAATGGCCATTTCTTAAACTTAGAATGAAGAAAGTTAGCACATATCCATCAGCACTGAACTAAGTGATTTATAGTTACACAGTAAGATGATCATACTTCTAATTCATTGAAATATTCAAGTCTGCACACAAAACCATTCTGAGTTCTTGAATCACTTGCATGTTCTGTGTAGGAAGTATACTTGGCATTATTCCATTGTGCACCAAATCATTTTCATACAGTTACAGAACTTCATTCTTAGACCAGATGTTTTTGGTGCTGGTGCTGCCCAGCACATGTAGAAACCCCAGAGCTGTGTCCACCCATCACAGACATGACATCACCGTTCAGCTTAGAGACAAGGTGGCAGCCACCTAATTTCCCTTCCACCCAAATGAAGCAACAGATGCTAAAGATTACATATAAACAAATACTGGGACGGAACAACCTCAGTTAAGCAACTAATGAAAGACTGAAGTCAAATTACCAGTAGAAATACAGTACCTATCAAATGGGTACCACATACTACATAAATTTGAAGTAGTCATCAGGCTTACAAAAAGTAAGTCATACACAGCTTCCATTTACTAACAGATTAGTAAGACTCAGTTTTTTAATACTCAGATGAGTTAAAATAATAAAATAATGAAAAATGCTTTGTCATTTAAGGAGTACCTGTCAAGGAAAATACAATGATTAGGTAACCATTACATACAGTGGTGATTAGTGCCCACCTTTCAAGATCATGTGGGTCAACTGGAAAAACAATTAAACATAAAAAACATTTAAAAATAAAATGTGCTTCAAGTCACACAGTACTATGAAATTACTTACACTGGCCTGTTCTGCAGTAGTTTACAACCTAAGAGCCGCACTGTGCACACAGAGTCTGTGGACAGAAGAAGGACCACTATATGAATATAAGGAATACATGGCACTCAACACGCTTAAAGGTAGAAGTACACTGCAAGGTGGTGACTAAAAGAAAGTTAAAGGAAGTATATGTTTGAGACTAGACAAGGCTAAGGAATTCACCTTCTAAATTATTTAAAAGAAGGCTTCCTTGAATAAATTCAAGGTTATTTTTAAACTAATATAGCCATACAGGTAAACACACGTATTCACTGGTAGTGCCCTAAGTGATTAGCAGCAAAAGGAAATAGCTTTTATCCACAAAAGACTTAAAACACACCAAAAAGTGAACTACAGTTATCTGGGGGTGGGGGGGTATTCTAAAGGAAAAAAAGTTCTCTAGGTGAGTAACTTACTTTTAATACTAGAGAAAAGGCTACCCTATCACTTTAAAAGTAATTTTATATTCATATGCATATATACTCATAGATCTCTATATATGAAACTATAGAAATATGCATTAATACATTAACAATTTATGAAGTGCTTTTCATCTTTTTATTTCTCTATGTTTTTCTCTCTAAAATATCTCCCTTACATAATAAAAAAACTATGCTAGAAGTCATTTAAACTTTTTGTTCCAACTACTTTATTAAGCTATAATTTTCACACCATAGAACTCAACACTGTAAGTGCACTGAAGTTTTCTTCGTAGAAGAAGAGAATGTATTTTAATTTTCTTACCATCCAAATAAGCAAAACTAAGCAGCGAAATTCCAAAGCCTGAAAGACCTTGAACTTCTAAGCTAACTTGTTGAGGGCAGTTAAGAAAACATTCCCCATCTGTGATGACCTCTGCTTTACTTGAAGCAGCATCAGCTGTGACTGCACTGGAACGAGTGGTGGTGCCCTTTAGACAGGAGGAAGATGCAGAGCATCTGCAGGAAACCAACAACCCCTCTCTCTCCAACTTCCCAGCATGTTCACAATCCCACATACGGACCCACACCACATAGCACTCATTTCCAGTTATCTCCAGCCCTACCCACAAAGGAAGCAGAAACAGGCATCTGCTCTCCATTCTCCTACTGGGGAAAAAGAAAATAACTGGAACTTGTGGTCATTTGCAAGGCAGTGGCCTTTCCTGAAGAAAATAACAACTCATTTTGTTGAACTTCGGTGTGAAGAAGCATCTTGGATCACAAACGTTACTCATTCCCTTGTCCCTTTTGTCTCTGGACTAACACACACACCCTGTGAACTATGGTATCATTCATTACAACACACTCACATAAACATAACAAGACACGGTATTCGTTCACTCAAAGTATCATAAAGAAGTGCCACATTAGGTTAGCCGGGAGGTAAGGGATGGCAAGAGAGGGCTGCTGTATTATGTGAGCTCTCAGTCTCTGTGTACCAGGTTACATAGAGAGTCAGGTCCAACCAAAGATTACAGATGCTGCTGCTTCACTCTGGAGTTCCAATCTTAATCCCTCCTGGCTCAATGGTCTTCTCTCATCCTTACCCCTGCTGAACAAAAACACCTCTACAGTCATTTTCCAAATAAAGTGTTTTCACTTTCTTTCTAAACAACTTAAGGAGGAACAAATGACCAGGGAGTCTTCAACCTCTAACACATACTAAACTACATATAACATCCAAGGTTCAAAAGAGACAAGGGTGAATGTGTAAAGGGAATAATTAAAACAGGAGCTCTGGGGCAGGATACAGTGATAATATAATTTGGGCTGTCATGCCATGTTACCATGCAGAGTTAAAATCGAAGGTAGCAATTTTCAACCTTTTTCATCTCATGGGCACACATAAACTATTAAAATTCTGTGGCACACCCATATTTATATATTTGCCTATCTGACAAGAAAAAATAGATATAATTTTTTATTCATTCATACCAGATGGCTAACTATTATTGTGTTGGCTGTTGTCATTTTTTTATTTCACTAAATGGTCAGGTATTGAATGTTTTAAAAATTCTCATGTCACACTGGTTGAAAATTGTTGAGCTGGGGGTAGAGTCTATCCATGGCACAGCTGAGATGTAAGGTGCAGTGGGGAACAACAGGAAGACACACTGGCTCTCTGTACCTGTGCATTCTCCAAAGGGCAGCCCTTCTACCCTAGGAGAGATTAGCTTCCCACACTGCTTCAGGGTCACCTGTGGCTTAAGAGTGCACCCACAACATTCTAGAAACTTAGCCAATCAACTAGCTGTCTCTCTAATATTGTTTAAGATCAAGCCCACTAAACTCAACCCTCTTTTCTATAGGGTTAGTACAAAGTCATTAGAGATTTCTCACTTGCTTTCCCTCGGTATGATGCTGATGGTTCGGGGGGAGGGTGAATTTTCTCCAATTAAACGATTAAAACTTTTATTCTAAAACCTCTTACACTGTCACATACTCAAGATTTTCACTGGATGTTGACAAACTAATCAAAGAAGCAACTCCAGAAAGCTTATTATATGGGTAATTTAGTTTAAGACTATGAATTTATACTCAGGTCCTATATATAGATAATTTAAACTAGAAAGCAGTTACGAATGACATTTAGAAAAACATGGGTTTGGGGTGCTAAGGAATTCCAAAAACAGGCTTTACCATTTTAAAAGGTGAAGTATTTCAATGGAATGGGCACAGGGTATTAGAAATCTTTTCTTTCCAACTGTACTGATTTGCCACTTTATCATATCTCAAAGGGTATCTCATCATACATGATTAAAATATTAAAAGTCTAATTTTCAGATAGTTTCATGAACAATAGTATATGCACATAGCAACACTAAACCATCAATCAACCATATTTAACTTGTCTGAGCTTTGTTTTTCACATATAAAAAGGAAGAAGAGGCACTCTTATAGATCCTAATACGTCTTCCAGTACTGACACTATTCATTCCACAGAGGTTCACAAAATGCCTACTATAGTCCAGGCACTGAATTGGAGCTTGGGATGGTGCACCACTGAAAAAGAACAAAGATTCCTGTCATCATGGAGCTTAAATTCTTGGGGTGAGGGGATGCATGGAGCAATGGTAGAAGCAGGTGAAATACATTAAGTACAGCAAATAAACCCATTGTACACCAAGGAATGGAAATGGAAAACGTAGAAAAAGATAAGGGCATCAGGAGCAAGAAACTGCAACTCATTGTGTCAAGGCGTGAAGGTGAGGGAGCAAACAGTGCATTCATGAGGGAGTGGCATTACAGGGAGGTAACAAGTAGCAGGTGATAGGTCTTGGCAGGTTAGAGGACAGTGAACAGCCCTGTGTGGACAAAGTGAGGGTGAGGGGAACAGGAGAGGAGGTCTGACAAAGAACAGGTGAGAGGCCAGTCAAGTAGCACTGGAGGCCACCATAAGAATCTGCGCTTTTACCATGAGCTAAGTTAGGAGCCAATAAAAGATCTGATCCGACTTTGTTTAAAAAAGATTACTAAATTGGTATACAGAGAAAACACTGGTGAACAAGCAGGAAGAAGGAAGATGTGCTAGGAGGTACTGAAGAGATCTAGGCAAGACATGATGGCAATTGAAACCAGGGTGGTAGAGGTTCCAGCAGGAAAGGGTCAGATTAATGTGTGTGATATTTTCTTACACATGCATAGACTGTTAAAATTTGTTATCCATTTCAAATATACAAAACAGACAAAGTAGTGTATCAAACCCTCTTGTACCTAAATCCAGATTTAACAGGTACTTATTTGTGGCCTACTCTGTCCCACCATCCACCATAGGCCAAGATTATTTTGACACAAAGTGGATATTGTTTGAAAAGTAGTACCAACAGCATTTCTTAACAGGTGAGATGAGTGATGTGTGACAGAAAGGGAGTAGTCACAGAGGACTCCAAAGCTTTTTTTAGCCTGAGCAAACAGGAGCTTGGAGTGATCACCAACTAGGAAAGTGCAAACCTGAAGACGACAAAAGTTTATGAGGGAAGACTAGGAACTCACATGGGACATGTTCGATTTGGTCTACCATACATTCAGTCAGAGGTGATGACTGCAGAGTCAGGAGAAGAGTCCGGTCCCAAGCCCTGAGACTGCTATCCCTAGAAAGGTCTGCTTGCAAGGCTGGGCCTTAGCTGAAACTGGGACCTAAATTTCGAGAGGGTTTCCACCACTCCCAGAATTAGTAAGAGAGGCTTGCTAGACTGTGTGAACAATGTGGTTTATGTTGAACACCTACTTTCCTCCTGTGAGTTTGAAATTCTCAGGCAAAGGATGCTTATGTGACCAGCTCCAAACTCTGGGCACTGAGTCTCTAACAGACCTCTCTGATAGACAGTATTTCATGTGTGTTGTGACAACTCACTGCTTGAGGAATAAGCATGTCCTATGACTCCCACCAGGACACAACCTCTAGAAATACCCAGATCCCTTCAGCCTTCATCCCACATGCCCCTTCCTTTGCCGATCTTGTTTTATGTTCTTCCATTATGCTGTCACAGCTGAGATTACAATGATGTGCTGAGTCCAGTGAGTCCTCCTAGTGAATCATCTGACCTGAGGATGGTCCTGAACCTCTAATATGCATCCCTTTCAATAAATTTATTGGGAATGGAAGCAAGAAAGGTGTCACAATGAAAAACACAATTTTGCACTTTTAGTCCAAATTTCAAAAAAGTAAAAATAAATAAAGTTGGTGGGGAATAAAAATGGGATTATCTAAAAAGTCCCTATTTTTAAAACTACCAATTTATACAAAATGCTGGATGGTTGTTTTAAGTCAACTATTTATTTTACTCAGAAAAATCCTTTCATTCATTAAGTGGTGAAATTAAACTAAGAAAATGTGGAAGTTCTGTCTGCCTGGAGAGTGCTCATTAACAATTACAAAGAATATCTTTTCACAGCTGGCTTTGTTTTACCAAGAGATCAAGAACAGCTCCTTCTAAAGCATAATTAATCTTTCTATTACATCCTAGATCTGAAAATATATGTATTAAAGATACTAAGTATTCAGTAATTTAAATGAATGCATAGTGTAATGTCATGAACAGCATTAAAAAAAAGAAACCCCTGCAAACCATGGTTGACATTTGCCATTCCAGTCCCAATGAACGGAAACTGCATCTAATTAGTCCTTTCTCATATTTTCAGTAAAAATAAATCATACTTTTATTCTTTTTAATATTCAAAACTATTGCACAAAGCAATAGAGAAAAATGTATGCTTATAAAGTAATAAAAATATACTACACACATTTTAAAATAAGGTCTGTTTCTAATTTTATAAAAAAGATGTTCTATATATTTTTTTGCCAATGCTCAAAAAACTTTTGGAAATTCTCCTTTAAACCTGCCAGAACATCCTTTAGAAACAGAAAATATAGGCTCAGCACCACCCATGTGAAGGGTTCTATCATAGCCTGGAAGGGATATGAGAACTCTAAAAGAGTGACCTAAAGAATTTAAAATCTAGTACAGAATACTGTAAGCATGAAATGAACCTGTGGAAGCTGTTCTCTGGGTAGTCATTCAAAGAGCACTAGAACAGCTCAGAGGGCAGAAGCAAAGCAGTTCTAACTGGTGGGGACAAAGAAGCCCCTCGATGTAGCAGCCTGAGGGGATCCAGACACACAGAGGACAAGGGCCATGTGCACCTGGGATAAGCCATGAGAGCAGTAGCAAGGAGGGTACCTGGGCGTGTCAGAAGTCTTCAGGAAAAGTAATGAGTTATTTTATTTAATATCTTTAATGAGGAGAAGGGAAAAAAGAAACCCTCACTTACTATGTACAAATTAGTATGCTATGTACAAATTAGTATTAGTACACTGTACATTTATCATATAACTTTAATTCTCACAAAAGTTTACCTAGTAGAAATTATTATTCCATTTACAGATAAGGAAACTGAAGTTTTATTAAATTTAGGTCTAGGCTGTACTCTAATAAAAGATGTTAATGCTGTCTTGGGGTAAATGCCAGAAAATGACTATCTAATAACGAGGCTAACATTCTATGAAGTCCATAAACTATAAATTCACTTTGAAAAATATTTATAGGCCTCAAATTTATGTTCTCCAGAAAAAGGAATAAAAAAATAATTTTTTTTTAGTTTAGTAATGATTCTAAAAACAAAATCCAGAAATGTACTCACTCCTAATAATTTTGGAAGGCCCCTTTAATTTCTTTCCCAGGGGGATGAAATTTAAATGTAAAAAAGCAAGTCTTTTTAATATTTATTTATGATTAATGTATAACATCTATGATTAAATGGAGTATTTTTGATTACCAAAAGTGAAAATGCTATAAAACACAATTATCTTCTCAAGTTCTCTATTACAACAATGTATTATCATCATTTGCCTGGACAATGAAATCAATAATGTATATCTGTTCTGAGTTTATCCACATGCCCACCAAGAATAGAACATCCTGTTCAATTCATCAAAGATCTGAATACATACAACTAACAGGGCATGGCAATGTATTAGTTGCCACTTCATTAAAATCCAACGACAGAACATCATTGCTATGCTCCTAAAGTAAACTAAGAGATACTACAGTCCAATGAAAAGAAGACTGAGGTGCTATTCTGGTGACGAGTTAATGGACTTCTGGGCAAAACAATCACCATTCTGAACATCAACTGCTGTTATTCATAAATAAAATGAAGACTTTTCAACATGAAAAACACAAGACCCCTGACATATACAGATAACTTAGTCAAAACCTTCCTCTGCTTATTTACTTAATAGACAAGAACACAACAGGAGAATTTTCATATTTTGTAAATTCCCAGTTACATTCTTAAATTAGAATGAATCCAAAACAGAAACACATTCTATCCATCACATCATCACCAGCATTGTTATTTTTAAAACACTTCTTCACTTCCCTATTTGTTGAGCAGTTCAACCTTAATCCTAAATTAACTTTATGTTACTTTGTGGAAAGATGGATAGAAGGACTCAAAGGAAAGAGAAGCAACAGCAACAGGAAACCTTGTGTCTGAGTCCCAGCCTTTGTTCTTTCATCTAGATGGAGGAGAGGATGCTTCCTGCCTAAAAGACTGCTGTATGAATTCAACCTGTGTGATGCTGGGAACGAGTCCTTAAAAAAGAAAAACTAATTCACTTCATCCACTGTGCACTTTCCAGTCAGATCTTCTTTACCACTTAAGATTAAATCTAGTATCTAGTGAATTTTTTTAAAAAAGGAAATATTAGAAATAATATAAAGCTTACTTTGGCTCATCTGTAAAAGGTCGTGTATCTTACTCTATACCAGGTGTTTTCAATGGGGGTGCCATCATCCAAGGAGATTAAAAGTGATTCTTGGAGATGAAGGAAAAAACCTACCACTTTTATGTATAAAGCATAAAGATATACATATAGTACATGAATAGATATATAGAGAGTTTAAAATATAGAGAGTTTCCATGGAATGATTAGGAAAAATATCTTAAAAGGCTTCTTAGGGAGGTAATAATAAAAATAAGGTTAAGAAACACTGTATTCTATAAAGATACATTAAAGCTATTCTCAACACAGCTATCATACTTTCCAACTAAAATACATCAAAATTTAATCAATTTCTAACTGATTTTAAGAGATTTTCTTCAAGGACTTGTACCAATGTTAAAAATAAAGAAAGATGTACAATGTGGGGGCTTTACTCAATCTACAGAAAGGCTGAGTAAGCAAGTGTAAATCAAAGATCAAGATCATTAAAATTTAGCATCCCACAAACTTGGCACATCAGTTTCTCTCTCAGTAGATGAGACAGAAGGTAGTTTGTTAAGAAACATAGAAGGCAGAGGGAGATGTGGCAAGAATATCTGTGGGAGGGACACACAGTTGGTGTCACAGATGCAGTGATGGCATCAACCGTGCACAACCCTGTACAAGTCTGCCGGACCCACTCAAGTGCAGAAGAAAGCCTGCCACATCCAATTGGCCTCTGAGGAACAACAGAAGGGAACAATAGGTCACAAGGTCCACAGAGATTTCTCCCTCCCTTGTTTTTGTCCTTATTTTCAGTCTAGACAAGTACAGCACATACATTACATTGTACTCTCCTTCAACTGAAAAGCGGTGAAATTGTTAAGCCTCAATGACCTTGCTTTGTCACTGGAGTAAGCTTGTTTTGATCCCGCTAGCCACAGCATGAACTACCTGAAAGCAAGAAATCTGTCTTCCTCCTCTGTGGGACTAGTTCAGATGGCACTCAAAATACAGATCTACCAGAGGTGATACACATTGCTTAGCATTAGACCACTTCTGCTGTGGCCCTTACCACAGAATTTGATGATAGGCTGTATAAAGCAAGAGCAGAGCAGGCATTTTGGACACCTTTGCAACCCAATATGGAGTCACTGTCAACCATGGCAGTTATGTCAAGTGCTATGCCAAGAATGAGGTAATAGAGTGTAACAGGAATGCCCTTAGAAGAGGCCCAGAATCCAAAACCACCAGTCTGGACACTTTGATAAAGACTCCACCTGGCACTGATATGAGTGGGACCTCTAACCCTTGGGGACCATAAGAACTCAAGAGCTCTGACCACCCAATGCTCAAGCTTAGCTAACCCATGGGTCATGCTCGGAGCCCTGCTGGACTTCCACTCCACTGTAAGTGTGCAGCCACTGGAGCCTCTTGACTTGGGACCAACCCCCACCTCTTCATCTGCTGATGCCACCAGTGACTGGGACTCTGCACCAGAAGCTCACTCTGCTGGCTTCTATTATGTTAGCTCGCCCTCTCCGTGTTAACACCTGCATGTGACTCCACTGGATTATTGGTCTCCCCTAATAAACCTGGCATTGTGGAAAGACACAAACGTGTGTGAGTGACTCCTTTTCAGGGATGCCCCCTTGCTTACAACACAGGCAGAAGCTAGGTTTTTACTGACTGTGTTAGGCAAGGCCAGATTTTAATAGAGCTTTTAATACTCATATCTCTAGGAGTACAGTTCAAGAAAGACGAAGGGTATACCCTATAACATCTTCCGGCTGGCTCCCTGCACCCCAATGGAATTCAGGCTCTGTCCTCCAAGGTATATGCCGCAATTGTCAATCACACACATTCTGGTCGTAAGACTAAAAGAAAGTCAAGATCCATCCATCATTTAAAGTCCAAATCAAACCAGCTTAGACCTCAATGTTTGAAATTGTTGACAGTTTCAGAGATTCAATTAACTGAGAATCAAAGATCTGTGTTTGAGCCCTGAATTCTAGTAACACACTCCTGAACAAGAGGTGCCAGTGTGTCTGATCTAGAATTTCTGACTCGTAGACACTAGGAGGTGGCTTTTTTCCTAACATACCATTAAAGTAAGGGTTTTCAAACTTGAGGGAACATTAGCACACCCTAGAGAGCTTGTTACAATCCAGATTGCTGAACCCCAACCCAGAATTTCTGGTACAGAAGTCTGGGATGAAACCTGAAACTCTGTATTTCTAACAAACTCTTGGGTGCTACTGCTGGTCCAGAGACCAGACTTTGAGAATCTGCTACTTTAACCCCATCATATGCTCAAAGGCTGGCGGAGGAAAGCCCACTGCAGCAGCCAGAAGATTGGCTTTGAGCAGCTCTCCCACTCAACAGTGATGAGCTACAATGAGACATCACCCCACATAGCACCGTCTCACGACCATTTGACATAAACATCAATTATTAGGTTAGCCTCTGTTCTCTCTGCACCAACACAGAAGTGCCTGGCCCTACTCTGCCCAAAAAGATAACAAACACAAGTAAGAGCATGGAAACTGGATAGCAATACCTGGGTATAAGGTGAACTGTCATCAAGATGATCTAGTCTAAGCTTTTTTAAGTTATTTAACAAAATGCAGGCCTTTTTATAGTTTTGATTCGTGAACCACGTAAATGATTTACATATTCAAGAATTAAATCAGGATAAAAAGCAAACCCTATAAATGAATCAATATAGAAAACGAATGTAGCTACATATGAAATTAATAAACCTTACAGAGAAAAGAATTATTTCATGTAACTTCTGAACACAGCACTCTGACTATGCTTAACAGACATTGTAAAAACAATATGAATTAGAGAAATCTTAAACTTCACTCCACTGTTAACTCTACAGTTAAGTATTAATACTGTTATTAAAATTCTGAAATTTACGTTCATTTAAAAATAAAGCAAATAAGTAAATGTATTACTTTACTATGAACCAAATTTCTTCAGTCTAGGAAGGAAAAGAAATATAAAATATACAAGAGTCTAAAAACTAGGGGAAAACTCTAATTTTTGAAATATATACTGTTATATTATTTAGCAAAAGGACCCAGGAGTAGTAACACCTCAGCAGCAATGAGTACACTTAGCATTCAAACATTGGTTTTTAAATACATTTCCCATTAAAAGGAACTAAGGCTCCTTAGAGGAAATGATTCCACATTCTTGCAGATGAGCTTCAAATATATACTTGTGCCAGAAAACAAGTACTCAAAAACGTATGTCAAAGGACTCTAAGTAGCCAGTCTTGGGAGAGCTTCCATAGGCAAATTTGGAACCACTTGATTAAATAATAATGATAATCATAGCATCTTTTATTGATGGAAACATGTTGAATAAGTAAAACTGACCATGTCTTTAGCAATATCTAGAAAGAGAGAGAGGACAAGCACGTAAGAAAGGAAACTCTTCTTTATACGCTGATATGATACAGAAGATAGAATCTGAAAACCATCATTTCTCAATATTAACTAAATCAGACAACTGAATGCCAAAGCCACTAGTTAAAAAGTTGTGGGTGAACAGAATATTCACTTGGTGTCATAGTATCATCCTGGAGATTATTTACTAAATTCAAAAGTAATATTCACCTTTTTCAATGGAGATGCCTGCCCATCACCTCTCTAATTGAGTTCTCAAACTTGGCTTCAAACTTGGTAATAGTGAGACAACTAGAATAAATACACCCCCTGATGTGATGAAATATGAAATACCTAATACCACCAATGAGATGTTCTTGCCTAAAAAATATTTAATCTGACTCACTCAACCTAATTTCCAGGTTACATGAAATACAGGTAAGAGGGACAGGTTAAAACACAACATGAGGGAACTATCAGACAAATCCAGAATATGGAATATTTTATGAAATAATTGGTTGGACTCTTCTAAAAGTCAATTTCTTTAAAAAAAAAAAAAAAGGTGGAAGGGGAAGGGAGGTGGGCACAGAGGATCTAAATTAAAATTGAGTTAATAGCTAAGATATGCAATGCACAAACCTTAACTGGACTATGACTTGAAAAAATGGTTACAAAAACATTCTTAACACAACTGAGGATATCTGAATATACAATAAACATTAGGTGAAATTCTCGAATTATTCTCTTATGTAGTGTTGTGATTACATAGAAGACTGACTTTATTTTAAGAGAAGCATATTCAAGTATTTGTAAGTGAAGGCCTATGGTGGTGTCACAATATGTATACAAAACATTAATAACTGTTGAATCTAAGAGTAGAGAGTATTCATTCTTTCAACAGTTCTGTAATGAAGAACATTTTCATAATAAAAAGTTTGGGGGAATTATTAAAATGAAGACATAAAATTTAATTCTCAGAGATAAACCTTATTCAAAGAGTGTATGGATCCCAAATTAAAAATTACTCATCTAGCTAATTCATCTTCTTCCCTTCCAGAATGTTATCTCAAAATAATAGGAGTCCCTAAAACTTCAAGAATTAAACTCTCAGTCCCTGATGTGTAACAGCAATAATACAAGTTGACATTAACACACAAGGACTGAAATGAAGGGGTTACCAAGATTCAAACAACCAATTCAAGTATCTCTCAAAAGAGCACACACAAATGAATGCACACTCAAGCTGGGAAAACCTGGTGGTTGAATGAATGCCAATTTCCAGTAGCCTGCCTCAAGGCAGGCACAGAGCAATGGTGCAGTCCCATTTGTTACAAATCCTTAGCTTATAAAACCAATCATTTGTCTTGCCTTGTTTTGTGCATGGACTTTAATTATGATATTGTATCACAGTTATACCACTGGTGAAAACTGGGTGCAGTACACATGGGACCTCCCTGTATACTTTTCTGCAAACTCCCGTGACTCTATAATTACTTCAAAAATAAAACAACACATTATAGATCACATAACCTGGTCTTTTCCAGTTTGAATATATCATTAACCTGCTCCTTAAATCCTTCCCATAACCAATCATATAAATGACATGCTTTCTTTAAAAAGAGCCCTTCGAGATCCTTAAAGATAATCAATTCTTAAAACAGTTAAAATATGAGAATAGGAAGAAATCTTCCCCCATCTCTTTCAGACTCCCTAGTTTCCTACACAGCCCCTACCACCTCACCCCAGGTGAAATGTGAATTCTCCACTGTAACTGGTTTCCAGGCCACATGATTGAGTAAAGGAGGTGCAGTGGACTCAGCTAAGCTGCCCTCGAGCATACCTATTCAGGACTGCCAGGGCTGACAGCTGAAAGGGCATCAGCCACATGCTCCCCTTCCCACATGCTGCTTTCTGGCCTTCTGAGACTGAGTAATAACGAATAGACTAGTAGATACCTCTTGATTTCACCTCAGGAAGGCTCAAGAAGCAGGATGAGTCTGTGATTTTTTCCCCAAAATAAGCATTCACATCTTTTTGCTCTTGAGACAAAAATGAGCAGTCAAAAACTATGCTATGCAGTCCTGGTCTCATCAAGAGAACCCCCTCCAACAGTGCCTTCTGTTGGAGTGGAAACTGGAAACATCAGTTGCAAAGTCTTCCTCATGCTAGCCTGCTCCCAGGTCCTACCCAGGCCAATGCACTACACCTTTACAACAGCTGCTGAGAGGCTCTTGACGTGGGGCATCGGCAAGGGCATGTTTCCTGGGGTGCTGCCTGTACAATGTCCTCTGTCCATACTTGTGCCCCTTGCTCTAGCACAGAGGTCACTGCATAGAAAAGCACACAGGAAATATCACTAAGAAGCCAAGGTGGTAAACGGCTGATTGAATTTGCATTTGTTCTGAAAATTTGCCATCTGGTTTTCATTTCACCTGAACATGTGGGTTTTGCATAATTAATTTTTAAAGGAGTCCTGAAAATGCATTTTTCCAACACTGCCTATTTTTCAAGCAAGGAAATACCTTTTGTACACAATTTAACAAAAGCAGGCTACAAAAGCATGTGTTACACACAGTTGTCTGTGCATTTTACAGCTCCATGCACAGAGAGATGAGTGAAAGGAAATATACCAAAGCACCAACAATGGGTATTGGAAGGTGGCAAAAGTGTAAGAATTTAGCTTTTTAAAAATGTTTTCTTATGTTTTACACTTTTTTAAAAACAGTGATCATTTATTACACTTACAATCACGGCCAGGCCTAGAAGAAGAGGCCCTCTACAGAGTAGACAAGCCTCACTCAGAGTCCACTTGAGATAGAACAGGGAGCATGCCCAGACCGGCACAGCAGCAAAGTCAGCTAGCGGAGCATGGACTGAGTGAGGAAAGAAACTCAACTCTCAGGACTTCCAAACGCTCCATAAAATTCCAGAAGATTACAATTACAATGGCACCCATACATCTGCCAGTAACCAGTCAGGAAATGTGCTCACAGATGACAAAGAACACAAGGCTCCAGCTCCCCCATTCCCCATTCAGCACCAGCAACATGCACAGCAGGAGCTCAGTAGGAAGAAGCATGTCATAAATAACTCAACTTCTGTATTTAAATCACAGTAACTTAGAAATTGCTGCTTCTTCACCACTCTTTAAAATAATCTTTAACTGGAAAGCACCCAATTTCCCACTAAGTTGTATACTATAACACAACACAATAGTCCATAGTATGATTTTTATTATTATTTACTGATTTTAGAGAGAGAGAGGGGAAGAGAGGGAGGGGGCAGGGAGAGAGAAAGAGAGACAAAGAGAGAGAGAGAGAGATATTGATTTGTTGTTCCACTTATTTATGTATTCATTGGTTGATCCTTGTATGTGCCCTGACTAGGGATCAAACCTGCAACCATGATGTATCTGAACTATGTTCTAACCATCTAAGCTACTGAGCCACAGCTCGTATCAGATTGTGTTACAAGAATCTTTACAAGAACCAAGCAATGGCAATTTTTCATTATAAACTCTCCATATCCTCTTTGGCAGAGAAAAGAGAGTAGTCACTTCATTAAATGTCACACCCTCAATTATCTGTATAAAGCTCAACTGGTTGTCTTGTGGTCCAGAGACAACAATATTTTCTAATTCTTACTAGGAAATATGCATATTGGAGCTGAGCACATTATTAGAGACCAACGGGAGAACAAGGCAGTGGAGGAAACCTCTCTTGATTACTCAACTATACTCATGAGATCAACTCAGGCATCGTCTCCAGTGACAAACCCCAGATTTGGGGACATTATGTTTTAAAGATATCCCAAATACCCAAGGTTGCTGGTTAACTCTCTCTAGATATGTGATATAAGATGGTAAAACTTATTCACAATTAAGCAAATTAGAAGCAATCATGAGAGTGTAAAGTAAAATTTCTGATGAAAATACAGATGACCCTTGAATAACGTGGGGGTTAGGGGCACCAACCACTGAAAAACACTTATATCTTTGACTCCCCAAAACTTAACTACTGGTCGCCTACTGTTGACCAGAAGCCTTACCAATAGCAGAGTAAATTAACACATATTTGTATTTTACATGTACTATATACTGTATTCTTACAATTAAGCTACAGAAAATAAAATATTAAGAAAATACATTTACAGTATTTATTGAAAAAATCTGCATGTTAAGTGAAACACAGTTCAAACCCATGCTGTTCAAGTGTCAACTGTAATTTAAAATATGATGGATTTAATGCACTATAATTTATCGTTATTTAAAAAATGAAACATGAACATATATACATAAACATGCAAAGGGAAATAGACACTTACAGTATTTTGCCATGTGTAATGCTCACTGTTTTGCCAAAATTTTTGAGGGAAAAATAAGGATGTGCATTATACACGAGTATGAAGATTATATACTATGGGTATAATAATCCCATGTATAATGCACACAAGAACATAGGTGCGCATTATATATGGCAAAATACAGTACATTTTGTCTAATTTCTCTTCTTTCCCAAAAGCTACCCAGTAAATACTCACGTGACCATTTTAAGAACTATTTTTTGCTACTAAATTTTGCCAACAATCTGCTCAGTATTCTAGCAGATGTTTCTGTTTTCAAACCTCTGGGAACTTGGCTGGATCTGTTTTCTATCCCCATGTTAAAAATAAAAGAAATGGCCCAAATGTGGTCTAATCCCTAGAGAAGCTTTTCCCTACCCCACACCCCTTAACCCCCCTATTTATATGACCTCCATGATCCTTTCCCAAATCTCTTCCTTTCCACTAGAGATGTTTCCAATTATGGTCCGTAATGTTGCCAAGGATGACATCACTCAGATGTGATATGGGGGGGGGTGTGAGGGTGTGGCGGGGGGGTGTGTGTGTGTGTGTGTGTGTGTGTGTGTGTGTGTGTGTGTGTGTGTTTAGAAAACGCTACTGATTGTTAGTTACTTAGAGACCATCTGCCAACAATTTAAGCTGACTATTATGCTGGACCTTATAAACCCACAATATCACAGGAAGGCAATTTGTTTAAGATCCATCCTCCAAACAAGAATTAATACTCTTACACTGGGCCTAGAGGGAAAGGTGGAGGGTTGGGCAGGAGTCCTTGTATCTAAAGATTTCTTTAAATACATTTGTTACCCAATCTTACCTCAGTAACATCCATGACTTTGATGGCTGCCAGCTGACCTGTTTTAACATGTCGGCCCTGAAAAACAGAAAAGATAATTGGCACCACTGTTTTGTACAATCATTGGGACAGAATGGTTGAAGCGTCAACAAATCATTTCTTCTATATTTTCCCCCCAAAATGAAGATAAAATAGTCTGAGTTTTTCAACAGAACAATATGATCGGTAATACCAATGAACCATACTTGATAAACAAAACATTTAAAACAAATGAGTTTTGATAAATTTCCTCTTTCTTCCCAGGGTTTAATTTACCTATCATTACACCTCTCAACCCAAGCAACTTAAAAAGTTTTCTTCTATACATCAGGTTGAGCACTCTTTCTTTCCTAATTCCACATGAAGGAAATGAGGAAAAAAAAAATCCCACACACACACAAACAAAAAAACACCTCTAGATGTCTGTTGTCAAAAATGAACAATGAATAATAGTCATTTTTCCCTACTGGAGTTCCCAATACCCATTACTTGATTTTACAACAGTTATACTGAGAGTCTTCTTTGAAGCTTCCTTGTAGTCCCAGTGCAGAAAGGCTGGAAAATAATTACCCAGAATAAAGGGAGTGTACAAAAAGGTTTTGGTTGGAAGGGAGGAGAAAGGGAGTTGGAGGGAGGAAGAGGAAGAGACGACGACAAGTGGGCATGCAAGCTAAGGCTTTTTCACAGCTATATTTAAATTCCTGACCTAGAACCTACAAACTTGTTATCTACTTATATCACTAGGTATTTCAAATTTGATGTCATTCTCCCCTCACTAAATGAGGTTTATTGGATCTAATTATTGTCAGTCTTGCTTCTCTCCATTCACTGTTTGTTATGAATGTTCTGATAGTCACTTCCCAGCTGAGTAACAAAGAGCTACCCAGATATCCTAAGCACTATTTATTTGAGGACTTTATGAAAAGTAGACCTACAACAAATGTAAAACAGAACAAATGCCTCCATGTTTTCCAAGAGCCTGCCTCTCTTGTGGTCCCACGATAGAGTGTTATGAACTTTAGAACTTGAAACCCAAGGAACAGAGAAACGCTCTCCCTTTTTCTCTAGGAAGTTTGCACAGGAACTCAAGTTCCAAAACTCAAGTTACAACTCAGTGAAAAAACAACCCTGTGAAAGTGACACTGTATTATTAAAATTACGTCTCTAGCCCTGACTGGTGTGGCTCACTGGGTTGGGTGTTGTCCCACAAACCAAAAGTTACTGGGTCAATTCCCAGTCAGGGCACATGGCTGGGTTGCGGGCCAGGTCCCTGGTTTGGTTCAGGGTGTGTGAGAGGCAACTGATCGATGTTTCTCTCGCACATCGATGTTTCTCTCGCACATCGATGTTTCTCTCCATTTCTCCTTCCCTTTCCCTCTCTCTAAAAAATTAACAGATAAAATCTTTATAAAAGGAAATAAAATAAAGTCTCCATTACATGTGGTCAGGATGGGATAGAGTCCAGCAATGGCCCAGCAGTTCCAAAGCAGGATGCATGCAACAATTTAATACACAGGAACCCAGGACAATACAATCCACAGGCGAGGCACCTCATTCCAGTTCTCACCTCCCTGCATATACTGCCAAACCCAACCTCCCCATGAGGTACTTTACCGCAGTGCTGCCTTGAGAGTGTGAGCACCATCTGCAGTTGAGGCCATCTCAAGCCGTGTGCTTCTGAGGCAGGCAGGGAGAAGGCACATGATCAAGGTAGCAGGGAACTCTGCCTTCTTGCCCTTCCAGCCACCTCTTAGCTATCACTCCATGTGTGCTTTCCCAGCATGCCTAGCCTCAACAGCCTGGAAGTGACACCTCACCTGAGGCCTCAGAGAACCCCATTATCACACTTTGTCTACGATCCCCATGGAGCCAGGGAGAATAGTCTAGCACTGTTTATGCATTCACATTGGGTCACCCATGATCCTAAAAGAAAATACTGCCCTGTCTACATACTGTACTAAATAATGAGGAAACCATTTGATATCCACAGAAGCTCCATCTCAGAGGCCTGCAGAGGGGAGTCCAACTCTGTTCCAGGAATGTCATAATTTATGAAAGTTATATGGGTTCCCATATCTTTTACTACCTGTCATTTGAGAGTGTCTGAATCGCTCATTAAAATATCTACCTATGTGTGTTATAGGCTCTGTAACCTCAGCCCTTTTTTTAGCATTGTAACTACAGTACTATTTTAAGTATCACTACAAAGAACACTAAGCTCTACTTTGTGTCCTGGGCATGGGCAGGACTGTACAACTAAAGGACGGCAGTCCAGAGCACAGGCTAGCCAGACTGGATCCGCCCCTCATCTCCTCCACACGGAACCTGGGACCAGGGCAGAGCACAGCTCAGTTTGCCTCTGGCTCCTGTCTGTGCCCACTTCACAGATTTATGGTTGAGGACACTGAGTACATGGAACATGATCAAGCCCAACCCTGGTAATAAATTATGACTCAACTTTGTTTCTCTCAAACGATGACAGAAATGAATTTTCTATCATCACAGCACAATATCTAGCAATCCCCATGAGCACCTATCACTGGCACTGCAATCATGAAACTAAATCATGATCTCCTTGAATCCAAGAAGAAAGGGTAGATCTTAAGAAGAGGGAGTACTAAGTAACTTTCCAGTACTTTTCATGTAAGAGACTCAGAGACCATCTCCTTAACACCCAGTCAGCCCTCAAATCTGCAAACACATATCTGTTATTCTTTGTGTAGTGGGACTACCATTATTTTTGCCATGTACAATGTGCACTTTTTACCCAAATTTTTGAGGGAAAAACAAGATGTGCATTATACATGGGTAGTACCTGAAATACCTCGTATCTGTTCTTGTGTTTTCTAATTATTTGTTACATAAAACTTTTTGTACCATGTTCAAAACATAAATGTTAAAATTCCTTTATAATACAAAAAACAGGTATCTAAATATAAATAAATAAAAATTGAATTAAAAAATTAAAACAAAATATTTTTTTCCTGAAAGTTTGGGCCAAAACATGGGTGCCTATTATACACTGTAAAATATGGCACTTCCAACTTACTAAAGCACGTTTCCTGCTGACAGAATCAGAGAAAATATCACAAGAGTCGCCCAGCTTTCCCTCTTTTCAAGAGGGTTAATTAAGCAGTACTGTGTTGGGAATATATTAGGTGAGATGTGGGGGAAGGGAGGGCCTTTTGAGTACTATGGTAACACAAGATATTTGTAGAACAAGAAAATCCACTGCTCTATTAAAAAAACCTCTTCAGATGTTTATATAATAGCTGGTGTCTTCCTTCTTTCTCCTCTATACCTGAACTCACGACTGGAAGTGTATTCTTAAAGACTTAGCAGTTTGACAGTGGCACTAAGGCTGAGAATGGTGAATTCACTCAGTATTTGCTTTATATAGAACATCAGTTTCCCTTACTGAAGGAGTATAGAATCAGGACCTAATAACTAACCAATTATTTTTGTGCCGCATAACAGACCAAGCAAAGGCATTAGTATAAATACATATCAGGTATTCCAAAATTAGGTCCAGTTTAAATTGAAATTGTAATCAGGTAACTGATTCTGCCTCCGTCCTCCCTAAGAAACAAGGCAATGCACTGGAAGAAATGAATCTGGGATTCAGGCAGCCTTGGGCTCTCATTCTTCCGCTACTGCTTCTTTGATATATTTCCTTGGGAAAGTTGCTTATCTTCTACAAGCTTCCTAAGATCACTGTAGAATCCGATGCAGACTATAGTAAGTGCACAGCACACATAAAAAGCCCTGGCCATCACACCTGGCAGACACTCAGATGAGTCTTTGCTCCCCCCAGAGGCCTGTGCCGATTCCCTGACCCCTTCTCACTAATGCAGCTTGCAACTACCTCAAACCTCATCAATTTAGGCCCACTTCTTACCTCCAAAGGCATGGCCAATATGTGGGGAGGCGGTAGGGTGCTACAGTAATGTACTTCGCCGTCTCTCTCTACACATATATACATATATATATATATATATATATACACACATATATGTAAAACCTCTAGATTTAAAACTAATAGAAGTAATATTCTATCTGCTGAGATGGGCCATCATATGTAAAGGAACCAAAATGGCCAGCAAAATAGCCTAAGGAGAAAAACTAAAGCTGGGACTGAGTATAATGAATGTTAATATGTATGTAATCGTATGCTAAGGAGGTTACATGAAGGGTTTTTTGAAATGATAAAAATTTGTGTGATTTACACAACACTACCCAAGAGAGAACATATGATTATCCCTCTCAGGGTGGACTGGGGGCACATGTTCCCTTGGCAGGGCTTTAAACTGTAAATGACCCCCTTCATACTGCCTCAGTAGTATGTGAAGAAAAAATACACACAATCAGAGCCAAGTGCTCTGCTGACATGAAGTGAACATCAGTATGCGGCCAGTGGTATAGACCCACCACAGAGGCTGCAGCAGGTCCTTCAATGACTGCCCTGACAGCCTTGAAGATCATCCATCAATGGACAGGATGTGGATCCTCTCAGATTCCAGCTGCAAATAATCCTTACCAAATGCCAGAAAGGACAGGTATTCAGTTATCCACCGGCCAGAAGAAAAGGGGAGAACTCAATGATTCACCAGGACTAGAAGCCGTGTCACTAAACTGCATCACCTCTCTCCAGACATGTAAAAGACGAAAGTAGCTTGCCACACACTGCACCTAATCGAGGAGGTACCCAGTCACCCACTAAGTCAGAAGAGGGCCTTCTATCACGATGTGATGTGTGCACCTGCTGCAGGCGGTGCCACAACCTGGTTGCTCCTCATACCAACCAATTCAGAAGCTTTGTTCCTTGATCTTAAAGATTTTTTGCAATGTTTTGCTGCTTTACAGATGTAGTATTTTGGATATAAGTGGTTGATAGTTAGGGGGAGAGATGTCAATTTTTTCTATTAAGGAAGTCGAGTTCAGTTTCTCACTTTCACCTGTGATGTGCAGACTTCCAGGCTCCATACCAGACCCCAACATGAGAATTCTGTAAGGGGAGTACAAAAATTCATGACATTTTTTATCCAGTCTCTAGTGGTTCTTATGCGTTCTGAAGTTTTCCAAGCTTATATGAAAAAGCCCAAATTTAAGTTCTCATATCCTTTTTTGACTATATAGTATTTATTATAATATATATGCATTCATTGTCTTAGCTGGGGGTCTTGGTGTGTGAAGGTTAGATTCATAACAAGCAAATTCTAATATATGTCAATTATATTTACCATAAAGTCATATAACTTATATTTTGAAATGTTCCTGAGCTCAAAGGACAGGCAAGCCTAATTTAAAAAAAGAGCTGATTTTACAGATGAGACAGTAACCCAGAGAGCTAAAACGGACACAAGTATAATGGCTAAGCTAAACCTAGTTTGCCAGTTCTCTCTCTCTCCAGGATGTCTCACTCGCATCACTCTTATTTTACCTTAAAAATTACAACTGGGTACCTAAAACCTTATATAATTTTATTAACCAATATCACCTCAATAAATGTAATAATTTTTTTAAAAATCCAACTGGGGAAGGGAGACAAACAGGCAAAGGACAGAGGATTTTCAGGGCAGTGAAAATACTCTGTAAGATACTATTACAATGGACAAATGTCACTGCACATTTGTCCAAACGTACAGAATGTACACTAAGAGGCTCTGGCCGGGTAGCTCAGTTCATTAAAGCATTGTCCCAATTCACCACAGTTGAGGATGCAATCCCTAGCCAGGGTACGTACAAAAATGAACCAATTAATGCATAAATATGCGGGACAAGAAGTCATTGTTTTTCTCTCTGTCTCCCCTCCTTCCTTCCCCTCTAAAATCAGTATTTAAAAAAAAATTAAGAAAAGAATATACACCAACAGTGAATCCTAATGTAAACTACAGACTTTGAGTGATAATGATGTAACAATGCATGTTCATCAATGTCAACAAATGTACCCCTCTGTATGTATGTGTGGGAACAGGGGGTATGTGGGAAATCTCTGTACCTTCCTCTCAACTTTACTGAGAAACCTAAAACCACTCTAAAAACTAATGTCTTTTTTATTTTTTTTAAAAATTCCAATCTACTCCCTTTTATATTTCCTTATTTTTAAGAGCAAATATAAAACCTACATGACTATGTCAAAAAGGACATGAGCTCAACACTCAATCCACTAACCACTCTTACCTAAGGTTCTTTACACTTACTCACTCCAAAACAAAAGACCAGATTCACTGGTTCTGCACTGCAAACCCCCAAATGAAAGGCCCCACTATGAGTGCTCTTTTCCAGAAGTGTCTGTGAAAGATCCAAAATCAGCCAAAGGGGAAGGCACAGTACCCAGACACCACTTCATGAGCCATGTGAGATAAGGAACCACATAATTAACTTGGGAGACAGATCAGAGCACTTAAAAATGTATTTCAGTCTTCTAAACACCTCCTTACAACAGAGCAGCCATTATGACAAGACCCCAAGGAAACATGCTTTTCAAGTGCTGTTCTCACCACACTCCTCCAAAGCCCAAAACAAGTGTGAGGTGAACAGGCTCATATTTTTGCACATTTTATCCTTGTAACTATGAGTTCTTACTATAATTAGCATCTGTTTATTTACCTCTTCCTCCCTTCCAGATCAGGGCTGTGGATGAAAGGACAGGGAGCACACCGGGATATGTTTGTGTGATGAGATCAGCCAAGACTTACAATTTAATAGGAAGACTGTTTTTATTCCCTGAAGTTTAAAATTAAAGGCTTAGAAAATTAAAGGCAACATAGAATTAGGCCTTTCTTAGGTCAAAACTACCTTATCTGGAACACTCCATTTAAGGAAAATACCAGAGAATGTGTGGACTTAAGTTCCACCAAGAATGGAATAGTCAAAATAGAATGGTAAGATTTTGAGTGCCCACCCCCCAATAGGTGAGTCATTTTGCACTGCTGACTTCGCTGACAGTTAAAAGTAAAATAATTTATGCACGACATCCTTTTTCTTTAGGAGACCAATCTGGATGAAAATCTTTCTCAACCCTAATATCTTGAGTACATTAAAGGTGCTTTTCTTAATGGCTCAGGGAAATCATTATGAACATCAATTACTATCCTGTCCTTGCAATTTAAGTGAGAGCCTTGAGGAACATTACGTCAGGCAGTAATAGTCTGACTCCTACAAAGAAAGGGCGCAGTCATCTGGGCCCTGCATACTTATTTTGTCATTTTCAACTGTGTTCTAGAACATATGAGGGAAGGGGAAGGCAGGGCACGCCAGACAGCAAGTTAAGTTCCTGTTAGGTGAGCTATCACTCTAGTAAAAATTACACTTAGGTTGGTAAGTGGAGACAACATGGATGAATATAAATGACGGGGTTGTACAAGGGAAGAAATACTGCCATTAGAGTTCATTATTACCATAATTCCTTCAAGAGGGTGAGGGGCAGGCAGGGATTTGGATCAGCAGTGGGTCAAGTGAGAAGAGAAGACAGCTACCTTTTAAAGACACCTAGTGAAGCTGCATGAAAAAAAAACCTGTGCCCCTTCCAAAGCAGGCAGCAGCCTGAGGTGTGTGCACGTGTGAGCCAGTGTCTAGATGACAGTACCCAGTGTGAGGAATTACATTTTAAGGAGAGTGGAAAATTAAAAAGCACCAACACTAAAGGGCCCAGAAAATACAATAATGGACAAAAATTAGCGTATCCAGTCTCACATTCATAGTAAAAGAAAAACCACTGGCAAGTCTTCATGCCAAAGAATCTATAACCATGGAGATATCAGATTCTATCACTGACATTTAATAAACATTTGCAACTGCTTTCTCCTCTACTCACTTGAAAAACAATACTGATTTCAGATTCAGCAATTTTAGTTTAAAATAGCAAAAGAACATTAAATAGCATGAAAAACTCCAAATCTCTTCTAGTGCCAAGTATGTATATTAAACCATTTTTCTACCTTAGCCACTATGTTGATAAGGCTTATTACTGCACTCAACAGCTAAGCAATTAGCCAAACTGGTAATGCTAGATCCAGAATTCAATCATATGACTGTCAAGATACATTAAAATACTATACTCCTCAAGGTCATTTAATTCAGCACTGGATAAAAGATAACTGACCAATGGAGATACAACCACTAAAATATACATCCCCTACTTAAGAGCTCTCACACACAGCAAGACCTGCACATAAATACATATTACTTCACATTTGTTCACTGTCTGAAACTACTAAAAATAGTGAATTCATCTTTCTCTATTTTTCTGTATTATCAATATCTTTATGATTAAAAAAAGGAAACAATTTCTTCATTAGTTCATTTCACATGTTAAAATATTTAAATGTTTATCTGGAATATAATTCGCAATCTGAACTCTCTAGCATTCCCTTAGAAACATGTACGGTGACCACAGATCTCTACTCCAAAGCAAAGAATCCTGTCTTTTTTTTTTTTTTTTAACATACATACAGTTTTAACTTCTCGAATGAGAAGGTAAGAAAGAACCAGGGAAGGGAGCTGGGCCTCATGACTGACCCACTGGGGAACCCAATGTCACATTACAACATAACCAACAAGGGCTAGCCTATACCAACCACTATGAAGCCAGAGCACACACAGCCTTGCATCCACAGGACTCTGGGATGTATCATATATAGAACAATGAATTTTAGTAAAAAGCTTGACTAACCATTTATCCAGAACAAAGATGAAACAGAATTCTGTGGATTCCCTTTTTCCTTTTCCCATTACTAATTCCTTCAGCCCCAGGAAGTTTTCCTATGTGTCTCCCCTGTGACTTGTACACTTAATTTTTAGAATTATACCCATCGTGTAATTTTAATATGAAAATATCACCTCAAACATCACTAAAGCATTCGAATTCTTCTCATTGGCACTGAGGAAAAAAGCTGAAAGTCTCAGACACAAATCAAAAGGCAAGAGATTAAGTGATACAAGAGATTCTGAATCCATTCTGGGCTCCTGATCCACCCACAGTCAACTTTACTCATCACCAGCCCAACCTTCAATTAAGGTTTTCAAATTGTTTCTTACTTTTTCTTAGCATTTCAAGAAACTGACTCTAAAATAACACTGTCCCAAACATGGATATATTCAGAATCTATATATAAGCCAAACTGTAAGCAGCTTTGTGTCTTCCTGAATCTAACTGCTGCTGAATCCTCAGCACTGGCACGGTTTAGAGGCATAATTTCTCCCTGGAATGTTTTCTCTGAGGGCAGTATAGCAAGCCCTCACTTTTGTCAAGAAATTCTGCAACTTTAAGCAAAACAACGTATAACAAAACGAGTTTCAGCACAGGCTAACTGATATAAACATGAGTTAAGTTCCTAGAACATCATATCAACGTTATAACAAAACAATGTCATTCAGGGAAATACTGTATTTGTTTTCCTTTGGTTCTCAAAGTCTGTATGTATACAAACTGGATCTAGTGGTTCCCAGGGGAAATCAGTCCTAGAAGTAAATTCTTTAAAGCATGCTTTGTTTCTCCCTCAAAAGCTATGAAAGCCTGCTCGTGCTGGGAAGGAAATTTACATTTTTCACAGACCCTAACCCTAAACCCTTTGTCACTCTCATGTTTACGCTCTCATGTTTACTAGTCTCCTCTCTGACCCATGTAAATCGGTGTGTTCCTACAATTTGTTTTCTTCAAAACATCATCTATTCTCTGTGAACATTAACATACTGATGTAATGACATCACCTGTTACTTAGGCCCACTGACAGACCTTTCAATATAAGCCTTTGGAAAAAGGGGCTGGCTCAGGGCCTTCTCCACCAGAGGGAAGAGCCATGTCTCCTCTCCTGGCAAACAGAGAAATGTCTGCAACAACTCGTGTTTATTCCCCTCATCCGTGACAACGCTGGGACGGGCTCTACGAGATTCAGAGTCTGGCATCCCACCTCAGCTGACCCCTGACAGTAATCCTCAGATCCAGATGCCATCCACGTCCCCTACAACGGCTTCTCTCTATTTTTCTCCTCTCCTTTCCTCCTCCTTCCTAACAGTAAACATCCTCTCCACCCAACAAAGGAGAAGATGGTAAAGACACACCTATTCCATGTTCATTCTTTCAACAAATATTTTTAATAGACATTTATTTATTTTTGTGCCTGGCACATATAAGTATACAAATACTTTAACACATAATACAGGAAGTTCTTGCAACAACCTCACAAAGAAGAAAACCTACTTTACAGAAAGGAAGTAGCAGTTCCATGAGTTTAGAAAACTAGCTTAAGGTCACACAGCTAGTAAAAGAGAGAGATGGAATTCTCACTCATGGATCAGTGCATTTCCTCATTGGCCACAGCAATTTAAAATTAAGTTCTGCATTCCAGAATCTGCTCACATCCCACTCAAAAACTGATACCAGTGGGCTGGTGGAAGTGAGGACATAAAAGCTGGTGAGGAAGAAGTATCTGGTCACTAGAGTTGCTACATACCTTCATACAAATGTACCCACTTTCCTGACTAACCCCTTGTGCACAGGGATTCTGTCAATGGGCTGCTTTATGAAAGCCCTCTCCTCTCTACTCTTCCTAGCCCTACGTCCACTTTTCAGTCAACCTGACTGGTTCCACAGCCTCAGGGGTTGCAACCAAGGTACCTTTAGAAATCTGACAGATGCCAAGTAATCACCCCAAAACACTGTTGCTACCCCCCCCCAGACATTTCTATCCATGCCCACCCTGCAGAACCCCCTGAGAACATTACTGGGGTCTAAGCAAAGCCTGGGGCTATAGGTATGAAAGGGCAAGACTCAGAAAATGATGCAAGGGAGAAAGAACTAAGATTTCACAACTGCCTGGGGGATCAGAAGCTGACATGGGATAAGGGAACTTGAGCACTCACAAATCTATGTAATTGCCTAATTAACTCTGGCTTTTAAGATCCTTAACTGAGAGTGGTAGGAAAAATGCCCAGCACCACTCTTTCTTCTCAGGGATACAAAGCTCTGCTTTGTGGCTCAGCCCAAATCCACCTGTTCCCTTTCATCAACCCCCTGATGAGACAATGTCTGTCAATGGACTTGTTCCTCCAGGAAGCTACTCTCTTTGGCCAACAGCCACAGGCATCCAAAATTACCCTACAGAACTAGCTAAAAAAGACAGCAGTAAATGAAAACTCTTCAAGCCACAAATACACCAAAATTTGCTTTCTTAAGGTAAATTCAGGATATTAAAATTAAAAAGAAATTGTGATTATCTGAGTAAACTGCTCCTTCTTCCACTACGCAGGTTTATGATCTTGAATGAGTCACTTAACTTCTCAGGAGCTTGGCCACCTCACTATAAAATGCCCTAGTTCTGAGGTCTGCCCCTAAGCCAGCATTTTGATTTACCAGGCACTGGTCTCCACACCAGGGACAAAAGCAGAAGTCTCTGCCCTCAATCTAAGACCAGGACACAAGCAATAAACAAGTGAATATATTTGCTGCTCTTGGGAATACTTTCTGACTTTTTTTTAAAGCTACAAGGGAAAACCTGGCAGAAAAGGGAGTGCAGGAAGGGGAGGTTGCTATTTTATACTGGGTGGTCAGAGAGGCCTCTCTGATACCCTGTCATTTGGGCAGAGAGCAAGGGAGGTGATGAACGACTTGCCCTGTAGGACTTTGTGGGCCTGAATTAAGATACACCGAAATGCAGGCACTGCCGGATAGGCTGCACGCCCCCACCACCTTGACCAGGTCATTATCTTCTGAGGTTTGTAGACAACACAGCAGTTCTAGGAAAGCTGCAGCAATGGTGACGTGCTCTGATCCCTCAGGATGGCAGCAGACAGTGCCCCAAGGATGTCCCTCTGCAGCTTATCTATGAAAGAAGAACCATCCAGCACACATCACTGGCATGACCAGCCAAGCCAGTCCCAACACTGACTATTTCCTTGAGCAAAGCTCAAACTTAGGTTATAGAGAGGGCTGCTGAAGCAAAACCGGAGGTGCCAGCAAAAAATGTCTGCAGATTCCTCCATTTATCAACTGACTATACAGCTCCTCTTCAGCAAAGCTTATCTTCAATGTTTAGGTCTCAGGTCTCTACTGGCAGAGACCAGCTGAGATTGTCTAACCAAGCACTGAAAACAATCTTTCTTTTTTCTATAAGGACAATAGTCAGAGAGAAACAAATAGTTTTAATTGAAAAATAAATCCCTAAATTTATGGTGCACATCACTGCATATTATTTTCTTGATATGTAGTTACTTGAAGTGTGAGGTTACAAAATTCAAAGATTGACTAGATGACAAGAGCCTATGAATAGAGCTATAGAAAACAGCCCCTGCATGTTGTCATTTTATGGCTGCACTTCTACCATGTCAGGCTACCCTGGCATCTTATTAGGGCAATTCATGTAGTTCTATGGCCAGAAACCACTCTCTACATGCTAATAAAGAACAAGGTTCCTCACAGTAGAAAGAATCCAAAGCACGCTGGATGAAGCCAAGGATCGAACCAGTGAGATGTAGGATAAGGTAGAAAGAAGCTCCCAAAAAGAACAAGAAACGGAAAAAAGGCGCAAAAAAGAATGAAGAGGCATTTAGGGAAATGCAGGACAACCTGAAACGCAATAATATCCGTATAATAGGGATACCAGAAGGAGAAGAAGAGGGGCAAGGGATATAGAACCTCCGCGAAAAAGTAATGATGGAAAATTTCCCTAATTTGAGGAGAGAAAGGCTCTCATGGCTCCAGGAGGCACAGAGGACCCCACTCAAGAGGGACTCAAAGAGGTTCACTCCAAGATACATCATCATTAAAATGACAAATGTCTAAAACAAAGAGAGAATCCTCAAGGCAGCAAGTGAGAAGGAGAAAGTAACATACAAGCGGGCCTCAATACGCCTAGGAGCTGACTTCTCAACAGAAACACTCCAAGCCAGAAGGGAATGGCAACAAATATTCCAAGTCATGAAAAGCAAGGGCCTACATCTAAGACTGCTCTACCCAGCTAGGCTCTCAATTAAAATAGAAGGGGAAATAAGGAGTTTCTCAGACAAGAGAAGACTAAAAGAATACATCTCTACCAAACCAGCACTCCAAGATAGGCTAAGGGGACTGGTTTAAGCAGATGAAGGAAAAGAATGAGACAGAGAGGAACACAGGTACAAAGAGAAAAGATGAGTAAGTTTCTATCAGTAATATCTCTCAATGTGAAGGGACTAAATGCCCCAATCAAAAGACACAGGGTAGCTGAATGGATAAGAAAACAGGACCCACAGATATGCTGCCTACAAGAGACCCACCTCAGAGCAAGAGACCTACACAGATTGAAAGGAAAGGGATGGAAAAAAATATTCCAAGCAAATGGGCATGAGAAAAAGGCCAGGGTTGCCATACTTGTATCAGAAAAAGTAGATTTCAAAACAAAGGCCATAAAAAGAGACCCAGAGGGGCATATTATAATACTTAAAGGAAGAATCTATCAAGAAGACATCAACATTGTAAACTTATATGCTCCCAATATTGGAGCCCCCAAGTTTATAAGGAAATTGCTGGATGACTTCAAAAGAGATACAGACAGGAACACACTGATAGTAGGAGATTTCAACACCCCACTCTCAAAAATGGACAGATCTTCCAAACAAAATATTAATAAACATATTGTGGCGCTGAATGACACACTGAATCAAAGAGACTTAACTGACATATATAGAACCTTACAACCCAAAGAAGAAAAATACACCCTCTTTTCAAATGCTCATGGCAGTTTTTCAAAGATAGACCACATGATAGGACACAAAGGAAACCTCAGCAAATTCAGGAAAACTGAAATAATACCAAACTTTTTCTCGGACCACAAGGGCTTGAAACTGGAAATCAACCTCAAAGAGAAACTTCAAAAACTTGCAAACTCATGGAGACTGAAGAGGAGACTATTAAACAATGAGTGGGTCAATAATGAGAGAAGAGAAGAAATCAAAAAATGTCTGGAAACAAATGAAAATGAACAGACAACAGTCCAAAACCTATGGGACACAGCAAAGGCAGTCCTGAGAGGGAAGTTCATAGCAATACAGGCTTACCTAAAAAAGATAGAAACATTTCAAATAAAAGACCTAACACTACAACTTCAAGAGCTGGAGAAACAACAACAAATAAATCCCAGAGCAAGTAGAAGGAAGGAAATAGTCAAGATTAGAGCAGAACTGAATGACATAGAGATGAAAAGAACAATTCAAAGGATCAACCAATCCAGAAGCTGGTTCTTTGAAAAGATCAACAAAATCGCCAAGCCTTTAAGCAGACTCATCAAGACAAAAAGGGAGAGGACCCAAATTAATATAAGGTCAGAAATGAAACAGGAGAAATAACAAGTGATACCACAGAAATACAAAGGATTGTCAGAAACTAGTATGAACAAAATTATATGCCAAGAAATTTGAAAATCTTGATGAAATCGACAAATTTTTAGAAAAGTATAATCTTCCAACACTGAAGGAGGAAGAAACAGAAAGCTTGAACAGACCAATAACAGCTGTGGAAATTGAAGCAGTAATCAAGAAACTCCCGGCACACAAAAGCCCAGGGCCGGACAGTTTCAGAGGAGAATTTTACAAAACATTTAAGGAAGAGCTAACCCCTGTCCTTCTCAGACTATTCCAAAAAATCCAAGAGGAGGGAAGACTCCTAGACTCTTTTTATGAGGCCAGCATCACCCTGATCCCAAAACCAGATAAAGACCATACAAAGAAAGAAAAATACAAGCCAATTTTGCTGATGAACATAGATGCTAAAATCCTCAACAAAATATTGGCAAACTGCATCCAGCAGTACCTTAAAAAGATTATCCACCACGATCAAGTGGGATTCATCCCAGGCATGCAGGGATGGTTCAATATACGCAAATCAGTAAACGTGATACAGCACATAAATAAAAGACAAAAACCACATGATCATTTCAATAGACGCAGAAAAAGCATTCGATAAGGTACAGCACCCATTTATGATCAAAACACTCAGCAAAATGGGAATAAATGGGGCATTCCTCAACGTAATAAAGGCCAGATATGAAAAACCTACAGCCAACATCATACTCAACAGGCAAAAACTGAAAGCTTTCCCACTAAGATCGGGAACACGACAAGGATGTCTGCTCTCACCGCCTCTTTTCAACATCGTATTGGAAGTCCTAGCCACAGTGGTCAGACAAGAGAAAGAGAGAAAGGGCATCCAAATAGGAAAGGAGGAAGTAAAACTATCATTGTTTGCAGATGACATGATAGTGTACATAGAGAACCCTGTAGACTCTACCAAAAAACTCCTCAACCTAATAAGTGAATTTGGCAAAACAGCAGGATACAAAGTCAACATTCAGAAATCAAAGGCATTTTTGTACACCAGCAATGCAATAGAAGAAGAAGAATCAGGAAAAAAATACCATTCAATATAGCAAGAAGAAAAATAAAGTACCTAGGCATAAATTTAACCAAAGACGTAAAAGACCTGTACGCAGAAAACTATACAACATTGAAGAAAGAAATTAAGGAAGACACAAATAAATGGAAGCATATACCGTGTTCATGGATTGGAAGAATTAATATCCTCAAAATGTCCATACTACCCAAAGCAATTTATAGATTCAACTCATCCCTATTAAGATACCAATGACATATTTCACAGAAATAGAACAGACATTTCAAAAATTTATATGGAACCATAAACGACCCTAAATAGCCTCAGCAATTTTGAGAAAGAAAAACAAAGTAGGCGGGATCACAATACCGGACATCAAACTCTACTACAAAGCCACCATACTCAAAACAATCTGGTACTGGCACAAGAACAGACCCATAGACCAGTGGAACAGAATAGAAAGCCCAGAAATAAGCCCAGGTCTATATGGGCATCTAATATTTGACAAAGGGGGCAGAAGCATAAAATGGAGCAATAACAGCCTCTTCAACAAAAGGTGTTGGGAGAGCTGGACGGCTACATGCAAAAAACTGAAATTGGATCATCAGCTGACACCATACACAAAAATAAACTCAAGATGGATCAAAGACTTAAATATAAGTCACAACATCATCAAAGTCCTAGAGGAGAACATTGGCAGGAAACTCTCAGATATCCCACGCAGCAATTTTTTCACTGATATGTCTCCTAAAGCAAGGGACATGAAGGAAAGAATGAACAAGTGGGACCTCATCAAAATAAGAAGCTTCTGCACGGCTATAGAAAACATCAGCAAAATGAAAAGGAAGCCAACCATATGGGCAAATATATTCACTAATGATACATCAGTTAGAGGTTTGATCTCCAAGATACATAAAGAACTCACTCGACTCCACTCCAAGAAGACAAACGATCCAATCAAAAAAATGGGCAAAGGACCTGGGCAGACGCTTTTCCAGGGAGGAGATACAGAGGGCCCAGAGGCATTTGAAAGGATGCTCAGCATCACCAGCCATCAGAGAAATGCAGATCAAAACCACCATGAGGTACCCCCTCACACCGGTCAGAATGGCCATCATAAACAGATCAACAAACTACAGGTGCTGGCGAGGCTGTGGAGAAAAGGGAACCCTAGTACACTCTTGGTGGGAATGCAGACTGGTACAGGCACTGTAGAAATCAGTGTGGAATTTCCTCAAAAAGCTGAAAATGGAACTGCCTTTTGATCCAGTGATTCCCCTGCTGGGACTATACCCTAAGAACACCAAAACACCAATACAAAAGAACCTCTGCACCCCAATGTTCATAGCAGCACAACTTACAATAGCCAAGTGTTGGAAGCAACCTAAATGCCCATCAGTAGATGATTGGATCAAAAAGTTATGGTACATACACACAATGGACTACTACGCAGCAGAAAGAAAAAAAGAACTACTAAACTTCACGACAGCATGGATGGAAGTGGAGAGCATTATGCTAAGCGAAATAAGCCAGGGGGCAAAAGACAAATACCATATGATCTCACCTATAAATGGAACCTAACCAACAATACAAAGATGCAAGGAAAATAAGACCAGCAACACTGAAAGGAAAAGAAATCAACAGAGACAAGAGGGAAGGAGGGAGGGGGGCGGGGAAAAGGAAGGGAAGGGAAGGGGAAAGTCAAGGAACATATTGCAAGGACTCATGGACAAAACCAAAGGGGAAGAGCTGAGGGAGGGAAGGAGGGAGGGGGCAAGGGAAAGTGGTGGGGGGGAGGCAGAGACAAATGTATTTGAAAAAATAAATTAAAATAAAATCTAAAAAAAAAAAGAAAAGAAAAAAGATATTAAAAGGTATCCCAACCAAAAATGTCCACAACTTGTGCTACTAGTACTATTCAAGTACCCTCTGAGTCTCATTTTTTTTTTTTATGCTTTAGTAACCCCTATCCTAATGTCTCAATTAAGACCTCTGAGTGGAGGGTCCACAGGATTGAGCGTAGTGCTAGGCAGAGAGTAAATTCTCAATATATGTCTTCATTGGCAATTAATTCTATGAGAGGTATTCCTTAAAACTATTGGAAGATTATTTACAATGAGGTAAGTTAATTCTGAGAACTGGGACAAAGTTCAGCATCAGTTCACAAGCCTGTTTTGGTGAGCATTTGCCACTGAGAAGGCAACTAAAGTATTTTCTACTTCCCCAGTGTTTTGTATTGGTATCTCTCTACTTAAAGTAAAGAAATGAGGGAGAAAAAATTTCAGGCCATTTGATTATGAAATGAAATAATTACATTTACTTTATTTCCATCTCTGCCTACTAATCTTTTTTTGTGTTTTCTTTTAATTACTATGGAAAGCCAGTAAGCTAAAGAATACATTCATTCTGTAATGATCCTGGAACAAATTGGCACAGAATGGAATAAATTATTACAGTGTACACAGACTGTAACAAGCATCGTGAATCTAAACCCTGGAGATAATGCTTGGTGGCTTAGGAGAATCTATGTTGCCTTCACTTCTGTTCGGTGAAGCCATGGAAATATGAAAGACCTCCCTCCCTCAGAATGGACTCCCCAGCTGATTTTATAAGAATTTGCCATGACTCACTTTGTGGACTCTGAAATCTTCTACACATTGATAACTACTGTAGATTTAGGGTAAAGGAATCCAAAATACACCACTGTGAAGAGCTGGGCCTTTTTAAATTTTTGTTTTCTAAACTCCTATATCAGCCTAAAAGAGAACATCCCAAAAGAATTCTACTGTCATATAGCCCCTTCCTGCAAATGTTACAACAGGAGAAGATTGCCTCCTACCACCAGAGACAAGAAGTCTGGATAAGAAATCACCTAAATGGACATTATCATACAACTATCATGACTCCCATCTCTCCTTCTAAGGGACAGTTTATCTTTCCAAGAAGTCATTTGCATTCCCATAAGTGACCTTCTCCTACTCTCCTTCCTCTATTAAGATGAGCCCCAAATTCTAACCAGCTCCTTGAGTCGCATTTTCTGTGAATAAACATATACATACATGAATTTAGGAAGCCCTCTTTTTTTCCCTGAAAAAAAAAAAAAAAACCCAACAACAAGGTTCCTCTACCTGGTAATTCATTGACTAAATGGGACATCACATTTTCTACGGGGGGGGGGGGGGGGGGGTCCTGTTTTTTTAATTGAACATTCCAGAAAGTAGGAGGGTGCAAAATTTCTCACACCCAGATTTTTAGTTTCTCTTGAAAAATGAATTTGTTAATGCTGGGTCCCTAGGCCCAAGGAAATACTGTCTAAAGCTGAACTACACAGAGGCTGCCAGGGCTGGCAGGAGCACTCCAGCAATGCCTCCGATGGCCTCACCACTCAGAATATTCACCTATGTGTGTGCTGGCGGGGCCAGGGGTCCTTGACCAGACGTGGTCATAGTCGTTCTTCAACCTTAACTGACAATCAGTCACTGGCAAAGATTTGTGTTGTTGTTGCTAGGTGTTTTTTTGTTTTGTTGGAAATTATACATGCTTGGGCCTCACCCAGATTTATCAGATCAAAATCCCTAGGAGTGAGGCCTCAGTGTCCATATTTTATAATCTCCCCTAAGTAATTCAGAATAACTGCAATTATGGCCCCATGAGGAATAATGTCAGAAAGACTCTAGTATGTATCTCCAAAACATTCACAATAAAATATGAAAAGCTCTCCCCTAAAAACTGTAACCCTAGACCACATGTTATTATTAGTAAGGATCACACTATAGCTAATAAATGCATATCTCTGTTATCTCCTGGACATGAAAAACAAGCAGGTATGGCCCTGTCAGCATGGGAAAAGCACAAATAGCATGCCTCATAATCCTCCAAAGAAAACACCAACTGATAAACAGCCAAATAAGAGCCCTGCCTCCTTCACCTTTCTCTGGGGTAACCATGTTAATTTTTCACTTGAGGATGAATGAGGCTCTAATAAGAGGTACACCAGGACAGCAGGTTTAAAACAAGGCTGCCCTCCACCATGCTTCAAAGATTTTTGTTTTAAGGAGAGAAAAAAAACCCAAAAACTACCTAGATGGCAAATCACTAATTATTAGATTCTAAGTTAGAGGCAGGAAAAACCCAGCACCTAACCCACTCCCTGCACACAGCAAGCCCTCAGTAAGTGGTTTTTCAATGAATAATCAGGAGGCCAGTGAAGACCAAAGAGTGAGTGGTAGATGCTCATGTGATGGATCAATTTAGTGATTTGTAAGTACAACCTTTACATTCAACCTCAAATAGGGAGGTACTGTCAGGTAGGATAGGTAATAAACTTAGGCAAGGAGGAGGAGGGAGACATGTCTCACCCACTGACTCAGCAGTCCTGAGCCTGGTCCAAATAAGACTGCTGGGTAATTCTGAACATCACAAGCAGGGATAGCACAGGAGGAGGGAAGTCCTTGAGACTCTGTGCTGGGAAAGGGAGCCTCTGTAACAACTTCACTAAGACAAAAAGCCTTTACTCGCTGAAAGAAAACCTTTATAGCTGCACATTATTATTCCCAAGGTTTAGAAGGGGAAGAAGGTACCTGAAGCCCAATAGTCAATGCACTCAGATTAGCTGAGTGCCCACTTGTAGCTTTGGCTCAAGTGTATAGAACAAGCTTACTAACAACTTTATTTCCTTTATACATGGAGTATTCAGACTAGCCAGGTGCCTGCCTGTAGTTTTGTGCTCATATATGTTTCATAAATAAACTTGCTATCTCATTTCCACTGTACATGTCTGTCTTTTGCTTGAATTCATCTCTTGCAAGCGAGGCAAGAACCAAGGAACAAGCTGGGGGATGAGGGTGGGGGCTGACCCAGGTCTCTCCCTGGTAACAGTACAACCTCCAAATCTCTCAGGTGCTCTCTCGTCAGAAGCTTCCTGACAAGTCCATTAGAGCAATCCTCTGCTTCAACAGAGCATCCAGAAGTAAACTGGATGAGGTACAAATTCTTCACAGGAAATATAATCAAAAGGAAGGAGACCAGATATGACCCAAGAGGTGACTCATTTCTGAAGTACAAAGCTCTCCCCACCTGCCTCTGAGGCAGACAGGTAGGGCTCCCCCTTTTCCAGGTATGGATATAGGCCAGTTGCCTCCATGAAGATACCCTCCTAAAACTGTACCTGAAACAGCCCTGGAAAGCCACTCAACAACAATATACAGGAAGCTTGAAGGGTAAAAACTGATGAGGGGTATCCTGAAAAACAACTACAAAACCCATGAATGTCTACAAAATAGTTGTGCTCTGAATTCCTGTCCAAGTCTATAAAACCAGCCCTGAGAACAAAGCCTTTATCCACTATGGAGTGGTTGTGTCAGAGTTACTGAAGTTCTGTTTTGCAAATCCCTAGAATTCTGTAGTAACAGGATAAAGTGGACTTACTGCTATAGCCTGGTCACACAACTACTGAGTGGTAGCACAGCACTGCAGACCACAGGCCCTCAGCCATTTTGCTATTCTGGCTTCATATCCTCAGAAAATGAACAGACAGGCTGCCATGAGGAACCCACCTGGCCACCTATCAACTGTTGCTCAGATGTCCTGTTTCCACAAATGGCAGCCACTCAAAATCTGCATAAAATCCCAGCCTCCACCAGCCAAAACCAGCTACAGGGAACAAGCAGAAATCAGACTCTTACTTCCCTAACAACCCTCTCTTCTCCCACCTTCAATTATACCCACACAGGGAGTGTTGGCACAGAAAGCTAGGGGGAGGGGGTTTTATCAAGTCAGAGCCTTACAGCTCTCCACCGGTTCCCAGAGACACACAGGAAAGCTCTGTGCAGAATATGCTTGGAGTTTCTTCACAGTGATTTAGAAATCAGGAAACTCCATTCACTACCAGGCTTTTCTTAAAGAGATTCATCAAGAAAAAAAAGGGAGAGGACCCAAATAAATAAAATCAGAAATGAAAGAGGAGAAATTACAACTGACACCACAGAAATACAAGGATTTTTATGTATTACAATGAACAACTATATGCCAAGAAATTTGAAAACCTGGGGAAAATGGACAAATTTCCAGAAAAATATAACCTTCCAACACTGAATGAAGAAGCAGCAGAAAGCCTGAACAGATCAATAATAGGTGGGGAAATTGAAGCAGTAATCAAAAAGTTCCCAGCACACAAAAGCCCTGGAAAATTCATGGGAGAATTTTATAAAACATTTAAGGAAGAGCTAACCCCTGTCCTCAGACTATTCCTAAAAATCCCAGAAGAGGGAAGACTCTCAAACTCTTTTTTATGAGGCCAGAATCATCCTAATCACAAAACCAGAAAAAGGTCCTACAAAGAAAGAAAACTACAGGACAATATTGCTGATGAACATACATGCTAAAAACCTCAAAATATCATCAAATCGCATCCAGCAAATCACTGAAAAGATCATCCACCATGATCATGTGGGATTCATCCCAGCAATGCAGGGATGGTTCAATATTTGCACATCAATAAATGTAATATATCATATAAACAAAAGGAAAGACAAAAACTACACGATCATATCAATGGATGTGGAAAAAGCATTTGATAAGGTACAGCATCAATTTATGATAAAAACAGTCAGCAAAGTGGGAATAAAGGGGGCATACCTCAACACAATAAAGGCCATATATGAAAAACCTACAGCCAACACCATATTCAACAGAAAAAAACTAAAAGCTTTCCCACTAAGATCCAGAACAAGACAAGGATGTCCACTTTCACCTCTTCTATTCAACACAATATTGGAAGTCCTAGCCACAGCGGTCAGACAACAAAAAGAAATAAAAGACATCCAAATTAGAAAGGAGAAAGTAAAACCATCACTGTTTACAGATGACATGATAGTGTACATAGAAAGCCCCATAAACTCCACCAAAAATAACCCGACCTAATAAGTGAATTTAGCAAAACAGAAGGATACAAAGTCAATATTCAGAAATCAAAGGCATTTTTGCACACCAACAATGAAATATCAGAATCAGAAATCAGAAAAAAAAAAACCATTTGCTATAGCAACAAGAAAAATAAAGTACCTAGGAAGAAACTTAACCAAGGAGGTAAAAGACCTGTACTCAGAAAACTACACAACGAAAGAAATTAAGGAAGACACAAATAAATGGAAGCGTACACCGTGTTCATGGATTGGAAGAATTAACATCTTCAAAATGTCCACACTACTCAAAGCAATTTATAGATCCAACGCAAACCCTATTAAAATACCAATGATGTATTTCACAATGAGGATGATATAGAACAAACATTTTGAAAATTTACATGGAACCATAAACAATCCCAAATAGTGGCCGCAATTTTGAGAAAGAACAAAGTAGGAGGGATCACAATACTTGCCATTAAACTACATCACAAAACCACTGCAATCCAAACAGTCTGGTAATGGCGTAAGAACAGACACATAGATCAACAGAACAGAATAGAGATCCCAGAAATAAACCCATGTCTCTATGGTCAATTAATATTTGACAAAAGGAGCAGAAACTTAAGATGGAGTAAAAATACCCTCTTCAACAAATGATGTTGGGAGAGCTGGACAGCTACATGCAAAAAAATGAAACTAGACCACCAACTTACACCCCACACAAAAATAAACTCAAGATGGGTAAAAGACTTATAAATATAAGTAGCAAGTCCTAGAGGAGAACATAGGCTGGAAACTCTCAGATATTCCATGAAGCAGTATTTTCACCGATATATCCCCTAGAATTAGGAACATAAAGGGAAGAATAAACAAATGGGACTTCATCAAAATAAGAAGCTTCGGCACAGCTAAAGAAAACATCAGCAAAATGAAAAGGGAACGAAACATATGGGAAAATATATTTGCCAATGATACCTCAGACAGGGGTTTGCTCTCCAAAATAGACAAAGAACTCACACGGCTCCTATCCAGGAAGACAAAAAATCCAATTAAAAAAATGGGCAAAGGACCTGAACAGACACTTCTCCAAAGAGGACATACACAGGGCCCAGAGACATATGACAGGATGCTCATCACCACTAGTCATTAGAGAAACAGAAATTAAAACCACAATGAGATAGAACTTCACAATGGTAAGAAAGTCCATCATAAACAAATCAACAAACAAGTGCTGGTGACGTTTGGAGAAAAGAGATCCCTAGTACACTGTTGGTGGGAATGCAGTCTGGTACAGCCACTGTGGAAAACAGTTTGGAATTTCCTCAAAAAGTTAAAAATGCAACTGCCTTCTGACCGGCAATTCCACTGTTGGAATCGTACCCTAAAAATCTCAAAACACCAATTCAAAAGAACCTCTGCACCCCAATGTTCATAGCAGCACAATTTACAATAATCAAGTACTGGAAGCAACTTAAGTGCCCATCAATACTTGAGAGGATCAAAAAACTATCGTACATTCACACAAGGGAATACTACGCAGCAGAACCAAAGAAGGAACTCCTACCCTTTGCAACAGCATGGATGGAACTGGAGAGCATTATGCTAAGCAAAATAAGCCAGGGGGTGAGAGACAAATACCATATGATCTCACCTATAAGTGGAAGCTAAGCAACAAAACAAAAAAAAGCAAGGAAAAATATAACCAGAAACATTAAAAGAAAAACAAACCAACAGTAACCAGAGAGAAGGAGGGAGGAGGGTAATGGGGGAAAGAAGGGGAAGCATCAAGTTAAGGAACATGTATAAAGGACTCATGGACAAAGCCAAAGTGGGGAAGGATTGAGGTTGGGAGGTAGGGGTAAGTGGGCAGGAGAAACTGGTAGCAGGAAAATGGAGACAACTGTCCTTGAACAATATAAAAATAAATTTAAAAAGTAAAGAGAAAATATAAAAAAATAAAAGAAATAAAAAATAAATAAAGAGCTCCTATGTAGATGGCCACGCCCTTAAGAGTCTTCCCCGGTGCATCTTTAGCTGTGTCACCTCCTCAAGAGCTGACAACTCAGCAGATGTATAAAGTACTTCTGCACTCTGACCTGAATGGGAGCCAGGGCCTGGACCAGACCAGGGTTCTAGTCAAAAGGACTGCCTTTGAAAACTCAGGCATTCTAAATCCCAGGAATTCAAATCACTGCAAGGAAAGCAACTGCCCAGAAGCGGGGCAGGGCAGGAGTATGTCCCACTGTGCCACCTGTGTCTGGCTACCTGTGCCAGGTGCGGGTTCGTCATCACAGTGAAGCCAGTAGATTCAGCATTGTATCAAGGTGTGGCAATTTGCCAGATTCCATATCTGAGAAGACTTCTCTAAGGCATTTAAAGTGAGGCACCTAGAAAAGTGGGACACAGAATCCTGGTGCCAAAGCTCACCACCTAAGTCATAACAACACCGTTTACTGAATGCTTAACTAGAAATCAATTCACTTTTCATGTGCTTTCTAATCCTGACAACAACCCTGCTTGGCAGGGACTCCTGACCCTAATTTTTTCAGACAAGGAAACAAACTGACAGGGTTAATTAACTTGCCCAACCTCACAGACCTGAGAGTCATCCCAGGCTTCTGCAATCACACAGCCTGTCCTTCTACCCCATGGCTCTGCAACCACGTTTCCTCCTCAGTACCTGTCTTAAATTAACATGGGAGTATGCCGTGGCCCTGGCTCGGTACAGGTGCTACATGTGGATGGGAGAGCTATGGCTGAATAGAGGATTAAAGTGCCACTTTCTTCTCAGAGCTCCCAATCTCATTGTAACTCAATTACCTGCCTACAAAGTATGAGGATCTTGAGCATAAGGGCTGACTATAAATGGAGCCTAAAATTTTAAAGGAATTAAAGAAAAGGCTCAATTACTTTTCACTTCTAGTACAGCTCCCCTTCACAAACACTTCCTCTTGGTTGGAGAATACAGAGTAAAATGTCCCTGAAAATGTTCATGGTGTACTTAAATCTCTGTTAGCACCTCTTTTCAAACAAAAGATATAAAATGGCTAGTTACCACAATTCTGACACACAGGTATCTGTTTTATCATCTTCCAAGAATAGGAGGCTCCAAGACTATATTCATTACTATAAAAACTATATCAAGTTTTGTTTTTCCATGGAGTCTGTATTATATGTCCCATCACTACTACTAAGCATCTGACTTACTGGAAAAAAAAATTGTCCTGGGTTAAAGTCTTGATTTCAACCAATTGCAAGGTTCATGTTACTTTTCTATAAATCCAATATTTTCACTTATTATTTATTATTTACCAGGAAGATATTCTCAAATTTTATATAAAGACATATAAAGACACAGAAACAAAGATTATATATAGTATTTTTTTAAAACCTGTACAAAGTATCCTGAAGTTACTAACAGAATGGGCTAAAAAAAAATAATAAAGTTAATATATCATTATTTCAAAAAGCATTTGTCAAACTCACTACTTCAGTGACTTTCTAAGAGCACTGTAACTGTATAAAACAAAGGCCCAAAGCTCTTCATGGCCTAAGCTTCCCTCCTGCTCACCCCTAACCCCAAAGGGAACTCAGATACTTGTGGCAAGATCTCAGAGTTGAATGAACTCTTTAATAGTGCACCGAACCCTGTGCTGAAGCACTCTGCATGGAACACATGGAAAAACAACAGCCATGCAGCTGAGGGTTTCATCCAAACACAGCCCCATAAGGGAACTCATTGTTAAGTGACAGGGGCCGTTCAATTTAAAACATACCTGTGGTGACGGTGAACTGGGACCCAGAAGATACAGGTTAGATTTCTGTACTGACACTAACAAGTTCTGCACCTCTGACTTCCAACAATATTTTACCAGTCTTTTTCAAATGCTATCAGGCAAGGGCTGGCATTTCAAGTTGTTAAACAGAAGCAGAGTGAACTAAATGGCATCTACTCAGCTTCCAGATTCCCCCTTAACTTCCTGAGACCTTTATTAAGGCTCATCCTGAAATCTTACTTGAGATGCCATTGTTTCACTGACATCAAGTGCTTTCAATGACCTCCTGAAACACAGCTGAACCTAGGAATAGATAGAGATGATGCAGCTAATTCTGCTTATAACTGAAGCTGAAAATGTACATACCTTTCTAATCAAAATTATTCACTTAGTGAGCTTACTTTAAACTTCATCACCACAATGAAACTCCTCACCCCATCCAAATCAAAATCTCCAAGACAAACAAAGCCCAGGAAATTCCTTTTATGCACCCAGAAAGCCTACCCACAGCTAAGCAGAGGAAAATGAAGGCCTCTCAACCCCCCTCCCCCACCCCTTACCATGAATAATTCCAACACTGAATCCAAGAAGACTCACATAAAAAGGGAAGTGAGGAGAACACTGTTTGGAACTGCTTCATAATTACCTCAGTCAGTGAACAGAGCAAAAATTCCAAGAATTGTCACTTCATGTCTGTGCTTACGGTTCAAAGTTCCAAAGCGTTCATATGGGCAAATATTTTTCCTTCTAACAAAAAATGATGAGTTCTATTTTAATACCTATTTCCTGCTAAAAGAAAAGAGCCCAAGTTAAAAACATGCTGCAATCAAATCCTTCTCCAAGATGAAGTGACAAAGCTCAGACATTTACTTTAAGGTACACAATTAAATTTTAAGTCATCTCACAGCGTTCTCATGACAAATTTAATGAATCCCCCTCAAAAAATGCAAAATGATTTATAAGATCTAAAGAAAATGTTTCAGGAAAACTCATAACGCTAAAATTCTGGTCCTGGAGCAACAGACTTAGCTAATATACAACTTGGATGAGAAGAGTGGCCAATAAAAAAAAGAAGCTAACCCAGTGAACCTGCAACGTATGAACTCATGCTCTGAATAAAGCTTCCCTGAAATACAGAAATATGCATATGATGAAAGTTACTGTCCAGGCGTGTCCAACTTTTTGGTGTCTCTGGACCACACTGGAAGAAGAGTTGCCTTGGGCCACACATTAAATACACAAACACTAATGAAAACTGATTCGCAGGGGGGAAAAAAGGTTTTAAATAAATTTACAATTTTGTTTTAGTCCACATTCATAGCCATCCTGGGCCGTGGGTTGGACACCAAGTTGCCTAAGGAAAGAAAAGTCAACATAAATACTTTTCAGTCCATAGTTGGGAAACTGCAGATACAGAGGATACAGAGGATCGACTGCACAGGAGTCAGCACCCCTGATTCCTGTGCTGTTCAACGTTAACTGTACTTGTCTGTACAAAAACTGCCCTGTCCAGCAACCCAGAGAGCCTGAGACACAAGCCTGAATCAGCTCTAGATTTCCAGGACATCCTACTCTGAAGTATTCTGCATGGTTGACTGCAAAGTGTTCTCCACTGAACAGTCTACTCTGCTTAGTGGAGAAATATTAAGAGACAGATGGGACAGAAGCTGTGGAAGCAGGTGTTAATGCAAAAAAATAAAAATTAAAAAAAAAATCGGCGGGAGACGGTGACAGAGCGACCAAAAACTTTTAATATGTGCAGACACAGAGATGATAAGGTATCATTTTTTGGAGTTTCTGTTCCCTCAAGAGTTACTTTGGTCCACCTACTAACAAAAGTAAAGTTCTTCCAGAAGAGTTGCTCTTGGGATTGGGGTAACTAGAGCAATGTGCAAGGGATGCTGGGAAGGGAACAGACAAAGGTGGAAGGAGCAAGAAGATAGGCCAATCTTTCCTTTGCTATGTCTGAGCAGTTATCCATTCCCTGGCACTGGTCATGTGAATTCAGAGTCTGCCTAACACAAAAAGGGCCTTTACTAGGAAGCCCACAAGAAAGTTTTAAAAATTTTAGCTTAGAATTCAAGAAATTTTTCACTCTGCTTTAAAAAAATAAATAAATAAAAGACATCAAAACATTAAATTAAATGTTTAAAAATTCTTTGACAAGTCTTGTCACCCTTCTACTCATTAGTGATTCCCAAATCTAGCAAGTAAGGTCTATTTCTCATTAAGTTATCTTAGCTGCCCATATCTGTAATTATTTCACTACCTCAACAGGTTCCCCTGGATAGTAAATAATCACCTTACATTCTTTCTGGAATAAGGCATAAATAATAAAAAAAAGATGCATTCATCCACGCCATGCTAGTTCTAGAGACAGCATACAAGTGCTGGGTTCTTGCAGCCATTATAAATAATATCTTCACATTCCTCCCTTCTATCTCCATACCTTTGTCTTAAGAAAATTCATAAATCAAAAATGTCATCGGGTTTTCCCTTTCCAATAAGGAGCTGTTGAGAACTGAGAATGTATTGCTCCTCTGAGTACCAGCCAATATGCCACCTTACATTCGCTAAGGGGCTTTGTTTTAGTTCACTGTGTCCCAGCTCAGTGCTCCAATATATTGTGATTAGAACAACATCATATATCATAACCCATAGTACTTGGAAGTGACTTCCCACAGAATCTGGCAGTGAGATGAAAACACATTTAGCGTTAAGACATGCTCTGCAGATTTTTTTTGCCCTTGAAAGCATTTCACGGTTGCATAAACAGAAGACATAGACAGTGTTAGGTATTAACCTAATACTCGAAAACAAAAGCAATTAATTCTGTGATCCTTTCCAACTAATAGAAACAAAGTCCCATACACACCTTCGCTGGTCAACTGTCCCCTCCTCTTTCGTCCTCTTTGTTTCACTGGAAATAGGAACTAATAATAAGGATATCATTACCACCACCCCCAAAAGGCTGGCTGTCACCCTTCTGGGGGCTGTGCTTCGGTGGCTCCTGCAAGGCCCCCAGGCAAATCTCCAAGCAGCAGGAGCTATGCTGCCCACAAGAACCTCTGCCTCAACCTTTTGTGGTTTAAAGAGTTATGCCATCTTGCTGTGAATGGCTCTAAACTCTGTAAAACACACAAAAGGTTGAGATAACTGTCCAAAAGTTGCATAAATGACTAAATCCAAAGCAATCACCAAAATCCCTTAGTGAGTTGGCAATTTCTGTAATGAGTATTATTTGGAACAAACAGACAACATTTAGACTGGAGCTCATGTTTTCATTGAGTGTCCTGCAGTCATATATTTGGACTGAAACACTCACTGGAACCTTGCAAACAAAAAATGTCTGAAAGCCAAAAGTGGTACACACACTTGTTAAAATCCACATCATTGTTTCATAATCAGAGTTACATGGGACCTTAAGATGCCAACTGACCTCATTTCTCAGACTCCAGGACCTCAACAGAAAAGACAGTATCTACCCTAGGCCCTCCTGTACATAAATGTGCTTCAGTTCTCCTTTAAGTAGCCCAATGAGAGTGTTTACGTTCAAAATGCCAAGGGCACATTTCGGTAACTGTTTTATTTCAAACAAAAATTTTCTTTGGAAAAGTGCGTCATGGGGAAGGAGAGTGCACTGTAGAAATTAGTTAACTGTTTTAATCAAAGGCAAATTTGGGCAGGCGGTTAAGCTTAGTAAGAAAGTCAAATCATAGTTCTGCCACTGACTAGCTCTATACAATCTCAGACAAACTGCAAAAATATCTGTAAACCTCAGGTTTAACATCTAAAACATGAAGATAATCACAGTGCTTGCACCTTACGACAATAATTTGAAGGATTAAATGAGATAGTGTTGTATAAGTATGCTCCACTCCAGGAGCTAGCGACTCCTGGCATACATAAACATGCAACAAGTACTGGCTATTGTTATTTGCATCTTTCCCTCTGCACCAAGTACAGACCTGGCATTGTTGTACAATCTGCTGCTGCCCCCAATGCCATGACTGCAAGAGGATGCTGGTGCTCCGTGCAGCTGGAGGCTGGCACCAGCAGAACTAGGACTGGTTTTCCTGAAACTGACAAGGTTTCTGAAGTTTATGTGGGACAGTGGCTGGCAGCAAAAATGATCTGGACATGACCAGTAAAACTCTTGGTGCAGTTTAGTGGGATGAGCTTGAGTTCCAACTCAAAACCTTCAACCTCTATGACCATAGACAAGACTTTACCTTGCTCAGTCTTGTTTTCTCTTCAACAAAATGAGAATATTCCATTATCTAAACTAATCCTTGCAGGTAAAATATAGCACAGGGCCTGGCTCAGTGTACTGTGAAAAGCCATCCTTCCTTGCTCTCCTTTATTTTATAACTTCCTAATGTTAAGAGCCTTCTGGTATAAGGAAGTTGTGATCTTGTCAATCTTAATAACCAGAAAATGGGCTGGGTGTTCTATGAGGAAATGTAGGTTGACATAAGAAGTGGCATTCTCTCCTGAGCCAAGAATAAACCAATGGGCAGTTGGACTAATGAGATAATGCCACCTTTCAGGTAAGAACATGAATGACTGAGGAATTAACTGTTCAATAAGACAAGCTGGTGCACTGTGAACCTAAGAAATGTAAACCTGCGTGGCCATGTGATTCCCACCCTATTGTGTTTTCATTGACTTTCAAGTAATCTTTCCTGCGCAGACCAGGTTTCCAATACCATGGGGTAATTTCATTTATCCTTGGGCATGTCATAAAAATGTCAATTTCAATATAAAATTAACTTGAATATACTTTATGACCCTGGAAGGGAGGCTCAGAAGGAAAAACATAACAGAAAACAAACAGGGAACTAAACATCATAAAGTTTGGAAAGTGCCATTTCCAACGAAGAGCCACATAACTCCCCTTCCAGACCCTGAGGTCATGTATCCTGTGAGAAGTGTGAGGAGACAGTGAACTGTAGAGCACTGACAAGGAACCTAGAGTGACACCTCCCCCTGTGCCAGCTCATTTGGGACCAAACTGAGGCAGAATCCAGTGTAAAGGGAAAGCAGTCCACATGTATAAGTGAATGTGGCACTGTCCAGACCACAGTCAATATTCACACATGTGAGGGTGTTAGAGGCTCAAATAATTAAGTGTATAAAGAACAATGTGAACGGTGCTTTTCGAATCGGTTATAAATGTGCCCACCTCTGCCCTCCTCTCTACCCCCTCATTGCCCGAATTTTACCCAACTCCCTCCTAAGCCCATTTCAGAGAAGTTAGGTAAGGAAGAACATTTCTAAAAAAAGACACTGGGGTGAGGGGGAGGAAATGACTTGCCTATTCCATTGACCATTTCTCCCACGTTCTACAAGTAGGAACGTGGAAAAGATAGGAATGTGCTTTGAGAAATGCTCATCACAGAAGTATCAAGCCAAGGGACTGGTGCTCACTAAGAGAGGACAAGAGTCAGAAGAAAAAACGCTTTGGGTGATGTCCTAACTTAAGCCTGACAAATGGTATCCTCCCTGCAACCCCTGGAAGCTATGGGTTATTCCTCAGGAATATGCTTTGCACTTATGCTATTTAAAGACTTACAATACAAGTACACATGAACATAACCCAGAACTATTACCACTGATATTGCTAGGCCTAGAACCAGTATGGTACACTGTGCTCCTGTGATGATGATGATGATAACAACCATGACCAAAAACCCCAGGACCATGCAGAAGCTGGCCAGATATTAATGCACACATTCACACACTGATACTACTGACAAAGCTCGTCCACCGTCTGTCCCCTGCTCATCCTGAGAAGCACACAGCTCAGGTATTTTCATCTCCACTGAAACTTGAAAGGTTATGTCAATGACCCAAAGACTCAACCAATGAGAACCTGACTTGCAAACGCCTAGCCCAGTCCCTCCAGCTGGTGGGGCCTTCCCACAGGCAACCAGCATGGCCCACCACCCAGATAGTTGTCTTAAGGTTTATGACAAGAAAACCTTTTTACCCATGTGGATTTAGAGCTCTACAGACTGTAAACTTTTCTCTCCAAAGCAAATTTCACCACAAGTACCTCAACTTTTATGACCTCCAGACAATCTCTCTGGCTAGAACTATCCTCAAAGTTATGAATGTTTTTCTACCAGGCTGTATGTACATCAAGCCCTCAAGTCAACCAAAAAATGTTTTTCTACAAAAAAATATCCATCAGCTAATTTTAACTGGCCTGCCACTCAGGAAGAAAGGGCCCTTCAAAAGTGACCTGGATAGAAGTAACAGACTGACTAGTACTGGCCAACCTGGAGAATCCCCACCACACCTGCATTATGACAGTAGCTTACACAGAAGCTTCAGATGCACCCACACCCTGAGCACCCAACCAGAACAGCACAGCACACATGGTCAAAGCCATCGGAGTTTCCAGTCTACTTCTAGTCAGCTCTGTCTGCAGCTGCCTATAGTCAGGTCCTGACTAAGGACAAATGACCTTCTTTACATAAAGCCAGTCTTGGTTTCAGCTTCAGCACTTCCTAACAGTCCTTCAATCTACATGTCACATAATCACTGATTCAGGGGTTGTCTGTTTCATGCCCCTTTCTCTACCACATTACCTGCTCCACGGATTTCCTTGGAGACAGCACAGTGCCTCGCACTCAGTAGGTACCCAATAATCACTTCCTAAATAATTTAAGGGACCTTAACGAACCCCCATTCTGGTCTTTTGCCTGAACCCCATTCTGCAGATGAGACATGTCACTCCAGGCATTAAGCTATTTGTTTTCAGAATCACCAAGCTGGGACCAGGAAGCCAGAGAGAATCAATCTCTCATCCAAGGATTCCACCATTCAGTTTACAAAAATGAAAAGGGAAGAGAAAGAGCATTTCCACAAAGCTAGTATCTTTTTAAATATATTCCACCAAAAGTTTACCAGTTTCTAAAGTCTGTTTTCTCACTTCCTTTCTCAGGTGGCTTCATGCTCTTCAACCTGGTAAGAACGTATGTATGCACAATTGTGGAACACCAATTTCTTCAAAGAAATGCTACTTAACAACTAAAAAGCTGTTATTAAAATAAGACTTTCCAACAAACAAACCAAGAAAGGCAACTTCCCTCCCAGAAACAGGCATCAGTGCCAGTCCACAGAGCTTACCAGGCTGGAGGCAGGGAGGAAGTGAAATGCAGAGAGAGATAAAAGGGTAGAGGGTTTATAACAAAAGGCAAACATTATCTGGATCCTGTTCCCTTTGTGAGAGTATTTTGCTGACCCTAAACTTGTATTTCACTCCATATTTCTAAAAGCTGACTTCTGTATTCCAAGTTCAGAGTCAAAAAATGGTAAATACAAATTAAATGAACACATGACAGCTCTTCAATAAATTTGTTATCTGACAGTAATCAACTGATTTCAACCCCAAAGAAGGACAGCGGGAACTTCTCTGTTGCGAAGCTTGCTTGCTTTTAAAAGGCAAATACCAGAAGTGTTTGGACACATTTTTTTAAGGTGTGTAAAAGAAAATCTATTTCAGGTGCTCCCCTGCTTTGAACAGCTTCACTCAATGCACTCTAGACTTTTTTTCAAAAGGGAAAAAGCAATGTGTATTATTTACAAACATACCCACCAACTTTCTCTCGAAAACCCCATAAAATACTAAGATTTACACCAAAGACTCAGGTTGTGGCTGCTCCTTTGAAATATACATACAATCTGAAAACACACATGCACTAAAAAAAATTAAAAGTCTTCTGCTTCTCCAAAAAAAATCACTCTACCCTGAGCTCTAATAATGCTGTTAATACCACTCCTACTTTCTCAAGTGCCTCCAAAGCATTTTCCACTAGAATCACACAGTTAGGTGCCATGGTTGCAAGCAATTCACCTCCTCAGCATTTCCATTGAGCACAGCTAGCAATGAGGTGACATTTTGGGACTTCTCTGTCTGTTCGTTAGTTTATTGCCTCAGACAACTTTCCTAACACCTTATCAAAGGCTTAGAAGGAAAGAAAAAATCCCTTGGAAGAAGGACCAGATAAGGCTGTTGGAATATGGCATCCAATCTTATGTACCACCTGAGTTGTTTAACTTGTGGTCACTTGCAGTGTAGACTTTTTCTGATGAAAAGGTGGCAATATCTGTTTCTTTAAAGAAGTCTGTAATTATTCCACCCTTGAAATGCCTACTCCTGGTATGGGGACCAAATACATCACTCTTCCCTTCCCAAACCCACCAAGAAATGTACACCAGTCTTTTTACCAAGAATGTGTACACAATCTCAGCCCCAGGACAAGCCTTAAGATTTCTCTCTAGGTCTCATCCTAAACTCTCACAGTTAATTTTACCTAGAATGCCAACCTCAAAATGTGCTTGAGGGGGAAAAGGTGCGGACATAAGGATATAATTTTTTTATTTACCTAACATACTTGCTAATAACCCTGTAAACCTGGATTCCTCAATATTGCCTATGTTTTAGCGACATACTCCCTACACTGGAAATCTCAAGTTTCCATTAAAAATTTGGGAAAGAAAAAAATACCAGATGAAATGGATCTAAAAACCAAACTACCTAAGTCAGGAGGAAGGGGGGTGGGGAGGACTTAAGGAAACAGGTCCACATTTGGCCTAAAATTTTTTCCCCAAAAGTTCTGTAGTGTTGGCCAAAGTAAAATGTAATTTAGTTTTAATATGAGTTTAAATTTCCTTAAATAAATACTTACAAAGGCATAGTTCAAAATGTACAAGATCCCCAAAACAGCATTTTTAGAGCAAACTCTCATCCTGCAATTAGAAAAGTAAACCCACAATACTAAAATTCCAGAAGACAGGATATAGATGTGATTCAGCCATGAGCAGTCAGCTCTCCTGAATATATCATTACTGTAAGAGATCAAGAAATTAAGCCACTTCTTAAACTTAGAAAATGTGAATTAAGTTTCTCAAAAGTGCTCTAAAACAATGAAAACCATATTTATTCATCAGTAAAATATTCAGCATACACTTTTATTTTAAAAGAATAAACAAATCCAAGGGCATATCAAAATGGGATTTCAAGTAATTTGGTATGAGAGTAGTTGAAGGTACCAGGTAGGACCAACACAAGAATTCTAAAGAGCAGTCCTATTTAGAAGGGAGGATGAGGCGGTAGGAGAGGGGAAATAGGCAGCAAGAGGAAAGTAGGATTTTGTACAGTCTCTGGGGCTGTTTCTCAAGCTAAGAGCTCCAGGCATCAATTTAGCAGCTTACAACCAGAAAGGAAGTTTTAACCACACTTTATCACACCCTCTTCAGGTGGGCATTGCTGACTATGGTTGCTGAGTGTTTGCCCACATTCTGTTTTCATAATTAGAATATGTTTCAGACCCAAAGCTCTAAAAAGACACTCCAACCATGAGTGTGTGTGTGTGAGTGTGTCTGTATGTTCATATGTACACACATTGGTCTGGCAGTTCAAATTTACATACTCCTACAGTGAGACACACATACAATGAAAAAAAACCCAAAAAACCTCACGGCCCAAAGGCAGCTAGCTATGTAATACAGAACACCACAAATTCAGGATTCACAGTCAGAATATGTGGGTTCTATTATTTCTTTTTTTAACCTCAAGACAAACGATACTATGCTAGTGAGAAACTAACACAAACCAACACTCTACTGAAGTAGTAGTATTTGGCAGGAAAGAGGACATGAGTAGCACAGTTGGGGGGCAGACAGGATATTTTCACTTTTTCTTTTAGTATTTCTCTGAATCAAACTATTTTATAAAATACACTTATAGAAAAAATCTTTTGATACTTAATCTAGAACTACAAATCTTTAAATGCTGCTATTTCTCCTTTGAAAATAAAGCAAATAAACCAAAGGAACATGTTTTCAAACACTTTTTCAACAAAACAAGTGCCAATGTCATTATTATATCTATATTCAATTCTTGATACCCCACTCTTCTTATTTACTCTTCGTGTCCCACTATTTAAGTCTGCTAGGCTCGCAACTCATCTGGAAAACAGAGTATTAAAAAGGTAGTGGGGACAATAGTGGGGCGATTGCAGTGGAGAGGAGGTATAAGGGTAAGGGGACTAAATCGTAATGGGGAAAAAATGCAATAAAAATTTTCTTAAAAAATTAGGTGAAGGGATTAGCCAAAGAACATATATACATAACTCAGGGACACAGAGAACAGTGTCCTGATGGCCAGGGGAATGGGGGATGGGGGATGGGTGGAGGCCGGCAAAGTGGGCTGGGGTATGGGGACATCTGTAGTAGCATCAACAATAAAAAAAGAAAAGAAAAAAGAAAACAAAAAAGTTAGTATTACACAATCAATAAAACAGAATTAAAATTTTCTGCCCCATTATAGATGACAAAAGTGCCTGGAACTTTTCCCACCACAAAAGTCACCAGATAGCCCTGGCTGGTGTGGATTGAGCGCCAACCGGCCTGCGAACCACAGGGTCACTTGTTCGATTCCCAGTCAGTGCACATGCCTGGGTTGCAGGCCAGGTTCCCAGAGGGGGCGCACAAGAGGCAACCACAAGAGGCTGTTTTTCGCCCTCTTCCTCCCTCCTTTCCGTTCACTCTAAAAATAATTAAATAAATAAAATCCTAAAAATAAAAAGTTACCAGATAATCTTCTGGTGCTTAAAGAATTGCTTTTCTGGGAAACTGACTACTCAGAGTAACTCATTTCCTGTCTTTTTCAAATAACTGAGGTGTGAGAACCATATTTTAACTGCACAGAAGTTTTAAGCCACCCAAATTTGTTCCTAGGAGAAAGAGATCAGCAAAGAGCAGATGGCCAGAAAATGCCATCTGCACCCATGTCTTCAAATGAGGCAAGAGCTGGCAGGTGGCTCAGAGGGAAGGTGAAGTCCACCTGGCCAACGCTCTGCCACAGGTGCACTGGTACCTGTTTCTCGTGCATCTGGAGCCCAAGGACAAGGCTATACACCAGCTCAAGTTTCCTCACCTCCTCACGGAAAGCAGGGAGACAGCAGAACCCTTTGGTGCTGGTCAGAAGGTAGCCTCTGCAAATCTAATGTCTACAATTCAGTAAGCAGAAAAAAAGAAAACTAAACTAAATTCCATTAATTAAAAGATCAAATTCTCTAAATCTGCTTTGTCCAATTTCAGAAGCCACTTCAAGACTTTGATGTTCTCTTGTTTTTTATATGCTAAGACAAATTCCACTGATAAATTTTATTTTTATTAAAAATTTTATTTTAGACAGAGGGGCAGGGAAGGAGAAAAAGAGGGAGAGACACATCAATGTGTGGTTGCCTCTAGTGCACCCCTTACTGGGGACCCGACACACAACCCAGGCATGTGCTCTTACTGGGAATCAAACCAGCAACCCTTTGGTTCACAGGCCAGTGGCTCAATCCACTGGGCCACACCAGCCACGGAATCCACTGATAAACTTTAAACAGCCAGATTGCTCACACAGTTCTTAGGAAAGTGGTAAAGAAAAAATCAAGCAGTCTTTTTACGGTTTTCTTCCTTTGAGTACTGTTTCTGAAAGTGGTTTGTAAAATATGGTGTGTTTTTATCCCTGGTAAAAATACGTATCATGTCTGGGTGGGAGGGTGGAGCAGAAATAAAGGATAAGAGCATCTTGCCAGCAAAATGCAAGTCCCCATTAAGAGCTCAATATGCAACCCCAACACCTGGGCAGGGGATAGACACCACATTTACTGAGAAGGGTCACTGTTGTGCAGAGTGGGAGCTTTAAACACTTGATCTGCAAATGACCTGGATCTATGCTACAAGTCACTCACTGAGACAAGGGTCACAGCTCTCCTATAACCCCCTATGAAGAACTCTTTGTTTTGTTACTTTCCCCATTTTAGAAATACTGCTGACCAAATGTGGACCCTAAGAAAGCCTCTCAGATCAATATATATACTTTAAAAGCATCTAATCTCACAGCCCTAAAAATAAAGGCAGTCTCCCCGTTATGACTGTCCCCAAGATAGCTTAACACTGGGTTAATACAGATCATTCTCACAAATCCCCAAGACTCTTACAAATTTGAAGTTTACCTTGCTCTAGTCTTACCAGTCCCCTCAAGGAGAAAACTTGAGGCCAAGTTAAGAATGGAATGTAAACAAATTTCTATTTTTAAGACTCTTAAGTAAAACCTCTTTTTAAAAAGGGGAAGTGTGCTAGTCTGAATGAAAGCCTCTCATTTCACTTGAGATTTAAAATCTGGAGAGAAAAGTGGGTTTGTTCTTTCAGCCTTCTAAATTATAATTTACATATTATGGGGGTAAGGTGTAAGCTACTTCTCACTGCCCCATTCACAGAGACAGTGGTAATTCATGTCTTCTTTCCCCCATTTCAGAAAATACCATGAGAGTAATATGCCAGTGTGTCCTAAGCAGTCAGTAAGAGTTCTCTCTCTTTCACCTGCTTAATCCTAAATGCCCCACTATAAAACCTTTACAATGGAACCATCACAGAAACAATCACTGAACAGAGCCAGCTGATGAAAAGCAGAGGGGAGGAGGGCACACAACAGGACACTTCTCCAAGAAGAGAAGATTGGGAAGGGGGGGAGGGGAGAGGAAGTGGGAAAGGAGTGCTAAATAGCCTTAGTTCTCACTCATTTTATTCAGGTTAAATTAAAGGGGCTTCATTATTTTTCACACACACACACACATAACGTAAGCATCCTAAAGGGAGTGAGAGGACTAAGACACAGAAAAGAAAGCAAGGGGATGGGAAGAGCAGGCAGTATGGTTCAAAGCTAGAGACCAGGAAAGAAGCCATTCATTTTATTAAGATTTTATTTATTTATTTTTATAATATACATTTTATTGACTATGCTATTACAGTTGTCCCATTTTTTCCCCTCCCCTTTCTTCCCCTCCACCCTGCACCATCCCTCCACCCAGCATCCCCCGCCCTTAGTTCATGTCCAGGGGTCATACATTTAAGTTCTTTGGCTTCTCTTTTCCCTACACTATTCTTAACCTCCCCCTGCCTACTTTGTATCTACTATTTATGCTGCTTATCCCATGTACCTTTTCCCCCATTCTTCCCTCTCCTTCTCCCCTCTGTTTTATTGTTCATAGTTTCTGATCTTCTTTTTCTTAGGTAAGTCCCTTTGACATTTCATATAATAATGGCTTGGTGATGATAAACTCCTTTAGCTTTACCTTTATCTGGGAAGCAATTTTACCCACCCTTCCACACTAAATGATAGCTTTGCTGGATAGAGTATTCTTGGATGCAGGTCCTTGCTTTTCATGACTTTGAAAACTTCTGGCCAGCCCCTTCTTGCCTGCAAGGTTTCTTTTAAGAAATGAGCTGTTAGTCTTTGGGGAATTCCTTTATAGGTAACTGTCTCCTTTCCATTGCTGCTTTTAATATCCTCTCCTTATCTTTAATCTTAGGTAATGTAATTATGATGTGCCTTGGTGTGTGCTTCCTTCAGTCTATGTTCTTTGGGACTCTCTGAGCTCCCTGGATCTCCTGTAAGTCTTCTATCTTCTTTGGGACTCTCTGAGCTCCCCAGATCTCCTGGAAGTCTATTTCCTTGGCCAGGTTGGGGAAGTTCTCCTTCATTATTTTCTCAAATAAGTTTTCAATTTCTTGCTCTTCCTCTTCTTCTGGCACTCCTATGATTCAGATGTTGGATCATTTAAAGTTGTCCCAGAGGTTCCTAAGCCTCTCCTCAGTTTTTTGAATTCTTTTCTTCATTCTGTTCTGGTTGAATGTTTATCTCTTCCTTCTGCTCCCAATCGTTGATCTGAGTCCTAGCTTCCTTCCCTTTACTGTTGATTCCCTGTATATTTTTCTTTATTTTGCTTTGATTAGCATTTGCCTTTTCCTCCATTTGGCGACCATACTCAACCATTTCTGTGAGCATCCAGAACACCAGTGTTTTGAACTCTGCCTTTGATAGGTTGGCTATCTGTTCACTGCTTAGTTCTATTTTTGGAGCTTTGATCTGTTCTTTCATTTGGGCCATATTTCTTTGTCTCAATGCACCTTGGAAATTGTTGGATGGGGCAGAGCCTAAGGTATTCGTCAGGGTGGGGCAACCCAGGTCGTTGAGTTGTGATGCTGTCTGTGGGGGAGGGGTTCAAGAGGGAATAATGCCACTTGCTCAGCTCTCAGCTTTCAGTCACTTCCCCCACAACCCACAAGCAAATTGGGCCCTTCTAAAGCTGATTCCCAGATGGAAGAGTTTAAGTTTGTTCTAGGACCGTGTGGGTCTCTCCAAAGGACCCTCTTGTGAGGCTGGAGTTTCTCCTGCCGCCACAACCCCCACAGGTTTTTTACAGCCAGAGGTTTTGAGGCTTTCTTTTCCACCACTGGAACCCTGGATTGCACAGTCTGTCTCACTCTCCAGCTATTCCTCACTGTTTATCCGCATGCAAAAGTGGAATCATCTGGTCCTCCAGCCGCCGCCTTGCCTGCCTGGTCCTCCAGCCACTGCCTTGCCATGGATCCTCTCTGCACCGCCTGCCTGTCTCTGCCCCTCCTACCAGTCTGGATGAATGTTTCTTCTTTAGCTCCTTGGTGTCAGACTTCTGTACAGTTGATTTTCTGGCAGTTCTGGTTTTTTTGTTTTGTTTTGAAATTTGTTATTGTCCTTCTTTTGGTTGTGTGAGAGGCACAGTGTATCTATCTATACCTCCATGTTGGCTGGAAGTCGAAGCCATTCATTTTAAAAGCTTAAGGAAAACAGCACCTGTCCAAAGAGGTCACTGAAGAGAACAGGCACTCTCAAGTTACCCATCAGACCTCAGGCCATGGCCTCCTCAATCTGCCCAGACTAATCAAGATGCTAACAAGTATCTGCCTGGGAGACCTCCCAACAAAATCCCAAGTGTGTAGAAGTCAGGGCTCAGATTCACTGCTGGGGGTTACTTTTCCTCCAGAGTCAGACCGAACCAAACCCGAGAGTGCATGATTTTGAAGGATCCTTTACAATCGTCCTACTGCCCAGAAGGCAAGACTCACTGCAGCATGCGAGGCCTGGAACTAATCACAGTAGTAGCATTTTCTGAGAGTCTAACCCTAAGACAAAAACTTAGCATGTGTTACTTTATTTATTCCTGCTAGCTCTATTAGTTACTACTATTAGCCCCATTTTTTCAACTAAGGATAATGAGATTCAGGAAAATAACTTTCACCACTATGTCCCATAACTAGTAAAAGCTAGAACAGGGCCAGCTGACCCCAAAGTCTACACTTTCAACCACTAGGCCAGCAGTTCTCAAACTTTTTAGTCTCAGGATCTCTTTACACTCATAAAATTTAAGAACTCCAAAAAGCTTTTGTTCAGGTGGGTTATATCAATATTTACCACATTGCCACATTAGAAATTAAAACTGAATAATTAAAGGGGGAGAAGAGGGAGAGAAACAAAAGTCTTTTGATCTAACTTAGAGAATGAGTAAGGAATCCCTCGCTAACAATCTGTGATATGCTCACAGGAGAAAAAGAAATCCATCAACCTCCACGCTTTCCCACATAAAATGAAGAAGTTTATAATAAAATGGTGTTAAGAGTCCTCTAATATCAAAATGTTGGATTGATTCTCATCTAGTTCTTTTTTTTTTTGTTCTTTTTTAAAAACTCTTTATGGCCTTAGGTGAGATATATAACCTGTACAGCCTACAGTCCCATCATCTGTAGCTTTGGGAATAACAATTAATGGGTGATTTTCAGGGCAGAAGCCTCAGTAGGGTGTCTGGCATATAAACATTCAAATGCTGACTGTAATCACTGCTAGTATTATTAGCTATGCAGAAGGAGAGATGGACTAAGGAGAGAATTTTCCACTTCCACAAAACTTAGCAAAGTTTTCTGAACAGACATGTTTCCTTCCTTTACTCTAAAAATAAGGTTCTTTTCAAAGTGAATAAGGGAACAGCTTTGCTTATGCTGACAGTGCAAGCTGAGAAGACTAAAAACTACCTTCAAATATTTATTTTCCAAGTACAATGTTTACATATCTTTCTCTCTTCACAACAAGCTTGAAAAGAACAGTTACTACAGACACTGATGTCAAAAAGCATTGCTTCAAGTCTTGATTATGCTGGAGAAAGTAAATGACCTTCACTGTGTGGTGCTACAATTTATATAAAGAATCAGAGTCACAAAACAATCAAGTAAGTTTTAGATTATGACGGTTAGGGGAAAATCAGTCAAGGTGATATAAATCGTCTTGGAAGCCAAAGACATAGGCAGGTGGTCTACTGAAGGCTCAATGGTATTTTCTATCCTCCTAGGATGCTCTGTGTCCACCTCCAGGGGCCTGTAGTCCACATATCCACGTGCTTCAATAACAGTTCCTCCACCCGCCCTGTAAAGTAATGAGTGATCTCCTCTACAGCACAGGAAGGGCCAGAGTCTCAGATATAAGGAAGAAGAATAGAAAAAGAAGGTGACTGCCCTGCTGACATTTATAGGTTAAGAGGCAGAGGCTACTCTGCAGGCACCAAGGCTGGTTCCCCCAATATAGAACTGCTACAGTTGACTTCTCAAATAGTGATGGCCAAACATGGAACTGACTAACAACTCTAACCTATCTGAAAGAATTCTGAATTCATTTCTGGAGTTTAATTTAGAGATTCACTGGAAGCTCTATGTGCCATTATTTAAAGAAAACAAATTTTCAGAATCCCATTTATTTATCTTAACCTTTCCTTAGTCAATAGAGTTTATAAAAGTCAATGTACATAGTAAGCTCTAGTTCAATTTAGCATGGAGTACTCAGACTGAGAAAGTAGCTGGCAACCTCCAAGGAACTTAAATTACAACCACTAAGAACCCAACACAGAGCATACCAGCTATTACAGAATTATGCTCTGCTTTAATATTTCTTAAGTTATACTGAATTATTATAAAAGTAATATAGCCAAAGAAACTCTTTAGAATCAAATGATATGTCAGGGAAAAAGTACTTTAGGACTCCTATCAGTGAAGAACATACTGTTTTCATTTATATCCTATATAAAATGTCTTCATGAATGTTTTTTCTTGCTTTTGGGTCATCCAAGTTGTAAAATGAAGGCAAAAGAAATCACACCTTCCCCCACTAAGAGAACTCAGAACTACGGGGAACAGGGTCCTAGGGGATGGCCCACTGAGCTCATATACAACAGGAGTTTATGCCGCATGGAAATCTATATCCCTTACTGATATTTTTTTTATTTTTAAAAAACACTACCATCCTCATTTAATGTCTATCTGTTTACTGAACATCAACTGTGTGTGAGGAAAGACAGTACTGTGTGGATATCAGCTATATTTGAGCAGTCAGCTGTAGAGATGCAGCTGTGGAACCTGCCATGGGACTATAAGAATGGCTTTACCTCTGACCCTGCCTACCAGGCCTTGTACTATCACTAAACAGAAATGGATTCTGCCTTCCAGGAATTATAGGAGAAAACCATTATTAAAAGGATAATAAGCAAATGCCCTACCAGAGGTACCAAGGAATATGATGGCCAGCAGCAATCACACTTTATGTGTCATTTTATAAACATGACCCTATTTAATCCTGACAAAGATTCTCTCTTGAGCAAACTCTAGCCAGACTCCTCCAAGCTCTCTTCTCACCTAGGCTTTAAACTTGGCCTTTAAATACTTGAACACTCACGATTTCGATGACAGCTCAAGGCCGCATCCCTAGGGTGATACAGCCACCCTTATAGCACCTGCCTAAGAAAAGCCAAGATGTCAAAAGAAGTGACTGTGTGACTGTTCCAGCCAACACCTGAAGACAGGGACCATCTCCCAGTCTCTGTGGGAGGGTAGAAGCCTCTCTTCAGTAAGTGCTAGTGAGCAAACCCAGGTGGAGTTCACATGGCCCAATACCTACTTCCTTTCTCTACAGAGGTCCCGCTCATCCCCTCCCTACTCCCTCATTCTCCCTTTGAAGCACCCAGTGAGTTACCTCTACAAATTGAGGTTGAGTCCCGTTTATGCTGGACTCTTCCCACTTTGTTCATCTTTGACAATCTTCATCACCACCTCATGAACAGGTGAAAAAATGAGTTTTGGGATTAGTCTTAATCCACAGATGAAAAAATGAGTTCCTAGATTCAGCCTTTTCCCCAGGGTTCTGCCTATTGATGGCAGGCCAGGCAAACAGTGATATTCCCACCCCTAAACATTTCCTTTAAACTACATGGGACCCCTTGGGGAACCCAGAAAGCAAAGCAGAGGGACAAGGGCCAAGAGGGAAGGGAGGTCATTAGATGCTGCATGAAAAACAACATCATAGCCTAGTCCCTAGGGCACTCCCAAAGTTGTGAGAATAGTGGGGGGATAAGACAGGTTCAAGATGCCTAGGAAAAGAAATTACTGAACCAAAAAACATTCTGCAGATCATTGTCCCATTTCTTTCATTCCACAAATCTCCAAGCACTGAATTACCTCCCAAAGGCAACAATTACCAATTTTGTTCAACCAAAACTGACTTCAATTGCTCTGTATTTTTAAAAAGACATCCTACTGCTCTTTCTGTTAACTGGCACGTAAGTCATTCCTAGTACTGATGGAAGGCATTTCTTTCTCAATATCCTGTTCCTACCATGCTTTCTACCTCAGGTTAGCGACTGTGTTCATTGAAAGTCTAAGTCAGTTTCCTGCCATTTCTTTTGTTCACTGGATTAAAAGAGGATCCAGAGTTGTGTAGATACTTTTTGGTGTTTGAAGTTTCCCAGTCTTTCACTAAGAATGTATTTTAGTGACTTCAGAGAAGAAAGAGTAAAAAAGAGCCTCTCCAATTCTGTTTGCGGGGAGAGGGGCAGTCTGTCACTTTTAGGCCAACCTTCCTTGGTGGTGAGAAGGCAATAGAGGCCACAGAGCCCAGAGTGAGCTTTTAGTCAAACCCTGGTTCGGGGCAGCCCTGCCTTTTCCTAGCTGTGTGATGCTGCCCTGTGAGGTAACCTCTCTGAATTTCATAGTATCTCCAAAAGATGACACAGAGCAAGAGATCACCAATATTAGTTCATACCATTCCTTTCTGTTTCAATCCATTCCTAGCAAATAAAAAGTACAGAGGTTAAAGGAGACAGGAATCTAAAATGAAGGAGCAAGAAGGGAAGAGAGGGTAGAGAGAAAAGGCGTAACGTGGGCCTGAATTGTAGTGAGTAACCAGAAAATGACAGCTTTTTTCCTTTTCAAACTTTATTTCATCTGAGTCACCTGTTGCACACACAGGCTCTGGATCTTGAGCAATTCAAAAGGAGCAGCAGAGAAAGGAAAAGAAACCTCCATTATCTTTAAAGTGTGTGTTCATCAGCACGTTGAAAAAAACACTAAGTAGCCATACCTCCAGACAACTCCAGACCTGTCTGTTTTCCAGTTATCACTACTGAACATTTCCTAGTCTTATACTCAGACCCATCAAAGAGACAATTAGTAATAGAGAGAGAAAAACTCACATGAGATAAGGCCTAAGTGACTTAAGTTATTTGGAGCAATAATGAACAATTCTAGAGTCTTTGGACCCATGTAACCAACGTAATTTAATCCAAGAATTAAAAGGAGGGCACAGCCCTCATTACCCAAATGGGGGGAGGGACAGTTTATTACTGCTGTAGTGAATAAACATCCCTGGTCCAACTTTCATATCTCCCAGAAACCACGCCCCACTCACAATGTCTGACCCCCACACCCCCACACCAAATGAAAGAAGCAGCACTAGAGGTCAAAATGGCAGTTCTTCCAGCTGACAATTTGACAAGATTACACTTTATTAGAAGCTTTATCATCCATGTTTCATGAATTTGTGTCACAGTGACTAACTTTTCATAATCAAAACTCCAAATTGCACAATAGCCCCATTTTCCTGTCTGTGGACAGCTCATGATAACATAGCAAGCATGTCATACCTGCCTTGACAGTAAAAATGAGTCGTCAGAGAGAAAGGAAGGAAATGTGGAAGGGGGGAGAGAGAAAAGAAGGAGACAGAGAGGGATTAACTTCTTTGATACCAAGATTTCACTGTGTTTATTTTAATAACTATCTCTCTAAAGTGTTCTTTCAGTCAATTCCCCTTATTAAGTACACACCTACCAGGTCCAGTAAGTGTCGTGAGCAGAGGCTCTGTAGCCCTCACAGAGCTATGTTAGGACAGCAGAGATCAACAACCATTACAGCAAAATGTGAAGAGTGTGATCAAGTTAGAACAGGGCACCAGGGAACACAATGCAAAGGAGTTTATCTTGTGTAGGACAATCAGAAAAAAATACTGAATATAACTTATCTGAATAATCAAGCGTCAGCAACAGAACAAATTATTACAATGCACTAGAGCTAAATTCAAAATACACAAAGATCAGTTATGTATCAGGTATAATGATAAGCAAGGGTACAGACAGTGATGATCCCTCTCCAACACTAATCCAAGATTATACAAATAAATGTAAAAGTGCAACCACGCTACATGCTGTAACAGCAAGAAACAGTGCTCAGAGTGCCTATATTTGTGACCAGGATCCAACAGGATGTCAGGGAGAGACCAGAGACCTTATGTGCCTAAAAGGCAGAAACGGGACAAGAAGAAGGGGCGGGCAGACAGCCAATGCAATGGCAGTATGAAGATGGCCCAAGTCAGAGGCTGGACAAGATAGGCCTAGAGTCATATTAAAGAGTTTGGCCTTTATCCTATGAGCACTGGGCAACTACTGAAGGAGCGCAGTACTGATCAAGTTGTTTAGAACAGATCCATATGGCTAAACCGTAGGGAACAGATCAGATGTATAAGATGTAGAAAGGCCAGTGAGAATGAAGGCTATTGCTGGGGATTGTGTGAAAACAGGTTGGAAGGAATTCTAACCTCAGCAGAAGCAACTCTAAAATTTTTAGCTTTGAAAGTATTTGATATCAATTTGTTTTAGTGGAATAAAACACCTGTAAATAATAAACTTCTGGAAAGTGTTAACAGAACACCATTAGTAAATAGAAGATTGGAAAAGTAGATTCCTTCCCTGCAGAAAAAGCATCACTTACCCTTGGAGCATCTCAGCAACCATTCAAGGCTGTCCTGAGATTTCAGTGTCACTATCACAATGACCTGTCACCTAGAACTCACCCATCATATTCATGCAACTCTCAAAGGTATGCACTTCCCTCTAAAGTAGTGCCCCCTGAATCATGGGGTATCTATTCCAAGAATCCAAGTGGATGCCTGAAACCGAAGATAGTACCAAACCCTATATATAATATGTTTTTTCCTATACATGCATACCTATGATAAAGTTTAACTTATAAATTAAGCACAGTAGAAGATTAACAATAACTAATAACACAATGGAACAATAACAACAATATGCAGTTAACCCTCGAACAACATGGTTTGAACCGTGTGGGTCCACTCATACATGGATGTCTTTTGGTAAATATACGAGTACAGTTGGCCCTCTGTTATCTTCAGGTTTCGCATCCATGGATTCAACCAACTGCAGATTGAAAACAGTATTTTCAATCCATGGTTGGGAATCTGTGGCTGTGGAAGACTGACTGTATGCATTGTTGTACAGCACTTGGATTCAAGTATCCAAGGATTTTGGTATGCCACACAGGGAGGGGAGGTGCCTGGAAGCAATCCCCAGGGCATACTGAGAGATGACTGCAGTTAAGTTTTTGGGGACTCAAATGTTACACACAGAATTCTGACAGTGCAGGGGTTGGGGGGAGGGTCAATGCCCTTAACCTAAGGGTAAACTACTCTGATTAAGTTATGTGAATGTGGCCACTCATCTCAGGGTATCCCGTGCTGAAGTCCTCATATAGGCCTGATGCTTTCTGACGCAACACATTTTCTGCTCATGTTTTCCACCCACAAATGTAATGCTTTTTCCATCATTTAACTAGGCACTTATATCACACACTGTGGCTCTAACTCTTGCAGTTTGAGGTGTGACAACAAAACTAGCACAAATTTCTTTTTCCTTCTTCACAATTTCAGGGATACAAGATTCATTCTTACCACAGATCTTAGCAACCTCAGGATATGATTTTTTTTTTTCTTAATAAAGTGAGAACTTTCACCTTTTCACTTCAAGGAAACACTTTATGGCTTCTCTTCACCATATCCAAATTGTTAGTTGCATCACTACTCAAGCTTTGGAGCCATTATTTAGTAAAATAGGATGACTTGAACACAAACCCTGAGATAACTAGACAGCTGATCTGATAACCAAGATGATTACTAAGTGATTAAGGGCAGGTGATATATACAGTGTGGACCTGCTGGACAAAGGCATGATTCTTGTTCTGGGTGGAATAGAGCAGGATTTCATCACACTACTCAGAACAGTGCACAATTTATTATTCATGAATTATTTATTTCTGGAATTTTCCATTTAATATTTTTAGATGACAGTTGACTGCAGGTAACGGGGGACTACTGTACCTCCATTTCTACTTCCATTTCTGACTCCTACTCCAACAACACCCAAAATGGTCTCCTTGCCTTCAACCAAACTGTGCTCCATGCCACCACCCCAGTGCTTTTGGAGGTCTTTCCAGGACAAACCTGTCTCTTTCTCCTGCTTCAAACCCTTTATCTTGCTGCTTCAGGATAAAGTATGAATTCCTTGTCTTGGAGTACAGGGTCTCCTGGGAGCCAGCTGGCCCATTTGCCTTGCCCCACCCCAACAAATGACTGAGAAGAGTGATTTGGGGTATTCTTGGAAGGGTTTACTCCAAAATCTACAGATTTTTCATCTGATCTCAGCAGAAAACCCTAGTATAAAAATAAAGCAGGTGGTTTATAGTTGATGCCCTTACCAGGCTGTTCAACAAGGCTTCTGCTCAGACATTGTCCAAGAAATAAAGACCTTTGCCCTTTGACAACCTCCACCTATCTAGTAAAGAAATAAAGATACACAAGGCTAGATTTGGCAAAAATAATTAGTCTGGAAGTTTGCCAAGGGGAACCCTATTCATTCCTGTGAGACTGCTCTCCCCCTTTCTACTCCCTCTTTCTGCCTTAGAACCTTCCTGCTTTCTGTTCTAACCCCTCCTTGCCATCTTAACAGGGATTTCATTTTAACAGCAACTGGAACTCAGTCACTACACTGTACATTTGTATGTTAAACCTTTTACCTTACATAAAGGAAAAATAAAGGACTTGGGTGCTAGTCAAAAAATGTTAAGTTCTGGCCAGTGAGAGGGGAGGTGGTATAATTTTAGTCTGGTGTCTTCTTCTTGTCTCTACAACACTCTGACCACAAGCACTAGTCAAAACATATGCTCACTGAGCCTACTCCCTTCTGACTTCCATCCCCTTTTTTCCAGGTCCACAGATGCTGAACTCAGCTCATCTATAACACTCTGCTCTAACAGTCTTGCATCTGAAGAACTCAGAGCCCATTTTCTCAGGGCCTTCTGTCCTCCACAACCATCCCAGGCTTCAGCTCCAGCCAGACCACAGTGCAGTGAACATGCTATTCTCTGGACAGCATGACCAGCGCACAGACCCAGAACCTCTTTCTCTGGTAAACAACAATGCAAGGCAGACAGGGAAGAAGTGCTGGCCACACAAAGTCATAGCAGCCCATCCTGCGCATGAGGCCAAGGGAGTGTGGAGAAGGCAGGCCAATTCTCAGAGAGCAACATGCAGGTAACTTGAGCTCGCCAATGTATGCCTGGGTGAATGGGTAACAATCAAACACTGTCCATCTGGCAAACTAATGGTGGCTGAACTAGTACAGAATTACGGATACAAAAAAATGAAAATGGAAGAACATATAAATAAATTTTCACCTGCTATGCAATAAGGCTAATCAGACTCTTTTAGATAAATTACTTAATATTAGTATTAAATTACCAATCAGCGTAATAGCCATTATAAAGGTATGTAATAATGCACCTCAGATTTTTGCAAGATTTATCAAAAAATACAACAGTAAACTTTGTACATGTAACAATTAGCTGCTACAATGTAAAAGAAAAAAAAGGGGTGAGGTGGACACACCATTTTACTAGGTCATTGTTTTCTTTGTATTTTCCATAATTGATTTTCTACAGATTATCAGACAAAAAGTAACTTCAGAATTTTAATCTTCTCTATTATTAAAGAAATAATGGTATGATTCCCTGTATAATGGATAATGAGTCAGCTAACTCATGGCATCTCTTTTCTATCAATAGTCTCAATAATAACGGTAGGAAAAATGATAAAGAAATTCTTACCAGACACTCTTGGAGGGCAAGCTCAGTTAAATTCATGAACTGTCATTACATACCAGATCTGTCCTTTAGTCCTCCAGCCCTCTGGGGTCAGTATTACAATTTCCTGGCTGCAGTTCACTGAACAAAGGTTCTAGGAGGTGAAGTACTTTTTCAAAGTCACACTGCCAGTGTATGAAAGAACTAAAACTCAGGATCACCAGACTGAAAATCTGTGCTTTTCCTATAGTCACTCATCCAAGAGCATGAATGAACACCTGAGTGCCATGTGCCCTTAGGAGACAAGGTGCTGGTCACCTGCCATGGGCTGGCACTGTGGAAAGCCATCTGCCCACAGAGCATTTCATCTTCAAAGAAAAGCTTGATTGGATGTTTTTCAGGTAAGAAAAATTAAAATTCAAAGAGAGGATATGTAACTTGTCCAACAAACTAGTAGGTAAAATGAAGACTATTTAAATCTCAGTTTGTCTGGTTCCAAAATTCCTGTTCTTCCCACTGCCCCATTCATTGTCTGTACATTTTGTCCTTTGGCCTGTTAAAGTGAGAGCCACAAGGGGATGACAGGCAAATCATCTACATCTCCTGGATGCCTCTTTTCTTCCTTAACATCACAATATCTGCTGCTGCTCCTACATCAACTGCTATACCTAATACCCACGGCCAGATTTCAAAGAGACCCAGATCTAATTCTAGGCTTGATACCAACCTGCTGGATGAACTTCATGGAAGAAGTTTAACCTCTGGGCCCATGAAGCTGTGGGTCTTGAAAAAGCCTTATGCTCAGTGGCTTCCTGATACACCTTTCATCATTCCCTTAAAGAGCCAAGCCTTTCCTGACCATCACCAGCAACTTCCTTCCTCAGTCACAGATCAGGCACAACCTCCAGGTCTGGGCTCAGCAGCTTTTGTGCTCCTGTACACACCAAGATCCCAGGCCAGGGCCAGGGAATCCTGGAAGCCTGCTAGTCCCAAAGGCAGGCTTTTAAATGAGTAGCATATTTCACAACACAAACAGCCCATCAGTTCCAATCCACAGTAGTTAAAGTCAGCCAAAAAGGTTCTCTGGGATGCTATAATGCTGGCTCAAAGGTCAAGTGACATAGGGCCCTCGGCCAGGAGGACAGCTGCTAAATCCTAAACATACAAAGGATAACGGCTCTAAGATTGCACCTTCATCTTTCCAAGTCCACTAACATGTAAATGTGGTTGGGAGGGGAAGGGGTAGAAAACTAACAGCTGATCGAAATCACTCTACAAACCCAGGAAGTTGAGGCCTCGCTTTCCTTTCTGTCAACACAGCCAAAGAAGAAGGAAATGTAGCTGAGCAGGGCTGGGAGAGGAGAGGCCAGGAAGAGGGAAAAACACCCTGAATTTTATAACATCCCATCTTCTAGGTAGCTAAACTTTAACCATTATTAATCACAAAACAGTAAAACCACGATTTCTGAGATGGCTGCCTGCCATTTTCCCCTTAGCCCCACACCACTCAATACCATCTTAATTATATTCCTAAGGGGTAATCAGTTCTTAGAGGAATAAAATCAACATGAAATAACTCAAGTTCTAGAAAGTTTATGAAGGAAAGTGTGTGAGTTACTTCTGCCCTAGGACCACGGTCAATGACACACCAGCTACTTTTTGTGGGCTTTCTGAGCCCATTTCAGGTCCCACTGAGTTTAAAATTAACAATAAATTATATTAAAATCTATGCCTACTCAATGCTGGCCTTACTGTGTATGTTACCACAGAAACTTACAGAACCAGCTTCCCCTCTCCAATTCTGAAAAAAAGAATTCAAAATTAAGAGGCAAATTCACTTTATTGGTAAGCCCACACAAGATTATGGGACTTTTAATAATTTTCCTTGTCATTTCTGGAGAAAGGGAAGAAAGGTAAAATCCACTAACAGGAACTAAAACATTTAATTTAAAAGGAATCCCAAGTAAATAAAAAACAGGAACAGGGTGCAACATCAGGTTCATGTTCAAATTCTTTCCTTTCCCCCTAACCTCTACATATTTTATCTGTAAAAGAGATGATTCTCTGCTCTTTGCTTTATAATTTTAAAACACTTACTGTCCCACTCAAATCAATGTAAATGTACTCTTCAACATATTTCTGAAATAAAGCTATTTAAAGGGGTTAAATTTTTAAAAGTTATGGTAGTCTTAAGAAAAGGAAAAAAAGTACCTTCAATCACACTAAAACCATTTCAATTTGTTCTCGATGTGACTGGAACAAGCACTCGGAGACATAGTGCTCATGGGTATGTGTCTCACCAGAGTCCTGGAGGCAGTGATCAGCTGTCTGTGATACACACGGAGTGGCCCTTGGGGACAATAGGGGATGCGTGAGCCAGCAGACCAGCTCCTTTCTTCACCTGGCCTTCTTAAACAAGGGTTTCTCTGCAGTAGTACCAGCTGCCATAAGCTTAACTTCTGCTCTTCTTTCCTATAACCAACACACAGTCTGAAAAACCATCCCCACTGCCATCAAAAAGGGGGACAGGAAAAAAGAAGGGTGGGCTTTTCAGTCAAGAAGTGATAGCCTACCAGTCACGTTTACACAGCCCTTTACCCCAGACTCAAAACCATATCATCACAAAATCTCTCACAAACAGAAGAAAACAGAAAAACTATGAATATAATCCCCAAACATACCACCTACCAAACTGTTCTGTGTAATCACAATGATCAAAATCTACAATATGCCACACAGACATTTCAAATGATAAGGAAGAAATATTTTTAAAAAATGTTTTGAATACAAAGTACATTAAAAAAGCAGAGACCAAGCCAAATAAGCCTTTCCTATTTCTGATCTTGGTCCACAAACACATTGTAAAGGTGGGTCCCTGGTCCCACTCCACTCCCAGGGGGTCTCCTGCAGGGACACCCACAAAGGCCTGTGGAGCTGCAGGAGGAGGAGTAAGGACAAGTCCCAGCATTGCAGTCAACCATCTTCCACACGCCATCTAGGGCTGTGCTGGGGCTACAGGAAATGCCTTCAACACTGGTTAAGATAACCCTCATGCCAGGAAACACCTTGAGTACCAAAAGAATGTAAGGCAGCAGGAGACAGGAGGTATGACAGGATTTCATGACAGGGACACACTGCTACTAGAGGCAGCACTGGGTCTTCAGTGGGGTGAGGAGCAGCTAAACAAAGGGGAGTGAGAGTAACTGTCCTGATAGGTAGTCACAGTGATTCCCTAGACCAAAGCAGAACAGAACAGGAAAGGATCAGTGCAGAGAACAGTGGGCAATGTGGCTGGATTTCATGTGAAAATAAATATGTATACAATTTACTGTTTATTCATTTAACAGTATCTCACTCTTGCTTTAAAAAAAGTAGCATCTCCCAGTTCATTAGCTTTCAAATTATCTTGACTGCAACCTATAATTAAAAATGCATTTAAACCCACCACCCAATGCACACATAACACACATTTTAATCAAAATAAGGGTTTCTAAAACTTCCATGAACACCCTCCTTATATACATGTGATACACTGTATTTTCTACTTGGTTAAAAGAAAGATGGCAGTCTTGACCAGCAACACTGACTGTACTCCCACCAATGGACTACACCCCACAGCTGGAGAAACACAGGTCTACTCTGTTGTTTTATGAAAAGCAGACAAAAATTGAGGGCAAGAGATTGTAAACCTAATATTAAATAAAAATTATACTTTCTGAATAGAGTACCTTACACAATGTCAAGCAGACTTTTTCAAAGAGGGTCCTGAAGGAAAAAAGAATAGGGAGAAAGGAACACATACTCACAATCAACAAATCATTTTCTGAGCCATAACTCTTTGAGTTACTTCTGTTTTTATCTGTTGCTTCATTTTTAGCTTCTACACGAATTCCGGAACACTGAACATTTGTGCAACACTAAAGTTTTCATGTCACAAACTGATTTATTTAATTTTGCCAGATTTCCAAATATAAATCAGTTCCTTTCACATACTATGAAAAACAAAAGCAGCAACCTCCAAACATGGCTGCTTAACATGCTTAAAATCAACTGCTGGATTTGGTTTTAAAATATCAAGCTGCGCCTCATCCCAGATTAATAAATGCAACTCTGGAAAAGGCTGAATTTTTAAAAATCTCCCCAGTGCGATGACGATGTTCTCTACTTTGACAGGTTTTGGGTTACAGCAGAGTTTGTGATATCTTCTACAAACTCAACACTCATTAAGATTTGTGGAATTAATTACATGTAAATTTTCCTTTAAAAAAAATCTGTAAAGTAAATACTGCCCTCCATTTAATGACATGTAAACTGAAATGTTCTGGGGTAAAAGATACTAATTTCAGCAACTTATTTTGAAAGACCTTTAAAAAGACCTACACACAGGTAATCTTGTTTTATTGCACTTTGCAGATACTGCATTTTTTACAAATTGAAGGCAACACCATCCACCAGGCAAGAAACAGCAACTCACTGAAGGCTTGGGTGACAGCATTTCTTAACAATAAAGCATTTTTAATGAAGGTATGTTCATTATTTCTATACATATAATGCTATGCACACTTACAGATTACAGAGTAGTGTAAAGAGAACTTTTATATTCACTGGGAAACCAAACAATTCCTGTGACTCACTTTACTGTGGTGTCCACAAACTGAACCTATATTATCTCCAATGCATATCTGTACTGTATGATTCCAACAATGGTATCTGGTAGTCAGGGGAGGAGGGGAATGGAAGAATGAAAAGGTGGAGCACAGAGGATTTTTAGGGCAGTGAAACTACTCTGTATGATACTCTAATGGCAGATACATGTCATCATACATTTGTCCAAAGCCACACAATGCATAACACCAACAGTGAACCTTAATGAAAACTATGGACTTTGGGTGATAGTGACGTGTCACTGTAGTTTTTTTTCATCAGTTATAACAAATGTACCATGCTGGTGGAGGATGTTGATAATAGGGGAGGCTATGCATGGGGATAGGTGTTATATGGGAAATTTCTGTACCTTATTTTTATTTTTTTAAGATTTTAATTATTTACTTTTAGAGAGGGGGAAGTGAGGGAGAAAGAAAGGGAGAGAAACATCAATGTGTGAGAGATACATCAAATGGCTGTCTTTCGCACGTCCCTAAGTGGGAACTTGGACCACAACTACATGTGCCCTGAGCTGGGAACTGAACCGCTGATCTTCACAGGCCTGTGCTCAATCCACTGAGCCACACCAGCCAGAGCTCTGTACCTTATTTTTAATATATCTGCAAACCTAAACAACTCTAAGAAAATTAAGTCTTTAAAAAAAATAGGATGGAGGGAAAATCAAGATGGCGGAGGAGTAAGTGCAAGTCACACAGACCTCTTCCCAGGACCAATCTGGAATTACAACTAAATTGTGGAGAAATCACCTGGAACAAACAACTGAACAATAGCAACAGAGGAGCCTTACAACCTTGGACAGACAAAAAAATCAGCTTTAACACAACCTATCTGGTAAAGAGTGTGGTATAGACTCAAGAAGGTAGGCGGGGCGCCCACAGGCAGCAACACCAGAAGGATACTGAAACGGCCAGTTGGATCCCCCTGAGCTGGTTCTAAACCATAAGCGGGGATCTCCAGCCTACAGCACCAGAAGAATGCAAAGAGTACACAGAGGAGAGCCAGATGCGAAAAGTGGCAGGGTTGCTCTCTGCCAAGAACAGGCAGCTGGAGACGCAAAGAGCCTTTAAGGGCCAATGCATAATTTTTATTTGCAGCTACTTACCCTGGGCTCTGGCAAAGGCAGGGCAGGGTGGGTTGGAGATGCCTGAGGAGAGACTGGGGAAGGAGGCTTTTGGCAAAGAACTGAGGGAATACCAGGTGGGATACCGGTGCTGACTCATCCCCCATGCGGCAGCAGTCGTCTTTCTCAGGCAGACCACTCCCATGAGCAGGAGCAGGATGCCAGGACCCAATAGCCCCGCCCCCCGGAGGGACTTCTGCCCCGCCCTGTCCAAGCCAGCCTGCTGAGTGCAGAATGACTAGATTAACAGCTAAAGAAGACAGCCACAGACAGTAGATTCCTGGAATTCTTTAACACACTGCCTAAAGTCAGACAGGGTCAACATCTGACATCATCAGAGGCAGATCGAGAAGAAAAAACAGTGGTGTCCTACCATAGAAGTGCACACCACAAAGTCAGTATATCAAGTCAGATCAATTTAAGAACCAGAAGCAAACAAGGAGTCTCACAAATAATGGGAAGACAAAGAAACACCTCTCAATGGAAGGGGAAGGAGGAATCCCCACAAAGAGAAAGAAATGAAATAGAGGCAAGTAAACTATCAGATATTGAGTTCAAAACAATGGTTCTAAGGAAGCTCAATGAGCTCAGTGAACTCAGAGAGAAATACAAAAAACTACAGAGAAACTACGAGGAACTTACTGAAAACTATATAAACATGAAAAAGGACACAGAAACCATCAATTAGAGACAAGAGGATATAAAGAATACAATTTCTGAATAGAAGAACACAGTAGAAGGAATCAAAAGCAGGCTAGATGAAGCAGAGGACAGAATAAGCAAGCTGGAGGACAAGGTAGAAAAAAGCTCCCTGAAAGAGCAAGAAAATGAAAACATACTCAAAGAGACTGAAGAGGTATTTAGGGAAACGCAGGACAACCTGAAACGTAATAATATCCATATAATAGGGATACCAGAAGGAGAAGAGGAGGAGCAAGGGATAGAGAACCTGTTTGAAAAAGTCATGATGGAAAACTTCCCTAACTGGAGGAGAGAAAAAGTCACTTAAGTCCAGGAAGCACAGAGGGCAGAGGGTCCCATTCAAGAGGAACCCAATGAGGCCCATTTCAAGACACATCATTATTAAAATGGCAAATAGCAAAGACAAACAGAGAATACAAAAGGCAGCAAGGGAGAAACAGGTAGTAACATATAAGGGAGCCTCGATATGGCTAGCAGCTGACTTCTCAACAGAAACACTACAAGCCAAAAGGAAATGGTAAGAAATATTCCAAGTCATGAAAAGCAAAGGCCTGCAACCAAGACTGTTCTACCCAGCAAGGCTCTCAATTAAAATGGAAGGCAAAATAAGGAATTTCACAAACAAAAGAAGGCTAAAATACACCTCCACAAAAACCAGCACTGCAAAAAATGTTAAAGGGACTGCTTTAAGAAGATAAAGAAGAAGAAGAAGAAAAAGAGCCTATGAATACCCAGTTCATTTCACAGTCACCAATACTTGATATTACCAATATTTTTAATTCTTATTAATCTGATTTTGACAATGATGTGTTATTTTAATTGTTCCTTTATTATTTGTTGAAACTAAACCTGTTTTTGTATATTCCTTGCCTATTTCTCTTATTTTTAAAAAGCTTTAAATGACTTTTTGGTATTCTTTATCCATTTTTTTGATTACATGTTTGTACAATTTTTTTCTGTTAAAAAAAACTACTAACCCTGTTTCAGATGTATTGCAAATACTTTCTTATTCTATTATTTGTCCTTTAACTTTTCTTATATGTATATTACTATATAGTTTTAAATGTTTAATATAGTCATATTGTCAATATTTTACTTTATAGCTTCTGGGTTTGAATATTTTACTTCAAGGTAAGAAAAACATTATTTTGTATTTTCTCCTAAAACTCCTTAGATTTTATATATTGATTTTTAATTCACCTGAATATTTTTTGTATAATGTGTGAAATAGGGCTCTATATTTGTTTTATTTCAAGTAATAGTGATCTATGCACCTTACGTGTTGAATAAGCCTTATTTTCCCTATTGATTAGAAATATCAATAGAATCATATATTACACTGTTAGACAGATACATACATTTGTTTCTAGAATGCCCATTTTATTTCATTGCTCTCCTTTATTATTTTTGTGCTGATGTCATGTTGTCTTAATTACTCAGACTTTATAATGGATTTAAATTTTATAATATTTTATAATCGATTTTGAAATTTAGAAAATAAAATCAATCTCCACTTTAAAAAACAAAAAAAGAAAGGGACTCCCACCTTTTGCAACAACATGGATGGAACTGGAAAATATTATGCTAAGTGAAATAAGCCAGTTGGTGAAAGACATATCATATGATCTCACATGTTAAGTGGAATCTATTCAACAAAATAAACTTATGAACAAAATAAACCACAGGCATGGAAACATGGAGCTGACTGAAAGTGACCAGAGGGGATCAGGATGGAGGACAATGGTGGTAAGAAGGGGAAGGGACTAGACAAAGAACATGTATGAATGACCCACGGACATGGACAACAGAGTGGGAATTGACTGTGGGAGAGGAGGGTGGGTTGGGATGAGTGGGGGAGGGCTACAGGGGAAAAACTGAGACAACTGTGATAGAATAAACATGATTTAAAAATTTAAAAAAAAATAGGATGGACTGATGAATGTATATGTGAAAAAAACAATTATAATAAAATAATTATAAAACCTAGGAGATGGATGTATATGGGTTTTCTTTTTATACTTTTAACTTTTCTCTAGGCTTAAAATTTTTCATAATGACATTTGGAAGGAAAGCTCCCCAGGCAATTGTAATAACAAAGATATTACCTCAAAGTGAGGTCCCCAGAGAAGCAGCTTCCACAGCACCCAGCAACTTGTTGTAAAGGCAGCTTCTCAGTCCTAGGCCTACTATAGCAGAACCTGTGAGGCGGGTCCCAGCAAACCATCTAACAAGTGCCCCAAGGGAGGGAACCATGGATGGAGACTCTGCTAGCATGCTCCAGAGAAATATGCTATGCAGTCTGGATTGAAACCCCAATGATGTTCCAGACTAGGACATCAGGAGATGATTTGGGCTATAGTGTTAGGCTTACCAACTCTTGTGTTTCCTGAGTTATTTCATGAGAGCAAGTTGAATTTGACCATCTCCTAGCTCTTTGCTCCACATATTTCCTACATGGAGTCCTCAATGTGCATCTCATGTGGTCTCACCACTGCCTTTCTGTTTTACAATTTTCAATGTAAGAGCTAACAGCCAAATCAACAAACAAGTGTCTCTCCTATTTCTCTTTCATTATATATTCATCTGTACTTGCAGAAGAAAAAGTTATAGTCTAAAACACAGGCTATTTATATGGTAAGTTATGTCCAACAAAAATAGTTTTTATTTCAGATAAAATTGGCCTTATCTTTATGGAGTGCCTCAGTTACAATCTAAAGACAATTTCATTGACTGTAAGTTCTTTATACTTCTAATATTTTGAGACAATACAATTTGTTGAAATAATATTTTGTATAAACTCTCATAGGACCTTCAAAACATATTCCATTCAGTTTTAAGGAAATAAATTATTTTCTTTTTGAAAATGATAGTAACAGGAATAAATGCTACATTTTCTAGCTGTTCATGTTTCTCTAGATCATCTAGAGAATGCTATTCACACATACATAATGAAAAAATTATGAGAGGGCAGAAGTGAATTCCTCTTCTCTCTCAAAAAAAGCAATCATGCCAACCAAAACCAAGACTATTACGCTCTTTCCTATGAAGTTTAAGGAATCTGTTCTATAATCCTATCCACTAAAGCCCTTAAGCTCCAAAATAAAGTTACTTATGTTCTAAGTAAAACTTGAAGCCTTGATGATGACATATAGAAAGTGTCACGTAGGCTAACTACGGAATGGAAAACTGAACAAAAGACTTTCTGCTACAACCACTGAAGACCCATGATTAATTCCAAGATGACTAGCTGATATTTAACTAAAACTAATGGATTTCAACAATAAAATCAATACTAAAATACTGGAGGAATGGCTCATAAATTAGCTAATTACTGGTATTTCTGTGTGACAGAGCAATCCTATCTGTAGTACCTATGTAACCCACAACAAACCACATAACTTGTGGCAGAATGTGATGTTACATCAGGTTTTAAACTCCACATAGATTCAAAAGCAGTTTTCCTGATAATTCCTCTAAATTCTCAAGTTACCAGAAATGTTCAAGCCCAAAGGCCCCTTTATAATTCTAAATCCTCACTCAAAGATAATAAAGCAGTTTTAAAACTCTTAAAATTTGCAACTCTCTAGCATATAAACCAATTTGGTCAATTTATCTTGGTAGTTAAAGCGTAAGAGACAAAATGGCTAAACGAGTTATCCCAATTTAGAGTCCAAGTTAATTCTAGCACGTACATCCAAACTTGAGGAAGTTATAAAGTTAAACATGACAGGCCAAGGCTTTCATACATGGGTCAGTGGACCTTCAATAGACTCATCAAGACACTTAGCTTTTTTCCAGACTTCTACCAATAGGAACACAAGGTGGCCACAATGAAATAGGCTTTAAGACTGAAAAAGATGGAATCTACACTAGGAACTAGCATGTCCCACAGAATGCTGAATGCCATATGTGAACATCAAGGTACCCCGGCTCCTCCCCAAATCATCAACTGCAAATGCCACCCACCAGAGTCTTCCTTTCATACACAATAGTGTTGAGAGGCTGAATTTGACACAGGAGCATTGTATGAGAAAATGTCTCTTTTTATGTTTTCTTGCAGACTGGAAGCCAAAATGATGCTGAGCAGTTTTGTCATCATCATTACACTAGTAACACACCCAGCAGCTCTAGTATGCTCGCACAGTGGTGCAGGCTCAAAGGTTTTGGTTATCCAAGTAAGTGTCAAATGAGATAAGCATGGTGCACATCTTACCATTTACCTTTTGAAACTACAAACTAAACAAAACAGGCAAAAGGGAATGGTTTCAAGAAGTAAAATATTTTTTCCTTACCTTTTTAGTCTGGAAAACATCAAACACACCACAAAAGTAGAGTGCAGGCCTGTGCCTCCATCACTAGCTTTAGCAATTATCAACACATAGCCTATCTTGTTCCATCTTTACTACTCACCTCTCCCCGGCACTGGACTATTTTGAAATAAATCCCAGACATGTATCATTTCATATGCAAATACTTCACTATTTATAAGAAGGAAATGCTTCTGAAACTAGTATTTCCCAAAGCTGACTGCACAGTCAACTGAAGAGCTTTTAAAAAAAAAATAGCCATTTCAGGAAGTATGGGTAGCATAAGGGCATCAGTTTGTTTTGTCTCTTGAGGTAAATCTTGCACAGCTGGGAGAGAGCTAGCCCTTAAATTCCATCCAAAGCCAGAGGTGTCCAACCTGTGGCCCACAGGCCATGTGTGTCCCAAGATGGCTATGAATGTGGCCCAACACAAAACCGTGTATTTACTTAAAACATTATGCGATTTTTTTTATTACATGTCACAATGTATTTAATGTGCAGCCCAAGACAATTCTTCTTCCAATGTGGCCCAGAGAGGCCAAAATGTTGGACACCCCTGATTCTAGAACCAAAGCTGACTTTGGTTTCATTCACTCCAAAGAGAAAATCATCTGAAAAATGGGGAAAATATGGCAAAAAATACCAAATCAAGAAACTAATTTAAACCCAAAACACTGTCTGGGGACATCCTATGAGTGGAACCTGGTGCCCTATAAGTTTCAATCACCTTTTAATGAATCCCTATACTAGGGATTCAGCCATTTAGAAATTTATTTATTTTTTAAAAGACTTTATTTATTTCTTTTTAGACAGAGGGGAAGAAGGGGAGAAAGAGAGGAAGGGGAAAATCTTTGTGAGAGAGAAACATCACTCCGGCTGCCTACCATATGCACCCGGACTCAGCAACTGAGAATGTGCCCTGACCAGGAATTGAACTGGCGACCTTTCGTCTTGCAGGATGACCCCCAACCAACTGAGCCACATCAGTCTGAGCAAAACTCAAAATTTTAGAGATAAATAGGCCCACACTGGCCCACCCTTTGCTCTTCTAGAAAAGAAATGAGGTTCAAAGAATGAAATGACCAGCTCAAGATAACTAATCCTACTACTGCAGCAATGAAGGAAATCCCTCCTGGTCCCTTCAGGCTCTGTCACTCATGTCCTCATGGCTCTGCCTGTTATCCTACCTGTATCCAAGCCTGGCAAGCCAGTATTATTACTGCACACTGGTTGGAGAGCACAAACATGGGGTACATTCCTATGCACCACCATTTTTAAATAGGCCATTATCAATTTGGAACACATCCACAGGTATCATGTCAAACAGAGTGTCAAACACAAAAAGAACACTGAAAGAACTGAAGATGCACAGCAGTCTAAAGCTAAGAAGCCTCAGGGAACATGAATGAGGTCTTCCTTACCTGGCTAGTCACCACTCAGGACAGAAGCTGCTGGGAAAAGAATGTCAGCTGACATTTCTAACTGTGAGTACTGTGAATAATGATGACCATGAGTTCCTGTTCATATGAGTTTGCAAGAGACATGACAAAGAACTAGCCCAAGATGCTGTGCTGTGGGAGGGCTCCCTGAATGTGGGCAGGAGGAAGCACAGACTAGTGAACCTGTAAGCTCCTTCTCCAATTCCACGATCAAGCACTCACTTAATCCCATCAGGCCAATTTATGGTTTCTTTTCAACTTTGTGGAGAGAACAATACAGGCTGGCAACAAAGAACTTAAAAATTAGAAGTTAATGATTTAAACCTACAAAAGATCACTTTTAAGTTTCTTAATATGAAACCTACAACCTCTATTCACCAGGTTTCTGGCCCTGGGTCTCAGCTATAGCAAGCACACAAGCTACACAAGGGTAGAGGCTTTCTTAAGCCTAACTCCACAGGGGGTCGGGGGGAGATGATTCTAAGAGTTTTCCAGAGGTTGTGCAAAAACACAATATAATCTGCTTTATTCACCTCTGTGCTTAACTAAAACCTATTTTTCTTGCCTTTACTGTATACAACTACACATCTTCAGCAATGGTCTCCTACGTTTACTGTAAGTATTTACAAGAAAATGTCACTAGTGTATTGGGGATACAAAATGTTTTCACAGTGTTTTATGAAAAAAACATTAGGGGAAACATCCTCAGAAAAGATGCTGAAAACTCCTGCTACACACAGTGTCTGTGTGATGCACACAAGGCCAACTCAACTATGTGTGATTCTGCAGGACAGGAGACCATGAGTAAGGAAAAGATGATTCTGAAACCCTTTTAGTCCTTAGTCGCAACAGATTCTTTCACCAAAAACAACTGATGTACCCCTTATGAAATATCCTCTAATCAAGTTACACATAAAGTTGTACCTATGAGAAGTCTTTTACAAACCATGAAAATTAACAACAAACTTCCCAAAGGAAGAACCTCCAACGTAATGCCTAGTTGAAAACTTTAAAAGTCAGAAAATTGTTAGTAATTCATAACCTTTCCATTCAGGGGATGATTGTAAAAATAAAAGGAAAAAAAGGAGACCAATTTACCTTTTTTGCTCAAATGTAGAAATAATTAAGAAAGCAAATTTCCACAATCAACTAACCCTGTATTCCCAAAACAGAGTTATTATAAATCAAGGTAAAAGGAACAAAAGTAAGGAAAGAATAAGATGCAAAGGATTTCCAAATTCAGCACCTGGCAATCACAGGGCAGAAACTGACCAACAGCAGCAGACAAAGGGTACTGACCAAGCTCAGCAGTTCAAAAGCTCGAACTCATCAGAATAACCCAGGGAACTTTTCAAAACTTACTGCACAGGTGGCACCCCTGGGACAAACAAGTCTGAGTCTCTGGGGTTTTGGCACAGTTGCCAACTTTTGTTAAGCACCCCAGGTGATTGCGCTGTGCAAGCAAGACCAGGACTCACTGATTTAGGTTGAAGTTTAAAAGCTCCTCCACAAAGTGCACAACAGTTGAGTACATCTGCCCATGACTTCTCTTATCTCACTCTTGCTGTGAACTGCGGGCAGGAGCTTCAGGCCACAAGAAGGTCTCAATGAGGACCTGGGTTACCCAGTGCAGCAGGAGTTAAGAGAATGAAACACAGTAGAGAAGTTGTCATCAATGAAGGTGTACCTATTTATTGTCTTAATGACTCTTACTAGTTTTTGAGGGAAGAGGAGCAGAAGAAAGAGGGGCTCTGTCTGCTAGGTGTTGGCTGGGAAAAGGTTTACCTCAGCTTTATGAAAACTCTTGTACTCTATATGCCACAAACCACACACGCACGCACGTGCACACACACGCACACACACAGCAACACAGTGTCCTCAATCTCAACACACTAATCAAAATATCCCACATGCATACTACCTCCTGGGCCTTTTCCTCTGTGTCCAGTTAGCCACCCGCTAGTTCACAAAGTCTGGGCAACCTCCTCTCTGGAAATGGCTTTTTATACTAATCTAGAAGAAAACAATGCATGTCTCCAAAGCCAGTAAGAGTGGATTTTGGATTCTCGAGGCAGCTTTAGGGGGTTACCTTTATATCAAATGTCTCCCATGAAATATTGACAATTTCTAGTTTTTATTCTTTCATTAACCACAGAGCCTACTGACACATTCTACAATAGAAATTAAATTTCAAAGGCCTATTATAAAATGGGAATGTGATTTCTGTGATATTTAGATAACTGAGAGATTTGAATTCATGCTAGTAAAGTACATACGGAGTAGTGCTACAGGCAACAGCTAGAGCATAGAGTTTTTAAAGGACAAATTTTAAATGTGGTTTTTATTAATGTGATACAGAGAAAACACGAGCATTAAAAATGTCACTCTAAAAACTAGCCTGATGCAATAAACTATAGAATATGATAAAAATTGTGCCCAAACCAGAAACACAGCAATAATTCTACCTGCTTTCCAAATTAAAGCTTAAGACAGACAAATCTAGTAATTATTCCATATTAAGTAAACAGTAACAAAAGATTAGCTTAAATATCTGAATTTTCAGGGAATACAATCTAAAAGTCAAAGGGAAATGATAAACAGAACTATGTTTATTACAGTGCCTGCACGTAATAAGCACTCTGTAAAAGTATACTTTCTTTATATGAGTAAGATGAGAGAAAGCCAGAAGGTCAACAGATCAGTTTAGGCAAATATGTAAAAGTCCATTCGGCAGTCTACTATATAGCTGGTAAACACCTTAAGCCATTAGGACCCTCGACGTCTCTGGGTCCTTGGTGGTTCTTCTAGGCAAAATGAGGGAGGGTGAACTAGAGGCTCTCTAAAGTTCTTTCCAGACTATCACTGCAGGACTCCAGGACTTCAATATAAAAACCACTGACCTTATCCACTATCCTCCCCAAAAGACATACACTTAAAGTATAGCTGTAACATATATATCTCTGCCCAGAAAGAATTTTTTCCTTGTTTCTTTCTCAATAGTTCTTTAAATCTTCAAGCTCTTCCTACCTACATCCATTGGTCTCCCTTTTAGAACTTCCTTCTTCTCACAGGCTTTTGAATTTTCAATTCCAACAATGACACTTTCTACTACCTGTTTTCCTAGGGACAGCATGTAATCAAGAACTAAAAGCACATGGCTCCAAGTCTTTCCCAAGTTATCCAGCTGGTTATATTTATACCTGCCCATTTTTCCCCTCTCTCACTCTAAACAGTGTGAAAGGCCTGCCACTGTTTGGTCTGCAACACCACAATGATATCATCTATTTTTACCATAAACTCACTGCTTTGGCTCAGGCCCCAGACTCACTGTGACTGCCACACCCAGAAACCTTTATTCATTTATTCTCTGAAACACTTTTGTGCCCAGAAATGCACTACAAACTGAAATGGAATAGGAGAATCATAATCAGTTTCTTATTATGACTTTCAATGAGTCACTAAATCATCAGAGGGTGAGAGGGTAGCACTTCACTGCCCTACCTTCAGCCCAGAGAGACAGACAGACAGAAAGCACTAATGGTGCTGTGACCCTAGCCCTGCCCAGGCCGGAGTCCCTCAATGCTCACCATAACCTAAGGGGTTGGGTTGCATGATTTCTAACAACCTTCCCTGCATAAACATCCCATAATTCTCAGAGAGACTAGAATCCCAACTGAAGGTTATAGTCCATTCACAAAACTAACAACTTTGAAGGTAGAGATAACACTTTTTACACCACAAAAATAAAATCTTCACCCAAATAAACCATCCCCACAGCTGTGTTCCAATAAAATGTCTAAATCAGCTGCTAACCACCACTCCCTGTCCTAAACCACTTTGCCCACCTAGGTCCTTAGTATTCATAGGACCTTAGTATTCAGTGTGTGAAAGGGCTGTAGTTAGCATCAGAGGAGCTGATTAGTGATGCAGAATCTCAAGCCACATTTCAGACCTGTCGAATTAGAATCTGTATTTAAGTAAGCTCGCCAGAACTGATTCAAGTGCCCGTTTAAGTTTGAGAAGCACCAAACTAAGTACAGAAAAATAGGGGAATAGAAAGGTTTAAGGGCTGGTGACTGACTTCTGTCTTCCTTTGTCTCTCAATCCCATTAGCTCTCTCTTCCCATTGTCATCCAGGGCCCCAAACCCTCCTACCTTCTCTAGGCCTAGTCATATCTTGCCTATCAACTCAACCTGTCCATACCCTGGGAAACAGTCTGAGTAAATGGTTAAGCACTAAACTGAGAAGTCATGACTGAAAAGCCTTAAAATCTGTTTTCTTCACTGCTTACTACCTATGTGACAACAGGCAAATTACTTAACCTCTCTATGCACATGTAAAATAAGAATAAAAATGAAGAGCTATCTATAAAAGATCTCATAAAGTCAGTACAAGATAGCTATTATATTTTTTTAACACATTGACAATGTGCCCCTTCTTTTTACTAATTCAAATAAAGCATGTTGGTTCTAAAACTACCACAAATCTATCCAGCCTGCAGTGTCAGCACTTTTCTGTTTTATCTTCAACTCTCCATTTCCATCAATTTATATAATCACGTAACAACTAATCAGTCCTCACTGAGCTAAGCACATCTTGATTCTCTTCTAAACCCATAAAAATCATTGCAGAATGCCCCCAACTCAAAACAAATGGCTTCTGCAGTATACATGGCATACAGCAGACCCCCCCAGATGCTAACCCACTGAAACTGAAAATCACCCAGTGACGGAGCCCATACCAAGTTTTTTGTCAATGAGAGAAGCCCATGAATTTATAAAATAGCTAGTTAATTGAAGAGTCTGTTCTTTCCCTTACACATGAAGAAACTGAGTTATCTCTCATATGAGAGCCTTAACTTGCTTTATTCTTCCTAAGAACTGAAATTCACCTTCATACTTCATCTTCTGACACATAAATGGCAGGTACAATCTGGTTAGTTTACCTGTAGATAGATCTCATTTCCCCTTCATAATCAACATTTCTGGGAAGGAAATAAACTTCACTTACTCTCCTAAACAACCAATGAGAAGCCTGCAAACTGAAATCTGGGTATGCATGACTTCCTCTGGCAGTCCCATTCTCATTTCCTATGGAGCTAAGAAAAGCAGGTCTGGTGTTGCCATACATGAGTTGATGCATTTGAGCAACTAAAAACAACGCAATTTATGATTTACCATTTTGCTACTATCATCCTTTCCAAATAAATGGATGAAAAATCCTAACTTCTAGCTGTAAAACAGGACATGTGGTAACACTGCAATTAATGGTAATTAGACTTTGTAAAATGACGACATTAAAACAGATCAGCATTATAGCTCCATCTCAATCCATCAAAATGGAATTTTCCAAAATATCCAAAACCTTTTTAATGTTCCTTAATGAAGAAGTATAGGAAGAGAATGAGAAAACTGAGATAAGACAAAACAACAGGGAGCTTTTAAGAAGTCTGCCTGCCCACTACACTGACTGACCAGTGTGGCTCAGTTGGTTGGGCACTACCCTACAAACCGAAAGGTTGCCAGTTCCATTCCTGGTCAAGGCACATGCCTAAGTTGCAGATTCAGTCTCCAATAGGGGCACTTATTAGAGGCAACCAATTGATGTTTCCCTCTTGTGTTGATGTTTCTCTCCCTTTTTTCCCTCCCTCCCTCCCCTTCTCCCTAAAAATAAAAGTTTTTAAAAAGTTTGCCAGCCCTTCCACATGCAAGCCCCCTGTGATCTGATAGGTAACTACAGCAGCCGAGGGGTCTGAAAGAGGCCAGCAGATTATCACCATGCAGAGCCTGGTCCTCATCCAAACTGTTAACCCACGGAATCACAAGCAAATAAAATGATGGTTGTTTTAAGTCATTAAGTTTTGGGAGTGGTCTGTTAATGCAGCAAAAGCCAACTAAAAGAGGCATTTATCACCACCTGATATATTTATTTACTGTCTTAAACACCATGAAAGCAAAGACTGTCTTTTTTTCCAATTCTGTATCTCCATCACCTAGAATAGAATCTGTAGAATTTTTGTGTTGAATAAATGTACTATACATCTGAATAGAAGACCGTAAGTATTTCTTAGCTTTTAGGAAATAAAATTCTTAATTTATTAAGTTTATATAGCATTAGTGCTTTAGAGTATAAAGTTATTTTCCGTGTCTTCATTGTCTTTATGGTATTGGTATGAACTGAATTGTTTTTAACCTCCTCCAAATTTATGTCAAAGGCCTAACCTCTCTACACCTCAGAATGTGACAATATTTGGAAACAGGACCTTTAAAGAGGTAATTAGGCTAAAATGAGGGATGTTAAGTTGACTGGTATCCTTCTAAAAGGAGATCTGGACACATACAGAGACATCAGGGATGCACATACACAGAAGAAAGGCCATGTGAGGGCACGGCAAGACAGCAGCTGTCTGCAAGCTGAGGAGAAAGGCCTCAGGAGAAACTAAACCCACTGACATCCTCCTAGCCACTAGAACTGTGAGACAATTGCTGTTGTTTGAGCACCCAGTCTGTGGCATTTTGTTATGGCACATCAAGCAAACTACTACAGGTATGAAGTTCACATACATTTGTTCTTGTGGCCTTTTATCATTACCACATTCTCTTAAAAATAAAAAATTATTAAAAGATTCATAAAAGAAATGTTGAGTGGCAAGTAATTTTTTTAATTGACTTTTAGGGAATAGGTTTTAGTCTCATTTCTGTGACTAATGAACTATGTGATTTTGGAAGGGGTCTATAGCCTCTTCAGAACAAATCTTAGGCCCATTGTTTCACCAAAGTTTCAATCAAATAATCTTCAAGCCCTCTCCCAGCCCCAACATTCACGTGAGCAAACATGGAAATAATTACCAAAATGTGCAAATGAAGTCTGCAAATGATTTTATAAAGAGTTTTAATTTCCATTTTCATTCAGGGTTGGTTGATACCATTATTAAATATCATAGGGAGGAAGTTTTCCCATAGTTTGTTGATGAAAAGGAGGAAAGAAATTCTTAGGGTGAGTTATCAGATGGCTGCAGAATATATTTATTACACTCTTTTGGGGAAAGATAAGTTTTCTTGCTGTTTTCTTCAAAGAACCTCTTTTGAAATGTAAGACAATATATGAGATCTATCTTAAGTATAAAATGTTGCACAGGGATGGCATAATCTTCTCAGAGTTCATTTCTCAACAAAGGTTTCTTCACAAGCAGAAGAAAAGCACCTTCCTTCCTTCCCTCCCTATAATTTACTAGTCTCAACAAGTTGCTGGGATGAAATCTGTATTCTGGGTAGTTCCTGGTTTGCTGATATTTATAAACAAGTTAAATGAAAACTATATTTTGGGAGTTTAAGAATAATAAATGTTAAACTAAACCTGACAAGACTTGACTCTTTAGTGTTTACATAGCATCATCACATTTGTAAAGTACCTTAAAGTCACCATTATTCTTAAAGCAGCACTCTGGCCTGGGTTTGAGATTTATCTGTATTATATGAATGAGGTTCTTCAAAGATACTAAACAACCTACTCCTGTCTCAGGCCAGCTGAGTCTCAAGATTGTAAATAAAATGGAGAGAGCTCCTTGGGGATTTGTTATATGCGGTGGGGTCAGGGTGATGAGAGAAGAGGAACTTTTTCATTTATCGTTAAACTGGAATATTGAGTTAGCAAAGCACATTTTTCCTTAACATGAAATATTTCAAGCATGATACAGATTTTGGTTTAACAAAAATAAAAATTTTTGATGAATCAACTCTTGATGTCCAATGCAAACTATTCCTTTTCTTTTTTTTAATTTAATCTTTATGGTATTTTTCCCCATTACCATTTAGTCCCCTTATACTCCCCTCCCCCCAGAAATCACCATTATTGGCAAACTATTTCTTAGTGGTTCAGGGCCAGAGTCTTTAATCTTATCTCTCTATACTATTCTAATAATGATAGGTTTGTTATATGGGTATATAATTTGTACATATTATGGAACAGGCTTTTTACAGGGAAATTTTTATAAGAAATAAAAAACTAATCTAAGTAGAGTTATTTTGCATCTATATATCTTAGCTTCCAAATGGTTCCATTTCCTTAGATTTTTTTAATTTTTCCTCTTCTGTGCTATACGGTACTTAATTAATAGGGCCACTAAGATTATGAAAAAAATCAGTGATACCAAATTATTCTTTCATACATTTACAGATGGAAGAGGATTCAAAATATCTCTAGGTGCTTCCTAACAAATGGGTATTTGGTGGGAGAGGAGGGTTACTCTCTGTGTGATACAGACATATGTATGAATAGACATGAATGCAAAATAGTGAAGTTTTACTTGAGAGTAAAGTCCCAAGTCACAAACTTTTGGCAATTGCAAGAAACTTTCTTGAAAGTATGTGCTAGGGTCAGTCATTAGTAAAAATGCAAGGAAAAAAATAGGTTCTTTTGGAAATCAAAGTTGAAGGACTCATGCTTCCCAATTTCAAAACTCACTACAAAGCTACAGTAATCAAGACAGTGTTGTACAGGCACAGGCTAAACAAATATCAGTGGAATTGAATTAAGAGTTCAGAAACTTAAAAAAAAGAAAGGGTTCAGAAACCCTAACATTTAAGGTAAAGTGGTTTTCAATAAGTAGACCAAAACAACCGAATAGGAAAAGAATAGCCCTTTCAACAAATGGTGCTGGATATCCACATGCAAATGAATTATGCTGCACCTCTACTTCCTATTACATGCAAGAATTAATCAATTTATAATACAAGGTCTGTCCAGAGAATACCCAGCCTTGTAATATGAAAAACAGAGACATTTATTGATGAAGATACAAGGTACAAGATACAAAAAACACTGCACATAGGACAATGATGCCTCAGTCCCCTTCCAAGTATGCACCTTGGGACTTCACACAGTTCTCCCAATTGCCATCAGCGGCCCTGCCATATTTTCCTGAATCTCATAGATGGTCTGAAGCCACTCCCCTTTAAAAAGTGATTTTAGTTTTGGGAGAAGCCAGATTTCGCAGGGCACCAAATCTAGACTACAGTGGGGCTGAGTCACATGGGTGATTTGATGTTTTGCAAAAAACTCTGCAGGCGACGTGATGCATGAGCAAGCACATTGTTGTGATGAAGCTTCCAATCACCAGTTCCCCTTAGCTACTGACTCTGAATCATCCAAATAGTTTCCATGAAGGAATGTTCAAGCTTAATGTAAAATGTGAGGCAGCTCCATTGCTCTACTCATGCAGTCATTTTGAAGGTGATGGCCACACAGTACCCATGCTCACGCAACGACATCTACGGCCCCCACTGACTGGTACGCTGAAGTCATCATTGTTCATGCACTCACATTCCAGTCTACTCCCCTTAGCTGCCAGATTACATTGATGTCATGCAAACCATTCTCATTATATTAAAAATGGTTGGACTTTTTCTGGACAGACCTCATCAATCAAAGAACTAAATATAAGAGCTAAAATTATAAAAATTAAAATATAGGAGCAAATCTTCATGACCTTGGCTTAAGCAGTGTTTTCTTAGACAACACCAAAAGCACAAGCAACAAAAAAGAAGAAAAAAAAAAGCTAGAGTGGACTTTATCAAAATTGAAATCTTTTGTGCTTCAAAGTGCACCATTAAGAAAGTAAAAAGTTGCTCTGGCTGGGTAGCTCAGATGTTTAGAGCACTGTCCCATGTGTCAAGGTTTCAGGTTCAATCCCAGTCAAAGTACATACAATAAGCAACCAATGAATGCATAAATAAGTAGAACAACAATTCAATGTCTCCCCCCCTCAAATCAATAAATAGAAATTTCATTAAAAAGTAAAAAGTCAATCCAAAAAATGGGAGAGAAAAATCTGCAATTCATGCACCTGGTAAAGGACTTGTATTTGGAATACCTAAAGAAATCTTGCAACTCAAATTTAGGTAACATAATTTTAAAATGAGGCAAAGGATCTGAGTAACCATTTCTCCAAAGAAGATACTCAAATGGTCAACAGCATATGTAAAGATGCTAAACATCATCAGTCATCAGAGAAATGCAAATCAAAAACCACTAAAGGAGGATACCACCAGGATGGCTACAATCAAAAACAGAAAATCGTAAGTACTGGCAAGGATGTGGAGAAACTGAAACCTTCATATACTGCTGGTGAGAATGTAAAATGGTATAGATGCTCTGGAAAAGTCTAGCAGTTCCTCAAAAGGTTAAACATACAGCTACCAAGCAAGTCTACCCCTAGACATATATCTAAAAGAAATGAAAATATAGTCTACACTAAAACCGGTACAGAAATGTTCATACCAGAATTATTTCTAAGAGCCCAGAGTAGAAAAACCCATATGCCCATCAACTGAATAACAGATCAAATATAGTGTATCTATACAATAAAATATTATTCTGCAATAAAAAAATGAAATACCAATACATACTACAACATGGATGAATTCTGAAAACATTCTAGGTAGAATAAGCAGTCACAAAACACATATTGTTTGATTCCATTTATATGAAATGTCCAGAATCAGTAAATCTATAGAGACAGAAAGTACATTAGTGGTAGCCTAGGGACAGAGGAAAGGAAAGGGGAGGGGTGGTAACAGGATGACTAGGATATGGGATTTCCTTTTTAGAATGATGAATATGTTCTAAAATGCAGCTATGATTGCACAACTCTGTGTATATATTTAGAAGCCACTGAATCATAGACTTTAAGTTGGTAATAGTGTGATATTTGACTTACATCACAATAAAACATTTTAATGGCATTCTTAATATCCAAGGTTATTCTCCTCCTACTCTCCACTACTATCAAAAAGAGGAAGGGGCTGTTTTCACAATTTGTCTTATTGATGATGTCTCATAATGAGTGAATGGTAAATAGAGTGGACATACCACTGGACTTTTGCTTCTGTCCAAGATGGAGTTAACAGAGACTGAATTTACCTTTCCACTTGAAAATCAAAATAGACATATGCAAAAAGTTTTCAGGGAACTAGACACGAAACAATGAAGGTCACTGATCTCTGAAAGATATGAAACAAATGTGGTGAGCCACACTACTGTCTGGACTTACTCTCTTTACAAAGTTTGTGGGCATGGCACAGGGAAAGGAAACCCAAGCTTAGCTTGGCAGATTCCTTTAGCTGAGAAGCAACTGAGGCTGAAGGTAGATCAAGGCAGCTGGAGTTCCAGGTGACAGTATCAGAGACGAGGGCTGCACAAAAGAAGAAAGCTCTGCAGAGGAACAGACCCCAGTGTTTTCAGCCAAGTGATGCTCAGCACATGCAAGTAAGGAAACTACCCAATGCTGGACATTAAAAAATATTCAAAAGGATCAGAAGAAGCAGTGCAGGTGCTCACAAAGGGATAGGAATAGTGTCTGTTCCCACCAAACAAATGGAAAAACTTGTAATTGATGGGGAATTGAGTAGTCAGAAGGATCCTACCTGAGTAGTGGGGCAAAATTAGCACTCAACTGACCCCTTGGTCTAAAACTCCTTAGCAAAATCAAAAGAGCAAGACACAAAAGAATCAAGTTATTTCCATGTAACTTACCTGCACTCCAGAACAAAGCTCAAGGATACTTATAGAAATAAAATAATACCTAGAATGTAACAAGGTAAAATTCGGAATGTGTGCCATCCACTCAAAAATTACCAGACAGGAAAACGCAAGCAATAATGAGAATGACCCATCAAAATCAAACCAATTCTGACAGAGATACTGGAATGATAGATAAGGAATTAAAACAGCTATTATAACTGTATTCCATATATTCAAAAAGTAGAAACCTAAAAAATATTGTAAAAGACAAACCTTCTAGAAATACAAATATCTGAGAGGTAAAATACAGTAGATGGGCCCTGGCCAGGTGGCTAAGTTGGTTGGAGCACCATGCCACACACCAAAGGATTGCAGGTTCCATCCCTGCGTATGGGAGGCAATCAATCGATGCTTCTCTCTCACATTGATCTCTCTGTCTCTCTTTTTCTCTCAAATCAATGAAAGCATGTATTTGGGTGAGGATTAATAATTTAAAAAATTAAAAAACAATATACTAGATGGGATTAATGGCAGAGTCAACACTGAAGAAGAAACTAGCCCAAATGAAGCACAAAAGAAGGGGAAAAAAAGGCTGTGAGACAACTTCAAATGGCCTAATAAACATGTGATGGGAGTGCCCAAACATAAAAATGAAGAAAGGATATGAAGGAAAAAAAAATGAAGAAACAGTGACTAAAATTTGTCCAAATTTGATGAATCTTCTAAATCTATAGATCCAACAAACTCACAAACCTCAAGCACAAAAAACATGAAGAAAAATACACCAGGACACATCACAACTAATTAAATTGCTCAAAACCAAAGGTAAAGAAAAAAATCTTAAAAGCATTCCGGGAAAATAGCATGTATATATACAAAGGACAGCAGATTTCTCAGCAGAAACATTTCAAGTGACAAGACAGTGCAATAACATCTCTAAAACACTGAGAGAAAAAACTAACAACGTAGAATATTATACTCAACAGAAATATCTGTAAAAATGAAAGCACCTAAAAGAAAGTTTTCAGACATACAAAAGCTGAAAAATTTCATCACCAGCAGTCCTGTATTATAAAATAAATATAAACTAAGTCCTTCAGGAAGAAGGAAAATGATACCAGGTAAAATATGGATCTATACAAGAAATGAAAAACACCAGAAATGCAAAACACATGGCTACATACATTAGGTTTTTTCCTTACTATTTATATCATTTTAAAAATAGTTAACTGTTGAGTGATTTCCAGGATGGCAGCATAGGCAAACACGGCTCACCTTCTCACACAACATCAGAATTACAACTAAAGCCCTGGCTGGTGTGGCTCAGTGGATTGAGTGCTGGCCTGAGAACCAAAGGGTTGCCAGTTCGATTCCCAGTCAGGACACATGCCTGGGTTGTGGGCCAGGTTCCCAGTAGGAAGTGCTCGAGAGGCAACTACACAATGATGTTTCTCTCCCTCTTTTTCTCCCACCCTTTCCCTCTCTCTGAAAAATAAATAAAATCTTTATAAAAACAATTACAACTAAAGTATAGAACAACCATCAGAAGTCGAGATAAATGGAAGTCCTACAACTAAGGACTTAAAGAAGAAACTAAATTGTGACTGGTAGGAGAGGCCGAGATGTGAAATGGGCTGGTCTCAGACCCACAGGTGGTGGATAAAAATTGGGAGGGAAATCTAAGGAGTGAGGGATCACAGACTCACACCATGGCCTACAGCCCAAGGTTCCAGTGCCAGGAAAAAAAATCACCATAACCTCTGGCTATTAAAACCAGTGGGGATTGAGGCTGTGGAAGAAGGAAACTCTGGACTCCCTGGCAATTCCCTTAAAGGGCCCGCAGACTTACTCAGACTCATTCCCTCTGAGCTCAAGCACAGGGACAGCAGACTGAAAGGCACCAAAGGCATACAGGGAGGAACTGAAGTGTCTGACATGAGGGCAAGAGCTAAGGGACACCTTTCCCCCAGACAGAACTACAGGCAGAGGCCACTGTTCCTTTTCTGAGCCTTCCCCCCCACAGAGCCAGCAGATGGGCACCACATCTGAGACTCCATCAACCTGGTTCACACTCTTTGCCCCACCCTGGTGATTCCCTAAGGCTCCACCTCCCCCAACTTTTGGGCCCACCCAAGCTGTTTCCAGTGGCTGTTCTATATGAATGACTTGTCTTGGCCCATGCTTCATATTTTCCTAAATTATCTCAAATAAGCAGCACCTGGCATTGGCGAGCCCCATACCTCTTGCTAAGTTGCCCCAGGCCTCACACTAGCAGCGGTCAGCTGTGGTTCACAGTTTAGCCTTGCCTGGACATCTCCAAACCTGGCACAAGTAGCAGTCATCTGCAGAAGACTTTGTAGCTTATGCTGTGTGACCCCTGACAGAACACAGGTGGTGGCTGACCTTGGACATGACAACAGCAATCAAGCCTGAACAAGAGGAGGGTATACAGTGCCCACACAGTGGGAGCACTTCAGATACTCCACTTGGGTAAAAGGGGAAACTCTGCCTCCGGATGCTACAGGACACCTACTACATTAGGCCACACTATCAAGCCTTGGACATGTAGCAGTTCTACCGAATACATAGAAACAAACACAGGGAAGCTACCAAAATGAGGAGACAAAGAAACATGGCTCAAATGACAGAAAAAAACTCCTGAAAAAAAATAATTAAAATGAAGACAAGCAAGCTACTAGATGCAGAGTTCAAAACACTGGTTATAAGGATCCTCAGTGAACTTAGTGAGAACTTTAAGAGCATTAAAAAAGGCATGGAAACTATACAAGAACCAGTCAGAAATGAAGGATACACTAATTGAAAAAAAAAATCTACAGAGAATCAACAGTACAGTAGATGAAACCTAGAATCAAATCAGCAATTTGGAATATAAAAAAGCAAACAACACCTAATCAGAACAGCAAGAAGAAAACAGAATCCAAAAAAATTAGGATAATGGAAGCAACCTCTGGGACAACTTCAAGCATTATCAACATTTACATCATAGGGGTGCCAGAAGGAGAAGTGAGAAAGAAAATGGAAAGCCATTTGAAAAAAAATGACAGAAAACTTCCCTAACTTGGTGAAGGAAATAGACAAACAAGTCCAGGAAGTGCAAAAAGTCTCAAACAAGATGAATCCAATGAGGTCCACCCTAAGACACCTCATAATTAGAATGCCAAAGGTTAAAGACAAAGAAAGAATCTTAAAAGCAGCAAGAGAAAGCAGTTAGTTACCTACAAGGGAGCCCCCATAAGACTGTCAGCTGATTTCTCAAAAGAAACTTGCAGGCTAGAGGGGATTAACAAAAAATATTCAAAGTCATGAAAAGCAAGGACCTACAACTGAAATTACTCTACCTAGCAAAGCTGTCGTTTAGAATCGAAGAACAGATAAAGAGCTTCCCAAACAAAAAAAAGCTAAAGGAGTTCATCATCACCAAACCAGTATTATATGAAAAGTTAAAGGGTCTTTTTTAAGAAGATCAAAAATATAAACAATAAAATGGCAATAAATACATATCTATCAACAACTGAATCTAAAAAAACAAAATAAACAAGTAGAACAGAAACAGAATCATAGATACAGAGAACATTTTGGTGGCTGCCAGATGGGAAGTGGGTTAGGGGTATCATCAAAAAAGGTGAAGGGATTAAGAAGTAAAAATCAGTAGTTACAGAATAATCAGGGGGATGTAAAATACAGCATAGAAAATAGAGTAGCCAAAGAACACATATGCATGACCCATTGAGATGGACAATGGTGTGGGAAGTGCCTGAGGGGGTGGGGGAGAGGCTAGGTATAAGAGGACAAAGGGGGAAAAATTGGGACAACTGAGATAGCATAATCAACAAAGTATAATTTTAAAAATAGTTAACTCTTTAAACAAAAATAATACCAATATGTTTTGAGATTTATGACATATATAAAAAAGGTATAACAAAAATACTCTAAGGCCAGGTAGGGAGAAATGGAAGTGATACTGTTACAATATTCTTATATTGTACATTAAGCATATGTCATTTACTCTGACAAGTTAAAAGTGTGTACTATGAACCTTAAAGCAAACTATAAAATAGCTAATAAGCCAGAAAATGGAATTAAAAAAAACCACTCAATTAATGAATCCAAAGGAAAGCAGAAAATAAAGGGAAAGACAATGAGAAAGAAATCCTCAGCAGAAAAAGCCAGAAATAAATGAAAAACAAAATAAAGGTCAAGAACCTACATTTAGCATTTTAAATCACTTTTTCCCATATAATACACAAAAAGAAAAATATTTATTTTCAACTAATTGAGTAGTGAACTTATTCAATCCTGGTGTTGATGACTGTCAGAAGCCTTGTTTAAACAAAATAAAAAAGAATTTCACACTTTGATGGCTACCAAGAGCCTTTTTGCCAGTATTTATTAGAGAAAAGTTAGAGATTTTTCACTTGATATTGAATTTTTTCACAAGCGCCCACAAAACTATTTTACTCAGTAGGCTTAGGAAAACAAAAGTATCTTTTGACTATATAATCAAAAAGCAAGACATGTAGTACATAAAAAAACCTCTAAACCCCAATGTTCATAGCAGCACAATTTACAACAGCCAAGTGCTGGAAACAACCTAAGTGCCCATCAATGAATGAGTGGATCAAAAAACTATAGTACATTTACTCAATGGAATACTACACAGCAGAAAGAAAGGAGGAACTCCTATGCTTCGCAACAGCATGGATAATGCTTAGCATAATAGAGAGCATTATGCTAAGTTATGTAAGCCAGGGGGTGAAAGACACATACCATATGATCTTACCTGTAAGTGAAACCTAATCAACAAAACAAACAAGCAAGAAAAATATAACCAGCTGGTTCTCAAAGAAAGAACCAACCAACAGCAACAAGAGGGAAGGAGAGAAGGGGTAACGGGAAAAAGGGGAAGGGTCAAGTCAAGGAATATGTATAAAGGACCCATGGACAAAGCCAAAGTGGGGAAGGATTGAGGGTGGGAGATGTGGATGGGTGGGGTAGGGGAAAGTGGTGGCAGGAAAATGGAGACAAATGTATTTGAAAAATAAAAAAATAAAAAATAAAAAAATAAAAAATGCAAAACTCCATCTTTTAAATCATTTCCTTTTTTAATAGGACTCAGAAACTTACTAAAACCTATCTATCACAAAGCTATATCCCATTGTTGCCATTTTACAGAATTCACTACCAGGCCTAAGGTCAAGGAGAACAGCCACTGAATAAAGTAGTCCCTATTATGTGTTCACTGTGGAGCACAATGTGACCTACTCTGAGCCATCCATTCACCAGATATTCCAGATATCATTTCAAATGTTGCTCAGAGGACACTCCAAGAAATCTGATGAGAGCGCCTTCTCCACAATACTTTTCTAGAGATGCAAAGAGTGCTAAATGCAAAAATGGTTAACTGCTAACCAATGCAGGAAATTCAAAACATCAATGAACACCAAAATAGCAGCAGATATAGGACACAAGGCCTCCCAAGGGACAGAGATGGTTCAAGGCAAACAGTAAGAGGCTGGCCATCAACCATAACCAACGGTGCACACCCCTCCTATCTTTACTCAAAGTTCTATTAACCAAGATTATGAGAATCAGCTCAAGGCTTGTTTTAACTATAAGCTGACTGTTCTTGCTCCTCACCCATCTATCTCATGCAGAAAATCTGAATTTAAATCATAAAACTCTACTGTGTACACCGTATCTAGTTTAAAAGATTTAGCTTAGCTATATACTCCCACAATCCATGCTCTTCCCTAGCTGCAGTATCATCCTCTTCAAACTGCTTGCTCTGTGTTCCACAAAGGCACAAGCTGACTGCTCCTTCTGTTTACTGCCACCACAGAGCAAACCATGCAGGTGCCTAGCACATACCATGTATGCATTAAGTATATAATAAGTGATTAAAAGGAATCTTGCCTAGCAGAGCAGACTCAAAATATTTATAGAGAGAAAAACAGAAACTAGATTCTATGCCCTCAAATCACTAGAGTAAGAGCTGAACATCCCCAAGCTTTTTGTTGTTTTTTTTCCCTGGTAACTAAAGGAAAAAGCAACAAGAATGGATGCAAAAACACAGAGTGGCAAAAGTAAGTTTACAGTTTTGAGTACATGATTTTATTCTTATATTAGTATTTATTATTTGTCTCACCTTGTATGCACCACATACAGAGAGAGAACAGAGATGCTCTAATATGCCAACTCCAAACAAGAAAGGCCCTAGGATTTAAGATATGCCCTCGCAGGTGAATGAATACACTCAATAAATTGTGTGTCACCTGAATGCACTTCTTCAACCTCAAGCAATACTCACACACTAACTCAGAATCCCCAATTAATTGTATGTCCCTTGGATGTACAGCCCTAATTTGGGTCATATCAGTCTAGACTTGAGATCTCAAAACTAAACAATCATAAAACTATACAGCAATTATTCATACAGAGGGTTGCAGAAAAACTGATGGGCCAAAGGCCTCTGGCTGTCAACAGTATTCTGTTATTATCATAGCAGGTAAGAATGAAAGCTCTAAGCAGAAGAATTTTCAAACAGTAAACTATTATTAAAGTTAATTAGATCTGATCTGAATTAAGTCCCTAATATAAGACATCATAAAAGTACTTTAGAATAAAAAGTAAGAAAAATATTCTGAAAGGTATACTTGAAGCAAATCAAATGATTATACTCCTCCATACATAAAATAACAAGTCATTTATTTAACTTGGTATACATCCTTCTGACCAAAGAGAATATATTTTGTTTTGTTTCTTTTTATATCCTGGTGGGTCAAAGTTTCTGCCTAGAAATAAGGAAAACTCCAGTCCTTAGTATCATGTGGTAAATGGCTGAATATTAAACAATGGAATCCCCCAAAAAATCGTTAGAAGGAAAACCTGGTTTGGCCTAGGTCCTGATACCAATGACCCCACTGACAGTAAAGTTTGTCTTCACAGGGATAAGAAACTATATTCACTTAAAGAAATTACTTAAATACACAGTAATGACTAATAATGAGAGTGGAGAAGGTAAAGTCTTCACAGAAGCACAGAAAAGCAGCAGCGTCACTGAGCCCAAAGGCATTTGGTTATACTGATGAGAAATGGCAAGACCCACGCAGATCAATTTCCACTCTTTCTTCTTCCATGTACGGCTCCAAGGCATGTTTCCATTGAGCAGTTCTCCTGCCCAAGCTGGGGATGCGAGGCCATAGCACCTGAGTACATTGTTCACTATGGCCAAAAACCAGGGACAACTGCAACATCCACCAACCAGTGAAAAAACAAAATGTAGCTGAATATTCATACTAGGAAAAACTGCTGAGCAGTAAAAAAGAAAAAAGCTACCACACTTAGAAGTACAGTGAAACTCAAAAAAAAAAAAAACAAAACAAAACAAACAAACCACGATGCAAGGCAAAATGTTCAAAAAAGGCATATTTAGCACTGAGAGCTGTAACTCAGTTGGATGGGCACCATTCTGCAAACCAAAGGGTCACGGGTTCAATTCCTAGTCAGGACACATGTCTAGGTTGCAGGTTTGGTCCCTGGATGGGGCAACCAATCCACGTTTCCCTCTCACATGGATGTTTCTCTCCCTCTCTTTCTCTCTCTCATCCTCTCTTTCTAAAAATAAATGTTTTTCAGACAAATTTATAAAGACAGAATTAATGGTTGTCTAGAGCTCTGGACTAGAACAAGGATCAACTATAAATGAGTATGAGGATCTTGCTAAAGTGATGAAAGAGTTCTAATAGTGATTTGGGGTAATGGCTGCACCACTCAGTAAATCTGCTAAAAATCACTGAAAAGCAAGCTTCAATGAATGAAATGTAAATGAGTGGATTTCATGATACATAAACTACACCTCCATAAACAGTTTAAAAAATAATAAAAATAAAAAAAAACCCTGTTGAAGACATTTCTCAATCTCCTGAAGGCTTGTTCAGAGCAGCAGCAAGCCTGGTCATAGCACTGCTCTGCATCCTGCCTCACTCTCCCTGCCCTTCTCCCTCATCTCACTGGGCTTGCAACTCCCAAAGTATTTCCACACAAAGATCAAGCACTAAGGCACTCCTTTGCTCCTGTTTTTGTTTTCTGTTGTTCCTGTTAGTTTCCCGACTGGATGAAAAGTAACAAACACATGAACAAAACCAAAAAAGTTTAAAATCAAAGATACAATGTCTAGTTAACTTCAAGTTTGCTGAACTGATCACAGGAGCAATAGGGATTAATTCCCCTAAAAATAATTATAAGGTAAACAGAAGAATAAAGAAATAAAGGGGAAGACATAACAGCAGAGATCATTTCTATCAAGGTCTGACAACTAAAAAATGGCTGGAGCAGTAATTCATTTAAGAGGAAAGTAGAGAGGAAAATCTCACAACTTAAGTGCATACTGGGTAGGGTACCAAATGTGAGGCAATCTGCCCCATACAACCCTGAAAAGATCTTCATTTGGAAGCAACTGACAGCAAGTGAAGTATCTTAAAACTAAAATCAGGAGAACAGATGTTTAGTGATTGAACACCCGAGGTTCCCTATCACTACCTCGTACCATCTGGTGACTACACCACATCATTCCATACCCACAAGATCCCAGAGGTTTACTCCTTGAAGAAATTGAAGGAGAAATGCTCCAGATGAGAGGACATGAGGCAAAGCAGTGGGACACAAGGTTGAAAAGTTAACATATTAGACTGTAGGATCTCCAGGCTCCTTTCTCTGCTCTGAATCCTAGGACTCCAATAAACAGATGTAGAATCCCTGGGCAGGAAGAGCCTCTGACTATTCTTCTCAGAGAAAATGACTCCAAAGAAAAGGCCTGCAGATATTTCAAAATGGGGTTTCTCAATCTATGAAAATGTACTGATCCCCACCTGCCCTCCCTATACTGAAGCACCACCCACCAAGAACCCACTGCTCTTGTACCCTTAGCCTCCAATTCATTTCTAGTGCCTTACTTTTAAATATGAGCAGAGTCAAAAATAACCATGAATTTAACAAAAATCTTCAGCATCAAAGACAAAGACCAAATAAACAGGATAAATGAAATCTGGAAGAAATCCCCATATTGCAGGAGCAAATGCAGGAGCAAAAGAAAACCAAGCCAAAAACAAACACAAAAAAAAACAAAAAAACAACTATACTGAATAAACTCAGAAAGATAGCAGACATATCCACAAAAGAATAGATACAGTTAAAAAAATTGAGTGTTAGTCTATACTTAAAGTATGATAAAGTTAAAAATTCAATAAAAATATTGAAATGTAAAGTCAGAAATATAATAGCAGAGCAAACAGACAAAAAAAATACATAACAGTAGAGGGAAAAATCGAAAAAAATAAAGTGACTACTAGGACTTCCAGAAAGAGAAAGCAAAGATGGAGGGGAGGACAAAAAAAATCTTCCAGGAAAAAAATGCATCTCCAGATTTTAAAAATAATTAATCGTCTATTTAAACAGTAAACGACAACAAGAAACATTGTAATTCTAATACAAAAAAAAAATAGAGAATATCCTAAAAGCTTGCCAAAACAAGCTTAAAACAAATTACACTCAAACAACAGAACAATTTATACAAAACTCAAAAGGAAAAAGACTTTCAACCTAGAACACTGCCCATCATACACAGTTAACATGCAAACCTCACATAAAGGAATAAAAAAGATATTTTCAGCTCTCCAAGGACATAAGACCCTTTCAGGCCTTACGCCTTTCTTATAAGGCTACTGGGACTTCAAGATGGCATAGGAGTGAATGGAAGTCACACTGACCTCCTAGGACCAATCTGGAATTACAGCTAAATTGTGGAGAAATCATCTAGAACAAACAACTGAACAGTAGCAAGAGAGGAGTCTTATAACCTCAGACAGACAGAGGAATCAGCTTTAGCACAACCTAACTGGTAAGGAGTGTGATAGAGACTTGAGAAGGTGGACGACAGCACCAGAAGGATACTGAAACAGCGAGTTGGATCCCGCTAGAAGAGCAGTGTCTGAAACATAAGCGGGGATCTCCAGCCTAAAGCACCAGAGTCCAAAAAGTACACAGATTAACAGCCAACTGCAAACAGCGGCAGGGTTACGCTCTGCCAGGGACAGCCAGCTGGAGACACAAAGAGCCATGTAAACGTCCAATGATAAATTTTTATTTGCAGCCACTTACCCTGGTCTCCGGCAACGGTGGAAGCAGAGTGGGCTAGAGACACCTGAGGAGAGACTGGGAAAGGAGGCTTGGGGAGAGAACTAAGAGAGTGGCCGGTGGGATCGCAGCACTGACTCATCTCCCATGTGGCAAGCCATCTTGTTGAGGCAGACCACTCACTTGAGCAGCATCAACAAGAAAGGACCCAATAGCCCGCATCCAGGAGGCTCGGCCCTGGCCCAGTGGTGCTTGAGTCTGACGGCTGAGTACAGCAGTCATTCACAGATAGTAGGTTCCCGGGTAAAGCAGGTGCAGAGTGGTCTAGAGACATTTGAGGAGAGGCTGGAGACTGAGGCTTTTGGGGGAGAACTGAGGGAGTAGCCCGCAGGATCCTGGTGCTGACTCCTTCCCCTATACCGAAGCAGCCATCTTGCTCAGACAGACCCCTGAGAGCAATAGCGTGAAAGGAAACAATAAGGCCGCCGACAGGAAGGACTCAACCCCCTCTGTGGTGCCTATGCCTGAGAGCTGAGTACAGAGTGACTAGATTAACCACTGAAGGAGGCAGCCACACACAGAAGATTCCAGGAAGTCTCGTTAAGACACCCTGTCAGACAGGGTCAAATCTGATATCAGAGACAGATCCAGACGGACAAACCAGCAGTCTCCTACCATAGAAGTTCACACTACAAAGTCAGGAAGTCAAAACAGATCAATTTAAGAAGCAGAAGCAAAAAAGAAGAGTCTTCAAGTAATGGGAAGGAAAAGAAACACACCCCCTCCCCCAGACAAAGGGAAAGAAGGAATCCTCACAAAGAGAACTAAACGAAATAGAGGCAAGGAAACTGTCAGATACTGAGTTCCAAACGATTCTACAGAAGCTCAGTGAGCTCAGCAAGCTCAAAGAGAATTAACAAAAAATACAGGTAAACTACGAGGACCTTACTGAAAACTTTATCAGCATGAAAAAGGACATAGAAACTATCAATAAGAGACAAGAGAAAATGAAGAATACAATTTCAGAATTGGAGAACAGAGTAGAAGCAATCAAAAACAGGCTAGGTAAAGCAAAGGGTCGAAACAGCGCACTGTAGGACAAGGTAGAAAAAAGCTCCCAGAAAGAGCAAGAAAATGAAAAGAGACTCAAAGAGAATGAAGAGACATTTAGGGAAATGCAGGGCAACTGAAACATAACATATCCATATAATAAGGATACCAGAAGAAGAGGAGGAGCAAGGGATAGAGAACCTGTTTGAAAAAGTAATGATGGAAAACTTCCCCAACTTGCGGACAGAAAAAGTTACACAACTCCAGGAAGCACAGAGGGTCCTATTTAAGAAGAACCCAATGAGGTCCACTCCAAGACACCCCATAATTAAAATGGCAAACATCAAAGACAAGGAAAGAATCTTAGAGGCAGCAAGGGAGAAACAGCTGGTAATGTACAAGGGGGCTCCCAAAACAGCCTCAAGCTGACTTCTCCGCAGAAACACTACAAGCCAGAAAGGAATGGCAAGAAATATTGCAAGTAATGAAAAGCAAAGACCTGCAACCAAGACTGCTCTTACCCAGTTAAGACTCTCAATTAAAATATAAGGTGAAATAAGGAGTTTCACAGACCAAAGAAGGCTAAAAGAATGCACTTCCACCAAACCAGTACTGAAAGATATGCTAAAGAGACTGCTTTAAGAAGAGGAAGAAAAAGAGTGAGAAAGACAGGACCACAGGTCCTGGGAAAAAATTAGTAAGTACCTATCAATAATTACTTTAAATGTAAATGGATTAAATGCTCCAATCGTAACACACATGGTAACTGAATGGATGAAAAAACATGACTCGCACATGTGCTGCATACAAGAGACCCACCTCAGAACCAAGGACATACACAGATAGAAAGTAAACGGATGGGGGAAAAAAATGTTCCGAGTAAATGGATAGGGAAAAAAAAGCAGGGGTAGCAATATTTATATCAGACAAAATAGATTTCAAAACAAAGGACATAAAAAGAGACACAGAAGGACACTTCGTAGTACTCAAAGGAAGAGTCCATCAAGAAGACATAAACATTGTAAACCTATATGCATCCAACATAGGAGGACACAAATATATAAGGAAAATCTTGGAAGAGTTCAAGAAAGAAATAGACGGCAACACATTGATAGTAGGGGATTTTAACATCCCACTGTCAAAAAATGGATAGATCTTCCAAACAAAACATAAACAAGGATATTGTGGAACTGAACAATGCATTAGATCAAATGGACTTAACTGACATACATAGAACACCTCATCCCAAAGAAGCAAACACATATTCTTTTCAAATGCACATAGAACATTTTCAAAGATAGACCACATGATAGGACACAAAACAAGCCACAAAAAATTCAAGAAAACTGAAACCATAACAAGCATTTCTGTGGACTGCAAGAGCTTGAAACTAGAATCCAACCGGAAGGAAAAAACTCCAAAAATATTCAAATGCATGGTGACTGAATAACATGCTATTAAACAATGAATGGGTCACTAAGAGATAAAAGAAGAAATCAAAAAATTTCTGAGAACAAATGAAAATGAACACAGAACACTCCAAAACCAATGGGTCACAGTGAAGGCAGTCATCAGAGGGAAGTTCATAACAAACACAAGCCAACCTAAAAAAGACAGAAACATCTCAAATAAACGACCTAACCTTGCACCTTCAAGAACTGGAGAAACAATAAAAAACAAAGTTCAGAGCAAGCAGAAGGAGGGAAATAACCAAGATCAGAGCAGAATTGAATGACACGAAGATAACGGAACAAATCAAAGATCAACCAATCCAAGAGCTGGTTCTTTGAACAAAATAAACAAAATCGACAAGCCTTTAAGTAGACTCATCAAGAAAAATAGGGTGAGGACCAAAATAAATAATAATACAAATGAAAGGGGAGAGATTACAACTGATACCACAGAAATACAAAGAACTGTAAGAAATTACTATGAATTATATGCCAAGAAATGTGAAAACCTCAATGAAATGGACAAATTTCCAGAAAAATATAACCTTCTAACACTGAATGGAGAAGCAGCAGACAGCCTGAATAGACAGAAAACAGTAGTGAAATTGAAGCAGTAATCAAAAAACTCCCGGCACACAAAAGCCCTGGACTGGACAGTCTCACAGAATTTTACAAAACATTTAAAGAAGAGCTAACCCCTGTCCTTCTCAGACTATTCCTAAATATCCCAGAAGAGGGAAGACTCCTAAATGCTTTTTATGAGGCCAGCATCATCCTAATCCCAAAGCCAGATAAAGACATAACCAGGAAAGAAAACTACAAGCCAATATCATGGATGAACACAGACACTAAAATCCTCAACAAAATATTGACAAACACATCCAGCAATACATTAAAATGCTCATCCACCATGATCAAGTGGGATTCATCCCAGGGATTCAAGGACGGTTCAATATTTGCACATCAATAAATGTGATACTTAACATAAACAAAAGGAAAGACAAAATTCAAATGATCATATCAATAGATGTGGAAAAAGTATTTGATAAGGTCCAGCACCCATTTATGATAAAAACACTCAGCAAAGTGGGAATAAAGGGAGCATATATCAACATAATAGAGACCATATCTGAAACACCTACAGCCAACATCATACTCAACAGGCAAAAACTAAAAGATTTCCCACTAAGATCAAGAACAAGGCATGGTTGTCTGTTTTCACCACTGCTCTTCAACACAGTATTGGAAGTCCTAGCCACAGTGATCAGACAAAAAAAAGAAATAAAAGGCATCCAAATTGAAAAGGAGGAAATAAAACTGTCATTGTTTGCAGATGACATGATAGTGTACATAGAAAACCCCACAGACTCCACCAAAAAACTACTCAACCTAGCAGGATACAAAGTTGATATTCAGAAATCAAAGGCATTTTTGTACACCAACAATGAAATATCAGAAGCAGAAATCAGGAAAACTATCCCCTTTGCTATAGTAAATAGAAAAATAAAGTACCTAGTAATAAACCTAACCAAGGAGGTAAAAGACTTTTACTCAGAAAACTACACAACACTGAAGAAAGAAATTAAGGATGACACAAACAAATGGAAGCACATACCGTGTTCATGGACTGGAAGAATTAATGTCATCAAAATGTCCATACTACCCAAAGCAATTTATAGATCAACGCAATCCCTGTTAAAATATTGACAACATATTTCACAGATATAGAACAATCATTCAAAAAATTTATATGGAACCATAAAAGACCCCAATAACTGCAGTAATTTTGAGAAAGAAGAACAAAGCAAGAGGGATCACAGTATCTGACATCAAACTACATCACAAGGCCACTGTAATCCAAACAGTCTGGTAATGGTATAAGAACAGACACACAGATCAATGGAACAGAAGAGAGAGCCGAGAAATAAACCCATGGCTATGGTCAATTAATATTCGACAAAAGGGGCAGAAACTTAAGATGGAGTAAAAATAGCCTCTTCAATAAATGGTGTTGGGAGAGCTGGACAGCTACATGCAAAAAAAAAAAAAAAAATGAAACTAGACCACCAACTTACACCCCACACAAAAATAAACTCAAGATGGATAAAAGACTTCTACCATTAAAGTCCTAGAGGAGAATATAGGCTGGAAACTCTCGGATATCCCATGCAGCATTATTTTCACCAGTATGTCCCCTAGAGCAAGGGACATAAAGTAAAGAATAAACAAATGGGACTTCATCAAAATAAGTAGTTTCTGCACAGCTAAAGAAAACATCAGCAAAATGAAAAAAGAACCAACCATATGGGAAAATATATTTGCCAATGATATCTCGGACAAGGATTTCATCTCCAAATATATAGAGAACTCACACGGCTCCACTCCACGAAGTCAAACAATCCAATTAAAAAATGGGCAAAGGACCTGAACAGACACTTATCCAAGGAGGACAGACACAGGGCCCAGATACATATGAAAGGATGCTCATTATCATTAGCCATCAGAGAAATACAAATTAAAACCACAACGAGATACGACTTTACACTGGTAAGAATGGCCATTATAAACAAATCAACAAACAACAGGTGCTGGCGAGGTTGTGGAGAACTGGGGACCCTAGTACAATGTTGGTGGGAATGCAGACTGGTGCAGCCACTGTGGGAAACAGTTTGGAATTTCCTCAACAAGCTAAAAGTGGAACTGCCTATTGACCCAGCAATTCCACTGCTGGGATTATACCCTAAGAATCCCAAAAACGCCAATTCAAAAGAACCTATGCACCCCAATGTTCATAGAAGCACAATTTACAACAGCCAAGTGCTGGATACAATGTAAGTGCCCATCAGTGAATGAATGGATCAAAAAACTATGATATATTTACACAATGGAATACTACACAGCAGAAAGAAAGAAGGAACTCCTACCCTTCATGACAGCATAGATGGAGCTGGAGAGTATTAGGCCAAGTGAAATAAGCTAAGGGATGAAAGACAAATACCATATGATCTCACCTATAAGTGGAACCGAATCAACAAAACAAAGAAGCAATGAAAATATAACCAGCAACATTGAAAGAAAAAAGAAACCGACAGTAACAAGAGGGAAGGCAGTAGGAGGGTAACAGGGAAAAGAAGGGGAAGGGTCAAGTCAAGGAACATGTATGAACGACCCATGGACAAAGCCCAAGTGGGGACAGATTGAGGGTGGGTGGTGGGGGTGGGTGGTGCAGGGGAAGGTGGTGGCGGGAAAATGGAGACAAATGTATTTGAGCAATAAAAAAAAATTTTTTTTAAAAAGCCTACTGGAACATGAGCTGCAGGAAGACAAGGTAGAAAACCAAAATAGAATGCTATTATATATATATTATAATATATATATTATATATTATTTTATATATATATATATATATATCTGTTTCCTGGATATTATATATATCCAGGAAACAGAGATATTCCAGGTCAACAGTGATGCACCAGGTCTAAAGGGCAACCATACCTGGCCAGCTGTAAGATACCTCTAGGGAGGAAAAAGAATCAGTAAGTGATCTGAAACACTAGATCATCTGACTTATTTAAGCATTTGGAAAATTGTTGAAAAAAACTTAACTTTCCCAGGCATTTGCTGTATTTTTTAGGGCACTAGAGGGGAATGTAATGACAGGTACACAGAAAACAAGGCTAATAAAAAAGTAAGGCAACATGAGGGGAAAGGAAAAAAAGAAATATAATCATATTAGACCACTTGGCTCAGAGATAAATGGTATTTACATAGCCATGATAATACAAACAATTATCACTTTAATCCAAGGTTATGGCAGACTTATTTAAGGGAAGAGGAGAGTATAAGACCTAATTCTTCAGCTACCATAGAATTACACTTGTAGTTCAACAACTATACTGTTAAAAGAAGTCAGTGACTATATAAAACTGATAAATCAAGAAATAGCCACATAAGCACATTATTTAGAAATACGGCAGTAAATTTCAGATGTGGCACCTAAAAGCACTGAAAACATATTCCTCTTCGAAATAGGATAACTACTCCAAGTTGTGACATTAGAATTTTAATATCACTAGATTGTAACTATGTATATTCATAAGTTTGATAAGTTTTCTAAGGTCCCGCTTATCATATAATGAAAATAAAGTTCTTAAAACATAAAAGTGGTTTCTTTTAATTATTTCAATTTAATATAATAATTTGTCAATATTTGGCCATACTTGAGATAGTTACAATGCCCCAAAGATCAAAGGCAAATCAAACACAGAGCTGTGAACAGCATGTGCTCAGCCACTACTTCTCCAGGCTGGGAGAACACCTGCTTGGGGTGGACAATGGCCCCCAATTCTCCAGCCTGCCGATGCAACAAATCTACCCAAGAGCCCACTAAAGCCCTGGCAGACTCAATCCTGCCAGTTCAGCGCTTTTCCAAGTGTAGTCTGGGGACCTGTATATCTTGTGCTACACAAGATAATTTTAGAAATTGAGAATAACTGTGTAAAAACTTTTATAACTATTTGACAGGGTAATATTATGTCCTTTGATTCTAATAAAAAAAAGTTGAGGCTGGTATTTTGTACGTCTACTTTTTCATTTCAGTTTTTAGTTTTTGTACTGTATATTACAGTACAGAGAAGCCCTGCAGAGTCTGAAACACCCACTGAAGTCGCAGCCAGCTGCACATGTGGTATCTGCTGTGCCTGAATACAAATGTGCTATGTGGGGAGCCTGAGGAAACAGAAACATTACAGGATGTACAGTTATGTTATATACCTGGCATTTTCGTCCAATCTATCCCCCTGCTTCCTTCACCACACAGAACAGGAGCACAGTTCAGGTAGCAGCACAGCTGAGTATATCAGTGGTTAATCGTTTTGCATCTTGTCTCCCCAACTTAGTTCTTAGTTTCTCATAATGCTACACAGGTATCAGAGTATCTAGAGTCCCAATTTTAAAAACCTGGTAAGTCCTAAAACATATCATTGTCCTTCCTTTTGAAATTCTTATATAAAAAAGTGCCTCCCAACTCGTGCCTCCTAACATATCACTTCTCTTCTGAATAATGCTAGCAGACTTTTATTACTGAACCAGCCTCATAACAGAGTATCACATTCTGTCTGGTGAATAGTCATAAAATATTGTAAAACCTAAGATCAAATGGCTGCTGCGCTGGTCACTGGTAATACAAGATCATCCTGGTTTCTCCATTCTCTTCCTAGCCCGTCTTTCATATATTAAAAAAAAAAAAACAAACACCTTATCCTGATTAAATTCTTGCATTATTATTTTAGGGGGGAAAATGTCAACCAATTATCTAAGAATTAGATTTGTATCTAGCAATCTCTATTCCCTGAAAATCAAGTAACTGGTCCCAAATTAAATAGTAAATATATCTCAACACCTTTAACACTGGTAATTCCAACCAGTATTATAAGAAACCCACTTCAATTCATGAAAAATCTGTTTATAGGAAATATTCAACGCAATTACTTGCAAGTACTTTATAAAGTGACCTGTGACCCACTACCTATAAATGGACCTATTCTCTTATTATTTATAAGAGGAACAATTTGTAAAAGGTAAGGTAGTAACCTAAAGTTGTTTCAGCCATTGAAATTATCACAAATTGCCAGTAAGTAGTGTTTGATTTGAGAATTTCCTACAAAGTCTTTGATTCTAATACTGTCAACTGTCAAGCAGTTTACACTTTCATACACTTTACTTCAATGCCCATAACAGACCTGTACACAGAAGGGGAGTGGGCCTTCCAATGTATCTATCACATATCAGTGCTGCTCTCTGGTCAACAGTTCTGCTTCAGTATCTGAACCACTTATGTCTGAAGGCAGCATACTTGTGTAAATATTTCAATATTTTACTGCCACCTGCAAATTTTTTTAAATGACTGCCATACAGAAAAATGAAAGCACTGATACCAACCATAAAAAGCACAGCCATCACTAACTTAGTACAACTGAGAGATGGAAAACATCTGATGCTCTAAAACTAGTTGTTCATAACCGAATGACCAAGCATTTACTAATAAAGCAGAGAAAATAAAGACCATGTACGAAATGCATGTGTCAAAGCATCCAACTATAAGTTAAAGTCTACTTAGCTTATAATAGTCTTAGTTCCCTGGGAATGAAACTCCTTACATGATTATTCCTTGGCTTAGCACACCTGTACAGGGATGCGTTATTTCAAAAGTAGGATGTATTATTTCAAAAATACGTTTGCTCTTCCAAAATCAGTCCACAAAAATCTACAAACACACAACACTACACCACAAGTTCCCCTAGATAATATTTTTGGATTATGTCAGCATGTAGAAATATACATATATTCAACAGTGGTTAAGGATTGAATTACAAATTACAAGTTTATAGCTCTGCAAACATTTATTTATCATAAAGTTTGAAGCAATAAGAATTAAAAACCCAACATCAGCAGGGCTTCATCTGGCTCCTGATCTAGTTAGGTTCCAAAACAGTTTTTTGGAAGTTTGGGGTTGATATTTCTTAAGAGCTACACACCAACACGTGTTAGGCTTCCTCCCCTTACCCAGATCCAGAAACCTTCCAGCATTGAAGGACCTCCTGTTTCAGAACAAGTCTGGACATGTCACTCAGGGCAAATCAATCCTCCTCCTAATGAAAACATTACTTCTACAAAATTTGTTTTGCCCCACTGGGCAAAACAGCTCCAGTGGAGTACAAAAGATGCTACACTTACAAGGTAACATTTAGAGAATCCCTCGCAACAGTTGAAGTGCTTTCTTGAAAACATTAGACTAACAATTTTAAAAGCTACACAATTTATGGGCCACTTTCTTGGTGAGCAATGGAGAGTGATTTTGGCACTTTCACAAATCCCACAGCTCCTTCCAGTCCAGTGGGCAAGGAGCACATCCATTTAAAGGGCCACACCAAAGCCTGTAAAGAATAAATGAATTCCCCAAACTCAATGGAGTCCAAGAATCTACCCCAACATTCTTACTCTCTATCATCCTTTACCTGCTCTCTGCTGGACTGCTGCCCTAGGATAACCATCTTTCCTGTTCCTTCCCAAAACACTATCTGATCAAAACTCCTACTCCCAGGGAGCCCCAACCCCAGCAAACTTTCAATGGCTCCTCAATGCTCAAAGAATGATCTCCCTCCTCAAATCATGGGCAAACAGCCTCTCTCCAAGATGCCCTATACTCCCTAAACCTCCTGCCACTCCCAAAGGTCACTCTCGGCCCTTCTGCCACACACACAGTGGCAGGCAGGGTCAAGATGCTCAGCATCGCTTGAGAGTAAGCTCTAACTCCAGACACTGTATCCACGGTGTTCTAAACTCCTGAACTTCCTCTCTCACTCTCTACAGAACCTTCCCAGATGCAGGGTTTTCCTTCCCCAGGGCAAGACATTTTGGAACACCAGCCACTGAATGCTCACAAAATAAAAAATAACAGTAGTTACCCCAAGGAAAAAAATAATGGTCAAATTATTAAAAATAATAAAACCCTATGTAATATAAAGGAATTTTGAGTTATTATCTTTGGTTTTTATTTCTAAACTTATCACCTCCTCCTTTTGATGAAAATAATTAAAATTCACTACATTTACCCAGTATGCACAATATCATCCTATAGACACTTTTATAAGCATGTGGTATTATGAATAAAACCTTAAAAGCAGAAATTCACAATTTTAAGTTTTAATTTGTATGAATGTCCTTTTCTATGAGCCCTCAAAAACCTACAGCAAAAATAAATTTCCCTAAATAGAATATATCCTGTTTTGACTCCTTTTTAAAGATAAAGGTGTATATACTGTTCAACTATTCCCAGACAATTTACTATTTTTTTTCAGAGACAGAAGAAATTATAAACTATCAAACTATTGTCCAAAAAAAGCCATTTTCATGAACATTATCAAAACTCAAAAAAACTTCTTCTGTTAATTCACTTCACATATAGGCTTCTCAAAATAAGCTATAACTATCGCTATAAAATGAAAATTTCAAAGAAAAAAACGAAATATTGGGACTATGGGTTGTTTAGATTACAGGTGTTTTACCTGAAACTGCTTTAAGAAGGAAAAAAGCTTCTTTATAAATAATTAGTCACAAATACTTTCCAAACTCTGCCACACTGATGATGTTTGGTAGCAGTATACACATACTAGAGTGCTGGCAATCTAATCCCAAAACCACCAAAACAAAAGTCCTAAATAAGCTCCTATGCATAATAGATGGTTCTAGAAATGACATATTTGAAGGAAGAAAATTGAGATGTTAACTGTTTCTACTATCTCCACCACTTTAACTTCACAGTTCATAAACAATAAAGAACTTCTTGTGATAGTGAGAAAACAAATATGAAGCAATCAGGAAAATGTCAACAGTGAATATTTGATACTAAGGAATTAATTTTTTTAGGTGTGAGAATAGCATAGTGATTATCTAAAAAACAAAATGGATACATACTTAAGTGTTCATGGGTGAAAAGTTTAAGATAATGGAGGGGAGAAAGACCGCAAATACCAGATTAGTCATGTGCTGGTAACTTGTTAAACTGAGTGAGTAATCTATACTCTTTCCTGGTATATGTTGAAATTTTCCAAAATAATAAAATAAAGCTGCTGGTGAATAAAATCTCAGGCACTATTTTGCTCATGATTGTATGCCACTTTTGCACAGATTCCTTAATTCCTTCAGTTTGCATAGTTTGAGAATTTCTCCTCATCTGTACAAACTTTTGTAGTCAGAGAGCAGTGTAAACTGCCAGTATCCCAAATACTTCCCAAATGCAGTGCTCAGCAAACTTCAAAAGCTCAGGAGAAAGGGGGGATAGAACCAAAGAGGAAATGAGGAGCGGTAAAACTTAACAACGAACCTGCTACCATAAAGAACTCCCACCTCTTAAAACTAATTAATACGCATTTGGGCTTCATTCTTTCTTTTCCTTAGAGTTTTAAGAACAGACTGTTGGCTGCTGGTTTATTCACTGCCCTTCACATGCATGCTGACCCCAGAAGATACAAACAATCCAACCACTGTGTAACCAGGTCGAAAACAAGCTTTGGGTAACTCACTGGGAAGAGTACACTCACCACTTAGATTTGGCTAGAAAAAACTGGGTTAGAAAAAACTGCTGCTTAAACAAACACTAGGGCTGGGGAGAATGTCTTTAAGCCAGTTACCAGGCCACTCAGTGAGTTGCAACACAATCTTTTCCAAAGGCTTCCAAATTCGGTTGAGCCCAGCAGGCTGATTTAACAGATTTTTCAAATTCAAAAAGCTGACCTAAACAGTTACACAACAAAACACAAGCTAATTTACTTGGGATCACCTACAACGTCAGACCACTGATCAGTATACAGCCCAGGCCAGGAGAAGTGGGAGAGGCATACCAAGTGAGGAATAAACCCTACTCATGAAGCAGAAGAGAAATGACAGGATCCACACTTAATTTGGCCTAAGAAAATGTCTACAGTCAGCTTCCAATCACCCGCCTTCCATCTTTAATGAAACAATGGCAATTCTTCATGGTGAACCACAATGCCCCGCTTCATAAGGTATTTTTTCTATCCCGACCTTGTTTGTACCCACTCTAACTGCTAGAAAACACCCCCAGTACAGAAAACTTTTAGAAAATGTTTGGTAGTAAGAAACGAATCATGACATGGGGAATTTAACATTGTATTTCAAATGTTCAATGCCTGTGCCTCCATTACCTAGATCTCCTTTATAACCTCTAGAATGTGCACTGGATAAAGTGAACGGCACTGTTAGTCACATCAGGTGTCAGCTACTCAGGATAGACTCATAGTCTCCAGATTTGTTAGTTCCGCTAGCGGCTGGGTCAGGGACTGGTGGAGTTGTTAGGAAAAGGGAGAAAGGCCTGACCTGGCTGTGAAAGCTGGGCATCCTCTTTACTGCTCATACTCCCTCAGTTCTGTTTCAATTACACACCTGTCAAACAGGTTATTCCTGGAATTCAGATTTTATAATCCTCATACTGCAATTCTTCCTGCTCCTGTTGCCCAAACACACACCCTTCCCTTCTTTTCCAAAATATGTATCTATCAGTAGAATGTATAAGAGTTATAAAGTGTCACAAATTGCACCTTGAGCCCTCCGCAAGCATACAAAAGAGGAAACAATGACAATTTTCAAGAAGGTCACGGTAGTGGGCTAGGGTAACCACAGACAAAGCCTGCCTATTCTGAATTTTAATTCACACACACACACACACACACACACACACACACACAAAGGAAGCCAGATTTGGAAAGAACAAAAAAAATGAAGGCTGTCTTATGAAAAAAAAAATTGTCTTCCCATTTTATGATAGTGCATGCCTAAGAGTGTAGCTTATTTCCTTATCTCAAAGCCAGGAAATGAGGTCTTTTAAGGCCAGTATGAATATAAGCTCTGTTTAAAAACAGAGGACCTGCAAGGAAAAGCCCCTTTCCCAACTTTGGCCAAGTGGCGTGGCCTGCGGTCAGCAGAGCGTTCACCACCAGACTGGTCCTCGACAAGAAGTTTCAGCATGCCACGGGAAACAAAGAAGGTGCCTCACACCGACCTTATAGACTTGTCCGTAGGTGCCATTTCCAACCACTTCCACCAGCTCAAAAATCCCAGCAGGGTCCTAGACAAGAAAGAGGGGAAGGTTATTCTACGGAAGCAGCACACAATGAATCAATAAAGTAGAACAGCTGGGGAGAAAGGGAGGCTTCAATGAAGTGGGTTCCGTCGCCGCGGTCGTCCAGCACCGAGGGCCGGGCGCGGTCTCAGAGGGCGGCGGCAATGGGTAGCGCCCCAGCCCCGCACACGCGGACACATACAAACAAAAGGGCCGCCGCACTGGCGGCGGCGCCCGAACGCCGGACTGCCCAGGGCGCGGCCCCCGCTCCCCGCGGCCGGCCCGCGGCGGGCACTCACCCGTAAGGAGGAGAGGTCGATGTCCACCAGACTTTTTGCAGGGGAGTCGTTCGCCATTTTCCCTTTTTGCCGCCCAAAGCGAGTGTCACGATGAAGACAGCGAAGGCTGGGTGATCTCGTCACAGGCCGGGCTGCGACGGGAGGAGCGTGCGCGGGGCGGCAGCGGCTCTCACACCATGGCGTCCCGCAGCAACCCCCGCGTCGCCCGGCCTCAGCCCCGCGCCCGCGCCCGCGCCCGCGCCTGCTCACGGGCCGGTAGCTGGGGGCGCCGCGCCGCCGACAGTGGAGCGAGGGCGCGCGAGGCCGCGAGACAAAGCTCCCCGGGCGGTGAGGGCGGAGCAGGGAGGAGGGCGGAGGAGACGGGTGGCGCAGGAGGAGGGGACACGGGACACCAAAAACATATTCCGCCGAGAGAGAAAACAGCTCCCCCTTTCTTGCTCCTGCAGGAAGGACGGGCGGAAACGCACTCCCACCATAACCCCGCCTGGAGGGCGCGGGGCGGCTGCCCGCGTGGCGTGAATGTGCATGAGGGGTGCGGCCGAACAATGGCCGCCAGACGCCCTGCACCGCGCCCTCCCGAGAAGTCGGATACGCAGAACACGGCCCGCGTGGCCCTGCTGCTGTGCTGGGCGCAAAAGGACGTCCTCACCTCTCACTAACAGGGACCCAAATGCCGAGAGGCAGCAGACCCTTTACTCATGTCAGAGAGAGGCTGCGTGTTGCTGGACCTCTAAAGGGATGCGAAAGGGGTGCCCCAAGCGGTGGAGTGTCCTCTCTCCTCACTCCAACTTACTCCCACCCCCTCCCGCCCCACCAGGTTCTCTGCCCTGAAGGCCCTCATCTCTCATTTCCCTACACGGTTTTCTTGTCCCTTCTCTGCTTTTCAAGTCCAAACTTCTGACCTGGCTGTAGTTGGTGGATTCGCTGAGCATCCCTTGGCTGCGGGGTCACAAAATTTTGGGTGGAAACAGTTTCCAAAACGACTCCTCTAATTGATTTGTGCTGGGTTTCCTTAGGTGAATAGTAAAGAACTTGGGGTCATCAGTATTGACCCAAGTTCTGTGCCTACAGATCATTCAGGATCAATAAACAGGCGTCTTCCAGCAACCTTGGAGGCTTGTCGATGGTTAGACAATTATTGACCTATTAACCAAGAATTTTTTTCCCATTAACCAAGAATTTTTTTCCTATTAACCAATTTTAATCCTAGTAACCAAAAATTTTTACTGAATGAAAACTTTCAATGGCTCCCTCTTACCTCACAAAAGGTTCTCAAACCTAAGCGCAGGGAATCACCAGGAGGTATTATAAGAGCACTGATTGCTGACCCCACCTCCAGTATCCGATTCAGCAGGTCGGGAATAGGCCTAATAACTTGTATTTCTAACAAGTTCTCAGAGGATGCTAAGCTAACATTGCTGTTACTGGGATCAAACTTTGAGACAGGATGTAAATTCAAGGCCCTTCATAATTAGGCTTCACAAACATCACCATCATCGTCTACCAATTGTTGCTTTGCATACAGTACTTCTGTTAGCCAGGAGTGATGATATCCTTATTTTAGAGATGAGGAAACCAGAGTGCTGAGGTAATATATGTGCCTAAATTTCTTTAAAGCACAGTCTGGATGGGGAGCAGCTCAGCGTATTCCCAAAATAAAAGTCTCTGATTCAGCCAAGTTAGTGTTTGACCTAGAATTTGGTTAGCAGTCTCCTGCCTCCCAACAGTTTGGTTTCCAAGATTTTCGACTGTGAGAATCCCTTAGGGATTCTCAGGTATCCCTAAGGTAAAATACAAAGTCTCCTGGAATCCATTGGCTAAGAAATTTATAATAACCAGAATGTTACTGTGAATTTAATAGTGCTTTAAATGATTTGTTTCTTAATCTATCGACAGTGATGGCATTATCTGTGAGTGTAAATTAAATAACTTACTAGACAGCTAGACTGATGCACATGTGAACTTTCAGACCAGATTACTAGTAATAGTATTTTAATAGTGTTTATTGTTTTGGATAGCTAATGTGTATTGGGTCCAGACAATGTATTATTTGATTTTTCTTCACATTAGCCCCAAGTAGTAGGTGCTCTTATTTTCCCCACTTTCCACATTAGGAAACCAGTGTCTAAAGAAGTTGAGTGACTTGCTTGGTGTGCATAGCTGAAACTGATGCACAAACTGCAGCCCCTACTCCACTCCCAGGATCACAGCCTCAACTCAACTCATTCTAAGCTCATTCATTAAGGCCTGCTTCAGACCATTTTCTTCTTTGTCTAGCCAATTCTCTCAATTACCTCAAGCTCAACTCAGAAACCATCTCTTTCTTCTCCTATAAACTTTCTCCAAATTTGTCTCCTATGCTAGTATTTCCCATATCATCACTGTGGCAGTTATTTCCCACTTTCAGTTCATTACCTTTTCTTGAAGTGCCTACCCAGTGCAAGGCACTGACTTAACCATTTTCCGAGATAGAAGGAAGATTAAGACATCCTACCTTCAGCACTTACAAGCTGATAATCGGTGTAAGATAATTTCATTAATAGCTACAACTAATTTATATAATAAATTAGAACATGATAAATTCTGGCTACACAAAAAGAGGTCCAATGGAAAGTATTCTGGGTTTAGGGAAAAAAATGAACTGGATTTGAACCTAGTTCTGTTGTCATTTGTGCAAGCTTACACATGTTGCTTAACTTCTGAGCCTTTGCTTTCTCACCTGTATGCTAGAAGACTGGAGGTAGGAAGGATAGTTCAGAAGCCATCTCAAGAGCCCTGACCTGTGTCTTAGTTGGTTGGGCATCATTCTGCAAAGTGAAAGGTCACCAGTTTGATTCCCAATCAGGGTACATACCTGGGTTGCAGTTTTGCTCCCATTCAGAGCACATGGAAAAGGCAACCAACTGATGTTTCTCTGGAACATCGATATTTCTCTCCCTCTCTTCCTCCCTCCCTTCCCCTCTCTGTAAAAATAAATATATAAAATCTTAAAAAAAAAAAAAAGGCCATCTCAAGAGCACAGGCAGAATAATCAGACCTGGTGACAGGAGATATAAGAGTTCTTGGGCCAGTAGACTCTCTTAAGACAGCTTCTGTCCTTGGGAACCTGTTCACATTTGGGAGGATGCTGTCATGGACAAGGGAAAGGTCATGAGAGGAATTGTCATTAGAGTTGCTGAGTGGTGGTAGCAAAGGAAGGTTTGGTTTTGGACTCTGTGCAAAGTTAGTTAATTGTTCACACAGAAGCAGCATACCCCTGCCCAGCATGCCACTCTACTCAAGTTCAAAGAATAGGGGCATGTTCTTAATCAACAGGCACACATTAGCTAGGCTGTCATGCAAATACCACAGATTAGGTGGCTTAAATAACAAAAATTTATTTTATCACAGTTGTGGAGACTGAAAGTCCATGATCAAGGTTCCACTTGATTTGGTTTCCAGTGAGAGATCTTTTCCTAACTTACAGATGGCTACCTTCTCGCTGTCCTCACATGGGCTTTCCTGAGTACTTGTACACAGACAGAGAAAAAATTCTCTCTATTGGATCAGGGTCCCACCCTTATGACCTTATGAATTTAAACTTAATTATTTCCTTACAGGCCACAGCTCTAAACACTGCCACACTGGTGTAACGGGGCACAGCCAGGGCCCCCACAAAGGGTATTTGTAATGGGGTTCAGAAAATGGGGTGTCCAAGAAAAAATATATTCTCCCCACCCCAGGGCGCGCTGCCAAGAGGGATCGGAGCCTTGAGCAGGGCCACTGAGAGTCACTTTGCATGTCAATAACAGGATAGCTTCATTCCTCATTTGCAAAAAGGGTTATTTTGCATATCACGAAAGCTAATCGGGAAGGTTAAAAAAGACTAAATACAGAATGTAACTGAGGGAGAAAGAGGAAAGACAGGGGCCTGCAGGAAAAACAAGGGACACAGACTCTGGGGAACAGTGTGAAGACCACGCGGGAAGAAAGAGTGGAGAAAGGACTCTAGCTAGTGGGCCAGGAGAAGGTGCCACATTGTTATGGATTAAGAGCTGGAGATCGCGGCGACGCAGTGGATGGTGCTGAGAACTGTGAGAGGCCTGCCTAGCTGAGCCCCGGACTTCTGTTCTTTTTCTTCTGAAGGACAGTAACCCTGACTGGCCTAACTGGGCAAAGCGGGGAAGGCCCCAGGGTGGTGTGTGTGCTGGTGATTGTTTTGAAGGGATTTCGAGGTTTAAGGGTGACATTTAGCCATTAATCAAACCTGTATAACTTTTGAATAAATAGTTCCTTTCCTTTTCACCAAACTCTGTCATTCAGAGCCATAATTCCAAGGGCGGCCGGCAAGGGACCCACAACCAAGGGATCCCAGGGAAGGAAGGTGTCGTTATTTCGGTAATAGCATCTGGGCATCCGCCTCACGACATGTCCTTTTGTTCGGTAACACTGGGGCTTAAGGTTTCAACATTACAGAGGCTTAGGGCTTCAACATACAGGGAAGCACCAATATTTAGTCCATAACAAGCCATGTGTAATATGTGATGCCAGGACATAGACTTCAGTCATGGCCCTTGTCCTCAAGTATCTATTTAAGAACACAAAATAAAACCATCCAAAAATATATTCGAAATAATAATTTGGAAAATAAATACAAATTTGGAATTTTAGGCTGGAGGAAAAAATAAGATACTTGAACAAAGAATGAGAGGCTAAAAGAATGAGGACACTGGCCACCCTGGGCCAGAGCACTCAATTCAGAGAACCCTGAGAGATAAAACTAGATGGTTTAGGAGGGACCAGAAGAAAAAACTGAGGCATGGGCAATGCGGGGGTTAAAAACCAAGCCCAGATTATCAGTCAAGTCAACTGAGAAACAACCTAGCCTCAGCTCTCAAGAGCTCATGGCAGGTGAGAGCTCCACAAGCCAAGGGACATAAATGTGCCTCTTTGCAGGGTAAATCAGCTGACACCCAGTCATAGAAACTCCAGGGGAGCCAAGTTACTCAAGAGGTCAAAATGGACAAGATCACTTTATGTATATCCTAGGTTTTTCTTTATTGTTAAAATATTGACGAAAATTTATTTTCAGCCTTAGAATGGAGCAAGGCAAGGAGGGTATCAGAGCTATGAAACTGAACCTGAATATATCTTAAGAGCTTAATATATCTGAAGGTCATAGATGATTTAGGTTAACTGGAAATAAATGATGGAAGTAGTGGTGAGCAGGGGGAATTAGATCAAGCAAAAGAAACAATGGTGGGATGTGTGCAGGAAAAACTCAGACAGGGAAAAGCACAGGCTTAAGGGATCTTAAGGGATCATAGAACTCAGAAATCTGAGTTCTTAATCTCTGATGGACAAGGTATTGAAATAATGCTTACCTTCTCTGCCCCTCAGTTTTCCAATATGCAATATTAGAGGATTGGGTAGAAATGATCGAAAAGTCCTATAGGGCCTTGAAGACACTGATTTATGTAACCTTGGTTTCAGCCCATAGTGAAAAGGGGTTGCCATGAGCAAAGGGAATTAATGAAACATGTGGAATGCTGTAGATTCAGCAGCAGAGCTTAGCCCTTTAAAGACCAGCTTTAAGCATGGGTAGGCAGACTCAGACTCCATCTAACTAGTGTATCAGTTGAATTAAAAGGAAGCAAGTACTAGTGCACAAAAGGATGGCAGGTGTGGAATGCAGAAGCAGATCAAAGGGCAACAAAAGTGGACCAGAGGTAAGACAGACATCCTACCCCAGCTGCCAGGGCTATAGATGCTGTCACTTTTGTGATGAGGAAATTGTCTTAGCTCAGGTCTTCCAAAAGGAGATCCTGAGGCAAGGATTTGCTGCAGGGAGTTTATCTGAAAGGCAATCCCAGGAAGGAGAGTGAAGGGATGAGAAAGTAAAACATGAGATGGAGATAAGTCAATGAGTGTGTTGATGTACAGGTTATCTTTGTGGGCAGCTGATCTAGATGGACCTAGCTAGCTAGAAAAGGAGAAAATGTGCATTTACCTTATTTTATGTGTACCTGTGTTCAAGCTTTTTGTAAACACTTACAAAATAATATTTTTCAATACAGAAGAACTTGCTGTTCATAAAAGACCCATTTGAAGTCTTTTATAGAAGGGAATTACTATCCCTTCTCTCTTAAAGGTTAACTTAACCTTTTGTACATTTATATTTTATATATGAGAATTGCTTAAATCAAGTTTATTGGTGAAAAGTTCTTAACCAACAAAATCCTCTAGTGGCCTCAAAAATGAGGTTAGAGTTACTCTGAGCTTTAGAAATCAAGATGGTAGCCATAGGAAGTGGTTGGGAGTAGTAGTTGTTAGGTGTGTCTGGTTTTGATAGGTGATTGGGCGAAGGGAATCAGAGGCTCTGCCAAGGGAAGGCCAAGGTAGCCCTGCTAACTGAAGAGATAACAGATTTGATTTATACTTGATCACATATTTGTGCTCTAACTAAGCTTGTGCAGGAAGTGACCTTAGAAAGAAACCAGACCAGTGAACCTCTCTATGTCACAACTGAACTAGAATCATGAGTTTGCATATGATGCATCAGATCCCAGGCAACATGCATCAGAATGACCACTGAAGGGGAGTTCAATCACAGTCAAGTTTATCACTTCAAACATGAGTCAACCAACAGTGCTCCATTAGTGATATTGCAACCTGGTCAGTCCTGTTGATTTGTAATTCTCAGTAATTATATTGATTCCAGTCTCAAAATCTTCTCACATATGCTCTATAATAAAAGATTGTGGTGATATACCAATAATAAACTATGAACTGTAAATGCCATATTTATGAATTATAAAATTTTAGGCCTTTTCTATTCTTTTGAATAAAAATAATTATCATCTTTACTCTTTTGTCCATTTCTATATTCTACACTTGGTAGCCAACTAATTTAGAAAATATAGTCAGGACCAGGTCAAGAGGCCAGCCACGACTGACCTAAATCCTGGATTTGTCTTGATTCTTGACTACAGAGAGTTCCTTGAGATTGGTTGGGAGTTGATGAGTAGGGAGGTGTTGGGGAATGGAAAGAGCTGGACAAGAAAGTTTGTTTGGAGACAGCGCTCCTGGTATACAACTCAGAGTCACAAAAAGGAAGGACCACTTATTCTTATAGAATTGCATGTTTTATTGCATTAGGGCTTATCACTATTTCCTGCCTTGCTTCTAAAAAAAGTGTATTCAGATTTAAAAGAGTACTTGTGGAGAAGTACTACACAAAAATATATGATCTTTAGAATCACAGCTTAGCTCTTTAGATATAGAGAGGAAAAGGTGCAGAGGAAGTGGGATCACTCAGGGACCTGCACTGCCTTCCCAGCTCAAGGCAGTGAGTTCAGGGTCACTGAGAAGCATGTAGGACTACTGCTGCTTAGTAAAGATGATGGAACACTGACTAGTTTACAAAGGATTTTCCTGTCCTGTTTCCTCTGATCCTTATCACAGCCCTAGAATGGTGCAGCTCTATAGCCATCAGGATTTTGTGGATGATGATGGTCAGATTTAGGTGAAGTAAGTGATGTATGCAGTCACACCAGTCTATGCAGAGAAGTCCAGACCATATCTGGCTTGTCCTCTCCTGCATCAGGCAGCCTCTCCTCAAGAAAATATCTGTGTCAAAGATTCTGTCACTTGAGAAGTGAAAATACTTGGCATTGTATTAAGAAGTCTTTGAACTTTCTCTACAAGGAATTATTTTTATTTTTCAACATGTGCTGAATATCAGCCACACAATTACAGGTGCTATCCTAGATGCAGATGGTCCAGAGCCTTTGGACTTACAATCTGGACAAGTCAACAAACCTGGCTAATAGGAGAAATGAGGGGAATATACTTAGTTAAAATAGGATCTGAAAAAGGACACTTTGGGTAATTCCATTCTTGACAACTCCTCAGAACTCTGACCGACAGTACAAAGACAATGCCCAGTTTGTTGGTTTGAATAAAGGTAAACAGGCTCAACCCCAAGTATGAGTCTCTGTGTCAATTTTAAATATTGAAACAAGAAAGCCAAGGGCCATTGTGTTTGTGATGTGCACTGAAGTGCACTAAAGATGAAGAAAACAAAGTCTTAGACAGTATTCCCAGATTTGCCTATTCATTTCAGATATATTTAATATATTACACACATGTGTGCTCACATGTATTAACACTTTATTAAATACCTCCTTCTCTTACACAGTATTGTAGTGGGGCAAGAATAAGAAGCATGAGACAGTTTTCAGTGAGTTGTACTTTTAGCTCTGCAGGGACTTGGCTGGTATTTGGGTTTTGGTTCCACTGTGCCTCTAAAGTAACCATGAGTGACATCCAGAAGAGGAGAATAGCACACTGAACCCTGAAACTGATTTTGACGGGGATCAGTAATAAGGTATAGCTAACACAGGGTCTTTGGTGTTCCTACAAAAAATGGCTCCAGAAAGAGCACGCAAAGATAGTGATATTATAGTAAATCTGTTATCCTGGCTTTTCTAATTCTAAACTGTGGTGGAATTCTGCAGCTTTCTTGTGTTTACTCATAGTAATAGTAAATGTAATAATAGTAAAACAATTAGGTTAGCCATTCATGGCTACGCTTGATCTGGCTGATGGGGTATACCCTAATGTAAAAATCTATCATAGTATACACTTTATGTGTATTACTGTGTGTTATACCTCAACTAAAAACAAACACTGCTGCATTTGACAGGAATCAAAATGGTAAAATAGAAAGAATTCCAAATTAGAGGATGGTAAATCAGAGACCTCTAATCCAAGCTCACTCAAGTAATTAAATGAAAATGAAGGGAGTTGTTAAAAACCCAAAAGTGTCAGGACAGGTATGGAACCTGGACAAGCTGTTAAGATACTTGTACCCAAAATAAGGGGATCTAATAATTGGGGGAAATATCAGAAATATTTCTGGGGGTTGCAAGATGGTGGCAGAGTAGAAGGATCTTTCTCTTAATTCCTCCCAGAACCAAACTGGAAATAAGCCTAAAGAGGGGAAGGGCCACCCAAAATAAATAACCAAAGACTAACTGAAAAAGAGACTTTTAACCAAGGATGACCAGAAACCAACTAGAGCCTAGTAGGCAGGGCGGGAACGTGAAAGGGGGTGGCCCCCTTCCATGGGCAGTGGGACGGGCTTAGAGAATAGCTGTGGGAGTTTCGCCCTGAGATAAGAGAAGCCTGGACCCCAAACCAGGCCCCCAAGCATGGAGCAACACCAATGCTGAGGAGGATTTCTGTGCTGGGGTATACCTTGATACCATAACAGCCATCTTTCTTGAAAAGAGCAAGTGTCTCCAGGGGAAAAGCAATTACCCCTCCCTGTGGGATACTGCTTACCACACCCTCCGGAATCCTATTTGCGCTATTCTCTGGTTCCCTGCTTGCCTCATCCACTGGAAACCTGCTTTTCCCACCATGCATCTCTCTTCTTTTGGTGGGAGGATTATTTTTCCTTTCTCCTTTCTTTTCTCCTATCATGCTTCTTAACTCTGAAGAGACAGCAACATAAGCAGTCTCACAGAATGTCAGACACTGACTTTTGGGCAAAGCCATTCTGTACATTTTCCCAGGAATCAGACTGGTGCTTTCCCCTCATGGGAGAGTCATAGAAATACCCTAATGGTTTCTCACAGTTCCAAACTCTGGGCTCTGGAGGCCCCATCCAGTAGCCTACTAGAGGCTCTGCCCTGTTGAGTTCAGGAAAATAATCCCAGACAGATTTAGACAAGTGGCTCAGGGACAGGGGAATACACACAACATCTTCCCTGAAGTCTGAAAGGGACCTCCCATGGAGATCCAGGAGTGCTGTCCTCCAATTGTACCACAAGCTCTCTCAGAAACAGTCATGCCAGTGACTAGTCTAAGGCTGACAGCAGGCTGGCAAGCAGAAGCAGATGAGGAATTCCTGCAGTTCCCTGCAGTTCCTTGGAATATTTGCTGACCCACTCCTGGACCCAGAGCTTATGAAAGCCTGTGTTGCAGCACAGTTTGGCCCATCTGTGCACAGCCAAACCCAGAGGAAACAGCACAAACTGTGGAATGCTTGTATCTTGAACAGGCTACCAAGGACTAGATGTGGACAGCACCTAACATTGGCATACACCAGCCTCAGACAACATCAGAGCCATATCCAAAGGAAAAACCCAGCAAGTAAGCACTAAACTCTGCTGAGACAATTTCTACTTTGTTCTTTTCCATTATTTTCATTATTTTTTCTTTTTCATACCCTTTTTATTATTTTTTCTTTTTCTATTTTTGTTGCTCTATTTTTTCATGTCTTATTTTACTCTTACCTCTGCTTATTCCATTTTCCCTTCTTTCCTTTTCTTGTTTTTGTTATTCTTTCTCTTTTTTTTGCCACTTTTTCCTGTTTTCCTCTTCCTATTCATTCCTTGTATCAATTCCCTTCCTCTTCTCCTCTCATAATCACTTTTCTTTCCTTTGGTCTTCTCTTATTATTTTTTTCTTTCTTTCTATTTTTCTATATACTATTCTATTTCTCTTTCCAATTTTAATATTCTTTGTTCTTTTGTCATTGATTTTGCTGTTTTTCTTGGGGTTTTTTTGCTTGTTTTATTTTTGTTTTTTGTCTTGCATTGCTTTGTTCTGTCAGCATCTGTACAACAGCTAACAAGATGTGCTGGAAGTTGAGCCTCTTAGTCAGTAAGATGGAAGGGAGATACCACCAACAAACAGGCCAACAACAATCAGTATCCAAATACAACAGGAGAGCCCGAAAAACCCACACAAGATAATTCATAGAGGATCCAACTCAGGGGACCAAGGAGACTGCACCACTTGGTCCCAAAAGACTCCTACCATATAAGGCCACAAAGACAGGGAATCAGAGCAGATCTATATAATACATAGAAGCAAACAAAAAGAGGAAGCTAAAATGGGGAGACAAAGAAACAATCTCAAAACAAAAGGAAAGGAGGAATCCCTAGAAAAAGAGCTAAATGAAATTAGGGCAAGCAAATTATCAGATATAAACTTCAAAGAAATGGTTGTAAGTATGCTCAAGGAACTTAGTGAGAACTACATCAGCATGAAAAAGAACATAGAAACTATGAATAAGAACCAGTTGGAAATGAAGAATGAGATATCTGATATGAAGGATACACTAGAAGGGATTAGAAGCAGGCTAGATGAAGTAGAGTATTGAGAATCAGCATTTGGAAGACAAGGTAGGAAAAAACACCCAGTAAGAGAACAAAAAGAAAAAAAAAGCCTTTAAAAGAATGAGGATGGTTTAACAGAGCTTCGGAACAGCATGGAACATATCAATATTCACGTCACAAGGATACCAGAAAAAGAAGAATGAGAACAAAGGATAGACAACCTCTTTGAAGAAATAATGGCAAAAAATATCCTTAACCTGATGAAGAAAAAAAGTCACATGGATTCAGGAACCCAGAATCCCAATCAAGGTGAACCCAAAGACACCCACAGCAAGACACATCACAATTAAAATGGCAAAGTTTAAAAATAAATAGAAATTCTTAAAGGTAGCAAGAGAGAAACAGAGCGTTACCTACAGTGGAGATCCAATAAGGTTCTCAGCTGACTTTTCAACAGAAAAACTACAGGCCAGAAGGAATTGGCATAAAGTATTCCAAGTAATGAAAAGCAAGGACCTACAATCAAGACTACCCTATCTAGCAAGGCTTTCATTTAAAATGGAGGGTGAAAAATGAGCTTCCCATTAAAAAAAAAAAAAAAAAAGGCTGAAGGAATATATTTCTACCAAACAAGCTTTGCAAGAGATGCTAAAGGGGCAGGAAGAAAGAAAAAGAAGTGGGGGGGGGGGGGGAGATGGGGAGGAGGAGGGGGAGGAGGAGAAGGAGAAGGAGAAAGGAGAAGAAGGAGGAAGAGGAGGGGAAGAAGAAGAAGGAAAGAGAAGAAGTGGGAGGGGAAGGGTGGGGAGAGGAGGGCGAGGGGAAGAAGAAGGAAACAGAGAAACACAAGTTCAAAGGGAAAAAATGGCAATGAATAACTACTTATCAATAATAATTTTAATGTAAATGGATTAAATGCTCCAATCAAAACACAAAAGGTAGCTGAATGGATAAGAAAACATGACCTATATATTTGCTGTCTACAAGAGACCCACCTCAGAACAATTTACACAGGCTGAAGGTGAAGGGATGGAAAAAATCCATGCAAATGGAAATGAAAAAAATAAATGGGGCAGCAATACTTACATCTGGCAAAATAGACTTCAAAACTAAGACCATAACAAAAGGCAAAGAAGGTCACTCTATAATCATAAAGGGATCAATACAACAAGTGTATATAATCCTTGTAAACATACATACACCCAACATAGGAGCACCTAAATATACAAAGAAATAATGGGAGGACTTTAAGGAAGAGACCTATAGAAATACAGTCACTGTCAGAGATTTTAACATCCCACTCTCACCAAGGATAGATCCTCCAGACAAAACATCAACAAGAAAACATGTACCTTATATAGCACACTAGATCAAATGGAATTTAAGACATTCACAGGATGTTTTGTCCCAAAGCAACAGAATAGACATTATTCTCAAGTGCATATGGATCATTTTTAAAGATAGACCATGTGGTTGGACACAAAATAAGACATAAAGATATTCAAGAAAATTGAAATCATATCAAGCATTTTCTCAGGTCACAATGACTTGAAACTAGAAATTAACCTCAATTAAAAAAATACTCCAAAACATTGAAATACATGGAGGTTAAATAAAATGTTATTAAATAATGAATGGGTGAACAATAAGATCAAGGAAGAAACCAAAAAGTACTTGGAAACAAATGAAAATGAACACACAACATCCAAAACCTATGGGACACAGCGAAGGCAGTCCTGAGAGGGAATTTCATAGCATTACAGGCTTACCTAAAGAAGGTAGAAAAATCTCAAATAAACAACTTAACCCTACACCTAAAAAATAGAAAAACAACAGAAAACAAAGATCAGTGTGAGTACAAGGAAGGAAATGATCAAACTCAGAGCAGAAATAAATGACATGGAGACAAAAAGAATTAAAAAGATCAATGAATACAGGACCTGGTTATTTGAAAAGATAAACAAAATAAATCAACCTTTTTACCAGATTCATCAAGAAAAATAGAGGACGCAAATAGATAAAATCAGAACTGAAAGAGGAGAAGTAGCAACTGATACCATAGAAATACAAAGGATTACAGGAAAATACTATGAACAATGATATGCCAAGAAGTGGACAATCTGGGCAAAATGGATACATTTCTAGAAACATACATCTTCCAAAACTGAATCAGGAAGAAGCATAAAACCTGAGTAGACAAATAACAACAAATTAAATTGAAGCAGTAATGAAAAAACTCCCAGTAAACAAAAGTACTGGACCAGATGACTTCACAGGTGAATACTAGCACTTGTTCAAAGAACCAACACACAGCCTTCTTGAACTATTCCAAAAAATTCAGGAAGAGGGAAGACTTCCAAACTGTTTTTTACAAGACCAGTATCATCCTAATTCGAAGCCAGGTAAAGACACAACAAAGAAAGGAAATTACAGGCCAAAATCCCTGATGAATATAAATGCTAAAATTCTCAACAAAATATTAGGAAACCAGATCCAGCAACACACTAAAAATATCAAATGGGATTTATCCTGTGGTGCAAGGTTGGTACAAATTAATAAATGTGATATATCACATAAACAAAATGAAAGACAAAAATCACATGATTATATTAACAGATGCAGAAAAAGCATTTGATAAAATCCAGCACCCATTTATGATTAAAAAGCACTTAGCAAAGTGGAAGTAGAGGGAGCATACCTCAACATATAAAGGCCATATGTGAAAAACCTACCAACAACATCATACTCAGTGGGCAAAAATTAAAAGTGTTTTCCATAAGATCGGGAACAAGACAGGTGTGTTTGCTTTCACCACTCTTATTCAACATAGTTCTGGCCACAGCAATCAGACAAGAAGAAGAAATTTTATTTGGCATCCAAATTGGAACGGAGGAAGCAAAACTGTCATTTTTCACAGATGACATGATATTATATACAGAAAACCTTGTAGGCCCCACCAAAAAAACCTACTTGACCTAATAAATGAATTTGGCAAAGGAGTGCAACTCAAAATCAATACTCAGATATCAATGGCATTTCTATATACCAATAATGAACCATCAGAAAGAGAAACTAAGGAAAAAAATGCCATTTATCTTTGCAACAAAAAAATAAAGTACCTAGGAATAGATTTGACTAAGGAGGTAAAAGAACTCTATGTGGGAAAGTATAGGACACTGAAGAAAGAAATTGAGGAAGATACAAATAGGTAGAAGCATATACCATGTTCTTGGATTGGAAGAATTACCATTATTAAAATGTCCACACTACCCAAAGCAATCTATAGATTCAACACTTTTCCTATTAAAATACCAATGGCATATTTTATAGATCGGGAACAAATATTTCAAAAATTCATATGGAACAAAAAATTATCCCAAATAGCCTCAGCAGTCTTGAGAAAGAAGAACATAGTTAGAGGGATCGCAATACCTGATACCAAATTATACTATAAGGCTACGGTAGTCAAAACAGCCTGGTACTGGCGTGAGAACAGACACATAGATCAATGGAACAGAATAGAGCATCCAGAAGTAAAGGAGCACCCACATCTTTATGTTCACTTAATATTTAACAAAGGAGCAAAAGCATACAATGGAGTAAAGACAGCCTTTTCAATAAATGGTATTGTGAGAACTGGTACATGCAAAATAATGAAACTAGACTACCATCTTACACCATAAACCAGAATAAACTCAAATTGAATAAAACACTTAAATATAAGTCACGACACCATAAAAATTCTAGAGAAAAATGTAGGCAGTAAAATTTCAGATATCTCATGTAGCAATATTTTTGGCAATATATCTCCTAGGGCAAGAGAAAGAAAGGAAAAAATAAATAAATGGAACTACATCACATTATAAAGCTTCTGCACAGCTAATGAAACCATCATCACAATGAAAAGGAAACCCACTGTATGGGAGAACATATTTATCAACAATCCATCAGACAAGGGTTTAATCTCCAAAATACATAAAGAACTTATGCTACTCAACACCAGCAAGACAAATTATCCAATCACAAAGTGGGCAAAGAAGCTGAATAGGTACCTTCCAAGGAGGACATACAGATGGTGAATAGACATATGACAAAATGTTCAGCATCACTAGCCATCAGAGAGATGCAAATTAAAAACACAATAGGATATCACTTCATACCTGCCAAAATGGCTATCTATCATTGATAATAACAAACAGCAAGTGCTGGCAAGGATGTGGAGAAAAGGGAACCCTAATGCGCTGTTGGTGGGAATGCAGACTGATGCAGCCACTGTGGAAAACACTATGGAATTTCCTTGAAAATTAAAAATGGAACTGTCTTTGACCCAGTGATTCCACTGCTGGGAATATACCCTAAGAATTTCAAAACACTGATTCAAAATAATATATGAATCCCTATGTTCATAGCAGTGTTATTTACAATAGCTAAAATCGGTCAACAGCCTAAGTGTCCTTCAGGAGGTGAATGGATCAAAAAACTGTGGTACATTTACACAGTGGAATACTATGCAGCAGTAAAAAGATAGGAATTCTTACCTTTTGCAACAGCAGGATGGAACTGGAGACCATTATGCTAAGGGAAATAAGCCAGATGGTGAAAGACAAATACATTATGATTTCACTTATAATTGGAATCTAATAAACAAAATAGATCAGATGCATAGAAACATGGAACAGACTGATATCTGTGGGCAGGGCCAGGGGGTTTGTGGAGACTATTTGAAAGAAGGTAAAGGGATTAGTTCAAAAAAAATATGTGAATGACCCATAGACATGGACAACAGTCTGGGGATTGACTGTAGGAGTATGGGGTAGGCTGGGTGAGGGGACAAAGGGAAAATATGAGAACTGTAATAACATAAACAACAAAATATTTACATTAAAAAATAAGAAATAACTAACCTGTTTTATATGTATACCTCAGGAATTTGACAGTGATAAATGGACCACTTCGGGTAGATTAATCTCCAGGCACAAGTGTGCAGAATTGGATTATTTCCTTCCAGGAAAATCCCTACAGTGATAGATCCCTAAACAGGAAGTAAGACTTTTTAGAAACTTAAATTGTTTTTGTGCCATTTCTAGAGAAAAGTCTGAAGTCATTAAAGTAAAAGGGAGACCCCTACTTTGCACACTCATCCACCATGTTCTCTACCCTCCAAAGGTGCCCATTTATAATTACCCAACAGGTCACCCCCAATAAATGTCCAGGGGGCTATGTTGAATCTTTGCTCACAATTGTAATAGTAAGCATTATCTCTGTCTACAAAGGCCTAGGGAGAGAAACTAAATGACTCTGAGCAGTTCACATTGTTCACGTGAGCAGAGTTGCTGGAGGACCCCATTTGTAGAAGGCAGGGATATCTTTATGAAAAACCAAGGTGGCAGTGGTCTGAAAACTGCATTTGAAGACCTCTCCCTATGAGATATCTAAAGGGCCACCATTACCTATTTATCAATGCTTATCTTACTGGGGCTGCTATAACCAAATACCATGGACTGGATAGCTTATAAACAACAGAAATTTATTTCTTACATTTTTGGGGATTGGGAGTCAGATCAGTTGCCAACATAGGTTCTGTTGCTAACCTCTTCTATGTTGCAGACTGCTGACTTATTGTATCCTTAGAGACAGAAAGGGCATAGGATGCAGAAGCAAGCTCTCTCATGCCTTTTTATGGGGGCACTAATCTCACTCATGAGGGCTTCTCCTTCAGGACCTAATTCCTTTTCAAATGCCCCACCTTCTAATACTAGCACTTGGTTAACATTTCAATGTATGAATTGGGGAGAGTACAAACACTGAGTCCATAGCAAACCCTAGGAAAGCATTGCTTTCCTTCATTCATCATTCTCAAAATACACATAGTACTGGTAAATAAAATATACTGAATTTCTAATATTTTAATGCAACCTAGTGTTTCAGATAATTTTCTATATTGGAGAAAGTAGACTCTGAATATTCAAGTTAGTGAAAGTTAAGTTTGGGGCAGGAGAGCAAGTGAAAGGTCAAACTAAAAGGTAGAGTGCACCAAGAAATTAGAAAAGGTAATTAATTGGTTTGGCCAGGCACGATAGTCTCCACTGGATGTGGACTCTGAGGTCAATGATAACAATCTCTCAGTTAAGCCTGTTGAGAGTGGCTGTGAGGAAGCAAGTTACACACAAATGTACCCCCTTTCCCTTTCCTTACTTACTCTGTGTTAGAGACAAGGAATATGTTTTTGAAATGAAGTAGAAGGTACTGAATCAAGCGGGATAACTCAAGAACCGTAGCTGTTCTATCCTTTTCTCTATTAAAGGAATAATAAACATAATAACAATACAAAAAACACAGTAAAGAAGTTTCCTTGGTCCAGTATTTTAGAAATTTCTAAAAGACAAAGAGTGAATAAGACTGCATTAGTGGGAAAACAACAACATGAAAAACCTTGTTCAAAATCTAGGATCACAAAAGCAATTCTAAAATTTCTCCACACTCAGCATAAATGGCTACAAAGACTAATAGGCCTGGAATTTCAAGCAATTGTCAGAGCAGTTAGTTAAATATCTTTATTTGGAGCAGTACTTTTCCTTCCTCTTTCACTGTCCATATCCAATGGTGACAACAGCATGTGTAGCCGGGTTAAAACACTTTGAACTACTTTCAAACAAAAAGTATTCAGATAAAAAAAAAAAAGCACTAGCTGGGTGATTCAGTCCTGTCCTTTACACCAAAAGGTTGAGGGTTCAACACCTGGGGAGGGCACACACCTAGGTTGTGAGTTCGACCCCTGGTTGGGGCACATATGAGTTGTGACTGATCAATGTTTCTCTCTCACATAGATTTCTCTCTCTCTCTCTCTCTCCCTACTCCATCTTTGTCTCTCTCTCTGCCTCCCTCCCTCTCTTTATCTTTCTCTCTAATATCCTCAGGTGAGGATTAAAAAAAAGGAGAAATATTCAAAGTGCTGGAGTTAAAGAAAGATACAGGTTGACTCTGAAGTTCTTCCAGACCTTTATAGAGACATTAGAGACCAGAAGAAAGAGGTGGAAAGAGCTGACTCAGTGTTCACTTCCAAACTATAAGAATACATCTCCTAAGTGGGAAATTTGGCACAGATGGCCCATAGAATAGTAATAGGGCTCCAGGAGGTAGAGAGACCCAGAAGAAAAGTTTCCCATATGAACCTAATTCCAAATCCTGATTCTTCTCCATGATTAGAAGGAAACTGACTAGTCAAAACATTCAATAACAGGTGAAGGGGAATCTCAAATACAAACATAGAAAGCCAAGGTTAGCCTAGTATTTGTGGAAAAGCAATTCTGAGAAAAGTAAGATATCAAAATCATCAAACTGAAAAAAACAAAACAAAACACAAAACCTCTCTTAAGTAAATAGTCTTCATAGAGAAAAGGAAATAATACTTTATAAGGGATACTGTCAGAGAAATTTTAACAGTTTTCATGTCCTTAAAGCAAGACGGTAAGAGTACATTCATACATATCAATGATCCCAATAAATGTAGAAGAGTTAACATTATTAAAGGACAAAGACTCTAACTGGGTCAAAAAAAAATTCCTTTTACCCTTTACTAGTCATGTAGTAGCATAGGCTCTGTATTTGAATCCTAACTTAGACACCTATTAATAATTTATGAAATTAAAGCAAATAATTGGATAAAATAGAAGACTGGAATCAGCTGAAAGTGTAAGATCAACCCAAGAACTTTTTTCTCAATATAGTGCTAAAGGATAAATAATGGCAATGATCAGTTATGAGATTAAAAGTACAATACATGAGAGACAGGGAATTAAACTTTTTTCCTACAAGAGTTCTAAATGTAAAAGGGACAAAAGAAAGAAAGAAATATTCAAATTAATAATTAAAAATAATTTCCCACACCTTATAGAAAATAGGCGTTTTTAGATATAAGAGCCCACTGTGTTTTGAGCAAAAAAAAGAGAAAAAATAATGTAGACATTTTACCTTAAAAGTGTAAAGCTCATTACCTCACACCTGTTAGGATGGCATACTCCCTGTGTCAAAAAGGTAAGAAATAACAGAGAAACAAGTGTTGGCAAGGAAGTGGAGAAAAGAGAACACTATGGGTGACAATGTAAATTGGTATAGCCACTAAGAAAACAGTATGAAGGTTCCTCAGAAAATTAAAAACAGAACTACTATATGATCCAGCAATTTTACTTCTGGGTACTTATCTGAAGAAAATGCAAACACTAACTCAAAATCTGTATGCACCTCCATGTTCATTGCAACATTATTTACTATAGCCAAGCTATAGAAACATCCAAAGTGTCCTCTGCTGGATAAATGGATATTACTACATACACACACACACACACACACACAGAGGAATATTCCAAGAAACTTTTCCTCTTATTGTGCTAAAAGATAAAGTATATTATTTAGCCATAAAAAAGAATGAAATATTACCATTTGTAAAAACATGAATGAAACTCAAGGATATTATGTTGAATTAAATAAGTCAGACAGAGAAAAACTAACACTATATGATCTCACTTACATGTGGAACCTAAAACACACAAAACAAAAACAAGTTCTTAGATACAAAGAACAGGTTGGTGGTTGCTAGACGTGGGGTGTGGGAGGTAGGGGAAATGGGTGAAGGAATTCAAAAGGCACGAACTTCCAGTTATAAAATAAACAAGTCATGGGGATGTAAACAAGTATGGTGATATAGTTAGTACCTGTACTTCATATTTGAAAGCAGCTAAGAGAGTAAATCTTGAAAAACTTAATCACAAGAAAACAAATTATAATTATATAAGAATTTTAACTAAACTTACTATGGTGCATTTTGCAGTGTAGACAAATATCAAATCATTATGCTGTGCACATGAAACTAATATAATGTTATATGTCAGTTATACCTCAATTTTTAACAAGGTGAAAGAGATCATCATTGTAACTATGTACACAAGGTTAAAACTTCCAAAAGACTAAAACGGTTGTCTAGAAAGGACTGATACCCAGATCAGCATTAGAAACAATATACACAGGGGGAAAAAGGGAAAAAAATAACTCCAGAATTCCATGTGAAAATTAATTCAAACTTCAAATTTTATACCCTTCCAGTAGGTGGTCAACAATAAAGACATTCTTAGACATTCTAAGATTAAGAAAGTTTATATCCACAGGTCTCTTAGAAAGATAATTTTCAAGAATGTCCTCAGGGGCTGCTCTTGGTTGGGGGGCCATCCCACACCTAAGGCAGGAAGATGATGGCTGCAAAAAAGACAAAATAGTCACTGGAGTCGACCAATTCTGTGCTCCAATTTGTTATGAAAAGTGGAAAATATGTCTTCGGGGACAGGCAGACTCTGAGGATGATCATGCAAGGCAAAGTGAAACAGGTCATTCTTGCCAACACCTCTCCAGCCTTGAGGAAATCTGAAATAAGGTATGATACCATGTTGGCCAAGACTGGTGTCCATCACTACAGTGGCAATAATATTGAAGTGAGCACAGTGTGTGGAAAATACGAACGAATGTGCACACTAGCTATCATTGATCCAAGTGATTCTGATATCATTAGGAGCATGCAAGAACAGACAGGTGAAAAGCAAATAATGCAAAATTTTTCTTTAATTAAAATGGCCATAGCTTGGTTTAAAAACAAAAGTCCTTCAGCAAAAGAAAATAAGTTTTTATAGAAATTAGAAGATAAGGGATGTTATATCAAACATTTCAAAAATTTGAGTAGCTTATCACAGTAAATGTTTATTTCCAGCTCATTTTACATGATGACTATGAGTTGTGTATGTTTCTACTTCCATGTGTTTTCTCATTCTGGTACATGGAATGAAGTGGCACCTTTATCTGAGACGTACTTGTGTTTGTGGCAGAGGGGAAGGAGAGGCCACCTACATTCAACTGGCTAAAATGAAGGACATATCTAAACCCAGCATCAAAAGGGTACTGAAGTATAACCATCTCTAAAACAGAAAAGAGAGTGAATTTTTGCTAGTAATACTATGTTACCCCAGATATAAGAATACATTCATACATAGCACTTATCCCAATAAATGTAATAGGTTGAAATTCCTATATTAAAGGACAAAGACTCTAATGGATTAAAGAAAAAATCTAGATGCCACTACTAGTACTACAGTGATTGGTAAAATAGTGCAGACTTTGGATTTTCATCTTGGAAATCATATACCTACTTACTAGGTATATGTAAAGTGAGCATAAAAATAGTATGTATTATCTAATTCATAATGTTGTCATGAGTAATAAATGAGATAATACATGTATAGTACTTATACTCATTATATATACAGTACATGTAAATTGTCTAGAAGACAGTGTTCAATAAATAACTCTTATTAGTACTATAAGAGACACTTGAAATCAAATGACATATTTTAAGTTTAAAAATACAGGAGCAACCTAATACTAATGAAAATAAATAGTGAGCATTGAGTTACCTATAACAGATTGAAGATGCTCCCACTCCCAGCCAACAACCTACTAAAGATAAAATAAGGGGATTTTTTAAATATATAATAGTAGACACATAATGATAAAGAGGTATTTTAGGGAAAGGAGAGTGGTTAGACATCTAATTGGTAAATAACTTAAAAACCAAAACAAAAGTTAATGTCTAGTTCGCAGTAGGGGAAATCGAGAAGTAGGCAGCTTTGTGCCACAAACCTCCAGGAAGGCTTAAGAGTAGGATGTACCTCTCTGGGTATGGAAGGTGGGATATATGTGAGATTAAAATTGAGGTTATTGATTGAAGTCCATATATGATTGTCCTGCAAGCATTCAAGGCCAAGCAGGTTCATACAGGATTCAGGCAGATGGAAGAATATACATGGAGACTTCCGGATGTCTGACATGTCTTTATTCTAACGTGTGGTGAGCCATGTGCGCCACAATGCCCCAACTCACACCATGGGAAGCCCCAACCTCCTTATATACTATGTGTACATCAAGCCGGCAGAGTGCCAATATTAACCTTCTATTTATATAACAGAGCTTCATGGTAGGCATGTGTGGGCCTCTACTCAACATTATATGAGCCTGACTGACTCCATTGTCCCTACAATGATGTAGTTGAATCTCCAACTCTTCCACCTCCGCAGAACACTAGAGAGAGAATGACCTAGAGTGACACTTGACTCAGGATTTAGGTGAGGAATGAAGAACAACAGGGTGAAGGAAAATACATACATACATAGAATGAAGTATGAGAACCCTGGCTTCCTCCATCCACTTGGTTCCAAGAATGCAGGTAATCTGCACTGTAAGCCTCCAGCACTGGAGATGATCTCTCTCAGGAATCTGACTAGCCTAAGAGAAAAGACCTTCAAACATTGGTGGTTGGTGCCCTCCAACCACACCACCCAGACAGATCTCCTTATTTTGAGCCCATAGGAAACAAGCCATACACACTCACAGAAAGCCTCCAAGAAGCCTTTAAGTGACCCACTTCTAACTATGGAAGACCTCTAAGGATCACCAGATATTTGAAGAAAATTTCCTCATGAAGCAGAAAACATATTTGGGGGAGACAAAAACAATGCAGAAGTACAAGAATCTTAGAAAGCAGAACAACGTGTTGTTTTCAGAGAAGTAAAAGAAGATAATCATATCTGCGAAAAAAGATCAGCATACTATGAACAAAGGAACAATTCAAAATGTGTCTTGGGAATTAAAAATTCAATAGTACATATGAAAAATTCCATGAGAAAAAGATAAGAAAATACACTTGAGAAAGTCTCCCAGGAAGTGGGAGAAGTAAAGATCATGAGTATGAAAGAGAATGAAAATGGACTAGAAATGACAGAGGATTGGTGTATCAATTTAATGGGCTCATTATCCTGAGAAATAGGAGTTCCAGAGAGAAAATAAAGTAAAAGAAATTATCAAGCCATCAATTCAAAAGATCTCCCAGAAATAAAAGACACAAGCTTTGGATGGAAATCACCAAGTAATGCCCAGCACAGTGGGTGAAAAGAAATCTATACCACAGCAACTCTGTGAAATTTCAGAGCACTCAGGACAAAGGGAAGATTCTAAAAGCTTCCAGGAAACAAAACAGGCCACAGACAAAAGAGTGGGAATCAGATGGAAGTGCATGTCTCAACGACAATGCTGGAAACTAGTAAACCTTCAAATTCTGAAGGAAAATAATTTCCAACCTAGAATTCCATGCATATCCCCCAAATATCAATCAAATGTAAGAGTAGAATAAAGACAGCTTTAGACAGGCCATCTTTATGGACCTAGTATCAAGAAGCTTTGTGTCTAGTCCACTGGAAAAAAAAACCCCATGATATTAAGTAGGGAATAAAACCCAGAAGAACATTCAAGGGAATGCCCAGGATGAGGGTGTACAGAAATCCAAGGAGGATAATGATGCAGGAGACCTTGAGATCAATCAAAAGCACAAAAAGGCAGAGAGTACACTGTGTGATATGGAAGGGAGATTTACACTTCTGGTGGAAAGTCATACCTAAAGACACTTAGGTTGCTTCCAGTACTTGGCTATTGTAAATTGTGCTGCTATGCACATTGGGATGCATAGGTTCTTTTAAATTTGTGTTTTGGGATTCCTAGGGTATAATCCCAGCAGTGAAATTGCTGGTTCTAAAAGCAATTCCATTTTTAGTTTTCTGAGGAAATTCCATATTGTTTTCCACAGTGGCTGCACCAGACTACATTCCCACTAATAGAGTACTAGGGTTCCCTTTTCTCCACAACCTCACCAGCACTTATTGTTTGTTGATATGATATATTTACACAATGGAATACTACTCATCAGAAAGAAAGAAGGAACTCCTCCCCTTCACAACAACATGGATGGAACTGGAGAGCATTATGCTAAGTGAAATAAGCCAGGCTGTGGAAGACAAATACCATATGATCTCACTTATAAGTGGAACCTAATCAACAAAGCAAACAAGCGAGCAAAATATAACTAGAGACATTGAAATAAAGAACAAATGGACAGTAACCAGAGGGAAAGGGGGAAGGGATAACAGAGGGAAAAAGGGGAAGGATCATCAAGGAACATATATAATGGACACATGGGTAAAGCCAAAGACGGGTAGAATCGAGGGTGGGAGTTGCGGATGGGTGGGGTGAGGGGGAGTGGTACAGGGAAAATGGAGAAAACTATACTTGAACAACAATTAAATAAATAAATAAAATATAATTTCTTTGTTAAAAACAACTTAAAAAAATAAAATGAAGTAATTTTTGAAAAAATTTAAAATCGAAAAATCAAGAGGTAACAGTGGGAAGCAATTATTGGAAAAAAACAAAAAAGAGAGTGGTAACTGGTTGTTTCTAGAGGAATAAAATTAGAGTGGGAGGGAAGAGGCAAGGAAGTCATTTTGATATGTCTTGAAAAATTATTTTATTTTTAAAACCATATATCCATATAAATTTAAATTAATGCAGATTAAAAATAATTAAAGACAGCAAGTATGGCAATATTATTATCAAATATATTGTCATGGACATTGCCCTCTTAATAACATAGCTTTAATATATATGTGCAAATATGAAAAAATAAATCAACAAACAAAAATCTTAGTGGGACATCTTAACATATTTTTCTCAGAAATTAAAAGATTAAACAGATAAAAATTAATACTGTATATGCAGAAGATCTGAATAATTAACTACAGAGTCACACACACATATATGTGCATATATATGTACAGACATACTTATATATGTACATACATTCTTTTCTGCTGACCTCAGAACAATCATAAAAGCTATTACAAAATAGGCCACATAGAAAAATCTCAATGTAGTTCAAAAAGTACAAGTCATATACACAAGAAACATGACTTGCCCATAAGGTTGTCAACATAAACAAAAACTTGTAGAGAATTTTTATGAGTTTATTTGAGCCAAGCTGACAATTGCCAGTAATAAAATCTCAATGGATTGAGAAAATGCTCCAGAAAATAGCAGTTTTACCACTTATTTTATACAGCAGAGGAGTCAAAGAGGAATATATAAGAGGGTGACATGAAATTCATTGGTGATGGATTAGGGAGGCTGGAGAAAGCAAGTTGGGGAACACTGTGGGATTGGATAAAAAGTAAAATGAATGGTCACGTACTTCTTTTACATTGGTGAGTACAGGATAGGTAATAAGCTAGAGGCGAAAGACAAATACCATATGATCTCACCTATAAGTGAAACCTAAAAACAAATCAACAAAATAAACAAAGGAGCAAAATAGAACCAGAGACATGGAAATAACAAACTGACAGTAACCAAAGGGGAGGGGGTGGGGGATAACAGGGAAAGGAGAAGGATTGTCAAGGAACATGTATAAAGGACCCATGGACAAAGCCAAAGGGGAGTAAGATTGAGGGTAAGTGGTGGAGGTGGGTGGGGTGGGGGAGAATGTACGGGGGAAAGTGGAGACAACTGTCCTTGAACAACAATAAAAAAAATGCAACACAATAACGAGAGGAATAGCAGTCTCTGCTCTGGTGCAGTGAATGATCTGGGAAAAGAACAAAAAAAGGAAATTACCCTGACATTCCAAAAGTATATTATCCTGGACACAAAAAGAAAATAGATAGGCTCAGTTACGGTAAAGACTGACTTTTGTCAAGAAGGATGCTGGCCTAGAAAATGACTTACCTCCCATAACTCGCTTTTTTTTAGTTAGAAAGTTTTAATTTTAGACCCATCTTATGTGGTTACTTTCTGTCTCTTAGTTTGAAAGGCCACCATGCAGACCTTCCCTGAGCTTTTCAGGTTTACTGTGTGGCCCCTTTTTATGCAAAAGACAATAAAATTAGAAAAGAGCAAGAATTAAAGGGTAGCAAAAAGAAAAATATCAATTTTCTTGTAAATTTTAAAAATATTGAATCCCTAAAATTAAAAAAAGAAAACTAAAATTGTGAGTTAATTTGAAATTAAGGACAGTGGGGGGACTACATAAGAAAAACAGAAAACCAAAAAAGACAATAATTCCTAAAAAAAGAAATGTATAAAGGCAATAAGAATACATAAAAAACAAGGAAAAAAACAGCATATTTTATTAATGAAACCAAAAGCCATTTCATGGTCAGGAAAAAAAACCCAAACAATAAAATAGACAAGTTTTGACAAGCCTGGACAACAGAAAAGGAGGAAAAACATATAAATAAATACAATTAAGGAAAGAGACAAAACTATAAATTTATACCAATAAATTTAAATATCAAAGGAAATGAAAGGTAGTCTAGGAAAATATAAATTACCAAAAAGACTTCTTTAATACAAAAAGGACTTTATGTAGATTAAAACTTTTATTGTGATAAAATGTATGTAATATAAAATATGTCATTTTAACCATTTTATGAGTGCAGTTCAGTGGGATTAATTACATTCAAACTGGTGTGCAACCATCACCGCTATGTTTCCAAATTTTTTCCATTTTTATCTACTTTATAAAGTATTCCCCTTGATATTTCCAATACCCAAAATGTACCATACATAGTTATTACACTATTATTCTTTATACCCCATGACTATTTTTAAGTATATTTTATTGATTATTCTATTACAGTTGTCCCATCCTTTATTCTATCCTTTATCCCCCTCCACCTGGTAACCCCACTCCCTCTAGTATACCCACCACCTTAGTTCATGTCCATGGATCATACATATAAATTCTTTCACTTCTCCATTTCTTATATTATTCTTAACCCCTCTCTTTATTTTGTACCTACCATTTATGCTACTTATTACCTGTACCTTTCGTCCCATACTCCACCCTCCCCACTGGTCTTCCTCTATGTGATCTCCATTTCTGTGATTCTGTTTCTGTTCTAGTTGTTTGCTTAATTTGTTTTTGTTTTTTTTTAGGTTCAGTTGTTGATAGTTGTGTGTTTGTTGTCATTTTACTATTCATAATTTTGATCTTTTTTTTCTTAAATAAGTCCCTTTAACATTTCATATGAGTAAGGATTGGTGATGATGAACTCCTTTAATTTGACCTTATCTGGGAAACACTTTGACTGCCCTTCATTCTAAATGATAACTTTGACAGATAGAGTAGTCTTGGATGTAGGTCCTTGCTTTTCATGACTTTGAAAACTTCATTCCAGCCCCTTGTTGCCTACAAGGTTTCTTTTGAGAAATCAGCTGATAGTTTTAGGGGAACTCCTTTGTAGGTTACTCTCTCCTTTTCTCTTGCTACTTTTAAGATCCTCTCCTTATCTTTCATCTTGGGCAATTTACTTATGATGTGTCTTGGTGTGTTCCTCTTTGGGTCCAACTTGTTTGGGACTTTGAGCTTCCTGGACTTGTATGTCTATTTCCTTTGCCAGATTGGGGAAGTTTCCTTTCATTCTTTTTCTCAAATAAGTTTTCAATTTTCTGCTCTTCTTCTTCTCCTTCTGGCATCCCTATGATTTGGGTGTTGGAATGTTTAAAGTTGTCCCAGAGGTTCCTAAGCCTCTGCTCACTGTTTTAAAAATTCTTGTTTCTTCAGTTTGTTTTGGTTGAATGTTTATTTCTTCCTTTTGTTACAAATTGTTGATTTGAGTTCCGGTTTCCTACCCTTTACTGTTGATTCCCTGCATATTTTTCTTTATTTTATTTTGTATAGCCTTAATTTCTTCCTTTATTTTGCAACCATACTCAATCATTTTTGTGAGCATCCTAATTACCAGTGTTTTGAATTCTGCATCTGGTAGGTTGGCTATCTCCTCATTGCTTATCTCTTTTTCTAGAGTTTTGATTTATTCTTTCATCTGGGGCATATTTCTTTGTCTCAGTGCACCTGTTACATCATAAGGGGTAACCCACTTCACCACATTGTGCACTGTATGTGTGGTAGGGGTCATAGAGGGAACAAAGCTGCTTGCTTGGCTCTCACCCTCCTTTCAAAAGATTGGCAGTTTCTCCTGCTATCACAAACCACCACAGGTTTTACAGCCAGAGAATCTGAGGTTTTATTTTCCCTGCCCTGGAACCCTGTGTTGTGTGGTCTGTCTCTCTCCCCAGTTGTTCCTCCCAGTCTATCCGCATGTGAATGTGGGGCCATCTGGGTGCCAGCTGCTGCTTTGCTCTGCATCCTATCCACCCAGCTGTCCATCTCCATCCCTTTCACTAGTGTGGATGAATGTTTCTTCTTTAACTCCTTGATTGTTGAACTTCCACACAGTTTTAGTTTTTGGCAGTTCTGGCTGTTTTGTTTTTTTTTAATTGGTTGTTTTCTTCTTCAGTTATGCAAGGATGCGAAGTGTATCTACCTACACCTCTATCTTGGCTAGAACTCCCATGATTATTTTGTAACTATGAATCTGTACTTATCAATCTTTCACTTTTTTCATTCAGTTCCCCAACTGCCCTCTGCTCTGGCAACCATTATTCTGTACCTAAGAGTCTGTATCTGTTTTGTTTGTTTATATTGTTCTTTAGATTCCTCATATAGGTGAAGTCACATGGTATTTGTTTTTCTCTGACTGATATATTTCACTTAGCATAATACCTTCTAGGTCCATCCATGCTGTTCTGTTGCAAATGGTAAATTTTGTTCTTTTTTTATAGTTGTTTTATTATTCATATTTTTGGGTTTTTTTTCTTCTGAAAGAAGACTTTAACATTTCTTATAATACTGGTTTGGTGGTAATGAGTCTCATTAACATTTTTTTCTTAGGGAAGCTCTTTATCTGTCCTTTGATTCTAAATGATAGCCTTTGCTGGATAGAGTAGTCTTGGTTGTAGTTCCTCACTTTTGATTACTTTGAATATTTCCTGCCATTCCCTTCTGGCCTGCAAGATTTCTGTTGAGAAGTCAGCTGACAGTCTTTTTTTTCTTTTTTTAAAAGATTTTATTTATTTATTTTTAGAGAGACGGGAAGGGAGGGAGAAAGAGAGGGAGAGAAACATTGATGTGTGAAAGAAACACTGATTAATTGCCTCTCCCAATGCCCCCAACTGGAGACCTGGCCCATAGCCCAGACATGCTCCCTGACCACAAATCAAACCAGTGACCTTTCACTTTGCTGGATAATGGCCAACCCAGTGAACCACATCAGTCAGGGCTCTTTCTTTTAAAAAAAAATTTATTGCTGACATTATTACAGATATCCTCATCCTCCCCCTTTGCCCATCTCCACTCAGCCCCTATTCATCTTCCCACTGGCCATTGCCACTCTATTGTCTGTGTCCATGTGTTATGCATCTGTTCTTTGGCTAATCCCTTCTCCTTCTTTCATTAAGTTCTCCTCCTTTCCCCTGTCCAGCCTGTTCCATGAATCCATGCCTCTGTTTCTATTTTGTTTGTCAGTTTATATTATTAATTATATTCCACATATAAGGGAGATTATATGGTATGTATCTTTCTCTGACTGGCTTTTTTAATTTAGCATACTAATCTCCAGGTCTATCCATGCTGTTACAAACGGTAAGAATTCCTTCTTTTTTCTGCTGCAAAGTATTCCATTGTGTAAATGTACCACAGTTTTTTGATCCCCTCATATACTGATGTACACTTGGGCTATTTTCAGATCTTGGCTATTACAAATAACACTGCTATGAACATAGCAGTGCATGTATTCTTTCTGATTAGTGTTTTGGAATTCCCAGAAGTGGGGCCACCGGATCAAAGGACAATTCCATGTTTATTATTTTTAGAAAACTCAATAGTGTTTTCCACAGTGGCTTGCACTGGTCTGCATTCCCACCAATAGTGCACTAAGGTTCCCTTTTCTCCACGTTCTCACTAGCACTTGTTTCTTGATTTACTAATGGTAGGCATTCTGGAAGGTGTGAGACAATATCCCATTGGAGTTTTAATTTGCATCTTTCTGATACTTAGAGACATTGAGCATTTTTTCACATGTCTATTGACCATCTGTAAGTCCTCTTTGGAGAAGTGTCTACTTAAGTCCTTTGCCCATTTTAAATTGGATTATTTGTCTTCCTGGTGTTTAGTTGTATAAGTTCTTTATATATTTTGGAAATTAGCCCCTTATAAGATATATCATTGGAAAATATATTCTCCCATACAATGAGTTTCTTTTTCATTTTGTTGATTTCTTTTGCTGTGCAGGACATTTTTAGTTTCATACAGTCCCATTTGGCTTTTTTTTTTTTTACCTTTATTTCCCTTGCCCTGGGAGGCATATCAACAAAAATATGGCCACAAGAGATGTCTGAGGTTTTACCATCTATGCTCTCTTGTAGGATTTTTATCATTTTGTGACTTAAATTGATGTTTTTTAAATCCACTTTGAGTTTATCCTTGTGTATGGTATAACTTGGTAGTCTCCACTCATGCTCTTGCATGTACCTGTCCAATTTTCCCAGCACCGTTTACTGAAGAGACTGTCTTTACTACATTGCATCCTCTTGCTTTCTTTGTCAAATATTAATTTGCCAGAGAGACATGGTTTTATTTATGGGCTGTCTATTTTGTTCCATTCATCTATAGGCCTGTTCTTATGCCAATACAAGGCTTTTCTTGTATTTCTTGTTTATATTACAATGGATTTGTAGTATAATATGATATTAGGTATTGTATCTAATATTGTTTTTCTTTCTCAAAGTTGCTAAGGCTATTCAGAGTCTTTTTTAAATTCCATAATAATTTTAGAATTTTTTGAGGTCTATGAAATATGTCATTGATATTTGAATAGGAATTGCATTGAATCTATAAATTGGTTTGGGTAGTATGGATATTCTGATGGTGTTAATTCTTCCAATCCATGAACATGCTATATGTCCCCTATTTGTATCTTCCTCAATTTCTTTCTTCAATGTCTTATAGTTTTCCAAGTACAGGTGTTTTACCTGCTTGGTTAAATATATTCCTAGGTATTTTATTTTTTTGTTGCAACAAATGTGATTGTTTTCTTCTTTTCTCTGTTTGATAGTTCATTTTTGGTGTACAAATGCCACCAAATTTCTGAACATTAATTTTGTATCCTGCTACTTTACCAAATTCATTTATCAGATCTAGTAGTGTTTTGGTGGAGCCTTTAGGGTTTTCTATGTATACTATCATTTCTTCTGCCAATAATGACAGTTCTACTTCCTCCTTTCCAATTTGGATGACTTTTTTTTTTTTATCTTCTTCTAGTCTGATTGTTAGTGCCAGGACTTCCAGTACCAGGTTGAATAAGAGTGGTGAAAGTGGACATCCCTGTATTGTTCCTGATCTTAAGGGAAACACTTTTAGAGTTTGCCCATTGAGTATGATGTTGGCTATAGGCTTTTCATGAATGACCTTTATTATATTGAGATATGATCCCCCTACTTCTACTTTGCTGAGTGTTTTTATCATAAATTGTTGCTGAATTTTATCAAAAGACTTTTCTTTAACTATTCATGTGATTGTGTGATTTTTTTATCTTTAATTTTATGTGCTATATCACATTTACTGATTCGTGGATTGTACCAACGTTGCATGCCCAAATAGATCTTGCTTGATTATGGTACATGATTTTTTTAATGTATTGCTGGATCTGATATGCTAATACAGATATTGACCCATGATCTTCTTTTTGGCAGTGTCCTTAACTTGTTTTTGAATTAGAATAATGGTGTATTCATAAAAAGAGCTTGGAAGTCTTCTTTCCTTCGGAATTTTTTTGAAATAGTTTGAGAAGGATAGGTGTTTGCTCCTCTTTGAATGATTGGTAAAGTTTGCCTGTGAAGCCATGCAGTACAGGACTTTTGTTTGCTGGGAGTTTTTTGATTTCCGCTTTCACTTCATTAGTTGTAATCCATCCATTCTGATTTTCTGATTCTTCCATCTATTCACTTTTTGAACACTGTATGTTTCTAAGAATGTGTCCATTTCTCCCAAGTTTTCCAATTTGTTGGCATGTAGTTGTTCATAGTATTTTCTTACATTCCTTTGTATTTATGTGATGGTGGTTGTTACTTCTCTTCTTTCATTTCTTATTTTATTTATTCGGGTCCCCTCTCTATTTTTAGATTAGTCTGGTTAAAGGTTCATCAATCTTGTCTTTCTTTATAAAGAATCAGCTCTTAGTGTCATTGATCTTTTGTAATTTTTTAGTGCCTATATCACTTATTTTTTCTCTGATATTTATTATTTTCTCCTTTCTTGTTACTCTGGGCATTGTCTTTTTTTCTAGCTTTTTTTTTTAAGTATAGGGTTAGATTGTTTGAGATTTTCTTGTTTCTTACAGTCGGTCTGTAATGCTATTGACTTCACTTTTAGGATTGCTTTCACTGTGTCCCATAGATTTGGTGTTGATATGTGTTCATTTTTCACTTGTTTCCATGTAATTTTTAATTTCTTATCTGATCTTTTTGGTAAACCATTATTGTTTAGTAACATGCTATTTAACCCTCATGTGTTTGCATGATTTTGAGTTTTTTAATTGTAGTTGATTTCTAGTTTAATGTCATTGTGATTCAAGAAGAACTTGATATGATTTCAAATCTCTTGAATTTTAAGTTATTTTGTGTCCTAAGCCCTCAGCATCCTGCCTGAAGCAGTTCTTTGGCTATAAATTTTTTCATCAGTCAGTCTTCAGTTGATCATTCAGGATGAATATTCTCCAATTTAGTTGAATTTCCAGTTTGGTTCTGGGAGGAGGTGAACACAAGTTCCACTACTCTGCTGCCATCTTGAAAAAATTCAGCTGACAGTTTTATGGGAGCTCCCTTGTAGGTAACTAACTGCTTTTCTTTTGCTGCCTTTAAGAGTCTCTCTTTGACTTTAAACTTTGGCATTTTAATTATGATGTGTCTTGGTGAGGACCTCTTTGAGTTCATTTTGTTTGGGATTCTCTGTGCTTCATGGACTTGTACATTTATTTCTTCAGTAGACCAAGGAAGTTTTCCATCATTATTTTTTTAAATATGGTTTCAATTTCTTTCTGTCTCATTCTTCTCTTTCTGACACCTCCATGGTGCAAACATTGGTATGCCTGAAGTTGCCCCAGGATTCCTTACACTATCCACTATCCTCAGTATTTTGGATTCTTTTTTTTTTTTTTTTTTCTGTTTTCATTGGGTGTCTTCTGCTTCCCAATATACCAAATTAGTAATTGGATTATTGCTTTATCTACTCTACTCTTGATTCCCTGTAATTTATTCTTCACTTCAGTTAATGTAACCTCCATTTCTAACTGAATCTTTTACATTGTGTCTATTCCTTTTTTAATGCTCTCATTAAATTTCTTGAGCATCCTTATAACCATTGTTTAGAACTCTGTATCTAGTAGTTTGCTTATCTCCATTTCATTTAGTTCATTTTCTGGAGATTCCTCCTGTTCTTTAATTTGGGACCTGTTTCTTTGTCTCCACATTTTGGCTTCTTCCCGGTGTTTGTTTCTATGTATTAGGTAGAGCTGCTGTATTTCCTGGACTCGGTAGGGTTGCCTTTTGTAGTAGATGTCCTCCTATAATGCCCAGTGGCATGGCCTCCCCTGTCACCTAAGGAAGGCACTCCAGATGTGCCCGTTGGTTGGCTGTGTGCACTGTCTTGTTGTAGTTGAGCTTTTATTGCTGTTTGTGTCACTGAGAGTGATTGACCCCTTGGCTGATTGACTGTGAGGACCAGCTGTGATAACAGCAGAGGAGCTACTGTGCAGTACCTGACCCTACAGAGCAGGACTTGCTTCAGTGGGGCTTTGGTGTTTGTGGGTTATAATCTGGTGTGGTCTGAAGCTGTCCATTGGGTGCACTGGTTCTGGAGCCTCCAGAACATGCAAGGTCAGCCACTGCCTGTACCCAGCCCGGAGCCTTCTGGGATGAGCTGCAGAGAAATCTGCAGATGGCTGCTACTTGTGCTTGGCTTGTGGGTCCCCAGGAGAAGCCAAACTGTGAACCCAAGCAGGCTAGAAAGGCTGTTTGCATGGAAAAGCCACTGAAAACAATTTTGGTAGGCCTGCAAGTTGGGTGTAACTGGGGTCTCAGGTTATCACCATAGTGGGGCAAAGAGTGATAGCTAGGCTGATGGAGTCTCAGATATTATGTCCTCCTGCCTGATCCCTGGGGTGGGAGATAGTGCTCAAAAAAGTAATAATGGCTTCTGCCAGGGCTCCTGTATGGGAGTGTGTCAGCCTTTTAGCTCTCGTCTTAATGCCCGACAACTCAGTTCTCCCCCTATGTTCTTGGTGCCTTTTGAGCTGCTGCCCCAGGATGGCAGCTCAGAGCCAGTGAGACCAAGTAAGTTTGTGTGGGCCCTTGAAGAGGATTGTTTGGGACTCCAGGAGCCCTCTGCCTCACTCAGTCACAATCACTGTTGATTTCTACAGCCAGAAGGTATGGATATTTCTCCTCTTGGCACTGGAACCCTGGACTGGGTGCCTGGTGTGGGACTGGGATCTCTTGCCACACAAGAGGACTTCCATAACTAGGATATCCCTCTTGATTTTTTTACCTACCACCCATGGTTGTGGGACCATCCTGATCCCTGTCTCTACCCCTTGATGTGGCTTTTTTTCCTTATATCCTTAGTTGCAGGATCCCTGTTCAGCTAGATTTCAGGTGGTTCTGAATGGTGGCTATTCTGTAACTTAGTTGTAATTTTGGTGTGGATGTGGGAGGTACAGAGTACCATGTTTACCTAAGTCACCATCTTGACCAGAACACCCTAAATGACTGTTAAAGAGGTTGAAAAACAGATTAATCTCTATAGAAATCAATCAGTGCAAGAGTTATCTTTAAAAACTGTTTGTCTCAGATAGCTATAGTAATGCTCTCACAGTTCTTTAGTAGCATATAAAATTTCCAGAGGCTAGAAAAAGATGAAAAGTTTCCCAAGTCATTCTATGCAGAAAAATAAAAAATATTTGAATGAAAAAAATTCAAATAATAAATAAAAACTATAAAGGAACATCACTTAAAATATATATGCAAAAATTCTAAATCAGAGTACAAACTAAATATTAACAAATAAAATTTACAGTGTATTTAAAGGATAATTCTAATGTGATTGGCCAAATAGAGTTTATCCAGAAATATAAGGTTAGTTCAATATTAAGAAACCTGTTATTGAAATTCAACAGATATAATTTAAAGAAAAAAATGTAATCATCTCATATGTAAAATACTTTGGTTACATTTCTACATCTTTTTCTTAATAAGTTAGAAAAAAATTCCTTCAATAAATGTATACTTAATGGTAAAATAATAGAAATATTCTAATTAAAAAGTTAGGAAGATTCAAGGATAGTAGCTGTTATCATTGCAATTTGACAGCATGATGGATATTCCAGTGAGTAACAAAAAGGAAAAACCATTTTGGCTCATAGATGGTATGAAAGTCTGTCTAGAAAATACCAGGGAACCAACAGAAAAGCTATTAAAATAGAAATAAGGCTCAATAAGAAGCTATATGCAAAAATCTGAAGTTTTCTGTACACCTACATTAAGCAATTTAAAAATCCATGGGGAAAAGAACCTCTTTCACATTAACAACAACAAATGGCTTAGAACTGACATAGTTAAGACAAGCATGAAACTTTCACAAAGAAAAGAAAACCTGACTAAATATTACAGCAACCCTTGTTCTTAAATTGAGACTCAATGTTTTTACAATGTCAATGTTCTCAACCAGTCAATACAACCAGTCTAAATTCAAAATAATTCCCCCCAAATTGCAAACTGGATATTTAGACAAAACTTATAACTGATTCTGAAATGCATCAGGAATACAAAAACAACAGGAACAAACAAGACGTGGAAAAAAAAGGTCAATAACAGGGAAATAGCTCTATTTGATAGCAAAATAAACTGAAAAGCTATAGCAAGTAAAGCAGGATAATAGTCAGGCAAGAATAAATAAATAGAAAAATCTGTTTATATTCTATGTAGGAATTTATTACATAATCAAAGTAGCATTTCAAATTAGTGGAGGCTAAGGATGATCATACATTTGTTATCCATTGGGAAAAGAATAAATTTAGATCACTAATTCACATCATAGACACAAATAAATTTCAAAAGAATTTAAGAAAGTTTAAAGTAAAAATGTCTGAGCATATTAGAAGAAAAGAGTGAAGAATATTTTTATCAACTGACTATGAGGAGAGGCTTCCTAAGCAATTTAAAAGTCCAGAAATAATGGATGACCTCAGTGAGAACTTAAAAGAGATGGTAAACATTAAAAAGGACATAGAAACCATATAAAAAGAACTAGTCAGAAATGAAGAATACAATATCTGAAATAAACAATATATTAAAAGGAATCAACAGCAGGTTAGATGATGCAGAGTACTGAATCACCAGTTTAGAGGACAAGATAACAGAGAATGCCCAAGCAGAACAACAACAACAACAAAAACAATAACAACAACAAGAATTTTAAAAAGGAGGAAAGTCTAAGGGACCTCTGGGACAAATCAAGTGTAACAGCATTTGCATCATGGGAGTACCAGAATGAGAAGTGAGATACATACAAGTTCAAGAATCACAGAGAGTCCCAAAATAAACTCAAAAAGGCCTACACCAAGACATACATCATAATTAAAATGGCAAAGGTGAAAGACTGAGAGAGAACCTTAAGTGCAGTGAGAGAAAGTTAGTTACATACTAAGGAGCTCCCATAAAACTCTCAGCTGATTTCTCAACAGAATGGACTGGCATGAAATATTCAAAGTGAACAAAAACAAAGGCCTACAACCAAGATGTCCTCTACAAGAGATATCCAGCAAGGCTATCACATGAAAGTGAAATAAAGAGCTTCCCAGACAAAATAAATAAATAAATACACCCCTTAAAGAAGTTTATTACCACCAAACCAGTATTGCAAGAAATGTTAAAGGGCCTTCTTTAAGAAAAAGAAATAGAGGAGAAAAAGAAACATAGGTATAAAGAATAAAATGGCAATAAATAGGTACATATTATAATAATTTTAAGTGTAAACAAATTAGATACACCAATCAAAAGGTATACAAAGATGCAAGGAAAATAAGACCAGCAACACTGAAAGGAAAAGAAATCAACAGAGACATGAGGGAAGGAAGGAGGGGGGCAGGGAAAAGGAAGGGAAGGGGAAAGTCAAGGAACATATAGCAAGGACTTATGGACAAAACCAAAGGGGAAGAGCTGAGGGAGGGAAAGAGGGAGGGGACAAGGGAAAGTGGTGGGCGGTAGGCAGAGAGAGATGTATTTTAAAAAAATAAAATAAATAAATAAATAAAAATTTTATCTCCTTATTAGTTTCTTACTAATTTGTTTCAAATTAATTTGTTGCAATGGAGGAAGGATAAAGAGAAATGTATCTACTGCTTTCATGCTTTTTAAAAAAGATTTTATTTATTTATTTTAGAGAGAAGAGAGGGAGACATCTATCATTTGCCTCTTGTACACCTCTAAACTTGTACATTCCCAGACGGGGCTCTGGCCTGCAACCCAGGCATGTGCCCTAACTGGGAATTAAATTGGTGGCTCTTTTGTTTGCAGGATGTTGTCCAGCCAACTGAGCCACATCAGTCAGGGCTCATTCATTTTTTTTTTTTAAATTGACTTTTGGGAGAGAGAGAGAGGAGAGAGAAAAACATTGATTTGTTGTTTCACTTATTTATGTATTCATTGGTTGATTCTTACACGTGCCCTAACCATGATTAAATTCACAATGTTGGTGTGAAGGAACGATGCTCTAACCAAGTAAGCCACCCAGAGAGGGCCTGCTTTCATTCTTAACAGCACGGATTCATAGATTGGTGGGTGGGATATCCTTGTGTAGGACTTGGGGAAATTGTTACTATAACATTGCCCAGGAAGCAGCAGAGTAGTTAAAATGGGAGAAGGGGCAGCGAAGAACTTCCACGAATATAAATTGTAAAACATTATTTCCAAAATTTCTGCAAATAATTTCATCAAAACTCTTCATTAATATACTGAAGTACACATGCATTATTATTTTTCTTGTTTTGTTTGGGTGGCTCGAAACAAAAGCTTTTGTATGTGTAATTACTGAAGCAGAAAAGGAGCTTCAGCTCCAGGTCTTTTTGGTGTCTGTGGCAGGGTGTCATCTGAATTTTCATAATACAAACAAAGTAGAAAAAAGAAGAGACTAGAAAGTGGATTTTAAAATGATATTAGAGGTAAACAACTATGTTCATAGCAACTTCATTCAGAGTATCCTCAAAGTGGAAACAACACAAATGTCCATCAACATAAGAATAATGAATAAACAAAATGATGGAATACCACTCAAAAATAAAAAGAAAGGAACTACTGATACATGCATCAACATGAAATAATCTCAAATGCAATGGGCAGTACAAAAGAAGCCAGGCACCATGTGACTCTTTTTATATGAAGCTCTAATCTATGAATATAAACATCAGAACAACGGTTGCCTATAGGGGTGGGGAATGGAGATTAACTGAGAAGGGACATGATGGAACTTTCTGGATTAACAAAAATGTTTTATATTTTGACTAGAGTGGTGATTACCTAAGTGTAGACATTTGTCAAAAATCTTTGAATTTATACTTAAGGTCTGTGCATTTCACTGCATGTAAATTTTACCTCAATGCCTTTTTTTTAACTAAAAAGGAGAAAATTAAATTAGGAAGACTTTCAAAATTTCTCCAGAATGCTCATGCTGTTTCTCTCCCAAACTCCAGAAGTACCAGGGTTTTAGTTCTTGCTTACCCTGGATCTGGGAAGTTCACTGTGGAAAGTCTTTCCTGTTGGGACACATGAAGAGGACCCCTCAAAAACCTCAGAATTCATTTATAAAAAAACTGTGTATTCTACATGTTTAAACTTCAGTCACCTTAGGAGTACTCTCCATTTGATGTAATATACCTATTGAGACATTTTTTCCACTGCTCTAAAACAGTTTTTAAATGTGCGGATTTTGATGATCTTTAGTACTTCTGCCATTTTTTGTTTCACCTCTTCCACATGGGCAAAACGTTTCCCTTTGAGGACTTTCTTCATGTGAGAAACAAAAATCATTGCTTGGGGTGAGATTGGGTGGATATGAAGGGTGGGGCATCAGGATCATGCCAGTTTTGGTCAAAATCTGCTGAACATTCAGCGTGGAGTGGGCAGCTGTGCTTATAAATCACCCATCATGAAATGGGCAAATGTGTTAAAAGAGTCTCCAAAAATAATTCACTGAAGCTGAATGCAGCTTCTCACAACAATGCTGGCTGGTACACTGATACAGATGGGTTCCTAGAACACTCTCCTAGTTGGGGAAACCTGTAGTATAAGGGGCCTGCCCCTCCAGAAGATAATTCTGGTTTTTGGAGGGGTACCTCCTTGTATGTAATCCTGCTTTGTTCTGATCTGATTTCTACTCATTCCTCCAAGACTGATTCCGGAACATGCACAATTCCATCTCTGCCTAGGGTAACACTCCTCATCTGTCTCTGCCAGCCTGTAATTCGTGCACTCAGTCATCTCTTTATTGCCTATAATTGTGAGAGTTATTTATGTGAAAAATCTGTTTGCTTTTCCAGATTTGCTTTTCCTCCTGTTGAGAAGTATGTTTTCTCTGCTGTCTTGAATTCCTTCCTCTGCAACAGTTTCTGGCTATTCAGAGCAAAGGTTCAGTAAATGTTGATTGGCTTTAAGAGTGGAAAGTTGTATAAGATGGAGGGAAACACTTAGATCCTAGAATTAGAAAACAAGGGCGAAAACCTTGGATATGTACACTTGAGCAAGTGAACCTCGCTGAATTTTTGTCTTTTTTTATATTCAAAAATCAGATGTTCAATTCTACTTAACAAGGTAGTTGATAATGAACAAAGATAGCATCTGTAGATGTTGCCACAGTGCCTGGTTCTTAGCAGTTATTTAATAAAAGTTGCTATTTTTATTAATGGATATCTTTTAAAGGGGCAGCTTCCAAAAGTATGGTCAGTGACCCCTAAGATTCAGTACCACCTTCCTAGAATGTTTCCAGCTTGGCTTACCTACCATCTCTCTTCCCAGACATTTGTGCAGGGATAACAGGAGTATCCTTGGAGACAACAAGGTATGTGAGTAGCCATCATCAGGACCTTTGGCTATCCCTATAGTAGCAACATAGGGACCCTGCTTGTCTGGGGCCACTGTATTCCTCTTCATCTTACTTAAAACACTGATTCATGTTGCCAAACTTATCACTTCACTTCTATTCTTTCTTTACTTATCTTCTAGATCTCTAAATAACATATAAAAATGGGGCTTGGTTTAATCATTTTTCTAACACAACCCAGCTGGATGAAATTAGAGTCAGCTAATAAAAGTTGTCTTCAAAAAGAGTTCCAAGACACTTAATAAATATTAGTCAGAAGTAATAACATCCTCCTATATGTCACCTGTAAGTCTTAAAGAGAAATCACTCCTTCCAGGGAGTGTATACAAGATTTAGTAAATGCTGACGTTCAAAAAGGACCTGTTGAATTGACTCAGCTAATGTCACCTGAGAACAAATATTTCCCTGTGTCATGCTCGACACCTCACTCACTTTGGGTTAGGCCCTCATTCACTTTGAGATCCTATGCTAATGGGCTACCTGCTACCTTGGTACACTTGCTCTCTATGCCAAACCTAGGAAGTGATGTCTTGAACTAAATAGAGCAGCAATGATGACTTAGATTGCTGATTTAAGTTTAAACTTTTGGTTTTAATGATTCAGATACAGGGCATCTCCATAGTTCTGGCTCTTGCAATATGGCTCTGCCATCATTTGTGGCCTAGAGCAGAATGCACTCATGAACAGAGCAGTGGCTGGGCTTTGGAACCAGGCATAACAGGGTTTAAATCTTGGCTGTGCCACTTACCAGCTGTGTTACCTCAAGCAAATTACCTAACTTTTCAGACCCTCAGTTTACTCATCTGTAATGCCAATGTTAATGGGTCATTGTACAGATTGGAAGCCCAGAGTAAATAAGAACCATAATAACATAACAAAATAATAATTTCCATTATTTTAATTGGGATAACAACAAACCAATTGTTACTGCCTTATTTGCACAACCTATGCCCAGGAAGCCCCATAGAGTACAAATTCTTCATTAAGGAATCTATTGTATTTGTACTGTATAGTGGGAGGTAATATAGAAACTTACATTTTATCATTGAATCTAGCTTCATACAGCTTAATATTCATATTTGTGCCCTATTGGTTCTAGCTGCTTTTCACACAAGAGGAAACTGCCTATTAACTCTAACCTCTCAGGCTTACATCCTTTCCTGGTGGGATCCTGCACAACCCCTTTAGAATTAGGTGAGACTTGTGCTCTGTACAGTCCAAATTCTGGCTCACGTGAAGCTCCTGAATGCCCCCCTCACTCTGATGGATTTCTCTAGGCCCCTGAAGTTTGCTCCTGTGACCTCAGGTAAGTCATCTTGTTAAGTAGGATAGGTAGTAAATGAAGGCAAGGGAGGAGGAGGGAGACATGTTTCACCTGTTGACTCAGCAGTCCTGAGCCTGGTCCAATAAGATTGCCAGGCGTTCTGAACACTACAAGCAGGGATAATGCAGGAGGAGGGGAGTCCTTGAGACTGTGCTGGGAAAGGGAGCCTCTGTAGCAATTTCACTTAATTAAGTCAGAGCCTTTACTAGTTGAGAAAGAAAATCTTTGTAGCTATACATTATTCCCAAACTTTAGAAGGGGGAGAAGGAAGGGGAGGAACCTAAAGGCTGACTAAAGTATATATTCCCTGAACCCCAATAGTTGGTGAACTCAGTTTAGCTGAGTGCCCACTTGTAATCTCAGCTCAAGTACGTAGAACAAAATTACTAAAACTTTATTTCTTCTATATGTGAAGCATTCAGACTAGCCAGGTGCCTGCTTACAGCTTCATCTCATATGTATTTCATAAATAAACTTGTTATCTCATTTCCATGTGCTGTCTCTTGTTTGAATTTGTCTCAGGCGAGACCAGAACCGAGTAACAAGATTGGGGAGGGGGTGGGGTGCTCCCTGACTCAGATCTCTCCCCGGTAACAATCTTATCTTTCCTGACCTGTTTTCTCCTCCTTAAGTGCTCTGGTCGGGGCAGTCAGATGATCCTAGGTGAGCAATCTGAGAAGCAAAATGAACTCTAGCACTCTCTGACACTAGTTCCTTCTTTCCCATAGGAAGACATACACTTACATCAGGAAGAATATGCTTAATAGATTTATCTCTGGACAACTGAAGTCCTCAGTACTGCTTGCAATAGCTCCCTCTTTTCTCCTCAACTGAAACTAAATCACATTTTCTCTGTTGCTCATTTTGTCGGCAAGCTATTCCCCCTCTTTAGGGGGCCTGATACATCCCTGGCCTCACTCATGATTCCATTTTCTCCTGCCTTTTTCCTGCCAGCTAAATCTTGGACCATCAGGAATTTAATGCTGGAAATTCTAGTCTTAACATCACTTGTCTTGTTTCTTATCTTTCCAAAAACTCTTTTGTATCCATCATCCTATTTGATCTTGCAACAACTCTCTAAGGTAAGAATACAATTTCCTACAATTGACAAATACAGAAACTGGGGTTTGGGCAGAGTGTATCTAAATATCAGGAACCAATCGGTGATAGAGTCTAGACTAAAACCTGCATTCTCTGACACCACTACTTATAAAATCTTCAACACCCACATTTCTGTATCCTGTTAATATGCTTAGGATACTTCTTTTTCATCTGTAAAGTTCAACTTTTGCAATTAAAATAGTTCATCATATAGGGGTGAAGAGGTGAGAGAATACACCCTGCTTCTCAGAGTGCTGACTTAGGCTCTTGAATATTACAAGCAGGGAGGAACCTTGAAAATCACCTAGTCCAATCCTCTCTGTTTTTCAGATGAGTCAAAAAGCATCTACAAGACTGTACCTAGCTCAATGTCACATCAGGCTTGACCACTACCAGCAAAACTTTGGGGAAGTGGGGGAAAAGGTAAATAAACTTCTGGGACCTGTGCTAATTCAGCCAGCCCACATGCCCACTCCCTCCCGCTGGGATATTTGGTCAATGGTAGATGCACAACGTGCTCTGCTGGATGTTGAAGTGATTCTGCCATCACTCCTGGTGGAGTGTTACCCTTCCAAGGAAAGTAGATTTAGCAATGCTCTTTCTACAGCTCCCTTGTGTTTGTCTTCCCGAAGTTTCATGATGGCTGACTGAGTCCAGTTGGCTACCAAGGGGGAGAGGAGATCAAGCCATCTTTGCTCTGGAAGCAGAGCTGTTGCATGCTTCCAGGTCACAGGTGCTGCCCTCTCTACCTCTCCATCTTCATGGCTTGGGGACTCTGTTCCTGTGGAAGTCTCTGGTCTCCAGGCTTCTGGTCTCTTATACTCCTTGCTGCTTACCATAACTCCCAGCTTCTGTGCCCTCTCTTGCTTCTCACTGTGGGCCTTTTGTGCAGTTGAGGCAGATCCCACCCAGCCTCTACCTGGGCTCTCCTGTGTTCTATACACATTTTCCATGCTCCCTGAGGCCTCTTCTTCTTCATCTGTGGAAAGAACCTAACAAAACCTGTCTTGAAGTGTTGTAGAGTATGATTGAAATCATACTGCCATAGCACCTGGCCCCCAATAATGGCAGCTATTTGTATGATTTGCAAGGAGGTTGCCTTCACCAGACTGAAGACACCTAGGTGTTAAGAATAAGGTCATTCATTTTTGTATGCCCTGTGACTGGGACATTAACTGCTTAATAATAAATGTGTACAGAACATGATGGAAGAGGACCATCCTGGCCAACAGTTTATGCACATATGCTGCTCACAGTCTCACTCTTTCCCAAAACTTTGTTAGAATGATGTGAACACAATCAAAGCCACAGCTGCCTTTTGGTCACCAGGACTCAGCACTGCCATCAGAGGAAACAGTGACCTTCAAGGAAGCTTTCCTTAAACTTTCATGAGAACAAAGCAAGAAAGAAAGAAAAAGAAAAAAAAGAAATTGAGTGTCTTTACCAAAGGACTTTCTAAAATGTTGAAAATTGATTTACTAGAAAATGGTTACAATCTCCGCTGTTTCACAGAGGAGAGGGCCTGGTCCCATGGCAGTGCCAGGCTGCACCAGTAACACTGGCTGCATGTCAGGCACTGTTGAAAAAGAGCTGACTCCTGATGTGAAGAAAGTGGAGTGTGGTTACATACATATGTGATTTTTCACTCAGTTTAGAGATCAGGTATGCTGAGAGATTTCTTCTTACCAGACAAATCTATCCAAGGGCAACTTTTAAGGAGTGAAGGGGCAGTAACCCTGAACCTGTCACAAACAAAACTTTGATAAAGCTCCATAGGCCCATCCTGGGTCATGCTCCAGCTGGGAAGCAAAGTGGTAGACCACCAATGGACACCAAGTTCATGTGTTCCCCTTTTGGTTAAACAATGCAAAAGGGTGTGTGTGTGACAGTGTTGGTTTAGTCACTGGAAATGACTAAACCAGGGCAGTAAACTTTAGCACTTGCTGTAGCTACTAAACATTCTCAATTCATTCTAAATTTGGAAAGTGATATATACAGTCTGGGTCCAGTGTCCTCTTTTACAAATTCTTAGTCATCCTTTCCCCTGCCATATTTGCTGGTGTGCTTTCTGTGCCCTAGAATGCTGTACATAATTCAGCACTTCAGGTACACATCATCATTTTCTCCTTTGCATTGTTATTTTTTATTGAATCTCCTGTGTTTCTTTTTTTTAATTTATTTTTTTCAAATACATTTGTCTCCGCCACCCTCCCCCACTTTTCCCTGACCACTCCCCCCTCTCCCTCCCTTAATCCTTCCCCACTTTGGCTTTGTCCATGAGTCCTTCCTATATGTTCCTTGACTTGCCCCTTCCCTTACTTTTCCCCACCCACCCCTCCCTCCTTCCCTCTTCTCTGTTGGTTTCTTTTTTCTTTCAGTGTTGCTGGTCTTATTTTTCTTGCTTCTTTGTATTGTTGGTTAGGTTCAGCTTATAGATGAGATCATATGGTATTTGTCTTTCACCTCCTGGCTTATTTCGCTTAGCATAATGCTTTCTTGTCCCATCCATGCTGTCATGAAGTGTAGTCATTCTTTTTTTTCTTTCTGCTGTGTAGTATTCCATTGTGTATATGTACCATTACTTTTTGATCCAATCATCTACTGATGGGCATTTAGGTTGCTTCCAACACTTGGCTAGTGTAAATTGTGCTGCTATGAGCATTGAGGTGCATAGGTTCTTTTGAACTGGCATTTTGGGATTCATAGGGTATAGTCCCAGCAGGGGAATCACTGGATCAAAAGGCAGTTCCATTTTCAGCTTTTTGAGGAAATTCCACACTGCTTTCCACAATGGCTGCAACAGTCTGCATTCCCACCAACAGTGTACTAGTGTTCCCTTTTCTCCACAGCCTCGCCAGCACCCGTTGTTTGTTGATCTGTTTATGATGGCCATTCTGACCGGTGTGAGGTGGTACCTCATGGTGGTTTTGATCTGCATTTCTGATGGCTAGTGATGCTGAGAATCCTTTTAAATGTCTCCGGGCCTTCTGTATCTCTTCCTTGAAAGAACGTCTGCCCAGGTCCTTTGCCCATTTTTTGATTGGATCATTTGTCTTCTTGGAGTGGTGTTGTGTGAGTTCTTTATATATCTTGGAGATCAAACCTCTATCTGATGTACCATTAGCAAATATATTTTCCCATAAGGCTGGATCCCTTTTCATTCTGCTGATGTTTTCTTTAGCCATGCAGAAGCTTCTTATTTTGATGAGGTCCCACTTGTTTATTCTTTCCTTTATGTCCCTTGCTTTAGGACACATATCGGTGAAAACATTGCTGCGTGGGATATCTGAGAGTTTCCTGCCAATGGTCTCCTCTAGGACGTTTATGGTGTTGTGACTTATATTTAAGACTTTTATTCCTCTTGAGTTTATTTTTGTGTATGGTGTAATTTAGTGGTCAAATTTCTATTTTTGCGTGTAGGTGTCCAGCTCTCCCAACATTTGTTGACGAGGCTATTTTTACTCCACTTTATGCCTCTGCCCCCTTTGTCAAATATTAGTTATCCATATGGATCTGGGCTTATTTCTGAGCTTTCTGTTCTGTTTCACTGGTCAATGGGTCTGTTCTTGTGCCAGTACCAGATTGTTCTGAGTATAGTGGTTTTGTAATATAGTTTGATGTCCACTATTGTGGTCCCTCCTACTTTGTTCTTCTTTTTCAAAATTGCTGCGGCTCTTCGAGGTCGTTTATGGTTCCATATAAATTTTTGAAATGTCTGTTCTATTTCTGTGAAATACGTCGTTGGTATTTTAATAAGGATTGCATTGAATCTATAAATTGCTTTGGGTAGTACGGACATTTTGATGATGTTACTTCTTCCAATCCATGAGCACGATATATGCTTCCATTTATTTGTGTCTTCCTTAATTTCTTTCTTCAGTTGTATAGTTTTCAGTGTATGGGTCTTTTACCTCTTTGGTTAAATTTATATCTAGGTACTTTATTTTTCTTGTTGCTATCTCTAATGGTATTTTTTTAAAATTTCTTCTTCCTTTATTTCATTGCTGGTATACAAAAATGCCTTTGATTTCTGAATATTGACTTTGTATCCTGTTGTTTTGCCAAATTCACTTATTAGGCTGAGTAGTTTTTGGTGGAGCCTACAGGGTTTTCTATATACACTACCATGTCATCTGCAAACAATGATAGTTTTGCTTTCTCCTTTCCTATTTGGACGCCTTTTATTTCTTTTTCTTGTCTGACCGCTGTGGCTCAGACTTACAATACTATGTTAAATAGAAGTGGTGAAAGCAGACATCCTTGTCATGTTCCCACTCTTAGTGGGGAAGCTTTTAGTTTTTGCCTGTTGAGTATGATGTTGGCTGTAGGTTTCTCATATATGACCTTTATTACACTGAGGAATGCCCCATTTATTCCCATTTTGCTGAGTGCTTTGATCATAAATGGGTGCTATACCTTATCGAATGCTTTTTCTGCATCTATCGTGATGATCATGTAGTTTTTGTCTTTCCTTTTGTTTATGTGATGTATTACATTTATTGATTTGTGTATATTGAACCATCCCTGCATCCCTGGGATGAATCCCATCTGATCATGGTGGAGGAGCATTTTAATGTATTGCTGGATGTGGTTTGCCAAAATTTTGTTAAGGATTTTAGCGTCTATGTTCATCAGCGAAATTGGCCTGTAGTTTTCTTTCTTTGTAGGGCCTTTATCTGGTTTTGGGATTAGGGTGATGCTGGCCTCATAGAAAGAGTCTGGGAGTCTTCCCTCCTCTTCGATTTTTTGGAATAGTCTGAGAAGGACAGGGGTTAGCTCTTCCTTAAATGTTTTGTAAAATTCTCCTGTGAAACCGTCTGGCCCTGGGCTTTTGTGTGTTGGGAGTTTCTTGATTACTGCTTCAATTTCCCCAGCTGTTATTGGTCTGTTCAAGCTTTCTGTTTCTTCCTCCTTCAGTGTTGGAAGATTATACTTTTCTAGAAATTTGTCCATTTCATCAAGATTTTCAAATTTCTTGGCATATAATTGTTCATAGTAGTTTCTGACAATCCTTTGTATTTCTGTGGTATCAGTTGTTATTTCTCCTCTTTCGTTTCTGATATTTATAATTTGGGTCCTCTCCCTTTTTGTCTTGATGAGTCTGCTTAAAGGCTTGGCGATTTTGTTGATCTTTTCAAAGAACCAGCTTCTGGATTGGTTGATCCTTTGAATTGTTCTTCTCGTCTCTATGTCATTCAGTTCTGCTCTAATCTTGACTATTTCCTTCCTTCTACTTGCTCTGGGAATTATTTGTTGTTGTTTCTCCAGTTCTTGAAGTTGTAGTGTTAGGTCTTTTATTTGAAATGTTTCTATCTGTTTTAGGTAAGCCTGTATTGCTATGAACTTCCCTCTCAGGATTGCCTTTGATGTGTCCATAGGTTTTGGACTGTTGTCTGTTCATTTTCATTTGTTTCCAGAAACTTTTTGATTTCTTCTTTGATCTCATTATTGACCTATTCATTGTTTAACAGTCTACTTGTCAGTCTCTATGAGTTTGCAAGTTTTTGACGTTTCTCTTTGAGGTTGATTTCCAGGTTCAAGCCCTTGTGGTCCGAGAAAAAGTTTGGTATTATTTCAATTTTCCTGAATTTGCTGAGGTTTGCTTTGTGTCCTATCATGTGGTCTCTCTTTGAAAAACTTTCATGTGCATTTGCAAAGAATGTGTATTTTTCTTCTTTGGGATGTAAGGTTCTATATATGTCAGTTAAGTCTCTTTGATTCAGTGTGTCATTCAGTTCCACAATATCCTTATTGATGTTTTGTTTGGAAGATCTGTCCACTTTTGACAGTGGGGTGTTAAAATCCCCTCATATCAGTGAGTTGCTATCTATATCTTTTTTGAAGTCATCCAAGATTTTTCTTATACATTTGCATGTTCCTATGCTGGGTGCACATAAGTTTACAATGTCGATGTCTTCTTGATAGATTCTTCCCTTAAGTATTATAAAGTGTCCCTCTGGGTCTCCATTTATGGCCTTTGTTTTGAAATCTATTTTGTCTAAGTATTGCTACTCCTACTTTCTTCTCTTGCCCATTTGCTTGGAATATTTTTTTCCATCCCTTTACTTCAGTCTGTGTAGGTCTTTTGCTCTGAGGTGGGTCTCTGGTAAGCAGCATATGTGTGGGTCATATTTTATTATCCATTCAGCTATCCTGTGTCTTTTGATTGAGGCATTTAATTCATTTACATAGAGAGTTATTACTGATAGAAACCTATTCATTTTTTATCGTTGTACCTGTGCTTTTCTTCTTCTCAGTCTTTTCCTTCACCTTCTTAAACCAGTCCCTTCAGGATATCTTGTAGTGCTGGTTTGGTGATGTATTCTTTCAGCCTTCTTTTGTCTGGGAAACTCCTTATTTCCCCTTCTATTTTAATTGAGAGCCTTGCTGGACAGAGCAGCCTTGGTTGTAGGCCTTTCTTTTTCATTACTTGGAATATTTCTTGCCATTCCCTTCTGGCTTATAGTGTTTCTGTTGAGCAGTCAGCTCCTAGCCATATCGGGGCTCCCTTGTATGTTACTCTCTGTTTCTCCCTTGCTGCCTTTAGGAGTCTCTGTTTGTCTTTGATATTTGCCATTTTAATAATGATGTGTCTTGGAGTGGACCTCCTTGGATACCTCTTGAGTGAGGCCCTCTGTGCTTCCTGGACCCTCAAGACCTTTTCTCTCCTCAAATTGGGGAAATTTTCCATCATGACTTTTTCAAAGTGGTTCTCTATCCCTTGCTCCTCTTCTCCTTCTGGTATCCTTATTATGTGGCTATTATTGTATTTCAGGTTGACCTGCATTCCCCTAAATGCCTCTTCATTCTTTTTGAGTCTTCTTTCCATTTCTTGTTCTTTCTGAGCGCTTTTTCTACCTTGTCCTCCAGCTCGCTGATTCAATCCTCTGCTTTATCCAGCCTGATTTTGATTCCTTCTACTGTGTTCCTTAATCCAGAAATGGTATTCTTCATATCCTCTTGTGTCTTCTTGATAGTTTCTATGTCCTTTTCCAGTTTGATATAGTTTGCCATAAGTTCCTGATAGTTTCCCTGAAGTTTCTCATAATTATGATTAAGCTGGCTGAGCTCGCTGAGCTTCTTTAGAGCCATTGTTTTGAATTAAATATCTGATAGTTCCCTTGTCTCTATTTCATTTATCTCTCTCTGTGGGGAGTCCCCTTTTCTATTCATTTGAGGGGAGCTTCTTTTTCTTCCCATTTTTGTGAGAGTCTGTTAAGTAATTTACTTATTTACTTATTTATTTATTTATTTTTGCTTCTGCTTCAATTGGGCCATCTAGATTTCCTGACTTTGTGGATTAAACTTCTATGGTAGTAGGTGGGTCTTTTTATTTATTTATTTTTTCTTTTCTTTCTGGGTCTGGCTCTGATGATGTCAGTTGTTCACTCTGTCCAATCTTGGGCCATTTGTTTGAGCCTTCTAGGAATCTGCTCTCTGTGTCTGTGTCCTGCAATTGTCTATCTGGTCACTCTGTCCTCAGCTGTCAGGCTTAGACACCACAGGGCGGAGCAGTGCCTCCTGATGGCGGGACTATCGTGTCCTTATAGGCTGCTGTCACTCAGGGGAATAGTCCACCTGAGCAAGATGGAGAACATGTACTGGGGAAGGAGTCAGCACTGGGATTCCCCCCTGGCTACTCCCTTAGTTCTCTCCCCAACACCTCCACCTCCAGTCTCTCCTTGAGACTCTAGGCATCTCTGTGTCCCCTTTAGCTGGGGGTCTACTGTCTCTGCAGGCAGCTTTGCACTCAGCACCCAGGCCAGCACACAACTCGTGTCTGGGCCAGACTGTCCTGAGGGCAGGGCTATTATTTCTCCCCCGACCCTGCTGCCTCTTTGGGGGCTTGGCCTGCCTGTGCAAAATGGAGTCTATGGAAAGGGGAAGAAGTCTGTTCTGGGACTCCCCTGTTACTCCTCCAGTGCTTTCCCCAACACCTCTATCTCCAGCCTCTCCTCAAAGGTCTCTAGGCAGCTCTGGGTCCCCTTTGGCCATGGATCCTCTATTTCTTCCAGCCACTCTGCACTCAGCAACACAGCCCATACACGCACAAGCTGTGTGCAGAGCGTGCAGAAGGCAGGTTTATTGATTCTCTTATGCCTGAGCGAGATGGTAGCTGCAGAGTGGGAGGTGAGTTATCACAGGGGCTTCGCTGGCCCCCATCTCAGTTCTCTTCACAAAGTTTTCCTCGCCAATCTTTCCTCAGGCACCAGCCCACTCTGCTCCTGCCTCTACCCAGAGATCAAGGAGGGCGGCTCCCACTGCAAATTTTTGCGTTGGCCCTTTAAATGTCTCTTTGCATCTCCAGCCACCTGTCTCTGGCAGAGAGTGCCCCTAAGTTTTTTGGGACTGTGTTTTATCTGTGTGTGTTCCTGGTTTCAGCTGCTGTAGTCTAGGGTTCCCTGTTTATGATTCAGACCCTGTTCTTCTCAGGGGGAGCTAACTGGCAGTTTCAATGTCCTTCTGGTCCTGGTGCCCGTGGGCGCCCAGCCCATCCTCAGGAGCCTCCACCGCACTTCTCTCCCGTTGGGATGTGTGAGTTGAATCCACTGTCTGTCCACACCTCCAAGGCTCCTCTCCCTCTATTGTTCCATTGTTTTCTAGGCGATTTCTCCACTATTTAGTTGCAATTCCAGTTTGGTCTTGGGAGGAGGTCAGTGTGACTCCCATTCACTCCTCTGCCGTCTTCCAGAATCCCAGATTACTGATTCTTGACAAAGAAAGAAAATAGTGTGATTAGTGATATTGTTATATTGAAAATTTCAGGAGCTGTTGGTGGAGGAGATGATTTGGGAGTCCAAGGCTACCTACTTTTGTATGGTGGCTGAAGTAGGAAAGTTGCTTTTTACTGAGGTCTGAATTGAAAGTTTCATATACCATAAGACAGTAGAGCAGTCAAAGTAGAATATTTGCTGCATGGATATATGGACTAGACTACATTGTCCCATACTGTCGCCTCCAGCCTCATGAAGCTATTTATTGAGCACTTAAAATGTGCGCAATATGCCTGAAGAACTGAATTTTAAATTTTATTTAATTTTAATGTTCACATTTAAAAACTGACCCTTAATTCATTTATTGGAAAACTTTTAAGTAAATTTCAAACCAACTGGGTATGTGAACATTTTTTTCCATGGTAAATTTTATGAAGTCTAAAAATTGATCCACATGTTGGAAGCAACCTAAATGCCCATCTGTAGATGAGTAGATCAATATACTAGTACATTTACACAATGGAATACTATGCAGCAGAAAGAAAGAGTTACTACTCTTTGCAACGGCATGGATGGAACTAGAGAGCATTATGCTAAGTGAAATAAGCCAGGGGGGCAAAAGTCAAATACCATATGATCTCACCTATAAGTGGAACCTAACCAACAAAACAAACAAGCAAGGAAAGTATAACCAGCAACATTGAAAGGAAAAAGAAACCAACAGAGTCAAGAGGGAAGGAAGCAAGGGTGGGCCAGAAAGGGAAGGGAAGGGTCAAGTCAAGGAACATGTATAAAGGACCCATGGACAAAGCCAAAGTGGGGAAGAATTGAGGCAGGGATGTGGGGGAGGGGAGCAGGGGAAAGTGCTGGCAAGAAGGTGGAGACAAATGTATTTGAAGAAAAAAAATTAAAAAAAATAAAACAAGAATTGGTCAAGTATTTCTGATGAAAATTTAGCATCTGAATTGAGGAATGCTTTAAATGTAATATGCACACTGGTTTTCTAAGGTTTAGCAGGACAAAATATTGTAGAGTCTCTCAATGATTTTTTTATACTGATTATATGTTGAAGCAATAGTATGTTGGATATAGTGAATTAAGTGAAATATGCTATTAAAATTATTTTACTTGTTTTGTGTTTTTACTCTTTTAATGTGGCTGCCAGATAATGGAAAATTTATGGAGCATTCACTCATTCATTCATTAATCAAGCATTTACTGAGCACCTAGTATCTACGAAACACTGAGTAAGTAAAGCAGTTACAGCAGCAAAAAGAGCACCTTATAAACTGCTGTACATGGGTTATATATATACATGTGTAAATAGATGTCATACAGCTGAAATATAGCACTTTTAAGACATTCTATTCAACATTGTTTTCTCTAGCTTCATGAGTTTAATGCTTAGCTCATTCATTAATAGTCTTTTTTGTTCTCTAATATGTATTTAAGGCTCTAATTTTCCCTGAAGTACTCTTGAGCTGCATTCAAAAATAGTTGATATGTTGTTTTCATAGCTATTCATTTTAAATGTTTTATAATTTCCCTTGAATTTTCTTAAATTATGAACTGGTTAGAAGTATGACATTTAGTTGTAAAATATTGAAAGTCCTCACTTAACATTGTCAATAGGTTCTTGAAAACTGTGATTTTAGGTAAATGATATATAATGAACCCAATTTACCATAGCCTAATTAATATAAATAAGAGTTAAGTTCTTATGGCTTATTTAATGTCATAAAACATCACCAACTTCTAATAAAGACCCCAAACACTTCTAATATTAAACATTGAAATAAATGTGAGCTGGGCATACTTTTAAAAGAAATGAATAAAAAGTAAGGGAATTATTTCCAACCCACTGATTCCAGTTCAGAGCTTTGGGTGCTGGAGCCTATCCTGTCATCTTAGGGTGCCAGGCAAGACTGCACCCTGGGTAGGATGCCCTTCTACCTCAGGGCCACCCACATATATCCACACTCAGTCAGACTGGGATAATGTAGACACAGCAGTTCCCCTCATGCACATATCATTGGGTTTTTGGAGGAAACCAGAGCACCCAGTCAATACTTCACAATAATAGTGGCTTTGCTGGGAATCAATTTTTTTTCTTGTCAACATTATAACAAAACGACATTATTAGAGGACTTGCTATATATGAGAAAAATGGTTTGAATATCTTTTTGTTGGTGATTTCTAATAATTAATATTGCATTCTCTTAGAGGATTTGGTGGTCTTTATGATACTTATTTACAGAAATCTGTTGAAACTTTTTTTGTGGTCTAGTGTCAACAAGTTGTGAAAATGTTTCATTTGTGCTTGAAACAATGTGTGTTATTTATTTGACAGGTGCAAGAACCTGTGTTAGCCTGTTTTAAATGTTTTGCAAAATTTGGAGGGCCTTCAGTTTTTGGTCTGCTTATCTGTCAGTTTCTGAGAGATATGCTTTAAACTCTTCCTTGACTGTAGATTTGTCACTTTCCCCATGTAAATCCATTAATTTTAGTTTTCTGTCATTTAAGATTGTATTATTCAGTATGATTTCATGATTTTATATTTTTTTGGTGTGTTGGTTTCTTCATTTACATTGAATCTTTCCACCTTAAGTTCTATTATGTTTGATATTAATATTGCTAGAGAAACCTTCCTTCAGTTAGTGTTTATATGGTATATCTTTTTCTATTTATTTTCTACCTATCAATCTCTTTATGCTTGAGATTATGACTTCTTTAAAGGACATTGTGGTAGTTTGTCTTTTTACTTTTGCAAACTGAGACTCCCTTTCATCTATTTTTATGATGACTAACCTATTTGGATTTAATTTCTAGCATCTACTTTTTGTTGTTATTCTTATTTATAATTAATTTCTCTTGATTTGTCTTTCCCCTTTCCTATCATGCTGATATTCTCAATTTGCCCTTTAGATGTACCCTCCACCTCACTCTGTGCCTCAGGGACTAATTTCAAAGGGCTGCCAACATTGCCCCCCAGCTCTTTGGTGCTTGATTAGGTTGGGCCAATGTAAGCCCCAGCATATTGGAAGAGAGGTGGAGAGAAAGGTTGGGCTATTGATTCCACTAGCTCCCTGTTACAGGTTGTATTCCTCTAATAGAGGCCACAGCTCATGTCAGGAGGCCTTTTTTTTTTTTTTTTTTTGAAACTTTGACTTTACATTTTATTTTTTTTTTATATATATTTTTTTATTAATTTATTTACTTTTTAAATACATTTGTCTCTGCCTTCCCCCCCCTCTTTCCCTTGCCCCCTCCCACCTTCCCTCCCTCAGCTCTTCCCCTTTGGTTTTGTCCATGAGTCCTTGCTATATGTTCCTTGACTTTCCCCTTCCCTTCCCTTTCCCTGCCCCCCCTTCCCTCTTGTCTCTGTTGATTTCTTTTCCTTTCAGTGTTGCTGGCCATATTTGCCTTGCTTCTTTGCATTGTTGGTTAGGTTCCGCTTATAGGTGAGATCATATGGTATTTGTCTTTCGCCCCCTGGCTTATTTCGCTTAGCATGATGCTCTCCAGTTCCATCCATACTGTTGCGAAGTTTAGTACTTCTTTTTTTCTTTCTGCTACGTAGTATTCCATTGTGTGTATGTACCATAATTTTTTGATCCAATCATCTACTGATGGGCATTTAGGTTGCTTCCAACACTTGGCTATTGTAAATTGTGCTGCTATGAACATTGGGGTGCATAGGTTCTTTTGTATTGGCGTTTTGGTGTTCTCAGGGTATAGTCCCAGCAGGGGAATCGCTGGATCAAAAGGCAGTTCCATTTTCAGCTTTCTGAGGAAATTCCACACTGCTTTCCATAGTGGCTGCACCAGTCTGCATTCCCACCAACAGTGGACTAGAGTTCCCTTTTCTCCACAGCCTCGCCAGCACCTGTTGTTTGTGGATCTGTTTATGATGGCCATTCTGACCGGTGTGAGGTGGTACCTCATGGTGGTTTTGATCTGCATTTCTCTAATGGCTAGTGATGCAGAGCATCCTTTCAAATGCCTCTGGGCCCTCTGTATCTCCTCCTTAGAAAAGCATCTGCCCAGGTCCTTTGCCCATTTTTTGATTGGATCGTTTGTCTTCTTGGAGTAAAGTCGAGTGAGTTCTTTGTATATCTTGGAGATCAAACCTCTATCTGATGTATCATTAGCAAATATATTTTCCCAAATGGTTGGCTCCCTTTTCATTTTGCTGATGTTTTCTTTAGCCGTGCAGAAGCTTCTTATTTTGATGAGGTCCCACTTGTTTATTCTTTCCTTTATGTCCCTTGCTTTAGGAGACATATCAGTGAAAAAATTGCTGCGTGGGATATCTGAGAGTTTCCTGCCAATGTTCTCCTCTAGGACTTTGATGGTGTTGCGACTTATATTTAAGTCTTTTATCCATCTTGAGTTTATTTTTGTGTATGGTGTCAGCTGATGATCCAATTTCAATTTTTTGCATGTAGCCATCCAGCTCTCCCAACACCATTTGTTGAAGAGGCTGTTATTACTCCATTTTATGCTTCTGCCCCCTTTGTCAAATATTAGATGTCCATAGAGACCTGGGCTTATTTCTGGGCTTTCTATTCTGTTCCACTGGTCGACGGGTCTGTTCTTGTGCCAGTACCAGATTGTTTTGAGTATAGTGGCTTTGTAGTAGAGTTTGATGTCCGGTATTGTGATCCCTCCTACTTTGTGTTTCTTTCTCAAAATTGCTGCAGCTATTCGAGGTCGTTTATGGTTCCATATAAATTTTTGAAATGTCTGTTCTATTTCTGTGAAATACGTCATTGGTATCTTAATAGGGATTGCGTTGAATCTATAAATTGCTTTTGGTAGTATGGACATTTTAAGGATATTAATTCTTCCAATCCATGAGCACGGTATATGCTTCCATTTATTTGTGTCTTCCTTAATTTCTTTTTTCAATGTTGTATAGTTTTCTGCATACAGGTCTTTTGTGTCTTTGGTTAAATTTATCCCTAGGTACTTTATCTTTTTTCGTGCTATATCGAATGGTATATTTTTTCTGATTTCTTCTTCTTCTATTGCATTGCTGGTGTACAAAAACGCCTTTGATTTCTGAATGTTGACTTTGTATCCTGCTGTTTTGCCAAATTCACTTATTAGGTTGAGGAGTTTTTTGGTAGAGTCTACAGGGTTCTCTATGTACACTATCATGTCATCTGCAAACAATGATAGTTTTACTTCCTCCTTTCCTATTTGGATGCCTTTTATCTCTTTCTCTTGTCTGACCGCTGTGGCTAGGACTTCCAATACGATGTTGAAAAGAAGCGGTGAGAGCGGACATCCTTGGCGTGTTCCCGATCTTAGTGGGAAAGCTTTCAGTTTTTGCCCGTTGAGTATGATATTGGCTGTAGGTTTTTCATATATGGCCTTTATTACGTTGAGGAATGCCCCATTGATTCCCATTTTGCTGAGTGTTTTGATCATAAATGGGTGCTGTACCTTGTCAAATGCTTTTTCTGCATCTATCGAGATGATCATGTGGTTTTTGTCTTTTCTTTGATTTATGTGGTGTATCACGTTTACTGATTTGCGTATATTGAACCATCCCTGCATGCCTGGGATGAATCCCACTTGATCGTGATGAATAATCTTTTGAATGTATTGCTGGATGCGGTTTGCCAATATTTTGTTGAGGATTTTAGCATCTATGTTCATCAGCGAAATTGGCCTGTAGTTTTCTTTCTTTGTAGGGTCTTTATCTGGTTTGGGGATCAGGGTGATGCTGGCCTCATAGAAGGAGTCTGGCAGTCTTCCCTCCTCTTGGATTTTTTGGAATAGTCTGAGAAGGACAGGGGTTAGCTCTTCCTTAAATGTTTTGTAAAATTCTCCTGGGAAACCGTCTGGCCCTGGACTTTTGTGTGCTGGGAGTTTCTTGATTACTGCTTCAATTTCCCCAACTGTTATCGGTCTGTTCAAGCTTTCTGTTTCTTCCTCCTTCAGTGTTGGAAGATTATACTTTTCTAAAAATTTGTCCATTTCATCCAGATTTTCAAATTTCTTGGCATATAATTGTTCATAATAGTTTCTGATGATCATTTGTATTTCTGTGGTATCAGTTGTTATTTCTCCTCTTTCATTTCTGATATTATTAATTTGGGTCCTCTCCCTTTTATTCTTGATGAGTCTGCTTAAAGGTTTGTCCACTTTATGAATCTTTTCAAAGAACCAGCTTCTGGATTGGTTGATCCTCTGAATTGTTCTTTTTGTCTCTATGTCATTCAGTTCTGCTCTAATCTTGACTATTTCCTTCCTTCTACTTGCTCTGGGATTTATTTGTTGTTGTTTCTCCAGTTCTTCAAGTTGTAGTGTTAGGTCTTTTATTTGAAATGTTTCTATCTTTTTAAGGTAAGCCTGTATTGCTATGAACTTCCCTCTCAGGACCGCCTTTGCTGTGTCCCATAGGTTTTGGACAGTTGTCTGTTCATTTTCATTTGTTTCCAGAAATTTTTTGATTTCTTCTCTTATCTCATTATTGACCCATTCATTGTTTAAAAGTGTACTGTTCAGTCTCCATGAGTTTCCAAGTTTTTGAAGTTTCTCTTTGAGTTTGATTTCGACTTTCAAGGCCTTGTGGTCTGAGAAAAAGTTTGGTATTATTTCAATTTTCCTGAATTTACTGAGGCTTGCTTTGTGTCCTATCATGTGGTCTATCTTTGAAAAACTGCCATGAGCATTTGAAAAGAATGTGTATTTTTCTTCTTTGGGATGTAAGATTCTATATATGTCAGTTAAGTCTCTTTGATTCAGTGTTTCATTCAGCTCCACGATATGTTTATTAATGTTTTGTTTGGAAGATCTGTCCATTTTGGACAGTGGGGTGTTGAAATCCCCTACTATCAGTGTGTTGCTATCTATATCTTTTTTGAAGTCCTCCAACAATTTCCTTATAAACTTGGGGGCTCCTATATTGGGAGCATATAAGTTTACAATATTGATGTCTTCTTGATAGATTCTTCCTTTAAGTATGATAAAGTGCCCCTCTGGGTCTCTCTTTATGGCCTTTGCTTTGAAATCGACTTTGTCTGATACAAGTATGGCAACGCCAGCCTTTTTCTCATGTCCATTTGCTTGGAATATTATTTTCCATCCCTTTACTTTCAATCTGTGTAGGTCTTTTGCTCTGAGGTGGGTCTCTTGTAGGCAGCATATGTGTGGGTCATGTTTTCTTATCCACTCAGCTACCCTGTGTCTTTTGATTGGGGCATTTAGTCCATTCACATTGAGAGATATTACTGATAGAAACTTACTCATCTTTTCTCTTTGTACTTGTGTTCCTCTCTGTCTCATTCTTTTCCTTCATCTGCTTAAACCAGTCCCCTTAGCATATCTTGGAGTGCTGGTTTGGTAGAGATGTATTCTTTTAGCTTTCTTTTGTCTGGGAAACTCCGTATTTCTCCTTCTATTTTAATGGAGAGCCTAGCTGGGTAGAGCAGCCTTGGCTGTAGGCCCTTGCTTTTCATGGCTTGGAATATTTGTTGCCATTCCCTTCTGGCTTGGAGTGTTTCTGTTGAGAAGTCAGCTCCTAGGCGTATCGGGGCCCCCTTGTATGTTACTTTCTCCTTCTCCCTTGCTGCCTTGAGGATTCTCTCTTTGTCTTTGACATTTGCCATTTTAATGATGATGTGTCTTGGAGTGGACCTCCTTGGGTCCTTCTTGAGTGGGGTCCTCTGTGCCTCCTGGATCCATGAGAGCCTTTCTCTCCTCAAATTAGGGAAATTTTCCATCATTACTTTTTCGAGGAGGTTCTCTATCCCTTGCTCCTCTTCTTCTCCTTCTGGTATCCCTATTATACGGATATTATTGCGTTTCAGGTTGTCCTGCATTTCCCTAAATGCTTCTTCATTCTTTTTGAGCCGTTTTTCCATTTCTTGCTCTTTCTGGGAGCTTTTTTCTACCTTATCCTCCATCTCACTGATTCGATCCTCAGCTTCATCCAGCCTGCTTTGGATTCCTTCTACTGTGTTCTTCAATTCAGAAATGGTATTCTTCATATCCTCTTGTGTCTTCTTGATAGTTTCTATGTCCTTTTCCAGGCTGATACAGTTTGCTGTAAGATCCTGATAGTTTCTCTGCAGTTTCTCATAGTTCTCTTTGAGCTGGCTGAGCTCATTGAGCTTCCTTAGAACCATTGTTTTAAATTCCATATCTGATAGTTCCCTTGCCTCTATTTCATTGAGCTCTCTCTGTGGGGAGTCCCCTTTTCCACTCATTTGGGGAGAACTTCTTTTTCTTCCCGTTTTTGTGAGAGTCTGTTAAGTATTTTTGTCCTTTACTTTTCTTTCTGGGCTTGCCTCTGATGATGTCAGTTGTTGACCCTATAGGGCCTTGGGTTGTTTGTTTGAGCCTTTCAGGAGTCTAATGCCTGTGTCTGACTCCTGCTTGGAACAGCTCTGTGACCCCTTCGGTCAGGGCTGGGCTATTTTTTGGGATCTCTCTGCGCTCTCACGCGGGCCCCTTGAGCGCGTTCCCAGCGCGGCAGGGTCCCCCACCTGCCTGGGCTCGCATGTGTTTGCCCCAGACCAGAGGGCTTATTCGCGACCTCCCGTGCTCATCTGACCTCCCCGGCACGCGAGCTTCGCGGCACTGGTCAGTTTAGAGTCTTCTATTGTGTGTTTTCCCCGCTTTTGGCTCTTTGGGTGCGTTGCTTGCCCTCGCCAAATGGGGACTATGGACATGGGAGGAAATCAGCTCTCCGGTTAATCCTGTTTCTGGTCTCTCCTCCAGGGACTCTGGGCAGCTCTACTTATTTTGTGGGCCGCTCTGCAATCGCGGCGGGCGGGTCAATTTACGCCTGCCCTTGCCCCTCTGTGCAATCCCTCGCAGGCCGTATGGGTGCCAGTCTGTGTGAGGCCTTGCCGGCAGGTGCAAGCGTTTGCCAGCCCGGGTCGGTCACACACACGCTCGCCAACCCTCGCCAGTCACTCGGCGCAAGTGTGCGCGCCTGCTCTGGGTGTTTTGGGGGTGTCTATGTTTGCTTTTCGGCTTTTGGCTCTTTGGGGGTGTGGCCTCTTCCCGCGCAATGGAGACTTCGGCAAGGAGAAGGAGTCAGGACTCCCCGGTTCCTCCTCCCGTTCTTTCCCCAATGCCTCCGTTTCTAGTCTCCCCTCAGGGGCCTCTGGGCAGTTCTGTGACCCCTTCGGCTGAGGATCCAACCCCTGTGCGGACTGCGTTTCAATCGCAGGCAGTCTGTTTCATGCGCGCCCCGCTTCTGCCTCTTTGGGGTCGCGCCTTTCCAGCCCACAATGGAGACTACCGAACGGGGAGGGAGTCGGGACTCCCCGGTTCCTCCTCCCGTTCTTTCCCCAACGCCACTGTCTCCAGTCTCTCCTCAAGGCTCTCCCAGACAGTCTGCACTCAGCCCCGCAGGTCACAGGCGCACAAGCTGTGTGCTGAGCGCACAAAAGGCAGGTTAATTGATTCCCTTATGCCTGAGCGAGATGGTAGCTGCAGAGTGGGAAGTGCGTTATCACCCGGGCTCCACCGGCCGCAGAGTCAGTTCTCTTCACAAAGTTTTCCTCACCAGTCTTTTCCCAGGCACCAGCCCACCCTGCTGCCGCCTGTACCCAGCGATCAAGGAGGGTGGCTGCCGCTGCAACTTTTGCGTTTGCCCTTTAAATGTCTTTTTGCATCCCCAGCCACTTGTCTCTGGCAGAGAGTGCCCCTAAGTTTTTTGGGGTTGCGTTTTGTCTGTATTTTCTCGGCTTTAGCGGCTGTAGTTTAGGGGTTCCTGTTTATGATTCAGACCCCGTTCTTCCCGGGGGGACGCTAACTGGCTGTTTCAATGTCCCTCTGGTGCCAGTGCCCGTGCGCACCCAGCCCACCCTCTCGAGCCTCCACCGCAATTCTCACCCGTTGGGATGTGTGAGAGTCAAATCCGCTGTCCGCGGCACCAAGGCTCCTCTCCCACTATCGCTCCACTGCTTTCCAGGTGATTACTCGATTATTTAGTTGCAATTCCAGTTTGGTTTTGAGAGGAGGTCAGTGTGACTCCCTTTCACTCCTCCGCCATCTTTTCTAATCAGGAGGCCTTTTTTCTCACAGGTACAGCTCTTATTGGCTACCAAGAACTCCTACTTCCTTTTGCCCCTTAGATCTAGGATAGCTAAAGCTCTCCACTGTTGTAACCTGGAATATTCACCATTCCTTTTTGTTCTCTCCCAACCCTTTGTAAATAAAAAGCCCCCTTAACGAACTTTTTTTCACTTACTCTTTTTGAATATGCCATTCTGTTTCTGGCCAAATCCCTGACCCATATGTAAACCTACTTTCTGTTGGATAGGTCACATTTTCTTAAATTTCTTTTGTGGTAGAGACTACTAATTGCTCATACAAGTCCTATTCCATTAGGACTGGCTGGCATGGACTTTTTCTCAAACTTGTTATTTTCATGTTATTTTTGTTTGGTTATAGGAAACTAATGGAACAAAAAAAAATTAGACTACTTTATAGATGGATCTTTACATAAAAATCAGTAATAGTTATCTTTAATTTCTTGTGCCTGTCAAGGTGTACATCCAAATCCTTCTATAATACTTGCTAAGGACCAACTTTCTGAGATATACAGTTGAGATTCAGGGAAAAATGAAGTGTAACTAACAACCTGTCAATCAGCTACATGATTTGAACACCAGCTACATGAAAGGCCCGCATTAGGTATTGTGAAGGATGCACACAATGTCAAATATTGGGGAAATAACTACATTACCAGAACCCTTACAGAGATTGTCTCATTCCTTCATTCTAGCAGTCCTATGAGGTAGAGATTATTGTTGTCTAATTGGCAGATGGAATAACCAAGCCTCAAAGCAGTTCATGCTACTTACCTATGGTCTTATTACCACCAAGGGTTTGAGCCAGGTATTTTGCCCAGGTCTCAGTCTCAAGACCAATGCATGCTGAATCTAAGAATGATCTCAGTCATTGAAGAGTTCTGGGAGCAGATAAGATATAAACAGATGAACAGTGAAATCATAATATAAGCAGTTTCACAAGCAGCTCTTGTGTTGAAATGGGTGGGAAGGGTTTGTGAAGAAGTATGGCTGGAGGGAGGGGGAAGGATAGCAGTCCAAGCTGGATGATCAGCAAAAGCATGGACAACACAGGTCTCAGTTCTGATGGTGTGTCAGGGATAAATAAGACACAGTGTCCTACTTTTTACTCTTGGCTTGTTTTTATTGTGTTCATATTCATTTTTTAGCCATTCCTTTTATCTGAAGCTGGGAAATGTTGAGGAGCAGGACAGTGATGTTATTTGAAGTTATATCCTTCCTGTTTCCTTAAGGTAGATTTGAGTATGGTAGGAGAGGGCTGGAGTTATGAAGATCTCTATCTAAGTAGAGGTGGTATCAAAGTTGGGCATGAAGAATATGAAGACCTGGGCACTCAACCAGCATTTCTAGGGTTTCCACAATGTGCCAGCTTATGGTGGGCAGATTGCAGTGGGCTGAGAAGAGGTCAGGGCCAGGGCAAGTAATAGGATTTTGAAGTAGAAGGGCAAGAGGTACACAGAGAAGGGACATTGGCTGACAAGGTGGAAGGACTCCTCTGAGCTATCATCCCTACCTCACATAGTCCCTGGAAGGGAGTAAACAGTGAGCTCTGGGCTGACACTAGCCCCAAGTGTGGCAAAGAATAACTAAGGAACTGAGAGCTCTGTGGTAAAAACAAAAGATGTTGACTTAGGGGAGCTCTGCTCAATTCCCTTTCCCTCCTGGCTTAGAATACCCTCTCAAGTCATGTCACATCACCACCTCAGCCCTGGAATTCCTGCTTGAAGGGGAAGTGGTAAACTCCTGACGAAGTTCCAGTCCAGTATGGGCACTCACATGCCTGCACCACAGTCTTTCATGTCACCTTGTTCCTCCTGTTTTCCCAACAGCTCCCATGGTGAAAATTGTGTGAGTTGAGGAGATGGACACCAGAGGAGCCAAGCCTATATGTCACATGCAGGTTTTTCTCTCAGGTTCCAATTCAACACAACCACATCCCAAGGTAATGCACTTTAACTGCAGACATTTTTTTAAAAAATGTTTTTTTAAAAATAAAATAATTTCATTGAAAATTTGCTGCTCACATACAAACACTAAAAACATTTTGGTGAATTTATTTGGGAAGTATATCTTTCTTTTAAAATAAATATTTTCTCAAATGTCTATGGTTAAATAAATATAAGACTGGGATCCTACTACACATACTGCTTTGTAATCTGCTTTTTCCCCTCATAATATATGCTGAACTAATATATGCTGAACATTTTCCATATCTAAAACCTCCTCAGTTTTTCCTCTGTATCACTGCTTCTTGGGCAGAAAAGGGACTAAAGAAAATAGAAGAGAACAATTTCCATGTGGGCCACACAGAAGTTCTGGAAGAAGCTGGCTCCCCCAGTGCCTATGGGAATGAAAGGAATATTGGGAGACTAAGAAATCTGGTTTTTTCCTTTACCCTTTTACCACCTAGCCTCAGGTAGGGAGATTTTGACATGGATTTTAACATAGGTTCACACAGAACCAAACAAAAGTGTAAGTGTGAGGGAGCTGGAGGGCCTCCCTCCAATCAGAGATTCCCTGGGGAAGGAAGATGAGCCCACTGAGTCTACCAGTTAATTAGCCAAGTGTACCTGACAAACATTTCCTAAGGTTTTGTAAGCACATTGCTTTTGAAAGGGTTCATCGTCACTCAAAAGAACCCTTAACAGGAGCAATGGTGGGAAAAATTGTGACAACTGTAATTGAACAGCAATTTTAAAAAAAGAAATATAAAGTAATATATATTTGGTTGCTGCAAGTTCCTGGGCAACCCCAGTGTTTCACTGCTTCCTTCCTGATCACATAAACAACATGGGCTGAATGTGGAGGCAAAGGAAGTGCATCAAGGAAAACAAGGATGAAAAAGAGCTATTCTCTTCAAAGGGCTCACTGCTTACTGTCCAATGTGGGTATAGGAGAAATGTACAAATATCAGCTGAACAAGGTATAAAAATGTCATGACTCTGACTGCTGGGTTGGAACTCTGGTTCACCACTTGCCACTGTGAGTCCATGCAACACCACCAGTCCTTCTAAACCCCACAGGGATAGTGACAGAACCTGCTTTGGGGATGGAGGGGGTAAGAATGAAAGCACATACATTCTTGGCAGGGAGCATTCTTCAGTAAATGCCTGCCTTGGTACCTGAGCGTGTGAGGCAGAGGGGGAAGAAGCTGTCAGGCCAGGTTAGTGGTCAGGAAGCACTTCTGGAAGAGGTAGGTCTTAACCTCTGGAAAGGTTTCAATGACACAGATCTGATTAGTAGGATTTCAGAGAGACAGAGCTGTGTGGTCAAGCTGTGTGAACTGTCAGGGGAAAAATAACAAGAACATCTGCCCCAAGCTTTGTGTCTGGTAGAGGTGTGAGTAGGAATCAATTCAGGAAACCAGGGCCTAAAATGCTGACCTGAAGAGTCTGTGCCTAGTTTGGTGGGAAATGAGGAAATACCAAAGGCTTTGAGCAGAGGATACCAAGTACAGATGTCATTGATGGATGGGATGGGCAAAGGTGAGACAGATGTAGGGTCACAAGAGGTCATTGTGGAACTCTGGCATCAATGGGGATGGAGTGGAGGATGGAGTGGAAGAGATAATGGAGAGGGGACTGGGCCAGCTGCAAGGACCTGATCGTCATAGTTTCATAGGTACCTTGCTCTGAAGTACTGGAGCTAGAGTTAATCCTCTGCCCCTACTTGAAATTTTTAACAAATTTTGAACAAAGAGTCCCACAGATTTTGAGCTGAATCTTGCAAATAATGTAGCCAGTCTTGAGAAGGGGACTGATCTAGGACTGACAGAATATTTAGACCTAGAGAGGGCAGAAGAGAAAAATAATTGAAAAAATTGTGGGGAATTTAAGGGAACAAACAAAGAATAAGAATTCAGATGGTGTCTGCGGGAAAAACACATTGTGTGTGATATATATTGGCCATCATAGGGAGGTGCTTCAAAACACTGGGAATTTGGTTTTAGAACTCAGAAAAAAATTTAAATACTGTCATAATTATCTGTGGTGCCAGATGGGCACTTGAATTTTTGAAGGGAACACTTTGTAACCTATATGAATATCTATCCTCTGCACTATATTCCCAAAACTGATACAAAAAAAGTGTTAAATGCAAACTGTAATCAAAAAATAAAATTAGAAAAAGAAAAAACTTTGAGTACAGTTATTTATTTGGAAATCATATCCTCTCATTAACATTTTCTTCAAACTGTAAACGGTTATTACATTTTTAAAAAATTTTATTTTATTTTTCAAATACATTTGTCTCTGCCTACTGGCCACCACTTTCCCTTACCCCCTCCCTCCTTCCCTCCCTCAGCTCTTCCCCTTTGGTTTTGTCCATGAGTCCTTGCTATATGTTCCTTGACTTTCCCCTTCCCTTCCTTTTCCCTTCCCCCACCCCCTTCCCTCTTGTCTCTGTTGTTTTCTTTTCCTTTAAGTGTTGCTGGTCTTATTTTCCTTGCATCTTTGTATTGTTGGTTAGGTTCCACTTAGAGGTGAGATCATATGGCATTTGTCTTTTGCCCCCTGGCTTATTTCGCTTAGCATAATGCTCTCCAGTTCCATCATGCTATTGCGAAGTTTAGTAGTTCTTTTCTTCTTTCTGCTGCGTAGTATTCCATTGTGTATATGTACCATTACTTTTTGATCCAATCATCTACTGATGGGCATTTAGGTTGCTTCCAACACTTGGCTAGTGTAAATTGTGCTGCTATGAGCATTGAGGTGCATAGGTTCTTTTGAACTGGCATTTTGGGATTCATAAGGTATAGTCCCAGCAGGGAAATTACTGGATCAAAAAGCAGTTCCATTTTCAGGTTTTTGAGGAAATTCCACACTGCTTTCCACAGTGGCAGCACCAGTCTGCATTCCCACTAACAGTGTACTAGTGTTCCCTTTTCTCCACAGCCTCGCCAGAACCTGTAGTTTGCTGATCTGTTTATGATGGCCACTCTGACCGGTGGGAGGTGGTACCACATGGTGGTTTTCATCTGCATTTCTCTGATGGCTAGTGATGCTGAGCATCCTTTCAAATGCCTCTGGACCTTCTGTATCTCCTCCTTGGAAAAGCGTCTGCCCAGGTCCTTTGACCATTTTTTGATTGGATCGTTTGTCTTCTTGGAGTGGAGTCGACTGAGTTCTTTATATATCTTAGAGATCAAACCTCTATCTGATGTATCATTAGCGAATATATTTTCCCATAGGGTGGGCTCCCTTTTCATTTTGCTGATGTTTTCTTTTGCCATGCAGAAGCTTCTTATTTTGATGAGGTCCCACTTCTTTAATCCTTACTTTATGTCCCTTGCTTCAGGAGACATATCAGTGAAAAAATTGCTGCATGGGATATCTGAGAGTTTCCTTCCAATTGTCTGCTCTAGGACTTTTATGGTGTTGCGATTTATATTGAAGTCTTTTATCCATCTTGAGTTTAGTTTTGTGTATGGTGTCTGCTGATGATCCAATTTCAATTTTTTGCATGTAGCCATCCAGCTCTCCCAACACCATTTGCTGAAGAGGCTATTATGGCTCCATTTTATGCTTCTGCCCCCTTTGTCAAATATTAGATGCCCATATAGACCTGGGCTTATTTTTGGCCTTTCTATTCTGTTCCACTGGTCTATGGGTCTGTTCTTGTGCCAGTACCAGATTGTTTTGAGTATAGTGGCTTTGTAGTAGAGTTTGATGTCCAGTATTGTGATCCCTCCTACTTTGTTTTTCTTTCTCAAAATTGCTGAGGCCATTCGGGGTCGTTTATGGTTCCATATAAATTTTTGAAATATCTGTTCTATTTCTGTGAAATATGTCATTGGTATCTTAATAGGGATTGCGTTGAATCTATAAATTGCTTTGGGTAGTATGGACATTTTGAGGATATTAATTCTTCCAATCCATGAACACGGTATATGCTTCCATTTATTTGTGTCTTCCTTAATTTCTTTCTTCAATGTTGTATAGTTTTCTGCGTACAGGCCTTTTACGTCTTTGGTTAAATTTATGCCTAGGTACTTTATTTTTCTTCTTGCTATATCGAATGGTAATTTATTTCTGATTTCTTCCTCTTCTATTGCATCTCTGGTGTACAAAAATGCCTTTGATTTCTGAATGTTGACTTTGTATCCTGCTGTTTTGCCAAATTCACTTAGTAGGTTGAGGAGTTTTTTCGTAGAGTCGACAGAGTTCTCTATGTACACTATCATGTCATCTGCAAACAATGATAGTTTTACTTCCTCCTTTCCTATTTGGATGCCTTTTATCTCTTTCTCTTGTCTGACCGCTGTGGCTAGGACTTCCAATACGATGTTGAAAAGAAGCGGTGAGAGCGGGCATCCTTGTCATGTTCCCGATCTTAGTAGGAGAGCTTTCACTTTTTGCCCGTTGAGTATGATATTGGCTGTAGGTTTCTCATATCTGGCCTTTATTACGTTGAGGAATGCCCCATTTATTCCCATTTTCCTGAGTGTTTTGATCATAAATGGGTGCTGTACCTTATCGAATGCTTTTTCTGCGTCTATTGAGATGATCATGTGGTTTTTGTCTTTTATTTATGTGCTGTATCACGTTTACTGATTTGCGTATACTGAACCATCCCTGCATGCCTGGGATGAATCCCACTTGATCGTGGTGGATAATCTTTTTATGTAATGCTGGATGCGTTTTGTCAATATTTTGTGGAGGATTTTAGCATCTATGTTCATCAGCGAAATTGGCCTGTAGTTTCCTTTCTTTGTAGGGTCCTTATCTGGTTTTGGGATCAGGGTGATACTGGTCTCATAAAAAGAGTCTGGGAGTTTTCCCTCCTCTTGGATTTTTTGGAATAGTCTGAGAAGGACAGGGGTTAGCTCTTCCTTAAATGTTTTGTAAAATTCTCCTCTGAAACCGTCCGGCCCTGGGCTTTTGTGTCACGGGAGTTTCTTGATTACTGCTTCAATTTCCCCAGCTGTTATCGGGTGTTCAAGCTTTCTGTTTCTTCCTCCTTCAGTGTTGGAAGATTATACTTCTCTAGAAATTTGTCCATTTCATCAAGGTTTTCCAGTTTCTTGGCATGTAATTGTTCATAGTAGTTTCTGACAATCCTTTGCATTTCTGTGGTATCAGTTGTTATTTCTCCTCTTTCGTTTCTGATATTTATAATTTGGGTCCTCTCCCTTTTTGTCTTGATGAGTCTGCTTAAAGGCTTGGCGATTTTGTTGATCTTTTCAAAGAACCAGCTTCTGGATTGGTTGATCCTTTGAATTGTTCTTCTCGTCTCTATGTCATTCAGTTCTGCTCTAATCTTGGTTATTTCCTTCCTTCTACTTGCTCTGGGAATTATTTGTTGTTGTTTCTCCAGTTCTTGAAGTTGTAGTGTTAGGTCTTTTATTTGAAATGTTTCTATCTGTTTTAGGTAAGCCTGTATTGCTATGAACTTCCCTCTCAGGACCACCTTTGCTGTGTCCCATAGGTTTTGGACAGTTGTCTGTTCATTTTCATTTGTTTCCAGAAATTTTTTGATTTCTTCCCTTCTCTCATTATTGACCCACTTATTGTTTAATAGTCTACTGTTCAGTCTCTATGAGTTTGCAAGTTTTTGACGTTTCTCTTTGAGGTTGATTTCCAGGTTCAAGCCCTTGTGGTCCAAGAAACTGCTTGGTATTATCTCAATTTTTCTGAATTTGCTGAGGCTTGCTTTGTGTCCTATCATGTGGTCTCTCTTTGAAATACTTTCATGCGCATTTGCAAAGAATGTGTATTTTTCTTCTTTGGGATGTAAGGTTCTATATATGTCAGTTAAGTCTCTTTGATTCAGTGTGTCATTCAGCGCCACGATATGTTTATTGATGTTTAGTTTGGAAGATCTGTCCATTTTTGACAGTGGGGTGTTCAAATCCCCTACTATCAGTGTGTTGCTGTCTATATCTTTTTTGAAATCATCCAACAATTTCCTTATAAACTTGGGGGCTCCTATATTGAGAGCATACATGTTTACAATGTTGATGTCTTATTGATTGATTCTTCCTTTAAGTATGATAAAGTGCCCCTCTGGGTCTCTGTGTATGGCCTTTGTTTTGAAATCTACTTTGTCTGATACAAGTATGGCAATCCCGGCCTTTTTCTCATGCCCATTTGTTGGAATATTTTTATCCATCCCTTTACTTTCAATCTGTGTAGGTCTCTTGCTGTGAGGTGGGTCTCTTGTAGGCAGCATATGTGTGGGTCCTGTTTTCTTATCCATTCAGCTACCCTGTGTCTTTTGATTGGGGCATTTAGTCTATTCACATTGAGAGATATTACTGATAGAAACTTATTCTTCTTTTCTCTTTGTACTTGTGTTCCTCTCTCTCTCATTGTTTTCCTTCATCTGCTTAAACCAGTCCCCTTAGCCTATCTTGGAGTGCTGGTTTGGTAGAGATGTATTCTTTTAGTCTTCTCTTGTCTGGGAAACTCCATATTTCCCCTTCTATTTTAATTGAGAGCCTAGCTGGGTAGAGCAGTCTTGGCTGTAGGCCCTTCTTTTCATGGCTTGGAATATTTGTTGCCATTCCCTTCTGGCTTGTAGTGTTTTTGTTGAGAAGTCAGCTCCTAGGCGTATTGGAGCCCCCTTGTATGTTACTTTCTCCTTCTCCCTTGCTGCCTTGAGGGTTCTCACTTTGTCTTTGACATTTGTCATTTTAATGATGATGTATCTTGGAGTGGACCTCTTTGAGTCCCTCTTGAGTGGGGTACTCTGTGCCTCCTGGATCCATGAGAGCCTTTCTCTCCTCAAATTAGGGAAATTGTCCATCATTACTTTTTTGAGGAGGTTCTCTATCCCTTGCTGCTCTTCTTGTCCCTCTGGTATCCCTATTATACAGATATTATTGCATTTCAGGTTGTCCTGCATTTCCCTAAATGCCTCTTCATTCTTTTGGAGTCTTTTTTCCATTTCTTGCTCTTTCTGGGAGCTTTTTTCTACCTTTTCATCCATCTCACTGATTCGATCCTTGGCTTATCCAGCTTGCTTTGGATTCCTTCTACTGTGTTCTTCAATTCAGAAATGGTATTCTTCATATGCTCTTGTGTCTTCTTGATATTTTTTATGTCCTTTTCCAGGCTGATAGAGTTTGCTGTACGATTCTGATAGTTTCTCTGCAGTTTCTCATAGTTATCTTTGAGCTGGCTGAGCTCATTGAGCTTCCTTACTACCATTGTTTTGAATTAAGTACGTGATAGTTCCCTTGCCTCTATTTCATTTAGCTCTGTCTGTGGGGAGTCCCCTTTCCCACTCATTTGAGGGGAACTTCTTTTTCTCCCCATTTTTATGAGAGTCTGTTAAGTATTTTTGTCCTTTTCTTTCTGGGCCTGCCTCTGATGATGTCAGTTGTTGACCCTATATGACCTTAGGTTGTTTGTTTGAGCCTTCCAGGAGTCTAATGTCTGTGTCTGACTCCTGCTTGCGGTAGCTCTGTGACCCTTTTGTTTAGGGCTGGGCTATTTATTGGGATCTCTCTGCACTCTCACGCTGGCTCCTTGAGCCCACTCCAGGCGCTGCAGGATTCCCCGCCTGCCTGGGCTCGCATGTGCTTGCCCCAGACCAGGGGGCTTATTTGTGACCTCGCGTACTCATCTGGCCCCCCTGGCACGCGAGCTTCACGGCACTGGTCAGTTTAGGGTATTCTATTGTATGTTTGCCCCGCTTTTGGCTCTTTGGGTGCGTTGCTTGCCCTCGCCAAATGGGGACTACGGAAATGGGAGGAAGTCAGCTCCAGGACTCTCCAGTTAATCCTGTCTCCAGTCTCTCCTCCAGGGACTCTGGGCAGCTCTGTGACCCCTACCGCTGAGGATCTACTAATTTTTGGGGCTGCTCCGCAATCGCGGGGGCCGGTGAGTCAATTTAAGTCTGCCCTTGCCTCTCTGTGCACTCCCTCGCAGGCCATATGGTTGCCAATCTGTGGGAGGCCTTGCCGGCTGGTGCAAGGGTTCGCCAGCCTCGTGGGTCACACAGACGCTCCCCAACCCTCGCAAGTCACTCGGTGCAAGTGTGTGCGCCTGCACGGGGTGTTTTTGGGGTGTCTATGTGTGCTTTTCAGCTTTTGGCTCTTTGGGGGCCTGGCCTCTTCCTGCGCAATGGAGACTATGGCAAGGAGAAGGAGTCGGGACTCCCCAGTTCCTCCTCCCGTTCTTTCCCCAATGCCTCCGTTCCTAGTCTCTCCTCAGGGGTCTCTGGGCAGTTCTGTGACCCCTTCGCCCAAAGATCCACCACCATTGTGGCCTGCGTTTCAATCGTGGGCAGTCTGGTTCCTGCGCACCCCTCTTCTGCGCCTTGGGGGCATGACCTTCCAGCCCACAATGGAGACTACGGAACCGGGAGGGAGTCAGGGTTCCCTGGTTCCTCCTCCTGTTCTTTCCCAAATGTCTCTAGTCTCTCCTCAAGGCTCTCCCAGCCAGTCTACACTCAGTCCCCCAGCTCACATGCACAAGCTGTGTGCGGAGTGCACAAAAGGCAGGTTAATTGATTCCCTTATGCCTGAGCGAGATGGTAGCTGCAGAGTGGGAGGTGCGTTATCACCCGGGTTCCACCGGCCACTGTGTCAGTTCTCTTCACAAAGTTTTTCTCACCAGTCCTTTCCCAGGCACCAGCCCACCCTGCTGCCGACTCTACCCAGAGATCAAGGAAGGTGGCTGCCACTGCAATTTTTGCATTGGCCCTTTAAATGTCTCTTTGCATCCCCAGCCACCTGTCTCTGGCAGAGAGCGCCCCTAAGCTTTTCGGGGTTGCGTTTTGTCTGTATTTTCTTGGTTTTAGCTGCTGTAGTTTAGAGGTCCCTGGTTATGATTCAAACCCCATTCTTCTCTGGGGGAGCTAACTGGCTGTTTCAAAGTCCCTCTGGTGCTGGTGTCCATGGGCACCCGGCCCACCCTTTCGATCCTCCACCATACTTCTCACCCATTGAGATGTGTGAGAGTTGAATCCACTGTCTGTCTGCAGCTCTAAGGCTCCTCTCCCACTATCGTTCCATTGTTTTCCAGGTGATTACTCCACTATTTAGTTGCAATTCCAGTTTGGTCTTGGGAGGAGTTCAGCTTCACTCCCATTCACTCCTCTGCCATCGGTGAGTCAGGTTGTTCCATTTTATTTTAATGAGATAGATGAGTTTCATAATTTAAAAATGAAATTTATAAAATCATTTACTCCATAATACATAAAGCTTTCAAAATGGCTGTAGGAAAGAAACTTAAAAAAAGATCAAGAACTGAATCTGGAATACCCTTGTCATGGGCTAAATTATTTACCCCTTAAAATTTGCATGTTGAATTCCTAACCTACAATACCTCAGAGTGTGTGCACCACTGTATTTGGTGCAGAGCTTTTACAAAGGTAATTAAATTCAAATGAAGTCATTAGGGTAGGTCCTAATCCAATAAGACTTATGTCTTTGTGAGAAGAGGAAATTAGGACACAGTCACACACAGAATGAAGACACAGAGAGAAGATGGCTGTCTGCACACCAATGAGAGAGGTCTCAGGAAAAGCCAACCCTGCTGACACCTTGATCTTGGACTTCCAACCTAGAAGTCGTCTGAGAAGTGGAGGGAGAAGCAGGAGGTGTCATCACAAAAAGAAGGAATCTCTCAAGCATGAGGGACAGTGACCAGTTGTCAATAAGGATGCAGGGTTTACTGAAAGCCAACAGATATAACATTGGGAAGTCACTGGCAACCTTTGAGAGAATGATGTCATGGGTACACCAGGGGAAAACCAGGTGCAGTTAGGTAGGGATGGGGGTGACATGATGGTCTCAGGGGTGGGAGGAGAAATTTCAATTTGAAGGGCACACATGAGATGAGGTAGAGAATTTCAGAGAGAAATTCCATCAAGCATAGGGTATTCAGGGAGCTCAGGGGGCAGGTGAATTGGGGCATGGGGAGGTGCGGTTGGGTGCAGGACAAGGATGCAGAGCAGCTTTCTAGAGATCATTAAGTTCTGTAGCTTGGGGGAAAACAAGAATCAGGGGAAGGATTTTTGGAGGTGGGATTTAGGAATCTCAGGATAAGCATGGCTGTAGGAACCTCAGAGGGAGGCCTGACCAAGCATGTTATACCCAATCAACATTTGTTAAATGAATGAAAAGGAACAAGGGAGACAGCACAAAGCCCAGGTGGACAGCTAACCCACAGGACTGGCTTGGTGTGATGTGTAGAGGAAGAAAGAAGGTATCTTTGTGTTGCCCCTAATTCTAGAGTTCACTGGATTGCACCTCCTTGTTTACCTCCACTGGGTTCCTATAAAGAGTCTGAGGCTGGGTTTCTGTTCATCTCTGCCCCTCAGAATTCCCCTTGCAGCACTGTAGAGTCAGGGACTGTCCTCCCAGCAACCAACAAGCAAGCATATGGGCATCTGTGCCTCCAGGTCTTCCTGGCAGCAGAGCAGAGTGCCATTGTGAAGTGGACAATGAGTGACCATGGACTTTTGAGATTAGAGGTCCTGGGTGTGCAGGAGGACACAGAGCCACTCCTATTCAACCCTGGCCCTTTCTGCTCATCAGAGCTCCGGAATGCCCTTCCCAGGTTTTGTGCTTTCCCCTTGCCCTCCTAGGCCCAGTCCTGGGGCAGTTGCCTTGTTCTCTCAGGAGCTGGGAGCTAAATCTCTGGGCAGCCTGAGCCTTAAGACCCTGCTTCCCATAGCTAGCACTTTTCAAATTTTTAAAGAAATAGATAAGTCCATCTTTCAAACATCTTAGAGGAATCCCAAAAATATCAAGTAGTTCAAGGTACATTTTATTAGTATATGTTTCTGTTATAACTTCAGGCTAAATTACTCACACCTTGTAAAGCAATCCAATGAAAATTAAAATCTGTTTTAATAAATGGAAAAATATACATTGGAGTTATGGGAATCCATTGCAATTTGATACAAGCCTCAGGATCTAGTTTATTTCTCCAGTTTTCTTTGGTCATATTGTAATAAGAAATTCCAAATTCACACAGATAAATGGCTGTAAACTGTAACTAACAAGCTTTGTAATGTTGGGATATTTTTTGAGGAAGCAGCAAATGATCGAAGATTTATTCTTTACAAAAATGATTTATTCTTGTAACACAGCCTGCTGGTCTGCAACGTGTCATGTGTTTCTAAATAACATTTAAGTCTATTATAGTACAGAATGCAAAACAATTTAACAATCTTTTAAAAATAAACTTTGAGTCAAATATTTCTGGGAACCTAAATGGAGCTTTCTATGGGATGTAGATAGACGGCTGGTAGCCTAAGAACCCTATCACCAACCAACCAGATAGATTTTGTACTGGGCTGGAGGTAGGAAAAACACAACTTGTCCTAACCTACAAGGACTTTGGCCTTGAAGATGAGGTAGAGAATTTCAAAGAGAAATTCTATCAAGTAGGGTATTCAGGGAGCTTGGGAGTCAGGCAAATGGGATTCTGGGGGAATGAATGAAGGTGGGGCGGGGTGCAGGACAAGGATGCAGAGCCACTTTCTAGAGACCATTAAGTTCTGTGCTGGGGATACTTAGGACCTGGGTGAAGAGAGGTACCTCCAAAGTAATGCCAAGATGCAAGGCATGGAGGATTAATCAGCACACTATGTATGTACCCATGTAAGCTGTGTGAGATGGCTTGAAGTGACAGTGGGAGTAGGACAGAAACCTGGGTCCTGTCCTGAAAGAAGACTTCAGGGTAATAACAAGGTACCTTGGCTCCAACCTACAGGTGATGGTTTTAAACAGAAGAGTGCTGTAGTTGAATTTGCATTTTTAAAAGAGTCCTTATAATGATTAATCCCATATATGGAGGCAGGGAGACCATTTAGGTGACTATAATGAGGCCAAGTGTGATGAATGCTGTGCCAGGGTATGGCCGTGGGGATGGAGAGAGGCAGATGCAGTTGAGTGACACTTAAGAGGCAGAAATGACAGAATTTGGTGGTTGATTTGATCTGGAGGGCAAGTAAAGGAAAGGAGAAGTCAAGGGAGACCTGCCTAAGTAGTTTCTAATTTAGATGGTTGACTCTATAGTGAGAATTTGAGCTCAGGTCTTTCTACTTCCACAGCCCTTAACACTAATACTATGAGAGGAAGGGCTTCACATCAGACTTGTGACTGAAAATCACCCTGTGTACAAAATCCCTAAGGAAGAGTGTAAGGCCAGGCCAAACCAGAAAAGAAAGTTGGTCTTTCATAGAAGTCATGCCTACAATTTGTTGCTGAGAATGAAGAAGTAGAGAAATCAGGGTGGGATTAATTCATTGATGAGATTAGTCAGTCCAACCACAGGTCAGATTTCTATAAGGCAAAATAGAGTTGCTTTCTTTTCAAACTGCAAAATCCACATAATAATCACATTAATGAAAAGGCAAACACATTTCCCTCTGGGTTCTGGCCATAGGGCAATAATGTATTTTCCAGATAGGTCCTGATGGCAGTGAGCCAAGTTGGGGGAAATACTGAGTGTCTGACCTTTAAGTAAGAAAAAAATAAACAAAAAACAAAAGCAACTCTGCCTTAGTGTGACTGCATTCCTATGCATTTTTCAGAGCTTGGTGATGTTTAATGCCAAGTGTCAATCACAGTGGGAAAATAAGTAGTCTACATAATCAGGTTACTAAAGTGTTGGAGGGGGAATGGGTTGGGGGCGTTCCTATGGTTTTTAAAATAGGAAGTTTTACCCCAAAGTGTGTCATTTCTGAAGTGAAAGATGTTCTGATAGGCTATTAGAAGAGCCTGCACAATAACAATTTGGTGTTTTTAACACACTTATATTTCATGAGACTAAACACAGTTTTTCATCAAATCAGAATGTTGTTTGGATACAAGGTGATTGAAATATGCCCTTGGCTGCACCGAAATTTTATGAAGCCAAAGAAAAACTCCTGTTCTGTCCTGTGAAAGACAAGATTGGTTGCATGGCAAGATTTTTTTTTTCATTTTAAATGCAGGTTTTCAAACTGTTAAAGAAATTCACTTGAAATTGTAAGGGGAATAGCAACAAAAAGATGTTGGTTATGGACATTGCAGGACAGGTCTGAAGCCTGGTCTGCAGGATGCTCAAGGGCAGCTTACTGAGATGAGGAGCCTTCAAGGTCATACAAAATGATGAGATAACCCTCTAGCTGAGAATATCTTTTACTCCGGTTACAGCTGAAACAGGCCCAAATCAGACTCTGGTCAAGCTCTGCTGATGTGGAGAGTTGTTCTGCACAGGGTCCAGGGCAATATAGGCTGGCTGAGAGGCCGATTGCATCATGAATGACTCCAGTGTATTCTGGCACTGCTATTCCTGCCACCACCCAGGAGAGAAAGGAAGGCCTGAATGGCTCAGTGTCCCTCTGCAGGGATACTGATCTCAAAAGCTTCTTGGAAGCCTCCCAGAGCTCAGGAATGCTCCCAGATGGTGGCAAAGCAATTCTTTAGGAAGATAGAAGGGAGTGTGGGTGGGAGTGGGAAATAATCAAGACTGCATCATGATCTTAACCAAATGGTGAAGAAAAGATTGGCTCATACCTTGTATTTGCATTGAGAACAAATGTTTTTATTACTGACTTTGAAGTTTGGCCTTTGCAAGTGGTCTGATATTGTATCAGCACTATTAAAAGAGGAGACTGTGAAAGTCTGGGGAGTGCTAGTGCAGCTGATGATAAAGACCATGGACTCTAGGTTTTAAATCTCAGACTGCTGCCTGCTTGCTATGTGACGTGGGCAACTCCTTTACCTTCTTTGAGCCTTGGTTTCTCCATCTGAGGAATGAGGGAAGTAATATAAGATCCTTGTGAGGCTGGAGTGAGTCAGCTCTTGTGAAGGTTATGGAATAGGTCACTGAGAGGGCCTGAGTGAGAGGGCATGACACACAGCTATGTACCAGCCATGGGCTGTCAGGGCGGGGGGTGACCCTGCCATGGAGTCCAACCTGGGAGCCAAGCAAGTCTATCCATAATGCAACATCCTCTTCCATCTTTGGCCACTGGGACCTCTTCTTCTTTTTTCACTCCCTCTTTTCTTTCAAGCTCACCCCCTCAGCTCTGTACTTGTGGAGCTCCTCACAGTTTGCTCCAAGGCCTCCTCTTTTCTCCCTCTTCTATTTTCAGCAGGTGATCTCATCCATACCCACTGTGTCCACTGAGAGCCTACACACAGGTAACTCTCAGACTTACATCTCTGTCTCAGACCTCTCTGCTGAGCTCTAGACCCAGGTATCTACTGCATGTCTGGCAGGTCCTCCTGTATGCCTCAAAGGCACCAAAAACTCAGTAAGTGAATGGTCCGTCTCATGTCTTTTGTACCCACATCTGGTCATCTTCTAAGGCCACCCAGTGGTTGGCACAGTCATCCATGAAGACCTAGAAGATGTCTTCATTTTCCTGTTCCCTATTCAGTTTTCCCACAATCCTTATCAGCCCTGCCTCTTAAATATCTTTTGAATAAATCTGGTCATTTTTCTTGGCACAGAGGCACAGTCCCTTGGTCCTGCCTCTGGCCATCATTCACCCTGTTTAGAGCAGACTGATCTCTCCACCACTCATCCTTCTGCTCTGGGCTGGCACCAATATATTCTTCTCACTTTTTTTCTTTTGCATTTTCAAAAGGAACAAGTGGCTGATCTTCTGACTTTCCTCCAACTCACTACATTCTAGGCCACTTAAGTGAATGAGCTATTGGTTCAGTGTTCTAAATCTCTTATCTAAAGCCCAGCACTTGGGGGCCCAGGGAACATAGCATTTGACTAGCACTTATTCAGTGTTCCCAGCACCTTCACTTACGAGGTCTCATTAACACTGCGGCCCACCAAAAGTGGGGTTATCACCTTCTCTTTACAGACAAGAAGCGGAACTTTACAGTGCTTAGGCAGTAACCCCAGGGTGGCCAAGCTGTGTTGTGAACCTCGCTTTCCCAGGGAAGAGTTAAGCTGGTGATTTTGTTTATAATGAATCTTGGTTCTTTGCCTTCTTTTAAACTTGTAACCCGTTGAGATGAGATGATTCAGTTAAATTTTCTCAGCAGTGTTTCACTTAGTCTTTACTATATCCCACTTCCCTGGGTATGCTCTAGTCCTTGTTCCAGAATTGTTAGGCTCTATCCTGTTCCAGTAAGTTACCCTATTATCTCTGATCAAATTCCCTGTGGCCAGCTGCTCAAGTTTCTCTGATAATGCAACAATACTTGCTTCTATTCTCAGTTGTTGGTCTACTTAAAAACCTTTTTTCATGAAAACAAGAGTCCATTTTCACAGGTGGGGAGCTGTAGCCTTTGTCTGCTAAGGCCTGCATTCTGCCAGTAGGTTAGGATTGATGATGCCATCAGGAGCTCAGGGACCGCCGCTGTTCCAAACACTTCCATGCAGCATTCACACAATTAAGAAGTGTTCTGGGTTCCAGCGCAGTGCAACCAATGTAAGTGCTCATGCAGCTGGCTCTTTATAATGGCACCAGATTTGAAACTACTCAAATGCCAATCAGCTGTAATATGGATAAACAAACTGTGGTGGGTTCATATAATGGAGCACCCATCAGCAAAATAAAAGTACCATCTATATATGCATATGAATATATGCATCTCACTAATGTGACATGTGAGAGAAACCAGGCATAAAGGGAAAATTCCATTATAGGAAATACTAAATAGGTGAAACTAAACCATGGTGTTAGAATAGGATACTGGTTACCCTTGGCGGGGGTAGAATGAAGGGGCTTCTGGGGTGCTGGTTATATTCTCTTTACTCTTTAAATTAATTTTAATAATATTTCATTTTTAATTATAGTTGACATGTATTACATAAGTTCCAAACATATACTGTGGTGATTAGACATTTATATACCTTATGAAGTGATCACTCACATAAGTCTAGTACCTGCCTGACATCATACATAGTTATTACAATATTCTGTGACTAATTTTATAACTGGTAATTTATACTTAGTCCTTTCACCTTTTTCACCCATCTTCCCAAACCCCCTCCCATCTGGCAACCAGCAATTTGTTCTCTGTATCTAGAAATTTGTTTCTGTTTTGCTTGTTTATTTTGTTTTTCAGATTTCACATATAAGTGAAATTATATGGTACTTGCAACATTATTTACAAAAGCTATGATATGTAAGCAACTGAAGTATACTGATACACAAATGAATAAAGAAGAGGTGGTAGAATATTACTCAGCCATAAAAAAGAATGAAAGCTTGCCATTTGTTACAACATGGATTGGCCTAGAATGTATTATGCTAAGTAGCATGTCTGTCCTTTTTCAGAAACTGAGTGCTGGTTAAACAGGTATGTTTAGGGAGTGAAAATTCATGCAGCTGGACACATAATATGGGCATTTTTCTCTGTGTATATTATCTTAAATTAAAACAATTTTTAAAGCTGAAACTGATGGCACTGATTTGTCCAGCTACATTCTGATGTCTCCATTTCTTAGCTCTATTTAACCCGTAAAGATGCAAAGCCCTATCTTTTCAGACAGAGAGCTCCCTAGAGTAATCACAGGTAGGCACCTATGACTTATTTTATCTTATTTAAAAATTTTTTTAAATGTTATACTTCATCACACCTTCTATACCCTGTTAATGTTACCTAACAGTTTTGGTCTTTAATTGAACTAATCTTAGGAACTCAGAAGAACATTATATCTATTTGCAATATTGCAGGCACAACAAGGTCTATCTTAGGTTCTTTTTTCTTGTGACTAGATTTTGAGTCACAGATATCATTTTTTTTTAACTAGGGAAGTGAGAGAAAAATTATGGGGATCCTGTAGTAAAGTCTCCTTCAAATATTCATAATAATTCTTGATAAAACATGATAATTCTTTAAAAAACAAAAGGAAATATTTCAGTGTGCTTCAGGAGTAGCTTATTTGCAGCAGTTTAGAGTGAAGCCCAACTCAGAGATCATCATTAAAACCCATATATTTCCTTACTCCAAAAATATCACATTAGATCTCTGAAATACAATTTTATTCCTCCTGGATACTGTTGTTGTACTTTTTAGGTGACTGAATAAAAAGTTAAACTGTTAACATAAGGTAGTTAAATAGTTATTTATAAGAAAGAGAGCAAAGGGAATTAGACCTTCAGTTTTATAAACTGGGGAAAATAAGCTTGCTTGTTTGGTCAGGAAGCGATATCATTTACAGACTCATTCATGCACTCTAGGGGACTGTTGCTGAGGAGACTTAATCCTAGGAGCATAGAAAATTTTCCCAGGAATACTGTCTACCCTACAGTACCAGATTGTTAAACTGGAGGTTTTTGACCATAGAGGCCTGTCAGTCTAACAGGTGGACCCATCAAAAGCCCATGAATACTTGGAAAGTTGATTGGTTATTTTGAAAAAGCTCCTGGATATAACCCCAGGGGAAGCAAGAATCTCTCTCTCTTTCTGAGTGACACCCTTGCCCCATGTGTGTGCATTCTCTCTCTTTCACTCCAACACATGTGACCATGTGGGTCTGGCAGCTACTGGGCTGGCACGGTCTCCAAAGGACTAAGTTTTAATATGAAGTACAAGCTCTAGACACTGGCCTTTGTTTTGGCCTTGCTGAAGACAAGGTTGGACTTTTTCCATGGTGGAATGGATGGAGATGGGACATAGGGGCATCCTTCCATCCAAATAAACCTTATCACATGGCAGTACAGCCCATTGGGGTCCCTGGAATGATTTTCTTGTGATCCCATGGAAAAACCTGATTTCTACTGGCAACAAAATCATTCATTTGTGGTTTCAAAATAAAGTTTTACTGAAATATAATCTTAATTCAGGGTATATAGGAAGAGTCAATGTAATTGTTACCATCAAGGAATTTGAATTTCACTTTAAATCTAGCATTGATGTTCTTCTATATAACTGATGTATTCTAATAACATGCCTGCATACTTTTTCCCAACACAGTGCAAAACCTCAGTAATGAGACATTGTCTCAGAAGCCATACTTCAAGGTTGCATGGACACAACTCATGGTGTTCACAGGAGGTAAGAGCCAAACTCAGTTTGCCTTTTGTTGCATTCAAGCCTCTGAGCTAGTGGGCTTGAGCTAAGACCTTCCTTTAAAATAAACTGTGCCTCCTTTCTTTAGTGTCATGTTAACCTCTCAAAATATACCCCTGTCAATGCTAACACTCACTTACCTTAAGAAACCCATGCCCTCGGCCTTTTAGAGCTTGCCTGTTAATTACAGGCTATCTTTCAGTAACTGTTATTTGATAAATGGCTACTAAAGTGTCTGTCATTAACTGCAGGGCTTTCTGATGAAAAAAGAAAGGAAGGTGGAAGATCAACTTATATCACCACACGCCTCAGTGAAATTTTCTGGAGCTGTGACTAACCTGGAAATCTGACTATTCGCATCAGGCTCAAAGGAAAGGAGAAAACAGGAAATATGAACAAAGAACTGAAGCTCACAGAGCAGCAGCCTAACTGTTGATTACATCTGGAGATGTGGACCTGCCCTCTTCAACCCTCTTCTAACAAACAACACTTGGTCCCAAACTCTAGGAGTCTTCCATGTTATCTATCCTTGCTTTATTTCAAGATTTTCCTCCTCTTAAAAAGGAAATCATAAAATCCTAGGTAATTCTCAGTGCCTTAGCAGGAGTTTCTTACCAGTTTGAGAGGAAACAAAAGGCATCTGGAAAAAAAAGACTCTGAATAAACTGGTAAAACCATTCAAAATGGGCCTGCAAGCAGCTGATGGATCAAGGCTAAGGACTCAGATGTAAGAAGATCTAGTTTTCTGTCTTTACCATGCTACTCTGTGGGGAGTGGATATATCACCTGTCACTGTGAAAGATAGGCTGGGCCTGTGGGCAGTGTTGGCTGTGTGGACACTGGGGATGGCAGATGCAGGGTTCTGACAGTGTATATTTGAGACTTATGACAAATTGGACTGAGGCCACATTAAAGGAGCTTGAGGTGATTCCAATGGTGATTGCCACAGGCTGGCCTACCAGCTATAGAGGAGGTCTGCTCACAGACCAGGACCCACAGACCAGGACTTGACCTGGGTGATTATTCCTCTATGACTGTGCCATAAGGGAGAAGTTTGCTAGAGACAGGAAGCCCTGTTTGGAATCATGGGATATATAGGCCAGAAGCTCTAGAAAGGCAAGAGGCCAGGAAGCTCTAGAAAGGCAAGAGGCCAGGTTGCACTAATGTGATTATGTAGGCAAATGGCTATAGAATGAGAGGTGGTTCTTCACCCTGGCTGCACATTAGAGTCCACTGGTATTCGAGTTAACATTTCTGCATAATAAATTCACCCAAACTTAGTGGTGTGGAAAACCACCAGTGTACTACACCCATGGAATTGGAACCTAGGTAGAGCTCAGCTGATGGTTCTTCGGATCTTGTGGCAGCTCCTCAGTGATAGTCAGATGGTGGATGGGCTGGATTGGATCCACGTTGGCTCTACTACCTGTGTGGTGTGTTTGTGTGAGTGACCTGTGCTTGTTGACCTGAGTGCCTCCATGTGGCCTCTCTAGAATAGCAATCTCAGGGTCATTAGACTGCTTCAGACTCTCAAGTAAAGGGGGTAGAAATGCATGGCCTTTATCATATCCCCTCAGAAGTCACATAGCTACATAGAAGTCACATACCTTTGCCACACTCCATCATGAAGGACACAAGCCCATCCAGATGAAAGGGGAAGGAAATTAGGCCCCATCTTTATAGGAGTGCATTGTGAAGCGTACATTGTAGAAGGCCATGAGGGCTGGGAGGTAGTGCTGCACCATCTTTAGAAATATAGTCAACTGTACCTGGAAAGCTTCTTCAACAGTGTCCAGTTCATTCTGTTTCATTTGGTCTGGGGCAGTGGTTCCCAACCCAGTGGGATACTAGATTACCTGGGAGCCATCCATAGGATAGCCAGTCAAAGTCCAAAACCACTGGAGAGTGAGGTCCAGGGAACTAGCACCACAACACACACACACACACACACACACACACACACACACACACACACACACACTACTCCCGGTGCTTTTATGCAGGCAGGGTTCCAGAGAACAATTGGAATAGAGCTTAGGAATCTGGTTCATGAGCAGCAAGGGAGTAGGACTGGAAGTGGTTCCCTCTAAGCTTGGATGTTCTTATGCTTTTTCGACTATTTATTTCTTAATCTCTCTTACTTACTTAATGTATTAAGTGATATAAGAGTTTGGCTTTGTCAATCATCCTGAGGCCACAAAGGGAAAGGATTGTATTGGGACCAGGACTGGAGGCACAGCTGGGCTCACTGGGCACTAAGAACAGAGTGAGGAACCAGGGCAGACTTGAGCAGTCCACGTTAGCTGCCCCTCTGCATCTAAGAGTTTTCTTCCTGGTACTCTGGAGAAAGCCTGGATATTAGTTAGTTTAGTTTTGAATAGGGAGGCTGTCTTGCTTTCTTTGTTTTGCTCTAGGGCAAGCCATCAACATAGTGTGCAGTATGCATGTTGAAGAACCTAACAGAAACTTCAAGTGTCATGATGTCTGATGGCAGCACAAGACTCTTCATTGTTGTTTGCAGTGTGAGGAACCTACTGTAAAATTCCCATTCTGACAATTTCCTAAGATGGCCCTTTATGCCAGGGTAACTACTGCAGCTTTTAGTATGAATTCCAGTGGCTCAATTACTGATGGCCACCAGAAATTAGTATGGCTTTTGATGATGGATTCTTCCATTATTTACTCAAGAAAATGTGTGTTGTCAATTGCTAAGTGAAAAAATTATCTATCTTTGCCACAAAACATGGGATCTTACACATAGTATAAATACATACAGTATTTATAGTAAATAAATACTATAGGTATATAAAATCAGGTTAGCAAATAGGTAAATGAAAACAAAATAATTCTACTTTCTTTCTGATACCTCTTTATTTTCTGATATCTCTTTAAGTATGCAAGAAAATCAGTTTTTAAAAAGGATAAAAGAGGTGAAAACTTATAAAAACTAAGTAATTTGTTGTAAAGGTCCAGAAGAAAGGTAGTAGTTACTACAGGGGCCTACCTGGCTTTATTGATTCAATGAGTAAAGCAACCGGGTGGAATGGAGTTAGAAAGGGTTCAGTGATAACACTTGGCTTTATTATCATTGTGTTAGTTTTATTGTATGGCCACAACATTTGCTCTTGACATCACAAGTGGGAAGATGTGAATCTTGGGATTTCCTCCCAGTGGCTCTTGGCTCCCTGTGAGTCATATTCTTCACATTTCATTAAACCTACCTGCTGCCCTGACCCTCTTGACCTTCTTCCTGAGCAGGGAACGAGGGGGTGGGCAACCAGAAGGAGGTACATGATGTCACTCTGGAAAGAAGCCGCCCTGCCTGAACCCCAAGTGTAAAGGGTTGGAAGCTTGGGCTTAAATGACAATAGCCTACATTCAGGTCCCAGTTCCACTACTTATCGTGTCATTTTTGGCAAGTTACTCAACCTCTGTATCCCATTCATTCAATGGGATCACTAAAACTTATTTCAAGAGTTGCTGTGAAGATTACATGGGACAAGGAATGCAAACTCCTAGTCAGTTCCTGGCACACAGTAATGCCTCAGAAAATGTTAATGCAAAAAACATCTAAACCCCTCCATCCTACCCGCTGTGCTCCCCTCTGGTCTGAACCTTCTTGGCTGCCTCAGTGTTTTCTAAGTGGAAACAAGTAGTTTGGAAATTAGATTGAGGTTGGAGGAGGCCTTTGGGATCAGTCTTCCCCCACACACCTGACTTGGAACCCTCTTTTTTACAGCACTTCTGGAGGGCCATTTATCCCCACTAGGGCTCATCTAGGAAAGGGGAGCTTACCACTTCATGAAGCACTCCCTTTTTATTCTCACTTCTAGAAGAGTTTTCCTTACATTAAGCTGAAATCTGCTTCTTTTCTAATTTCCTTGTGTAATTTTGAGCTCCCATATAATGGCCTTTTAAATTTTTGAAACAGCACTTTTCCCTTTTTTTATTAATTTGTCATTTAAGTACTTTATACAAGCCTTTTTTATGAGCCAGTTTAATGTAGTACTAGATTCATATCTGATATGTTACTTTTTTCTTCCCGGCACATCTCCAAGGAACCAACCCTCCAATTCTCAGTGGCTTGGATGAAGCCAACACCCCACCCCACTTCTCACCCCCTTGGATAGGCATGTGACCCAGAGTACTCTATCATCCTGGCTACGATGACTGGGTTAGAAATTAGGAGACCCAAGCTGGATCATTCAGGAGTGTCCTTAAGAATTTTGCTATAACTCTGGGAAAAGAGACACGTTCTTTTGAAGAGGATCGCTGCCTCTATGACTGATAAGTCAGCGGCCACCTTTGCCAACACACTAGGAGTTTTTGTCTTAGATCCAAAAACAGGGAATCAGAATTTCTAGTTAGAGATAGACAACTTCGTGATGACAGAATTTGAAACTATGATCAAGCTGTACCAAAACCCATTTATGTGTTGAACATCTCAGTTATATATGCTTAAGTCTACACCCTTCCTTTTTCCATTTTAAGCTAGTTTGAATTGGTTTTCTGTCACCTACAACCAAAGGTATCCTGCCTTATCCAGATAGGAAATTCCCTCAACAGAGTTCATAGAATTCACGTTGGTGTCCTCTCCACGCCTGGCTACTATTTTGCGGATACCAAAACTTTGTCATTGGCACTCCTTGAACCTCAGAGGCAAGGGCACTTCTCAGAACTCCTTTAATGTTTCTTCCCAACTAAATGAGGTAATCTGGGTCAGGGTATATTTCAGCCAAATGCAAAGCAGAAGGAACAATCTAGAAATGCCCAATTTGCCAACCAGGCCAGTCAGCCAAACAAACAGAAGTCAAGGGGTAGTGCTCTCTCAGGGCCAGAGCCACAGGCACCAAAACTGATAGTAGAGGCAAGAGAGCCCCACTCGAGGAAGGAGGTCCAGGGGTTATAGCTCCTCCTTCTAGCTCTCGCCCACTGGTTTCCAGCTGAAAAGAAACTCTCAGAGGAGGGGCCAGGTTTTCTTAATTTATTTTATAAACATAAATTTTTTAAGCATGGAATGAAAAGTATAACAAAGTTTCTATAAGGATCTAAGACACAAATACTCATGATGCCAGTCTGCTCAGGCTACCATAACAAAGTACCACAGACTGGGAGGCTTAAACAGCAGAAGTCCAAGCTCAAGGTGTCAGCAGGGTTGGTTTCTTCTGTGGCCATCCTTTGGCTTACTTATATGGCCCTCTTCTCATTGAATCTTCATGTGGTCTTACTTCTTTGCATGTCAATGTCCTAGTCTCTTCTTGTAAGAACACCAGTCATATTAGAGTAGGGCCCACTCCACTGGCCTCAGTTAATATTAATTACCTCTGCAAAGACCCTACTGCTAACTTCAGTTACATTCTGAGGTACTAGGGGTTAAGACTTCAACATACTGATTTGGGGAGGTCATAATTTAGCCCATAACACTCACCAACAGTAAATTTTTGGGTGCTCCAGCTAACTACCAATTATGTAATGTTTAGGAAGTTGAAATGCTTGAAAGTCCCCATTTCTTTTAGGAATGAGATGAACAGGTTACCTTTATCATCCATGCAGACCATCATTGCTGCATAAGAACAGACCAAAGCAAAGGAAGACATCAGAGACCTTGCCTGAGAAGTAGCCCCAGTGTTTACTGAGGGAAAGAGAGGAGCCAATTATCCTGACACAGATGGGCCTCACCTTGGTTGAGAACCCCACAGAAGCCCAGACCACATCATTTTCCAGCTCAGTGCTCCTTACCTCAGCGGGAAGGGATGGACCAGGAGCTTCGCAAAAACAGAGCTTCATCTAGATCATTCTTTCTTACTCCATGTCTTTGTCCAGGGATACTGTTAGGCATGTTCAGTTCTAAGCACATTTGAATTTGAAAAACACTAAGGTGAAATAATCAGGAAAAAAAGGGCATTGGGTTCTGTCTTTGATCTTTTGCAACAACTTGCAGATTTGACAAGTCATACAGATTTTCAAAAATAATAATTAAATGGCCCTTATAGTGTGATTCAGTTGGTTGGGCATCATCCCCCAAAGCAAAATGTTACCAGTTTGATTTCCCATCAGGGCACATGCCTGGCTTGTGGGTTCAGTCCTTGGTCAGGGCACATACAAGATGCAACCCATTACGCTGGTCTCTCACATTGATGTTTCTCTCCCTCTCTTTCTCCCTCCTTTCCCCTTTCCCTAAAAATAAATAAATAAAATCTTTAAAATAATATTAATAATAATAAAAATAAAATAGTGTACAACACTAATGTGCATTCACATAACACAACAGATTGTTTTCACTTGAAAAATTATAATTAAAAATGGCATTGGAGCAAAGGGTAACTGAATCATTTTTAATGTGTCAGAAGAGATATCCATTTAAAGTAATTTTATATTGGATCTTTATTTTCTATGTCAACTAACAGCCAGTAACTTTTGGTGAAAAACATTTTCGTTTTCATGTTAAAACTACATAGCCCAGTGGAGCAGAAGGAAAAGAAAGAACTGAACTGTGTTGGGTCTGAGTTGGCCTTGTCTGTCTCTCTTTATTTCCTTATTTAACACACAGCTGATCTTTGCTTTGTCTTTTCTGTACACAGCTCATTTCTACCTTGAGGAATGTGTACTTTATGTACCTCTACTTGGTATCCTTTTTCTTCATATCTCCTCGTGGCTTACTCATTTTCATCATTCAGATCTCAACTCAAACATATACCGCCTTAGAGAAGCTCCCTTATTCCCACTCCAATCCCAACCACTACCCATCCCAGTGATTCTCCAAGTACAGCCCCAGACCAGCCTTATCAACATCACCTCAGAGTTTGTTAGAAATGCAAATTCTCAGTCCCCACCCCAGACTTGCTGGACCTTGAGCTCGGAGAATGAGGCCTAGCAATTAATGATTCAACAAGCCTCCAGGTGAGGTCATACATGTCAAATCTGAGGACCACTCTTCTGTCACCTTCCTTGAAGTCTTTCTCCACAGCTCCTATTACTCACAAATTTACTTATTTGTTCATTTCTTGTCTCTCTCCTTTTACAAAGCATCATAATGAGGGTGGAAACCTCTTTTACCTCTATTGTTACTATATACCCTGAATAGTCCCTGGCACATAGTGAGGCCTCAATATTTTTTATATAAATGAATGAATGATTAGATGGGGTGACAATACAAATAGACACTTTGGAGTTGGATGGTCTGGGTTAAACCCTAACTCTGATACTTGCTACCTTTGTGATCAGGTTATTCATGTTCCTAAGACTGTTTTCTCCTTTGTGAAAGAGGTAGAAATAGGACCTTTCTTAAGATTGTTGGAAGATAAAATGAGGCAACCTTTGCTTGCTGGGTGCTTAATAAATACCCATTATTATATTAACTAGTCCCTCTCTTCCTTAACATAAATGGAACAAGAGAAACCCCCAGGAAGAGAGGAAGAAAGAGGACACATGGGCAAAAGAAAGTTAGTGTAAACATAGAAAAGAATGGACTATGTTCTTGGGAGTTTCAGGGCAACAGGCACCAAGAAGCAGAGTATTTGGAGGATGTAGCCTGATGAACGTGAGGAGAGAACCAGCTCTCAGAGACCTGTGTTAGGTCAGCAACTGAGTCAAAAACTGGGTCTGATGGTATGAGGGTGGCCCCAGATAGTACTGACCATAGTGCTGCCTCACTGAATTTCTCTTCTGAAAAAGCACAAAGCTCAATTAGTTAAACTATTTGCTGTTTAGAACAGCAAATAGACCTGCCCCACGACCCAGCCCCTTAGTGTTCTTTCTCACCCAAGAAGAAAGATTTTAGCTCAGGGCTGGCTTTATTTAAAGATGTCTTTAAAACTGTTATTCTCCATGACAACTAGAGGTGCAGACAAGTAGAGAGCTTTGCCCAAATCCCCAGGTTTCTCCCTACCTTCACATTTGTTTTAATTACTGAAGAAAAGCAGCATAAACTACAACTCATTTTTCTTCTAAATTCCAAAGCCTGAAGCAATATGGTTTTTGGCAAGTACTGTGGTAATGTTTTAATCTAATAAAACTCTGCACAACATAAAAATATGAACATGCAAAGAGAAAATTTAAGGAGTGAGTTCTTACACTATTAGATTTCTTTCCCTCCCTCCCTCTCTCCCTCCTTCCCTTCTTCCCTCCCTCCCTCCCTCCCTTTCTTCCTTCCTCCTTCTCTCTTCTTTCTCCCTCTCGTCTTTTCTCTTTCTAAAATGTTTTAGAACACTATGCCTTTAAATAGTTAGGTTTCCCTGACCTGTGTATTTAAAGTGCATTTTAAAAAAATTCAGCTTAGTCAGAATTATTAGGAATATGTTGTTTACAAAGTAAGGTCAGCCAATGGGACTCCCAGGCTTGATGAAAGGGGGAGGTCTGCATGTTCCCACAGCAACAGAAGGAGAGGCTCCTTACCTCTCTGAGTTCTTCTGGAAACCCAGTACTCTTTAGTGTAGGAGGTTTCAGTGATGAGCTCAGTCATCATCCTGCGCCAGTAGATACCTTCTTTCGATCAGTTCTTGTCCTCATCTTTTGTCAATTTGTCTGTTGAGTTGTCTGTCTTTTGTTTTGGGATTTGTAGGAGTCCTTTTGGGTATAGCTGATTAACTAATACATTTGATGAAGAGAAGTTCTTAATTTTAATGTAGTCCTGTTTATTGATCTTCTCCTTTCATTAGTGTTTTTTATAGTGTATATAAGAAATATTTCCCTACTGTAAGACAAAAAAGATATTTTCCTACATTTTTCTAGGAGTTTAATTAAATATTATTTTGATTATTTTTTGCCTTTCACATGTAAATCTATAATTTATCTGAAGTTAGTTTTTATAGGGAGTGAGGTAAGGGCCAAGTTTCATTTTGTTTTCCCACATGAGTATCCAATTTTCCTAGCACAGTTTATTTAAAATACTAAGATTCACACCTTCTCTGCAGTGACAAGTTTGTCATGTCTGTATATGCATGAGTCTGCTTTTGGACTCCATTCTGCTCCATTGATCCACATGTTTATGCCAATGTCATACCATTCTAATTATTACATTTTATAATAAGGCTGGATATTTGGTAGAGCAACTCTTCCTTGTTTTTCTTCTTCAAAAGGGTCTTGATTTTTAAACAACCTTTTCATTTCCATATAAATGTTAAAAATAGGTTTCTCAATATCCTATAAAATAAAAAAATACCTGTAGGAATTTTTATTATAATTACCTTGAGTCTAGATATGAGTTTTGTAGGATAATTGACATTTTCACAATGTTGAGTTCATAATATCATGAAAACGTTATCTATCCATTTTTAAAGATCTCTTTGATTTTTCACAATATCTTACAGTTTTTTTGCACATCTTTGTTACACTTATTGCTAAGTATTTAATGTTTTATGTTGTAAATGGTATTTAAAAAAGTGTCCTTAACATGTAATTATATTATTTATATTTATGTTATAAATACAATTATATTAATAATTATACATATAATTATATAAAGATTATTAATTTTTGTGTATTGCATTTGTATCCTGTAATCTTGCTAATTACATATATTAATTCTAAAAAGAATAGATCATTTCGCAGTTTTAAATGTACATTATCACTATAATCTGTAAATAAGAAAAAAATTTATTCCCAATAATTATGACAAAGACTACTAGGACGTCCAGCAATGTTTCATAGAAGTGGTGACAGTCTGAATTCTTATCTCGTTCTTTTTTTTTTTATCTGACAAAATGACTTTATTATTTTTTTCTTTCTTTCTTTCTTTATTTTTAAATACATTGTCTCTGCCTCCCCCCCACCACTTTCCCTTGCCCCCTCCCTCCTTCTCTCCCTCAGCTCTTCCGCTTTGGTTTTGTCCATGACCAGGCTATATGTTCCTTGACTTTACCCTTCCCTTCCCTTTCCCTGCCTGCCCCTCCCTCCTTCCCTCTTGTCTCTGTTGATTTCTTTTCCTTTCAGTGTTGCTGGTCATATTTTCCTTGCATCTTTGTATTGTTGGTTAGGTTCTGCTTATAGGTGAGATCATATGGTATTTGTCTTTCGCCCTCTGGCTTATTTCGCTTAGCATAATGCTCTACAGTTCCATCCATGCTGTCGCGAAGTTTAGTAGTTCTTTTTTCCTTTCTGCTGCATAGTATGCCATTGTGTTTATGTACCATAATTGTTTGATCCAATCATCTACTGATGGACACTTAGGTTGCTTCCAAGACTTGGCTATTGTAAATTGTGCTGCTATGAACATTGGGGTGCATAGGTTCTTTGTATTGGCGTTTTGGTGTTCTTAGGGTATAGTCCCAGCAGGGGAATCACTGGATCAAAAGGCAGTTCCATTTTCAGCTTTTTGAGGAAACTCCACACCGCCTTCCACAGTGGCTGTACCAGTCTGCATTCCCACCAACAGTGTACTAGGGTTCGCATTTCTCCACAGCCTCTCAGCACCTGTTGTTTGTTGATCTGTTTATGATGGCCACTCTGACCGGTGGTAGGTGGTACCACATGGTGGTTTTGATCTGCATTTCTCTGATGGCTAGTGATGCAGAGCATCCTTTCAAATGCCTCTGGGCCCTCTTTATCTCCTCCTTGGAAAAGCATCTGCCCAGGTCCTTTGTCCATTTTTTGATTGGATCGTTTGTCTTCTTGGAGTGGAGTTGAGTGAGTTCTTTGTATATCTTGGAGATCAAACCTCTATCTGATGTATCATTACCAAATATATTTTCCCATAGGGTGGGCTCCCTTTTCATTTGATGATGTTTTCTTTAGCCGTGCAGAAGCTTCTTATTTTGATGAGGTCCCACTTGTTTATTCTTTCCTTTATGTCCCTTGCTTTAGGAGACGTATCAGTGAAAAAATTGCTGCGTGGGCTATCTGAGAGTTTCCTGCCAATGTTCTCCTCTAGGACTTTTAGGGTGTTGCGGCTCTCTTATCCATCTTGAATTCCTTTTTGTGTATGGTGTCAGCTGATGATCCAATTTCAATTTTTTGCATGTAGCCGTCCCAACACCATTTGTTGAAGAGGCTATTTTGGCTCCACTTTATGCTTCTGCCCCCTTTGTCAAATATTAGATGCCCATAGAGACCTGGGCTTATTTCTGGCCTTTCTATTCTGTTCCACTGGTCTATGGGTATGTTCTTGTGCCAGTACTAAATTGTTTTGAGTATGGTGGCTTTGTAGTAGAGTTTGATGTCCGGTATTATGATCCCTCCTACTTTGTGTTTCTTTCTCAAAATTGCTGAGGCCATTCGGGGTCGTTTATGGTTCCATATAAATTTTTGAAATGTCTGTTCTATTTCTGGAAAATACGTCATTGGTATCTTAATAGGGATTGCGTTGAATCTATAAATTGCTTTGGGTAGTGTGGACATTTTGATGATATTAATTCTTCCAATCCATGAACACGGTATATGCTTCCATTTATTTGTGTCTTCCTTAATTTCTTTTTTCAATGTTATATAGTTTGCTGCATACAGGTCTTTTACGTCTTTGGTTAAATTTATGCCTAGGTACTTTATTTTTCTTCTTGCTATATTGAATGGTATTTTTTTCCTGATTTCTTCTTCTTCTATTGCATTGCTGGTGTACAAAAATGCCTTTGATTTCTGAATGTTGACTTTGTATCCTGCTGTTTTGCCAAATTCACTTAGTAGGTTGAGGAGTTTTTTCATAGAGTTGACAGGGTTCTCTATGTACACTATCATGTCATCTGCAAACAATGATAGCTTTACTTCCTCCTTTCCTATTTGGATGTCTTTTATCTCTTTCTCTTGTCTGACCGCTGTGGCTAGGACTTCCAATACGATGTTGAAAAGAAGCGGTGAGAGTGGATATCCTTGGCATGTTGCCAATCTTAGTGGCAAAACTTTCAGTTTTTGCCCGTTGAGTATGATATTGGCTGTAGGTTTTTCATATATGGCCTCTATTATGTTGAGGAATGCCCCATTTATTCCCATTTTGCTGAGTGTTTTGATCATAAATGGGTGCTATACCTTATCGAATGCTTTTTCTGCATCTATCGAGATGATCATGTGGTTTTTGTCTTTTCTTTTATTTATGTGATGTATCACGTTTACTGATTTGCATATATTGAACCATCCCTGCATGCCTGGTATGAATCCCACTTGATCGAGGTGGATAATCTTTTGAATGTATTGCTGGATGCGGTTTGCCAAGATTTTGTTGAGGATTTTAGCATCTATGTTCATCAGCGAAATTGGCCTGTAATTTTCTTTCTTTGTACGGTCTTTATCTGGTTTTGGGATCAGGGTGATGCTGGCCTCATAGAAAGAGTCTGGGAGTCTTCCCTCCTCTTCGATTTTTTGGAATAGTCTGAGAAGGACAGGGGTTAGCTCTTCCTTAAATGTTTTGTAAAATTCTCCTCTGAAACCGTCCGGCCCTGGGCTTTTGTGTGCTGGGAGTTTTTTGACTACTGCTTCAATTTCCGCAGCTGTAATTGGTCTGTTCAAGCTTTTTGTTTCTTCCTCCTTCAGTGTTGGAAGATTATACTTTTCTAAAAATTTGTCCATTTCATCAAGATTTTCAAATTTCTTGGCATATAATTGTTCATAATAGTTTCTGAGGATCCTTTGTATTTCTGTGGTATCAGTTGTTATTTCTCCTCTTTCGTTTCTGATATTATTAATTTGGGTCCTCTCCCTTTTTGTCTTGATGAGTCTGCTTAATGGCTTGGCAATTTTGTTGATCTTTTTAAAGAACCAGCTTCTGGATTGGTTGATCCTTTGAATTGTTCTTTTTGTCTCTATGTCATTCAGTTCTGCTCTAATCTTGACTATTTCCTTCCTTCTACTTGCTCTGGGAATTATTTGTTGTTGTTTCTCCAGTTCTTGAAGTTGTAGTGTTAGGTCTTTTATTTGAAATGTTTCTATCTGTTTTAGGTAAGCCTGTATTGCTATGAACTTCCCTCTCAGGACTGCCTTTGCTGTGTCCCATAGGTTTTGGACTGTTGTCTGTTTATTTTCACTTGTTTCCAGATATTTTTGGATTTCTTCTCTTATGTCATTATTGACCCACTTATTGTTTAATAGTCTACTGTTCAGTCTCCACGAGTTTGTCAGTTTTTGAAGTTTCTCTTTGAGGTTGATTTCTAGTCTCAAGGCCTTGTGGTCCGAGAAAAAGTTTGGTATTATCTCAATTTTCCTGAGTTTGCTGAGGCTTGCTTTGTGTCCTATCATGTGGTCTATCTTTGAAAAACTGCCATGAGCATTTGAAAAGAGGTGTATTTTTCTTCTTTGGGATGTAATGTTCTGTATATGTCAGTTAAGTCTCTCTGATTCAGTGTGTCATTCCGCGCCACAATATGTTTATTAATGTTTTGTTTGGAAGATCTGTCCATTTTTGACAGTGGGGTGTTCAGATCCCCTACTATCAGTGTGTTGTTGTCTCTATCTTTTTTGAAGTCCTCCAACAATTTCCTTATAAACTTGGGGGCTCCTATATTGGGAGCATATAAGTTTACAATGTTGATGTCTTCCTGATAGATTCTTCCTTTAAGTATGATAAAGTGCCCCTCTGGGTCTCTGTGTATGGCCTTTGTTTTGAAATCTACTTTGTCTGATACAAGTATGGCAACCCCGGCCTTTTTTCTTGCCCATTTGCTTGGAATATTTTCTTCCATCCCTTTACTTTCAATCTGTGTAGGTCTCTTGCTCTGAGGTGGGTCTCTTGTAGGCAGCATATGTGTGGGTCATGTTTTCTTATCCATTCAGCTACCCTGTGTCTTTTGATTGGGGCATTTAGTCCATTCACATTGAGAGATATTACTGATAGAAACTTATTCTTCTTTTCTCTTTGTACCTGTGTTCCTCTCTGTCTCAATCTTTTCCTTCATCTGCTTAAACCAGTCCCCTTAGCCTATCTTGGAGTGCTGGTTTGGTAGAGATGTATTCTTTTAGTCTTCTCTTGTCTGGGAAACTCGTATTTCCCTTTCTATGTTAATGGAGAGCCTAGCTGGGTAGAGCAGTCTTGGCTGTAGGCCCTTGCTTTTCATGGCTTGGAATATTTGTTGCCATTCCCTTCTGGCTTGTGGTATTTCTGTTGAGAAGTCAGCTCCTAGGTGTATCGGGGCCCCCTTGTATGTTACTTTCTCCTTCTCCCTTGCTGCCTTGAGGATTCTCTCTTTGTCTTTGACATTTGCCATTTTAATGATGATGTGTCTTGGAGTGGACCTCCTTGAGTCCCTCTTGAGTGTGGTCCTCTGTGCCTCCTGGATCCATGAGAGCCTTTCTCTCCTCAAATTAGGGAAATTTTCCATCATTACTTTTTCGAGGAGGTCTCTATCCCTTGTTCCTCTTCTTCTCCTTCTGGGATCCCTATTATGTGGCTATTATTGCATTTCAGGTTGTCCTGCATTTCTCTAAATGCCTCTTCATTCTTTTTGAGCCATTTTTCCATTTCTTGTTCTTTCTGGGAGCTTCTTTCTACCTTGTCCTCCATCTCACTGATTCGAACCTCAGCTTCATCCAGCCTGCTTTGGATTCCTTCTACTGTGTTCTTCAATTCAGAAATGGTATTCTTCATATCCTCTTGTGTCTTCTTGATAGTTTCTATGTCCTTTTCCAGGCTGATATAGTTTGCTGTAAGATCCTGATAGTTTCTCTGCAGTTTCTCATAGTTATCTTTGAGCTGGTTGAGCTCATTGAGCTTCCTTAGAACCATTGTTTTGAATTCAATATCTGATAGTTCCCTTGCCTCTATTTCATTTAGCTCTGTCTGTGGGGAGTCCCCTTTTCAACTCATTTGAGGGGAACTTCTTTTTCTTCCCATTTTTGTGAGAGTCTGTTAAGTATTTTTGTCCTTTACTTTTCTTTCTGGGCCTGCCTCTGATGATGTCAGTTTTGACCCTATAGGACCCTGGGTTGTTTGTTTGAGCCTTCCAGGAGTCTAATGCCTGTGTCTGACTCCTGCTTGGAGCAGCTCTGTGACCCCTTCGGTCAGGGCTGGGCTATTTTTTGGGATCTCTCTGCACTCTCATGCAGGCTCCTTGAGCGTGCTCCCAGCGCGGCAGGATCCCCCGCCTGCCTGGGCTCGCATGTGCTTATCCCAGACCAGGGAGCTTATGCACGACCTCGAGTACTCATCTGGCCCCCTGGCCGTCGAGCTCCGCGGCACTGGTCAGTTTAGGGTCTTCTATTGTGTATTTTCCCCGCTTTTGGCTCTTTGGGTGCATTGCTTGCCCTCGCCAAATGGGGACTACGGAAATGGGAGGAAGTCAGCTCCAGGACTTTCCGGTTAATCCTGTCTCCGGGCTCTCCTCCAGGGACTCTGGGCAGCTCTACTAATTTTGTAGGCCTCTCCGCAATCCCCAAAATGACTTTAAAACAAAGGGTGAGAATTGGAGGACACAATTCCCAGAAGAGTTCGATCCTCCTATCTTTTATTTAAGAGAAACTGAGAATATAGATTAAACTACAGCAGGAGCCCTGGAAAAGAGCCTTATCTCGTTCTTGATCTCAAAGAAAAAAGCTTTCGACATTAACCATTAAGTAGGATGTTTACTGTAGATACTTTGTAGGTACTTGTATCCATCTTCATCAGACCAAATCCAATCAGACCCAATCTGAAACCACACAGAAATTTAAACAGGGGAAGTTTGATATGAAGAACTATTAAATCATGACAGGAGGGCAACTAGAAAGGTATGGAGAGAATATTAAAGGCCACCCAAGGGCTGAAGGAAGAAGAACAAACTTGGAAGTGGACTCCCTTCCCAAGTCTGAGGTTTAGCCCTCAGTGCAGATGATGTGGTTGCAGGCACTCTGGGTAGAGAAGATTGCTGGGTTGCTCAGGCTAGTGAGGGGCTATAGTTGATTGGCAAGCAGGAAACAACCCTTTAGGACTCAGGTCATCTAAGGCTGGCTGGTGGGTATGTAGAAGGAATTGAGTTCCATGTGGTTTTGACACCAAGATCTTAGAAAGGACATGGGGAGATAGTTGCTGGGTCTGGCTGAGGCTGGGCAACTGCTGGGTTGCATACTCTGGGCTCACAGCTGGAGAAGTGAACTCTCAAATGCATCCCCTCCAACACATACAACTATCACCACCTGTATAGCAGGGGCAAGAAAAAGCAAAACTGCATTGGAGTCAACAAGAGAAGCCATCTTTCTCTGTAGCATTGCTGTAGCACTCTCTTTTTGCAAAGTTTCATGTAATTGTAAAAGAAAAAATGCTTCAAGATCCAGTCTGTCACAGAGCAGGTACCGAAGGGTGAATTTGGAGCTGAAAGGCAATAGATTGATAGCGGGCACAATACCTTTCATTGGATCAAGGCACTTTTTTCTATTTTTAGGTCACTAGGATTTTGAATTTTGTCAAATGATTTTTCTACATCTATTGAAATAACCATATGGCTTTTCTCTGCTGTTAAGGCAGTCAAGTATGTTAATCAAGTTTTTTATTGTGGTAAAATATATATAACATAAAATTTTCATTTGGAAACCTTTTCAGTTGGATGTAGTCCCATTTGTTTATGCTTTCCTTTATATCTCTTGCCCTAGGGGATGTATCCATGAAAATATTGATGGGTGGGATATCTGAAATTTCCCTGCCTGTTTTCCTCTAGGATTTTCTGATGTCACAACTTATATTAAGGCTTTTGTTCATCTTGAGTTTATTTTTGTGTATGGTGTAAATTGGTGGGCTAGTTTCTTTTCCTTTTTTTTTTTTTGCATGTATTTGTCCAGATCTCCCAACACCATTTATTGAAGTGGGTATTTTTATTCCATTTTACACTCCTGCCCACTTTGTTAAATACTAAATGACTGTGATTGAACGGGATTACTTTTGGGCTCTCTATTCTCCTCCATTGTGCTACATGTCTGTTCTTATGCCAGCACCAGACTGTTTTGATTATAGTGGACTTGTAATATAGTTTGGTATCAGGTATTGTGGTCCCTCCTACTTTGTTCTTCCTTCTCAGATTTGCTGAGGCTAATCAGGGTTGTTTGTGGTTTCATATAAATTTTTGAAATATTTTTTTCTATATCTGTGAAATATGTCATTTGTATTTTGACAGGGATTGTGTTGAATCTATAGATTGCTTTGGGTAGTATGGACATTTTAATGATGTTAATTCATCCAATGCATGAACATTGTATATGCTTCCATTTATTTGTGTCTTCTTAATTTCTTTCTTCAGTGTTAAGTAGTTTTCTGAGTACAGGTCTTTTGCCTCCTTGGTTAAGTTTATTCCTAAGTATTTTATTTTCCTTGTTGCTATAGTAAGTGGGATTGTTTTTTAATCTCTATGTCATTTAATTCTGCTCTGATCTTGATTGTTTCCTCCCTTATACTCTGGGCTTTGGTGTTGTTCTTTCATTTTTATAGTGTAAGGGTATGTCATTTGTTTGAAAGTTTTCTCTTTTTAAGTAGGTGTGTATTGCTATGAACTTCCCTCTCAGGACTGCTGTTTCTGTGTCCCATAGGTTTTGGGCTGTTGTGTGTCCATTTTCATTTGTTCCCAGCAACTGATTTCTTCCTTCATCTCATTGTCCACTCATTTATTGTTTAATAACATGTTAGTCAGTCTCCATGTATTTGAATGTTTTTGAGGGGTTTTTTTTGGTGTTGGTTTCAAGTTTTAAGCTATTGTGATGTGAGAAAATGTTTGATATGATTTCAATTTCCTTGAATTTGTTGAAGCTTGTTTTTTATCCTATCATGTGGTTTATCTTTGAAAATGTTTCATGTGTATTTGAAAAGAATGTATATTTTGCTTCTTTGGGGTGAAAGATTTTGTATATATCAGTTAAGCCCATTTGATCTAACATGTTGTTCAGTGCCACAATGTCCTTATTGATTCTTTGTTTGGAACATCTATCCATTGTTGACAGTGGGGTGTTAAAATCCCTTGCTATAAGTGTGCTGCTGTCTATATCATTCTTGAAGATATATATTTCCTTATATATTTGGGTGCTCCTATGTTGGGTGCACATATGTTTACAATGTTTATGTCATCTTGAATAATTCAACACTTGAGTACTATGAAGTGTCCTTTTCTGTTTCTTTTTATGGCCTTTGTTTTGAAATCTATTTTCTCTGATACAAGCATTGCTACCCCAGCTTTTTTTTCCTGTCCATTTGCTTGGAATATTTTTTTTCCATCCCTTCACTTTCATCTTGTGTATGCCTATTGTTCTGAGATGGGTCTTTTGCAGACAGCATATATGTGGGTCATGTTTTCTCATCCATTCAGCTACCCTATGTCTTTTGATTGGAGCATTTAATCCACTTACAGTTAAGGTTATTGATAGGTCCATATTCATTGCCATTTTTTCCTTTTGTACTTATGTTCCTCTCTCACTCTTTTTCTTCATCTTCTTTAAGAAGTCCTTTTAGCATATCTTGCAGTGCTGGTGTGGTGGAGGTGTATGCTTTTAACCTTCTTTTGCCTGGAAAACTCCTTACTTAGCCCTCCATTTTAAATGACAGCCTTGCTGGGTAGAGTAGCATGGGTTGCAGGCCCTTTCTTTTCATTACTTGGAATATTTCTTGCCATTCCCTTCTGGTTTGTAGTGTTTCTGCTGATCAATCATCTGCCAGCCTTACCAGAGCTCCCTTGTATGTTACTATCTGTTTTTCCTTTGCTGCTTTTAAGATTCTCTCTTTGTCTTTAAAATTTGGCATTTTAATTATGATGTGTCTTGGAGTGGGCCTCTTTGGGTTTTCTTGATTGAGACCCTCTGTGCTTCCTGAATCAGCATGGCTCTTCCCCTCTTCAGGTTATGGAAGTTTTCTGCCATTAATTTTTAAAACAGAGTTTCTATCCTTTGCTCCTGTTCTGGTATTCCTATGATGACAATTTTTTTTAGGTTTCATGTTGTCCTGAAGTTCCCTTAAGCTATCCTCATACTTTTTGTGTCTTTTTTCATTTTGTTGCTCTACCTGGGTATTTCTTTCTACTTTGTCTTCCAGCTTGCTGATTGGTCCTCTGCTTCATCTAGCCAGCTTGTAACTCCGTCTTATGTATTTTTTATTTCAGATATTTTATTCTTAGTTTCTTCCTAGTTCTTGTTTATAGTTTCTATTTCCTTTTTCATGGTTTGTAGGTCCCACTAAGTTCCTCATAGTTGTCACTGAGTTTTTTGCATCCTTGTAACCAGTTTTCTGAATTCTATGTCTGATAGATTGCTTACCTCAATTTTATTTAGCTCTTTTACTGGGGATTCTTCCAATCCTTTCCATTGGGGTTTCTTTCTTTGTCTCCCCAGTTTAGGTGACTCTTTTTTTTTGTTTCTGCATCTCAGAGTACTCTGCTTTGCCTGCCTATCTTTGTTGGTGGACTTGTCTGGTAAGAGTTCTGCAGGACTCAATGTTGCAGTCTCTTTGATCTCCTTGTCTGTATTCTCTAAGGTTGCCCCTTATTCTGTTTGTGTAGGCTCTCTTTTTTGTACTTCGGCTTTACCTGTTGGTGGGTTGTCCCCTCCAGTGTGCTTATGGTAGTCACAACTCCCACCTTGTCTTGTATGTTACTGTACAATGTTGGTTAACAAAGCAGCATTACCAGGCAACCAAAGCTACACCAGCTAAAGGAATCCCACTACCACATTAGCAATTGAGGAAAGATTAATAAAATGAGAAGAGGTTAAAATATTTTAAGCTATGACAAAGAGAATATGAGATTTCTAAAAGAGAGGAAAATGTTATTGAGGAGTAAGAGAGAGGAGAATTGATAAGAATAGGGATACAACCAAGGCCAAGAAAGGAAGAAAATAAAACTTAAAATATAAGTGAAACACGAAAGGGCAATGGAAACAATGGAGTAAGAAAAAGGAAGAGAAAAATATGAGGTCTGAAGTAAAATTGAAAAGGTATTGTACCAACAGGAGAAAAATTACAGAGAAACCATAGCAGGGTCAATAGTAATGACAGCTTAATGAAGTTGGAAACTTAATAAAGGTGGAATGGGAAAAAAAGTATTATACAAAAGCGAAAAGTGAATATGAGATATCTACAGTAAAGAAAAATGATTTTGAGAGGATGCAGGAAGAAAACTAGTAAAAATAAGGAGTAAGCCCTGGTTGAGAGAAGGGGAAAGAAAATGAAATAAAACTCCTCATTCAACTGATCAGGGAGAAGGTGAAATGGAGTAAGATGGGGGAGAGTATTCTATGGGATTCAAAGTACAAACAAAGAATGAACAAATAGGAGTTCTGTTTGAGAGGTACAGCGATAACCGTGGTATTTCACCCTGCTAGCCACTGTTTATAGAAGGTGGAAAGGAAATAAAACTCTTATAAGAGGGGAAAAAGAATGTGAATTGATTTAAGAAAGAAGAACGCTTACAAGAGGTTAAATGGAGCAGAAATAGTGAGAGTAAGGGATAGGAACATGGCATAGTGTGAGAGAAAAATAAAGTTTACAACAACAGCTCAGGAAGATGGTGAAATGGATTAAGACCAGGGGAGGGTGCTGTGTGGGACGTAGATAATAATATGAAATATATATATATATATATATATATATAAAATCTGAATAAAAAGAATAAAAAGTAAAAGACCAAGAGTAGTGAGTTATTTGGAATACGAGTGAAGTGAAAGAAGGAAAATTAAAATGTAATATGAAAGGGAGAAAAACAAACAAACAAAAACAATAAAAAATAAAAAAATGCAAGTTCTAATGAACAGCAAGGTGAAATTTGTCTCAGCTGCTGGTTTTTGCCCTCTGATTTCTTTCTGCATCCGTCTCTGATTTTCTGTCAGCTCCAGATCCCAGCTGGGTGGTCCAACTTTTGGCAACACCACCTGTATGTCCTACCCCTGCCTCTGGAGGGAGCTTCTGTTGCTATTCATAGGGTGAGGTCTCTGTGTCTTGCCTGGGAGGCACTGTTCAGCCTTCTGGGAAAATTGTGGGTGTGTTCTCTCTACCTCTCATCTTAGTCTGTTCCAGTTTATTTCCAATAATGTATAGTTTCTGCTTAAATAGTTGTCCATTTCATGGGGGAAATTGGGGTAGGGGTTAATCTGTGCAAGAGTGTCAGGTCTCTCCTGCTTGCTGTAGTTTGCAACTCTGTGTGTGAGACAAGTCTTGGTGGTGCCCTGATTCCCCCTAGATGTACACTTTTTTAACATCTTGTTTTGATAGCCTTAGTGAAATAGGGCCCTAGGACCCAGTGTACTTTGTCTCCTTGTGGGGAGGTTAACATGGGCTCTGTTAGGCACTAGCCTTGCTGTCTTACTCTAAAAAAGAAAAACAAAAAAACAAAAAACCAACTCTCTGCTGGTTGTTAAGGCTGCCCAACCAGTTTTGCAGATCTTTCCTGCTCCTGCATGTGGTAGGGGATTGGGCTCAGTTTTTTCTTTCCGGTGGTTCTGCCAAGGAAGGGGGCTCAGTCTGGGCTACAATAATCACAGGTGCTCAGTTTCCAGCCCACTGCCCTCAGAGCACTGTGCAGCCCTCACTCTCTACTTTAAGTAGCTGTGCTTGGGTGCTGCCAATAAACTACCTCGCTTTGCACACTTTGATCAATCTGCAAGGTGCACTGACTGGGAGCAAATCATGCCTACGATCCTCCCTCCTTTTTGGCTGGGCAGCTGCATGCTTGAGGTCCTTGCCCAGTGTGCCTCAGTTCCCCTTTTGAAAAAAATCTCTATGGGTGCCACTGCCACTCCAAGCCATTGCCTGGCTTTCCACACACTCCAACTCTCTGGCAAGTTCAGAGTCTATCTGAGTCGTGGTCAGTCTTGGCCCACCTCTTCTCACAGCTCCAGGTGCTGCCAGAATCCCCCCACTCTCTGGCACTGCACAGGCTGGTGACCTGCACCCCAACTTGGCTGCCAGTTGTGTGTCTATACTGTTTTTCCCCTGTGACTTCAAGTTGCTCCTGGTGTGGGTCTGTGATTTCCCCACCCTGGGAGAGGAGGGAGCCACTTAGTTGCTATCACTGGCCCAGCTCTCCTCCAATGTTGTCCCCATGGCAGCTGCAGTTTCTGGTGCCATGTCCAGGGTCTTTCCTATAAAACCTCCTTACCACCTGTTTTGCATTTCCCTAAATGCCTCTTCATTCTTTTGGAGTCTTTTTCCATTTCTTGTTCTTTCTGGGAGCTTTTTTCTACCTTATCCTCCATCTCACTGATTCGATCCTCGGCTTCATCCAGCCTGCTTTAGATTCCTTCTATTGTGTTCTTCAATTCAGAAATGATATTTTTCATTTCCTCTTGTCTTCTTGATAGTTTCTACGTCCTTTTCCAGGCTGATATAGTTTGTTGTAAGATCCTGATAGTTTCTCTGCAGTTTCTCATAGTTATCTTTGAGCTGGCTGAGCTCATTGAGCTTCCTTAGAACCATTGTTTTGAATTCAATATCTGATAGTTCCCTTGCCTCTATTTCATTTAGCTCTGTCTGTGGGGAGTCCCCTTTTCCACTCATTTGGGGGGGAACTTCTTTTTCTTCCCATTTTTGTGAGAGTCTGTTAAGTAATTTCCTTACTTATTTATTTTTGCTTCTGCTTCAATTGGGCCGTCTAGATTTCCTGATTTTGTGGATTAAACTTCTATGGTAGTAGGCGGGTCTTTTTATTTATTTGTTTGTTTGTTTGTTCATTTATTTATTTTCCTTTACTTTTCTTTCTGGACTTGCCCCTGATGATGTCAGTTGTTGACCCTATTTGGCCTTGGGTCGTTTGTTTGAGCCTTCCAGGAGTCTACTGTCTGTGTCTGACTCCTGCTTAGGGCAGCTGTGTAACCCCTTCGGCCAGGGATAGACTATTTCTGTGGATTGCTCTGCACTGTCCTGCCGGCTCCTTGATCACGCTCCCTGGCCGGCAGGATCCCCCGCTTGCCTGGGTTCGCGCGTGCTTGCCCCAGCCCAGGGGGGTTCTTCGCGACCTCAGGTAGTCGTCTGGCCCCCCAGGCCAGCTTACCGCCTGTTTTGAAGTGTCTTCTGCACACTTTGGCTTCCACACTTCAAATCAGCTAAGATTCTGTTTGTTGTTCACTTTGTCAGAAGATCAGCTAAGTGTCCCAGTTGGGCACATGAACAAGTGAGCACAGCTCCCCGCTACTTTGCCACCATCTTCTTCCTTCAGAATTTCATTTCTTTTTGAGGCTGAAGAATATCTTCTATATACCACATTTTGTTAGGCTCTCAGCAGATTGAATGATGTCTGCCCACATTGCAGAGGACCATCTGCTTTACTCAGTCCACCAATTCACATGCTTATCTGTTGTGATGGTTAGCTTTAGGTGTCACCTTCTCTGGGCCATGGATGCCCAGGTATCTGATCAAACACTGTTTCTGGGTGTATCTGCAAGATGTTTCTGGGAGACATTAGCACGTGAATTGGTGGACTGAGTAAAGCAGATGGCCCTCTGCAATGTGGGTAGGGATCATCCTATATGCTGAGGGCCTAAGGATAGCAAAAAGGCAGAGAAAGACTGAATTCACTTTCTTCTTGAATGCTTAAGCCATGACATCAGCCTTCTCCTTCTCTCAGAGCTTCTGGTTCTCAGGCCTTCAGACCGAGACTGGGATCTATATTAGTGCTCTTCAGTTCGCCAGTCTTTGAACTTCACTACCAGCTTTCCTGGGTCTTCAGCTTTGTAGAGACAGCTCATGGGACTTTTTGGACTCCATAATCATGGGAGCCAATACTTTGTAATAAGTCTTATTATATCTATGTATCTATCTAACCTATTGTTCCTCTGGGAAAGCCTAACTAAGACATCCATTAATCTGTCAAAGGACACTTGGATTGTTTCCACTTTTTGGCTAATATGAATAATGCTGCTATGAACATTCATGAACAAATATCTGTTTGAGTTCCTGTTTCAATTTTCAAGGTATGTGTAGGAATGGAATCATATGGTAAGTCATATGGTAACTTTATCTTTTACTTTTTGAGGAACCACCAAACTGTATTCCAGAGCCGCTACACTATTTTACATTTTTACTAGCAATGTGCAAGTGTTCTAACTCCTCCACATCTTTACCAACACTTGTTATTTTCTGGTTTTGTTTGTTTGTGTTTTATTAGAGCCATCCTAGTAGGTGTAAAGTGTTATGTCATTGTGGTTTTGACTTTCATTTCCCTAATAAATAGAAATGTTGAGATTCTTTTCATATGCTTATTGGTCATTTGTATATTTTCTTTAGAACAGTGTCTATGAAGTCCTTCCTTTGTCCATTTTTAAATGGGGTTGTTTGTTTAGTTTTTGAGTTATGAGTTCTTTATATATTCTGGATATTAAACTCTACATTTTTTATTTATATAACTTTTAAAAATTTTTTCCTATTTATTTATTTTTAAAATCATGTTTATTTTATTACAGTTGTCTAAATTCTCAGTTTTTCCCCTTTGCTCTCCTCCACCCATCCCACTGGCCTCCCCCACACAGTCAATTCCCACTCTGTTGTCCATGTCCATGGGTCATTCATATATTTTCTTTGTCTAGTCCCTTCCCCTTCTTTCTACCATTGTCCTGTTCCTCCATCCCCTCTGGTCACTTTCAGTCTGCTCCATGTTTCCATGCCTGTGGTTTATTTTGTTTATTAGTTTATTTTGTTGAATAGATTCCACTTATATGGAAGATTATATCGTATTTGACTTAACATAATATTCTCTAGTTTCATCCATGTTGTCACAAAAGGTGGGAGTTCCTTCTTCTTTTTTTAAAATGCAGATTGATTGTATTTATTTTTTTAATGTCAAAATCCATTATAAAATATATAACATTTTTTATCCATTTATCCATCATTGGACACTTAGGTTGTTACATTATCTTGGCTATAGCAAATAACACTGCAGTGAACATGAAGGTGCATATATCTCTTCAGGTTAGTGTTTCAGGCTTTTTAAATAAATGTCCAGAAGTGGAATTGCTGGATTGTGTGGTAGTTCTATTTTCAATTGTTTGAGGAACCTCCATACTGTTTTCCATAGTGGTTGTACCAGTTTATATTCCCACTCACAGTGCATGAGGATTCCCTTTTCTTCAATGCTAACACTCGTAATTTCTTGTCTTTTTGACCATTTTAACCGGCATGAGGTGATATCATTGTAGTTTGACTTGCATTTCTCTGATGATGAATGATTTCAGTATCTTTTCCTGTACCTGTTGGCCATCTTTATGCCTTCTTTGAAAAAAATATCTATTTAGTTTTATGCCTTTTTTTTTTTTTGGTTTTGTTGTTTTGTTGTTTTTTTTGCTGTTCTTTTGTTTTTGTTCTTGTTTTTTGCTATTGAGTTGCATGAATTCTTTATGTATTTTGGATATTAGCACCTTATCAGATATGATTATCTAATTATTTCCTCTCATTCACTAGTTTGCTTTTTCATTTTGTTGGTAATTTCTTTTTTAGTTTGATATAGTCCCACTTGTTAATTTTGTTTTCTGTTGATGTTGATTTTGGAGTCAGATTCACTAAATGACAAGACCTATGTCTAGGAGTAGACTGCCTATGTTTTCTTCTAGGAGTTTTTTTTTTTTTTTTTCCTTTCAGGTCCTACATTTAAGTCCTTAATATGTTTTCCATTAATTTTCATATATGTTGTAAAAAGTGGCCTAATGTCATTCTTTTACTTAGCTGTCCTATTTTCTAACACTATTTATTTATTTATTAAATTTATTTTTTTATTCAAATACATTTGTCCCTGCCTTCTCCCCACCACTTTCCCCTGCCCCCTTCCCCATCTCCCTCCCTCAATCCTTCCCTACTTCGGTTTTGTCCATGAGTCCTTGATATATGTTCCTTGACTTGACTCTTCCCTTCCCTTTCCCTGCCCACCCCTCCCTCCTTCCCTGTTGACTCTGTTGGTTTCTTTCTTCTTTCAATGTTGCTGGTCATATTTTCCTTGCATCTTTGTTTTGTTGGTTAGGTTCCAGTTATAGGTGAGATTATATGGTATTTGTCTTTCACGTCCTGGCTTATTTTGCTTAGCATAATCCTCTCTAGTTCCATCCATGCTGTTGCAAAGCATAGTCGTTCTTTTTTTTTCTTTCTGCTGTGTAGATCCCATTGTGTAAATGTACCATATTTTTTTTTGATCCAGTCATCTAGTGATGGGCATTTAGGTTGCTTCCAACACTTGGCTATTGTAAATTGTGCTGTTATGAACATGGGGATGCCTAGGTTCTTTTGAATTGGCATTTTCATGTTCTTAGGATATAGTCCCAGCAGGGGAATCACTGGATCAAAAGGCAGTTCCATTTTCAGCTTTTTGAGGAAATTCCACACTGCTTTCCACAATGGCTGCACCAGTCTGCATTCCCACCAATAGTGTACTAATGTTCCCTTTTCTCCACAGTGTCACCAGCGCCTGTTGTTTGTGGATCTGTTTATGATGGCCATTCTGACTGTTGTGAGGTGGTATCTCATTGTGGTTTTAATTTGCATTTCTCTGATGGCTAGTGATGCTGAGCATCCTTTCAAACATCTCTGGGCCCTCTGTATCTCTTTTTTGGAAAAGTGTCTGCCCAGATCCTTTGCCCATTTTTTAATTGGATCGTTGGTCTTCTTGGAGTGGAGTCGTGTGAGTTCTCTCTATATTTTGGAGATCAAACCTCTATCTGATATATCATTAGCAAATACATTTTCCCATACGGTTGGCTCCCTTTTCATTTTGCTGATGTTTTCTTTAGCCATGCAGAAGCTTCTTATTTTGATGAGGTCCCACTTGTTAAGCCCTACATTTTTGTTTTTCTCCCATTCTCAAGATAAAATGGGTCAACATGGCTTCATCTTTCTATCTCCTGTCTCCCCAATTCCCACCTAGCCTTGTTTCATCAACTAGAGATAATCTGTCTTAAATCTCTCCTATCTATCTGCTTAAAACCATTTCTAGGTATTTCTCATTTGCATAAAACCATACCCCAAATCTCCTACCATCTTAAGCCATGATCTCTTCTTTTCCCTTCTATACATTGATATACTTTTCTCAAGAGCAAAGCATTGTGGTTTTTATTCTACACCACCCCATTCTATTAAAACTCCTTTTTAGATAGTCACCAATTACATTTAGATTGGCAGTGACTTTTTGTTATTTTCTTCTATGTTGTTTTCTTTGGAGTACATGAAACTGTGGCCTACTTTCCCCTAAGTTTACTTTTCCCTTGGCCTAAATTGTAATTCTATTTTCCTTATTCTTTTACTTTTCCTTACTGTAGATAGCTACTTTCCTCACACTTTTTATAAGACAAGTATAATTTCAAGTTTCTGCAGAGTCTTTGGGGTGGGTGGATGATTCTGTTGTTGGAAAGCCAAGTGTCTCGCAGGTAAGCCCTTGGCATGTCTTAGAGAAGGGGAATGAAAAAAGGGGAAAACTTGTTTCCCCTCAAGATGTCAAAAACTACTTCAGTGATAGATTCGGGAAATTTTGATAGATTATATTGCCTTTTAGAAAATTTTTATCTTCCTTAATGTTTATTTAGATTACATTTTCTCTAAGGATTATTGTTTGTCCTTAAAAAGGGTTTGTGAAGTTGTGTTTTCATGTTATATGCAGGACAATTTAAAGTGGTATCCTTACCTCCCACCATGAAGGTGCCTGAACAAGGAGTGAACTTGCAGTGGAAAAGACCTTTGTGGACTCTTCTTCTGAAGCCACCTGTGTTGTTATTCTAAATGGATTAGCTCACACTCTGGGAAATGTCTTGGTAGCCAAATGTATGCTCTGGCTTTTGTGCCAGGATGGCGCAAAGATGTGGTCCAGTGTTAGAGAATCCATTGGGTTCAGACAGAGGTGTGGAGATTTGCACAGCAATAATGAAAAGTAAGATGGGCTTTTCTTTAAGGAGAGAAAGAAAAAGATGGGCTTCAGGTCATGAAAGCAAGACTAGACAGTCAAACGTGCCCTGTGAAAGGAATGGCATTGTCTTTTTCTCTAAGATTCTGAGGTATAATAATCTATTTAGCAGGGGGCCTTAAGTTTTCTTCTTTTCTGCATTATCATTTCCTATAATTATTCCCCAAACTTAAATAAAGATTTTTTTCATGCCCAGAGCCTTGTTTGAGTGGTTTTCTGGATAAATAAGGGGCATCCCATAAAGGGAACATGCTGAATCTCTGCACCATCCCCACCCCACTGAGATATATCCTATTGAGAAAAAGCAGGGAACCCAAAGGTTCAGGTGATGAAGAGCAGTATGAACTGCCTAAGGTAGTGCTGAGAGGGGCCAAGGGGGAAGTGTAATAATGGAGGGTCAACCATACCACAGGCACTCTCTTTGCCTAATACATTAGAGGAACATACACTTGCAAGGGCAACAGACTTCTCAGAATTCTATCTTGAACTCCATTTTCTGTTCTTTTACTCACTGCAAACACTCCTCTTTTCTGCCCATGGTGTCATTTACTTTCATGAGTTTATGGATGTCTATGGGACCCACCTCTCTCTCTCTCACTCTTAGCATCCTAAGTTTCAGTTACAAGCCCATAAAATCTCACTGAATTTATTTCTTACCAAGTGACTAGGGACATACTATTGACACTGCCAACTCCATGTGGTTAAGGTTAAATTTTGTATCTTTATTTTGTCTCTGCATCCTTTTGTCTATACCAGCCTCCTTGTCTTTGCTATTCTAATTTTTTTTTATTTTTTGGTTGCACTGCCATTGTGCATCACCTCAGGCTTAGACTGGGTTACTTTTTGAGTTCTCTCTTTTGCCATCTTCATTCATTTGAGTGGCTACAGCCTGTCCACTTTGCCTTAGTGACTTTTTTTTTGACCCCACTTTCTCATTCCCACTGCCACATCCTAACTTGGCCCCCTGGCTTCATGCTCTGATTCTTGTGGTACATCCTTGTATCTGGACTCTTGTTTTTGTCTCTTTAAGGAATCTACATGTTACAATTAGATTGATATTTTCCTGAACATTTCTTTATGTCACTTCTTCTTTTTTAATTTAAATCATTTATAACTTTTCAATTACACTCAACATACAATGTTATATTAGTTTAAAGTATATACCCCAGTGATTAAACATCATATATAACTTACTAAGTGATCATCCTAATAAAATTCCTACCTGTATCACATCATACATAGTTGTTAGAATATTATTGGCTGTATTCTCTATGCTGTACTTTACATTCCCATGACTATTCTTTTTAAAAATTTTTAAATCATGTTTATTCTATTACAGTTGTCTCTATTTTTACCTATTTACCACCCTCCACCCATCCCACTCCCAGCCCCCACTCCCACAGTCAATTCCCACTCTGTTGTCCATGTCCATGGGTCATTCATTCATGTTCTTTGTTTAGTCCCTTCTCCTCCTTCCCACCATTGTCTTCCTTCCCCATTCCCTCTGGTCACTTTCAGTCAGCTCCATGTTTCCATGCTTGTGGCTTATTTTGTTTGTTAGTTTATTTTGTTGAATGGATTCCATTTATAGGTGAGATCATATGGTATTTGTCTTTCACTGACTAGCGTATTTCATTTAGCATAATATACTCCAGTTCTATCCATGCTGTTGCAAAAGGTAGGAGTTCCTTCTTTCTTTCTTTTTTTCCCCAAATGCAGATTGATTTTATTTATTTATTTTTTACATGCCAAAATCCATAATAAAATATTTAAAAAATTTAAATCCATTATAAAGACTCAGCAATTAAGACAACATGACACTAGCACAGAAATAATCAAGTAGATCAATGAAATAAAATGAGCATTCTAGAAACAAATGTATATATCTAACAATGAAATAGATGATTAAATTGATATTTCAAATCAATGGGTAAAATATGGCTTATCCAACAAATAAGGTGCATGGACCACTACTACTTGAAATAAAACAAATATAGAGCCCTATTTCACACATTATACAAGAAATATTCAGGTGAGCTAAAAATTAAATGTAAAATCAAAGGAGTTTTTGGAGAAAATACAAACTAATATTTTTCTTACCCTGAGGTAAAATATTCAAACCCAGAAGCTATAAAGTAAAATATTGACAATATGACTATATTAAACATTTAAGATTATATAGTGATATATGTATAAAGAAAGTTAAAGGACAAGTAATAGAACAGGAAGGTATTTGCAACACATCTAAAAAAGGGTTAATAGTTGTTTTTTGGGGGGGAATTCTACAACCATTTAATCAAAAAATGGATAAAAAATACAGAAAGTCATTTAAAGATTTTTAAAAATAATTGAAATAGGCAAGAAATATACAAAATGAGGTTTAGTTTCAATAAATAATAAAATAACAATTAGAATAACACATCATTGTCACAATCAAATTAATAAGTATTAAAAATAGTGGTGATACCAGGTATTGGTGACCGTGAAAGGAACTGGGTTTTCAGAGACTCTTTTTCTTCATCTTCTTAAAGCAGTCCCTTTAGCATATTTTGCAATGCTGGTTTGGTGGAGGTGTGTTCTTTAAGCCTCCTTTTGTCTGGGAAGCTCCTTTCTTTGCCTTCGATTTGAATTGAGAACCTTGCTGGGTAGAGCAGCCTTGGTTGCAGGCCTTTTCTTTTCATGATTTGGAATATTTCTTGCCATTCCCTTTTGGCTTGTAGTGTTTCTGTTGAGAAGTCAGCTGTAAGCCGGACTGGTGCTCCTTTATAATCTCCTACCTCTTTCTCCCTTGCTTGCTTTAGGATTCTCTGTTTGTCTTTGCTATTTGCCATTTTAAAGATGATGCGTCTTAGCGTGGGCCTCATTGAGTTCCTCTTGAATGGGATCCTCTGTGTTTCCTGGACTTGGGTGACTTTTTCTGTCCTTTAATTAGGGAAGTTTTCCATCATTACTTTTTCAAACAGGTTCTCTATCCCTTCCTCATCCTCTTCTCCTTCTTGTATCCCTATTATATGAATATTATTCCATTTCAGGTTGTCCTGCATTTTGCTCAGCACCTCTTCATGCTTTTTGAGTCTTTTTTTCATTTCCTTGGTCTTTCTGGGAGCTTTTTTCTACCTTATACTCCAGCTCGCTGATTTGGTCCTCAGCTTCATCAAGTCTGCTTTTGATGCCTTCTATTGTGTTCTTCAATTCAGAAATTGTATTCTTCATTTCCTCTTGTCTCTTATTGATAGTTTCTATGTCCTTTTTCATGCTGATATAGTTTGCAGTAAGTTCCTTGTAGTTTCCCTATAGTTTTTGGTAATTCTCTCTGAGCTCACTGAGCTCATTGAGCTTCCTTAGAACCATTGTTTGGAACCCAATATCTGATAGTTTGCTTCTCTCTATTTCATTTAGTTCTCTTTCTGGGGATTTCTCCTTTCCCTTCAAGTGGGACATATTTCTTTATCTTCCCATTATTTATGAGACTCTTCTCTTTTGTTCCTGTTTCTTAAATTGATCTGTCTTGATATCCTGACTTTGTGGTGTGAACTTCTATGGTTGGAGACTGCTGTTTTTAGTTTCTGGATCTGTCTCTGATGATGTCATATGTTGAGTCTTTCTGACCTAGGCAGTCTATTTGAGACTTCCAGTCATCTACTGTTTTGTGGCTGTCTCCTTCAACTGTTAATCTATTCACTCTGCACTCAGCAGGCCGCCTTAGACAGCATAAGGCTGGGTGGAGTTCCTTCTGTGGGCTGGATTATTGGGTCCTCTCACGCTGCTGCCTTATGGGGGAGGAGTCCGCTATGGGATCCCACCAGCTACTCTATCTGTTCTCTCCCCTAACCCTCCATCCTCAGTCTGTCCTCAAGTGTCACCAGATGTCTCTGTGCCCCCTTTAGCCAGGGATCTACTGTTTGTGACTGCCACTCTGCACTCAGCAGGCAGCTTAGATAGTACAGGGCAGGGTGGAATCCCACCTGGGGGTGAGGTTATTGGGTCCTTTGACCCTGGTGCCCCTCAGAGGGAGTGGTCTCCACCTGATCAAGATGGCCACTGCTGCAGGGGGGGAATGAATCAGCACAGAAATCCCACTGACTACTCTCTCAGTTCTCTCCCCAAAGCCTCCTTTCCCAGTCTCTCTTCAAGCGTCTCTAGCCCACTCTCCCCAACCTTTGCTGGAGACCAGGGTAAGTGGTTGCAAATCAAAATGTATGCGTTGGTCCTTTAAACAGTTCTTTGCGTCTCCAGCCACCTGTCTCTGGCAGAGAGCAACCCTGCCGCTTTTCGCAACTGGCTATTTTCTGTGTACCTTTTAGGCTCTTGGGCTGTGCGATAGAGATCCCCACTTTTGGTTTAGACCCACTCTTCTCAGGGGGATCCAATTGGCCGTTTCAATATATCTTCTGGTGCTGCTGCCCGTGGGTGCCCCGCCTGCCCTCTCAGGTCTGCACTGCACTTCTTACCAGTTAGATTGCGCTAAAGCCAATTTTTCTGTCTCCGAGGTTACAACGCTCCTCTCTCTCCATTGTTCACTTGTTTGTTCCAGGTGATTCCTCCAAAATTTAGTTGTAATTCCAGGTTGGTCCTGGGAGGAGGTCAGCTTGACTTCCACTCACTCCTCCTCCATCCTGATTCTCTCTAAATTTCTTTTTATTTATTAATTTATTTTATTGTTCAAATGCATTTGTTTCCATTTTCCCACCACCAGTTTCCCCTTCCCAACCCACCCCACCTCCCACCCTCAATCCTACTCCACTTTGGCTTTGTCCAGGGGTCCTTTACACATGTTCCTTGATTTGACCTTTCTTCTTTTCTCCATTACTCCCCTCCCTCCTTCCCTCTCATTACTATTAGTTTATTCTTTCTTTCAGTATTGCTGGTTATATTTTCCTTGCTTGTTCATTTTGTTGATTAAGTTCTACTTACAAGTGAGATCATATGGTATTTGTTTTTCACCAACAGGCTTAGCATAATGCTCTCCAGTTCTATCCATGCTGTTGTGAAGGGTAATAGCTCTTTCTTTCTTTCTGCTTCATATTATTCTATGGTGTAAATATACATTGTTTTTATCCACTCATTTATTGATGGGCTTTTAGGTTGCTTCCAGCACTTTGTTGTAAATTGTGCTGCTTTGAACATTGGGATGCATAGGTTCTTTTTTTGAATTGGTGTTTCAGGATTCTTAGGGTATAATACCAGCACTGGAGTTGCTGGGTCAAAAGGCAGTTCCATTTTTAGCTTTATGAGGAAATTTCATACTGTTTTCCACACTGACTACACTAGTCTGCATTCCCACCATCCGTATATTACGGTTCACTTTTCTCCGCAACCTTGCCAGCACTTGTTGTGTGTTGATCTGTTTATGATGGCCATGTTGACCGATGTGACGTGGTATCTCACTGTGGTTTCAATTTACATTTCTCTGATGGATAGTGATGATGAGCCTTATTTCGTATGTTTCTGGGCCTTGTGTATGTCCTCCTTGGAGAATTATCTCTTCAGGCCCTTTGCCCATTTCTGAATTGGATTATTTCTCTTCCTGGACTGGAGCCCTTTGAGTTCTGTATGTATTTTGGAGATCAAACACTTGTCTGAGTTATCATTGGAAAATATATTTGCCCATATGGTTGGTTCCCTTTTCATTGTACTGATGTTTTCTTTAGCCGTGCAGAAGTTCCTTATTTTGATGGAGTCCCATTTGTTTATTCCTTCCTTTATGTCCCTTGCTCTAGGGGACATATTGGTGAAATATTACTGTGTGGGATATCTGAGAATTTCCTGCTTGTGTTCTTCTCTAGGACTTTTATGATGTTGTGACTTATATTTAAGTCTTTTATCCATCTTGAGTTTATTTCTGTGTATGGAGTAAGTTGGTGGTTGAATTTCAACTTTTTGCATGCACCTGTCCAGCTCTTCTAACACCATTTTGTTTAAGAGGATATTTTTAGTCCATTTTAAGTTTCTGTCTGCTTTGTTGAATATTAATTGACCATAGCAACATGGGTTTATTTCTGGGCTCTCTATTCTGTCCCATTGATCTATGTGTCTGTTCTTATGCCAGTACCAGACTGTTTTGATGACAGTGGCCTTGTAATATAATTTGATGTCAGGTGTTGTGATCCTTCCTACTTTGTTATTCTTTCTCAAAATTGTTGAGGCTTTTTGGGGTCATTTATGGTTCCATATATTTTTGAAATGTTTGTTCTCTATCTGTGAAATATGTCATTGGTATTTTAGTAGGGATTGTGTTGAATCTATAAATTGCTTTAGGTAGTATGGACACTTTGATGCTGTTAATTATTCCAATCTATGAACACAGTATAAGCTTCCATATCTTTGTGTCTTTCTTAATTTCTTTCTTCAGTGTTGTTTAGTTTTCTGAGTACAAGTCCTTGGTTAAAGTTATTCCTAGGTACTTTATTTTTCTTTTTGCTCTAGCCAACGAGATTTTTTCCCCATGATTTTGGATTCTGACATTTCATTGCTGGTGTACAAAAACGCCTTTGATTTCTGAATATTGACTTTGTATCCCGCTGTTTTGGCAAATTCACTTATTAGGTTGAATAGTTTTTCGGTGGAGTATATAGTGTTCTAGGTACACTATCATGTCATCTGTAAACAATGACAATTTTACTTTCTCCTTTGCATTTTTGAAGCCTTTTATTTCTTTGCGTTCTCTGATTGCTGTGGCTAAGACTTACAATGCTATGTTGAATAGAAGTTGTGAAAGCAGACAACCTTGTCTTGTTCCTGATCGTACTGAGAAGCTTTTAGCTTTTGCCCATTGAGTATGATGTTGGCTGTAGTCTTACCATATATCGCCTTTATTATACTGAGGTATGCCCCTTTTATTCCCACTTTGTTGAATTTTTTTTATCAGAAATCGATGCTGTATCATATCAAATGCTTTTCTGTGTCTATTGATATTATCATTTGGTTTTTGTCTTTCCTTTTGTTTATTGATGTATTGCATTCATTGATTTGAGAATATTGAACCATCCTTGCATTCGTGGGATGAATTCTACTTGATCATGGTGGATGATCTTTTTAATGTGCTGCTGGATGTGATTTTCCAACATTTTGTTGAGGATTTTAACATCTATGTTTATCAGTAGTATGGGACTGTAGTTTTGTTTTGTCATTATGTCTTTACCTGGTTTTGGGATTAGGATGATACTGGCCTCATAAAAAGACTTTGGGAGTCTTCTGTCTTCTTGGATTATTTGGAAGAGTCAGAAGGTCAGGGGTTAGCTCTTCCTTAAATGTTTTGTAAAATTCTCCTGTGAAACCATTCAGCCCAGTGCTTTTGTATGCTGGAAGTTTCTTGATTACTGCTTCAATTTTAGCAGCTGTTTCAGTGTGTTCAGGCTTTTTGTTTCTTCTCCATTCAGTATTGGGAGCTTATATTTTTCTAGAAATTTGTCCATTTCACTGAGGTTTTCAAATGTCTTGGCATATAATTGTTCATAGCAATTTCTTAAATCCTTTGTATTTCTGTGGTATCAGTTGTTATTTCTCTTTCATTTTGGATTTTAAATATTCTTGTCCTCTCTTTTTTTTCTGGATGAGTCTTCCTAAAATCTTGTTGATTTTGTTTATCTATTCAAAGCTTTCCTACTAAGTTCAGGAACAAGAAAAGGATGTCTGCTTTTACCACTTCTATTCAACATAGTACTGGAAGTCCTAGACACCACGATTAGACCAGAAAAATAAATAAAAGGCACCCCAATTGGAAAGGAAGAAGAAAAACTGTCATTGTTTGCAGAGATCATGATAATGTACATAGAAAATCCACCAAAAAACCTACTCAATCTAATAAATTAATTTAGGAAAACAGCAGTATACAAAGTCAATATTCAGAAATCGAAGGTATTTTTATACACCAACAATGAAATATTAGATATAGTAGTCAGGAAAAAATCCTATTTACTAGAATAACAAGAAAAATAAAGTACCTAGGAATAAACCTAAGCAAGGAGGTAAAAGACTTTTACTCAGAAAACTACACAACACTGAAGAAAGAAATTAAGGAAGACACAAATAAATGGAAGTATACACTGTGCTCATGGATTGGAGGTATTAACATCATCAAAATGTCCATACTATGATATATGGGAAAAAAGGATGATGGAGGAGTGAATGGGAGTCGCGCTGATCTCCTCCAATTAAGACCAAACTGGAATTGTGACTAAATAGTGGAGTAATCACCTGGAAAACAATGGAACGATAGTGGGAGAGGAACCTTGGAGCCACGGACAGACAATGGATTCGACTCTCACACATCCCAATGGGAGAGAAGTGCGGTGGAGGCTTGAGAGGGTGGGCTGGGTGCCCACGGGCATTAGCACCAGAGGGACATTGAAACGGCCAGTTAGCTCCCCCCGAGAAGAACAGGGTTTGAATCATAAACAGGGACCCCTAAACTACAGCAGCTAAAACCAAGAAAATACAGACAAAATGCAACCCCAAAAAGCTTAGGGGTGCTCTCTGCCAGAGACAGGTGGGTGGGGATGCATAGAGACATTTAAATGGCCAACACAAAAATTGCAGTGGCAGCCACTCTCTTTGATCTCTGGGTAGAGTCAGCAGCAGGGTGGGCTGGTGCCTGGGAAAAGACTGGTGAGAAAAACTTTGTGAAGAGAACTGAGATGGTGGCCAGTGGAGCTCCGGTGATAATGCACCTCCCACTCTGCAGCTACCATCTTGCTCAGGGATAAGGGAATCAATTAACCTGCCTTCTGTGCACTCTGCACACAGCTTGTACGCCTGTGAACTGGGGGGTGAGTACAGACAGGCTGGGAGAGCCTTGAGGAGAGACTGGAGATGGAGGTGTGGGGAAAGAACGGGAGGAGGAACTGGGGAGTCCCGGCTCCCTCCCCATTCCGTAGTCTCCATTGTGGGCTGGAAAGGCGTGACCCAAAAGAGACAGAAGCGGGCACACACAAAGCAGACTGCCGACGATTGAAATGCAGTTCACCCAGGGGGTGGATCCTTGGCTGAAGTGGTCATGGAACTGCCCGGAGACACCTGAGGAGAGACTAGAAACGGAGGCGTTGGGGAAAGAATGGGAGGAGGAACCGGGGAGTCCCGACTCCTTCTCCTTTCCATAGTCTCTATTGTGTGAGAAGATGCCACACCCCCAAAGAGCAGAAGCCGAAAGGCACACAATAGAGAACCCAAAACAACCCAGCGCAGGCGTGCACACTTGCACCAAGTGGCCGGCGAGGGTTGGCAAGAGTGTGTGCGGAACCATGTGGGCTGGTGAGGGCTCGTGTGGGCTGGCAAGGACTCAAACAGGTTGGCACTGATATGGCCTGCGAGGGAGTGCACAGAGCAGCGAGGGAAGGCATAAATTGACCCACATAGCCCGAGATTGCGGAGTGGCTCACAGAATTAGTGGTTCCCTGGCCGAAGGGGTCACAGAGCTGCCCCAAGCAGGAGTCAGACACAGACAGTAGACTCCTGGAAGGCTCAAACAAATGACCAAAGGTCATATAGGGTCAAAAACTGACATCATCAGAGGCAGGCACAGAAAGAAAAGTAGAGGGAAAAATGAATAAATAAATAAATAAAAAGACCCACCTACTACCATAAAGTTTAATCCACAGAGTCAGGGAATCTAGATGACCCAATTGAAGCAGAAGCAAAAATAAAAAAAAAAATAAATAAATAAATAAATAACTTAACAGACTCTCACAAAAATGGGAATAAAAAGATTCCCCCCAAATGAGTGGAAAAGGGAACTCCCCATAGAGAGAGCTAAATGAAATAGAGGCAAGGGAACTATCAGATATTGAATTCAAAACAATGGTTCTAAGGAAGCTCAATGAGCTCAACCAGCTCAAAGAGAACTATGAGAAACTGCTGAGAAACTATCAGGATCTTACAGCAAACTATATCAGCCTGGAAAAGGACATAGAAACTATCAAGAAGACACAAGAGGATATGAAGAATACCATTTCTGAATTGAAGAACACAGTAGAAGGAATCCAAAGAAGGTGGATGAAGCTGAGGATCGAGTCAGTAAGATGGAGGATAAGGTAGAAAAAAACTCCCAGAAAAAACAAGAAGTGGAAAAATGGCTCAAAAAGAATGAAGAAGCATTTAGAGAAATGCAGGACAACCTGAAATGCAATAATAGCCACATAATAGGGATCCCAGAAGGAGAAGAAGAGGAGCAAGGGATAGAGAACCTCCTCGAAAAAGTAATGATGGAAAATTTCCCCAATTTGAGGAGAGAAAGGCTCTCATGGATCCAGGAGGCACAAAGGACCCCACTCAAGAGGGACCCAAGGAGGTCCACTCCAAACACATCATCATTAAAATGGCAACTACCAAAGACAAAGAGAGAATCCTCAAGGCAGCAAGGGAGAAGGAGAAAGTAACATACAAGGGGGCCCTGATACACCTAGGAGCTGACTTCTCAACAGAAACACTACAAGCCAGAAGGGAATGGCAACAAATATTCCAAGTCATGAAAAACAAGTGCCTACAGCCAAGGCTGCTCTACCCAGCAAGGATCTCAATTAAAATAGAAGGGGAAATACAGAATTTCCCAGACAAGAAAAGGCTAAAAGAATACATCTCTACCAAACCAGCACTCCAAGATAGGCTAAGGGGACTCGTTTAAGCAGATGAAGGAAAAGAATGAGAGAGAGAGGAACACAGGTACAAAGAGAAAAGATGAGTAAGTTTCTATCAATAATATCTCTCAATGTGAAGGGACTAAATGCCCCAATCAAGAGACACAGGGTAGCTGAATGGATAAGAAAACAGGACCCACACATATATGCTGCCTACAAGAAACCCACCTCACAGCAAGAGACCTACACAGATTGAAAGGAAAGGGATGGAAAAAAATATTCGAAGCAAATGGGCATGAGAAAAAGGCCGGGGTTGCCATATTTGTATCTGACAAAGTAGATTTCAAAACAAAGTCCATAAAAAGAGACCCAGAGAGGCACTTTATCATACTTAAAGGAAGAATCTATCAAGAAGACATCAACATTGTAAACTTATATGCTCCCAATATAGGAGCACCCAAGTATATAAGGAAATTGTTATATGACTTCAAAAAATATATAGACAGCAACACTGATAGTAGGGGGTTTCACACCCCACTGTCAAAAATGGACAGATCTTCCAAAGAAAACATTAATAAACATATTGTGCAGCTGTATGACACACTGAATCAATTAGACTTAACTGACATATATAGAACCTTACAACCCAAAGAAGAAAAATACACCCTCTTTTCAAACGCTCATGGCAGTTTTTCAAAGATAGAACACATGATAGGACACAAAGCAAACCTCAGCAAATTCAGGAAAATTGAGATAATACCAAACTTTTCCTCAGACCACAAGGGCTTGAAACTGGAAATCAACCTCAAAGAGAAACTCCAAAAACTTGCAAACTCATGGAGACTGAACAGTACACTATTAAACAATGAATGGGTCAATAATGAGTGAAGAGAAGAAATCAAAAAATTTCTGGAAACAAATGAAAATGAACAGACAACAGTCCAAAACCTATGGGACACAGCAAAGGCAGTCCTGAGAGGGAAGTTCATAGCAATACAGGCTTACCTAAAACAGATAGAAACATTTCAAATAAAAGACCTAACACTACAACTTCAAGAACTGGAGAAACAACAACAAATAATTCCCAGAGCAAGTAGAAGGAAGGAAATAGTCAAGATTAGAGCAGAACTGAATGACATAGAGACAAAAAGAACAACTCAAAGGACCAACCAATCCAGAAGCTAGTTCTTTGAAAAGATCAACAAAATCGCCAAGCCTTTAAGCAGACTCATCAAGAAAAAAAGGGAGAGGACCCAAATTAATAAGATCAGAAATGAAAGAAGAGAAATAACAACTGATACCACAGAAATACAAGGGATTGTCAGAAACTACTATGAACAATTATACGCCAAGAAATTGGAAAACCTGGATGAAATGGACACATTTCTAGAAAAGTATAATCTTCCAACACTGAAAGAGGAAGAAACAGAAAGCTTGAACAGACTGGTAACAGCTGGGGAAATTGAAGCAGTAATCAAAAAACTCCCAGCACACAAAGGCCCAGGGCCAGACGGTTTCACAGGAGAATTTTACAAAACATTTAAGGTAGAGCTAACCCTTGTCCTTCTCAGTCTACTCCAAAAAATCGAAGAGGAGGGAAGACTCCCAGACTCTTTCTATGAGGCCAGCATCTCCTTAATACCAAAACCAGATAAAGACCCTACAAAGAAAGAAAACTACAGGCCAATTTCGCTGATGAACATAGATGCTAAAATCCTCAAGAAAATATTGGCAAACCGCATCCAGCAATACATTAAAAAGATTATCCACCATGATCAAGTGGGATTCATCCCAGGGATGCAGGGATGGTGCAATATACTCAAGTCAATAAATGTAATACATCACATAAATAAAAGAAAAGACAAAAACCACATGATCATCCCGATAGATGCAGAAAAAGCATTCGATAAGGTACAGCACCCATTTATGATCAAAACACTCAGCAAAATGGGAATAAATGGGGCATTCCTCAACGTAATAAAGGCCAGATATGAGAAACCTACAGCCAATATCATACTCAACGGGCAAAAAGTGAAAGCTCTCCTACTAAGATCGGGAACATGACAAGGATGCCCGTTCTCACCGTTTCTTTTCAACATCGTATTGGAAGTCCTAGCCACAGCGGTCAGACAAGAGAAAGAGATAAAAGGCATCCAAATAGGAAAGGAGGAAGTAAAGCTATCATTGTTTGCAGATGACATGATAGTGTACATAGAGAACCCTGTCGACTCTACGAAAAAACTCCTCAACCTACTAAGTGAATTTGGCAAAACAGCAGGATACAAAGTCAACATTCAGAAATCAAAGGCATTTTTGTAAACCAGCAATGCCATAGAAGAAGAAGAAATCAGAAGAAAAATACCATTTGTTATAGCAAGAAGAAAAATAAAATACCTAGGAATAAATTTAACCAAAGAGGTAAAAGGCCTGTACGCAGAAAACTATACAACATTGAAGAAAGCAATTAAGGAAGACACAAAAAAATGGAAGCATATACCGTGCCCATGGATTGGAAGAATTAATATAATCAAAGTGTCCATACTACCCAAAGCAATTCATAGATTCAACGCAATCCCTATTACGATACCTATGACATATTTCACAGAAATCAAATAGACATTACAAAAATTTATATGGAACCATAAACAACCTGAAATAGCTGCATCAATTTTGAGAAAGAAAAAAAAAGTAGAAGGGATCACAATACCGGACATCAAACTCTACTATGAAACCACTATACTCAAAACATCTGGTACTGACACAAGAACATACCCATAGACCAGTGGAACAGAATAGAAAGGCCAGAAATAAGCCCAGGTCTCTATGGACATCTAATATTCGACAAAGGGGGCAGAAGCATAAAATGGAGCCATAATAGCCTCTTCAGCAAATGGTGTTGGGAGAGCTGGATGGCTACATGCAAAAAATTGAAACTGGATCATCAGCTGACACCATACACAGAAATATACTCAAGATGGATAAAAGTGTTAAACACAAGTCGCAACATCATAAAAGTCCTAGAGGAGAACATTAGTAGGAGACTCTCAGGTATCCCATGTAGCAATTTTTTCACTGATATGTCTCCTAAAGCAAGGGACATAAAGGAAAGAATAAACAAGTGGGACCTCATCAAAATAAGAAGCTTCTGCACGGCGAAAGAAAACATCAGCAAAATGAAAGTGAGCCAACCCTATGGGAAAATGTATTTGCTAATGATACATCAGATAGAGGTTTGATCTCCTAGATATATAAAAAACTCACTCAATTCCACTCCAAGAAGACAAACGATCCAATCAAAAAATGGACAAAGGACCTGGGCAGACGCTTTTCCAAGGAGGAGATACAGAGGGCCCAGAGACATTTGAAAGGATGCTCAGCATCACTCGCCATCAGAGAAATGCAGGTCAAAACCACCATGTGGTACCACCTCCCACTGGTCAGAATGGCCATCATAAACAGATCAACAAACAACAGGTGCTGGCGGGGCTGTGAAGAAAAGGGAACCCTAGTACACTGTTGGTGGGAATGCAGACTGGTGCAGCCATTGTGGAAAGCAGTGTGGAATTTCCTCAAAAAGCTGAAAATGGAACTGCCTTTTGATCCAGTGATTCCCCTGCTGGGGCTATACTCTAAGAATACCAAAACGCCAATACAAAAGAACCTATGCACCCCAATGTTCATAGCAGCACAGTTTATACTAGCCAAGTGTTAGAAGCAACCTAAATGCCCAGCAGTAGATGATTGTATCAAAAAGTAATGGTACATATACAGAATGGAATACTACACAGCAGAAACAAAAAAAGAACTACTAAACTTTGCAACAGCATGGATGGAACTTGAGAGCATTATGCTAAGGGAAATAAGCCAGGGGGCGAAAGACAAATACCATATGATCTCACCTCTAAGTGGAACCTAACCAACAATACAAAGATGCCAGGAAAATAAGAGCAGCAACACTGAAATGAAAAGAAACCAAGAGAGACAAGATGGAAGGAGGGAAGGGGTCAGGGAAAGTCAAGGAACATATAGCAAGGACTCATGGGCAAAACCAAAGGGGAAGAGCTGAGGGAGGGAGGGCGGGAGGGGGCAAGGGAAAGTGGTGGGGGGTAGGCAGAGACAAATGTATTTGAAAAAATATATATATAAATACATAGCATAAATTACCGTAAATCAAGCCTATGGTATAAATCCCTCATTGTGTATTTACTTCAAAAATTTTTGCCTGAGGAATTATGCTAGAACAAATTTATATTAGGAGACTAGAAATACATTGGTGTCACATTTCTAAATGTCATTATTTTAAAAGGTGTCTTTTCATTTTATTTTGTCCATCATTAATTTTAAGATGCTTATCTAAGGGGTAATAGTTTTCAATCTTAGCTGTTTTAGTCTTATGACACCACTCATCAGTACATGCTTCAATTTCTTTGAAATAATGAAATATGCTTAATACAGCTTTGTATCATGCACTGAGCCCAACAAAGTCCTCTGCACATAATAAGTAATAAACATAATCTTTAAAATTAAAAAAAGGTCCATACTACCCAAAACAATTTGTAGACTCAATGCAATTCATATTAAAAACCTGTGACATATTTCACAGATGTAGAAAAACCATTTCACAAATTTACATGGAAATACAAATGACCCCAAAAGCCATAGCATTTTTGAGAAAGAGGAACAAAGTAGAAGGGATCAAAGCCATGCAGTGAAATAAAAATACCTGATATCAAACTATATTACAAGGTTATAGTAACCAGAACCATATGATATTGGCGTAAGAACAGACATAGAACAATGGAACACAATAGAGAACACAGAAATAAACTCTACTCTATGGTCAATTAATATTCGACAAAGGGGCCAAAAGCATAAATTGGTGTAAAAATTGCCTCTTCAGCAAATGGTGTTGGGAGAACTGGACAGCTATGCAAAAAAAAAAATGAACCTCAGCCATGAAGTTACACCATATACAAAAGTAAACTCAGAGTGGATAAAAGACAAATATAAGTTGCAACACCATAAAAGTCTTAGAGGAGAACATAGGCAGGAAACTCTTGGATATCCCATGCATCAATATTTTCTCCAATTTGTTCACTTAGAGCAAGGGACATAAAGGGAAGGATAAATAAGTAGGACTTCATCAAAATAAGTTTCTTCTTGGCTAAAGAAAACAGCAGCAAAATGGAAAGGAAACCAATGGTATGGAGAAATATTTTTGCCAATGATACCTCAGACAAAGGTTTGATCTCCAAAATATATAAAGAACTCAGAAGGCTCCAGTCCAGGAAGAGAAATAATCCAATTCAGAAATGGGTAAAGGGCCTGAAGAGACAATTCTCTAAGGAAGACATACACAAGGCCCAGAGACATGAAATGAGGCTCATCATCACCATCCATCAGAGAAATGTAAATTGAAACCACAGTGAGATACCACATCACACCGGTCAACATGGCCATCATAAACAGATCAACACACAACAAGTGCTGGCAAGGTTGCGGAGAAAAGTGGACTCTAGTAGTATTCTGATGGTAGGAATGCAGACTGGTGCAGCCAGTGTGGAAAACAGTATGGGAATTTCCTCAGAAAACTAAAAATAGAACTCTTTTTTGACCCAGCAACTCCAGTGCTGGTATTATACCCTAAGAATCCTGAAACACCAATTGAAAAGAACCTATGCACCCCAATGTTCAAAGCAAGACAATTTACAATAACCAAGTGTTACTGTATTATACTTGTATTAAGTTGGAAGCAACTTAAGTGCTCATAAGTAAATTAGTAGATCAAGAAACAATGTACATTTACATAATGGAATACTATGAAGCAGAAAGAAAGAAGGAACTCCTGCTGTTCAAAACAACATGGATAGATCTGAAGAACATTATACTAAGGGAAATAAGCTTGTTGGTGAAAGACAAATACCTTATGATGTCACCTGTAAGTGAAATTTAATCAACAAAATAAACAAGCAACCTAAATATAACCAGAGTCAATGAAATAAAGAACAAACTGACAGTGACCAGAGGGGAAGGTGAAGGGGCTAACAGGGGAAAAAGGGGAAGGGTTGTTAAGGAACATGTGTTAAGGATCCATGCACAAAGCCAAAGGGGTGCAGGATGGAGGGTGGGAGGTGGGGATGGATGAAATCAGGGAGAGTATTGGGGGAAAATGGAGACAACTGTACTTGAACAATAATAAAAAATAAACACATTACCAAAATTGACTCAAGAAGAAATAAAATCTCTCAATAAATTTATAACAAGTAAAGAGATTGACTCCATAATCAAAAACTCCCAATCCAGAAAAGACTAGAACTGCCATGCTGCATTTGAAAATGTAAGAAAGAATCCTTCCTTGCTTCTTTTAAGCTTCTAGGGTTTGCCAGCAATTTTTGGCATCCGTTGGCTTGCAGCTTCAAAGTCTCAACTGATTATATTTGCAATAACCCTACTTCCAAATAAGATCACACTCTGAGATACTGAATTTAGAATTAGCATATTTTTTATTGGAGGACACAATTTAACCAATTAACACCAACTAATTAGTGTCAGAGCTCATGTAAACATCCAAGTAGACTTGTGTGTAAGATCTCTTTACTTAGTGCCCTATATGAGTCTGTATTATTGTAATGCATTCATCCCACATGCATTGTACATAATACTAAATGTTATTTGAACCTCTTCCCTGTTAAGCAGATTATAGTTTAGAGATTTGTATCTTATTATCTTGCTCATGGTTGACCCATAGCAGTTTTATTTTTTTAACAGCTTTTTTGAGGCAAAATTGATATACAATAAATTGTACATATTTAAAGTATACAATTTGATACATTTTGATATATGTATAAATCCATGAAACTATCACTATAATATAGCAAACATACCCATTACTATGAAAACTTTTCTTATATTTCCTTTTCTTTGTAGTTTCTCCTTCCATTTCCTCTTATTCCTCATCCCAAGGCAACCACTGATCTGCTTTTTATCACTGTAGATTAGCTTGTATTTTCTAGTTTTATATAAATAAAATTATACAGATTGTATTCTTTTTTTTTGGTCTTGTTCTCATTCTTCATAACATTCTGAGCTTCAATCATATTATTGTGTGTATCAATAGTGTTGGGAAATGCCTTTTCTGGTTTCGGGAACTATAACCCTGCCAACAGGTGGGAGGGCCCCAAGGCTGGAAATAATCAGAGAGGCCTTGGAGAAACAGGCACCTGAGGAGACATAACCTGTTCCCCCTGACAGGGGCATAGCTCCTGCCTCTCTGCTTTGCCCTGTGATGATCTGTAATCCATGATGGGTAAGTTATCTCATGCAGAGATGACAACCTAAGACAGCTATTGATCAGGTAATGGCAGCAGACAAGAAATTGGGGGACACAGAGAAAGAGCAAAAAGGCCCACACCCCTCAGCTTGGCTTGGACATGGCCAGAATCCTCATTCTATCCAAAAGAAGTCTCCTTGTCTCTTGGTGGCTGCCTCCCCCTGCCTGGCTCAGACATGAAACAATACTGGAGTCAGTCTTAAACCAGATATGGCTGTCCCCAGGGAAATCAGGCCTAAAAGTAAATTCTTTAAAGTGTGCTTTGCTTTGTTCTTCCCTCAGAAGCTATAGCCAACCCATGCTGGGAAGGAAATTTACATTATTCACAGATCCTAACCCTATACCCTTAGGCACTCTTATGTTTACTACCCTCTCATATTTAGTCATCTCTCTTGTTTACTAGTCTCCTCTCAGACCCATGTAAATCAGTGTGTTCCTGCCATTTGTTTTCTTCAAAACATCACCCATTCTCTGTGAACATTAACATACTGATGTAATGAGATAACCTGTGCATTCCTGTTACCTGGCTCCACTGAAAACCTTTTCAATAAAAGCCTTCGAACAAAGGGATTGGGGCCTTCCCCACTGGAGGGATGCATCACATCCCCTCTCCTGGCAAACAGAGAAATGTTTGCAATGACTCATGTTTATTCCCCCTATCCGTTAACAACCCTGGGATGGGCACTGAAGGATTAAGAGTCTTCATTCCTATCTCGGCTGGCCCTGGATGGTAACCCTCAGATCCAGAGTGCTGCGCTCCCCGCGAGGTGCTCCATCCCCCCACATTACAAATAGTTTGTACCTGTTTATTACTGAGTAATATTCCCTTATATGTATATATCACAATTTGTTTATCCATATATAAATTGATGGATATTAGGCTTATTTCCAGATTTTAGCTATTACAAATAAAGCTTTTATGAACACCTGTAAAAAAAATAAAAGCCCGGAACTAGATAGCTTCACTAATGAACTCTACCAAACATTTCAAAAAGAATTCACACCAATCCTACTCAAACTCTTAAAAAACAGAAGGAAAGAGAACACTTTCTAACACACTCCATGGGGCCAAAATTATCCTGATGCCCAGGTTAGACAAAGATACCACAAGAAACTGCAAACCAATATTTCTTATGACTATAGACTAAAAAAAATCCAAAATAGATGAATTCATACAAAGAGAAAGCAGATTAGAAGTCACCAGACACTGAGGGGAGGTAGGAGTGGGGAGAGATCATTAACAGGTACGGGGTGTTTTTATGGGATAATGAAAATGTTTTAAAACTAGGTAGAGCTTGTGGGTGCAAAACCTTGTAAATATCCTAAATACCACTAAATTATATACTTTAAAATGGTTAATTGTATGTCATGTGAATTTCCTCTCAGTAGTAATGTGAAAAAAACATGTAGGATAATTGTCTACTTTCAGAACACATATACATATATACAATTAGATAAACTCTCAGATAATCAGTGGTCAATTATTTTAGACTTTGTCATTTACAGAGTGGAAGCTTTATTTAGGGAGCTAAAATGCCCAAATATTTCCTTAGAGTGAAGATAGTATAGCTCATTTTCTTCCCTACTATAGCCATCTAGGCTTAGCTGAGTTCCAGTAGTTCCTGTCCTCATGCAGATCCCTTTGGAAGAATGAGACCGGTTGGCGGCCCTGCTAGATGTGTTCACACCCCTATGGGTGCCAGAAGGCCTTATATTAGATTTGCTATGGCATTGTTCACATAAGATCCCTTCTTCCATTTAAAAGTAAGACACTTTGTTTCACAGATGCTTTGATGTTATTTCTAAAATGTGACAATCTGAGCTGAGTCTGCCACAGAACTGTCAGCATCTGTAAGAGATGAATTCTCTGGGAAAAAGGGACACAGCAATGCTGGAGACCATGAAACCCAGCCAGCTGCTCCAGTTCTTCCAAAAGGGACTGAACTAGAGATGGCTTGTCCAAAGAGCATAGACAGTTCCCACCCAACTTTGAGACTGGCCCTTTTCCCCCTGACACGTTAAGCTTGCTGTGTGCACCAGATCACACTGAATAGTTATTCTCAAGACCTGAGCTCTACAGGTTAAAACAAGTTCCTTGGTTGAGACAGTTCCCCAGATACTGATGTTTTGTGTAGATCCCATATACCTTCCAGGACCCAGAACTCTATTTTGTGCTGAGCATCTTCTCCTGAATCAGTGAACCAGCTGTCATCCCTTCCTGCCTGCCTTTGCACACCCTCCCTTCTCTTATGACTTGTCATCTTTCTCTTAAGCAACTTTACAGAAAAAAAAAATAGCAGATTTATACTGCTAAGCTGTTTACATTGGCCCAAAATTGTTTCAACCAGTAAACAGTTTTGCATAGTTGCTATGTGTGTGAATATTATTTTAGTTTACTTTTCTCATGTACTGTTTTATTCACAAAATGTCCTGAAATTTTTTTTTCAGGATATTCATTAAGTAGCTAGGGGGATATAATAGGGCAATAGGGCAGCTTTTTCCTGAAACTATCCCATAGTTATTAAAGGTAATATTTAAGAAAATACAAATAAGTTTGGGAAACACTGGATTAAACAAACATGCTTCTTTATCATAGGATTTCTCAGAGTTTTGTGTTGTAAGTTTTTAAAATGGGGATTTGAAACATCCCCCAATTTATTTGATCAAATACTCTTTTCGTGAGGCATTACTACTTTGAAGAAGAGTAGTTTACAAAGATTTTTGTCACATACTCTCTAAAATAATTTTGAAACTGTTCACTCCATTGCATATTTTAAGTTGACATTTTAAAATTTACATAATTTTACATAAATGTTTAGATAATTGCACTGATGCAAATATTAAACATAAAAAATAATCTTTAAAAACTTTACAATGAAATTCCAAAATTATAACAGTTTTATATTTACCAATATCCATTAAAAAATGAACTAAGGTAGATTTTTCTCCTTGAACCTGTATTTTCTTTTTTTTTTTTATTTACTTTTTAAATACATTTGTCTCTGCCTCCCCCTCACCTCTTTCCCTTGCCCCCTCCCACCTTCCCTCCCTCAGCTCTTCCCCTTTGGTTTTGTCCATGAGTCCTTGCTATATGTTCCTTGACTTTCCCCTTCCCTTCCCTTTCCCTGCCCCCCTCCTTCTCTCTTGTCTCTGGTGATTTCTTTTCCTTTCAGTGGTGCTGGTCATATTTTCCTTGCATCTTTGCATTGTTGGTTAGGTTCCGCTTATCGGTGAGATCATATGGTATTTGTCTTTCGCCCCCTGGCTTATTTCGCTTAGCATGATGCTCTCCAGTTCCATCCATGCTGTCGCAGACTTTAGTACTTCCTTTTTTCTTTCTGCTGCGTAGTACTCCATTGTGTATATGTACCATAATTTTTTGATCCAATCATCTACTAATGGGCATTTAGGTTGCTTCCAACACTTGGCTATTGTAAATTGTGCTGCTATGAACATTGGGGTGCATAGGTTCTTTTGTATTGGCGTTTTGGTGTTCTCAGGGTATAGTCCCAGCAGGGGAATCGCTGGATCAAAAGGCAGTTCCATTTTCAGCTTTCTGAAGAAATTCCACACTGCTTTCCATAGTGGCTGCACCAGCCTGCATTCCCACCAACAGTGGACTAGGGTTCCCTTTTCTCCACAGCCTCGCCAGCACCTGTTGTTTGTGGGTCTGTTTATGATGGCCATTCTGACCGGTGTGAGGTGGTACCTCATGGTGGTTTTGATCTGCATTTCTCTGATGGCTAGTGATGCAGAGCATCCTTTCAAATGCCTCTGGGCCCTCTGTATCTCCTCCTTAGAAAAGCATCTGCCCAGGTCCTTTGCCCATTTTTTGATTGGATCGTTTGTCTTCTTGGAGTAGAGTCGAGTGAGTTCTTTATATATCTTGGAGATCAAACCTCTATCTGATGTATCATTAGCAAATATATTTTCCCATACGGTTGGATCGCTTTTCATTTTGCTGATGTTTTCTTTTGCCGTGCAGAAGCTTCTTATTTTGATGAGGTCCCACTTGTTTATTCTTTCCTTTATGTCCCTTGCTTTAGGAGACATATCAGTGAAAAAATTGCTGCGTGGGATATCTGAGAGTTTCCTGCCAATGTTCTCCTCGAGGACTTTGATGGTGTTGCGACTTATATTTAAGTCTTTGATCCATCTTGAGTTTATTTTTGTGTATGGTGTCAGCTGATGATCCAATTTCAATTTTTTGCATGTAGCCATCCAGCTCTCCCAACACCATTTGTTGAAGAGGCTGTTATTGCTCCATTTTATGCTTCTGCCCCCTTTGTCAAATATTAGATGTCCATAGAGACCTGGGCTTATTTCTGGGCTTTCTATTCTGTTCCATTGGTCTATGGGTCTGTGCTTGTGCCAGTACCAGATTGTTTTGAGTATGGTGGCTTTGTAGTAGAGTTTGACGTCCGGTATTGTGATATCTCCTACTTTGTGTTTCTTTCTCAAAATTGCTGCGGCTATTCGGGGTCGTTTATGGTTCCATATAAATTTTTGAAATGTCTGTTCTATTTCTGGGAAATACGTCATTGGTATCTTAATAGGGATTGCGTTGAATCTATAAATTGCTTTGGGTAGTATGGACATTTTGAGGATATTAATTCTTCCAATCCATGAGCACGGTATATGCTTCCACTTATTTGTGTCTTCCTTAATTTCTTTTTTCAATGCTGTATAGTTTTCTGCATACAGATCTTTTGTGTCTTTGGTTAAATTTATCCCTAGGTACTTTATCTTTTTTCGTGCTATATCGAATGGAATATTTTTTCTGATTTCTTCTTCTTCTATTGCATTGCTGGTGTACAAAAACGCCTTTGATTTCTGAATGTTGACTTTGTATCCTGCTGTTTTGCCAAATTCATTTATTAGGTTGAGTAGTTTTTTGGTAGAGTCTACAGGGTTCTCTATGTACACTATCATGTCATCTGCAAACAATGATAGCTTTACTTCCTCCTTTCCTATTTGGATGCCTTTTATCTCTTTCTCTTGTCTGACCGCTGTGGCTAGGACTTCCAATACGATGTTGAAAAGAAGCGGTGAGAGCGGACATCCTTGTCGTGTTCCCGATCTTAGTGGGAAAGCTTTCAGTTTTTGCCCGTTGAGTATGATATTAGCTGTAGGTTTCTCATATCTGGCCTTTATTACGTTGAGGAATGCCCCATTTATTCCCATTTTGCTGAGTGTTTTGATCATAAATGGGTGCTGTACCTTGTCAAATGCTTTTTCTGCATCTATCGGGATGATCATGTGGTTTTTGTCTTTTCTTTGATTGATGTGGTGTATCACGTTTACTGATTTGCGTATATTGAACCATCCCTGCATGCCTGGGATGAATCCCACTTGATCGTGGTGGATAATCTTTTGAATGTATTGCTGGATGCGGTTTGCCAATATTTTGTTGAGGATTTTAGCATCTATGTTCATCAGCGAAATTGGCCTGTAGTTTTCTTTCTTTGTAGGGTCTTTATCTGGTTTTGGGATCAGGGTGATGCTGGCCTCATAGAAGGAGTCTGGGAGTCTTCCCTCCTCTTGGATTTTTTGAATAGTCTGAGAAGGACAGGGGTTAGCTCTTCCTTAAATGTTTTGTAAAATTCTCCTTGGAAACCGTCTGGCCCTGGGCTTTTGTGTGCTGGGAGTTTCTTGATTACTGCTTCAATTTCCCCAACTGTTATCGGTCTGTTCAAGCTTTCTGTTTCTTCCTCCTTCAGTGTTGGAAGATTATACTTTTCTAAAAATTTGTCCATTTCATCAAGATTTTCAAATTTCTTGGCATATAATTGTTCATAATAGTTTCTGATGATCCTTTGTATTTCTGTGGTATCAGTTGTTATTTCTCCTCTTTCATTTCTGATATTATTAATTTGGGTCCTCTCCCTTTTTGTCTTGATGAGTCTGCTTAAAGGCTTGTCAACTTTATGAATCTTTTCAAAGAACCAGCTTCTGGATTGGTCGATCCTCTGAATTGTTCTTTTTGTCTCTATGTCATTCAGTTCTGCTCTAATCTTGACTATTTCCTTCCTTCTACTTGCTCTGGGATTTATTTGTTGTTGTTTCTCCAGTTCTTCAAGTTGTAGTGTTAGGTCTTTTATTTGAAATGTTTCTATCTTTTTAAGGTAAGCCTGTATTGCTATGAACTTCCCTCTCAGGACCGCCTTTGCTGTGTCCCATAGGTTTTGGACTGTTGTCTGTTCATTTTCATTTGTTTCCAGAAACTTTTTGATTTCTTCTCTTATCTCATTATTGACCCATTCATTGTTCAATAGTCTCCTCTTCAGTCTCCATGAGTTTGCAAGTTTTTGAAGTTTCTCTTTGAGGTTGATTTCGAGTTTCAAGGCCTTGTGGTCTGAGAAAAAGTTTGGTATTATTTCAATTTTCCTGAATTTGCTGAGGCTTGCTTTGTGTCCTATCATGTGGTCTATCTTTGAAAAACTGCCATGAGCATTTGAAAAGAATGTGTATTTTTCTTCTTTGGGATGTAAGGTTCTATATATGTCAGTTAAGTCTCTTTGATTCAGTGTGTCATTCAGCGCCACGATATGTTTATTAATGTTTTGTTTGGAAGATCTGTCCATTTTTGACAGTGGGGTGTTGAAATCCCCTACTATCAGTGTGTTGCTGTCTATATCTTTTTTGAAGTCATCCAACAATTTCCATATAAACTTGGGGGCTCCTATATTGGGAGCATATAAGTTTACAATGTTGATGTCTTCTTGATAGATTCTTCCTTTAAGTATGATAAAGTGCCCCTCTGGGTCTCTCTTTATGGCCTTTGTTTTGAAATCTACTTTGTCTGATACAAGTATGGCAACGCCAGCCTTTTTCTCATGTCCATTTGCTTTGAATATTATTTTCCATCCCTTTACTTTCAATCTGTGTAGGTCTTTTGCTCTGAGGTGGGTCTGTTGCAGGCAGCATATGTGTGGGTCATGTTTTCTTATCCATTCAGCTACCCTGTGTCTTTTGATTGGGGCATTTAGTCCATTCACATTGAGAGATATTACTGATAGAAACTTACTCATCTTTCTCTCTTTGTACTTGTGTTCCTCTCTGTCTCATTCTTTTCCTTCATCTGCTTAAACCTGTCCCCTTAGCATATCTTGGAGTGCTGGTTTGGTAGAGATGTATTCTTTTAGCTTTCTTTTGTCTGGGAAACTCCGCATTTCTCCTTCTATTTTAATGGAGAGCCTAGCTGGGTAGAGCAGCCTTGGCTGTAGGCCCTTGCTTCATGGCTTGGAATATTTGTTGCCATTCCCTTCTGGCTTGTAGTGTTTCTGTTGAGAAGTCAGCTCCTAGGTGTATCAGGCCCCCTTGTATGTTACTTTCTCCTTCTCCCTTGCTGCCTTGAGGATTCTCTCTTTGTCTTTGACATTTGCCATTTTAATGATGATGTGTCTTGGAGTGGACCTCCTTGGGTCTTCTTGAGTGGGGTCCTCTGTGCCTCCTGGATCCATGGGAGCCTTTCTCTCCTCAAATTAGGGAAATTTTCCATCATTACTTTTTCGAGGAGGTTCTCTATTCCTTGCTCCTCTTCTTCTCCTTCTGGTATCCCTTTTATACGGATATTATTGCGTTTCAGGTTGTCCTGCATTTCCCTAAATGCTTCTTCATTGTTTTTGAGTCGTTTTTCCACTTCTTGTTTTTTCTGGGAGCTTTTTTCTACCTTGTCCTCCATCTCACTGATTCGATCCTCAGCTTCATCCAGCCTGCTTTGGATTCCTGCTACTGTGTTCTTCAATTCAGAAATGGTATTCTTCATATCCTCTTGTGTCTTCTTGATAGTTTCTATGTCCTTTTCCAGGCTGATATAGTTTGCTGTAAGATCCTGATAGTTTCTCTGCAGTTTCTCATAGTTATCTTTGAGCTGGCTGAGCTCATTGAGCTTCCTTAGAACCATTGTTTTAAATTCCATATCTGATAGTTCCCTTGCCTCTATTTCATTGAGCTCTCTCTGTGGGGAGTCCCCTTCTCCACTCATTTGGGGGGAACTTCTTTTTCTTCCCATTTTTGTGAGAGTCTGTTAATTATTTTTGTCCTTTACTTTTCTTTCTGAGCTTGCCTCTGATGATGTCAGTTGTTGACCCTATAGGGCCTTGGGTTGTTTGTTTGAGCCTTTCAGGAGTCTAATGCCTGTGTCTGACTCCTGCTTGGAGCAGCTCTGTGACCCCTTCGGTCAGGGCTGGGCTATTTTTTGGGATCTCTCTGTGCTCTCACGAGAGCTCCTTGAGCGCGTTCCCAGCGCGGCAGTGTTCCCCACCTGCCTGGGCTCGCATGTGTTTGCCCCAGACCAGGGGGTTTATTCGCGACCTCGCGTACTCATCTGGCCTTCCTGGCACACGAGCTTCGCGGCACTGGTCAGTTTAGGGTCTTCTATTGTGTGTTTTCCCTGCTTTTGGCTCTTTGGGTGCGTTGCTTGCCCTCGCCAAATGGGGACTACGGAAATGGGAGGAAATCAGCTCTAGGACTCTCTGGTTAATCCTGTTTCTGGTCTCTCCTCCAGGGACTCTGGGCAGCTCTACTTATTTTGTGGGCCGCTCCGCAATCACGGCGGGTAGGTCAATTTACGCCTGCCCTTGCCCCTCTGTGCAATCCCTCGCAGGCCGTATGGGTGCCAGTCTGTGTGAGGCCTTGCTGGCAGGTGCAAGCGTTCGCCAGCCCACGTGGGTCACACACACGCTCGCCAACCCTCGCCAGTCACTCGGCGCAAGTGTGCGCGCCTGCTCTGGGTGTTTTGGAGGTGTCTATGTTTGCTTTTCAGCTTTTGGCTCTTGGGGGGTGTGGCCTCTTCCCGCGCAATGGAGACTTCGGCAAGGAGAAGGAGTCGGGACTCCCCGGTTCCTATTCCCGTTCTTTCCCCAATGCCTCCGTTTCTAGTCTCCCCTCAGGGGCCTCTGGGCAGTTCTGTGACCCCTTCGGCCAGGGATCCAACCCCTGTGCGGACTGCGATTCAATCGCAGGCAGTCTGGTTCATGCGCGCCCCGCTTCTGCCTCTTTGGGGTCGTGCCTTTCCAGCCCACAATGGAGACTACTGAACGTGGAGGGAGTCGGGACTCCCCGGTTCCTCCTCCCGTTCTTTCCCCAATGCCTCTGTCTCCAGTCTCTCCTCAAGGCTCTCCCAGCCAGTCTGCACTCAGCCCCGTAGCTCACAGGCGTACAAGCTGTGTGCGGAGCGCACAAAAGGCAGGTTAATTGATTCCCTTATGCCTGAGCAAGATGGTAGCTGCAGACTGGGAAGTGCGTTATCACCCGGGCTCCACCGGCCGCCGCAGTGTCAGTTCTCTTCACAAAGTTTTCCTCTCCAGTCCTTTCCCAGGCACCAGCCCACCCTGCTGCCACCTGTACCCAGCGATCAAGGAGGGTGGCTGCTGCTGCAACTTTTGCGTTTGCCCTTTAAATGTCTTTTTGCATCCCGAGCCACCTGTCTCTGGCAGAGAGCGCCCCTAAGCTTTTTGCGGTTGCGTTTTGTCTGTATTTTCTCGGCTTTAGCTGCTGTAGCTTAGGGGTTTCTGTTTATGATTCAGACCCCGTTCTTCTCGGGGGGACACTAACTGGCCGTTTCAATGTCCCTCTGGTGCCAGTGCCCGTGCGCACCCAGCCCACCCTCTCGAGCCTCCACCGCAATTCTCACCCGTTGGGATGTGTGAGAGTCAAATCCACTGTTCGCGGCACCAAGGCTCCTCTCCCACTATCGCTCCACTGCTTTCCAGGTGATTACTCCTTTATTTAGTTGCAATTTCAGTTTGGTTTTGGGAGGAGGTCAGCGTGACTCCCTTTCACTCCTCCGCCATCTTTTTCCCCTTTAATCTGCTTTCCTCGTGGCACACTCCCTACTCCAGGTTATAGCTCAAATGTGGAAATCCATTCACGTGGAGCATAATGAACCAAGGAGCATCCAAGCTCAATCTCCTTTCAGAGCATTTCAGTTGATTGCAAACTAGTTTGATCCATGGAAGAAAGCCAAGTGTTAATGACCAGTTTAAAAAAAGTTGAAGGGGAAAAGATATTTGCCTATCTCAAAATAGAGATGTTATGGCAAAGGGAGGGGAAGGAAATTACACAAAATTCTCTTAATCAGTCCAAATTAAGATGTTGCAAATAATGTAAGTTGGTTCATGTTTGATTTGGTCTCTGATAAATATGGTGATATAATTCTTTGCTTCAGGTTTAGAGGAATTTTCCCTCTCTTCTTTCTTTCCTTTTTTCATTCCTTTCCTTCCTTCCTTTCTTCCTTCCTTCCCTCCTTTCTGTTTACAGGTATTTGTATGAAAATTGAAAAAGAAAATAAATCAAGACATTTTTTAATATTCAGGCTGTGTTTTGCAGTGGCCATTAAAAGGCATTTCAAGCCCCAATTCTACCATAAGGTCCTTCCTGCTTTCCCCAGAAATTCAAATTTTTTTTTTGCATTAGGTGAGATCACTCTGTACTGAGGTGCTGTGGAAATAGCTATGGAGAGGGTCCACAAAGATGACCATCCTCAGAACAATGAGGGCACTGGTCCTTAACAAGACATTTGGAATATAGTTCCTATTGAAAGGAACTGTCAGCCCCATTTCACAAAGAGACTCCCTGTGGCCCCCAACAGCCTCCTCTAGGGATGGAGGTAGAGGTGACACCCAACAGATGACTGTCAGCCAAGGTTGGGTTGAGGGTTCTAGTCTTCAGAACTCTGAAGATTAAGAAAAGGGAAGAGTCTTCAGACTTGGATATCAAGTCCTTGGCTTTCCTTCTTTAGTCTCACTTATTGCTATATTAGTCAGAGTTCTCCAGAGAGGCAGAACCAGTAGGGTGTGTTTACATAGCTATCTATATCTATATATCTATATCTATCTATATCATCTATATCTGTATATCTCTATATCATCATCTATCTATAATCATCTATATCTAATCTATATCTATTTATATCTATATATTTATATCTATATATCTATATCATCTATATATATGTCATCTGTATCTATATATCTATATCTATCATCTCTACCTATATCATCTAATCTATATCCATAGCTATCTATCTATACCTATAATCTCTATATATCTATACTTATAATCTATATCATCTATCTATATCTGCCTATCTATATTTATATCAAGACAGACAGGCAGACAGAGATACAGAGGGAAGGGCAGGGACTTATCATAATGAATCAGCTCACCCAACCATGGAGCCTGGCAAGTTCCCAGATCTGCAGAGTGACTAAACAATAAGGAGAACCAGGAAAATCATGGTGTTGTTCTAGTCTGAGTCCTAAGATCTGTGAACTCAGGGAGTCAGTGGTGTGAGTTCCATTCCAAAGGCTGACAGGCTAAAGACCCAGGAAGAGCCAACATTTCAGTTCAAGCCTGAAGGCATGAAAAAGCCTATGTCTCAGTTTAAGGGAAGTCAAATATGAGAAGTATCCCTTATTTGTTCTATTCAGGTCCTTGTCTGATTGAATGAGGCCCATATACATTTTGGAAGGCAATTTGCTTTATATACTCAGTCCATTTGTTTAAATGTGAATCTGATCCATAAATACCCTCACAGACACAGGCAGAATAACACCTGGGTGTCCTGTGGCCCAGTAAAGTTGATGCATAAAATTAACCATCACAATAGCAGTGTAGAGATCACAACACTGGCTCAGAGGTGTGGGAGGTGGGCAACAAAGTCATTTCACACTGCTGCATGATGGAAGATACACCCATTTCTCTACAACCAATAGTGTGATTTAGGGAAAATGCAAATGTGGTTATGACATCCCTTCCCTAGGTGACAAAGGAGATTTGATGAGAAGGCAAAAGAGATACTGAATCTCTGACACCTTGAGGGCCCCTTCCACAGTGGGCTGTGTGGTGATGTGCTCAATAGCTTCCCCTGATGCTTAAGCTGCTCTCCCCACTGCAAGGCCTTGCTGAATCAAGAATGACAAAGAGGCAGTTGTAGGTTCCTATCTTAGAATCACTGAAAGAAGAGGACCAGAGTTCCTCTCAAACAAAGCAAATATTTTGTCTATTGCCAGAAAGCTTGTGAATCTTGCCTTGCATTGCATTATTTTAGTAATCATACCAAAAACTTGACTTGTAGCTGCATGGCAGCAATGTGAGAGGAAGATACAGACTCCCCATGGCCCTCAACAGCCTCCTCTAGGGATGGAGGTGGAGGTGAGACTCAATAGGTGACTGTCAGCCAAGATACCTTTGCTGGTGGGAGTGGTCTTGCAATTGAGAACAAGGACACTCAGTTCTCACTTTCCAGATTCTCTTGTGAAATGGATGAAGAGGTGATGTTTCATTACAAAACACAAGGATATTAAAAGCATACCTTTATTTTTAGTGTTTAACTGAAAATACTAAAATGAAAAAAGAAATTTTCATCCTCATGGACTATTTTACAAAAGGGAGAGTTGTTTTGTTAAAAAAAAGAAGTCATCATTGTTGTTTAAGAGTTTAAAAGATCAATAAAGATGGCTCTTTTTTTCTGTCCACCCCCCCGCCATATTTTAGCATCTTTTTGTTAAATCATTTATTTTTCTTGTTTTTCCAGACCTTTCTCACAAAAGTCAAGCCCCAGGCCCATTTCCTAGTTGTGTGGCAAGAAGGTAAGTGGAAATAATTTATCCAAGTATAAGACACATGCTGTTAGGCACAAAGTGATTGAAGGAGATTGTCTTACAAAGACGTAGTGGTTTGTGATAAAGGAGATGCTAATAACATGACTAGGAAATGCCAGGGTTTTATGTAAATAGAGGAATGAATTTTACCTACCCTTCCAAAGAAGAAATTACCCTTCCTGCCAAAAGAAATTCTAGCATCCCTTCCTAGAACAGCTTTTCAGGGAAAAATGTAGGCACAGACATTCAAGAGACAGAGTTCTAGCCATCCACTGCCACAGCCAGGAGTTGGCAGAGGACTTTGAAGGGCAGCAAAATTTTGTAGACATAAACTGGTAAGTATTCACTTTTTATATGTGATGCTGGTTGTGCATAAGAAGGAGCCAAGGATTCAAATAGTCCAGGGACCACCAGACAGTAGAAGATAAGAGTAAAGGACAGAGCAGGAGCAGAGGCCAAAGAAGGTCCCAGCTGGACCAGAACTAGTCCCTCAGTCATTGGAGGACTCAAGGTTGAAAGCCAAGTGGCTGAGAGGCCTATACAGTCTGTTTTGGATAATTATGATTTACATCAGAAAGTCAGTTTTATTATACAGTAAGGGTCATTCTCCACCTTCTTAAAGTATCATGTTAAAGAACCTCTTAGATATTATTAAGTACTAGGCTGAGATACTTGGGTTAGGTGGACAGTTAGCCCAAGTATCTCAGTCTCCAGAGTCTATTGTATAAAGACAACATTACTTTAATGAACCCTGGCTTGTTAAGGCTTACTTCTGTCTAGAATGCAATGATGTTCCAAGGCCCCAGGATAAATTAATGGTTGTTGCAGAAGTCAGAGTCTTTCACTTTGTATCTTGCTTCACCCACTTTCCTGGTAGCCCTGGGCCTCAAATGGGGACAAGTTTAATATTAGAGGCAAAGGTCATTTTCAACTAAGACACTCTCATGGTTTGGTTCCTGGGCAACACCAGAGACCCCCGACCCATTATTGGCCACAAAATCTCCCTTTCCTAAAGGATGTTCATGGAGGGAGATGGAGCTAAGGAATCAGTGAATAGGTGGCCTAGGTATGTCACTGGTTGATTGCAACCTGAGCCTAAATATGAACCTAAATTTCTCAAGTCCCAGAACTCCAACAGACACACTGACCCCTGAGGTTAGTGCTCAGGTTGAAATTTCTCAGTCATTCCAGAGGTAGACCAGATCCTGGTACATTGATCAATTTAGATTCTTCTCTACTATGCACAAAGAACATGGAATTATCTAAAACAGAGTAAAAATGTCTGTTCTTTCGAAGATGATGATTAATTCAGATGGAAAAATAATGAGTTAGTGCATTGCAAGCTGAGTATGTACAAGGGGAGGATGGAGCTGTGAATTTCTCAGGTGTATGTGAGAAGTAAAGAGTAGTACTGGGGGAAAATAAGGACTGTGTTAAGTAGACAGAATGTCCAGAGTCCCCAGGGAGAATGAGTTCCCATGGAATCATGGCAGCAAATTAAGGATAGCCCAACTGTAAGAGAACAAAACATTGCTCTGGAACGCTGGGGTCAGGATAGTGGCAGGCAACCTGCAAGTCTCCTGGCCATGGGTGAGCTACAGGTTGAGTCAGGATGAAGCAAACAGGCAGTTTCAACATCAAGGGTATGAATTAGGAAGGTTTAAGTTAGTTATGACATCGTGGTAGGAAAAAATACTGACCAGAGAGAAGGATTATCTTCTGTTATTTTTATGCTTCCACCTTGTGTGACAGCCAACCTTACAGAGATGTAGAGAGGAACAGAGGCCGAAGATTTATGTTGATAGGGATCATCTTAGAGCAAATGTGTGTATGTAGGTTTTTTTATTTTTATTTTTTGAGGATCTAGAGGGTGTATAAGCAATGAAGTTAGTCACCAGGTGAGCTGGGCTTGGGCTGGGTGGGAAGCAATGGGATGAGTAAGGAAGGCTAGTGTAGAAGGTCCTGCAAAGCCAGGTTAGGAAGTTATGTTTAGCTATTGAAGTAGGAAGTGTAGGAAAGTGTAAAAGTTCATTGTCATTCTTCTCATGTTTACACATAATTTCTTCTTATGCAACTGCTAAACCTTGGAAAGTCAAGTTGCTACCATTTGAATGATGACAGAGGGACCAAACCAAACTACTTTTCAGCGGGGTTCCTGGGAATAAATATTTAGAGCCTGTGGAACCAAGAGATTCATTCATTCATTCAAATACTCATCCATTTATATATTTACTTATTTCACAAATATTATTATAAGCTAGTTTCCACCAATTAGGTGGATTAATAGAGCCCATTTTTCTAAATGATGGAATTGCCATGAACCACAAACTTAGATACATTTTCTTTACTTTTAAGTATAACAACAAGAAGAAAGAAGGGGATGAAAATGGGGTGGAGACAGGTGAGGAAATAGATTGGCTGGCTGAAACTAAGAGGTACCAGGCTATGAGGTTTCACTGACATCCTTCTCAGTTTTATAATCTCATTCCACCTACTTTTCCAGCCCCACATCCAGACACCTCCCTGGTGTCACTGCTCTAGTGAGCCTTGACTGCTGGGGATAATATCACCACCATCAGTTATTGAGAACTTTCAATGTGCTGAGAGCTAAGCTAACTGCTTTAAGTTCAAGGTCACATTTATCCTCACACTCATCTTTATCTCTTTTAGACAGATAAGAAAGTTGGGGTTTAGAGAATTTAAGTAAAAAGCCCAAAGTTAGTCAGTTATGATGTTTCTTACAGTATTTGAAGTTTCTTCTATCCACAGAACATTTGCATTCACAGGGAGTCAATCCAAAAGGCTATGAGTGTGTATTATTCTCCTAGGGCTACTATAACAAAGTAACACAAACTAGTAGCTTTGAACAGCAGAAATGTATTGTCTCACAACGAACTTCTCTGAAGATCAGAAATCTGCAGTGAAAGTGTTGGGAGGGCCACAGTCCCTTGGAAGAAGTTAGGGAAGGATCTGTTCAGGACTCTCTCTTAGCTTCTGGTAGTTCCTTGGCTTGGAGCAACAAAACTCCAAAGCTGTCTTTCCAAAATAAATAAATTGGAAACCAATCAAGCCTGTAGAGTCAATTACCATTGACTGGAAACACAGCAGCCAGATGAACACGTTATATGGCAGCATGAAGCTGCCACTCTCAAAATCCGACCAGGGGAAACTTGGTAGCACAAATGACCTGGTATGTTGAATAAATATGTTAAAGAGAGGATATCCAAAATGCCTAAGCAATAGATTTTCAAATCAGTTTACTTAGGGCATTTTGTAGGTTAACAGACTTAATCATTGCAATGTGTAAACCTTAGTATGAATCGGAAGTTTGAATATTGACAGGATATTTGATAATTTTAAGGAATTGTTAATTTTTAAAGTAGTAATATCAGTATATGGTTATGCACTTTTAAAACAATTTCCTACCTTTTAGAAATACATTATTAAACCACTTACAGAGGAGGGACCCTGGATTTGCTTCAAGCAATATGGTAGGCAAAAGATGAGTAGACATAAATGAAGGAAGATAGTCACGAATTGATCATGGTGGGAGCAGGAATCTGGGTACAAGGGGGTTTCCTAGATTGTTCTGTTTGTTTTATGTATATGTTTGGAATATACCATGATAAAATGTAAAAAAAAATAAAAGGTGTCATTGCTTACAGCACATACAAAATAAAATGATGTCCTAAAACTTGCCCATATTAAAGGAAAAATCAGAGGTTACACAGGTATAAGTTTTTTCAGTTCCTCTTTGTCAGTCCATGTCACCTTGCTGGACACCTGTCATTTCACCTTATTCTCAGAAGTGTCAATGGCCTGGCTGTTAATGGAAAACCTTAATAAAATGTGGAATAATGTGTGTGAGTGTATGAGGCCCTGCATTAGTCCTCACAGAAAAGTAGCTATTATTGCCATAGACCTCACCTCCCTTCTTGCTCCCCACAGACATCTCACTTACTGGGCACAAATGGAAATGTAAAATAGAAATTTTTTTTCTTTTGCATTCAGAAAAGTCTCTTTTTTTTTTTCCCCAAGTCTATCTTGACAATTCTCTGAGGACTCCTTTCCTTGTTTTAGACAAGCACACTCCTTGAGGAAAACACTGTCTGTTTTAAAATCAAGACAGTGGGTTGCAAGTGGCCACAGTATTTTGCAACACCTTCCATCAAAAGGTGAAGTTTATTTCTTGACCCTCTGATTCTGAGCTTGTGACTTTTAACCAACAGACTGGCTGAAAGGACCTCTGAAGAGCTTCTGAGCTAGACTGAATGGGCAGAGGTGAGTGGCCCAGAGGAGGCCCCAGGTCGTTCAGTTCCCAGATGACCACAGGTATCTGAGGATACTAGGCAAGGCCAGCCAAGCCAGTGATTTTAAGGCATTCACCTTGGAGACTAAAAAAAAAAAAAGGAGTAGCTAACTAATCTAGCCAATTACTCTTTTTTACTACACAATGCAAGTGGATGGTTCCAAGGAGTAACAAGCACTTGATAAGTAGCATGATGGGGGACAAAGAAGTGTACTAACTAAAACTTAAAAGTCAGACAGGATTTCCCTAAATTGAGACATGAAAGTGAATAAGAATTAGCCAGGGAAAAGGATGGGAAAGGTTTCTAGAGAGAAGAAACTGTGCCCAGAATGTTAGAGACATTATGGATGAATGAATAAATGCTGAATTATTACATCACATTTTTATGTATTTTTTAAAAAAATTATTTATTTTTATCTTTTTTAATTTTTCAAATACATTTGTCTCCATTTACCTGCACCCATATTCCTCTGCAACAACCCACCCCCAACTACCTCCCTCAATCCTTCCCTACCTTTGCTTCATCCATGTGTCCTTCATACCTGTTCCTTTATCTGACCTTCCCCTTCCCCCCACCTCAGTACCTCCCTTCCTTTCTCCCTCCCATCCTCATCAGATTCCTCTTTCTTTCAGTGTTGCTGGTTATATTTTCCTTGTCTGCTTGCTTTGCTGATTAGGTTACACTTACAGGTGAGACCATATGGTATTTGTCTTTCACTGTCTGGCTTAGTTCCCTTAGCATAATGCTCTCCAGTTACATCCATGCTGTCATGAAGAGTAGGAGCTCTTTCTTTCTTTTTTCTTTTTTTCTGTTTAAAAATTTTTTTTTTATTGTTCAAATACATTTGTCTTCACCTTCTTGCCACCACTTAACTCTGCCCCCCTCCACCATCTCCCTCCCTCAATCCTTTCTGACTTTGGCTTTGTCCATGGGTCCTCCACACATGTTCCTTAACTTGACCCTTCCCTTCCCTTTCCCCACTCACCCCTCCTTCCTTCCCTCTTGACTCTGTTGGTTTCTTTTTTCTTTCAATGTTACTGGTTATATTTTCCTTGCTTGTTTATTTTGCTGGTTAATAGGTGAGATCATATGGTATTTTTCTTTCATCCCCTGGATTATTTCATGTAGCATAATACCCTCCAGTTCCATCCATGCTGTTGCAAAGGGTAGGAACTCTATCTTTCTGCTGTGTAGTATTTCACTGTGTAAATGTACCATAGTTTTTTGATCCATTCATTTACTGATGGGCACTTAGGTTGTTTTCAGCACTTGGCTATTGTGAATTGTGCTGCTATGAACATTGCGGTGCATAGGTTCTTTTGAATTGGAGTTTTGAGATTCTTAGGGTATAAACCCAGCAGTGGAATCGCTGGGTCAAAAGGCAGTTCCACTTTAGCCTGGTGAGGAAATTCCAAACTGTTCTTCACAGTGGCTGCCCAAGTCTGCATTGCCACCAACATTATACTAGGGTTCCCTGTTCTCACAACCTCAACAGCACCTGTTGTTTGTTGATTTACTTATGATGGCCATTCTGACTGGTGTGAAGTGGTATCTCATTGTGGTTTTAATTTGCATTTCTCTGATGGCTAGTGATGCTGAGCATCCATTCATATGTCTCTGGTCCCTGTGTATGTCTTCCTCACAGAAGTGTGTCTTCAGGTCCTTTGCCCATTTTTTAATTGGACTGTTTGTCTTCTTGGAGTGGAGCTGTGTAAGTTCTTTATATATTTTGGAGATCAAACCCTTGTCTGAGGTATCTCTGGCAAATATATTTTCCCACACAGTGTTTTCCTTTTTCTTTTACTGATGTTTTCTTTAGCCATGCAGAAGCTTCTTATTTTGATGAAGCCCCATTTGTTTATTCTTGTATATATTGGTGAAAATATTGCTGTGTGGGAGATCCAAGTTTCCTGCCTATGTTTTCCACTAGGACTTTTATGGTGTCATAACTTATATTTAAGTCTTTTAACCACGTTGAGTTTATTTTTGTGTATAGTGTCAGGTGATGGTCAAATTTCAATTTTTTACATGTAGCTGTCCAGCTCTCCAACACCATTTGTTGAAGAGGCTATTTTTACTCAAATTTGTGCTTCTGCTCCCTTTGTCGAATATTAATTGACCATAGAGGCATGGATTTATTTCTGGACACTCTATTCTGTTCTATTGATCTATGCATCTGTTCTTATGCCAGTACCAGACTGTTCTGATTACAGTGACCTTGTAATATAGTTTGAGGTCAGGTATTACAATCCTTCCTACATTGTTTTTCTTTCTCAAAATTGCTGTGGCTATTTGGAGCCATTTATGGTTCCATAAAAATTTTATAAATGTTTGTTCTATGTCTGAAATACATAATTGATTTTTTATAGGGATTCAATGGAATCTATAAATTGTTCTGGGTAGTATGGACATTTTGATGATGTTAATTCATCCAATCCGTGAACACAGTATATGCTTCCATTTATTTGTGTCTTCCATATTTTCTTTCTTGAGTGTTGTACAGTTTTCTGCATACAGATATCTTACCTCTTTGGTTAAATTTACTCCTAAGTACTTTATTTTTCTTGTTGCTAGAGCAAATGGGATTTTTTTCCTGATTTCTGATTATGATATTTCATTGTTGGTGTACAAAAATGCCTTCAGTTTCTGAATATTGACTGTGTATCCTGCTGTTTTGCCTAATTCACTTATTAGGTGGGGTAGTTTTTTGGTTCAGTCTATGGCGTTTTCCATGTGCACTATCATGTCATCTGCAAATAATGATAGTTTTATTCTTCCTTTCGAATTTGGATACTTTTTATTTCTTTTCTTTTCTTTCTTTCTTTCTTTTTTTTTTTTTTTTTGTCTGACTGCAGTGGCTAAGACATCCAATGCTATATTGAATAGAAATGGTGAAAGCAGACATCCTTGTCTTCATCCCGATCTTATTGGGAAAGCTTTTAGTTTTTTTCCATTGAGTATGATGTTGGCTGTAGGTGTTTGATATATGGCCTTTATTATGTTGAGGTATGCCCCCTTTATTCGCATTTTGCTGAGTGTTTTTATCATAAATGGGTGCTGTACCTTATCAAATGCTTTTTCCACATCTGTTGAGATGATTGTGTGGTTTTTGCCTTTCCTTTTGTTTATGTGATGTACTACGTATCTAGATTTGTAAATATTGAACAATCCTTGCATCCCAGGGAAAAATCCCACTTGGTTATGGTAAATGATCCTTTTAATGTATTGCTGGATGCAGTTTGCCAATTTTTTGTTGAGGATTTTAGCGTCTATGTTCATCAGCAATATTAGTCTGTATTTTGCTTTCTTTGTTGTGTCTATCTGGTTTTGGAATTAGGATGATACAGGCCTCATAAAAAGAATTTGGGTATCTCCCTTCTTCTTGGATTATTGGGAATAGTCTGAGAAGAACAGAAGTAATATCTCCCTTAAATGTTTTATAAAATTCTCCTGTGAAACCATCTGGTCCAGAGCTTTGATGTGCTGGGAGTTTTTTGATTACTGCTTCAGTTTTCCTAGCTGTTATTGGTCTGTTCAGGCTTTCTGCTTGTTCTTCATTCAGTGTTGGAAGGTTATATTTTTCTAGAAATTTGTCCACTTCATTGAGGTTTTTTTTTTTATTTTTATTTTTTTTTCATTGAGGTTTTCAAATTTCTTGACATATAATTATTCATAGTAATTTCTCACAATCCTTTATATTTCTGTGGTATCAGTTGTTATTTCTCCTCTTTCACTTCTGATATTCTTTATTTTCATCCTTTCCACTTTTTTCTTGATGAATCTACTTAATGGTTTTTCAATTTTGTTTAACTTTTCAAAGACCCAGCTCCTGGATTAGTTGATCCTTTGAATTGTCCTTTTAGTAGCTGTGTCATTCAATCATGCTCTGATTTTGATTGTTTCTTTTCTTCTACTTGCTCTGGTATTTGTTTGTTATTATTTCTCCAGTTTTTGAATCTGGAGGGTTAGGTTGTTTATTTGAAATGTTTTTATCTTTTTTAGGTAAGTCTGTATTGCTATGAACTTCCCTCTCTAGACTGCCTTCACTGTGTCCCATAGGTTTTGGACTGTTGTGTGTTCATTTGCATTTGTTTCCAGAAACTTTATGATTTCTTCTATGATCTCATTATTTACCCACTCATTGTTTAATAGTGTGCTCTTCAGTCTCCATGAGTTTGAATGTTTTTGAGTTTTTTCCTTGAGGTTAGTTTCTAGTTTCAAGCCCTTGTGGTCCAAGAAAATGTTTGTTATGATTTCAATTTTCCTGAATTTGTTGAGGCTTGTTTTGTGTCCTATTATGTGGTCTATCTTTGAAAATGTTCCATGTGCTTTTGAAAAGAATGTGTATTTTGCTTTTTGGGGATGAATGGTTCTATATATGTCAGTTAAGTCAATTTGATCTAATGGGTCCTTCGGTTCCACAATATCCTTGCTGATGTTTTGTTTTGAAGATCTATACATTTTTGACAGTGAGGTGTTATAATCCCCTACTATCAGTATGTTACCGTCTGTGTCTTTCTTGAATTCCTCCAAGATTTTCCTTACATATTTGGGTTCTCCTATGTTGGGTACATATATGTTTACAATGTTTATGTCTTCTTCATGGAGCCTTCCTTTGAGTATTAAAAAGTGTCTTTCAGTGTCTCTTTTATGGCTTTTGTTTTTAAATCTATTTTGTCTCATATAAGTATTGCTACCCCTGCTTTTTTTCTTTGTTCATTTGCTTTAAATATTTTTTTCTATCTCTTTACTTTCAGTCTGCGTAGGTTCTTTGTTCTGAGGTGGGTCTCTTGTAGGCAGCATATGTGTGGCTCATGTTTTCTTATCCATTCAGGTATCCTATGTCTTTTGATTAGGGCATTTAATCCATTTACATTTAAAGTTATTATTGATAGACACTTAGTCATATTTCATTTTCTATCTGTGGTCCTCTCTTTCTCTTTTTCTTCATCTTCTTAAAGCAGTTCTTTTAGCATATCTTGTAGTGCTGATTTGGTGGAGACGTATTCTTTTAGCTTTCTTTTGTCTGGGAAACTCCTTCTTTCACCTTCCATTTTCATTGAGAGCCTTGCTTGGTAGAGCAGTCTTGGTGGCAGGTCCTTACTTTTCATGACTTGGAATGTTTCTTGCCATTTCCTTGTGGCTTGTAGTGTGTCTGTTGAGAAGTCAGCTGCTGGCTGTATTGGGGCTCCCTTATATGTTACTACCTCTTTCTCCCTTGCTTGCTTTAGGATTCTCTGTTTGTCTTTGCTGTTTGCCATTTTAATGATGATGTGTCTTTGAGTGTACTTCATGGGGTTCCTCGTGAATGGGACCCTCTGTGCTTCCTGGACTTGTGTGACTTTTTCTCTCCTCAAATTAGGGAACTTTTCCATCTTAACTTTTCAAACAGGTTTTCTATCCTTTGCTCCTCTTCTCCTTCTGGTATCCCTCTTATAGGTATTTTATTATGTTTCAGGTTGTCCTGCATTTCCCTAAATGCCTCTTCATTCTTTTTGAGATGTTTTCATTTTCTTGCTTTCTCTGGGAGCTTTTTTCTACCTATCCTCTAGCTCACTGATTCGATCCTCTCCTTCATCGAGCCTGCTTTTGATTCCTTCCACTGCATTCTACATTTCTGAACTTGTATTTTTCATTTCTTCTTGCATCTTATTGATAATTTCCATATCTATTTTCATGCTGATATAGTCTGCAATAAGTTCCTCATAGTTTCCCTGTAGTTTTTAGGTAATTGTCATTGACCGCTCTGAGCTCACTGAGCTTCCTTAGGACTGCGTTTTGAATTAAATATCTGAGAGTTTACTTGCCTCTATTTCATTTAGTTCTCTTTGTGGTGACACCTCCTTTGCCTCAATTGAGTGTTTCTTTTTCTTCCCATTATTTGTGAGTCTCTCCTTTTTTCTTTTGTTTCTTAAAGAGATCTCTCTTGACTACCTGACTTTGTGTTGTGAATGTCTATGGTAGGAGACCACTTTTTTTTTTTTCTTTATTTCTGGATCTGCCTCTGATAATGTCAGCTGTTGACCCCATCTGACTTTAGGCAGTCTTTAAGAGACTTCCAGGAATCCATTGTCTGTGTCTGTCTCCTCCAGTTGTTAATCTCATCACTCTGCCCTCAGCAGTCAGGGCTGGTCAATGTCCCTCTGTGGGTGGGGCTATTGTGTTCTTTCATGCTGCTGCACTCAGGGGAGTGGTCTGCCTGAGCAAGACAGCAGCTGTGGAATGCGGAGCGAGTCAGTACTGAGACCCCATCATCAACTACAAATTTTTACATTGGCCCTTTAAATGGCTCTTTTTGTCTCCAGCCACCTGTCTCTACCTGAGAGCACTCTGCCGCATTTCACAGCTGGCTGCTATCTGTGTGCTTTCCAGGCTCTGGTGCTGTAGGCTGGAGATCACTGCTTATGGTTTAGACCTGCTCTTCTCAGGGGGACCCAATTGGTCATTTCAATATCCCTCTGGTGCTGCCCCCCCATGGGCGCCTATTCCACCTTCTCGAGACTCTTCCGCATCCCTTCCCAGTTAGGTTGTGCCAAAGCCAGTTCCACTGTCTGTCTGAGGTTTTAAGGCTCCTCTCTCACTATTGTTCAGTTGTTTTCCAGGTGATTTCTCCACAGTTTAGTTGTAATTTGAGATTGGTTCTGGTAGGAAGTCAATGTGACTTCCACTCATTCCTCTGCCATCTTGAAGTCTATTTATATGACATTTTTAATTGGAGACTCTTACACTAAAGGACAGATATGTTCAAAGATTCAATTGAAATTTTCATTTGAATTGTTTTTTAAATGCTAAAGTCTAACTCTCTTGGGAAGGGAAACTATGGCTCTAATTCTGGGCTGCTTGGTATAGTAGATATTCAAGCATACATCTTTGTTCATTAGGGGACTGTGGACTATATATTTTAGTGTTCCTAGACCCCCCTGCTACCTAGCCCCAAGTGAGCGAATAAATGAATGCACCAAAGTTTTTCTCAGAAGGCTTTGGAGTTCATTGAACTTTTCAAATCTCCCAGACAATATTAGCCATACTTTTTATTAACACCATAGGCCCAAATTTGCTCATGCTCTGCCAGGAGTTTTTGACCAGACTAGAGCATATAGATAACACTTTATTCAAACTGACTTTGGTTCAATTTTGTCAGGTTTAAACGCTTTCCTGCCATAATCATTTTGATCACCCCTTTAACATTTTAAAATAGGCACCTCTCTAAGCCCCTCCCTGGGGGGAGTTTGATACTTTTTTCCCAAATGCTTTCTTCTTTTAGGGACAGACTGAAATTTCATGGCACTAAACCTACACCCTGTTCAGTGTGGCTGGAAGAAGGGCAGTTCTTTGCAAAGGTTCAGAATGGGAGATCTGTGATGCAGAAACTTAAAAAGAAACATGCCAGTATTCAGTAGTGAATGAGCAATGAATTTATAAATCTTTCTTGTATGCAGGAAAGAAAGTAGCCTCTTATTTTATTTCAATGAAAGAAAATAACCCTATGAAATATAAAAGAACTAATTTAACCTAAGCATTCCATCTGTGTATTTTATATCTAACATTTGATAGAGTGACAAGCCTATAGAGAAAGAATAATAAAAATTTTACATATATGGAACATCTAACTCTATACACCTACTGTTTACAACCCTCATTTTTTAGAAAATAAACTAAGACTGGGAGAAATTGTGTGCTCAGACTCAGAAAACAAAATGTACCTGGGAGTGAAAAATGTTATCTTGATTGTGGCACTGTTCAAACTATACACATCCATCAAAACTTATCAAATTATATACTTTATGTGCAGTTTATTGTATGTCAATTATGCCCTAATAAAGCTTTCTTTTTTAAAAAAAAGAATAAAGACAAAACAAAATGTCTTCAGAAGAAAAACACTACCGGACTGTAATTTTGAAAAATCCAGAATGTGAGACAGACACTTTTTTTTTACCAAATTAATTACTAAGAAAAACAAGAGGAAATGAGAACCCATAAATTAAAATAAATGTAAGAGACATATCTATCAAATGCAAGTAGAGATTTGTTTAGACCCATATTCAAACAATCAACTGTAAAATAACATTTATGAAAACACAGGGAAAATTTATACACTGACTGATACCTGATACGTAAGGGATTAGTTGCTGCCTTTTTTTTTTAAGTGTGATAATGGCACTGTGGTTTTGCATACAAAAAAGTAAAAGGTGTTTATTTTTTAAATGTAGAGACCGAAATACTTACCAGTGAAATATCAGGATGTCTGTCACTTGCTTTAAAATAATCTAGTGGAGGTATATTAAATGTTTAAAAAATTGTAAATATTTTTTGTGTGAAAATGGTATTCTCGGTAATTTAAAAAGCCTTTGTATTTTTGAAATGCACAATATTTACAGATGAAATGTTATGATTTGGGGAATTTGTTTCTAAATAAACCTGGCAGCAGGAAGCTAGCAGGGGTATAGACAATGGCTATTACTGAGGTTAGTGATGGACATTTGGAGGTTCGATCAGAAGTCTCTATCTCTTTCGTATACACTTGATATTCTTCAAAGTGTAAAGCTTAAAACAACTTAAAAAAATTATCTATTCAGGTCTAGCTTATGAATCGTTAACCCATCATTTGAATGATTAATGGGGACTTGGGCATGCCCACAGGGCTAGAGAAACAGCACACAGATTGCTAGTGGAAAGGGAAGAACAGCACCTGTTTTTAAACCAGAGTGAAATTCTAGAGAGTGAAATATACAAAGAACAGTCAAAAAGGCTGTGAAAAAAAGAGAGCCAGCGTCTCCAAGGACAGACTAAAGCCGCATAACTTCAATTATTATCAGAAGCCTTCATGTGCTGGTATTTCAAATAAAATAGATATGATGGTATTTAAAAATGAAAAAGACACCAACAAAATATAAAGCAAAGTTATAAGCAACTCTAAAATGCTCTGTTCTGAATGTTCTACCTAAGTTATGGTTGATGGTTTTCTCAAAGAAAACAAGAAGTTTGAATTGTTCTAGTTTTGCATCACATCCTACTTTGGCTTCCCTAAAACAGAAACAGAAACAGAGGACACCTTAAATAGGTTCTTCTGGGTCTGCAAAATGAAGGCCATTATTTTTCTTTTGGCTACATTCTTATGTTTTCGTCACCTTTGTCAGTATGTTTATCACTTTCCTCACTTTCAAACTGCATTTCCTGTCCAGAAATGTTACATTGGGGATTACCATATTTTGCCGTGTATAATGTGCCACCATGGTTTTGGTCCAAACTTTCAGGAAAAAAAATTTCATTTTAATTTTTTAATTCAATTATTTATTTGTTTGTTTGTTTGTTTATATTTAGATACTTGTTTTTTAGTATTATAAAGGAATTTTAGCATTTATTTTTTAATATATTATGGTACAAGAAATTTTATGTTACAAATAAATACAATACACAAGAACAGATACAAAGTACAAAAAATTTTATGTACTGGTAACAAATTTTGCAATATTTACACATCATAGAAAGTCAAGAACTCTTCATCACTGTCAATATCAGAAGTATCATCTTCTTCAATTTCTATATTACTGGTGTTTTATGAAGTCACTTTCCTTATCCTGGTAAATTTTATCATTCTCAGTTCCATCCATAGCACTGCTGATGCCACATTTTTAAAATGATTTTGCAACCACTTCCTTCTTGACACTATTCCACAATCTTAGGATCCAATCATGAATCTGGGTGATAGATGCTTTCTTATCCTGCCTATAGGTGTTAAATCATTACCAGTTTACAGCATCCATGACACCCACTGTTTCTTCATTAGGGCCTTAAAGAGCTTGTTTACTGATTCATCAAGAGGTTGCAGTTGGCTGGTTAGCCCACCAGGTATCACAGCAAGCTGGGTCTTCAGGTCTGTTGCGACTGCTTTTGCACTTTGTGTGACATGGGCATTGCAATAATCAAAAACAAGCAAAGCTGTTTTTTTTTAAGTAATCCTCCAGGACTTCTGACCAGACTTTGTTAAACCAGATTTTCATGTCTTCTTCATTCATCTATCCTTTTTCATGCATGTGGATGATAATTCTACTTGGAATCTATTCTTTCTGAAATGTTTTTCTTTTAAAGATGGTCATAGGGGTAGATTTGTCCCATCTGCTTTCTAGAGTCATACTTTTAATGCATAAGCATAAATAAAATAATTAAAAACATTTATATAGATACAGAATTAATACTACTCATGTATAATGTGCATCCTTATTTTCCCCTCAAAAAAGTGGGCAAAAAAGTGTGCACTATACATGGCAAAATATGACATATTTAGCTTTTCATACAGAATTCCAGGCTGCATTCAGGAAACAGAGTCCTACAGAGTGGAGGCAGGAATCATAGGATCAAAGTGCTTCCTGGACCGTTCACTGCACACTTGTCCATGGCAGAGCACATGCACTGATGAGCAGCCACTGGCAAATGACAGGTTAATTTTCTGGCAGACTTTCTGCCTCCCAGTGTTAGGGGGGCCAGATTTAAAAAAAATTATTGAATCTACTGGGGTGACATTGGTTAATAAAATTATATAGGTTTCAGGTATACAATTCTGTATCATCTGTATATTGTATTGTGTGTTCATCATCCCAAGTCAAATCTCCTTCTATTGCCCTTGGCCTTCTTCTACCTACCTCCAAACCTTTGTCCCTTTGGTAATCACTATACTGTTGTCTGTGTCTATGAGTAGCTTTCCTTTTTGCTTAACCCTTTCACATTTTTCACCCACCTCCCCAAACACCCTTCCCTCTGACGGTTGTCAGTCTGTTTTCTGTATCTATGAATATGTTTCTATTTTGTTTGTTAGTTTATTTTCATATTTTACATATATTTCATTGATTATGCTATTAAAATTGTCCCAATTTTTCCTCTTTGCCTTCCTCCACCAGGTACCCTCTTTCCTCCAGCAATCCCCTCTTTAGTTCATGTCCACTCATCATGCATATAAGTTCTTTGGTTTCTCCATTTCCTATATTACTCTTAAAATGCCCCTGTCTATTCTGTACCTACCAATTATGCTTCTTAATCCCTTTACTTTCCCCCCCATTCTCTCCCTTCCCCCTCTCCATTGATAACCCTCCAAATGATCTCCATATCTATGATTCTCTTCCTGTTATAGTTGTTTGTTTAGTTTGTTTTTGTTTTTTTAGATTTAGTTGTTGATAGTTGAGTTTGTTGTCATTTTAATGTTCATAGTTTTGATCTTATTTTCTTAAAGAAGTCTTTTTAATATTTCATATAATTAGGGCTTGGTGATGATGAACTCCTTTAGCTTTACCTTGTCTGGGAAGTGCTTTATCTGCCCTTCAATTCTAAATGATAGCTTTGCTGGATAGAGTCATCATGGTTGCAGGTCCTTGGTTTACATCACTTTGAATACTTCTTGCCTGCAAAGTTTCTTTTGAGAAATCAGCTGATAGTCTTATGGGAATTCCTTTGTAGGTAACTCTCTTCTTTCTTTTGCTGCTTTTAAGATTCTCTTTTTATCTTTAACCTGTGGCATTTTAATTATGATGTGTCTTGGTGTTGCCCTCTTTGGGTCCAACTTGTTTGGGACTCTCTGTGCTTCCTGGACTTGTGTGTTTATTTCCTTCACCAAATCAGGGAAGTTTTCTTTCATTATTTTTTCAAATAAGTTTTTAATTTCTTGCTCTTCCTCTTCTTTTGGCATCCTTATGATTCAGATGTTGGCACTTTTGGAAATGTTCCAGAGTCTTCTTATTCTTTCCTCATGTTTTTTGAATTCTTGTTTCTTCATTCTGTTCTAGTTGATTGTTTATTTCTTCCTTATGTTCCAAATCGTTGATTTGAATTGTGGCTTCTTTCGCTTCACTGTTGGTTCCCTGTGGATTTCTCTTTATTTCCTTAATGTAACTTTTGTTTCTTTCCTTGTGCTTTTGCCATACTCAATAAGTTCTCTGAGTATCCTTATAACCTGTTTTTTGAACTCTGCATATGATAGGCTGGTTATCTCCATTTCACTTAGTTCTTTTACTGGGGTTTTGTTCTGTTCTTTTATTTGGGCCATATCTTAGTCTGCTCAATTTGGCATCCTCCCTGTGTTTGTTTTTGTGTATTAGGTAGAGCTGCTTTGACTCTGTTCCTTAGCACCCCTGTTAAGTTGTGTGGGGCGGAGCCTTAGGTATTCCCCAGGGCAGCACAATCCACTTCACCACTTTGTGGTTCTATATGCGGGGGAGGGGTCAGAGGGGGAACAATGCCACTATCTGGTTGTTGGAGGCATGCTTGCCACTCACCCAATTTCCAGTCATTTTACCCCCTTCCCGTGCAACTGGTGCCCCTCTAGCTGCTGTCCTAATGGTGGTTCCCTTTCGCACTGCATGGCTGGCTATAGCAGACATGCCGACACGGGGGAGCACCACAGAGAGCCCAGCACTCCCTGAAACCTGAGGGAAACCGTCTGGGGCCAGCTGAGGTGGGATCAGGGCTCTGAAACCCACAGAGCCTGTCCTGGGGTCGTCATGGATGAGGGGGACAAACACAAACATACAAACACTTCTCTGTTTGCTGGGAGAGCAGACGGGGGCACTTCTCTCCTACCAGAGAAGGCTGTGGCACATCCCCCTAACGGGAAAGGTCCTGTTGCTCCTTCTCCCAAGGCTTTTATTGAAAATCTTATCAATGGGGTATAACAGGAAAGCATACATATACTTATTACATTTGCAAGATAAGTTTCACAGAGAATAGATACCTCTAGGAAAACAAGTGACAGAAAATCAGTGATTTACTTGGGTCTGAGAGGGAGCAAGAATCAACAATAGAGACTATCGATAAGGAGGATGTAGACTTAAAGGTGTCTTAAAGATATAAGGTAAAAGTTGTAAATAAAGCAAATGTCTTGACAAGGAAAGGGATGTAAATAATGTGAATGTCCTTCGCAGCATGGGCTGACCAGAGATTTGAGGGAGGAACAGAGCACACTCTATAGAGTTTATTTTCAGGCCTGATTACCTGGGATCCACCAGAACTGATTTAGGGCTGTTTTTTACCCCTGCATTGTTTCAAGCATGAGCCAGACGGGGGAAGGAACCACCAAGAGATAAGGAGACTGCTTCTCAGCAACAATGAGGACTCCGGCCATGTCCAAGCCAAGCCATGGGGTGTGGGGGCCTTTTCTGCCCTTCTCCGTATCTCCCAATTTCTCATCTGCTGCCCAAATCAGGCTAACACCTGTCTTAGGTTGAAAACCTCAGCGTGAAGTCCCTTACCCATCATGGGCTAATTGGCCAACCATGGCAAAGCAGAGAGGCAGGCGCTATGCCCCTGCCGGGGCAGACAGGCCAAGTCTCCCCAGGAGCCTGTTTCTCCAAGGCCTCCTGATTATCTCCAGCCTCGGGGCCCTCCAGCGTGTTGGCAGGGTTACAGCTTCTGAAACGAGGCCGGGCGTTCCCCAAAGGTTCCCAGAGTGGGTAGGTTTGTGTTTGTTCTAGGACCATGTGGGCCCTTTAAACAGACTCCCCCGAGAAACCAGCAGTTTCTTCTGCTGCCCCAATTCCCACTGGTTTTTATAGCCAAAATTATGAGGCTTTATTTTCCTGTCACTGGAACCCGAGACTGCAAATCTGGCCTGGGGCTGGGATCGCTCACTCCCAAGGTATCCCTCCTGATTTTATCCACCATGTAAATCTGTGACTGCTTGTTCCACCAGCTGCCACTGCCTCACTGCTGCCTCACTCCGTTACCGACACACAGTGTCCTCTCCATCCCAGCTCCCTGTCAAGCCCCCTCCTACCAGTTTGGATGAATATGGCTTCTTTGGCTTTTTTATCCACTCACTTATTGGTAAGCAATTATGCTCCTTCTAAATCTTGGCTATTCTAAATGCTGCAGTGAACACAGGAGTGCATATATCCTTTGAATCAGTATTTCAGGTTTCTTCTGATATATTCCCAGAAGTGGGATTGCTGAGTCATAAGGCACATCCATTTTTATTTTTTTGAAAGAACTTGATACTATTTTCCACAGTGGCTGCACGAATACGTATTCCCACCCAGAACATGAGGGTTCCCTTTTCTCTACATTCTCAACAACACTTGTTCATTGATTTACTGATGATATAGCCATTCTGACCAGTGTGAGATGATACATTGTGGTTTAAATTTATATCTCTCTGATAATTAGTGACATTGAGCATCTTTTCATATGTTATTGGTCTTCTATATGTCCTCTTTGGATGACTGTCAATTTAGGACCTTGGCCCATTTCTTCATTGGATTGTTATTTTGGTATTGAGTTGTAGGAGTTTTTTTTTATCATATATAGCATTGATAAGTATGTCCTCTCATTCAGGGAATTGTCCTTTCGTTTTGTTGATAATTTCCTTTGTTGTACAAAAACTTGATAGTTTGATGTAGTCCCATTTGTCTTTTTTTTTTTTTTCTTCTCTTTCCCTTGCCTGAGGAGCTAAATAAGAAAAAAATATTGCTATGAAAAGTGTCTGCGATTTTACTGCCTGTTTTCTTCTAGGAGTTTTATGGTTTTGAGTCTTACATTTAAGTCTTTGATCTATTTTGAATTTATTCTTGTGTATTGTATAATGTGGTCTAACTTCATTTTTTTGTATATATCTATTCGATTTCTCCAACACCAATTATTGACTATACTGTCTTTACCTCATTGTATTTTCTTGTCTTTCTCTCAAATATTAATTAAGCATAAAGGTGTTGATTTATTTGTGGGCTCTTTATTTCTTTTCTTTTTTCTTGGATTCCATAACACAAATGTATTTTCTCACACTTTTATTTCATTTTATTTAAGATTTTATTTATTTATTTATTTAATTTATTTTAAAAATTTATTTATTTATTTTTCCAAATACATTTGTCTCGGCCTTCCCCCCACCACTTTCCCATCTCCCCTCCCCCCTCAATCCTTCCTCACTTTGGCTTTGTCCATGAGAGTTTGCTATATGTTCCTTGACTTGCCCCTTCCCTTACTTTTCCCCACCCACCCCTCCCTCCTTCCTTCTTGTCTCTATTGGTTTCTTTTCCTTTCAGTGTTGCTGGTCTTATTTTCCTTGCATCTTTGCATTATTGGTTAGGTTCCACTTAGAGGTGAGATCATATGGTATTTGTCTTTTGCCCCCTGGCTTATTTCACTCAGCATAATGCTCTCTAGTTCCATCCATGCTGTCGTGAAGTTTAGTTGTTCTTTTTTCCTTTCTGCTGCTTAGTATTCCATTGTGTAAATGTACCATATTTTTTTATCCAATCATCTACTGATGGGCATTTAGGTTGCTTCCAACACTTGGCTATTTTAAATTGTGCTATTGTGAATATTGTGGTGCATACATTCTTTTGAAATGGAATTTTGGGATTCTTAGGGTATAGTACCAGCAGGGGAATCACTGGATCGAAAGGCAGTTCAGGAGGAAGATGGTGGAGGAGTGAATGGGAGTTACGCTGACCTCCTCCTCCCAAGACCAAACTGGAATTGCGACTAAATAGTGGAGTAATCACCTGGAAAACAATGGAACAATAGTGGGAGAGGAGCCTTGGAGCAGCAGACAGACAGTGGATTCAACTCTCACACATCTCAATGGGAGAGAAGTGTGGTGGAGGATCGAGAGGGTGGGCTGGGTGCCCATGGGCACCAGCACCAGGGGGACATTGAAACAGCCAGTTAGCTGCCCCAGAGAAGAACGGGGTTTGAATCATAAACAGGGACCTTCTAAACTACAGCAGCTAAAACCAAGAAAATACAGACAAAACGCAACCCCGAAAAGCTTAGGGGCGCTCTCTGCCAGAGACAGGTGGCTGGGGATGCAAAGAGACACTTAAAGGGCCAACAGAAAAATTGCAGTGGCAGCCACCCTCCTTGATCTCTGGGTAGAGGCGGCAGGAGAGTGGGCTGGTGCCTGGGAAAAGATTGGTGAGGAAAATTTTGTGAGGAGAGCTGAGACGGCAGCCGGTGGAGCCCAGGTGATAACGCACTTCCCACTCTGCAGCTACCATCTCGCTCAGGCATAAGGGAATCAATTAACCTGCCTTTTGTGCGCTCCACACACAGCTTGTGCGCATGTGAGCTGGGGGGCTAAGTGCAGACTGGCTGGAAGAAATAGAGGATCCCTGGCCAAAGGGGTCACACAGCTGCATTGAGAGCCTTGAGGAGAAACTTGAAACGGAGGCATTGGGGAAAGAACGGGAGGAGGAACCGGGGAGCTCCTGACTCCCTCCCCATTCTGTAGTCTCCATTTTGGGCAGGCAGGGCACACCCCCAGAGAGGCAGAAGCGGGGCGTGCATGAACCAGACTGCCCACGATTGAAATGCAGTCCGCACAAATAGTGGATCCTTGGCTGAAGGGATCACAGAACTCCCCAGAGACCCCTGAGGAAAGACTGGAGACAGAGGTGTTGGGGAAAGAATGGGAGGAGGAACCGGGGAGTCCTGACTCCTTCTCCTTTCCGTAGTCTCCATTGTGTGGGAAGAGGCCACACCCCCAAAGAGCCAAAAGCTGAAAAGCACACAATAGACAGCCCAAAACCACCCAGTGCAGGCTGGCACACTTGTGCTGAGTGGCAGGCGAGGGTTGGAGAGCATGTGTGTGGACCTGCGTGGGCTGGCAAGGCCTCCCACAGGTTGGCACAGATGGGGCCTGCGAGGGATTGTGCAGATCAGTGAGGGCAGGTGTAAATCAACCCTCGCGGGCTGTGAGTGCAGAGTGGACCCGCAGAAATAGTGGATCCCGGGCAGAAGGGGTCACAGAGTTGCCCAGAGTCCCTGGAAGAGAGACTGGAGACAGGATTAACCAGAGAGTCCTGGAGCTTACTTCCTCCCTATAGCTCTTTGGGGTCATTTATGGTTCCGTATATTTTTTGAAATGTCTGTCCTATTTCTGTGAAAGACGTCATTGAAATACATCAGTATCTTAATAGGGATTGCATTGAATCTATAAATCGCTTTGGGTAGTATGGACATTTTGATGATGTTAATTCTTCCAATCCATGAGCACGGTATATGTTTTCATTTATTTATGTCTTCCTTAATTTCTTTCTTCAATGTTGTATAGTTTTCTGCATACAGGTCTTTTACCTCCTTGGTTAAATGTACTTTACCTCCTTGGTTAAGTACTTGGTTATTCCTAAGACTTTATTTTTTTTGTTGCTATCTCAAATGGTATTTTTTCTCTGATTTCTTCTTCTATTTCATTGCTGGTGTACAAAAATGCCTTTGATTTCTGAATGTTGACTTTGTATCCTGCTGTTTTGCCAAATTCACTTATTATGTTGAGTAGTTTTTTGTTTGAGTCTACAGGGTTTTCTATGTACACTATCATGTCATCTGCAAACAATGATAGTTTTACTTCCTCCTTTCTAATTTGGATGCCCTTTATTTCTTTTTCCTGTCTGACCGCTCTGGCTAGGACTTCCAGTACCATGTTGAAGAGAAGTGGTGAAAGCGGACATCCTTGTCGTGTTCCGATCTTAGTGGTAAAACTTTTAGTTTTTTCCCATTGAGTATGATGTTGGCTGTATGCTTTTCATATCTGGCCTTAATTATGTTGAGGTATGCCCCCTATATTCTGACTCTGCTGAGTGTTTTGATCATAAATGGGTGCTGTACCTTATTGAATGCTTTTTCTGCATCTACTGAGATGATCATGTGGTTTTTGCCCTTCCTTTTGTTTATGTGATGTATTATGTTTATTGATTTGCATATATTGAACCATCCCTGCATCCTTGGGATGAATCCCACTTGATCATGGTGGATAGTCTTTTTAATGTATTGCTGGATGCAATTTGCCAATATTTTGTTGAGGATTTTAGCATCTATGTTCATCAGTGAAATTGACCTGTAGTTTTCTTTCTTTGTAGGGTCTTTTTTGTTTGTTTGTTTTAGATCTTTTTAAAAATTAATTAATTTATTTTTTCAAATACATTTGTCTCTGCCTTCCTCCCACCACTTTCCCTGGCCTCCTCCCTCCCTCCCTCCCTCAGCTCTTCCCCTTTGGTTTTGTCCATGAGTCCTTGCTATATGTTCCTTGACTTTCCCCTTCCCTTCCTTTTCCCCTGCCCCCACTCCCTCCTTCTCTCTTGTCTCTGTTGGTTTCTTTTCCTTTCAGTGTTGCTGGTCTTATTTTTCTTGCATCTTTGTATTGTTGGTTAGGTTCCTTATCTGGTTTTGGGATTAGGGTGATGCTGGCCTCATAAAGAGAGTCTGGGAGTCTTCCCTCCTCTTGGATTTTTTGGAATAGTTTGAGAAGGACAGGGGTTAGCTCTTCTTTAAATGTTTTGTAAAATTCTCCTGTGAAACCGTCTGGCCCATGGCTTTTGTGTGCTGGGAGTTTCTTCAGTACTGCTTCAATTTCCCCAGCTGTTACTGGTCTGTTCAAGCTTTCTGTTTCTTCTTCCTTCAGTGTTGGAAGATTATACTTTCCTAGAAATGTGTCCATTTCATCAAAGTTTTCCAATTTCTTGGCATATAATTGTTCATAATAGTTTCTGACGATCATTTGTATTTCTGTGGTATCAGTTGTTATTTCCCCTTTTTCATTTCTGATATTATTTGGGTCCTCTCTTTTTTTCTTGATGAGTCTGCTTAAAGGCTTGTCAATTTTATTTATCTTTTCAAAGAACCAGCTTCTGGATTGGTTGATCCTTTGAATTGTTCTTTTCGATCTATGTCATTGCTCTATGTCATTCATTAGTGCTCTAATCTTGACTATTTCCTTCCTTCTACTTGCTCTGGGATTTATTTGTGTTGTTTCTCCAGTCCTTGAAGTCTTAGTATTAGGTCTTTTATTTGAAATGTTTCTATTTTTTTTTAGGCAAGCCTGTATTGCTATGAACTTCTCTCTCAGGACCACCTTTGCTGTGTCCCATAGGTTTTGGACTGTTGTCTGTTCATTTTCATTTGTTTCCAGAAACTTTTTGATTTCTTCTCTTATCTCATTATTAGCCCATTCATTGTTTAATAGAGTGCTATTTAGTCTCCATGAGTTTCAATGCTTTTGAGTTTTTTCCTTGAGGTTGGTTTCTAGTTTAAAGCCCTTTTGGTCTGAGAAAATGCTTGTTATGATTTCAATGTTCCTGAATTTGTTGAAGCTTGTTTTGTGTTTATCATGTAGTGTAATTTTGAAAATATTCTGTGTGCATATGGAAAGAATGTGTATTTTGCTTCTTTGGCATAAAAGGTTTTATATATGTCATTTCAGTCCATTTGATCTAATGCATCATTCAGTTCCCCAATACACTTGATGATGTTTTGTTTGGAAGATCTATCCATTTTTGACAGTTGGGTGTTAAAATCCTGTACTATCAGTATGTTACTGTGTATATCTTTCTTGAAGCCCTCCAAGATTTTCCTTATGTATTTGGGTGCTCGTATTTGAGTGCACATAGGTTTACAATGTTTATGTCTTCTTGATGGGTTCTTCCTTTGAGTATTAAAAAGTGTCTGTCTGGGTCTCTTTTTATGGCCTTTGTTTAGAAATCTATTTTGTGTCACATAAATATTGCTACCCCTGCTTTTTTTCCCTGTCCATTTGCTTGAAATATTTTTTCCATCCTTTTGTAGGTTCTTTGTTCTGAGGTGGGTCTCTTATAGGCAGTATATGTGTGGGTCATGTTTTCTTTTCCATTCAGATATCCTATGTCTTTTGATTGGGGCATTTAATCCATTTACATTTAAAGTTATTATTGACAGGTATGTATTCATTTTTTCCCTTTGTACCTGATCCTCTCTTTCTCACTCTTTTTCACCTTTTTAAAATAAATTTATAAATCATGTTCATTCTATTACAGTTGTCTCAATTTTTCTCCCTTTACCCCTCTCCACCCATCCCACCCCACACCCTGCTCCCACAGTCAATTACCACTCTGTTGTCCATGTCCATCGGTCATTCATACATGTTCTTTGTCTAGTTCCTTCCCTACTGTTAAAATCCCCTACTATCAGTGTTGCTGTCTATATCTTTTTTGAAGTCGTCCAAGATTTTCCTTATATATTTGGGTGCTCCTATGTTGGGTGCATATAAGTTTACAATGTTTATGTCTTCTTGCCAGATTCTTCTTTTCAGTATTATAAAGTGTCCCTCTGGGTCTCTTTTTATGGCTTTTGTCTTGAAAAAATATTTTGTCTGATATAAATATTGCTACCCCTGCTTTCTTCTCTTGGCCAATTGCTTGGAATATTTTTTTCCATCCTTTTACTTTCAATCTGTGTAGGTCTTTTGTTCTGAGGTGGGTTTCTTGTGGGAAGCATATGTGTGGGTCATGTTTTCTTATCCATTCAGCTATCCTGTGTCTTTTGATTGGGGCATTTAGTCCATTTTCATTGAGAGTTATTACTGATACCAACCTATTCATTTTTTCTCTTTGTACCTGTGTTTTTCTTCTTCTCACTGTTTTTCTTCATCATCTTAAACCAGTCCCTTTAGCATATCTTGGGAGTGCTGGTTTTGTGGAGATATATTCTTTTAGCCTTCTTTTGTCTGGGAAACTCCTTATATCCCCTTCTATTTTAATGGAGAGCCTTCCTGGGTAGAGCAGCCTTGGTTGTAGGCCCTTGCTTTTCATTACCTGGAATACTTCTTGCCATTCCCTTCTGGCTTGTAGTGTTTCTGTTGAGAAGTCAGCTTCTAGCCATATTGGGGCTCCCTTGTATATTACTCCCTTTTTCTCCTTTGCTGTCATTAGGATTCTCTGTTTGTCTTTGCTATTTGCCATTTTAATGATGGTGTTTCTTGGAGTGAGCCTCCTTGGGCCCCTCTTGAGTGGAGCCCTGTGTGCTTCCTGGATCCATGAGACTTTTTCTCTCCTCAAATTGGGGAAATTTTCCATCATTAGTTTTTCAAAGAGGTTCTCTATCCCTTGCTCCTCTTCTTCTCCTGGTATCCCTATTATGCTGATATTATTGCGTTTCAGGTTGTCCTGCATTTCCCTAAATGCCTCTTCATTCTTTTGGAGTCTTTTTTCCATTTCTTGTTCTTTCTGGGAGCTTTTTTCTACCTTATCCTCCATCTCACTGATTCGATCCTCAGCCTCATCTAGCCTGCTTTGGATTCCTTGTACTGTGTTCCTCATCAATTCAGAAATGGTATTTTTCATATGCTCTTGTGTCTTCTTGATAGTTTCTATGTCCTTTTCCAGGTTGGTATAATTTGCTGTAAGATCCTGATAGTTTCTCTGCAGTTTCTCATAGTTATCTTTGGGCTAGCTGAGCTCATTGAGCTTCCTTACAGCCATTGTTTTGAATTCAGTATGTGATAGTTCCCTTGCCTCTATTTCATTTAGCTCTCTCTGTGTGGATTCCTCCTGTCCCCTCATTTAGGGGGAATTTCTTTTTCTTCCCATTTTTGTAAGAGTTATTTATTTATTTATTTATATTTATCTATTTATTTTTGCTTTGGCTTCAACTGGTCCATCTAGATTTCCAGACTTTGTGGATAAAACTTCTATGGTAATAGGTCTTTCTATTTATTTATTTTTCCTTTACTTTTCTTTCTGGGTCTGTCTCTGATGATGTCATTTGTTGATCCTATCTGACATTGAGTTGTTTGTTTAAGCCTTCCAGGGATCTACTGTCTGTGTCTGACTCCTGCTTTGGGCAGCTCTGTGACACCTTCGCCCAGGGATCCACTACTTCTGCAGATCACTCTGCACTCTCACGCTGGTTCTTTGAGCACGCTCGGCACCCAAGCTGAATTCCCTGCTGGCCCAGGTGCACCTGCCCTTCAGCCTGCATGAGCGTGATCACCCAACCCACGTACTCGCTCGACCTCGCGACCATGCGGCCCGGCACTGGTCAGTTTAGGGTCTTCTATTGTGTGCTTTCCCTGCTTTTGGCTCTTTGAGGGCTTGGCCTGCCAGCGCAAAATGGAGACTATGGAATCGGAAGACGTCAGCTCCGGGACTCTCCGGTTAATCCTGTCTCCAGTCTCTCCCCAAAGGGTCTCTGGGCAGCTCTGTGACCCCTTCGGCCAGAGATCCACTATTTCTGCAGACCATAATGGTGGGCCTGCTTCTGCTTCTGGGGGTGTGGCCTGCCTGTGCAAATGGGGACTATGGAATGGGGAGGGACTCTGCTCTGGGGATCTCAGATAATCCTCCAGTACTTTCCCCAACCCCTCTGTCTCCAGTCTCTCCTCAAGGGTCTCTATGCAGCTGTGTAGCCCCTTTGGCCAGGGATCCTCTATTTCTTCCAGCCAGTCTGCACTCAGCCCCTAGCCCACACATGTACAAGCTGTGTGCGGGGCACACAAAAGGCAGGTTAATTGATTCCCTTATGCCTGGGCGAGGTGGTAGCTGCAGAATGGGAGGTGAGCTATCACTGGGGCTCCGCTGGCCACAATCTCTGTTCTCTTCACAAAGTTTTCCTCGCCAATCCTTCCACAGGCACCAGCCCACTCTCCTGCCGCCTCTACCTAGAGATCAAGGAAGTTGGCTGCCATTGCAAATTTTTGCTTTGGGCCTTTAAATGTCTCTTTGCATCCCCAGCCACCTGTCTCTGGCAGAGAGCGCCCCTAAGCTTTTCAGGGTGGCATCTTGCCTGTGTGTTTTCCTGGTTTCAGCTGCTGTAGTCTAGGGGTCCTTGTTTATGGTTCAGACCCTGTTCTTCTCAGGGGGATCCAACTGGCCGTTTCAATGTCCCTCTGGTGCTGGTGCCCGTGGGCACCCAGCCCACCCTCTTGAGCCTCCACTGCACTTCTCACCCATTAGGATGTGTGAAAGTTGATTCCACTGTCTGTCTGAAGCTCCAAGGCTCCTCTCCCCCCTATTGTTCCGTTGTTTTCCAGGTGATTTCTCCACCTTTTAGTTGCAATTCCAGTTTGGTCTTGGGAAGAGGCCCGCCTAACTCCCATTCACTCCTCTGCCATCTTTTCTTCTCCCCAGTAGTATGCACCAGAGCTGCTTCAGCAGTAGGGGCGATAGCGGAAAGGATGCCATTGCCCGAATTCTGAAGCTTGAAAATTTAGCTTTGCCTTGGACTGGTTGTTTTGTTTTGACTCTTTTTGAATTTTCTTGTGGTCACTCCTGGGCTCTTTATTCTGTTCCATTGATCTATGTGTTTTTATGCCAGTGCCATGTTGCTTTGATTACTATGACCTAGTAGTGTAGTTTGATACCAGGTAGCATGATTCCTCCAACGTTGTTCTTTATTCTCAAGATTGCTGTGGTTATTCAGGGTCTCTCGTGGTTCTATATGAATTTTTAGATTATTTGTTCTAGTTCTATGAAATATCCCATTGGTATTTTGATAGAAATTGCATCAAATCTATAGATAGCTTTGAGTAGTATAGACATTTTAACAATCTTACTTTCTCTTTTCAGTGAGATTGGTATATGCTTTCACTTATATGTATCTTCTTCAATTTCTTTCTTCAGTGTCTTATAATTTTCCAAGTACAGGTCTTTTACATCCTTGATTAAATTTATTCCTAGGTATTTTATTTTTTATGCATCTTAAATGAGATTGTTTTCTTAGTTTCCCTTTCTAATAACTCATTGTTAGTGTATAAAAACACAAATAATTTCTGGATTTTATAACAGATTTTATTTATTTACTTTTAGAGAGACAGGAGAGGAGAGAGAGAGAGAATTGAGGTGCAAATTGCCTCTCAGATGCCCCCCAGCTGGGGACTTGGCCTGTAACCCAGGAATGTGCCCAGACTGCGAATCAAACTGGTGGCCTCTTGGTTCACAGGCCAGTGCTCAATCCAGCAAGCCACACTAGCCAGAGTTGGATATTTGTTTTGTATCCTGCCACTCTACTTAATTAGTTTATTAGTTCTAGTAGTTTCTTTGTGGAATATTTAGGGTTTTCTACATACAGTATCATGTCATCTGCAAATAAGTACAGTTTTATTTCTTCTTTTCCAATTTGGATGCCATTTATTTCTTCTTCTTATGTGGTTGCTCTGGCTAGGAGTTCCAGTACCATGTTGAATAAGAGTAATGAAATCAGACATTCCTGTCTTGTTCCTGATCTTAAGGGAAATGCTTTGAGTTTTGTCCACTGAGTATGACTTTGGCTGTGGTTTTGTTATATGTGGTTTTTGGTATGTTGAGATATGTTCCCTCTATTTCTACTTTGCTGAGAGTTTTTATCATACATCAGTGCTGGATTTTATTAAATATGCATATTAAATTTTAAATTTCTGCATCTATTAATATGACATGTAATTTTTATCCTTCATTTTTTATGTGGTGTATCACTATTACTGATTTGTAGGCATTGTACTAACCTTGCATCCCAAGAATAAATCCCACTTACTGATGGTGTATAATCTTTTTTTTCACATTTTAATTAAATTATTAGGATGACATTGGTTAATAGGATCATATAGGTTTCAAGTGTACATTTTCATGATACAATATCTGTATATTGCACTGTGTGCTCACCACTTGAAGTCAAACCATCTTCTGTCACCATATATTAGGCCTCTTCTACCTCCTACAACATCTTTACCCTCTTCTCTCTGTTAACTACCACACTGCTGTCTGTGTCCATGGGTTTCACCTTCATACCTCACATATGAGTGAACTCACGTGGTTCTTAGCTTTTTCTGACTGACTTATTTCATTTACCATAATAGTCTTGAGGTCTATCCATGTTGTTACAAATGTCAGTATTTCATCCTTTCTTATGGCTGAGTTGTATTCCATGGTATATATTTACCACTATTTACCACTTTTTTTTCCCCAGTCCTCTATTATAGGGCACTTTGATTGTGCCCGTGTCTTCACCACCATGAATAATACTGCAGTGAACATAACAGTGCATATACCTTTGTGATTACATATTGTCAAGTTTTGGGAGTAGATACCCAGAAAAGGAGTTGCTGGGTCACATGTAACTCTATCCTTAATTTTTTGAGGAGCCCCAGACTGTTTCCCAAAATGGCTGTACCAGTCTACATTTCCACCAGTGAATGAGGATTCTCTTTTCTTAACAACCTCTCCAAAACTTGTTATTACCTGTCTTGTTGATAATAGCCATTCTAACAGATGTGAAGTGGTACCTCATTGTAATTTTGATTTGCATTTCACTAATAGCAGTGAAGTTAAACATCTTTTCATATGGCTGTTTTTATGTCTTCTTGAGAGAGGTGTGTATTAAACCCTCTACCCATTTTTTAATCAGATTGTTTGGTATTGAGTTTTATGAGTTCTTTATATATTTGCAACATTAACCCTTTGTTGGAGCTGTTGTTTGCAAATATTATCTCCCATTTGGTCAACTGCTCTTTTGTGTCATTGTTGGTTTCCTTTGCTGTGCAGAAGCTTTTAGTTATATATGGTTCCATTTATTTATTTTTACTTACCTTGCCATTGGGTCAAATTCATAAAATGTTCTTTATGACCAAGATCCATACCAAGTTTATTACCTATTTTCTTCTCTGTAATTTATTATTTCAGATCTTATGTTTAGGCCCTTGATCTGAATTGAATTAATTTTTGTTCATGGAGAAAAACCGTAATCTAGTTTCATTCTTTTGCATGTGGCTTTTCAATTTTCCATTTATTGCACCATTTGTTGCAAAGAGTTTATTTTGTGTTATTGGCTCCTTTGTTGAAAATTATTTGCCTATACACATGCAGTTTTATTTCTCTTCTCTCAGTTCTGTTCCATTGATATGTGTGTCTCTTTTTCTCCCAATACCATGCTGTTTTGATTATTGTAGCTCTGTAGTAAAACTTGAAGTGAGGTAGTGTGATACTTTTGGCTTCATTCTTTTTTTCAGGATTGCTTTGACTATTTGGGGTCTTTTGTGGTTCCATAAAAATTTGATAATTTTTTGTTTTATTTCTTTAAAAAATGACATTGGGATTTTGATAATAATTGCATTTGATCTGTGTATTACTTCAGGTTAATATGGCCATTTAAACTATGTTGATTCTTCCACTCCATGAACTTGAAATATTTTCATTTCACTGTCTTTTTCAATCTCTTTTAATGATGTTTTATAGTTTTCAGTATGTAGGTCTTTCACATCCTTTGTTAAATTTATTCTTAGGTTTTTTATTCTTTCGGTTGCAATTGCAAAATGAATTTTTTTTTAACTTTCTGAAATTTTGTTGTTGGTATATAGTAAAGCACTGGATTTTTGTACATTGATTTTTTTAATCCTACAACTTTACTGCATTTTTTTGTATTGTTTTCAATAGCTTTTTGGTGGGTTTTCTATGTACACAATCGTGTTATCTGCAAAAAGTATCATTTTTACTTATTCTTCTGAATTTGGATGTTTTTTATTTCTTTCTCCTGCATCATTACTCTGCCTAAGACATCTAGAACTCTGTTGAATGACAGTGGTTAGAGTGAGCATCCTTGTCTTGTTCCTGAATTTTGAAGAAAAGCTTTCAGGTTTTCACCATTGAATGTGATATTGGCTGAGGGTTGGTCATATATGGCCTTTATTACATTAAGGTACTTTCCTTCTATACCTGTTTTACTGAGTGTTTTATTCATAAATGGATGTTGTATCTTATCAGATTGTTTTTCTGCATCTATTTTATCTTTTCTTTTGTTAATGCAGTGTATTACATTGATCAGTTTGCATATGTTGAACATTCCTTGTGCCCCTGGAATAAACACCACTTGATTGTGATGTATTATTTTTTAATGTATTGTTATATTTGATTTGTAGTATTTTGTTTAGAATTTTTGCCCCTGTAGAGATATTGGTCTGTGGTTTTCTTTTTTGTATGTTATCCTTCTCATGTTTTGGCAACAGGGTTATTTTGGCTTCAAAAAATGTCTTAGGAAATATTGTTTCTTTAATTTTTTAAAAGAGTTTGAGAGGTATAGGTTTCAAATCTTCTTTGAATGTTTGATAGAATTCACTGCTAAAGCCACCTGGTTCTGGACTTTTATTATTGGGGAGGTTTTAAAGTTTTTTCTCTTTTCTTTTAAATTCTAAAGAGAGGGGAAAGGAGGGAGAAAAAAAGGGAGGGAAACATCAATGTAGGAGGGAAACATCAATCAGGTGCCTTTTGCACACACTCCAACTGGGGACTGAATCTGCAGCCTAGGCATGTGACCTGACCGAAAGGTTTGCAGAACATGCAACCACCTGAGCCACACTGGCCAGGGCTTGTTTTGGGGGAGGTTTCCTTATGATTGTTTTAATTTTCTCATTGCTGATCAGTCTATATAAATTTTCCAGTTCCTCATGATTTAGTCTAAGAAAGTTAAATATTAACTTACCCATTTCTTTTAGTTTATTAAATTTGGTGGCATATAGTCTGTCATAGTATTCTAGTATGATCTTTTGTACATCTCTGATGTCTATGGTAACTTTGCTTTCATTTCTGATTTTGTTTTTATCTATCTCTTTTTCCTTAGTAAATGTAGCCAGGGGTTTGTCATTTTATTAACTTTTCCAAAGAACCAACATTTTGTTCTCAAATTTTAATGTAGTCTTTTCATTCTCTATGTATTCAATTCTGCTGTAATATTTATTATTTCCTATATTCTTTCTTCTATTGACTTTGATTTGCTTTTGTTACTCTTTTTAAAGTTCTTTAAAATGTAATGATAGGTTGTTTACTTGGGATTTCTCTTGTTTATTGATAGGCCTGTAATGATGTAAACTCCTCTCTTATTACTGTATTCACTGCACTCCAGAAATTTTGATATGTCATACTGTCATTCTTATTTATTTTTATTTATCTTTCTCATTCTTTCAAATGTCTTTATTGACAAGAAAGTGATCATGAATAGAACATTCACTTTTTATTCATAAATATTTATTTATTAATTTCTTATTGTTATTCTGTTAGAGTTGTCCCCATTTTTCTCACATTACTCTCCCCTGACCTGCCCACCCAGAACCTACCACATTCAGTCTTTCTCCCCATTGTATTTGTCCATTGGTTCTTTTTTTTAAATGTCTAACTGTACTGTGCATCTGAAACTAATATAATATTGTAGTCAACTACAATTGAAAAATAAAAAATAATTTTTTTTAATATTATTTTAATTTACTTTTTCAAATACATTTGTCTCTGCCTACCCCCCACCACTTTCCCTTGCCCCCTCCCTCTTTCCCTCCCACAGCTCTTCCCCTTTGGTTTTGTCCATGAGTCCTTGCTATATGTTCCTTGATTTTCCCCTTACCTTCCTTTTCCCCGCCCCCCCCTTCCCTCTTGTCTCTGTTGATTTCTTTTCCTTTCAGTGTTTCCGCTCTTACTTTCCTTGCACCTTTGTATTGTTGGTTAGGTTCCACTTATAGGTGAGATCATATGGTATTTGTCTTTTGCCCCCTGGCTTATTTTGCTTAGCATAATGCTCTCCGGTTCCATCCATGCTGTCACGAAGTTTAGTAGTTCTTTTTTTTCTTTCTGCTGCGTAGTATTCCATTGTGTATATGTACCATTACTTTTTGATACAATCATCTACTGATGGGCATTTAGGTTACTTCCAACACTTGGCTATTGTAAATTGTGCTGCTATAAATATTGGGGTGCAGAGGTTCTTTTGTATTGGCATTTTGGGATTCTTAGGGTATAGTCCCAGCAGGGGAATCACTGGATCAAAAGGCAGATCCATTTTCAGCTTTTTGAGGAAATGCCACACTGCTTTCCATAGTGGCTGCACCAGTCTGCATTCCTACCACCAGTGTACTAGGGTTCCCTTTTCTCCGCAGCCTCGCCAGCACCTGTTGTTTGTTGATCTGTTTATGATGGCCATTCTGACTGGTGGGAGGTGGTACCTCATGATGGTTTTGATCTGCATTTCTCTGATGCCTAGTGATGCTGAGCATCCTTCAAATGCTTCTGGGCCCTCGGTATCTCCTCCTTAGAAAAGCGTATACCCAGGTCCTTTGCCCATTTTTTGATTGGATCATTTGTCTTCTTGGAGTAAAGTCGAGTGAGTTCTTTGTATATCTTGGAGATCAAACCTCTATCTGATGTATCGTTTAGCAAATATATTTTCCCATAGGGTTGGCTCCCTTTTCATTTTGCTGATGTTTTCTTTAGCCATGCAGAAGCTTCTTATTTTGATGAGGTCCCACTGGTTTATTCTTTCCTTTTATGTCCCTTGCTTTAGGAGACATATCAGTGAAAAAATTGCTGCGTGGGATATCTGAGAGTTTCCTGCCAATGTTCTCGTCTAGGACTTTTAGGGTGTTGCGACTTATATTGAAGTGTTTTATCCATCTTGAGTTTATTTCTGTGTATGGTGTCAGCTGATGATCCAATTTCAATTTTTTGTATGTAGCCGTCCAGCTCTCCCAACACCATTTGTTGAGGAGGCTATTATTGCTCCATTTTATGCTTCTGCCCCCTTTGTCAAATATTAGATGCCCATAGAGACCTGGGCTTATTTCTGGCCTTTTTATTCTGTTCCACTGGTCTATGGGTCTGTGCTTGTGCCAATATCAGATTGTTTTGAGTATGGTGGCTTTATAGTAGAGTTTGATGTCCGGTATTGTGATCCCTCCTACTTTATGTTTCTTTCTCAAAATTGCTGCAGCTATTCGGGGTCGTTTATGCTTCCATTTAAATTTTTGAAATGTCTGTTCTATTTCTGTGAAATATGTCATAGGTATCATAATAGGGATTGCGTTGAATCTATGAATTGCTTTGGGTAGTACGGACATTTTGAGGATATTAATTCTTCCAATCCATGAGCACGGTATATGCTTCCATTTATTTGTGTCTTCCTTAATTTCTTTCTTCAATGTTGTGTAGTTTTCTGTGCACAGGTCTTTTACCTCTTTGGTTAAATTTATTCCTGGGTACTTTATTTTTTGTCTTGCTATATCGAATGGTATTTTTTTTTCTGATTTTTTCTTCTTCTTTTGCATTGCTGGTGTACAAAAATGCCTTTGATTTCTGAATGTTGACTTTGTATCCTGCTGTTTTGCCAAATTCACTTATTAGGTTGAGGAGTTTTTTGGTAGAGTCGACAGGGTTCTCTATGTACACTACCATGTCATCTGCAAACAACGATAGCTTTACTTCCTCCTTTCTTATTTGGATGCCTTTTATCTCTTTCTCTTGTCTGACTGCTGTGGCTAGAACTTCCAATACGATGTGGAAAAGAAGCGGTGAGAGCGGGCATCCTTGGTGAGTTCCCGATCTTAGTGGGAAAGATTTCAGTTTTTGCCCGTTGAGTATGATATTGGCTGTAGGTTTTTCATATCTGGCCTTTATTACGTTGAGGAATGCCCCATTTATTCCCATTTTGCTGAGTGTTTTGATCATAAATGGGTGCTGTACCTTATTGAATGCTTTTTCTGCGTCTATCGAGATGTTCATGTGGTTTTTGTCTTTTCTTTTGTTTATGTGATGTATCATGTTTATTGATTTGCAAATAGTGAACCATCCTTACATCTCTGGAATGAATCCCACATATCATGGTGGATGATCTTTTTAATGTATTGTTGGTTGTGGTTTGCCAATATTCTGTTGAGGATTTTAGCATTAGGTTCATCAGTAATATTAGCCTGTAGTTTTCTTTCTTTATTGTGTATTTATCTGGTTTGGGATTAGGATGATGCTGGCCTCATAGAAAGAGTCTGGGAGTCTTCCTTCTTCTTGGATTTTTTGGAATAGTCTGAGAAGGTCAGGGGTTAGCTCTTCCTTAAATGTTTTGTAAAATTATCCTGTGAAACCGTCCAGTCCAGGGATTTGTGTGGCAGGAGTTTGTTGATTACTGCTTTAATTTCACCAGCCATTATTGGTCTGTTCAGATTTTCTGCTTCTTCTTCATTCAATGTTGAAAGGTTATATTTCTAGAAATTCATCCATTTCATCGATATTTTCAAGTATCTTGGCATATTATTGTTCATAGTAATTTCTTACAACCCTTTGTATTTCTGTGGTATTAGTTGTTATTTCTCCTCTTTCATATCTATTTAATTTATTTGAGTCCTCTGTCTTTCTTTCTTGATGAGTCTGCTTAAAGGCTTGTCAATTTTGTTTATTTTTTCAAAGACCCAGCTCTTGGATTGGTTGATCTTTGAATTGGACAAATACATGCAACAAAATGAAACTAGACAACCAAGTTACACCATACACCAAAATAAACTCAAGATAAGTAAAAGCCTTAAATATAAGTCATGACGCCATAAAAGCCCGAGCAGAAAACATAGGCAGAAAAAATTCATGTATCCCATTCAGCAACATTTTCACCAATACATTTCCTAGGGCAAGAGATATAAATGAAACAAGAAGCAAGTGGGACTACATCAAGTTAAAAAGCTTCTCCATGGCTTGGGGATCCTGATGCTGACTCCTCCACTATGCAGCAGCAGCCTTCTTACTCAGGGAAGCTACTCCCATGAGTGGCAGCAGCGTGAGAGGTCTCAATAACCCCACCCCCAGGAGGAACTCCGCCCAGCCCTCAGCTGTCTAAACCAGCCTGCTGAGTGCAGAGTGACTAGATTAACAGCTAAGGAGACAGCCACAGATAGAAGATTCATGGAAGTCTTGAACAGACTGCCTAAGTTCAGACAGGGTCAACATCTGACATCATCAGAGGCAGATCCAGAATAGAACAACAAAACTGTGGACTCCTACAATAAACGGTCACATAACAAAGTCACCAAATGAAGACGATTCAATTTAAGAAGCAGAAGCAAAAAAGAAGAGTCTCATAATATTAGGAAGAAAAAGAAACACCCCCTAATCGAAGGTAAATGAGAAATCCCTACCAAGAGAACTCAGTTCAATAAAAGGAAGCCAACTACCAGATATTGAGTTCCAAACAATTGTTATAAGGAAACTCAATGAGCTCAGTGAGCTCAGAGACAATTAGAAAAAACTACAGGGAAACTATGAGGAATTTATTGCAAACTATATCATGAAAAAGGAAATAGAAACTATCAATAAGAGACAAGAGGAAATGAAGAACACAGTCTCTGAATTGAAGAACACAGTAGAAAGAATCAAAAGAAGCTTGGAAAAAGCCAAGCAGAGAATCAGTGAGCTGGAGGACAAGATAAAAAAAAAAGCTCCCAGAAAAAGAAAGAAAATAAAGACTCAAAAAGAATGAAAAGGCATTGAGGGAAATGCAGGACAACCTGAAACATAATAATATCCATATAATAGGAATACCAGAAGGATAAGAAGAGGAGCAAGGAATAGAGAACCTGTTTGAAAAAGTCAAGAGGGAAAATTCCCCACTGGAGCAGAGAAAAAGTCACACAGGTCCAGAAAGCACAGAAGGTCCCATTCCAGAGGAGCCCAATGAGGCCCACTCCAAGACACATCATCATTAAAATGGCAAATAGCAAAGACAAACAGAATCCTAAGGGCAGCATGAGAGAATGATGTAGTAACACAGAAGGGAGCCCCAATATGTCTAGCAGCTGACTTCTCAACAGAAACCCTGCAAGCCAGAAGAGAGTGGCAAGAAATATTCCAAGTCGTGAAAAGCAAAGGCCTGCAACCAAGACTGCTCTACCCAGCAAGGCTCTCAATGAAAATGGAAGGCAAAATAAGGAGTTTCTGAGACAAAAGAGGGCTAAAAGAATACACCTCCACCAAACCAGCACTGCAAAATATGCTAAAGGGACTGCTTTAAGAAGATGAAGACAAAGTCTATGAATACTCAGTTCCTTTCAGAGTTGCCATTACTTGATTTTACCAATATTTTTAATACTTATTAATCTGATTGTGACAATGATGTGTTATTATAATTATTCCTTTATTATTTGTTGAAACTAAACCTGTTTTCTTATATTTCTTGCCTATTTGTATTATTTTTGAAAAGCTTTAAATGACTTTTTGGTATTCTTTATCCATTTATTGATTAAAGGTTTCTAGAATTTTTTTCCCTAAAAAAACAACAAAAAAAACTATTAACCTTTTCTTAGATGTGTGGCAAATAGTTTCCCATTCTATTACTTGTCCTTTCACTTTTTTATATGTATATTACTAAATGGTCTTAAATATTTATTATAGGCATATTGTCAATATTTTACTTTATAGTTTCTGGGTTTGAATATTTTGCTTCGGCGTGAGAAAAATATTAGTTTGTATTTTCTCCTAAAACTCCTTAGATTCTACATATTGACTTTTAACTCACCTGAATATTTCTCCTATAATTTTGAAATAAGGCTCTATGTTTTATTTCAAGTAATAGTGGTCCATGCAGTAGTTTGTTGAATAAACCTTATTTTACCCATTGATTTGAAATATCAATTTCATCATATATTACAATGTTAGACAGATATATACATTTATTTTTCAAATGCTCATTATATATACTTGATCTACTTGATTATTTCTGTGCTGGTGTCATGTTGTTTTAGTGGCTGAGACTTTATAATGGTTTTAAATGTTTTAATATTTTATAATTCACTTTGACATGTAAAAGAATAAATAATATCAATCTGCATTTAAAAAAGAAAGAAAGGAAGTAAGAAAGAAAGAAGGAAGGAATAAAGAAAGAAATGAAGAAAGAAAGAAAGATGGAACTCCTACCTTTTGTGACAACATGGTTGGAACTGGAGAATATTATACTTAGTGAAATAAGCCAGTTGGGGAAAGACAAATACAATATGATCTCACTTATAAGTGGAATCTATTCAACAAAATAAATTAACAAATGAAATAAACCACAGGCATAGAAACATGGAGCAGACTGAGAGTGACCAGTGGGGATAGGGAAAGAGGACAATGGTGGAAAGAAGGGGAAGGGACTAGACAAAGAACATGTGTAAATGACCCATGGACATGGACAACAGAGTGGGAATTGTCTGTTGGAGCGGGGTGTGGGAATGGGATGGGTGGAGAGGGGTAAAGGGGGCGAAATTGAGACAACTGTAAGAGAATAAACATGATTTATAAATTAAAAAATTAAAAATCTCCACAGCTAAAGAAAACATCAGAAAAATGGAAAGGAAACCAACAAATTGGGAGAACATATTTGCTAATGGTACCTCAGACAAAGGTTTGAACTCCGAGTTATATAAATAACTTACACAACTCCACTCCAGGAAGACAAACAACTCAATTAAAAAATGGGCAAAGGACCTAAACAGACACTTCTCCAAGGATGATGTACAGAGTATCCATTGGCACATGAAAGGATGTTTAACATTAGTAGCCATTAGGGAGAGATAAATTAAAACCACAATGAGATACCACTTTACATTGGTCATAATAGCCATCATTAGTAAATCAACAAATAGGAAATGTTGGCAAGGTTGTAGAAAAAAGGGAGTCCTAGTGCACTGCAAATGCAGACTGGTGCAGCCACTGTGGAATAGAGTATGGAATTTCCTCAAAAAAATTAAAGATGGAACTGCTTTTCAATCCAGAGATCCCCCTGCTGGGAATATACCCTAAGAATTGTGAAACACCAATTCAGAAGGGCCTATGCTCCCCAATGTTCATAGCAGCACAATTTACAATAGCCAAGTGTTGGAAGCAACCTAAGTGCCCATCAGTAATTGAGTGGATCAAAAACTGTGGATTTACACAATGGGATACTACACAGCAGAAAAAAGGGGAAAACTTCTACATTTCACGACAGCATGGATGGAACTGGAGAACACCATGCTAAATGAAATAAGCCAGGCAATGAAGACAATACCATATGATGTCACTTATAAGTGGAACCTTATCAACAAAACAAACAAATAAGCAAAATAGAACTAGAGACATTTTAAAAAAGAACAAATTGACAGTGACCAGAGGGAAGGTGGTAGGGGGATAACAGGAAAAAAGGGGAAGGGGCAAGCAAAGGAACACAAATAGAGGACTCATAGGCACGGACATTGTGTGGTGTGAATTGAATGTGGGGATGGTGGGGTGGTGTAAGGGTATGCTTGGGGAAAATGGTGGGACAACTGTAACTGAACAATAAATAATAAATAAATCAAAAAGAAAAGGCAGTTCTATTGTTAGGTTTGATTTTTTTTGTGTGGAAATTCCCTACTCTTTTTCACAGTGGCTGCATCAGTTTGCATTCCCACCAATAGTGCATTAGGGTTCCCTTTTCTCCACATCCTCACCAATATTGTTGTTTGTTGATCTATTAATGATGGCCTTTCTGACCATTGTGAGGTGATATCTCGTTGTGGTTTTAATTTGCATCACTCAGATGGCCAGTGATGTTGAACATCTTTTCATATGTCTATGGGTCATCTGTATGTCCTCCTCAGAGAAGTGTCTATTCAGGTTCTTTGTCCATTTGTTAATTGTATTGTTTGTCTTCCTGGTGTTGAGTAGTATAAATTCTTTATATATTTTGGATATCAAACGTTTGTCCAATAAATCATTGGCAAATATGCTCTCCCATGTGGAAGGTCCTCTTTTCACTTTAATGACAGTTTCTTTAGCTGTGCAGAAACTTTTTAATTTGATGTTGTCCCATTTGTTTATTTTTTCCTTTATTTCCCTTGCCTTAGGAGATATATCAGCAAAATTATTTCTATCTTGGATATCTGAAATTTTACTACCTACATTTCCCACCAGGGTTTTTATGCTATCACGACTTATATTTAAATCTTTTATCCATTTTGAGTTTATTTTGTTGTATGGTATAAGTAGGTGGCCTAGTTTCAATTCTTTGTATGTACCAATCCAGCTCTCCCAATACCATTTATTGAGGAGGCTATTTTTACTCCTTTGTATGTTCATGCACACTTTGTTGAATATTAATTGACTACAGAGACATGAGTTTATTTCTGGGCTCTCTATTCTGTTCTATCAATCTATGTGTCTGTTCTTATGCCAGTATCAAGCTGTTTTGATGACAGTGGCCTTGTAGTATAGTTTGATATAAGGTATTGTGATCCTCCAACTTTGTTTTTCTTTCTCAGGATTGCCGAGGCTATTCACGGTCTTTTTTGGTTTCATATAAATTTTTGGAATATTTTTTCCAAATCTTTGAAGTATGACATTGGTATTTTAATAGGGATTGTGTTGAATCTATAGGTTGCTTTGGGTAGTATGGACATTTTAATGGTGTTAATTATCCCAACCCATAAACATGGTATATGCTTCCATTTATTTGTATCTTCCTTAATTTCTTTCTTCAGTATTATAGAGTTTTTGGATTTTTTCTCACAGTTACTCTTTCTGATATTTCATTTTTGTTTTACAAAAGTGCCCTTGAGTTCTGAATATTGACTTTCTATCCCTCTAATTTGCCAGTTCACTTATTAGGTTAAGTGGTTTTTTGAGTTTTGAGTTTATAGAGTTTTCTATGTACACTATCATGTTGTCTGTCAATGACAGTTTTACTTCCTCCTTTCCAATTTGGATGACTTATTCCTTTTTCTTATTTGATTGCTGTAGCAAGAACTTCCAATGTTGTGTTGAGAATGGTGGAAAGGTACACCTTTGCTTATTGCTGATCTTAAGGGGAAAGTCTTTAGCTTTCACTCATCGAGTTCGATGTTTGCTGTAGGTTTTCCATCTATGGCCTTTATTTTGTTGAGGTATCCTCCCTCTAATCCCACCTTGCTGAGTGTTTTCATCATAAATTGGTGATGGATTTCATAAAATGCTTTTTCAGCATCTATTGATGTGATTGTGTGATTTTTGTCCTTCATTTTGTTTATGTGATGTATTACATTTATTGATTTGTGAATATTTTACCATCCTTGCATTCCTGAGATGAATCCCACTTGATCATGGTGTATGATCATTTTAATGTATTGTTGAATCCAGATTGCCAATATTTTGCTGAGGATATTAGCATCTATCTCATCAGATATATTGGCTTGTAGTTTTCTTTCTTTCTTGTGTCCTTATCTGATTTTGAAATTAGGATGATACTGGTCTCAGAGAATGAATTTGGGAATCATCCTTCTTCAATTTTTTTTGGAATAGATTGAGAAAGATAGGAGTTAGTTCCTCTTTAAATGCTTAGTAAAATTCACTTGTGAAACCTTCTGGTCCAAGGTTTTTCTGAGCCAGGAGTTTTTTGATTACTGCTGCAATTTCTTCAGTTGTTTTTAATTTATTCAGGCTTTTTGTTTCTTGACTCATTTTTGTAGATTGTATGTTTCTACAAATCTGTCCGTTTTGCCCAGGTTGTCCAGTTTCTTGGCATATAGTTCTTCACAGTCATTTCTTACAATCCTTTGTATTTCTGTGGTATTGCTTGTAACTTCTCCACTTTTATTTCTGATGTTATTTATTTGGATCCTCTCTTTTTTTTTGATAAGCCTGGTTAAAAGTGTGTCAATATTTTTTATCTTTTTTAAAAAAACGGCTCCTAGATTCATTGATCCTTTGAATTGTCTTTTAGTCTCTACCTTGTTTAATTTTACTGTGACCTTATTCTCTTCCTTCTACTCACCCTGAGCTTTGTTTGTTGCTCCTTTAATTTTTGTAGATATAGATTTAGGTTGTTTATTATTTTTCATTTATTTAGGTATGCCTATATTGCTATGAACTTTCCTCTCAGTACAGCCTTCTCTGAGTCCCATAGTTTCGTGTTATATGTTCATTTTCATTGGTTTTCTAGTACTTTCTGATTTCCTCCTTGATCTCATTGTTTATCCATTCATTGTTTAATAACATGTTGTTCACTCTCCATATTTCAATGTTTTTGAGTTTTTTCCTTGAGGTTCATGTCTAGTCTCAAGTCCTTGTGGTCTGAGAATATGCTTGATGTAACTTCAACTTTCTTGCATTTTTTTGAGGCTTGTTTTAGCATGTGGTCTATCTTTGAAAATATTCCATGTGCATTTGAAAAGAATGTATATTTTGTATTTTTGTGGTGACAGTTTTGGTAGATGTCAATTAAGTCAATTGATGTCAACTGAATAGGGTGTCGTTCATTGCTAAAATAGCCTTGTTGATTCTTTGTTTGGAAGCTCTCTCCACTGTTGATGGTGGGATGTTGAAATCCTCTCCAATGACTGTATTGCTGTCAATATCTTTTTTTGAAGTCCTCCAAGATTTTCCATATATATTTTGTTGCTCCTTTGTTGGGTGCATGTATGCTTACAAGGGTTATATCCTTTATCCTTTTGTTGAACTACCCCCTTAAGTATTATGTATTGGTCTTCTTTGCCTATTTTATGGCCTTTGCTTTGAAGTCCATTTTGTTTGATATAAGTATTGCTACACCAGCTCTTTTTTTATGTCCATTTGCTTGGAATATATATTTCTTTGTCCCTTCACTTTCAGCCTGTTTAGATCTTTTGTTCCAAGGTAGTCTCTTGTATGTCTTTTGATTTGAGCATTTAATCCATTTATGTTTAACGTTATTATTCATAGGTACTTATTCATTGCCTTTTATTCTGTACCTGTGTTGCTCTCTCTCTCTCTCTCTCCTTATAGCGATCCTTTTTGCATCTCTTGCAGTGCTGGCTTGGTGGAGATGTACTCTTTTAGCCTTCTTTTTCTGGGAACCTCTTTATTTAACCTATTTTATGAGGGTCTTGCTTGGTAGAATAATCTTGGTTGCAGGTCCTTGCTTTTCATTACTTGGAGTATTTCATATCAGTTACTTCTGATTTGTAGTGTTTCTGTTGAGAAATCAGCTGATAGCCTTATAGAGTTTGCTTGTACGTTACTAGCTGTTCTCCCCTGGCTGTCTTTAAGACTCTCCCTTTGCCTTTAAATTTTGCCATTTTCATTATGATGTGTCTTGGAATGGGCCTCTTTGGTTTCATCTTTATTGGGACCCTCTGTGCTTTCCAAACTTGCCTAAGTTTACCCCTCACCAAGTTGGGGAAGTTTTCTGTCATTATTTTTTCAAACCATTTTTGATCCCTTGGTCATTTTCTCCTGCTTCTGATATTCCTATGCTGGAAATGTTGTTACCTTTCATGTTTTTCTGAAGCTCCCTTAAACTATCCTCATTTTTTTATTCTCTTTTCATTTTGTTTCTCTGACGGGGCTTTTTCTACTTTGTCTTTCAGCTCACTTATTTTATCCTCTGCTTCATCTAACCTGCTTTTGCTTCCTTCTAGTGTATTCTTCATTTCAGATATTGTATTATTAGTTACTTCTTGGTTCTTATTCAGTTTCTATGTCCTTTTTTCATGCAGTTGTAGTTCCCACTAAGTTCCTTGTTTCTCCCATAAAGTTCCTTATAGTTCTCACTGAATTCCTTTAGCATCCTTATAACCATTATTTTGAATTCTATGTCTGATAGTTGCATAGTTCAATTTCATTTAGCTCCTTTTCTGTGCATTTCACCTTTCCTTTTGATTGGGTATTATTTTCTTTGTTTCCTCATTTTAGGTGATACTTTCTGTTTGTTTCTTTATCTCAGCTTGCTTTGCCTGATTGTCTTCATGTGGTGGACTTCTATGGGACTCTATGATGCAATCTCTTTGATGTCTTGATCTGTATTATCCAGGGTTAACCTTTATTCAGTTTACATTGGCCCTCTTGTTGTACTTGGGCTTTGATTATTAGGCTCATTCATTGGTGGGTTCGCCCCTCCAGCTGGCCGACTGGGAGTCACAACCCCTGCTACCTTTTGTATGCTGTTGTACCAGTGCTGGTTAACAAAGCAATAATATCCAGAAAAGCAAACCCCATGCCAACAATAATAATCCCCTACCATGTCAGCAATATCAATAGAAAATGAACAAATATTAATAAAGTGGCAGGAGTTTAAGAATATATTTAGATAGGAAAAAATATGGGATGACTAAAGGAGAGAACTGATTTTGAGGGGAAAAGAAGAATGAGAAATAATAAGGGTATGGAATAGAAAAGAGGCAAAGAGGGGAGAAAATTAAATTTGAAACCTAAGAGATTTGAAGATGGCGGAGGAGTGAATGGGAATCATGCTGACCTCCTCCTCCCAAGACCAAACTGGAATTGTGACTAAATAGTGGAGTAATCACCTGGAAAACAATGGAATGACAGAGGGAGAAGAGCCTTGGAGCCACGGACAGACAGTGGATTCAACTCTCAAACATCCCAACGGGTGAGAAGTGCAGTGGAGGTGCAAGAGGGGGGGCTGGGCACCCATGGACACCAGCACCAGAGGGACATTGAAACAGCCAGTTGGCTCTCCCTGAGAAGAACAGGGCCTGAACCATAAATAGGGACCCATAGAATACAGCAGCTAAAACCAGGAAAACACACAGACAAAATGCAACCCCGAAAAGCTTAGGGGCGCTCTCTGCCAGAGACAAGTGGCTGGGGATGCAAAGAGACATTTAAAGGGCCAATGCAAAAATTTGCAGTGGCAGCTGCCCTCCTTGATTTCTGGGTAGAGGCGGTAGCAGAGTGGGCTGGTGCCTGGGAAAAGATTGGTGAGGAAAACTTTGTGAAAAGAACTGAGATGGTGGCCTGCAGAGCCCAGGTGATAACTCACCTCCCTCTCTGCAGCTACCATCTCGCTCAAGCATAAGTGAATCAATAAACATGCCTTTTGTGTGCTCTGCACACAGCTTGTGTGCATGTGAGCTGGGGGGCTAAGTGCAGACAAGCTGGAAGAAATAGAAGATCCCTGGCCAAAGGGGTCACACAGCTGCATAGAGAGCCTTGAGGAGAGACTGGAGACAGAGGTGTTAGGGAAAAAATGGGAGGAGGAACCTGGAGTCCTGACTCCCTCCCCATTCTGTAGTCAACATTTTGCACAGGCAGGACGCACCCCCAAAGAGGCAGAAGAGGGGGGCGTGCGAGCCAGATGGCCCGCAATTCAATGCAGTTGGCAGAAATAGTGGATCCCTGGCCGAAGGGGTCACAGAACTGCCCAGAGACCCCTGAGGAGAGACGGGAAACGGAGGTGTTGGGGAAAGAACGTGAGGAGGAACCAAGGAATCCCAACCCCTTATACTTTCCATAGTCCCCATTGTGCATGGGCAGGCCATGCCCCTAAAGAGCCAAAAGCTGAAAAGCACACAATAGACAGCCCAAAACCACCTAGTGTAGGCACGCACACACGCACTGAGTGGAGAGTGAGGGTTGGCAAGCGCCAGTGCGGTCCCATGACTGTGCAGGCTGGTGAGGGCTCCTGCAGGTTGGCGCCCACAGGGCCTGCGAGGGAGTGCACAGACTGGGTGAGGGCAGGTGTAAACCAGCGCCTGCGTGGGCCCAAAGTGCAGAGCAGTCTGCAGAAAGAGTGGATTCCAGGCCGAAGGAGTCACAGAGCTGCCCAGAGACCCTGGAGGAGAGACTGGAGACAGGATTAACCAGAGTGTCCAAGAGCTGACTTCCTCTCATTTCTGTAGTCTCCATTTTGCGCAGACAAGCAACACCCCCAAAGAGCCAAGAGTGGGGAAAGCACATAATAGAAGACCCTAAACATACCAGTTCCGGGGCGCCAGCCGGGTATGAGCACCAGATGAGAGCGCAAGGTCGGGCAAATAAGCGCCCAGGCGGGTAGGGGATCCTGCTGGCCGGGGAGCGCGCTCAAGGAGCTGGCATGAGAGGGCAACGTGATCCACAGAAATAGTGGATCCCAGGTCGAAGGGCTTGCAGAGCTGCCCAAAGCAGGACTCAGACACAGACAGTAGACTCCAGGAAAGCTCAAACAAACAACCAAAGGTCATATAGGTCAACAACTGACATCATCAGAGGCAGACCCAGAAAGAAAAGTAAGGGAAAAAAAAACCTTAAATAAATAAATAAATACAAAGACCTGCCTACAACAGAGAAGTTTAATCCACAAAGTCAGGAAATCTAGATGGATCAGTTGAAGCCGAAGCAAAAATAAATAAATAAATAAATAAATTCCTTAACAGACTCTCACAAAAATGGGAAGGAAAAGAAGTTCCCCCCAAATGAGTGGAAAAAGGGAATCCACACACCGAGAGCTAAATGAAATAGAAGCAAGGGAACTATCAGATATTCAATTCAAAACAATGGCTCTAAGGAAACTCAATGAGCTGAGCCAGCTCAAAGATAACTATGAGAAACTGCAGAGAAACTATTAGAATCTTACAGCAAACTATATCAACCTGGAACAGGACATAGAAACTATCAAGAAGACACAAGAAGATATGAAGAATACCATTTCTGAATTGAGAACATAGTAGAAGGAATCCAAAGCAGGCTGGATGAAGCTGAGGATTGAATCAGTGAGGTGGAGGATAAGGTAGAAAAAAGCTCCCAGAAAAAAACGAGAAACAGAAAAAAGACTGTAAAAGAATGAAGAGGAATTTAGAGAAATGCAGAACAACCTGAAATGCAATAATAGACACATAATGGAGATACCAGAAGGAGAAGAGGAGGAGCAAGGGATAGAGAGTCTCTTTGAAAAAGTCATGATGGAAAATTTCCCCCATTTGAGGAGAGAAAACGTCTCATGAATCCAGGAAGCACAGAGAGCCCCACTCAAGAGGGACCGAGGAGGTCCACTCCAAACACATCATCATTAAAAAGGCAACTATCAAAGACAAACAGAGAATCCTAAAGGCAGCAAGGGAGAAACTGGGAGTAACATACAAGGGGGGTCCCAATATGCCTAGGGGCAGACTTCTCCACAGAAAAACTACAAGTCAGAAGGGAATGGCAACAAATATTCCAAGTCATGAAAAGCAAGGGCCTACAACCAAAGCAGCTCTATCCAACAAGGCTCTCAATTAAAATAGAAGGGGAGATAAGGAGTTTCCCAGACAAAAGAAGGCTAAAAGAATACACCTCCACCAAAACAGCACTACAAGATATGCTAAAGGGACTGGTTTAAGAAGATGAAGGAAAAAAAATGAGAAGGAGAAAAAACACAGGTACAAAGAGAAAAAATGAATAGGTTGGTATCAATAATAACTCTCAATGTAATTGGACTAAATGCCCCAATCAAGACACAGGGTAGCGGATTGGATGAAAAATATTACCCACATATCTGCTGCCCAAAAGACCCACCTCAGAACAAAAGACCAACACAGATTGAAAGTAAAGGGATGGAAAAAGAAATTCCAAGCAAATGGGCAAGAGAAGAAAGGAGGGGTTGCAATACTTATATCAGACAAAATAGATTTCAAAACAGAGGCCATAAAAAGAGACCCAGAGGGGCACTTTATCATATTTAAGGGAAGAATCTATCAAGCAGACATAAACATTGTAAACTTAGATGCACCCAACATAGGAGCCCTCAAGTATATAAGGAAAATCTTGGAGGCCTTCAAAAAAGATATAAACAGCAACATACTGATAGTAGGGGATTTCAACACCCCACTGTCAAAAATGGACAGATCTTCCAAACAAAACATAAAAAAGGATATTGTGGAGCTGAATGATGCATTGAATCAAATGGACTTAACTGACATATATAAAACCTTACATCCCAAAGAAGAAAAATACACATTCTTTTCATATGCTCATGGCAGTTTTTCAAATATAGACGACATGATAAGACACAAAACAAACCTCAGCAAATTCAGGAAAATTGAAATAATACCAAGCTTGTTCTCAGACCATAAGGGCTTGAAACTGGAAATCAACCTCAAAGAGAAACTTCAAAAACTTGCAAACTCATGGAGACTGAACAGTACACTATTAAACAATGAATTGGTCAATAATGAGAGAAGAGAAGAAATCAAAAAATTTCTGGAAACAAATGAAAATGAACAGACAACTGTCCAAAACCTATGGGACACAGCAAAGGTGGTCCTGAGAGGGAAGTTCATAGCAATACAGGCTTACCTTAAAAAGATAGAAACATTTCAAATAAAAGACCTAACAGCACAACTTCAAGAACTGGAGAAACAACAACAAATAAATCCCAGAGCAAGTAGAAGGAAGGAAATAGTCAAGATTAGAGCAGAACTGAATGACATAGAGACAAAAAGAACAATTCAGAGGATCGACCAATCCAGAAGCTGGTTCTTTGAAAAGATAAATAAAATTGACAAGCCTTTAAGCAGACTCATCAAGAAAAAAAGGGAGAGGACCCAAATAAATATCAGAAATGAAAGAGGAGAAATAACAACTGATACCACAGAAATACAAATGATCGTCAGAAACTATTATGAACAATTATATGCCAAGAAATTTGAAAATCTTGATGAAATGGACAAATTTTTAGAAAAGTATAATCTTCCAACACTGAAGGAGGAAGAAACAGAAAGCTTGAACAGACCGATAACAGCTGGGGAAATTGAAGCAGTAATCAAGGAACTCCCGTGACACAAAAGCCCAGGGCCGGACGGTTGCCCAGGAGAATTTTACAAAACATTTAAGGAAGAGCTAACCCCTGTCCTTCTCAGACTATTCCAAAGACTCCAAGAGGAGGGAAGACTCCCAGACTATTTATGAGTCCAGCATCACCCTAATCCCAAAACCTGATAAAGACCCTACAAGAAAGAAAACTAGAGGCCAATTTCACTGATGAACATAGATGCTAAAATCCTCTCCAAAATATTGGCAAACCGCATCCAGCAACACATTAAAAAGATTATCCACCATGATCAAGTGGGATTCATCTCAGGGATGCAGGGAAGGTTCAATATATGCAAGTCAATAAACATAGTGTATCATATAAATAAAAGAAAAGACAAAAACCACATGATCATCTCGATAGATGCAGAAAAAGCATTCGATAAGGTACAGCACCCATTTATGATCAAAACCCTCAGCAAAATGGGGTTAAATGGGGCATTCCTCAATGTAATAAAGGGCATATATGAAAACCTATAGCCAACATCATACTCAATGGGCAAAAACTAAAAGCTTTACCACTAAGATCGGGAACACGACAAGGATGTCCACTTTCACCGCTTCTTTTCAACATCGTATTGGAAGTCCTAGCCACAGAGGTCAGACAAAAAAAGAAATAAAAGGCATCCAAGTAGGAAAAGAGGAAGTAAAGCTATCATTGTTTGCAGATGACATGATAGTGTACATAGAAAACCGTGTTGACTCTACCAAAAAACTCCTCAACCTAATAAGTGAATTTGGCAAAACAGCAAGATACAAAGTGAACATTCAGAAATCAAAGGCATTTTTGTACACCAGCAATGAAATAGAAGAAGAGAAAATCAGAAATAAATACTATTGATTATAGCAACAAGAAAAATAAAGAACCTAGGAATAAATTTATCCAAGGAGGTAAAGAGATCTACTCATAAAACTATACAACATTGAAGAAAGAAATTAAGGAATATGCAAATAAATGGAAGCATATACCGTGCTCATGGATTGGAAGAATTAATATCATCAAAATGTCCACACTACCAAAGCAATTTATAGATTCAATGCAATCCCTATTAAGATACCAATGACATATTTCACAGAAATAGAACAGACATTTCAAAAATTTATATGGAATCATAAATGACCCCAAATAGCCTCAGCAATTTTGAGAAAGAAAAATAATGTAGGAGGGATCACAATACCAGACATTAAACTATATTACAAAGCCACTATACTCAAAACAATCTGGTACTGGCATCAGAACAGACCCATAGACCAGTGGAAAAGCATAGAAAGCCCAGAAATAAGCCCAGGTCTCTATGGGCATCTAATATTTGACAAAGGGGGCAGAAGCATAAAATGGAGCCATAACAGCCTCTTCAACAAATGGTGTTGGGAGAGCTGGACAGCTACATGCAAAAAATTGAAATTGGATCATCAGCTGACACCATACACAAAAATAAACTCAAGATGGATAAAAGACTTAAATATAAGTCGCAACACCATAAAAGTCCTAGAGGAGAACATTGGCGGGAAACTCCCAGATATCCCACGCAGCAATTTTTTCACTGATATGTCTCCTAAAGCAAGGGACATAAAAGGAAAGAAAAACAAGTGGGACCTCATCAAAATAAGAAGCTTCTGCATGGCTAAAGAAAACATCAGCCAAATGAAAAGGGAGCCAACTCTATGGGAAAATATATTTGCTAATGAAACATCAGATAGAGGTTTGATCTCCAAAATATATAAGAACTCTCTGCACTCCAAGGAGACAGATGATCCAATCAAAAAATGGGCAAAGGACCTAGGAAGATGTTTTTCCAAGGAAGAGATACAGAGGGCCCAGAGACATTAGAACAGATGCTCGGCATCACTAGCCATCAGAGAAATGCTGATCAAAACCACCATGAGGTACCACCTCACACCGGTCAGAATGGCCATCATAAACAGATCAACAAACAACAGGTGCTGGCGAGGCTGTGGAGAAAAGGGAACACTAGTACACTGTTGGTGGAAATGCAGACTGGTGCAGCCACTGTGGAAAGCAGTGTGGAATTTCCTCAGAAAGCTGAAAATGGAACTGCCTTTTGATCCATCGATTCCCCTGCTGGGACTATACCCTAAGAATACCAAAACGCCAATACTGAAGAACCAATGCACACTGGATCAAAAAATTATGGTACATATACACAATGAAATACTATGCAACAGAAAGAATAAAAGAACTACTAAACTTCGTGACAGCATGGATGGAACTGGAGAGCATTATGCTAAGCGAAATAAGCCAGGGGGCGAAAGACAAATACCATATGATCTCACCTCTAAGTGGAACCTAACCAACAATACAAAGATGTAAGGAAAATAAGACCAGCAACACTGAAAGGAAAAGAAATCAACAGAGACAAGAGGGAAGGAGGGAGTAGGGGCGGGGGAAAAGGAAGGGAAAGGGAAAGTCAAGGAACATATAGCAAGGACTGATGGACAAAACCAAAGGGAAGAGCTGAGGGAGGAAAGGAGCGAGGAGGCAAGGGAAAGTGGTGGGGGGTAGGCAGAGACAAATGTATTTGAAAAAATAAGTAAAAAATAAAAATAAAATAAAATAAAATAAAGAAAACTAAAAATCTAAGATGTCTCGCAAAACCTAATTGCACAAAATGCAAAGAAGAATACACCAAGGTGTAGAATATACAGTTATTTTCAAACATGGATAAGTAAATAGTTTTAAAAGCCACCAGGGATTTTTTTAAAAAGGATATTTTATGTGCAAAGGAAAAAAGATAACAATAACAGATGTCTTGTGGGAAACAAGGAATGCTAGAAGACAGTGGGGCAAATATCTGAAGGTAAAATTGCCATCTTAGAATTCTATATCCAAAGAATATATTTGCAGAAACAAAGATAAGATAAAGACTTTTCCAGACATACAGAAGCTGAAAAATTCATGACCAGTAAATCTGCACTCCAAGAAATGATAAAGTATATCTTCTAGGCAGAAGGAAAATGATACTAGATGGAAACTGGGATCCAAACAAAGGAATAAAGTGTTCTGGAAATGATAACCAAATGGGTAAATATTACAATTTTTTTCTTACTACTTTAAAATGGAGTAAAAATAGCCTCTTCAGTAAATGGTGCTGGGAGATCTGGAAAAATACATGCAAAAAAATGAAATGACCACTAACTTACACCATACACAAAAATAAACTCAAGGTAGATAAAAGGCCTAAATGTAAGTTGTGACACCATAAACACCCTAGAGGGGAACACAGGCAAGAAATTTTCAGATATCCCACACAGCAATATTTTCACAGGTATATCCCCTAGGGCAAGGGTTATAAAGGAAAGAATGAAATGGGACTACATCAAATTAAAAAGCTTCTGCACAGTTAAACAAAACAGTGACAAATTGAAAAGGGAACCAACCATATGTGAAAACATGTTTGCCAATGATACCTTGGACAAGAGATTGATCCTTTGTCTGAGGAACTGAGATCTAAATTAAAACCACAACGAGATACCACTTCACACTGGTCAGAACAGCCATCATTTAGAAATCAACAAACAAGAAGTGCTGGTGAAGTTATGGAGAAAAGGGAACCCTAGTACATTGTTGATGAGTGCAGACTGGTGCAGCCACTGTGGAAAACAGTATGGAATTTCCTCAAAAAGTTAAAAATAGAACTGCCTTTTGGCCCAGTGATTCCACTGCTGGGATTATACCCTAAAAATCCTGAAACACCAATTTGAAAGAACCTATGCACTTCAGTGTTCATAGCAGCATTGTTTACAATAACCAAGTGCTGGAAACAGCCTAAGTGCCCATCAGTAAATGTGTGGATCAAAAAACCATGGTACATTTACACAATGGAATACTATGCAGCATACAGAAAAAAAGAGCTACTACCCTTCACAGCAGCATGGATGATACTGGAGAATATTATGTTAAGTGAAATAAGCCAGGCAGCAAAAGACAAATACCATGTGATTCCACCAATAGGTGGAACCTGATCAACAAAACAAACAAGTGAGCAAAATAGAACCAGAGACAGGGAAATAAAGAACAAACTGATAGTGACCAGAGGGGAGGAGGGAGAGATTAACTGGAGAAAGAAAGGGAAGGGGCAAATCAAGGAACATATACAGATGACCCATGGGCACTGACCACAGGGTAGAGATTGACTGTGGGGGTACGGTGTGGGGGAGCAGGGGAGAGCAATGGGGAAAAATGTGGGACAATTGTAATTGAACAACAATTCAAAAACCTATTAAAAGATGACTGGTTATGTAAAGCAGTAACATTAATAATATATTTTGGACTTTTAACATATGTAAAATAAATTGCATGACACCAATAGCACAAAGACTATGGAGGGTGGGGGAGAAACAGAAGCAGTGTCTTAAGTTTCTTGTACTATATATGAAGTTGTATATTACTTGAAAATAGACTGTCCTAGGCTAAACCATAAAGAAACCAATGTAAAAACCCAATATATAGCTATAGCAAATAAATTAACAAAGGAGATAAAATTTAAGTATTAAAAATGCTCAATGGGTCAAAAGGAAGGGGGAAATTGAGAAAGAAGAGAATAAGGAAGAGATGGACTAAATATAAGACATATAGCAAGATAGTAGATTTAAACCCAATTATATCAATAATCACATTATATATACATAGTCTAAATAGTCTAATTAAAAAATGTAAAATTTCAGATTGGCTAAAGAGTAAAACATATTTAAAAACTCAATTATATTCTGCATCCTAAGACACATGTTCTGTAACTCCTTAAACTCCTATGTCCCATTGGCGCTGGGGAAAGTGCATCCTTTTCTTACTATTCTCTATGTCTGTTAACAGTTCCTTGTCTATTCACTATACCTCTAGTTTTGAAACTTTTCATGATGCAATATTTGGTTTTAAGTCTCTTCTGCAATGAATCATCAGTGCTGAGTCACTTAACTCAGACTTCATTTTAGGTTACTGTTTTGCCCAACTTGTTTCTGTACATTGATCTTGAACCACTATGATCAGCCTTCCTTTCTTCTGTGACTTCTTTCTCTCAGCCACATAAGCCATGACAGTTATGTCAAGATACAGCGATGTGGGACTGAACCTTCATCAATATCAGTTGCTACTACTCCTCAAGACTAAGGCCATATCAGATGGCCTTAGGATACTGCCTAAAAGATGCTGCTTTTAGCAAAGTTAAGGGACATTATCACAATACTCAGCATTAAATTTTTCTTGTTACTCACCTTGCCATGACCTTGTGCTCTCCGTCTCATAATTTTCTGAAATGCAATACGCAACATGTGTCCCAGATTTAACAGATGTCCCTAACATTTGGATACTCTTGCCCACTGGCTTTCCTGATGCTGGATTCATAACTGTACTCTCCCCTGATGTCAACTAATATTTATTTGTTTGTGTTAGACAACCCCTGACATAAACAACATCCCCACCACTTCTGCTGGTGTTACCAACAGTATCAGCAGAAAAGGACAATGATTGACTTCTCTAGGCTGCCCCACCATCTGTCTTCTGTTACTCTACCTTTTGAATGTCATGTTCTGCCTGATGGCCTAAACCTCCTCACAGTACTTTTCCCACTTTAATAATGTGACTCTAATTACATCCAGTCTTTCTTATACTATTGCAATGAACCTTCTCAAAAGGATGGATGCCTAGGCTTAGGTGGCCCAAACACTTTGGACTGTTTGGTCATGTGTCTGAAAATAATTACCTTGGTGCCCTGGCTGGTGTGGCTCTGTGGATTGAGCCGGGGCTTGTGAACCAAAAGGGTTGCTGGTTCAATTCCCCAGTAGGGGGCACTCAAGAGGCAACCACACATTGATGTTTCCCTCTCTTCCTCCCTCCCTTCCCCTCTCTAAAAATAAAAATAAATAAAATCTTAAAAAAAAGAAAATAATCACCTTGGGAAAAAAAATAGCCATGTACCACCTTGAATTTTATATAATATTGCTCTCTCTAAAAACATCAGAAGCCATGCTACCAACATCTATAGGTGCTTTAGGAAAATGGACAGGGCTGAGTCATGTTTGGCTCTTCTTCATGTCTGCCCATATAATTCATTAACTAATAAACTACAATTTATCTTAATGTCAAGCTAAAGGAGTCATGACTGCATACATGTAAAGGACATGGACATGCTCATTTTTCCTCAGCTCAATGCATGGTTACCATCCATCCTTGAGTTGTTCAAGACAGAGACCTTATGACCCCAGAAGAATCCAGGCAGTGGTCTTCTTACTAAAAGTTCAAAAATTAGTATTAACAATTAGAATTAATTATTAGAAAAAAATGTGTTTGGGCTAAAAGTTCTCTTATGGCTAGATTTCATACTTTTGGTGGTTTTGCTAGGGTTGAAGATGTGGAAATAGGAATGGAACAAGATGGCAGTTGAAGATTTGGGACACTAGGCAACTCTGGATACTTCCTCTGGGCACAGAAGTGTTCCTGGTTATGACAAAGTAACTTCTGGGTTTGGAGTTACCATATCACTAAAGGATTGAGGGAAGGCAATGTCAGAGAGTAGGGAGAAATAATTTTGTCCATGAGCCTTTTATGTCTTCTTAAATTGTGCATAATGTGGAAGAAGGATGCCCATGATATATTTATGAGATCATTTTCATTTGGAGAGTGGGAAGAGAAGGGCTGGGGGAAAAAATTCTCTCACTCCAATGTCATAGGGATATGAGGCTCACTTTTGGGAAGCTTTTGTACAATATTATCCCACAATCCTATTTGTCCTTATATCTCCAAGAGCCGGAGAAAAACAAAGGGAAAGAAAGAGAGGGAAAAGGAAATAATATATATGACCATGTAACTGAGAAATGATGCCCACTATTAGAAGGCCCTGTGTTTGAGATGCTTCCCGAGAAACAAGACAGGCTGCCACACTGCCTTCTGCTACAGTGTGTATGGTGAGAGAGCGTTCATGCTGTGGGCCAATGTAACTGCCCAGTTTGGTCTCCAGCTTGTGCTATGGCTCTAAGATATCTCATGAGAATCAAAGCACTTAGCCAGCCAGAACAAGGTTCCCTGAATGAAGCAAGTTAGTCACACTAAAGGAATTCAGAGATAGGAGAGGAGTAATGACTAGCGTCCTAACAAAGAAGGCTTCATGGAAGAGATCAGTTTTGAAGTGGCCTTTGAAGCGTCATTAGGAAAGGGTCACTTCTCTAAACCTCAATTTCCTCATCTTTAAAATGAGGAAACTGGATGGCCCTCAATTTCCTTATTAACTTGACTTATTGAGAAGAGAAAGACTTTCCCAATAAGGATGCACCACCCACACACCCACAGATAGAAGTTACTGTCCTTAGAAGGGGTTACCCCCTTCCAGCCCTTCATCACACTCAGTGTGGGCCACTTAAGTGGCTGGATATACTGAAAGTCTCTCATGAATGACTCCAGTCAAGCACATTTAGGGGATAATTAGTTATAGCAAGCAGTTATACTTTCCATATCTGACTTGGGCATAAACACTGTCTCCTTGTTCCTGCCTTTAATGTTTAAATAGGTTAAAACTCACCACCTTTCTATTGATTAATCACTTCCAGGCATGTAACTTTGAAGAGCTGTCACAAAGTCACAAGGTGTAGAAAATAAAGACTTGGATTCTGGTGCTTAATCACCTGGCTTCAGAACCCAGTTATTGGCTGGGGACTTATGGTAGGTTACTTTCCTAACTCTAAAGTGTGGGTTTGTAATAATTCCCAACTCACAGTTAATGTAAGTGAAACAGTTGGTACGGTGTCAAGTGCTTAAGCATTCAAACGTTATTGTTAGTCATCTTTTAATAACAGTTATGCCAGTTGAAAAATGGTCATAAAAATATTACCTTCTACATCCTACTGATGGGATACTGTGACACTTGAAGTTATAAGTGTTGAACACACAAAAATCTATGTTCTTATCTTGTGAAATATCATCTGTATGTCTCTGCTGAAAGTTTCTATTTTAGAGAAAATGTCTCTGGCAATGGTTTTTTTTTTTTTTTTTTACCATTTTATTAATTAAACTCACTTATATTAGAATGCTAGATTAACACCTACCATGCAACTTTGCTCTGATAATAAGATATAATATATTTTTTTAAATTTTATTTTATTTTATTTTTTTAATTTATTTACTTTTTAAATACATTTGTCTCTGCCTCCCCCCCACCACCTCACCCGCCCCCTCCCACCTCCCCTCCCCCAGCTCCTCCCCCCCCCCCCCGTCCCGGCATTGTCCATGAGTCCTTGCTATATGTTCCTTGACTTTCCCCTTCCCTTCCCTTTCCCTGCCCCCCCCTTCCCTCTTGACTCTGTTGATTTCTTTTCCTTTCAGTGTTGCTGGTCATATTTTCCTTGCATCTTTGCATTGTTCGTTAGGTTCCGCTTATAGGTGAGATCATATGGTATTTGTCTTTCGCCCCCTGGCTTATTTCGCTTAGCATGATGCTCTCCAGTTCCATCCATGCTGTCGCAAAGTTTAGTACTTCTTTTTTCTTTCTGCTGCGTAGTATTCCATTGTGTATATGTACCATGCTGTTTTGATCCAGTCATCTACTGATGAGCATTTAGGTTGCTTCCAACACTTGGCTATTGTAAATTGTGCTGCTATGAATATTGGGGTGCATAGGTTCTTTTGTATTGGCGTTTTGGTGTTCTCAGGGTATAGTCCCAGCAGGGGAATCGCTGGATCAAAAGGCAGTTCCATTTTCAGCTTTTTGAGGAAATTCCACACTGCTTTCCACAGTGGCTGCACCAGTCTGCATTTCCACCAACAGTGTACTAGGGTTCCCTTTTCTCCACAGCCTCACCAGCACCTGTTGTTTGTTGATCTCTGTATGATGGCCATTCTGACCGGCGTGAGGTGATACCTCATGGTGGTTTTGATCTGCATTTCTCTGATGGCTAGTGATGCTGAGCATCCTTTCAAATGCCTCTGGGCCCTCTGTATCTCCTCCTTAGAAAAGCAACTGCCCAGGTCCTTTGCCCATTTTTTGATTGGATCGTTTGTCTTCTTGGAGTAGAGTCGAGTGAGTTCTTTATATATCTTGGAGATCAAACCTCTATCTGATGTATCATTGGCAAATATATTTTCCCATATGGTTGGCTCCCTTTTCTTTTGGCTGATGTTTTCTTTCGCCGTGCAGAAGCTTCTTATTTTTATGAGGTCCCACTTCTTTATTCTTTCCTTTATGTCCCTTCCTCTAGGAGACATATCAGTGAAAAAATTGCTGTGTGGGATATCTGAGAGTTTCCTGCCAATGTTCTCCTCGAGGACTTTGATGGTGTTGCGACTTATATTTAAGTCTTTTATCCATCTTGAGTTTATTTTTGTGTATGGTGTCAGCTGATGATCCAATTTCAATTTTTTGCATGTAGCCGTCCAGCTCTCCCAACACCATTTGTTGAAGAGGCTGTTATTGCTCCATTTTATGCTTCTGCCCTCTTTGTCGAATATTAGATGCCCATAGAGACCTGGGCTTATTTCTGGGCTTTCTATTCTGTTCCACTGGTCTATGGGTCTGTTCTTGTGCCAGTACCAGATTGTTTTGAGTATGGTGGCTTTGTAGTAGAGTTTGATGTCCGGTATTGTGATCCCTCCTATTTTGTGTTTCTTTCTCAAAATTGCTGCGTCTATTTGGGGTCGTTTATGGTTCCATATAAATTTTTGAAATGTCTGTTCTATTTCTGTGAAATACGTCATTGGTATCTTAATAGGGATTGCATTGAATCTATAAATTGCTTTGGTAGTGTGGACATTTTGATGATATTAATTCTTCCAATCCATGAGCACAGTATATGCTTCCATTTATTTGTGTCTTCCTTAATTTCTTTCTTCAATGTTGTATAGTTTTCTGCATACAGGTCTTTGTGTCTTTGGTTAAATTTATGCCTAGGTACTTTAACTTTTTTCGTGCTATATCGAATGGTATATTTTTTCTGATTTCTTCTTCTTCTATTGCATTGCTGGTGTACAAAAACGCCTTTAATTTCTGAATGTTGACTTTGTATCCTGCAGTTTTGCCAAATTCACTTATTAGGTTGAAGAGTTTTTTCGTAGAGTCTACAGAGTTCTCTATGTACACTATCATGTCATCTGCAAACAATGATAGTTTTACTTCCTCCTTTCCTATTTGGATGCCTTTTATCTCTTTCTCTTGTCTGACCGCTGTGGCTAGGACTTCCAATACGATGTTGAAAAGAAGCGGTGAGAGCGGATATCCTTGGCGTGTTGCCAATCTTAGTGGGAAACTTTCAGTTTTTGCCCGTTGAGTATGATATTGGCTGTAGGTTTTACATATATGGCCTCTATTATGTTGAGGAATGCCCCATTTATTCCCATTTTGCTGAGTGTTTTGATCATAAATGGGTGCTGTACCTTATCGAATGCTTTTTCTGCATCTATCGAGATGATCATGTGGTTTTTGTCTTTTCTTTGATTGATGTGATGTATCACGTTTACTGATTTGCGTATATTGAACCATCCCTGCATCCCTGGGATGAATCCCACTTGATCGTGGTGGATAATCTTTTTAATGTATTTCTGGATACGGTTTGTCAATATTTTGTTGAGGATTTTAGCATCTATGTTCATCAGTGAAATTAGCCTGTAGTTTTCTTTCTTTGTAGGATCTTTATCTGGTTTTGGGATCAGGGTGATGCTGGCCTCATAGAAGGAGTCTGGGAGTCTTCCCTCCTCTTGGACTTTTTGGAATAGTCTGAGAAGGACAGGGGTTAGCTCTTCCTTAAATGTTTTGTAAAATTCTCCTGTGAAACCGTCTGGCCCTGGGCTTTTGTGTCACGGGAGTTCCTTGATTACTGCTTCAATTTCCCCAGCTGTTATCGGTCTGTTCAAGCTTTCTGTTTCTTCCTCCTTCAGTGTTGGAAGATTATACTTTTCTAAAAATTTGTCCATTTCATCAAGATTTTCAAATTTCTTGGCATATAATTGTTCATAATAGTTTCTGACGATCATTTGTATTTCTGTGGTATCAGTTGTTATTTCTCCTCTTTCATTTCTGATATTTATTTGGGTCCTCTCCCTTTTTTTCTTGATGAGTCTGCTTAAAGGCTTATCAATTTTATTTATCTTTTCAAAGAACCAGCTTCTGGATTGGTCGATCCTCTGAATTGTTCTTTTTGTCTCTATGTCATTCAGTTCTGCTCTAATCTTGACTATTTCCTTCCTTCTACTTGCTCTGGGAATTATTTGTTGTTGTTTCTCCAGTTCTTGAAGTTGTGCTGTTAGGTCTTTTATTTGAAATGTTTCTATCTTTTTAAGGTAAGCCTGTATTGCTATGAACTTCCCTCTCAGGACCGCCTTTGCTGTGTCCCATAGGTTTTGGACAGTTGTCTGTTCATTTTCATTTGTTTCCAGAAATTTTTTGATTTCTTCTCTTCTCTCATTATTGACCGATTCATTGTTTAATAGTGTACTGTTCAGTCTCCATGAGTTTGCAAGCTTTTGAAGTTTCTCTTTGAGGTTGATTTCGAGTTTCAAGGCCTTGTGGTCCGAGAAAAATTTTGGTATTATTTCAATTTTCCTGAATTTGCTGAGGCTTGCTTTGTGTCCTATCATGTGGTGTATCTTTGAAAAACTGCCATGAGCATTTGAAAAGAAGGTGTATTTTTTTCTTTGGGATGTAAGGTTCTATATATGTCAGTTAAGTCTCTTTGATTCAGTGTGTCATTCAGCGCCACGATATGTTTATTAATGTTTTGTTTGGAAGATCTGTCCATTTTTGACAGTGGGGTGTTGAAATCCCCTACTATCAGTGTGTTGCTGTCTATATCTTTTTTGAAGTCCTCCAACAATTTCCTTCTAAACTTGGGGGCTCCTATATTGGGAGCATATAAGTTTACAATGTTGATGTCTTCTTGATAGATTCTTCCTTTAAGTATGATAAAGTGCCCCTCTGGGTCTCTCTTTATGGCCTTTGTTTTGAAATCTACTTTGTCTGATACAAGTATGGCAACCACAGTCTTTTTCTCTTGCCCATTTGCTTGGAATATTTTCTTCCATCCCTTTACTTTCAATCTGTTTAGGTCTCTTGCTCTGAGGTGGGTCTCTGGTAGGCAGCATATGTGTGGGTCATGTTTTCTTATCCATTCAGCTACCCTGTGTCTTTTGATTGGGGCATTTAGTCCATTCACATTGAGAGATATTACTGATAGAAACATACTCATCTTTTCTCTTTGTACCTGTGTTCCTCTCTGTCTCATTCTTTTCCTTCATCTGCTTAAATCAGTCCCCTTAGCATATCTTGGAGTGCTGGTTTGGTAGAGATGTATTCTTTTAGCTTTCTTTTGTTTGGGAAACTCCGTATTTCTCCTTCTATTTTAATGGAGAGACTTGCTGGGTAAAATAGCCTTGGTTGTAGGCCCTTGCCTTTCATGACTTGGAATATTTGTTGCCATTCTCTTCTGGCTTGTAGTGTTTTTGTTGAGAAGTCAGGTCCTAGGCGTATCGGGCCCCCTCGTATGTTACTTTCTTCTTCTCCCTTCTTCTATGAGATTCTCTCTTTATATTTCATAGTTGCCCTTTTAAGTATGATGTATCTTGGAGTCGGCCTCATTGGGTCGCTCCTGAGTGGGGCCCTCTTGCCTCCTGGATCCATGAGACCTTTTCTCTCCTCAAATTGGGGAAATTTTCCATCATTACTTTTTCGAGGAGGTTCTCTATCCCTCGCTCCTCTTCTTTTCCTTCTGGTATGCCTATTATGTGGATATTATTGCGTTTCAGGTTGTCCTGCATTTCCCTAAATTCCTCTTCATTCTTTTTGAGCCTTTTTTCCATTTCTTGTTCTTTCTGAGAGCTTCGTTCTACCTTATCCTCCATCTCATTGATTCGATCCTCGGCTTCATCCAGCCTGCTTTAGATTCCTTCTACTGTGTTCTTAATTCAGAAATGGTATTCTTCATATCGTCTTGTGTCTTCTTGATAGTTTCTATGTCCTTTTCCAGGCTGATATAGTTTGTTGTAAGATCCTGACAGTTTCTCTGCAGTTTCTCATAGTTATCTTTGAGCTGGCTGAACTCATTGAGCTTCCTTAGAACCATTGTTTTGAATTCAGTATGTGATAGTTCCCTTGCCTCTATTTCATTTAGCTCTCTCTGTGGGGAGACCCCTTTTCCACTTATTTGGGAGGTATGTCTTTTTCTTCCCTTTTTTGAGAGAGTCTGTTAAGTAATTTACTTATTTTTTAATTTATTTTTGCTTCTGCTATCGATTGGGCTGTCTAGATTCCTGACTTTGTGGGTTAAACTTCTATGGTTGTATGTGGGTTTGTTTGTTTGTTTGTTTGTTTGTTTATTTATTTATTTCCCCCTTTACTTTTCTTTCTGGGCTTGCCTCTGATGATATCAGTTGTTGACCCTATATGACCTTGGGTTGTTTGTTTGAGCCTTCCAGGAGTCTACTGTCTGTGTCTGACAGCTGCTTGGGGCAGCTCTGTGACCCCTTTGGTCAGGGCTGGACTATTTTTTGGGATCGCTCTGCACTCTCACGCCGGCTCCTTGATCGCGCTCCCTGGCCCGGCAGGATAACCTGCCCTCCTGGGCTCTCGCGTGCTTGGCCCAGCCCAGGGGGCTTATTCGTGACCTCACGTACTGGTCTGGCTCCCCTGGCCGGCTAGGTCCCCGGCCCTGGTCAGTTTAGGGTCTTCTATTGTGTGTTTTCCCCGCTTTTGGCTCTTTGGGTGCGTTGCTTGCCCTCGCCAAATGGGGACTATGGAAATGGGAGGAAGTCAGCTCCAGGACTCTCCAGTTAATCCTGTCTCCGGTCTCTCCTCCAGGGACTCTGGGCAGCTCTGTGACCCCTTCGGCCCGGGATCTACTAATTTTGTGAGCCGCTCCTCAATCGTGGGCCAGGTGGGTCAATTTATGCCTGCCCTTGCCGCTCTGTGCATTCCCTCACAGGCCATATCGGTGCCAATATGTGGGAGGGCTTGCCAGCTGGTGTGAGCCCTCGTCAGCCCGCGCATGTCACAGACACGCTCGCCAGCCCTCGCCGGTCACTCGGCGCAAGTGTGCGCGCCTGCACTGGGTGGTTTTGGGGTATCTATGTTTGCTTTTTAGCTTTTGGCTCTTTGGGTGTGTGGCCTCTTCCTGCACAATGGAGACTACAGCAAGGAGAAGGAGTCAGGACTCCCAGGTTCCTCTTTCCGTTCTTTCCCCAATGCTTCCATTTCCTGTCTCTCCTCAGTGGTCTCTGGGCAGTTCTGTGACCCCTTCGGCCAAGGATCCACCACCTGTGTGACTGCTTTTCAATCGCGGGCAGTCTGGTTCATGCACGCCCCACTTCTACCTCTTTGGGAGCACGCCTTTCCAGCCCACAATAAAGACTACAGAACGGGGAGGGAGTTGGGGCTCCCTGATTCCTCCTCCTGTTCTTTCCCCATTGCCTCTGTCTCTAGTCTTTCCTCAAGGCTCTCCCAGCCAGTCTTCACTCAATCCCCCAGCTCACATGCACAAGCTGTGTGCAGAGCGCTCAAAAGGCAGGTTAATTGCTTCCGTTATGCCTGAGTGAGATGGTAGTTGCAGAGTGGGAGGTGCGTTATCACCAGGGCTCCACCGGCCGCCGGGTCAGTTCTCTTCACAAAGTTTTCCTCACCTGTCCTTTCCCAGGCTCCAGCCCACCCTGCTGCTTCCTCTACCCAGAGATCAAGGAGGGTGGCTACCACTGCAATTTTTGCATTGGCCCTTTAAATGTCCCTTTGCATCCCCAGCCACCTGTCTCTGGCAGAGAGCGCCCCTAAGCTTTTCAGGGTTGCGTTTTGTCTGTATTTTCTTGGTTTTAGCTCCTGTAGTTTAGGGGTCACTGTTTATGATTCAGACCCCACTCTTCTTGGGGGGAGCTAACTGGCCATTTCAATGTCCCTCTGGTGCTAGTGCCCATGGGCACCCAGCTCACCCTCTTGAGCCTCCACCACACTTCTCACCCATTGGGATGTGTGAGGGTCGATTCCACCATCTGTCCGCGGCTCCAAGGCTCTTTTCCCACTATTGTTCTATTGTTTTCCAGGTGATTACTCCACTATTTAGTCGCAATTCCAGTTTGGTCTTGGCGGGAGAAGGTCAGCGTAACTCCCATTCACTCCTCCGCCATCTTAATCCTGGTCACATTTATCGCCTGTGGGATCTTGGTGCTGACTTATCCCCCTTGTGGCAGCAGTCATCTTGCTCAGGTAGAAACCACTCCCCTTGAGTAGCACCAGAATCAAAGGACACAATATCACTGCCCCCAGGTGGGATTCCACCCCACCCTGTGCTGTCTACGCAACTTGCTGAGTGCAGAGAGGCTGCCAGAGACAGTAGTTCCCTGGCTAAATTGGGTGCCGAGAGGTCAGGCAACAATTGAGGAGAGACTGGGGACAGAGGCTTAGGGGAGAGAATGAAGAGAATAGCCAGGAGTATCCCAGTGCAGACTCTGCCTCGATAGGGCAGCAGCATGAGAGAACCCAATAACCCCACCCACAGGATGGAGTCTGCCCACCCTGAGGTGGCTAAGGTGATCTCAAAGTACATAGTCAATAGATTAACAGCTGAAGGAGACAACAACAAACAGTAGATTACTGGAAGTCTTGAACAGACTGCATAAGGTCAGACAGGGTCAACATCTGACATCATCAGAGGTAGATCCAGAATGAAAAAACAGCGATCTCCAACCATTGAAGTTCATATCACAAAGCCAGGAAATCAAGACAGATCAACTTAAGAAGCAGAAGCAAAAGAGAAGAGTCTCACAAATAATGGAACAACAAAGAAATATGCCCCACTCAAAGGGAAAGGAGCAATCCCCACAAAGAGAAAGAAATGAAATAGAGGCAAGTAAACTATAAGATATTGAGTTCAAAACAATGGAACCAAGGAAGCTCAATGAGCTCTGTGAGCTCAGAGAGAATTACCAAAAAGTACAGGGAAACTATGAGGAACTTACAGCAAACTATATCAGCATGAAAAAGGACATGGAAACTATCAAAAAGAGACAAGAGGAAATGAAGAATACAGAGTCTGAATCGAAGAACACAGTAGAAGGAATCAAAAGCAGGCTAGATGAAGCTGACGATCGAATCAGTGAGCTGGAGTATAAGGTAAAAAAAAGCTCCCAGAAAGAGCAAGGAAATGAAAAAAAAAAAAAAAAAACAACTCAAAAAGCATCAAAAGGTGCTGAGGGAAATGCAGGACAACCTGAAATGTAATAATATCCGTATAATAGGGATACCAGAAGGAGAAGAGGATGAGGAAGGGATACAGAACCTGTTCGAAAAAGTAGTGATGGAAAACTTCCCTAACTGGAAGAGAGAAAAACTCACACAAGTCCAGGAAGCACAGAGGGTCCCATTCAAGAGGAGCCCAGTGAGGCCCACTCCAAGACACATCATCATTAAAATGGCAAATATCAAAGACAAACAGAGAATCCTAAAGCAAGCAAGGGAGAAAGAGGTAGGAATGTATAAGGGAGCCCCAATATGGTTAGCAGCTGATTTCTCAACAGAAACCCTGCAAGCCAGAAGGGAATGGCAAGAAATATTCCAAGTCATGAAAAGCAAAGTTCTGCAACCAAAACTGCTCTACCCAGCAAGGCTCTCAATGAAAATGGAAGGCAAAATAAGGAGTTTCCCAGACAAAGTATGGCTGAAGGAATAGACCTCCACCAAACCAGCACTGCAAAATATGCTAAAGGGACTGCTTTTAAGATGAATAAAAAGTTTATATGAATACCCAGTTCCTTTCAGAGTTGCCAATCCTTGATATTACCAATATTTTCAATACTCAATGTGATTGTAACAATGATGTTATTTTAATTGTTCTTTTACTCTTTGTTGAAACAATCTCTTCTGTATATTTCTTGCCTATTTCTAGTATTTTTTAAATAAACTTTAAATGACTTTTTGGTATTGTTTATCCATTTATTGATTAAAGGTTTGTAGAACAGTTTTCCCTAAAAAAAAAAAAAAATCTTCTAACCATGTTTTAGATGTATTGCAAATATTTTCCTATTCTATTCCTTGTCCTTTAACTTTTTTTATATGTATATTACTATACAATTAAATGTTTATTATAGGCATATTGTCAATTTTACTTTATAGCTTTGGCAGTTGAATATTTTACTTCAGGTCATGAAAAATATTAGTTCTAGTTTATTCTAAAACTCCTTAGATTCTACATATTGATTTTTAACTCACCTGAATCTTTCTTTTATAATGTGTGGAAGAGAGCTCTATATTTGTTTTATTTGAAGTAATACTGGACCATGCACCTCATTTTTGAATAAGCTTTATTTTACCCATTGATTTGAAATATCACCTTAATCATATATGATATTGTTAAACAGATATATATGTTTGTCTCTAGAATGCTCATTATATTTCATTGATCTACTTGATTATTTGTTTGTTAGTGCCATGCAGGTTTAATTGCTGAGACTTTATAATGATTTTAATTTTTAAAAATATTTTCTAATAAACTTTTACATTTAAAAAATAAATAAAATCAATCTGCGTTTAAGAAAGAAAGAAAGAGAGACAGAACTCCTATCTTTTGTGACAACATGGATGGAACTGGAGAATATTAAGCTACGTGAAATAAGCCAGTTGATGAAAGACAAATACCATATGATCTCACTTATAAGTGGACTCTATTCAAGAAAATAAACTAGTGGACAAAATAAACCACGGGCATGGAAACATAGAACAGACTGAAAATGACCAGAAGGGATGGGAATGGAAGACAATGATGGAAGGAAGGAGAAAGGTCTAGAGAAAGAACATGTATGAATGACCCATCGACATGGACAACAGAGTGGGAATAGACTGTGGGAGTGGGAGGTGGGGATGGGATGGGTGGAGGCGGGTAAAGAGGTAAAAATTGAGACTAATGTAAAAAATTAACATAATTTATAAATTAAAAAAAATAAAAATGAGAATGTAAAAAAAAATGGATAGGTCTTCCAAAGAAAACATCAATAAGGATATTGTGGAACTGAACAATGCATTAGATCAAAAGGACTTAACTGAGATATATAGAACCATTCATCCCAAGGAAGAAAAACACACATTCTTTTCAAATGTACACAGAACATTTTCAAAGATAGACCACATAAAGGACACAAAACAAGCCTCAACAAATTCAGGAAAATAGAAATCATAACAAGCATTTTCTCAGTCCACAAGAGTGTGAAACTAGAAACCAACATCAAGGAAAAAACGCAAAATATTCAAACTCACGGTGTCTGAATAGCATGCTATTAAACAATGAATGGTTCAATAATGGAATCAAAGAAGAAATCAAAAAGTTTCTGGAAACAAATGAAAATAAACACACAACAGTCCAAAATCTATGGGACACAGCTAAGGCAGTCCTGAGAGGGAAGTTCATAGCAATGCAGGCCTACCTAATAAATATAGAAATATTTCAAATAAAAAACTTAACCCTCCAGCTTCAAGAACTGGAGAAACAATAACAAACAAAGCCCAGAGCATGTAGACTCTACATGCTCTTGTAGAAAGCATGTAGAAAGGAAATAACATAGAAAGAAACTCTTGTAGAAAGGAAATAATCAAGATCAGTGTAGGAATGAATAACATAGAGACTAAAAGAACAATTCCAAGGATCAACCAATCCAGGAGCTGGTTCTTTGAAAAGATAAACCAAATTGACAGGCCTTTAAGCAGAATCATCAATTAAAAAAAGGGAGAGGACCCAAATAAATAAAATCAGAAATGAAAGGGAGAAATTACAACCGATAGCACAGAAATAAAAAGGATTGTAAGAAATTACCACAAATAACAATATGCCAAGAAATTTGAAAACCTCAATGAAATGGACAAATTTCTAAATAAAAAATAACCTTCTAATACTGAATGAAGAAGAAGCAGAAAGCCTGACTAGACTGGTATGAGCTGGTGAAATTGAAGCTCCAGTAATCAAAAAAGTCCCAGCACAAAAAAGCCCTGGACCAGATGGTTTCACAGGAGAACTTTACAAAACATTTAAGGAAAAGCTAAACCCTGTCCTTCTCAGACTATTCCAAAAATTCAAGAAGAGGGAAGACTCCCCAACTCTTTTTATGAGGCTGGCATAATCCTAATCCCAAAACCAGATAAAGACACAACACAAAAAGAAAACTACAGACCAATATTGCTGATGAACATTGATGCTAAAATCTTCAACAGAATATTGGCAAACTGCATCCAACAATACATTAAAAAGCTCATCCACCAGGATCAAGTGGGATTCATCCCAGAGATGCAAGGATGGTTCAATATTCACAAATCAATAAATATGATACATCACATAAACAAAGGAAAGGCAAAAATCACATGATCATATCAATAGATTCATTTATGTACAGCATTCATTTATGATAAAAAAAAAAACACTCAGCAGAGTGTGAATAAAGTGGGCATACCTCATCATGATAAGGCCATACATGAAAAAGCTACAGCCACCCTCATACTCAATGGGCAAAAACTAAAAGCTTTCCTACTAAGATCGGGAAAAATACAGGGATATCCACTTTCACCACTTCTATTCAACATAGCATTGGAAGTTCTAGCCACAATGATCAGAGAAGAAAAAGAAATAAAAGACATTCAAATTGCAAAGGAGGAAGTAAAGCTATCATTGTTTGCAGATGACATGATAGTATACATAGAAAACCCCATAGATTCTACAAAAAAACTACTTGACCTAAGAAGTGCATTTGGCAAAATGGCAGGGTACAAAGTCAATATTCAGAAATCAAAGGAATTCCTGCACACCAACAATGAAATATTGAATCAGAAATCAGGAAAAAAAATCCCATTTGCTATAACAACAAGAAAATTAAAGTATGTAGGAATAAATTTACCCAAGGAGGTAAAAGACCTGTATGCAGAAAACTACACAACACTAAAGAAAGAAATTAAGGAAGACACAAGTAAATAGAAGCATATACTGTGTTCATGGACTGGAATAATTAACATCATCAAAATATCCATTATACCTGAAGCAATTTATAGTTTCAACCCAATCCCTATTAAAATATCAATGACATATTTCACAGACATAGAACAGAAACTTCAAAAACTTATATAGAACCATAAATGACCCTGAATAGCCACAGAAATTTTGAGAAAGAAAAGAAAGTAGGAAGGATCACAATGTTTGATGTAAAACTACATTACAAGGCCATTGTAATCAAAAGAGTCTGATCCTGGCATAAGAACAGACACATAGCTCAATGGAACAGAATAAAGAGCCTAGAAATAAACCCATGTCTCTATTGTCAATTAATATTCGACAAAGGTGCAGAAGCAAAAAATGGTGTAAAAATAGCCTCTTCAACAAATGATTTTGGAAGAGCTGGACAGCTACAGAGACAAAATTGAAATTCGACCACGAACTTACACCATACACAAAAATAAACTCAAGATGGATAAAAGACTTAAATGTAAGTCGCAGCACTATAAAAGTCCTAGAGGATAACATAGGCAGGAAACTCTCAGATATCGCATGAAGCAATATTTTCACCGTTATGTCCTCCAGAGCAAGGGACATAAAAGAAAGAGTAAACAATTGGGACTTCATCAAAATCAGGAGCTTCTGCACTGCTAAAGAAAACATCAGCAAAATTAAAAGGGAACCAACCATATGGTAAAAAATGTTTGTCAATGATACCTCAGATGAGTTTGATCTCTAACATATATAAAGAACTCACACATCCTCATGCCAGGAAGACAAACAATCCAATTAAAAAATGGGCAGAGGACCTGAACAGACACTTCTCCAAGGAGGACATATACAAGTCCCAGAGATATAGGAAAGGATGCTTATCATCACTAGCAATCAGAAATGCAAATTAAAACTGCAATGAGATACCACTTCACATTGGTCAGAATGACCATCATAAAAAAATCAACAAACAATGGGTGCTGGCAAGGTTTTGGAGAAAGGTGATCCCTAGTACACTGTTGGTGGGAATACAGACTGGTGCAGCCACTGTAGAAAACAGTGTTGAATTTCATCAAAAAGCTAAAAATGGAACTGCCTTTTGACCCAGTGATTCCACTGCTAGGATTATAACCTAAGAATCCCAAAACACCAATTCAAAAGAACCTATGCATTCCAATGTTCATAGCAGCACAATTTACGGTATTATAGCCAAGCACTGGAAGCAACCTAAATGTCCATCAGTAAATGAGTGGATCAAAAATCTGTGGTACATTTACACAGTGGAATACTATGCATCAAAAAGAAAGAGCTACTATCCTTTGCAACAGCATGGATGGTACTGGAAAGCATTATGCTAAGTGATATGCCTGGTGATGAAAGACAAATATCATATGATTTCACCTATAAATGGAACCTAACTGGCAAAGCAAGCAAGGAAGCAAGGAAAATATGACTAGCAACATTGAAAGAAAGAAGAAAGCTACTGGTATGGGAGAGAGGGTGGAAGGGAGGGAGGGGGTACTGGAGAGGAGAAGGGGAAAGGTCAGATCAAGGAACAGGTGTGAAGGACACATGGATGAAGCCAAGATGTGGGAGGATTGAGATGGGGAGGTGGTGGTGGGTGGGGCAGGGGAGAGTGGTGGTAGGCAAATGGAGAAAATGTATTGGAACAATAAAAAGAATTTAAAATAATATAAAATAGAAAGTTATAGACAGCAACACACTTATAGTAAAGGATTAACACCTCACTATCAGCAATGGATAGATCTTTCAAACAAAATGTCAACAAGGACAGTTTGGCACTGAGCAACACACTAGATCAAATTGACTTAACTGATACATAGATATATGGAAACTTTCATCTCCCAAAAAGCAAAATACACATTCTTTTCAAATGCACATGGAACATTTTCAAAGATAGACCACATGATAAGACACAAAACTAGCCTCAAAAAATTCAAGAAAATTGAAATCATATCAGACATTTTCTTAGACCACATGGACCTGAAACTGAATCCAACCTCACAGAAAAATCTCAAGAGATTTTGGAAACAGAATCTTTTTTATTTCTTTCTTAATCTCATTTTTAACCAATTCATTGTTCAACAGCATGCTATTCAGTCTCCATGAGTTTGAATGTTTTTGTGGAACCTAACCAACAATACAAAGATGCAAGGAAAATAAGACCAGCAACACTGAAATGAAAAGAAACCAACAGAGACAAGAGGGAAGCGGGGCGGGGGGAAGGAAGGGAAGGGGAAAGTCAAGGAACATATAGCAAGGACTGATGGACAAAACCAAAGGGAAAGAACTGAGGGAAGGAGGGAGGGAGGGACGGGATAAGGGAAAGTGGTGGAGGATAGGCAGAGACAAATGTATTTGAAAAAATTAATTAATTAATTAAAAAAAGATTCTGGAAACAAATGAAAATGAACACAAAACAGTCAGAAACCTAGGGGGCACAGCAAAAGCAGTCCTGAGAAGGAGGTTCATAGCAATACAGGCTTACCTAGAAAAGACAGAAACATTTCAAATAAAGAACCTTACTCTACATCTATAACAACTAGAGGAACAACAACAAATAAAACCCAGAGTGAGCAGAAGTAATGAAATAATCAAGATCAGGGCAGAATTAAATGGCATAGAGACTAAAACAACAATTCAAAGGATCAATAAATGCAGGAGCTGGTTCTTTGAAAAGATAAACAAAGTCAACCAGTATTTATCCAGACTCATCAAGAAGAAAAAAGAGGGGACACAAATGTATAAAATCAGACATGAAAGAGGAGAAATTAAAAAGGATACAATAAAAATACAAAGGATTGTAAGAAATTACTACAAACAAGTAAATGCGAAGAGATTTGAAAACCTCAGTGGAATAGACAATTTCTAGAAACATGTAATCTTCCCAAACTGAATCAAGAAGAGGCCAACAGCCTAAAGAGACAAATAACCACTAGTGAAATTGAAGCAGTAATAAAAAAAAAAAAAAAAAAAACTCCTGGCATACAAAAGCCCTGGGCTGGACTCTTTCACAAGAGAATTTTAGAAAACATTTAAGGGATAGCTAATCCCTGTCCTTCTCAGACTATTCAAAAAAAATCCAAGAAGAGTGAAGACTCCCCAGCTCTTTTTATGAGACCAGCATCATCCTAATCTCAAAACCAGATAAAGACACAACACAAAAAGACTACAGACCAATATTGCTGATGAACATTGATGCTAAAATCTTCAACAGAATATTGGCAAATGACATGCAGGAATACATTAGAAAGGCCATACACCATGATCAAATAGAATTCATCCCAGAGATGCAAGGATGGTAGAATATTTGCAAATCAATAAACATAATACATCATGTAAAAGGAAAGACAAAAATCACATGATCATATCAATAGATGTGGAGAAATCATTTGATAAGGTACAGTACCCATTTATGATAAAACATTCACCAAAGTGGGAGTAGAGGGAACATACCTCAACATAATAAAGGTCATACACAAGAAACCTACAGCCAACATCAAACTCAACAGGCAAAAACTAAAAGTTTTCCCCCTAATGATTGGAACAAGAGAAAGGTGCCTCCTTTCACCTGTTCTATTCAACATAGTATTGGAATTTTTAGCCACAGCAATCAGATAAGAAAAAGAAATAAAAGACATCCAAATTGGAAAGGAAGAATTAAAACTGTCACTGTTTGCAGATTTCATGATAGTGTATATAGAAAGCCCTATAGACTCCACCCAAAAACTACTCGACCTAATAAATAAATATGGCAAAACAACACAATAAAAAGTCAATATTCAGAAATTGAAGACATTTTTGTACACCAACAATGAAATATCAGATACATAAACTAAGAAAAATTCCCATTTGTTTTAGCAAAAAGGAAAATAAACTACCTTGGAATAAGCCTAACCAAGGGGGCAAAAGACCTGTACTCAAATTTACAGAACACTGAAGAAAGAAATTAAGAAAGACACAAATAAATGGAAGCATAAATCGTGTTAATGGATTGTTAAGAATTAACATGAATGAAATGTCCATTCTTCCCAAAGCAATTATAGATTCAATACAATTCTCATTAAAATACCAATGACATATTTCACAGATACAGAACAAAATTTCAAAAATTTATATGGAATCATAAATTTTCCCAAGTAGCCTCAGCAATTTTGAGAAAGAAGAACAAAGTAGGAGGGATCACAATACCTAATATCAAACTATATTACAATGCCACTGTAATCAAAACAGTCTGGTACTAGCATAAGAACAGACACACAGATTGATGGAACAAAAGAGAGAGCTTAGAAATATACCCATGTCTCTTGGTCAATTAATATTTAATAAAGGGGGCAGGAACAAAAAATGGAAGTAAAAATAGTCTCTTCAACAAATGATGTTGGGAGATCTGGAGAGCTAAGTGCAAAAAAGTGAAACTAGACCACCAACTTACACGATACACAAAAATAAACTCAAGATGAATAAGACTTAAACATAAGTTGTGATGCCATAAAATTCCTGGAGAACATAGGAAAATTTCAGATATTCCATGCAGCAGTATTTTCACCAATATATCCCCTACCGTAAGGAACATAAAGGGAATGAATAAACAAATTGAAGTTTATCAAAATAAAATGCTTCTGTATGGCTAAAGAAAACATCAACAAAATGAAAAGAGAACCATCCATACAGGAAAATATACTTACCAATGATACATTATACAAGGGTTTGATCTCCAAAATATAGAGAGAACTCACATGACTCCACTCCAGGAAGACAAACAATCCAATAAAAAATGGGCAAAAGATCTCAACAGACACTTCTCCAGGGAGGACATACAGAGGGCCCAGAGACATATGAAAGGATGCTTAGCATCACTAACCATAGAGAGATGCAAGTTAAAACCACAATGAGGTACCACTTCACACTGGTAAGAATAGCCATCATTAATAAATTAAGAAACAACAAGTGCTGGTGAGGCTGTGGAGAAAATGGTACACTAGTTCACCATTGATGGGAATGCAGACTGGTGCAGCCACTGTAGGAAGCAGTGTTGGAAGCAGTATGGAATTTCCTCAGAAATCTAAAAATGGAACTGCCTTTTGACCCCACAATTCCACTGCTGGGTCTATATCCTAAGAATCCTGAAACACCAATTCAAAAGAACCTATGCACCCTAATATTCATAGCATTGTTTTGTTTGTTTGGTTTTTTTTACAATAACCAAGTGCTGGAGACAGCCTAGATGCCCTTCAGTAAATGAGTGGATCAAAAACTGGTACATTTACACAATGGAATATTATGCAGCAGAAAGGAAGAAGGAACTCCTACCCTTCGCAACAGCATGGATGGATCTGGAGATCATTATGCTAAGTGAAATAAGCCAGGTGGTGAAAGGCAAATACCACATGATCTCACCTGTAAGTGAAACCTAATTAACAAAAGAAACAAATGAGAAAAACAATGTCAGAGACATAGAAATAAATGACAAACTGACAGAAGGTAAGAGGAGGATAACATGGGAAGGAAGTGGAAGGGTTAAGGAATATATATAAAGGACCCATGGAAAAATACAATAAGGTAGGAGGATTGAATGTGGGAGGCAGGGTGTGGGTAGGGCAGGGGAGAATAATAGGGGGAAAATGGGGACTACCATAATTGAACAACAATAAAAAAAATTAAAAACACAAAGACACCTGGAAAAAGTAAAATGATGGAAAAAGATATTCAAAGCAATATCCATATGAGAGCCCAACAGGCTTACAAATTTTGAACAATATTTCAATATTGTTCTAATAGTACTCCTTGAATGTAATGCAAGGAGTATTATTAGAGAAATAAAGGAATATTTCATAAGGATAAAGGAGATAAAACCATTACAAATATATATTTACTGAAAAAACAGAGCTTCATAATACATGAAACAAAAACTGACAGAATTGAAGTTGAAATAAACAATTCTATAATAAGTAGTTGGATATTTCAATATTCCCCTTAATAATTGATAGAAAACTAGATATAAAATCAACAAGAATATAGAGGAGTTGGACAATACTCTCAACCAATCCACTCTGGCATAACAGAGAACACTCTAACTGCATATACACATTCTTTGCAAGTGCATATGGCACATTTCCTAGGAAAAACCATTTGTTAGGCCATAAAACAGGTCCCACAGTATTTAAGCAAATCAATTATATAAAGTGTTTTCTCTGACTACAATGGTATTAAATTAAAAAACAATAACAAAAAAATCCCAGAAACCCCATAATATTTGGATATTAAACAACACACTTCTAAAATACCTGAGTTATAGGAGAAATTGCAAAGGGAATTATTAAATATATTGAGCTGAGTGTGAATGAAAGCACAACATATTAAATGTATGGAATGCAGATAAAGCAGTGCTTAAATGGATATTTATATTTTATAGATAAAGTGTAAATTTTGAGTATAAAAATTAAAAATGTAATATATAAAATATAAATAAATGAAAAAGTTCTCAAATCATTAACCTAAGATTCTACATTAATAAAATAGAAAAAAAAGACTAATGAAATACAAAGCAAGTAGATAAATGAAAGCAATAAAGATTAGGAGAGAAATCAATGAAATAGAAAATAGGAAAATCTGGCGAGAAGGTGGAGACAAATGTATTTGAACAAAAAAAAATTAACTTGAATAATTCAATGATAAAATAAGTAATTATATTCAAATTTCCAAAAACAACAACAAAAAAAGAAAACAGGAAAATCAACAGAGAAAAATCAGTGAAATTCAGGGATTAATCACCTGGAAAACAATGGAAAGATAGTAGGAGAGGAGCCTTGGAGCCGCGGAGAGTGGATTCGATTCTCACACAACACAACGGGTGAGAAGTGCGGTGGAGGCTCGAGAGGGTGGGCTGGGTGCCCATGGGCACTAGCACCAGAGGGACATTGAAACGGCCAGTTAGCTTCCCCCGAGAAGAATGGGGTCTGAATCATAAACAGGACCCCCAAACTACAGCAGCTAAAACCAAGAAAATACAGAAAAAATGCAACCCCGAAAAGCTTAGGGGTGCTCTCTGCCAGAGACAGGTGGCTGGGGATGCAAAGAGACATTTAAAGGGCCAACGCAAAAATTGCAGTGGCGGCCACCCTCCTTGATTTCTGGGTAGAGGAAGCAGCAGGGTGGGCTGGTGCCAGAGAAAACACTGGTGAGGAAAACTTTGTGAAGAGAACTGACCCGGCGGCCGGTGGAGCCCCGGTGATAACGCACCTCCCACTCTGCAGCTACCATCTCACTCAGGCATAAGGGAATCAGTAAACCTGCCTTTTGTGCGCTCTGCACACAGCTTGTGCGCATGTGAGCTGGGGGGCTAAGTGCAGACTGGCTGGGAGAGACTGTAGACGGAGGCATTGGGGAAAGAACAGGAGGAGGAACCGGGCAGTCCCGACTCCCTCCCCGTTCTGTAGTCTCCATTGTGGGCTGGACAGGCATGACCTCAACGAGGCAGAAGTGGGGTGCGCACGAACCAGACTACCCGTGATTGAAATGCAATCAGCACAAGTGGTGGATCCTTGGCCGAAGGAGTCACAGAACTTCCCAGAGACCCCCTGAGGAGAGACTGGAAAGGGAGGCATTGGGAAAAGAACTGGAGGAGGAACCGGGGAGTCCCGACTCCTTCTCCTTGCTGTAGTCTCCATTGTGCAGGAAGAGGCCACGCCCCCAAAGAGCCAAAAGCTGAAAAGCACACATAGATACCCCAAAACCACCCAGTGCAGGCGCACACACTTGCGCCGAGTGACCGGCGAGGGCTGGCGAGCGTGTCTGTGACATGCGTGGGCTGGTGAACACTTGCACCAGCCGGCAAGGCTTCCCATAGATTGGCACCGATATGGCCTGTGAGGGAATGCACAGAGCGGCAAGGGCAGGCATAAATTGACCCTCCTGGCCCACGATTGAGGAGCGGCTCACAAAACTAGTAGATCCCGGGCCGAAGGGGTCACAGAGCTGCCCAGAGTCCCTGGAGGAGAGACCGGAGACAGGATTAACTGGAGAGTCCTGGAGCTGACTTCCTCCCATTTCCGTAGTCCCCATTTGGCGAGGGCAAGCAACGCACCCAAAGAGCCAAAAGCGGGGAAAACACACAATAGAAGACCCTAAACTGACCAGGGCCGGGGACCTAGCTGGCCAGGGGGGCCAGACCAGTACGTGAGGTCACGAATAAGCCCCCTGGGCTGGGCCAAGCACGCGAGAGCCCAGGAGGGCTGGTTATCCTGCCGGGCCAGGGAGCGCGATCAAGGAGCCGGTGTGAGAGTGCAGAGCGATCCCAAAAAATAGTCCAGCCCTGAACAAAGGGGTCACAGAGCTGCCCCAAGCAGCTGTCAGACACAGACAGTAGACTCCTGGAAAGCTCAAACAAACAACCCAAGGTCATATAGGGTCAACAACTGATATCATCAGAGGCAGGCCCAGAAAGAAAAGTAAAGGGGGAAATAAATAAATAAATAAATAAATAAATAAACAAACAAACCCACCTACAACCATAGAGGTTTAATCCACAAAGTCAGGAATCTAGAGAGCCCGTCACACAAAATCCCAGGGCAGGACAGTTTCACAGGAGAATTTTAAAAACATTTAAGGAGGAGCTAACCCCTGTCCTTCTCAGACTATTCCAAAAAATCCAAGAGGAGGGAAGACTCCCAGACTCCTTCTATGAGGCCAGCATCACCCTGATCCCAAAACCAGATAAAGACCCTACAAAGAAAGAAAACTACAGGCCAATTTCACTGATGAACATAGATGCTAAAATCCTCAACACAATATTGGCAAACCGTATCCAGCAATACATTAAAAAGATTATCCACCACAATCAAGAGGGAGTCATCCCAGGCTTGCAGGGATGGTTCAATATATGGAAATCAGTAAAAGTGATACATCACATAAATAAAAGACAAAAACCACATGATCATCTCGATAGATGCAGAAAAAGCATTCAATAAGATACAGCACCCATTTATGATCAAAACACTCAGCAAAATGGGAATGAATGGAGCATTCCTCAATGTAATAAAGGCCATATATGAAAAACCTACAGCCAATATCATACTCAATGGGCAAAAACTGAAAGCTTTCCCACTAAGATCGGGAACACGACAAGGATGTCCGCTCTCACCGCTTCTTTTCAACATTGTATTGGAAGTCCTAGCCACAGCGGTCAGACAAGAGAAAGAGATAAAGGGCATCCAAATACGAAAGGAGGAAGTAAAGCTATCATTGTTTGCAGATGACATGATAGTGTACATAGAGAACCCTGTAGACTCTACGAAAAAACTCTTCAACCTAATAAATGAATTTGGCAAAACAGCAGGATACAAAGTCAACATTCAGAAATCAAAGGCATTTTTGTACACCAGCAATGCAATAGAAGAAGAAGAAATCAGAAAAAAAAATACCATTCGATATAGCCAGAAGAAAAATAAAGTACCCAGGATTATATTTAACCAAAGAGGTAAAAGGCCTCTATGCAGAAAACTATACAACATTGAAAAAAGAAATTAAGGAAGACACAAATAAATGGAAGCATATACCGTGTTCATGGATTGGAAGAATTAATATCATATTAGTGTCCATACTACCGAAAGCAATTTATAGATTCAAGGCAATCCCTATTAAGATACCAATGACATATTTCACAGAAATACAACAGACATTTCAAAAATTTATATAGAACCATAAATGACCCCGAATAGCCACAGCAATTTTGAGAAAGAAAAACAAAGTAGGAGGGATCACAATACCGGACATCAAACTCTACTACAAAGCCACTATACTTAAAACAATCTGGTAGTGGCACAAGAACAGATCCATAAACCAGTGGAACAGAATAAAAAGCCCAGAAATAAGCCCATGTCTATATGGGCATCTAATATTTGACAAAGGGGGCAGAAGCATAAAATGGAGCAATAACAGCCTCTTCAACAAATGGTGTTGGGAGAGCTGGACGGCTACATGCAAAAAACTGAAATTGGATCATCAGCTGACACCATACACAAAAATAAACTCAAGATGGATAAAAGACTTAAATATAAGTCGCAACACCCTAAAAGTCCTAGAGGAGAACATTGGCAGGAAACTCTCAGATATCCCATGCAGCAATTTTTTCACTGATATGTCTCCTAAAGCAAGGGACATAAAGGAAAGGATAAACAAGTGGGACCTCATCAAAATAAGAAGCTTCTGCACGGCAAAAGAAAACATCAGCCAAAAGAAAAGGGAGCCAACCATATGGGAAAATATATTCACTAATGGTACATTAGACAGAGGTTTGATCTCCAAGATATATAAAGAATTCACTTGACTCCACTCCAAGAAGACAAACGATCCAATCAAAAAATGGGCAAAGGCCCTGGGCAGACGCTTTTCCAGGGAGGAGATACAGAGGGCCCAGAGGCATTTGAAAGGATGCTCGGCATCACTAGCCATCAGAGAAATGCAGATCAAAACCACCATGAGGTACCACCTCACACTGGTCAGAATGGCCATCATAAACAGATCCACAAACAACAGGTGCCGGCGAGGCTGTGGAGAAAAGGGAACCCTAGTACACCGTTGGTTTGAATGCAGACTGGTGCAGCCACTGTGGAAAACAGTGTGGAATTTCCTGAAAATGCTGAAAATGAAACTGCCTTTTGATCCAGCGATTCCCCTGCTGGGACTATACCCTAAGAATCCCAAAACGCCAATACAAAAGAACCTATGCACCCCAATGTTCATAGCAGCACAATTTACAATAGCCAAGTGTTGGAAGCAACTTAAATGCCCATCAGTAGATGATTGGATCAAAAAGTTATGGTACATATACACAATGGAATACTGCTCAGCAGAAAGAAAAAAAGAACTACTAAACTTTGCAACAGCATGGATGGAACTAGAGAGCATTATGCTAAGCGAAATAAGCGAGGGGGTGAAAGACAAATACCATATGATCCCACCTCTAAGTGGAACCTAACCAACAATACAAAGATGCAAGGAAAATAAGACAAGCAACACTGAAACGAAAAGAAACCAACAGAGACAAGAGGGAAGGAGGGAGGGGTGCGAGGAAAAGGAAGGGAAGGGGGAAGTCAAGGAACATATAGCAAGGACTGATGGACAAAACCAAAGGGGAAGAGCTGAGGGAGGGAGGGAGGGAGGGAGGGAGGGAGGGGGCAAGGGAAAGTGGTGGGGGGTAGGCAGAGACAAATCTATCTGAGAAAATAAATTTAAAATGAAAGCAAGCAACATTTAAAAAAGAAAAATCAGTGAAATTCAAATTAGTTCTTTAAAAAAAACCCATAAAATTGAGATGTCTTTAGCTAAACTGATGAAAAAGAGAGATAGAGAAGGTACAAATTCCCAAAAGAGCATGAAATGATTTTGAAATGAGAAGAGACCTGTTGGGAACCATCCCACCTGGTTTCAGGGACTGTAGCCTCGCTGACGGGTGAGAGGGCCCTAAGGTTAGAGCTAAGTAAGGAGGCCTTGTAAAAATCTGCCACTGAGGAAACAAAACCTGTCCCCCTGGCAGGAGCACAGGCCCTGCCTCCCTCACATCACCCTACTTGGCTCTGGAGGATGGCTGGTTAGTCAATGACAGGTAAGACCCCTTGATAGCAGGGGCAACTTAAGACAGGCACATAGGGGCCATCCGGGAAGGACTTGGGGGACACAGGAAAGGGGCAAAAGACCCTCACTTCTTGGCTTCGTCAAGGCTGGAATCCTCATTCTATCTGAAAGAAGTCTCCTTATCTCTTGGCTGCTGCTCCACGCATTTGGCTCAGTATTGAAACAATACTAAAGGCAGGTACAGCCCTAAGCTGGATCAGGTGGTTCCGGGGGACAATTAGGCCTGGAAAATAAATGCACTGAATCCGATGAAACTTACTTTTCTAAGAATGCCCTCAAGTTAATGAGTACTGATGTTTGAAGTTGAGCATAGAATGTGATCAGTTTCCCAGGTTTCAAGGCTGAATGGGCATCATCCTGTCTACCAGACCTGACGTGAGTCAAATCTCTGTGTTCCTTCAATTGTTATCTATGATCTCTATCTGTTTTCTGTAAACATAGCCTTTGACATTGATTGATGAGCTTTGCATCCATGCTGTATACACCTGTGCATATTATTCTCAATAAAAGCCACTTCAGGAGAAGGGCTTGGGGCATTCCCCACTCGAGGGAATTGCCACCACCTTTTCCTGGCAGACTGAGAAGTGTCTGAAACAACTTATTTTATTTTCCTCCATCCATGGCAACCCAGAGGGATTCTGAGAAGGACATGGTACGCCCCTCAGACATCATTACTAGTTCTATAGAGATTAAAGGGATTATGAGAGGATGATTACAAACAAATTCATAACAAAGAACTTAAAAGTACAAGAATTCTTAGAAAGACAAAAACTACCAATACTTGTTCATGAAGAAATAAAAATCTGAATAGAATTCTAAGAAGTGGAAGAATTGAATTAGTTTACAACTTCCCAAAAAGAAAGCTCAGAACCTGATGACTTCAAATAACTAAAGAAGATATACCAGATAATTAAAGAAGATATAGTACCAAGCATTTACAAGCTTATAAAATGAAAGAGGGTATACTTCTCAACTAATTCTGAGAGGATAGTATTTTCCTGATAGCAAAGCCAGACAAAAACACCTAAAAGAAAGAGAAAGGGGAGGGAGAGAGGGGGGGAGAGAGAGAAAGAGAGAGAGAGAGAAGGAAGAAAGAGAGAGAGAAAAGGAAAAAAGGAAAGGAAAGGGAAGGGAAGGGAAGGGCAGGGGAAGGGAGGGAAGGGGAGGAAAGGAGAGGAAAGGAGAGGAAAGGAGAGGAGAGGAAAGGAAAACTATAGGCTAATATCCCTAGGGTACATAGATGCATTAAATTTTAACAAGATATTGGCAAACTAAATCCAACAATATAAAAAAAGATGATACACCATGACCAAATGGGATTTACCTCTAAAATACAAAGTTGGTTGAACATCTGAAAATAAATGAATATAATACAATTTTAATGGAATAAAGAAAATCCATGTGATCATCTTAATAGATTCAGAGAGAGCATTGACAAAATCCAAAACTCATTTGTAATTTAAAAAAACTCAATAAATTAGGAAGAAGAAGGGTCTTTCACAACCTGATAAAGGGCACATGGAACAAACCCAGTGCCAACATCATACTGACTAGTGAAAAAGCAAATCCAAAATTTTCTTCTATAACAGGAGTGTCCAACCCACAGCCCACAGGCCACATGCAGCCCAGGATGGCTATGAATGTGGCCCAACACAAAATTTTAATTTTTTCTTAAAACATTATGAGTTTTTTTGTGATTATGTGTCACAATGTCATGTAAAATAAACATATGTATGCTTTCATTATTTATACACATGCATGGCTTCAGTTTTACAGTGGTGTGTGGCTTCCAGTGTGTTATCTTCCAAGTGCAGACAGTAGAATTGACATCATCAAATGTTACATGTGCTCGTGGTGACTTATCAAGGCAGCGATTAACAGTAATATTTCGACCTACCATTGCAACGTTAAGCATTTAATGTTATTTAGAGGTCAGGTAAGCATTCTTATTTAATTGTTAAAGGTACTTCCACACCTCGGCGGTACTTCACACATGCTTTACAGTTGGCTCTCTGCCTTGCCCTGAAATGGCAGTTGAGAGGGCTGTGGAAAGGCCCAAACCTTGATTTTTATTTTTCTGTCAATTACTTTTCACAATAAAAGTAAATAAAATCCCTTATCTATTGTTATTTTTAAATTTCAGCATGGCTTCTACAATGTCTCAAAGGAAAAAATAACGTCCCAAAAGAAAAATTACAGATGAAGGAAGATTGTTTAATGGAAAGTGGACAGATGACTCCTTGTTTGTTGAGGCAAATACTGTAGTAAGGCACTCTGCCTAATTTGTAGAGAATTTGTGCAAATTTCTGAAGACTATAATTTCAAAAGGCATATGCAAAAATATGCTGCCAGGTTCAATGCATATGAAGGATTGTGTCATAAGGACAAAATAGCAGAACTGAAAAACCTTTGTCTGCTCAACAAAAATTTTTTTCAAAAACTTACAACCTTAGTGGATTCCATTGTAAAAGCCAGTTATGTGGTGTCATATTTAATAGCAAAAAAAAATCAAAACTATTTACTAATGGTGAGTTTATTAAGCAATGTATAGAAAGCATGACAAATATAATTTGCCTTGAAGAAAAGAAGGATATGTCTAAAATCAGTTTGTCTCACCAGACTATGGCCAGCTGAATTGAAGAAATTGGAAAATCATTTGAAAGAAGTTTGGAGTAAAGCTGCTAATTTTAAATATTATGCTTTGGTGAGGGATGATAGCACTGATGCTACCGATATGGCTCAACTTTTTTACTAGAAGTATTGATAATAAATATAATATCACCAAAGAAACAGCTTCTTTAGTGCTATTAAAAGACACAACTAAATCAAGAGATTTATACGAAGCCGTGAAAAAAGTTATAGCAATTTTCTCTGTCCATTGTTAACATATCTGGTATAGTTATTAATGGTGCCCTGGCAATAGGTAAAAGAAGGGCTTGTAAAATTAATAGGAGACGATGCAACTTTCACCCAAAACTCATGTTTGATGAAGTATCATTTCACTACATCAAGAAAATTTATGTATGAAAGCTTTAAAAATGGATAACATCATGCGAATCATCAAGGCTGTGAATTTAATGAGAGCCAAGGAATTGAATCATAATCAATTCCAGGAATTCCTTAAAAATATTGATGCTGATTATGGCAACATCATTTACTTTTCAGAAGTCAGAGAGCTAAGCCGAAGCCAAATGTTGAAAAGATTTTGTGATTTGTGTCATGTTATCAAGTCATTTATGGTATTAAAAAACAAATTTGTGCTGGCACTTGATGATGAAAACTGGATTACAGTTTTAGCATTTTTAGCGGATTTAACTGCTCATTTAAATGAGTTAAACATACATCTTTAAGGTGAAGAACAACTTATCTATATCATGTTTCAAACCATAACAGCATTCCAAATGAAACTGAAAATATGGCGAGCTCAAATTATGGCAAACAATTTTATGCATTTCAACATGTTGATTAAACACAGTCCTGTGAGCAGTGAAAAATATGCATCCTTACTTTTTGATCTGATACAAGAATTTGAAAACAGATTTCAAGATTTCTGGGAAAAATACCAATATTTTGCTATATTTGTGCAATAAATTGCATATACTGTATAGACAAAAAGACATATCCAAGCTATAAAAATTTCTGAGCATGTTGATAAGAAAGAAAATAATCTAATGTAAATATGGTCAAAAGACTTAAATAGACATTTCATCAAAGAAGTTATACCATTGGCTAATTAAAGATGTTTAACACCATTAGTTATTACTGAAATTTAAATTTAAACCACAATGAGACACCACTGCACACTCACTAAGATGGCTCTAACCAAAAAGACAATATGAAGTGTAATGAGTTTGTAGAGAAATGTAGCTCTCATATGTTGCCAGTGGAAATTTGAAATGGTTCAGTCGCTTTGAAAAACAGTCTGACATTTTCTTAGAAATTTAAACTTACCACCTGACCCAGTAATACCACTTCTAGGAATCTACCCAGGAGAAATGAAAACACATGTCCACACAAAAACATGTATGCAAATGGTCAGAGCAGTATTATTCATAACAGCTTCAAACTAGAAACAATCTAAATGTCTGCTACTCAGTAAATGGATAAACAAAATGTGTCATATGCACACAATAGAATACTATTTAGCAATAAAAAGAAAAAAACTACTAATATACCCAATGACATAGAAGAACTTCAAAAATACTATGCTGAAATAGAGTGAAAGAAGCCAGACAGAAAAGGGCAAATTATTGTATGATTTTATTTGTATTAAATGTTCAAAAAAGGCAAATTTATATATACAGAAAGCAGATTAGTGGTTCCCTAATTTACCTAATTAACAAGCATGAAAGACCTTTTTGGGCTAATGAAAATCTTAAAAAATTGTATTGTGATGATAGTGACACACCTCCATAAATGTGTTAAAAACTGTTGAATTTAAACTTTCACTGAGCGAATTTAAAGGTGTCTAGATTATACTTATACAGAGCTATTTAATATCTTGAAAACACAAAGTATGGAGAAGTAAAATCCAACTGTAGTCCAGTTGGCTCTACTCTGGTATAAACCATTTCTGCTGAAGTTAAAACCTGGACTGATTACATGAATTTAACTGATAGATCTCCAAAAAGACTGGTTTTATTTACCTAATAATATTTCAAGAAATAGCTATTTAGTAAATTTGGTTGTCTATTTAGAGCAATTTACTATTTGCTATGCTTTCTTGAGTGAAAGCGGCTGCTCTTCTCAGCAGGAATTACTAATCAATTAATTAAGAGGTAGGCTCCTGCACTGGAAGCAAGCAGAAGGACAAAGAAAGCTAAACAGATGTCCCCAAAAAGAGTTTCGTTATTCAAAAAGTTTCCTACTTACCACTAATACCCACACCTGTCATGGGTTGGAAAATACTTTTTGTCAGGATAGCAGTAAAATAATCCGTCAGAAAAAAAAATTCCTTTCATTCTTATGTACTGACAGTTGAAATGTGTAAACATAAAAATCAATTCATATGTTGAATCAACTTGGTCATTACCAAGTGAAGAAGTTCATTGGTTGACAAGTACAATTTAAAGAAGAATATAGTTTAGGGGTTGGGGTGGGCCTATCCCACACCAAAAATTATTTTGGAACACTAGTAAATTAGCATTGTGGTAGATGAATAGACTAATGAAACCAGAGAGACAAAAACACATTCTATTCTAAACTATAACAACAAAAAAACAATACATTACGCTACATACAAATTAAACATAACAAAACCAAGTTAGAAAAAATTGAAAGCATGTTTCAACAAACACCTTCTGTAAATGGCCAAATAGTAAATATTTTACTCTGTCACTTATTCTCTCCCTCCTCTTCCTTTTTCTTCTTTTTCTATAAGCTTAAAGGTATAAAAGCCATTCTTAATTCAAGGACCTAAAAAGAATAGGTCTTGGGCAAGGGCCATAATTTCCTACCCCTGATCTATAGTATTAGAGAAGATAATTTCAATTAGTATAAAAAAGAATTAGTGTTTATAATATAGAATGATCAATGAACAAATCAATAAGAATAGAGAGAGTCCAGCAGGAAGATGAGCAAACAAAATAAACATAAAATGGAATAGCTGATAAACATACAAAAGAGGTTCTTGCAAGGAAAGAGAGAAGTACAAATTAAAATACAACATTATGTGATAACATTACACCATTCCGTTTGAAAAAAAAAGTTAGTCTAAGTGGTCTGTCATTGGCTCTCTTTATTGGAGCAAGGTTGAAAGCTCAGTTTCTGGTCAGAGCATGTGCCTAGGTTGCACATTGGATCCCTGGTTTCCTGGGCACATATGGGAGGCAACCAATTGACATTTCTCTCTCACATTGATGTGTTTCTCTCTCTCTCTCTCTCTCTCTCTCTCTCTCTCTCAAATCAATAAACATATCCTCAGGTGTAGTTTTGTTTTTTTTTAAAGTTAGTCTAAGGGTTTTAAAGGATGCAGACCAACTGAAATTTATGCTGCTGGTGGGTGTATAAATTGGTTCAACCACTTTGGAGGACAATTTTGCACTATATAGAAAATTTGAAGACACACACACTCTGTAACCCAATAACTCCACTAATAGTACTATAGAAAAAATTGGGGAACCATTCAATGTCTACTACTGGGGAAATAGATAATCAGTTCTGGTATGTTTATAAGTGGAATACATAAATATAATATGTACATGTAAATAAATGTCAGTTAAACAATATAGAATTTTATATATGTGTGTGTGTATATATATATTTACATGGTCAAATCCTTTAAAAATTTGTTGTATGAAAAATTAGATTGCAAGTTAACAACTGAAGGTATTCAAGACACTGTGAAGAAGAAGCTAGAGATACTTTTTTTCCCAGGCATCAAAATTTATTATAAAACTCTGATAGTTAAGACAGTACAGAATTAGTGCAGAGACAGACAAACTGATAGAACAGAAGAAATCCAGAAGTAAACCCATGCACATATGGAAAAGTTCAGTGGGAATGGGATAGCTTTCACAATAAATGACACTGGAATGATTGGTTATATAAAAGGAAAAAATGTGAAATTGGATCCTTGCCTTACACCTTAGTACAAACATCAAGTTCTTGTAGATTAAACACTTGAATATGACAAGGAAAACTTTAGAGCTCTAGGGAGGAAATATAAGAGAATACCTTTATGTTGTCAGAATAAAGAAGCTTTTCTTAAATAGACTCCAAAATGCTTGGCATAAAAGGAAAAAATCGATAAATTTGATTACATTGAAATTGAGAATGCTTCTTCATTCAAAACACCATAACAAATGAGAAGACAAGCCAAAAACCAGAAGTAAATATTTGCAACATATATATGCCAATTAAGGATTAATATGCGGAGTATATAAAAAGTTTTACAAATCAGTAAGAAAAAAGACAAACCCAGTAGAAAAATGGACAGTAGTTGCTTCATAGAAAGGAACCTAAAGTAGCCAGTAGTCATATGAAAAGTAACCAATAATCATATGATAGGATGATCAACATCAGGGAAATGGAAATTTAATCTATAGCAAGAAATTATTTTGTCTCTAGTAGACTGGCACATGTTGAAAAGATCATAAAATATCCAGAACACTTAAACACTGTGGGTAAAGGTATAGACTGGTCAAAACTTCGTAGGGAGTATAAACTGGTAGAACTACTTTGAAAAATTATAATAACAAATATAATAAAGGAACCAGAAATTCCACTCTTAGGTATTTGCCATAGAGAAATTCTTGCATATGTATGCCAGAAAAAATACAACAATGTTTACACCAGTAATGTTTCTAGTAGTCAAAACTTGCAACAATCTAAATATCTAATTGCAGTAAAAGATATAGTGTGTTTATCCAATGGAACATAACACATCAGTGGGAAAAAGAATCAAAGAACAATGACTATTTGTCAACATGGATGAATTGCACAAATATATGAGCTCAAAAGAAAACACACTATATATGAGGTGTGTACAGAAATTATCTAGCCATGTAATATAAAAAATACAGGTATTTATTTTTTTTATTTTTAAGTACATTTTTGTTTATGCTATTACAGTTGTCCCACTTTTTTTCTCTCCTTTATCCACCTCCACCCTGCATCTCCACTTCCACCAGCATTCCTGTGCCTTAGTTTATGTCCATGAGTTAAGTTCTTTGACTTCTCCATTTCCTATACTATTCTCAAATCCTTCCCATCTGTTTTGTTATTTTTTTGTTACTTTATTTATTTATTTATTTTTTTAATTTATAAATCATGTTTATTCTATTACGATTGTCTCTATTTTTACCCATTTACCACCCTCCACCCATCCCACTCCCAGCCCCCACTCCCACAGTCTATTTCCACTCTGTTGTCCATGTCCATGAGTCATTCATACATGTTCTTTGTCTAGTCCCTTCCCCTTCTTTCCACCATTGTCCTCTTTCCCCCTCCCCTCTGGTCACTTTCAGTCTGCTCCATGTTTCCATGCCTGTGGTTTATTTTGTTCATTAGTTTATTTTGTTGAATGGAGTCCACTTATAGGTGAGATCATGTGGTATTTGTCTTTCATCAACTGGCTTATTTCACTTAGCATAATATTCTCCAGTTTCATCCATGTTGTCACAAAAGGTAGCAGTTCCATCTCTCTTTCTTTCTTTCTTAAATGTAGATTGATTTATTTTTTTTAAATGTCAAAGTTAATTATATTAAAAAAATTTAAAACCCTTATAAAGTCTTGGCAATTAAACCAACATGACACCAGCACAGAAATAATCGAGTAGATCAATGAAATATAATGAACACTTTAGAGACAAATGTATATATCTGTCTAACAATATATGATTAAATTGATATTTCAAATGAATGGGTAAAATAAAGCTCATTCAACAAATAAGGTGCATGGACCACTATTATTTGAAATAAAACAAATATAGAGTCCTATTTCACACATTATACAAAAAATATTCAGGTGGGTTAAAAATCAATATGTAGAATCTAAAGAGTTTTTGGAGAAAATACAAACTAATATTTTTCATGACCTGAAGTAAAATATTCAAACCCAGAAGCTATAAATATTGACAATATGACTGTATTAAACATTTAACTATATAGTAATATACATATAAAGAAGTTAAAGGACCAGGAATAGAATAGAAAAAGTATTTGCAACACATCTAAAACATGATTAATAAGGGTTTTTTTTAGGGAAAAAAGTTCTGCAAACCTTTAATCAATAAATGGATAAACAATACCAAAAAGTCATTTAAAGTTTTTTTTAAAAAATAACAGAAATAGGCAAGAAATATACTAAAACAGGTTTAGTGTCAACAAATAATAAAGGAACAATTAAAATAACATCATAGTCACAATCAGATTGAGTATTGAAAATATTGGTAATATCAACAATTGGCAACTCTGAAAGGAACTGGGTAGTCATAAAAACTTTTTCTGCATCTTGAAGCAGTCCCTTTAGCATATTTTGCAGTGCTGGTTTGGTGGAGGTGTATTCTTTTAGCCGTCCTTTGTCTGGAAAGCTCCTTATTTTGCCTTCCATTTTAATTGAGAGCCTTGCTGGGTAGAGCAGTTTTGGTTGCAGGCCTTTGCTTTTCATGACTTGGACTATTTCTTGCCACTCCCTTCTGGCTTGCAGTGATTCTGTTGAGAAGTCAGATGCTAGCTGAATCGGGGCTACATTGTATGTTGCTACCTCTTTCTCTCTTGCTTCCTTTAGGATTCTCTGTTTGTCTTTGATATTTGTCATTTTCATGATGATGTGTCTTGGAGTGGACCTCATTGGGTTCTTCTTTAATGGGACCCTCTGTGCTTCCTGGACTTGCATGACTTTTTCTCTCTTCCAGTTAGGGAAGTTTTCCATCATGACTTTTTCGAACAGGTTCTATATCCCTTCCTCATCCTCTTCTCCTTCTGGTATCCCTATTATATGGATATTATTACATTTCAGGTTGTCCTGCATTTCCCTCAATGCCTCTTCATTCTCTTTGAGTCTTTTTTCATTTTCTTGCTCTTGCTAGGAGCTTTTTGCTACCTTATACTCCAGCTCACTGATTTGGTCCTCAGCTTCATGTAGCCTGCTTTTGATTCCTTCTACTGTGTTCTTCAATTCAGAAACTGTATTCTTCATTTCCTCTTGTCTCTTTTTGATAGTTTTCACGTCCTTTTTCATGCTGATATAGTTTGCTGTAAGTTCCTCATAGTTTCCCTGTAGTTTTTGATAATTCTCTCTGAGCTCACTGAGCTCATTGAGCTTCCTTAGATCCATTGTTTTGAACTCCTTATCTGATAGTTTACTTGCCTCTATTTCATTTCTTTCTCTTTGTGGGGATTGCTCCTTTCCCTTCGAGTGGGGCATATTTCTTTGTTGTTCCATTATTTGTGAGGCTCCTCTCTTTTGCTTCTGCTTCTTAAGTTGATCTGTCTTGATTTCCTGGCTTTGTGGTGTGAACTTCTATGATTGGAGACCGCTGTTTTTTCATTCTGGATCTGCCTCTGATGATGTCAGATGTTGACCCTGTCTGACCTTAGGCAGTCTGTTCAAGACTTCCAGTAATCTACTGTTTGTGGCTGTCTCCTTCAATCATTATATCTATTCACTCTGCACTCAGCAAGCTGCCTGAGACAGCTCAGGGAGGGGCAGAGTCCCTCCTGGGGGCCAGGCTACTGGGTCCTTTCACGCTGCTGCCACATGGGGGATGAGTCAGCACCAAGATCCCACTGGGAACTCTCTCAGTTCTCTCCCGAAAGCCTCCTTCCCCAGTCTCTCCTCAGGTGTCTCCAGCCCATTCTGCCCCCGCCTTTGCCAGAGACCAAGGTAAGTGGCTGCAAATAAAAATTTTGCGTTGGCCCTTTAAACGGTTCTTTGCGTCTCCAGCCTCCTGTCTCTGGCAGAGAGCAACCCTGTTGCTTTTTGCAGCTGGCTGTTTTCTGTGTATTTTTTGGGCTCTGGTGCTGTGGGCTAGAGATCCCCACTTTTTGTTTAGACCCCACTCTCCTCAGGAGGATCTAACTTGCCATTTCAATATCCTTCTGATGCTGCCACCTGTGGGCGCCTCATCCCCCTTCTCAGGTCTGTACCGCACTCCTTACTAGTTAGATTGCACTAAAGCTGATTCTTCTATTTCCAATATTACAAGGCTCCTCTCTCGCTATTGTTCAGTTGTTTGTTCCAGGTGATTTCTCCACAATTTAGTCATAATTCCAGGTTGGTCCTGGGAGGAGGTCAGTGTGACTTCCACTCACTCCTCCACCATCTTGATTCTCCTAGAGGCATTTATTGAAGAAGATAAATGATGCAAGAAACACTGTACATAGGACGGTGATGCCTTAGTCCCCTTCAAAGGAGGCACCTGGGGATATCACACAGTCTTCCAATTGCTATCAGATATCTCATCATATTTTTCTGAATCTCATTGACAGTCTGAAATGTCTTCCCTTTCAAAGGTGATTTTAGTCTTGGGAAAAGCCTGAAGTCACAGGGTGCCAAATCTGGGTTATAAGGGGGTTGAGTCACCTGAGTGATTTGATGTTTTGCCAAAAAGTTCTCTATGAGATGTGATGCATGAGCAGGCAAGCTGTCATGATGAAGCTGCCAATCACCAGTTGCCCATAGCTGTGGCCTTATGAATCATCTGAATAGTTTCCGTGGAGGAATGTTCGAGCTTAATGTAAAATTTGATGCAGATTCATTGCTGTACTCACTCAGTCATTTTGAATGTGATGGCCACACAGTATACATGCTCATCCATGGCATCTTCCACCTCCACTGACTAGTACAATGAAGTCATCATTTTTCATGCATGTGCATTCCTGTCAACTCTCTGTGGCTGCCACTCTCCTTTGTGTACATCAATGTCACACAAACTGTTCTCATTATATTAACAATGGTTGGACTTTTGCCAGACAGACCTCATATTCTGTACACAGTTTAAAAACAATCAAAACTAAATAGTGTGTTTTTCAGAATTACATATATTATGGCAAATTATTAAAAAAAATAAAAAACCAATGAACACTAACTCAAGGAAGCAATGGTCTATCATGGGGGCAGAGGGACTCATGGGCAATTCAGAAGTATCGGCATGGTCTACTTCTGTGGGGTGGGCACACAGGTTCTGGTTTGATGATGATGATCATGATATGTATATCTTATATATAACATTTATAATATTTGTATCACATATTTTATAAGTTTAAAATGAAAAGATGTGGCCAAAAGTACATTAAGATGTCATTTGCATAAATTTGTAAAGCACACAAAACAAGAGCATATTTTGTTTCTGGAAACATACATGTAGTAAAAGCATAAAAAGACCCGCTTAAGGATACTCAAAGAAACAATAAGTTTCTTTGGAGGAGAACAGTATGGGGTGAAGGGAGTTACTTGGGAAAGGTTACAAAGAGATTTCTATTGTGATCTGTAGCTTTCTATTTAAAATATAAAAATAGCTCAAGCTAAGATAGCAAAATGCTAATATTTGTTAATCCTGGGTATTGGGTACATAGGAATTTAGGTATAAGGTTGCCAGACTTAGCAAAAAAACCCTTTTTTAAAAGCAAGATGCCCAGTTTAACTGAATTTCAGATAAAGGACAAATAATATTTTAGTATAAATAAATTTTAATATATGTCCCATAGAGACAGCCTATACTTTATCTGGCAACTCTAGTTAGTTATATTAATCTCTGTGTCTAAATTATATGAAAAATATTTGTCCCATTCATGTATACTGCATACTGCTGCCCAGAATATTGTCCCCTAGGTTCATGCATGCACAATGATTATCTGGAGTTTCAGAAATGCTTTCCTCAAGTGCAGGTGTCCAAACTCTCCTTCAACATAACTGAAAGAGGCAAAGCTCATTCTGCTTTTATATTGCGTGAACACAAATCTAAGATCACATTGCCAGGTTCAGATGGGGCCTATAGAGCATGACCCAGGTCAGAGGCAGGACTTCTGTACATGTACTCTGATTCATGTACATTATGTAAAAGTAAGGCGAGGAGAAACAGATTGTCTACTGCCTTATCTTCAGAGGTTTCTGAATTGATCCATTTTCTCTTAATATTTAACTCCCAAAACCAATGCACCTATCATTAAAGATGATAATTACCATTTATTATATGCTAAGCTCTTGACATGCAATATGCTATTTGATTTCCACAATGACCCAGTCCTGATACTATTTTTCTTAGTTTTCTTATAATGTCTGACACTTCTCCAAGGCTCAGAAATTTTCAGAGTTACACAGCTAGTAAGTGGTTCCAAAGCCATTGTTCTTTCTACCTGACCAACTCAAATTAATCACATACACCAGTGTTTTTCCTGTGCATCATGGTCTCTCTCCACCTGAACTTCTATGTCACTTTGTGTCTGATTCCTCCTTCAACAAAGAGCATTTTTTCTTCTTGTTAGTTTTCTTTCTAGATACAGTACAACCTCCTACTCATATTTCTTTGCTGGTCACTATATAGTCCTGTTTCAAAACTTTGACCAACTAGGGTCTTGGGGAGAGAATGTCCTCAATACATATTCATCAGTTGACTGGTCAGTATTTTTTCTGAAGGGATTCTGGAAGGCAGCTGTGAACTTGGCCACTTCTGCCAGTTCTACTTTGAACACAGGTTATAGACTCCAAAATTTCACATTAAAGTGCCCTAATTCCTTCCGGTCAGCAGAGAACATCCATGGTCTTGAAGCCCCCACTGCATAGACACCATCCTGGGAAACCCAGAGACAATTTTCATGTGATCTTCTGTATAAAGGCATGCTCAAGTCCATGCCTACTACTAATTTTTAAAATGTCGCAACTCAACTCTTTTTGTCATTTAGAAGAGCAGAGAATAGGTTCTTTTTCACACTAAATAACAAAAGCCCAGTTGGTTTCCTTTCAAATATGCAAATTGCTGAGCTATTGCAGGAAAGAAAACAATACTGTAAGCACATATTCCACCTGCCTCACAATGGGGCTGCATGTTTTCAGTCCTGCCTCTGACCTGGGTCATGCTCTATAGGCCCCATCTGAACCTGGCAATGTGATCTTAGATTTGTGTTCACGCAATATAAAAGCAGAATGAGCTTTGCCTCTTTCAGTTATGTTGAAGGAGAGTTTGGACACCTGCACTTGAGGAAAGCATTTCTGAAACTCCAGATAATCATTGTGCATGCATGAACCTAGGGGACAATATTCTGGGCAGCAGTATGCATCTTCTTTGTTCTTGGACCCTTTGCTTGAAGGAAGCCTATGCATCCTTTAAAACAATAGCCACAGCTCAGTTGATTGTGTTACCATAAAACAGTCAGTTGAAGCGCCAAGGGTGTCTTTGCCTGTTGACAAAGATGGCATCAGAGGAAAGTCCTTATACAAAGCATGCCAAAACTAGAAACATAAATAGATAGGGTCCAAGCATGCCAAAAACTAGAAATATGAGTGGATGGGCCCAGGTGCATACAGAAAGTAGAAAGATGAATGGATATGTCCCTGGGTGCACCAAAAGCTAGAAAGATAATCAGATTAGGGGAAAAAGCCCTCCCTTCACTATCGCTATAAGAGTTGTAGGCTTGAGTAGGAAACTGAAATGGTTTTTGAGATGAAGTCCACCATTCTCCCAGGTTGTATGGCACCTGAATAAACCTCTTTCCTGTTGCACCAGCACCTGCCTCATGAGTTTGGCTTTTGTGGTGGCAGGCCACTGAGCCTCCATTTTGTTTGGTAAGAGTTTGGTTACTCCTGATGGGACTGCATGGATCTTGGTAAGTCCCAAAGGGCTCAGGTTCAGGTCCCAGCTGCCTGTGCCAGGTAGATCCCAAAAGTGGGACTGTGGGGATTTCCCATTCTTGGGAAATTTCCCTGCGCTCCTGTTCAAGGCATCAGCTGTCTGAAATGCCTGTCTGGTGAAAGGAAATGGGTCTGAGAAGGAGACAGACTCCAAGACTGGGTGAGTCTAACTGGCATGCAGGGGTCCTCGATCCCTGCTCCTTGGCCTTTGTACCATTTGGGTACAGTTAGGACCATTTGCAGTACCAGCTGACAGGCAATCCCTGCCACTTAGGCTTTGTGACATTGAGTCTTACTGGGACCATTTGGAGTACTGGTTGACAGGAGATAAGACACCAAGACTTGCTTGTGAACATTCATTTAGAATACTAGAATTGTGCGTTCAAGTTTTGTTCATAATGTTCCTACTTTGACTGGGATCTTGCTATGGTAATGGTTTAGGTATTACATGGTATGGTAATGTTATGGTAATGGTTTGCAGTTTCATGTCATCAAGGGTTGCTCTGTTTTGGCTCCTAAAGGGAACACACTGGGCCAAATTTTAGCAGATTGTCCATGTACAACTCTCATCCAATATCTAAGAAATTGGTTTTCTATTCTAACACTGGTTGGCCTATGTATACATTAGACTACAAGAAAGAAATGGCCCCTAGATGGTTTCCTAAATTACTACACCATCATGCAGTTGGAATTGTTTTTGCCAACTGTCAGGGAAATGGGATGAAATCCATTATGTCCAGGTGTTTATGTCTTTACACAATAAGGCTTCAGTAAAGATAGGGGACAACCTTATGATACAGAGAACGAATGTGGCTTCAAAACCCCTCCCTGATAGTAAAACACAGGAAGAAAAGAGAAATGAGGAAATGTACCTTTTTAATGTCCTAAAATCAGGGGACCCAAGACTAACAGAGGGAAGAGTTCCCCTCTTACCACCCCCACTGCTAGATAGCACTAAAATAGGGCCCAGAGGGGCAATAGCCCTGTATGATGAAGGAATCATCTCCCCTTCAAAGATCTAGCAGGACACTTAATCTGGTCAAGGAACATCCCTCTCCAGAGCAAGACAATTCCTTTTGAGGCATACCCTATAGGTGAAATAAACAAGGAAAGCCAGCCCACTGGTTACTAGGACCATACTCTGTTTTCCACTTCAGATTTACTGAATTGGAAGAATTTCAACTCCTCATATAGGAAGGATCCTCAGCATGGCATATTTCATCACCTCTACTTTTGCCACTCATCATCCAAACTGGGCAGACATACAAGCTCTCCTTAACATCCTGCTAACAGATGAAAGACACTTAGTTATACATAAAGATAATGAAGAGGCTCATCACCTCTAACAGAACCCCCAACCCAGCCAGAGCAATTCCCTTGACAGTGCCCAACTGAGACCGGAATAGAAGGGACCTAGCCTTCCTAGAATATTATTAAAGGTACATCTTGGAAGGGCTTAATAAAGGAGTACCTAAACAAAAGAGCCTGAATATGATAAAGGCCTTTCAACAGAAACCAAATGAAGGTCCTTCTGAATTTTTAACAGCAGGAATTTTACAGATTACGTAAAAGCTATGTGCATCTTGGAAACCTTAGTCTATGGGGAAGAATGAAAAAACGAACCACACAATAAGGACCTTGGAAAAAATATGCCAGGAAACATAATGGAAATGGGACCAGGCACTCCCTATAACCTTGCTCTGGATTAGGGTAGCACCCTGAAGCAGGCTTAAGTTAAGTCCTTTTGAAGTAGTTTTAGAGACCCCCCTCCCAAATTTCTGTCTTAAGAATACCCCCTTTAGATTTAGAGCTTGTTTCAAAATTTAAAAAATATGTACAACACCTAGGGCAAACACTAAGAATTTTTCACAAGTTTGCTCATTGCAGGTCCATCTACCTGTTTGACAAATCCTTACACCTGTTCCAAATGGGAGATGGAGTTTTTTTAAAGACCTGGAAGACTCAAGATCCTGAACAGCAGTTAGCTGAGCAATGGACTGGTCCCTGTGATGTCCTGCTTACAATACACTCTTCCCTAAAGCTCACAGAAATCAAGTCTTGGGTTCCCCACACTCAGATAAAGTGGGTACTGCCTAAGGAGGATTCATATCTTGCTGCTGTTGATACTGCAGGGAAAGTTGGATCTGCACTCCTGCAAGAGATTTAAAATTCCTTTCAGAAAGGGGCATGCCCTCCAAAGCTAAGTGACAATGTTACTTTTTATTTTATTCTGCATTTTCCAGACAGTGGCTCCCTCGGAAAATTTATTCTACTGTTGGGTGTGCCACCCAAAACCCCCATCAGGGTTAGATCATGGGGGTCCTTTAGTCTCTCCAGTTTCTTACCCCTCATTAAACACATGATTGTCTGAACAGTAGGTCTCACTTTGGAAGCCCCTTTGCAACACCATCTCTTGAAACATTAAGCAGTCTGCCAGCTTCACTTGTTCAACAGTGCCATCTTTTAGACACTGTATGTACTACCCGCCAAAGACAGTGTAAAGCCTTCTCTCCATTCCTGATCCCATCCCTCTTCCTTTGTTAGATAGTAAGACTCTCTGAACCCAGAGATAGGTAAGACTACAGCCTTTGCCAGCAAGAAATAAATGCAGGAGAATGAGACCTTGATTCATTTACCCTCGTAAGATTACGAGGGTCCCAATGGCAGCAGGGGAAGGTTCTTACACCAATTTTACAAAAGCTAGAAATATGAATGGATAGGGCCTGAGCATGCCAAAAGCTAGAAAGATAATTGGATTAGGAAAAAAGAAGCCATCCCTTCCCTATCCCTATAAGAACTGTGGGCTTGAGCAGGAAGATAAGATGGTTTTTGAGATGGGAGTCCACCATTCTCCCAGGCTGTGTGGCACCTGAATAAACCTCTTTCCTTTTGCACCAGCGCCTGCCTCAGGAGTTTGGCTTTTGTAGTGACCAGCAGCTACAGTCTGGTTTTTGTTCAGTAACAGTTTGAGTGTCATCCTGTACACCAAAAGTTTGCAAGTTTGATTCCTAGTCAGGACACATGCTTAGGTAGCAGGTTCGATTCCCAGCAGGTATGTACAAGAGGCAACCAATTGATGTTTCTCTCACATCAGTGTCTCAAACTCTCTCTTCCTCTCTCTCCAAAAATCAATAAACATATCATCAGGTGAAGATTAAAAAAATAATCACAAATAAACAAGTATCTGAAATAAGCGTAAGCTGAGATGACTTGATGGATTTCATTAAGATCAATTTTCCTAGGTACACTGAGAGCTAACCACATGATCAGAATGATCAGGGCCCCAATTCAAATTTTAACAGCTTTGTCTGGAAGGCAGTTTTAATGTTCTATGTCAATGGAGGCTGCATCTTATAGCCTCAAAAGAATGAGTGTGAAGTGAATCCATGCTATCTCCGTTCATTTAAATTCACCAATAAGGTTGATATATTGTACCCATGTTATAGATGAGGATCCTGAGCCTCAGAGAGATTAAATCTGTTACATTAGTTACTCTAGATCACACTATTAATAAGTGATATAGATTAAATTCAAAACCAAAGGTGCAATGTTATGGGTTCAGCATGTGCTACCCCCAAATATGGAATCTTGACATTGAATGTTTAAAGCTGAAGGAGTTTGAAGAAATGGCAGGTGCAGGAAGTGATCACTGTAAGAAGATTATTTGAGTGGTGGGTTCCAGAAATAATTCTTGGACTCAGAAGCACCGCACTGCAGAAAGTCCTCCTATGAACTCACTTTCTTCACAGCAATCCAGTGCTGGCAAAGTGACTGCCTTACATGCTGCCTGCTCTCCCTCAGCTGAGGTCTACACTGAGTCCCTGCTTTGGTGCATCTCATTGGCAGAGACTAGATCACAGACAGAAACCAGGTTGCAAGGAAACCTGGGAAATGTAGTTGTGACCTTTCCAGTGTCTACAGAATAAGAAGGCACCCTAGATAGGGGTGTAGGGGGTTGTAATGGATGACATGGGACAGTCCATAGTATCCTCTGGTGGGGGGGTGGTGTAAGTATTAACTATGCTCTAAGTAGGACCATCTGATCTAAGGGTCAGAACTCTGTCTGGGGACTTAGTGAGATAGGGTTAAGAACAGATTAGCATGTGTGAATAACTAAAAAAGGGAATGTCACTAGGGGCTGCAGAGCTCCTGATAAACAAATCCATTCCATGGACTACATTGAATTTGCACATGCAGGAAGAGTTCAGCTATGAATTCTGCAGAACCCTCTGGGCTAACATGAATAGGCAAAGCTTTCGCTTTGTGCCCATTACTGCTTACTCAGTATCTAGCACCCAGCTGAGAACCCACATTCCATCTGGGTACCTCATACTTCCACAGTAGTGCCCAACCTGGCCTAGTCTCTATTGGTCACACTACCTGAGCATAATTAATTCATAAGAATATATAAATTAGGAACTAGGAGCTTGATAATTATATAGTCTCAGGGATGTGTCTGAACTTCATTGGAGCTTAGGCTATAGGAACATTAAAGAAGAGGATAGACACCCACTAGTCAGGGGTGCTGTGAGGGAGATTCAGGCACTGTGCAAAGTACTAGGCCAAATGGCCTATAAGGCCCTTTCTAACTCTAAAATGGTACTGTTATGAGGCACAATGTTTTAACCTCCCAGAAAAAGATCGTAATTGGAGGAAGTGAGGCATGTAGCAGATGAAAGAGGAGGTTGGGGGCATTCAGAGCCCAAGTTCTCCACAATCTGCAAATCAATGTTTGCCTCCCCAGTTTGCTTAATCACCTGACCAAGGAGTCTCTCAGTAGGAGGGGATGGTGCCCCAATCCTTCATTTAGACAAAAGCATTGTTCTGTCTCTTGCTCTTCCCAATAGTTCATGCTCTTCCCAAGGGGGCCCAGCATAGGCAATGAATGGATTAGAGGAAAGCTTGCTTTTACAAACCAACAAGAGTTGACATATAAATCGATTATTTTTGTAATATTATGAATGTCTGTGAACCAGGATTTGTTGAAAACCTGAAAAACAAGACAAAACAAAATCATGTGTTGTAGGTAGCAGGTTATGGTTTCTTTTTTTCTTTTATTTGGATTTCTGCAAATATTTTTATAAAATTTCTTGTAGGCTTCAGAAAGAGTAATCATTTGTCTGGACTTAAAGGACATTGCATCAATCACTACGTTAGGAAAATGAAGAACATATTCCTAAATTTGTCCCATTTTGTCTTTGGCCATCAGTGGGTCTAAAAGCTTTGGGCTTACATAATTCCAAACCCATGCTGAAGGCACCTCAGACTCCAGTATCATGTTTATTTTGATTAGTTTTGTGTTGATGGGACCAGATGGGCAGGCTTGGTTTGAGGTGTTGGTATCCACACAACAGCATAGGAGATAGGAGTCTCTGGGCCTTTTCTATTTTTACCAAAGCAAAAGTATTCTTTCACAATCAATAGGTTCTGGTGTTAACTTCTAGATAAAGATGGAAGTTTGAATACCTGACTCTGATTTTGATCTCTCCTATAACCCTGTTAAATTGTAATAAGAAGAACAGAGGAGAGTCCTGGCTGGGTAGCTCAGCTGGTTAGAATGTCATTCCATTATGTCAAGGTTATGGGTTCAATCCCCAGTCAGGGCACCTACAAAAATCAAACAATGAATGCACAAATAAGTGGAGCAACAAATTGATGTCTCTCTCTTTCTAAAATCAATAAGTTCAAAAAGTGCTTTAAAAGAGAGAACAGGGGAAGAAGTGATAAGGTTTAGGAAGATGGAAAGCAGATGAAACCTAAACCTAACATTGCAGAAAGCTGAGATTATACACAATTTACATTTCAGCACTCTTAAAAAGTTCAGGAAATAGTTGCACCAGGTACTTCTGGAAGTGGGGGTAATGGAGAAGAGTTGGAAAGTGTTAGAGAAACAGCTAGGTCTGGAAGTGCCCTACCACCCCTTTACAACCCCATCAGAAGACTGGATATTTAGTCTATAGAGAGAGCAAATAGAGAGCCTTGAGACTAGGAACACCAGGCACAACTGAGGACAGGGGTCCTGCACTGAAAGAATTAGAAAATGATACGAATTGTACCTACTGGAAGCTGCAATGGCCAGCCCTCTTTTCTCGCTCAGCTCCCAGAACACAAGTTGACAAATCTTTACCTGTCATGGCGGGGCGGGGGTGGTGCTGGAAGCTTCTCCTCAGGGGGTCAGAAGGCTCAAAAGACCTGAAAGTACTGGAATCAGGGGTTTCCCAATACATGACCCCAGGAAGATCACCTTGCTGAGGAGCTAACCGTCAACAGTATTCCCCCAATCCTAGAACAAAACATTCAATCAGCCTTTTTTTCCCCAAAACTATGCTCTAAATAGGACCATCTGATCTAAGGGTCAGAATTTTGTCTGGGGACTTGGTGAGGTGGGGGTAAGGGAGAGGCCATTTATTCCACTCCCTTTTCTCCTTTGATAATCTGGGAGCTTTGTGTCTTTCTCAAGCGAGCACTTCTCCTGGGCTCTAAACCCATCCTCTTCATCTTCCCAGTAAAGAGATCTTGAACTCCTTCCTGTCAAATAATAGATCCTTCTAGTCAGCATTGGAACCCAATCAAGTCTCTTCCATCTTGAGGAACCCATCCTTCAGTCCCATATTTCTTCTAGTCCCACACCCTTCCATTTACTTCTCAACCTACCTCAAACTGTCCCATGCCCTACAATGCCACAAAACCTGCCATTCCAAAAAAGGAAATGGAAATTGGTTAAAAGGGACGTCTTAATCTTTTCCATTTGGCAGCACTCACTGGTGTTAACCACCACTTTCTTCTTGAAATACTCTCTTCCACTTGTCTCTATGGAATCCTATCCTTTTAAGTTCTCTCCTATTTCAGCAACCATTTCTCAGTTTCCTTTGCTGCCTCCCCCTCCCCTACCTATAAATCCTGATGTTCTGTAAGGGTCAGTCCTTCCTTTTCTATTTTTCTCACTCTACATTCTCTCCTTAGCTAAATCCTTTTCACTTGTTCCCAAATGGGTGTCTCCAGCTCTGACCTCTTCTCTGTGTCCAGTTTCATCTTTGGAGGTCTAACAGGCATCTCCAATTTACCACATCCAAATTGAGTTCGCAATTTCCCTTCCAACTTCTCCTACAAAGCCATCCTGATTGCCAATATCTATAGTGTTGTTCATGTTGAATACCATGAGTCCCATTTGACACCCTCTTTTTCACTTCCCATCTTCAAGCCTTTACTAAGTCCTGTTAATTTTAAAACATATTGAAAGTCCATATTCATCTTCACAACCACCACTCTAATCCAGGCCCTCATCATCTCTTGCCTCCTGACTACTTGCCCCACATCCATTCTTGCCCCCCAGTGTCACCCCCCTGCTTCAGACTCCAGTAGATTTCCATTGCTTGTAGGATAGAACTTGGCCTACAAGACCCAGGCTAAGGCTAATCCTGTCCTTCTTCCTCTACCTGCCATTTTTTTCCTTTTAGCCACATGGTCATTCCTTCTTTTCCTGCCCCTGGCCCTTTACACTTGCTGCTTCCTCTACTCACAATATCTTTCCTTCCCCATCTTTAGTGTTATACACTGAATGTTTGCATTCCCCCAAATTTATGTGTTGAAGTCCCAACTCCCAATGTAACTATATTTCAAGATAAGGCCTTTACAGAAGTAAAGTTAAATGAGGTAAAAAGGTGGGGTTCTAATTCAATAAGATTCATGTCCATATAAAAAGAGACATCTAAGACCACTGATAGAACCTGGCCATCAGGTGTGTGAACACAGCTAGAATACAGCCAGCTGTCTACAATGTCTACAAGCCAGGGACAGGATTCTTACCATGAACTAAATCAGCTAGCACCCTAATATTGGATTTCCAGCCTCCAGAATTGCAACAAATAAATTTCTGTTGTATAAGCTTCCCAATCTGCAGTGTTTTATTATGGCAACTCAAGCTGACTGATACATTCAGGTAACCTCTATCTTTCAGGTCTCTGTTTAAAACACATTAACTTAAAAAAAAAAATCCTGATTCTCCACTCCCACACCATGTTTTCCTTTGTAGTATTTATCACCATAGCATTAATTTATTATGTAACTATCGAAGCTTTATCCACTAGACTGCGATTGATAAAGGTAAAGACAGTGTCTGTGTTGTTCAATGATATAATCCCAATATTTAGCACAGGGTCTAGTACACAGTAGGTGCCCAATAAATATTTTAAATATGTAATTGTGAAAGCTGTCCCCAAATCTGAGGAAATCTTTTGGAGCAGTTTTTAAATTTTGTTTTTAACTCTATAATCTTATAGGAGAAAGGAAAGAAAGCTTATACTCTATATCACCCTTCTTAACTTGCAATGCTTAACTTGTCAGTGCTCAAATTTTTTTTATGTTGTAATGATCAGTATTGCCTTATATTCTGACATTTTCACTGCAGTGGAAAGGATGCCAGGAAAGCCTCCCTGTGGGATCTGATCATCCAACAAATATTGCTTTATCATAAGGCTTCTTTCCTGGGATTACCAGACTGTTCCTTAAAGTAGTTCAAGCCTGTAGGCCCTAAGTCACATACAAAATTGTGCAACATGTAATTGTGCAGTGGTTTGAATAAGCTTTTGATTGACTGTTAGCGATGCAAGATGAACAGATGTTAAGTCAACTGTGCATGTGTGGACTAGCTCTGGAGTGCCCAGCTTCTCTCCATTAGAACCAGGACTGCACCAAGTTAGTCCAACAAAAGAAGAAGCTTTCAGGCCTTCCTGTGGCTTGGGCTATTTCTGTGCACTCCCTAACATCTGCTGGTGGAACTGTCCCCTCTCATTGACTAAGTGTTTGTATCCCATTAAAATTCATATGTTGAAGCCCCAATGCAATAGTGTTTTGAGGTGGAGCCTTTGGGAGGTAATTATATTTAGATAAAGACACAAGGATGAGGCCCCCATGATGGCATTAGTGTCCTTGTAGGAAGAAGAAGAGACCAGAGCTCTTTCTTTCTCTGCCCTATGAAGACATCCTTTCATATCAAGAATATAGCTGTCTGCAAGCCAGAAAGAGAGCCACGATGAAGAACTGAATCAGCTGGTCTTTTGGTCTTGGACTTTTGGGTCTCTAAAACTATGAGAAATTTCTGTTTAGTTACTCAGTTGATGCCATATTATTATAGCAGCCCAAATGGACTCAGACCTCCTCCAACACTGTCTTCCCAAAAGTCTGCATTGTGCTGTCTTCAATCCAATCATGGTCTACTTCCTCCTAGCATCTTGGCAAAGGCAGCCATTTTAATGCCCACATGTTATATTGATATATTACAGTCAACTGAGTCCTTCCTATTTTGACCATTCAGGTTGTTTCCAAGTTTTTTCTAAACACTTTTATACTGATTGCTTTTTTCCTAACTTTTAGAGTTTTCCTCAGAGTAAAGTTTCCTGCTCAAAGAGTATGGTTACTTTATGGCTTTTATATAAAGCCATATTGTTTTGCAAAAGTCACAGTTTTTGCAGAGCAACAGAAACATGCAATGAACCTGCTGTATCTCACACACCCACCAATACTAGGTCTTGCCATTTCTTTAGTTTAATAGATACCTGGTGGGTTCAGACTTATTTTACTTCTTTTTTTTTTCTATGCAGAGCTGTTTATGTTGTGATTAACAAAACACCAATACCCAGAAAATTAGTTATTGCTCTGCCAAGAATCAGAAACCTCTGCTTGAAGAACCATAGTTTTAGCTCTGACATAACATTTTCTCCATTCTCAAATACATAACATTCATTTTTTATATTAGTGATACTTCAAAGTATTTATGGGGACAAATGGTATAAGAGAGAGCAAACTAACAGATAAGCAAGGAAGTATTTCTTTTCCTAACATGGGCCTCTTCAAAGTCATTGTGTTTGTCACAAGTCATCTAGTTGATCCCCATGGGAAAAATGCACAGTGATGTGAGGAGAAGGTGCAGGGGAGGCCATCTTCCCAGGCCCACACAGATGGAAGCAGGCATTTTAGGACCAAGTCTGGCTCAAGGTCCTGTTCCCTCACAAGAGGAAGAGTTGTAGATTTCCCCAACTCCAATCAGCTCCTGTGTATTATCATTTCACATTTTTTGGAGGAGATGGTGGGCTCACCTCTTCCTGATGTGAGCGTGTGGAAACCAGAACAGAATGAAAAAACATGTACTAAACTTTTGTTACATCTACAAAACAACATACTTTTAGAGACTCTGTTAAAGGTATGAATTTCTAGAACACACACACACATACACACATACCTATGAACTGGGCACCAGAGGGATTTATCATTCACCAAATATTAGTTGAGTTGCCAGTATGTGAGCAATACCATGCTCACTCTATAGATGGTTCCAGCTGTGACCTATAGTCTAAAGGAAGAAAAAGACTTAGTTGTGAGATGGTAGTTAATTGTGGAAGGAAATAAGACCTGAACACCAAGAGGTCACTCTACAACAGAGAATCAGAGAACCTTCCATGAGGAAGGTGGAACTTTTGTTCCTTGTAGATTTAGTTTTGGTTTTAATTAAACAAAATAATACATGCTTATAAAAGTTGAAAAAAAAGCAAAAAAGTGGCCCATCCTCTCACTCCTCCATTCACTTCCCTTCTCAACAGGTCACCACTGTGTAGAATTTGCTTTGTATGATACCAGGAGATAGATTTTAAGCTAGGCTTTAAAAGATGAAAGGATTTGGTCAGTGGAACAGAATGAAGAGGGAAGATGTGGTGGGACTCTGTGGAAAGGGAAGAGTTAACTTTAGATGGGTGCCCACAGTGGGGCACCCAGCCCCATTATCATTCTAATTTCCTAATAGTCTCAGTTCCCTTGAGTTTCTAGTAGCGCTAGAGAGAAAGAGGGAGAAACTAGTTGATTCATCCCATGTACTTGGCTTTCTTCAAGTTCTCTAACTGCTGTTTTTTGTTTGACCACAAAGTAACCCAAAAGTATGAATCATAAGCCTTCAGCTCATAAATATTCTTTTCAAGACACCCAAATTTCAGAACATATTTTTTATCTGCATTCAAATCCTTGGGCAACTCAATATTTTTTTTTTCTGTTCTCACTGGTCCATGAAAGGAAGGGTTGCATTTATCTGTAAGTATGGGGATGTTTGCTATACAGCAGCTGGTACTTCACTCCCAATTTGATTGCTTGCAGCCTCATTTTTGTACCTCTCCTGGCCTACCTTATGTGCTCTTCTTCTGGACAACCTGTACCTCTGTCCATGTACTTAATCCATATTGTAAATCGCTATTAATTTTTGGCTATATGCAGGCAATAATATCCATGAATCCTATCTACTCACTGTGGTAAACTCAATGGCTAGTATTTCAAGTATTTGCAGAATCACAGAGTAAGTGTTTTAGCCACTAGCTATGTGTGATAAAGTGATAACTCACCAATAGTGAAGCATGTGCCCCACACAGGAAGTCTGAGTGATGCCTCTTTGGTGGATGTCCCAATACATTCATTCTTGAGAAGAATTAGAAATTTCTGGGATCAAACTGTTCTGTACATGACACACATGCTTCCTGACCCTATTCCTGCCACCATTTTCCCATTCAGTGGTGACCAACTGTCAGCATATACCACAAAATCATCACGGGTATGTTTCCTGGATGGTTTCATTCCATGACCTATATTTACCTTCTCTACCTTGCATCTTTCCAGGGAGCCTGCCTGCCACAGTGTGTGAGGCCTAGCCACAGGCAATGGTCTCAGCTTCAGTGTCCTCCAGATCCTTTTATCATCTGGCCTCTTGACCCACATTTCCTGTTTCTCTTTTCCTTAACTCTTCAGTCTGTGATGTCCTCCTCAGCCTCAGATTCTTTGTGTTAGTCAGAAAATACTAGGTGCTGTTATAGTAATAATCACTCTAAATAGCTCAGTGACTTAATACAATAAGTGTTTATTTCTTGTTCATGCTACATATGTCTATGGGTTGGTGGAGGATTCCTAGTCATTACAATCATTGGGAGACCCAAGTTGATGGAGCTTCCTTCACTATGTACAATTCCCTGATCCCTAAGGAATGAAGAAGGTAACATGGTGAATTACACACAAGCTCCTAATGCTCCACCAACAGTTCATTGGCTAAATCAAATTATATGGCCATGCCTAATTTCACTGGGTGCAGAGAAGTACAGTCCTACCAGCTCCCAGAAGGAGAGAAGAATTGAAATATCTGTGCATGGCTTTAATAATTGTATTTGTATTGGCAATGTGACTGAACTTGTTCTACAACCATGCTAACTTTGGTTATCCTACCAGAATCTCAGCTTTACTTTCTTCTCCTTTTTCAATGCCTCATATTTGCAGAGGGAAAATCCCTCTGGCAGAAAAACCCAGGCTGATCATCATTCATGGGAGATCAGATTCGTCTTATTAAACAAAATTCCCAGAGAGTTTTCAAGCACCATCTCTGCCAATAGTTTTCATTGACCCAGCCAAGTGCCACAAATCTTTCCTAAGCTTATCTTATGTGCCAAGGACTCTGGGAGGAGCTGGAGTTGCACCCATGCACTGCACACAGTCCCTGTCCTAAAAGAACTAACGTGTAGACAAGCAGATTAAAAAATATCCTAAGCAAGTGTTGCGTCCTTAACTATCCCAGGACCTCAGGGGTAGTGTCAGGTAGGAAGCATTTGACGTCTGCTGCTACAGAATCTCTGTCAGTGGGATCAGCCAAGTTCAGTACAAAGCAGTCACTAATGGACAGGGGTAGGCACCTTTTGTTCTTTTCAGTTGAGAAGTTGGCTCAAGAAATCATGGTGCTGACCACCCTGTGACAAGTCAAACAGTAAGAAAAACAAAACTTGTTGCTTTAAGCAGATGAAGGGTTTTCTATGAGTTGCCAGTTAGTGACATAGCTAATAGTCTTGGCATGTGTTTGAGTCTCAGCTTCTCCACTTACAAGTATGTGACTCTCGGCTATTTCTTCATCTGTAAAATGAAGTCTTTGTGAGCATTGAGATAACATATAGAAAGCACTGACTGAGGTCTCTCTGGTGTAGGAAACAGGCAGGAAATGTTAGCCTCATGCTATAATGTTATCAGAAGAATGTGTGAGCACTGGCAGTGGGTACCCAGTGTACCTGACATCTGGAATTATCAGCTTTTAATCTCATTCCCTTTTTTATAGAAAAATATATTCCAATGATAATCATTACATAGACTAAATAACAATAATGGTCAAAAAACATGAAGTAAAATTGTCTTTTATCAAACTTTCTATACCAGGGCTGTCCAGAAAGTATCCAGCCATGTAATGTGAAAAATAGAGAAATTTATTGAAGATGATACAAGGAACTGTACATAGGACAATAACGCCCCAGGCATCTTCAGAGTAGGCACCTTGAGACCTCACACAGTTCTCCCACTCACCATCAGCTGCCCCTCTGTATTTTCCTGAATTGCATGAACAGTCTGAATTCTCTTCCCTTTCAAAGGTGATTTTAGTTTTGGGAAAAGCCAGATGTCACAGGGTGCCAAATTTGAACTGTAGGGGGGTTGAGTCACCTGGGTGATTTCATATTACACCAAAAAACTCTGCATGAGATGCCAAGCATGAGCAGGCACATTGTGATGAAGCTGCCAATCACCAGTTCCCCATAGCTGTGGCCTTCTGAATCATCCAAAGTTTCCACAGGAGGAATGTTCAAGCTTAACACAAAATTTGATGGAAATTCTTCGCTCTACTCACTCAGTCATTTTGAATGTGATACCTACACGGTACACATATTCACTCAACAGCATCTACTATACCCACTGACTAGTACAGTGAACTCAGTTGTTACTCATGTGCATTCCAGTCCACTCTCCTTGGCAGCCAGGTTACATAGATGTTGTTCAAACAGTTCTTGTTATATTAACAATGACTGGACTTTTTCTATCAGTAATCACTAGCAAAAAAACCCACAAAATTTTGTCCAAACTGAACACTAATTAATTTAACACTACTAATACTAAATAGTTGGGTTATAAGTATGCTGTTTTAATGAAATACCATAGAGACTGATGGACTTAAACAACAGACATTTATTTCTCACAGTTATGGAGGCTGGAAGTCAAAGATCATAATACTGGTCAATTCTGTTCCTGGGGAGAGCTCTCTTCCTGGCTTGCAAACAGACATCTTTTTGCTGTGCCCTCAAAGGCAGAAAGAAGGAAACTCTGGGCTCTCTTCATCTTCATAATGAAGGCTTTAATTCCATCACAGGAAACACAAACATTCAGTCTGTAACGCCATGATATGCTGCTGTGCTGTGGACTTCAGACCTTTTGAAGGATGTTATTTCAGAATTGTACAGCTGGGAAAAAGACTTAACAATGTTATACTCTATATTTCTAGCTCTGAGCACATTATCTCTCACCATATCTCCATTTAATTAAATCATAAGTTGAACTGGTCATGAAAGAGTCATTTACCCCATACTTGCTTCAGGGAGAGAGGAAGCTCCAGAGTGCCAGGGAACTCAGGACTTATACAGCACATGGTCACAGTATGTTTAGAGATACTATGGTCATCCAATATAACAACAGCCAACTTTTTCCACGTTTCCCTGCCCATCACACCTTCCCAACTACGTAGATTGATTTATTTAGCTTTTTGCCTGAGATTTCTGGTGCTTCTGCCATCATGCAGATTGTCCCCCACAAAGCAAAGCTCAGAGCCTGCCTCCTGCTCAGTCCTATCTCCTTACCTTTCCTCCCATTCTGCACCACAAAAAGTTTGGGGACTGGTTTTGGGGAGGAAAAAAAGTAGTTCTTTCTTTAGAAGAGAGAAGGGGGAGAGAAAATAACAGGCAAAAAAAAAAAAAATCAAATTTTCTTAGGGGAGAGAAAGGAGGGAACAATTTCATCAATTTTCTCTGTCAAAAGGCTGAGCCCTGAGCAGTTTTTGTTGTTATAAAACACTTCTTTCTTAGGATATAATCCCAGTAGTGGAATTGCTGGATCCAAGGCATTTCCATTCAATTCAAAAGAACCTATGCACTCCAACATTCATAGCAGCACAATTTACAATAACCAAGTGTTGAAAGCAACCTAAATGCTCATCAGTAAATGAGTGGATCAAAAAACTGTATATTTACACAGTGGAATGCTACGCAGCAGAAAGAAAGAAGGAGCTCCTATCTTTCATGACAGCATGGACGGATCTGGAGATCATTCTGCTAACTGAAATAAGCTAGGGGGTGAAAGATAAATACCATATGATCTCACCTATAAGTGCAACCTAATCAACAAAACAAACAAACAAGCAAAATGTAACCAGAGGCATTGAAATAAAGAACAAACTGACATTAACCAGAGAGGAAGGGATAATGGAAGGGGGAAGGGAAGGGTCATCGAGGAACATGTATAAAGGACATATGGACAAAGACAAAGGTGGGTAGGATAGAGGGTGGGAGGTGGGGATAGGTAAGACAGGGGAGAGTGATGGGGGAAAATGGAGACAACTGTACTTGAACAACAATAATTTTTTTTAAATAAAAGCATGTGTGGTCTCTATCCATTTTAAAGGAGCCCCTTTAGAACATGTTATATTTATTTGTTTTTATAAATGTTAGTTTTGTTTTTTAAAAATGTCTTCTTAAAATATTCCTATGTATTGGGTACATTTACTTGTTCAAGTCTTTTAAGTCCTTACTAATTTTTGTCAGCTTAACCCATCAGTTTCTTATAGGAGTTTACTAAGATTTACTATTCTTCTTGTTATTCTGTTGAGTTTTAATTTATTTTTAAAAATAATCAACTTTTTTATCCCTCAAAAACAACCCACTTCTTTCTTGAAGCCCCATCTTGTGGTCCTCCCAGGAACTCTGCATGCAGCCCCATCATATTCCCTTCATCTAATTCCCCATTGCTCTTGCTCACCTGTCTCCCTCCCACCACCAGCTAGCTTGTCCCATAGTGCCAGTGGTCCGCTATCAACATTGCATAAACACTGAATGAATGAATGAATGAATGAATGAGCAAATATTAGATAAAGAAGAGTTTCTCCTTTGTGGTTATTTGCTTCTTTTCTTTTCTAGGCCCACATTCAGCCCCTTAAGTGTAGAGACTGTGTGTTATTTTCCACTGGGTCTCCACATACCCAGTGCCCAGCACATGGCAGGTATTTAGTAAATATCCACTGAGTGAGGAGGAACACAGCCTTATCACCCAGGTCTCAGCCTGGTATCAATAGAGCCTGAAGAGCTTATCAGTGGCAGCCTAGCTTTCCACTCAGGTGTCTGCCACAAAATTAAAATTCTCATCTTCTGCACCTAAGATTGTGTCAAATGTGCTGTTGGTTTAGTTGCAAGCAAAGAAAACTTTTTCAAAGTAAAAAATTCCGCCTGTCCTCATTTCCTTGCCTTCTTTGAGGCCTAACTACTCAAAAGTATCTTTTCCTAAAGATGAAGAGTCTAGTAGAGATAAGAATTTAAGAGCACAGAGGAAAAGGAGTTAAATAATAGCCCCTTAAACCAGAGAACATTTCAGCACCCTTTCCTACCCTAAACCCCTCCCCAGTCCCTTGCTTACAAAAAAACCCAGATGTTGAACAGAGTGCCAGGAGGACTGAAACACCCTGACTGAGAGGATCGGACACTGGGCATGGGGAAATGGGTCTAGGTCATTTTGCATGGTTCCTGCAGTGACCACATAGATGTGGTGCTGCCAGATGTACCTTCACCCATCTGTCTCCTTTAGCAGAGGCCTAAAGAAATTGACACTGCCTCCTCCTGCATGTTGCCCTGGGAGGAGCAGTTTCTGGGAGTAGGCTCAGATGTGTCTCCCAGTTCTTCCTCCTCTCCCTTCACAACCATCTTCCTCTTCCTACTCTCCCAATTATAAAAGCAATCCCAAATTCAATAAAATGCTATATTTGTGTGGTTCCTGCAAATGAGGAGTATGAGCTCTGTCTCCTGTCCAGCAGAAAGCCCAGGCACCCCCACCTGAGTTAACTGGACCCACCTATCTTCTGAGTGTCAACTTCCTGATCCCACCTTTGCCAAAGGAAATAGCAAGGGGCAGAGAATAATCACATGGAGGTGTCTGGCCATAAATGGCAGTTCCTGAGCCCCTTTCCTTGCATGTCTGAATGGCCACAACCAACCACGTTTTTTTTTTTTTTTTTTTTTTCTGGCTTTGATCCAATAGCTGTAGAGATAACTTTGTCAAATGAGTTTAGAAGGAGGTTTATTTGCAAAATTACCTACTTATACTTATTACCTTATATTAACTTATTCTAATTATTTTATACTTCCCCACACATTTCTGTGTCTTTTTTATTACATTAAAAGAGTAGAAAGGGTTCCAGTCAAGATGGTGGCATAAATAAATGCAGTACTTGAATCTTCCCACAACCACATCAAAATTATAACTAAATTATAGAACAACCATCATTCAGAACTGCCTGAAGTTAGCTGAGCAGAACTCCTATAACCAAAGACATAAAGAAAAAAGTCACGTTAAGATTGGTAGGAGGGGCAGAGACACGGAACGGAATGGTCTGATCCCACACCCACATGTAGCAGATAAAATCGGGAGAGATATCTTGTCTGTGGAAGTCCCAGCCCCACACCAGGTTCCCCAGCTGGGTTCCAGTGCCAGGAAGAGGAGCCCCATAAATTCTTGCTGTAAAAAAACAGTGGGGATTGTGGCTACATAAGATGGTGGAGTCATGGGTGTTCCTCTTAAAGGATGCCCCCATATATACTTACTCTGACTCACTCCCTCTGAGCTCTAGTGCTGGGGCAGCTACTAGAAAGGTACCAGGGACATATAGGGAAAAACTGAATTGTCTGGCTTCAGAATGAAAGCTGGAGAGGCAGCTTTCTTCCAGACAGAAGTGTTAGCAGAGGCTAGAGGCCATTGTTCTTTTGATAAGTTCTCCCCTCACTGGTGGGCAGATATGATGGAGACTCGGTAGCTGGCTAACACTGTCTGCCCTGCCCTGGTGATTCCCTGAGATCCTGTCCCACCCAACTTGCAGGCCCACTCAAGCCGTTTCCAGTGACTTTTTCATACAAACGTCCTGTCCTGGTTCATGCTTCTGACTTTCCTAAAACCTCTCAAACAAGCAGCATCTAGCTTCTGCATGCCTGGGGTCACTTACTAAGTGGCCCCATGCCTGACACTAGTGGTAGCTGGCTTTGGCTCACAGCTTGGCCTCTTCTGTGCACCTGCAGACCATTTTGTAATTTATGTTTGGTGGCCCAAGTCAGGACACAGGTGGTGGATGACCTTGGCTTATACCTCCCAAGAGGCTCCAGAGCCAGGGCACCTAGTGAACAGCATCAGACCACATCAAAGTACCACCCTATCACCTCTACAAGCAACAAACTCAAGGGGCAGACTCAGCGGGCATCAGAACCCCATTAAAGTAAATCCTGCTCTGTGGGGTTGGTCCCTGCACAGCAGATCCTACACAGTGGTCACTCCCAGTCATCGCAGCTGATCAACCTGGAGGTAAATCCCTCCCATTGAGGTGCCAAGAGCAATCTAGGCCCAACTACATAGTGAAAAAAGCCCACACAGGGAGGGAGCACCTGGAATGCCCAGCCTGGAGTGATCAGGAAGGCTGTGTCACTGGACATTATAGGATACTTACTACATTAAGGTCACTCTACCAAGCCTGTGAGACAGAGTAGCTCTACCTAATACATAGAAACAAATGCAGGGAGGCAGCCTAAATGAGGAGACAAAGATGTCCAAATGAAAAAAGAGAACAAAACTCCAGAAAAGGAACTAAACAAAATAGACAAGCAATTTACCACATGCAGAGTTTAAAATACTGGTTATAAGGATACTCAATGAACTTTGGGTAAGAGTAGATGAACTTAGAGAGAACTTCAGCAAAGAGATAGGAACCAAAAAAAAAAAAACAGAACTAGAAAACATAAAAAGAATGGGTCATAAATGAAGAATGCATTAACTAAAATGTAGAATACTTATAGGAAATCAACAGTGAAGTAGATGAAGCAGAGGATCAAATCAAAGATTTGGAAGATAAGGAAGCAGAAAACACCCAATCAAAACAACAAAATGAAAATAATTCAAAAAGAGACTCACTTCAGATCAAAAGACACACACAACCAGAAAGTAAAGGGATGGAAAAAGATATTTTATGAAAATGGAAACAAACAAACAGCTGAAGTAACAATACTTATACCAGATGAAATAGACTTTAAAACAAAGGCTATATAACAAGAAGCAAAGAACCACCCAGCAATTCCACTTCTGGATATTTACCTAAAGAAACACAAATCACTAAATCAAAAAGACATATAAATCTTAATTTTCACTTCAGCATTATTTACAATAGCTAAGACATGGCAGCAACCTAAGTGTCCATCAATAAATTAATGATAAAGAAATGGTGCATATATACAATGAAATAAGACTCATCATAAAAAAAAAAAGAATGAAATCTTGCCATCTGTAACTACATGGATTAACCTGGAGGGTATTGTGCTGAGCAAAGTAGATCAGACAGAGGAAGAGTTATGCCAAATGATTTCACTTATATGTGGAATCTAAAAAACAAAATAAACAAGCAAACAAAACAAAAACAAACTCATAGATACAGAGCTCAGACTGGTTGATACAATAGGGAGAAGGGGTTTGGGAGATTGAGTGAAAAAGGTGAAGGGATTAAGAAATACAATTTAATAGTTACAAAATAGTCATGGGTGTAAAGTACAGCATAGGAAATATAGTCAATAATGTTGTAATTACTATGTATAGTGTCAGGTGGGTACTAGATTTATTGGAATGATCATTAAATTATATAATGTTTAATCACTGGGCTGTACACTTGAAACTAATATAATATTTTAAGTAGGTAATTGAAAAACAAAAAATTACTCAAAGTAAGAAAATAAGAATATGATACAATGATTACAATGAGTGTGCCTCAGGTTCCTATCAGGGAACAATCAGAATCTCAGATGGAGTCATTTGAAGGGAGATTAATAAAAGGACTATTTTTAGGAATAGTGCAGTACTCCAGGATGGTCATGCTGCAGCATTATTACCTTGAGAAGGATGGACCACCAGTACACTGCTCTCTTCTGGGAGGGTGTGAGAACCCAGCTATGAGGAAAAAGGGACTCTTTTTTTTGTCCTCTTTTAGGCTAAAGCAAAAGTGAATGAAGGGAAATAAGAAAATGGAATGGGAAGCTTTTTCCTCAGATTGAAAGGAGGCAGAGAGGTAGGAGGAAAATTTAGGAGAAACAAGACTCATTGGAGGAAGAGAGGGAAGGGAAAAAAAAGAAGAGGCTGGATGCCAGCTTCTGAGAGGCGCTAAGGCCTGGTCCTGGAAGATGGGCTAATGCAGAGCTGGTTGTATGCCTGGAGGTCTCCTGAGCCAATAATGAACCTTGGCCTACCCAGCCACCCCTCAGGTGACAATAGCTATCATCTAGGCCCAGGAACCAGAGTTCCCAGCACCAACACCAGCACCAGTTGTTCTCAAAGTTGAGTGTGCATCATGATCACCTACAGGGTTTGTTAAAACAGTTTGCTGAGCCCACCATTGTAAATTTTAAACACAGAAAGTTCAAGGTACACCTGAGAATTTGCATTTCTGGCAGGTTCTGCATATACCCACATTGCTGGTCCAGGGTCCACAATCTGAAAACTATGTTCCAGCCCACCAGCCCTTACAGTTTTTTATGGTACCTGTTTTTGTCACCAGAATCTGCTTGGTTTCCATTTTACCACCTGATGTGAAGCTCTCAGTGCCTATTATTAGTTTTTAGAGAAAGGGCTGTTTCTATTTATTCAAAATCAAACTTTTGCAGTTATCATGGCGGCCCTTCACAGCTTTATACAGTTTGTATTAAATGATGATGATTGCCATCTATGAGCTACGGGAAATTCTGTTGTAGTAAAATATACAAAACATAAAATGTGCAATTTTAACCATTTTAAAAGTATATAATTCAGTGGCATTTAGTACATTTACAATGTTATAAAATCACCACCTCTATCTACTTACAAATCATTTTCAATAATTCAAAGTAGAATTCCTTATCCATAAGCAGTCACTCCCCATTCCCCTGCATCCAAAGCCTGGCAACCATTAATCTACTCTCTGATCTCTCTCTATATTTATATATACTGAATATACCAAATAAAAGTGAATTCACATAGCATTCATCTTTCTGTGTCTGATTTATTTGATTTACCATAACACTGTCCAGTTGTCAAAAATGGTAATATTTCATTTTTCTTTAGGGCTGAGTAATATTCCATTGTATATATGCCACCACTTCTTCTTTATCCAGTTGTCTATTCATGGGCACTTAGGCTGCTTCCATATCTTGGCTACTGTAAATAACGCTGCAAAGAACATAGGGGTGCATATATCTTTTCTAATTATTGTTTTATATTTCTTCAGATAAATATCCAGAAGTGGAATTGCTGGGTAGTATGGTAATTCTATTTTTAATTTTTTGAGGAACCTTCATACTGTTTTCCATAGTGAATACACCAATATACAATCCTACCAAGAGTGTACAAGTGTTCTGTTTTCTCCACATCCTCACCAACACTTGCTATTCATTAACTTTGATAATAAATAACAAATTCTGATATATCACTGTGATTTTAATTTGCATTAGTGGAAATCTATTCTTGCTATTTCTCTCTAATACTTTATCTGAGCCTGAAGCCAGGAAACCACTTTGTCACCTACTGAACAATCATGTCCATCCCCAAGAAAATGAGCACAGAACAGTCTCTATTTGAAGGGGAGTTTGTGCATATCTCAAAACAGTAAACTTCTCCAAGGGCCTTTTGTGAGAAACATTCTGGAATAAAATGGTAACTAGGATCAAGTCCCTGCCCTCAGGAGCTACCTGAGCTAGCCATGTATCTCTCATGACCACCTGCCTATCCAGCTTTTCCATCACTGTGATTGTCCACCTGACGAGGAGCTGGCTGGTTCTGATAGCGGATTAAACTGTTTTCTTCAGAGGTGACAGGTTAAACTTCCTGCTCCAGCAGTCTGTTTACAAACTGATCTCAAGTAACATTATTTAGGTGTATGGAGCACAAAAGTGTTTAAACTGTATTCCGTAAAATAATGTGAAAGCTACTTCTGCAAACAGACTAAAAAGAAGAATTTCCTTTTAAAAAGGAGTATGTTTTCATTGTGCTACTCATGAGATGCATGAAAATGGCTCACAAAAGTATTTTTCCCAAAGGTTACAAAATGCCTGTCATCATAGGTAGCTCTGTGATTTAGAAATAAAAAGTGAGCACAGTGGTCTCTTCATTTACAGAGACTAATTCATGCTTTGGAGGTACAGTCTAGAATTTTGTAAGCAGGTACTAAAAGCTGCAAAAAAACTCCATGAATCCCAAGCCAGAGAAGAATTATCATAAAAATTATAGCAATGGCATATCAAGGATTAAGGAGCAGCACTGATAAAAACAGTAGCCAGACTCTTCTTGGCCATAGAAAATACACCATAGGGGTGACTGGTCTCTTGAATTTAATTTCAACCCAAGAAACCATTGTGAGCAGCTATTATGTTGCAGGGATGTACATGGACCATAAAGACAAAAGCTGTGATGAGCTCAGTCACGGAAAAAGCCCCTTTCTTGTAGACGTGTAATCGAGAGCTTTTCCAACAGGATTTGGGAGAACTCCTGGAAGGGAGGAATGCCCTATGCCCACCATTTAGATATAAGACTGTGAGAGGAAAAAAAAAGGAGAAATCTAAAGTAATTTGAGGCTTACTGGTGAGGATATCAGGTCAGGGAAACTAGTGTGGTCAAGAGTAGGGGCTGTGGCTGAAGAACACCTGACATGGGAGGTACTTGCAGAATTTTCTTGGGGAATATGGCAAAAACAGCAATAATATATTTTAGCTTTTCAGTTATGTTGACTTCTGTGGTTGTAACTGATCTCCTGGAAAATGGCCATAAAATTGCTGAAAGTATACTTTTAAAATTTTTATTTCATTTCATGACATAAAGTACATTAGGTTTATTCTTGTGGCTAGATCTCAATTCCTGACATTTTCCCAAAAAGGCTACATTATCAAAGAGCTTCAGCTTCTTGCATTTTAAAACAAAATTATATTACTTTCCAGAGCTTTTCATTTCTTTTTCCAGGGACTGCAACTTTATAAAGAGCAAGTATACTTGTGAAAAAAAAAAATCAAGAATGTAATTAACTACTACTTCCGTTACCCATTGTATCACATGTAGACTTTTAGTTTTTCCTTTAAGCACATTGTTGGAAATTATTCAGGCTTTTGTTTTTCTGGTATGGTCATTTTTTTCTTAGTGTGCCATTGTTTATTATTAAGCAATTAATTTTTTACTTACATACATATTTGTTGCTGTTTAACAAATACCAATTTCCACAATATCCAGAAGATGGATAAGAATGTAACATTAGTCCTACCTTCTGAGATATTAATTTTTTCAGAATTTTCAATGTTTATTGAAATTAAAATAAGTAATTAGAATTTATTTTTAGGTTGACAAATTTCTGAATTCATTACAGAATTTTTTATTGTTGTTCAAGTACAGTGGCCTTTATATTACCCCGCCTCACCCCCACCTCCCACCCTCAACCCTACCCCCATTTGGCTATGTCCATGTAGCCTTTATACACGTTACTTGACAACTCTTCCCCTACTTTCCCCACTATCCCCCTCCACTCTCCCCTCTGGTTACTGTCACAGGTTTCTTCTTTATTTCAATGTCTCAGGTTATATTTTGCTTGCTTGTTTGTTTTGTTGATTAGGTTCCACTTACAAGTGAGATCATATTGTATCTGTCTTTCACCACCTGGGTTATTTCACTTAGCATAATGATTTCCAGATCCATCCATGCTGTTGTGAAGAGTAGGAGCTCCTTCTTCCTTTCTGCTGCTTAGTATTCCATTGTGTAAATGTACACAGTATTTTGATCCATTCATTTACTGATGGGCACTTAGGTTGCACCCAGCACATGGCTATTGTAAATTGTGCTGCTATGAAATTGGGGTGCATAGGTCATTTTGAATTGGTATTTTGGGATTCTTAAGGTATAAACCCAGCAGTGGAATTGCCAAGTCAACAGGCAGTTCCATCTTTAGTTTACAGAGAAAATTCCATAGTTTTCCGCAGTGGCTGAACCAGGCTTCATCGCCACCAACAGTGTACTAGGGCTCCCTTTTCTCCACAACCTACCAGCACTTGTTTGTTGATTTGTTTATGATGGCCATTCTGAGCAGTGTGAAGTGGTATCTCACTGTCGTTTTAATCTGCATTTCTCAGATGGCTAGTGATGTTGAGCATCCTTTCCTATGTCTCTGGGCCCTGTGTATGTCCTCCTTGGAGAGACATCTGTTCATGTCCTTTGTCCATTTTTTAATTGGCTGTTTGTCTTACTGGAGTGGAGTCATGTGAGTTCTTTGTGTACTTTTGATATCAAACCCTTATCTGAGGTATTATTGGCAAATATATTTTCCCATTCAGTTGGTTCCCTTTTCATTTTGCTGATGTTTTCTCTAGCAGAGCAGAAGATTTTTTTTTTAAATGAAGTCCCATTAGTTTATTCTTTCCCTTATGTCCATTGCTCTAGGGGACATATCAGTGAAAATATTGCTGCATGGAATATCAGAGGTATTCCTGTCTCTGTTCTCCTCCAGGACTTTTATGGTGTCACAACTTATACTTAAGTCTTTTATCCATCCTGAGTTAATTTCTGTGTATGGTGTAATTTGGTGGTTGAGTTTCTTTTTTTTTTAATGTAGCTGTCCAGATCTACCAATAATATTTATTGAAGAGGCTGTTTTTACTCCATTTTATGTTCTGCTCTTTTTTTCAAATATTAATTTACCATAGAGACATGAGTTTCTTTCTGGGCTCTCAATTCTGTTCCATTGATCTATGTGTCTGTTCTATGCCGGTACCAGACTGTTTTGATTACAGTGGCCTTGTAATATAGTTTGATATCAGGTATTGGGATCCCTCCTACTTGTTCTTCTTTCTCAAAATTGTTGCAGCTATTCGGGCTCATTTATGGTTCCATATAAATTTTTTAAATGTTTGTTCTATATCTATGAAATATGTCACTGGTATTTTAATGAGAATTGCATTGAATCTATAATTGCTTTGGGAAGAATGGACATTTCATTGATGTTAATTCTTAACAATCCATTAACATGGTTTATGCTTCCATTTATATGTGTCTTCCTTGATTTCTTTCTTCAGTGTTGTGTAATTTTCTCAGTACAGGTCTTTTACCTCTTTCGTTAAGTTTATTCGTAGGTATTTTGTTTTTCTTGTTGCCATAGAAAGTGGGATTAATTTCCTGATTTCTGATTTTGATATTTCATTGTTGGCATATAAAAATGCCTTCAATTTCTGAATACTGACTTTCTATCCTACTGTTTTGCCAAATCCACTTATTAGGTCCAGAAGTTCTTTGGTGAACTCTATGGGGTTTTCTATGTACACTATCATGTCATCTGCAAACAATGACAGTTTTACTTCTTCCTTTGCAATTTGGGTGCCTTATACTTCTTTTTCTTCTCTGATTGCTGTGGCTAAGGCTTCCAAGTCTATTGAATAGAAGTTGTGAAAGCAGACAGCTTCATCTTGTTCCTGATCTTAGTGGTGAAGCTTGTAGTTTGTGCCTGTTGCGTATGATGTTGGCTGGAAGTTTTTCATATATGGCATTTATTATGTGGAGGTATTCACCCTTTATTCCCAGTTTTCTGAGTGTTTTTATCATAAATGGATGTTGTATGTTATTAAATGCTTTTTCTGCATCTATTGATATGATCATGTGATTTTTGTTCTTCCTTTTTTATTTTTAATTTTTTTAAATGCAGATTGATTTTATTTATTTTTTATGTCAAAATCCATTATAAAATATTAAAAAATTTAAATCCATTATAAAGTCGCACAATTAAAACATGACACCAGCAATGAAGTAATCAAGTACATCAATGAAATAAAATGAGCATTCTAAAAAAAATCATATATCTAACAATGTGGTATATGTTTGAATAGATATTTCAAATATATGGGGAAAATAGGGCTTATTCAACTAATAAGGTGCATGAACCACTATTACTTGAAATACAACAGTAATAGAGACCTATTTCACGCATTATACAAGAAATATTCAGATGAGTTAAAAATGAATATGTAAAACCTAAGGAGTTTTAGGAGAAAATACCAAATATTTTTCTTACCCTGAAGTGAAATATTCAAACCCAGAAGCTATAAAGTAAAATATTGACAATATGACTATATTAAACATTTAAGACTGTATAGTAATATACATATTTAAAAGGTTAAAGGACAGGTAATAGAATAGGAGAGTACTTGCAACACATCTAAAACAGGGTTAATAGGGGTTTTTTTAGGGATAAAATTCTACAAACATTTAATCAAAAATTGGATAAAGAATACCAATAAAGCTTTTAAAAATAATAGAAATAGGCAAGAAATATACAAAACCAGGTTTAGTTTCAAAAAATAATAAAGGAACAATTAAAATAACACATCATTGTCACAGATTACTAAGTATTAAAAGTATTGGTAATATCAAGTATTTACAACTGTGAATGAAAGAAACTGGGTATCCACAGACTCTTTTTCGTCATCTTAAAACAGTCCCTTTAGCATATTTTGCTGTGCTGGTTTGGTGGAAGTGTATTCTTTTAGCCTTCTTTTGTCTGGGAAACTCCTTATTTTGCCTTCCATTTTAATTGGGAGCCTTGCTGTGTAGAGCAGTCTTGGTTGCAGGCCTTTGCTTTTCATAACTTGGAATATTTCTTGCCATTCCTTTCTGCCTTGTAGTGTTTCTGTAGAGAAGTCAGCTGCTAGCAATATCGAGGATCCCTTATATGTCATATAAGAGAGCACCCCTTCCTCTCTTGCTTGCTTTAGGATTCTCTGTTTGTCTTTGATATTTGCCATTTTAATGATGATATGTCTTGGAGTGGGCCTCCTTGGGTTCCTCTTGAATGGGGCCCTCTGTGCTTCCTGGACTTGTGTGACTTTTTCTCTCCTCTAATTAGGGAAGTTTTCCATCATTACTTTTTCAAACAGGTCCTCAATCCCTTCCTCCTTTCCTTCTCCTTCTGGTATCCCTATTATATGGATATTATTATGTTTCAGGTTGTCCTGCATTTCCCTCAATGCCTCTTCATTCTTTTTTTTTCTTTTTTTTTTTATTTACTTTTAAAATACATTTGTCTCTGCCTCCCCCCGACCTCTTTCCCTTGCCCCCTCCCACCTTCCCTCCCTCAGCTCTTCCCCTTTGGTTTTGTCCATGAGTCCTTGCTATATGTCCCTTGACTTTCCCCTTCCCTTCCCTTTCCCTGCCCACCCCCTTCCCTCTTGTCTCTGTTGATTTCTTTTCCTTTCAGTGTTGCTGGTCATATTTTCCTTGCTTCTTTGCATTGTTGGTTAGGTTCCGCTTATAGGTGAGATCATATGGTATTTGTCTTTCGCCCCCTGGCTTACTTCGCTTAGCATGATGCTCTCCAGTTCCATCCATGCTGTCGCAAAGTTTAGTACTTCTTTTTTCTTTCTGCTGCGTAGTATTCCATTGTGTATATGTACCATAATTTTTTGATCCAATCATCTACTAATGGGCATTTAGGTTGCTTCCAAGACTTGGCTATTGTAAATTGTGCTGCTATGAACATTGGGGTGCATAGGTTCTTTTGTATTGGCGTTTTGGTGTTCTCAGGGTATAGTCCCAGCAGGGGAATCGCTGGATCAAAAGGCAGTTCCATTTTCAGGTTTCTGAGGAAATTCCACACCGCCTTCCACAGTGGCTGCACCAGTCTGCATTCCCACCAACAGTGTACTAGGGTTCCCTTTTCTCCACAGCCTCGCCAGCACCTGTTGTTTGTGGATCTGTTTATGATGGCCATTCTGACCGGTGTGACTGGTACCTCATGGTGGTTTTGATCTGCATTTCTCTGATGGTTAGTGATGCTGAGCATCCTGTCAAATGTCTCTGGGCCCTCTGTATCTCCTCCTTGGAAAAGCGTCTGCCCAGGTCCTTTGACCATTTTTTGATTGGATCGTTTGTCTTCTTGGAGTGGAATTGAGTGAGTTCTTTATATATCTTGGAAATCAAACCTCTATCTGATGTATCATTAGCAAATATATTTTCCCATGCGGTTGGCTCCCTTTTCATTTTGCTGATGTTTTCTTTAGCCGTGCAGAAGCTTCTTATTTTGATGAGGTCCCACTTGTTTATTCTTTCCTTTATGTCCCTTGCTTTAGGAGACATATCAGTGAAAAAATTGCTGCGTGGGATATCTGAGAGTGTCCTGCCAATATTCTCCTCGAGGACTTTGACGGTGTTGCGACTTATATTTAAGTCTTTTATCCATCTTGAGTTTATTTTTGTGTATGGTGTCAGCTGATGATCCAATTTCAATTTTTTGCATGTAGCCGTCCAGCTCTCCCAACACCATTTGTTGAAGAGGCTGTTATTGCTCCATTTTATGCTTCTGCCCTCTTTGTCGAATATTAGATGTCCATAGAGACCTGGGCTTATTTCTGGGCTTTCTATTCTGTTCCACTGGTCTATGGGTCTGTTCTTGTGCCAGTACCAGATTGTTTTGAGTATGGTGGCTTTGTAGTAGAGTTTGATGTCCGATATTGTGATCCCTCCTACTTTGTGTTTCTTTCTCAAAATTGCTGCAGCTATTCCGGGTCGTTTATGGTTCCATATAAATTTTTGAAATGTCTGTTCTATTTCTGTGAAATACTTCATTGGTATCTTAATAGGGATTGCATTGAATCTATAAATTGCTTTGGGTATTATGGACATTTTGAGGATATTAATTCTTCCAATCCATGAACACGGTATATGCTTCCATTTATTTGTGTATTCCTTAATTTCTTTTTTCAATGTTGTATAGTTTTCTGCATACAGGTCTTTTGTGTGTTTGGTTAAATTAATCCCTAGGTATTTTATCTTTTTTCGTGCTATATCGAATGGTATATTTTTTCTGATTTCTTCTTCTTCTATTGCATTGCTGCTGTACAAAAACGCCTTTGATTTCTGAATGTTGACTTTGTATCCTGCTGTTTTGCCAAATTCACTTATTAGATTGAGGAGTTTTTTGGTAGAGTCTACAGGGTTCTCTATGTACACTATCATGTCATCTGCAAACAATGATAGTTTTACTTCCTCCTTTCCTATTTGGATGCCTTTTATCTCTTTCTCTTGTCTGACCGCTGTGGCTAGGACTTCCAATACGATATTGAAAAGAAGTGGTGAGAGCGGACATCCTCGTCGTGTTCCCGATCTTAGTGGGAAAGCTTTCAGTTTTTGCCCGTTGAGTATGATATTAGCTGTAGGTTTCTCATATATGGCCTTTATTACGTTGAGAAATGCCCCATGTATTCCCATTTTGCTGAGTGTTTTGATCATAAATGGGTGCTGTACCTTATCAAATGCTTTTTCTGCACCTATCGAGATGATCATGTGGTTTTTGTCTTTTCTTTGATTGATGTGATGTATCACATTTACTGATTTGCGTATATTGAACCATCCCTGCATCCCTGGGATGAATCCCACTTGATCGTGATGGATAATCTTTTGAATGTATTGCTGGATGCGGTTTGCCAATATTTTGTTGAGGATTTTAGCATCTATGTTCATCAGCGAAATTGGCTTGTAGTTTTCTTTCTTTGTTGGGTCTTTATCTGGTTTTGGGATCAGGGTGATGCTGGCCTCATAGAAGGAGTCTGGGAGTCTTCCCTCCTCTTGGATTTTTTGGAATAGTCTGAGAAGGACAGGGGTTAGCTCTTCCTTAAATGTTTTGTAAAATTCTCCTGGGAAACCGTCTGGCCCTGGACTTTTGTGTGCTGGGAGTTTCTTGATGACTGCTTCAATTTCCCCAACTGTTATCGGTCTGTTCAAGCTTTCTGTTTCTTCCTCCTTCAGTGTTGGAAGATTATACTTTTCTAAAAATTTGTCCATTTCATCCAGATTTTCAAATTTCTTGGCATATAATTGTTCATAATAGTTTCTGATGATCATTTGTATTTCTGTGGTATCAGTTGTTATTTCTCCTCTTTCATTTCTGATATTATTAACTTGGGTCCTCTCCCTTTTTTTCTTGATCAGTCTGCTCAAAGGTTTGTCCACTTTATGAATCTTTTCAAAGAACCAGCTTCTGGATTGGTTGATCTTCTGAATTGTTCTTTTTGTCTCTATGTCATTCAGTTCTGCTCTAATCTTGACTATTTCCTTCCTTCTACTTGCTCTGGGATTTATTTGTTGTTGTTTCTCCAGTTCTTCAAGTTGTAGTGTTAGGTCTTTTATTTGAAATGTTTCTATCTTTTTTAGGTAAGCCTGTATTGCTATGAACTTCCCTCTCAGGACCGCCTTTGCTGTGTCCCATAGGTTTTGGACAGTTGTCTGTTCATTTTCATTTGTTTCCAGAAATTTTTTGATTTCGTCTCTTCTCTCATTATTGACCGATTCATTGTTTAATAGTGTACTGTTCAGTCTCCATGAGTTTGCAAGTTTTTGAAGTTTCTCTTTGAGGTTGATTACAAGTTTCAAGGCCTTGTGGTCCGAGAAAAAGTTTGGTATTATTTCAATTTTCCTGAATTTGCTGAGGCTTGCTCTGTGTCCTATCATGTGGTCTATCTTTGAAAAACTGCCATGAGCATTTGAAAAGAATGTGTATTTTTCTTCTTTGGGATGTAAGGTTCTATATATGTCAGTTAAGTCTCTTTGATTCAGTGTGTCATTCAGCGCCACGATATGTTTATTAATGTTTTGTTTGGAAGATCTGTCCATTTTTGACAGTGGGGTGTTGAAATCCCCTACTATCAGTGTGTTGCTGTCTATATCTTTTTTGAAGTCCTCCAACAATTTCCTTCTAAACTTGGGGGCTCCTATATTGGGAGCATATAAGTTTACAATGTTGATGTCTTCTTGATAGATTCTTCCTTTAAGTATGATAAAGTGCCCCTCTGGGTCTCTCTTTATGGCCTTTGCTTTGAAATCTACTTTGTCTGATACAAGTATGGCAACGCCAGCCTTTTTCTCATGTCCATTTGCTTGGAATATTGTTTTCCATCCCTTTACTTTCAATCTGTGTAGGTCTTTTGCTCTGAGGTGGGTCTGTTGCAGGCAGCATATGTGTGGGTCATGTTTTCTTATCCATTCAGCTACCCTGTGTCTTTTGATTGGGGCATTTAGTCCATTCACATTGAGAGATATTACTGATAGAAACTTACTCATCTTTTCTCTTTGTACTTGTGTTCCTCTCTGTCTCACTCTTTTCCTTCATCTGCTTAAACCAGTCCCCTTAGCCTATCTTGGAGTGCTGGTTTGGTAGAGATGTATTCTTTTAGTCTTCTTGTCTGGAAAACTCTGTATTCCCCCTTCTATTTTAATGGAGAGCCTAGCTGGGTAGAGCAGCCTTGGCTGTAGGCCCTTGCTTTTCATGACTTGGAATATTTGTTGCCAATCCCTTCTGGCTTGTAGTGTTCCTGTTGAGAAGTCAGCTCCTAGGCATATCGGGGCCCCCTTGTATGTTACTTTCTCCTTCTCCCTTGCTGCCTTGAGGATTCTCTCTTTGTCTTTGGCATTTGCCATTTTAATGATGATATGTCTTGGAGTGCAGCTCTTTGAGTCCCTTTTGAGTGGGGTCCTCTGAGCCTCCTGGAGCCATGAGAACATTTCTCTCCTCAAATTAGGGAAATTTTCCATCATTACTTTTTCGAGGAGGTTCTCTATCCCTTGCTCCTCTTCTTCTCCTTCTGGGATCCCTATTATATGGATATTATTGCGTTTCAGGTTGTCCTGCATTTCCCTAAATGCTTCTTCATTCTTTTTGAGCCATTTTTCCATTTCTTGTTCTTTCCGGGAGCTTCTTTCTACCTTGTCCTCCATCTCACTGATTCGATCCTCAGCTTCATCCAGCCTGCTTTGGATTCCTACTACTGTGTTCTTCAATTCAGAAATGGTATTCTTCATATCCTTTGTGTCTTCTTGATAGTTTCTATGTTCTTTTCCAGGTTGATATAGTTTGCTGTAAGATCCTGATAGTTTCTCTGCAGTTTCTCACAGTTACCTTTGAGCTGGCTGAGCTCATTGAGCTTCCTTAGAACCATTGTTTTGAATTCCATATCTGATAGTTCCCTTGCCTCCATTTCATTTACCTCTCTCTGTGGGGAGTCCCCTTTTCCACTCATTTGAGGGGAACTTCTTTTTCTTCCCATTTTTGTGAGAGTCTGTTAAGTGTTTTTGTCCTTTACTTTTCTTTCTGGGCCTGCCTCTGATGATGTCAGTTGTTGACCCTATAGGATCCTGGGTTGTTTGTTTGAACCTTCCAGGAGTCTAATGCCTGTGTCTGACTCCTGCTTGGAGCAGCTCTGTGACCCCTTCGGTCAGGGCTGGGCTATTTTTTGGGATCTCTCTGCACTCTCATGCAGGCTCCTTGAGCGTGCTCCCAGCGTGGCAGGATCCCCCGCCTGCCTGGGCTCGCATGTGCTTATCCCAGACCAGGGAGCTTATGCACGACCTCGAGTACTCATCTGGCCCCCTGGCCGTCGAGCTCCCCGGCACTGATCAGTTTAGGGTCTTCTATTGTGTATTTTCCCCGCTTTTGGCTCTTTGGGTGTATTGCTTGCCCTCGCCAAATGGGGACTACGGAAATGGGAGGAAGTCAGCTCCAGGACTCTCCGGTTAATCCTGTTTCTGGTCTCTCCTCCAGGGACTCTGGGCAGCTCTACTAATTTTGTGGGCCGCTCCACAATCGCGGGCGGGCGGGTCAATTTACGCCTGCCCTTGCTGCTCTGCGCACTCCCTCACAGGCCATATCGGTGCCAATCTGTGAGAGACCTTGCCGGCCTGTGCAAGCATTCGCCAGCCCGCGCGGGTTACACACGCGCTCCCCAACCCTCGCTGGTCACATGGCGCAAGTGTGCGTGCCTGCACTGGGTGTTTTGGGGGTGTCTACGTGTGCTTTTCGGCTTTTGCCTCTTGGGGGTGTGGCCTCTTCTCGCCCAATGGAGACTACGGCAAGGAGAAGGTGTCTGGACTCTCTGTTTCCTCCTCCCATTCTTTCCCCAACCCCTCAGTTTCTAGTCTCTCCTCAGGGGTCTCTGGGCAGTTCTGTGACCCATTCGGCCAAGGATCCACCCCCTGTGCAGACTGCTTTTCAATCGCAGGCAGTCTGGTTCCTGCGCGCCCTGCTTCTGCCTCTTTGGGTCGCGCCTTTCCAGCCCACAATGGAGACTACCGAACGGGGAGGGAGTCGGGACTCCCTGCTTCCTCCTCCCGTTCTTTCCCCAACGCCTCTGTCTCCAGTCTCTCCTCACGGCTCTCCCAGCCAGTCTGCACTCAGCCCTGCAGCTCACACGTGTGCAAGCTGTGTGTGGAGCCCACAAAAAGCAGGTTAATTGATTCCCTTTTGCCTGAGCAAGATGGTAGCTGCAGACTGGGAGGCGTGCCATCACCGGGGCTCCACCGACGGCAGTGTCAGTTCTCTTTACGAATTTTCCCTACCAGTCTTTTCCCAGGCACCAGCCCACCCTGCTTCCACCTCTACCCAGAGATCAAGGAGGGTGGCTGCCACTGCAACTTTTGCGTTGGCCCTTTAAATGTCTCTTTGCATCCCCAGCCACCTGTCTCTGGCAGAGAGCACCCCTAAGCTTTTGGAGTTGTGTTTTGTCTGTATTTTCTTGGCTTTAGCTGCTGTAGTTTAGGGGTCCCTGTTTATGATTCAGACCCCGTTCTTTTCGGGGGGGGAGCTAACTGGCCGTTTCAATGTCCCTCTGGTGCCAGTGCCTGCGGGCACCCAGCCCACCCTCTCGAGCCTCCACCACACTTCTCACCCGTTGGGATGTGTGAGAGTAGAATCCACTGTCCGCGGCACCAAGGCTCCTCTCCCACTATCGCTCCACTGCTTGCCAGGTGATTACTCCCTTATTTAGTTGCAATTCCAGTTTGGTTTTGGGAGGAGTTCAGCATGACTCCCATTCACTCCTCCGCCATCTTCTCTCTCCCTGTTATGTCTTCTTGATGGATTATTTCCTTGAGTATTACGAAGTATCCTTCTGTGTCTCTTTGTATGGCCTGTATTTTGAAGTCTATTTTGTCTGATATAAGTATTGTTACCTCGGTTTGTTATTTCCTGTCCATTTGCTTGAAATATTTTTTTCCAACCCTTCACTTTCAGTCTGTGTTGGTTTTTCTCTGAGGTGGGTCTCTGGTAGGCAGCATATGTGTAGATCATGTGTTCTTATCCTTTCAGCTACCCTATGTCTTTTGATTGGGGCATTTAACCCATTTACATTTAAAGTTACTATTGATGGGTACTTATTCATTTTTCTTGCTTTGTACCAGTGTTTCTCTCTCTCTCCCCCCACCCCAGACTTCCTCTTCTTAAAACAGTCACTTCAACATTTATTGCAGTCTTGGTTTGTTGGAAGTGTATCCTTTCAGCCTTCTTTTGTCTTGGAAACTCCTTATTTCACCTTCCATTTTCATTGATAGCCTTGTTCAGTAGACTAGTCTTGATTGCATGCCTTTGCTTCTCATTACTTGGAATATTTCTTGCCATCCCCTTCTGGTTTGTAGTGTTTCTGTTGAGAAGTGAGCTGCTATCCTTATCTGAGCTCCCTTGTATGTAACCTCTTTTTTCTCCCTTGCTGCTTTTAAGATTCTCTCTTTGTTTTTGAATGTTGCCATTTTTATTATGATGTGCCTTGGAGTAGGCCTCTTTGGATTCATCTTCATTGGGATCCTCTGTGCTTCCTGAACTTGTCTGGCTTTTCCCCTGTCCAAGTTAGGGAAGTTTTCTGTCATTAGTTTTTCTAAACAAGATTGCTACCCCTTGATCTTTTTCTTTTCCTTCTGGCATTCCTATGATTTAAATACTGTTGTGTTTCATGTTGTCCTGCAGTTCCCTTAAGTTATCTTCACATTTTTTAGTCTTTTTTCATATAGCTGTTCTACCTGGGTATTTCTTTCTATCTTGTTTTCCAGCTCACTAATTCTGCCCTCTGCCTCATCCAGCCTGTTCGTATTCCTTCTACTGTATTTTTTATTTCAGATATTGTATTCTTCATGTTTTTTTTCCTGGTTCTTGTTTACAGATCTTATTTACTTTTTCATACTGTTGTAGTTCCCACTAAGTTTCCTGTAGTTGTCAGTAAGTTCCTTGAGCATCCTTATAACTATTTGAATTTTATATCTGATAGTTTGTCTCCTTTTCATTCAGCTCTTTTAGTGGGGAATCTTTCATTTCTTTCAATGCAGACTCTTTCTTTGTCTCCTCCTTTTAGGTGACTCATGTTGTTTGTTTCTGTGATTCCTGATGCTCTGTTCTACCAGCTGTCTTCATAGGGTGAACTTCTGTGGTAGGAGTTCTGTAGGACTCAGAGGTGTGGTCTCTTTGACCTCCTTGCCTCGTTGCTCTAGGGTTGTCTTTTCTTCCATTTGTGTGGGCTCTCTTGTTGTACTTGGGCTTTACCTGTTGGTGGCTCCATTGCTGGTGGTCCTCCTCCCTAGCAAGTTTACTGGTATTCACAACTCCCACCTTGTCTTGTAAGCTGTTTACAGGTGTTAGTTAACAATACAGTATTACCAGACCACCAAGCCTATGCCAGCAAAAAGAAACAAACAAAAAACCCTACCACATCAGCAGTCTGAACCATGATATAACTAAGATTAATAAATGTGAAGAGGTTTTGCAGATATTATATATGACAAAGATAATATGAGATGACTATAAGAGGGGAAAATTTTGTGTGGTAAGAGGGCAGAGAGTTGACAAAAGTTGGTATAGAACTAAGAAGATAAGGAAAGAGCAAAATTTACAGCATATATAAAACACAAAAGGGCAATGGGAACATTGGGTTAAGAAGAGGGAATAGGAGTGGCTGCAGAAGTGAAAACAGTGAAGGGTCTCTGAGGCATTGAAGAGGAGGGAATACATTCAAATGGATCACTTAAGTTTTGAGCATCATTATAAGAAAGAAAAAACAGGACATTCTAGCAGTTCTTGAGCTACTGCACTCAGACTAAATAGATGTTAAGTGGAGAGAAAAAGATGGCGGAGGAGTGAAAGGGAGTCACGCTGACCTCCTCCCAAAACCAAACTGGAATTGCAACTAAATAATGGAGTAATCACCTGGAAAGCAGTGGAGCGATAGTGGGAGAGGAGCCTTGGTGCCGCGGACAGCGGATTCGACTCACACATCCCAACGGGTGAGAATTGCGGTGGAGGCTCGAGAGGGTGGGCTGGGTGCGCACGGGCACTGGCACCAGAGGGACATTGAAACGGCCAGTTAGCGTCCCCCGGGAAGAACGGGGTCTGAATCATAAACAGGAACCCCTAAACTACAGCCGCTAAAGCCGAGAAAATACAGACAAAACACAACCCCAAAAAGCTTAGGGGCACTCTCTGCCAGAGACAGGTGGCTGGGGATGCAAAAAGACATTTAAAGGGCAAACGCAAAAGTTGCAGCGGCAGCCACCCTCCTTGATCGCTGGGTAGAGGCGGCAGCAGGGTGGGCTGGTGCCTGGGAAAAGACTGGTGAGGAAAACTTTGTGAGGAGAACTGACTCTGCGGCCGGTGGAGCCCGGGTGATAACGCACTTCCCACTCTGCAGCTACCATCTCGCTCAGGCATAAGGGAATCAATTAACCTGCCTTTTGTGCGCTCCGCACACAGCTTGTGCGCGTGTGACCTGCGGGGCTGAGTGCAGACTGTCTGGGAGAGCCTTGAGGAGAGACTGGAGACAGTGGCGTTGGGGAAAGAACGGGAGGAGGAACCGGGGAGTCCCGACTCCCTCCCCGTTCGGTAGTCTCCATTGTGGGCTGGAAAGGCGCGCCCCCAAAGAGGCAGAAGTGGGGCGCGCATGAACCAGACTGCCTGCGATTGAAACGCAGTCCGCACAGGGGTTGGATCCTCAGCCGAAGGGGTCACAGAACTGCCCAGAGGCCCCTGAGGGGAGACTAGAAACGGAGGCATTGGGGAAAGAACGGGAGGAGGAACCGGGGAGTCCTGACTCCTTCTCCTTGCCGAAGTCTCCATTGCGCAGGAAGAGGCCACACCCCCAAAGAGCCAAAAGCCGAAAAGCAAACATAGACACCCCCAAAACACCCAGAGCAGGCGCGCACACTTGCGCCGAGTGACTGGCGAGGGTTGGCGAGCGTGTGTGTGACCCACGCGGGCTGGCGAACGCTTGCACCTGCCGGCAAGGCCTCACACAGACTGGCACCCATACGGCCTGCGAGGGATTGCACAGAGGGGCAAGGGCAGGCACAAATTGACCTACCCGCCGCGATTGCGGAGCAGCCCACAAAATAAGTAGAGCTGCCCAGAGTCCCTGGAGGAGAGACCAGAAACAGGATTAACCGGAGAGCTGATTTCCTCCCATTTCCGTAGTCCCCATTTGGCGAGGGCAAGCAACGCACCCAAAGAGCCAAAAGCGGGGAAAACACACAATAGAAGACTCTAAACTGACCAGTGCCGCGAAGCTCGCGTGCCAAGGAGTTCAGATGAGCATGGGAGGTCGCGAACAAGCCCCCTGGTCTGGGGCAAACACATGCGAGCCCAGGCAGGTGGGGGACCCTGCCGCGCTGGGAACGCGCTCGAGGAGCTCTCGTGAGAGCACAGAGAGATCCCAAAAAATAGCCCAGCCCTGACCGAAGGGGTCACAGAGCTGCTCCAAGCAGGAGTCAGACACAGGCATTAGACTCCTGAAAGGCTCAAACAAATAACCCAAGGCCCTATAAGGTCAACAACTGACATAATCAGAGGCAAGCCCAGAAAGAAGTAAAGGACAAAAATACTTAACAGACTCTCACAAAAATGGGAAGAAAAAGAAGTTCTCCCCAAATGAGTGGAAAAGGGGACTCCCCACAGAGAGAGCTCAATGAAATAGAGGCAAGGGAACTATCAGATATGGAATTTAAAACAATGGTTCTAAGGAAGCTCAATGAGCTCAGCCAGCTCAAAGGTAACTGTGAGAAACTGCAGAGAAACTATCAGGATCTTACAGCAAACTATATCAGCCTGGAAAAGGACATAGAAACTATCAAGAAGACGCAAGAGGATATGAAGAATACCATTTCTGAATTGAAGAACACAGTAGAAGGAATCCAAAGCAGGCTGGATGAAGCTGAGGATCGAATCAGTGAGATGGAGGATAAGGTAGAAAAAAGCTCCCAGAAAGAGCAAGAAATGGAAAAACGGCTCAAAAAGAATGAAGAAGCATTTAGGGAAATGCAGGACAACCTGAAACGCAATAATATCCGTATAATAGGGATACCAGAAGGAGAAGAAGAGGAGCAAGGAATAGAGAACCTCCTCGAAAAAGTAATGATGGAAAATTTCCCTAATTTGAGGAGAGAAAGGCTCTCATGGATCCAGGAGGCACAGAGGACCCCACTCAAGAAGGACCCAAGGAGGTCCACTCCAAGACACATCATCATTAAAATGGCAAATGTCAAAGACAAAGAGAGAATCCTCAAGGCAGCAAGGGAGAAGGAGAAAGTAACATACAAGGGGGCCCCGATACGCCTAGGAGCTGACTTCTCAACAGAAACACTCCAAGCCAGAAGGGAATGGCAACAAATATTCCAAGTCATGAAAAGCAAGGGCCTACAGCCAAGGCTGCTCTACCCAGCTAGGCTCTCCATTAAAATAGAAGGAGAAATACGCAGTTTCCCAGACAAAAGAAAGCTAAAAGAATACATCTCTACCAAACCAGCACTCCAAGATATGCTAAGGGGACTGGTTTAAGCAGATGAAGGAAAAGAATGAGACAGAGAGGAACACAAGTACAAAGAGAAAAGATGAGTAAGTTTCTATCAGTAATATCTCTCAATGTGAATGGACTAAATGCCCCAATCAAAAGACACAGGGTAGCTGAATGGATAAGAAAACATGACCCACACATATGCTGCCTACCAGAGACCCACCTCAGAGCAAAAGACCTACACAGATTGAAAGTAAAGGGATGGAAAACAATATTCCAAGCAAATGGACATGAGAAAAAGGCTGGCGTTGCCATACTTGTATCAGACAAAGTAGATTTCAAAGCAAAGGCCATAAAGAGAGACCCAGAGGGGCACTTTATCATACTTAAAGGAAGAATCTATCAAGAAGACATCAACATTGTAAACTTATATGCTCCCAATATAGGAGCCCCCAAGTTTATAAGGAAATTGTTGGATGACTTCAAAAAAGATATAGACAGCAACACACTGATCGTAGGGGATTTCAACACCCCACTGTCCAAAATGGACAGATCTTCCAAACAAAACATTAATAAACATATCGTGGCGCTGAATGACACACTGAATCAAAGAGACTTAACTGACATATATAGAACCTTACATCCCAAAGAAGAAAAATACACATTCTTTTCAAATGCTCACGGCAGTTTTTCAAAGATAGACCACATGATAGGACACAAAGCAAGCCTCAGTAAATTCAGGAAAATTGAAATAATACCAAACTTTTTCTCGGACCACAAGGCCTTGAAACTCGTAATCAACCTCAAAGAGAAACTTCAAAAACTTGCAAACTCATGGAGACTGAACAGTACACTATTAAACAATGAATCGGTCAATAATGAGAGAAGAGAAGAAATAAAAAAATTTCTGGAAACAAATGAAAATGAACAGACAACTGTCCAAAACCTATGGGACACAGCAAAGGCGGTCCTGAGAGGGAAGTTCATAGCAATACAGGCTTACCTTAAAAAGATAGAAACATTTCAAATAAAAGACCTAACACTACAACTTGAAGAACTGGAGAAACAACAACAAATAAATCCCAAGGCAAGTAGAAGGAAGGAAATAGTCAAGATTAGAGCAGAACTGAATGACATAGAGACAAAAAGAACAATTCAGAGGATCAACCAATCCAGAAGCTGGTTCTTTGAAAAGATTCATAAAGTGGACAAACCTTTGAGCAGACTGATCAAGAAAAAAAGGTAGAGGACCCAAATTAATAATATCAGAAATGAAAGAGGAGAAATAACAACTGATACCACAGAAATACAAATGATCATCAGAAACTATTATGAACAATTATATGCCAAGAAATTTGAAAATCTGGATGAAATGGACAAATTTTTAGAAAAGTATAATCTTCCAACACTGAAGGAGGAAGAAACAGAAAGCTTGAACAGACCGATAACAGTTGGGGAAATTGAAGCAGTCATCAAGAAACTCCCAGCACACAAAAGTCCAGGGCCAGACGGTTTCCCAGGAGAATTTTACAAAACATTTAAGGAAGAGCTAACCCCTGTCCTTCTCAGACTATTCCAAAAAATCCAAGAGGAGGGAAGACTCCCAGACTCCTTCTATGAGGCCAGCATCACCCTGATCCCAAAACCAGATAAAGACCCAACAAAGAAAGAAAACTACAGGCCAATTTCGCTGATGAACATAGATGCTAAAATCCTCAACAAAATATTGGCAAACCGCATCCAGCAATACATTCAAAAGATTATCCATCACGATCAAGTGGGATTCATCCCAGGGATGCAGGGATGGTTCAATATACGCAAATCAGTAAACGTGATACACCACATAAATCAAAGAAAAGACAAAAACCACATGATCATCTCGATAGATGCAGAAAAAGCATTTGACAAGGTTCAGCACCCATTTATGATCAAAACACTCAGCAAAATGGGAATCAATGGGGCATTCCTCAACGTAATAAAGGCCATATATGAAAAACCTACAGCCAATATCATACTCAACGGGCAAAAACTGAAAGCTTTCCCACTAAGATCGGGAACACGACAAGGATGTCCGCTCTCACCGCTTCTTTTCAACATCGTATTGGAAGTCCTAGCCACAGCGGTCAGACAAGAGAAAGAGATAAAAGGCATCCAAATAGGAAAGGAGGAAGTAAAACTATCATTGTTTGCAGATGACATGATAGTGTACATAGAGAACCCTGTCGACTCTACGAAAAAACTCCTCAACCTACTAAGTGAATTTGGCAAAACAGCAGGATACAAAGTCAACATTCAGAAATCAAAGGCGTTTTTGTACACCAGCAATGCAATAGAAGAAGAAGAAATCAGGAAAAATATACCATTCGATATAGCACGAAAAAAGATAAAGTACCTAGGGATAAATTTAACCAAAGACACAAAAGACCTGTATGCAGAAAACTATACAACATTGAAAAAAGAAATTAAGGAAGACACAAATAAATGGAAGCATATACCGTGCACATGGATTGGAAGAATTAATATCCTTAAAATGTCCATACTACCAAAAGCAATCTATAGATTCAACGCAATCCCTATTAAGATACCAATGACGTATTTCACAGAAATAGAACAGACATTTCAAAAATTTATATGGAACCATAAACGACCTCGAATAGCTGCAGCAATTTTGAGAAAGAAACACAAAGTAGGAGGGATCACAATACCGGACATCAAACTCTACTACAAAGCCACTATACTCAAAACAATCTGGTACTGGCACAAGAACAGACCCATAGACCAGTGGACAGAATAGAAAGCCCAGAAATAAGCCCAGGTCTCTATGGACATCTAATATTTGACAAAGGGGGCAGAAGCATAAAATGGAGCAATAACAGCCTCTTCAACAAATGGTGTTGGGAGAGCTGGATGGCTACATGCAAAAAATTGAAATTGGATCATCAGCTGACACCATACACAAAAATAAACTCAAGATGGATAAAAGACTTAAATATAAGTCGCAACACCCTAAAAGTCCTAGAGGAGAACATTGGCAGGAAACTCTCAGATATCCCACGCAGCAATTTTTTCACTGATATGTCTCCTAAAGCAAGGGACATAAAGGAAAGAATGAACAAGTGGGACCTCATCAAAATAAGAAGCTTCTGCACGGCTAAAGAAAACATCAGCAAAATGAAAAGGGAGCCAACCATTTGGGAAAATATATTTGCTAATGATACATCAGATAGAGGTTTGATCTCCAAGATATACAAAGAACTCACTCGACTTTACTCCAAGAAGACAAACGATCCAATCAAAAAATGGGCAAAGGACCTCGGCAGACGCTTTTCTAAGGAGGAGATACAGAGGGCCCAGAGGCATTTGAAAGGATGCTCTGCATCACTAGCCATCAGAGAAATGCAGATCAAAACCACCATGAGGTACCACCTCACAACGGTCAGAATGGCCATCATAAACAGATCCACAAACAACAGGTGCTGGCGAGGCTGTGGAGAAAAGGGAACTCTAGTCCACTGTTGGTGGGAATGCAGACTGGTGCAGCCACTATGGAAAGCAGTGTGGAATTTCCTCAGAAAGCTGAAAATGGAACTGCCTTTTGATCCAGCGATTCCCCTGCTGGGACTATACCCTGAGAACACCAAAACGCCAATACAAAAGAACCTATGCACCCCAATGTTCATAGCAGCACAATTTACAATAGCCAAGTCTTGGAAGCAACCTAAATGCCCATCAGTAGATGATTGGATCAAAAAATTATGGTACATATACACAATGGAATACTACGCAGCAGAAAGAAAAAAGAAGTACTAAACTTCGCAACAGCATGGATGGAACTGGAGAGCATCATGCTAAGCGAAATAAGCCAGGGGGCGAAAGACAAATACCATATGATCTCACCTATAAGCGGAACCTAACCAACAATGCAAAGAAGCAAGGCAAATATGACCAGCAACACTGAAAGGAAAAGAAATCAACAGAGACAAGAGGGAAGGGGGGGCAGGGAAAGGGAAGGGAAGGGGAAAGTCAAGGAACATATAGCAAGGACTCATGGACAAAAACCAAAGGGGAAGAGCTGAGGGAGGGAAGGTGGGAGGGGGGCAAGGGAAAGAGGGGGGGGAAGGCAGAGACGAATGTATTTAAAAGGTAAATTAATTAAAAATAAAAAAAAATAAAATAAAAAAAAAACAAGAGGGAATAGTATACTATGAGGTTTGGAGTAAAATTTGGAGTAAAATTGGGTTAATAAGTATACTATGAGACTTGGACCAATAGGAGAAAAATTGCAGAAAAACCATAACAACAGCCATTGAATGAAATTTAATATAGGTGGAATGGGAATAAGAATGATGTAGAAAACCTAAAAGTGAGATGGACAATAACAAATTTAAAAACAAAACAAACAGAACTGCCAGCAAATTGAATTGTATGGAATTCTGACAACCAAGGAGCTAAAGAAATATTCATCCAGACTGGTAGGAGGGGCAGAGACAGGCAGCCAGGAAGGGAACAGGTGGGCAAGGCAGTGGTTGACGGACCAGGTGGTCCCACATTTGCATGCGGATAAGCTGGAAGGAACAACTAGAGAGCAAGTCAGACCATGCAACCCAAGGCTCCAGCATGGGGAAACTAAAGCCTCAAAACCTGTGGCTGTAAAAAACTGTGGGAGGTTTTACAGTGGGAGAAACTTCCAGCCTCACAGGAGAGTTCATTGGAGAGACCCATGGGGTCCTAGAATGTACACAAACCCACCCACTCAGGAATCAGCACCAAAAGGGCCCAATTTGCTTGTGGGTGGTGGGGCAAGTAACTGAAAGTGGGGTGAGAGCCGAGGAAGTAGCAATGTTACCTCTCTGACCCTTACTCAACAGACAGTGCCACAAGGCAGGAAAGTGGGTTACCCTGCCCTTATTATTATACCTATTAGATGCCTATTATACCTATTATTATGCCTATTAGAATACCTAATCCTCCACCCCTTACACTGTAAAAGGTGCCCAGAGACAAAGAAATATGGTCCAAATGAAAGAACAGATAAAAACTCCAAAAATTGAACTAAGTCAGGAGGAGAGAGCCAACCTATCAGATGCAGAATTCAAAACACTGATAATCAAGATGTTTACAGAAATGATGGAGTATGGACACAAAATAAACAAAAAAGTGAAGGCTATACAAAGTGAAATAAAGAAAAATATACAGGGAACCAACAGTGAAGGGAAAGAAACCAGGACTCAAATCAATGATTTGGAATAGAAGGAAGAAATAAACATTAAACCAGAACAGAATGAAGAAACAAGAATTTACAAAAATGAGGAGAAGATTAGGAGCCTTTGAGACAACATTAAACATTCTAATATCCAAATCATAGGGTTTCCAGAATCGTAGGAGTGTCAGAAGAAGAGGAACACCAGAAAATTGAAAAGTTACTTTAACAAATAATGAAGGAAAACTTCTCCAATCTGGCAAAGAAAATAGACTTCTAGGAAGTCCACAAAGCTCAAAGAGTCCCAAAGAAATTGGACCCAAAGAGGAACACACCAAAACACATCATAATTAAATGCATTAAAAATAAGGAGAGAATCTTAAAAGCAGCAAGACAAAATGAGAGAGTTGCCTACAAAGGAGTTCCCATAACACTACCAGCTGATTCTTCAAAAGAAACCTTGCAGGCAAGAAGGGGCTAAAAGAAGTATTCAAAGTCATGAAAGGCAAGGACCTACATCCAAGATTACTCTATCTAGAAAGCTATAATTTAGAATGGAAGGGCAGAAAAAGTGCTTCCCAGATAAGGCCAAGTTAAAGGAGTTCATCATCACCAAGCCCTTACTATATGAAATGTTAAAGGGACTAATGTAAGAAAAAGAAGAAGATCAAAACTATGAACAGTGAAATGAGAACAAACTCACAAATATCAACAACTGAACCTAAAAACAAAAACAAACTAAACAAACACGACTAGAACAGGGAGAGAATCACAGAAATGGGGATCACATGCAGGGTTATCAGTAGAGATAAGGAGAATGGGGGAAAAAGTCACAGGGAATAAGAAGCACAATTGGTAAGCACAAAATAGACAGGAAGTGGTTAAGAATACTATAGGAAATGAAGAAGCCAAAGAACTTATATGTACAGCCCATGGACATGAATTCAGGGTTGTGGAATGCTGATGGGAGGTGGGGTACATGGTGGAGGGGTATAAAGGGGGAAAAATGGGACAACTGTAATAGAATAATCAATAAAGTACCTTGAAAAGTAAAAAAATATGAGATGTCTACAGTAAAGAAAAATGATTTTGAGAGAATGGGGGAAGCAAACTAATGAGAGTATGGAGGAAAGCCCAGGTTGAGAGAAGGGAAAAAGAGAGAGAACAAAGGAGAATGAAAAAAGAAAAAGGGAGAGAGAAAACAATGAGATAAAATCCCTTACTCAACTGATCAGGGCAGTGCAAAGGTAAAATGGAGTAAGACAGCAAGCGAGTATTCTATGGGATTTAAATTACTAACAGGTAGAGAACAGATAGGAGATCCTTTGGAGAAGTACAGCAATAACCATGATATTTTACCCAACTACTACTTTTTAAAAAGGCGAAAAAGAGGTACGACTCTTATTAGAAGGGAAAAAGAACGTGAACTGAATTTAGAAAGAAGAGTGTTTTTGCAAGATTATATGGAGGAGAAATAGTGAGAGTAAGGGATAGAAACTTGGCATAGTTGTGAGAAAATAAAGTTAACCACAAAAGTAATAAAGCTCAAGAAGATGGTAAAATGGATTAAGACCAGGGAATGGTGTCTGTGGGATTTGGAACAACATTAGTATGATAAGAAATATATAATCTGAAAAAAAGAATTAAAAGTAAAAGACCAAGAGTAGTGTGCTATTGGAATGCAACTGAAGTGAAAGAAGAGAAATTAAAATACAGTATGAAAGGGAAAATAAGAAAAGAAATCAACAATGAAATCAAACAAAGAAAACTAAACATAAAAAAGAGAAATAAAAAATTGCAAGTTCTGAAGGATAGCAAAGTGAAATTTGTCTCAGCTGTTGGTGTTTGCCTTCTGTCATCTTTCTGGATCTGTCTCTGCTTTTCTCACAGCTCCAGATCATATTGTCTTATTTTTGGGGTTGGGGGAAGCCTCCTGCTAACTTTAAACCTGCCAAGCAAAGAGTTTTGCAGGTCTTCTGGGATCCTGCAGGCAGAAGGGGGCTGGGCTCCATTGTTTTCCTCTCCTATGGTTCCATGAGGATGGGGGTTCAGTCTGGGCTACAGCAGTCACAGATGCGCAGTTTCCAGCCCACACCCTCAGAGTGCTGTGTGGCTTGAACTGTCCACTCTGGGCATACTTGACAGACCAGTGCCAGTAATCCACCTCATTACACAACCCTTTGATCGGTCCCTGAGGTGCACTGAATAGGAGAACCCCTCCCCTTTTTTGGCCTGGGCACTGCGTGCTTGCAAAGTCCCTGCAGAGCAGCTTGGTTCCCCTATTGAAAGTAGTCTCTCTGGGCACTGCTACCTCTCTGAGTCCCTCTTGCCCCACTTTAATCAATCCGTGAGGCACCCTGAGTGGAAGCAAATCACACCCCCACTCCTTGTTCTTCACTGGCCTGGCTGCTGTGGACGAGGACCCTGTGTGCACTAGGTCCCTGTGCATGAGAGGTGCTTGCACAGCGGCTGTGACCCTCTTTTGAGAGAAGATCCACATGGGTGCAGCCTGCTGTTCCTAACAGACAGCTCGCTTTCCACATAGACCAACTCTCTGACCAGTCCAGAGTCTCTTTGGGTCATGTCCAATTGTAGTATATGTCTTCTCCCAACTCCAGGTGTTACCCAGCTCCCCAATTTCTCTGTCCCAGCCAGCATCAGCCACCCCAGCCGCAGTATGCCACTGGCTGTGTGTCTCTTACTGCCTCTTTGTCTCCCCCAGTGACTTTAAGTTTCCAGGTCTCTCCCGGTTCAGGTCTGTGACTTCCCTGCTCGGGGAGGGTAGGGAGCCACTAAGTTGCAATCACTGATTCGGTTCTCCTCCAATGTTCCTGTGGCAGCTTCAGTCTCCAGTGCAAGGCCTGGGGACTTTCCCACTGGTCTTCAAAATCTCCTTACCATCCCTTCTTAAGTATCCTCTGCAACCTCTGGCTTCCAAATCAGCTGGGGTTCTCTTGGCTGTTCACTCTGTTCTTTGGAAGATCAGCTAGGAGTCCCAGCTGGGTGTACTAGCAAGTGGGTTCAGCTCCCGCCTACGTCACCACCATTTTCCTGACAACCTCAGAAATTATTATTTTAAATATAAGCTGCAAAAATGTACATACAGAGAGAACCAAGATGGCAGAGGAGTGAGCAAAAGTCACACTGACCTCCTCCCAGGACCAACCTGGAATAACAACTAAATTGTGGAGAAATCACCAAGAACAAACAACTGAACAATAGTGAAAGAGGAGCCTTATAACCTGGGACAGACAGAAGAATCAGCTTTAGCACAACCTAACTGGTAACGAGTGCAGTACAGACACAAGAATGTGGGCAGGGCACAGGGGTGACATCACTTGAAGGATATTGAAATGGCCAGTTGGATCCCCTTGAGAAGAGTGGGGTCTAACCCATAAGTGGGGATCTCCAGCCAATAGTACCAGAGCCTGAAAAGTACACAAATAACAGCCAGCTGCAAAAAGCGGCAAGGTTGCTCTCTGCCAAAGACAGGCAGCAGGAGATGCAAAGAGTTGTTTAAAGGGCCCATGTATAAATTTTTATTTGCAGCCACTTACCCTGGACTCCAGCAAAGGTGGGAGTAGAGTGGGCTAGAGATACCTGAGGAGAGATTGGGGAAGGAGGCTTTCAGGAGAGAACTGAGAGAGTAGCCAGGGGAATCCCAGTGCTGACTCATCCCCCATATGGCAGCAGCCATCTTGCTCAGGCACACAACTCCCCTGAGCAGCAACAGCATGAGAGGATGCAATAACCCACCCGTAGAAGGGCTTTGGCCCCACTCTGTCGTCTTTCTAAGCCAGCCTGCTGAGTGCGGAGTGGCAGCCATAAATAATAGATCCCAGGCTAAAGGGGTCACAGATTGGTCTAGAGGTACTCAAGAAAAGACGAGACAGAGACTTTGAGGAGAGAATGGAAAGAGTGGCTGGCAGGATCCCGGTGCTGACTCCTCCCCCATGAGGCAGCAGCCATCTGGCTCAGGCCACTCTCCTGACCACTCCCCTGAGGAGCAACAGTGAGAGAGGACCCAATAACCCCACCCCCACGAGGGACTCTGCCCCACCCTGTGGTGTCTTTAAACCAGCCTGCTGAGTGCAGAGAGACTAGATTAATAGCTGAAGGAGACAGCCACAGACAGTAGATTCCTGGAAGTCTTGAACAGACTGCCTAAGGTCAGATGGGGTCAACATCTGACATCATTAGAGGCAGATCCAGAGAGGAAAAAACAAAACAAAACAGCAGTCTCCTGCCATAGAAGTTCACATCACAAAGTCAGGAAATCATGACAGATCAATGTAAGATGCACAAACAAAAGAGAATATCCCCACAAATAATGGAAAGACAAAGAAACACCCCCCAGCTGAAGGGAAAGGAGAAATCCTGACAAAGAGAAATAATAGAAATCAAGGCAACTACACTAACAGATTTGAGTTCAAAACAATGGTTCTAAGGAAACTCAATGAGCTCAGTGAGCTCAGAGAGAATTACCAAAAACTACAGGGAAACTATGAGGAACTTACTGCAAACTATATCAGCATGAAAAAGGACATAGAAACTATCGATAAAAGATAAGAGGAAAGGAAGAATACAATTTCTGAATTGAAGAACACAGTAGAAGGCATCAAAAGCAGGCTACATGAAGCAGAGGAACGAATCAGTGAGCTGGAGGATAAGGTAGAAAAAATCTCCCAGAAAGAGCAAGACAATGAGAACAGATTCCAAAAGAATGAAGAGGCATTGAGGGAAATGCAGGACAACCTGAAACATAATAATATCCATATAATAGGGATACCAGAAGGAGAAGGAAAGGAGGAAGGGATTGAGGACCTGTTTGAAAAAGTAATGATGGAAAACTTCCCTAATTAGAGGAGAGAAAAAGTCACACAAGTCCAGGAAGCACAGAGGGCCCCATTCAAGAGGAACCCAAGGAGGCCCACTCCAAGACATATCATCATTAAAATGGCAAATATCAAAGACAAACAGAGAATCCTAAAGCAAGCAAGAGAGGAAGGGGTGCTCTCTTATATGACATATAAGGGATCCTCGATATTGCTAGCAGCTGACTTCTCTACAGAAACACTACAAGGCAGAAAGGAATGGCAAGAAATATTCCAAGTTATGAAAAGCAAAGGCCTGCAACCAAGACTGCTCTACACAGCAAGGCTCCCAATTAAAATGGAAGGCAAAATAAGGAGTTTCCCAGACAAAAGAAGGCTAAAAGAATACACTTCCACCAAACCAGCACAGCAAAATATGCTAAAGGGACTGTTTTAAGATGACGAAAAAGAGTCTGTGGATACCCAGTTTCTTTCATTCACAGTTGTAAATACTTGATATTACCAATACTTTTAATACTTAGTAATCTGTGACAATGATGTGTTATTTTAATTGTTCCTTTATTATTTTTTGAAACTAAACCTGGTTTTGTATATTTCTTGCCTATTTCTATTATTTTTAAAAGCTTTATTGGTATTCTTTATCCAATTTTTGATTAAATGTTTGTAGAATTTTATCCCTAAAAAAACCCCTATTAACCCTGTTTTAGATGTGTTGCAAGTACTCTCCTATTCTATTACCTGTCCTTTAACCTTTTAAATATGTATATTACTATACAGTCTTAAATGTTTAATATAGTCATATTGTCAATATTTTACTTTATAGCTTCTGGGTTTGAATATTTCACTTCAGGGTAAGAAAAATATTTGGTATTTTCTCCTAAAACTCCTTAGGTTTTACATATTCATTTTTAACTCATCTGAATATTTCTTGTATAATGCGTGAAATAGGTCTCTATTACTGTTGTATTTCAAGTAATAGTGGTTCATGCACCTTATTAGTTGAATAAGCCTTATATTCCCCATTGATTTGAAACCTCAATTTAATCATATATTACACTGTTAGACAGATATATATATATCTGTGTATATACACACACATACATATTTGTTTCTAGAATGCTAATTTTATTTCATTTATCTACTTGTTTTCTGTGACAGTGTCATGCTGTTTTAATTGCTGAGAGTTTATAATGTATTTAATTTTTTAAATACATTATAATGGATCTTGACATTTAAAAAAGTAAATAAATAGAATCAATCTGCATTTAAAAGAAAGAAAGAGAAAGAAAGAAAGAGAGAGAGATCTACATTTTGCAACATCATGGATGGAAAGGGAGAATATTATGCTAAGTGAAATAAGCCAGTCAGTGAGAGACAAATACCATATGATATCACCTATAAGTGGAATCTATTCAACAAAATTAACTTATGATCAAAATATACCATAGGCAAGGAAACATGGAGCAGATTGAGCGTGACCAGAGGGGATGGGGAAGGAGGACAATGGTGGGAAGAAGAAGAGACTAAACAAAAAAACATGTATGAAGGACCCATGGACATGGAAACAGAGTGGGAATTGAGTGTGAGTGAGGGAGGCAGGGTAGAATGGATGAAGGAGGCAATGGGGGAAAAATTGTGGCAACTGTATTAGAAAAAACATGATTTAAAATTTTTTTAAATGTACATACAGTATTATTTTATCTTGGTATTAGAATCACAAATTACATTTTCAAAGTTCTACCTTAAAATATAGCACTTGCATATGGCAAAAATTCACCACAATAATTAATTGATTAAAGGAAAGGCAGAGAGAAACATTTACCACATAGCCAACTGAAATGTTAATATACAAATTCTAATCCTTATTATAGGTAAAACTCTTATCAATGTAATTAGAAAAAATCAAGCACTCTAACAGACAACCAGATAAATAATATGATTGATAAATGCACAAAAAAATTCAAAAGGCATGAAATGTGAGAAAGAAAAATAACTTTACTAAAAATCAAAGAAATTAAAATTAAAATAGAAATGAGGAAAAAAACCCTGATTGGATTAGCAGCATTTTTTTAAAAATTGACTTAAAAAACAAACCATAAATATCTAACATTGACCAAGTTATGGAGAAATGAGCAGGCATTCTCAAACATTTGGGTGTGGCAGGAAAGGAAGGAATAACATTTCTTTTTTTAAAAGTACATTTTATTGATTATGCTGTTACAGTTGTCCCATTTTTCTCTCCACTTTATTCCTCTCTGCCCTGCACTGCTCTTCTCACCATCATTCCCTTCCCTTAGTTCATGTCCATGGGTTAAGTTTTTTGGCTTCTCTTTTTCTCATACTATTCTTAACTTCTCCCTGTCTATTTTGTGCTTACCAATTATGCTTCTTATTCCCTGTGACTTTTTCCCCCATTCTCCTTATCTCTGCTGATAACCCTGCATGTGATCCCCATTTCTGTGATTCTCTCCCTGTTCTAGTCGTGTTTGTTTAGTTTGTTTTTGTTTTTAGGTTCAGTTGTTGATATTTGTGAGTTTGTTCTCATTTCACTGTTCATAGTTTTGATCTTCTTCTTTTTCTTACATTAGTCCCTTTAACATTTCATATAGTAAGGGCTTGGTGATGATGAACTCCTTTAACTTGGCCTTATCTGGGAAGCACTTTTTCTGCCTTTCCATTCTAAATTATAGCTTTCTAGATAGAGTAATCTTGGATGTAGGTCCTTGCCTTTCATGACTTTGAATACTTCTTTTAGCCCCTTCTTGCCTGCAAGGTTTCTTTTGAAGAATCAGCTGGTAGTGTTATGGGAACTCCTTTGTAGGTAACTCTCTCCTTTTCTCTTGCTGCTTTTAAGATTCTCTCCTTATCTTTAATCTTGGGTAATTTAATTATGATGTGTCTTGGTGTGTTTCTTCTTGGATCCAACTATTTTGGGACTCTGAGCATTCTGGATTTGCATGTCTAGTTCCTTTGCCAGATTGGAGAAGTTTTCCTTCATTATTTGTTAAAGTAACTTTTTAATCTTTTGGTCTTCCTCTTCTTCTGGCACCCCTATGACTTGGATGTTGGAACATTTAAAGCTGTCCCAGATGTTCCTCAGCCTCTCCTCATTTTTTTGAATTCTTGTTTCTTAATCCTGTTCCAGATGAATGTTTATTTATTCATTCTCCTCCAAATCATTGATTGAGCCCTGGTTTCCTTCCCTTCACTGTTGTTTCTCTGTATATTTTCCTTTATTTCACTTTGTATAGCTTTCTTCCTTTGTTTTGTGACCATACTCAATCATTTCTGTGAACATCCTGATTACCAGTGTTTTGAACTCTGCATCTGATAAGTTGGCTTTCTCTTTGTTGCTTAGTTATATTTCTGGAGTTTTGATCTGCTCTTTCATTTGGTCCATATTTCTTTGTTTCAGTGCACCTGTTGCATTGTAAGGGGTAGGCCTTAGGTTTTGGCCAGGGTGCCGCAACCCACTTCACTGATTTGTGGCACTGTCTTTGGGGAGGGGTCAGAGAGAGAACACCCCACTTTCAGTCACTTCCCCCATTACCCACAAACAAATTGGACTCTTTTGGTACTTATTCCCAGGTAGGTGGACTTGTTGACATTCTAAGATTCCATGGGCATCTCCAACAGAATCTCCTATGAGACTGGCAATTTTTCTTGATGTCATAACCCCCACAGTTTTTACAGCCAGAGGTTTGGATGCTTTATTTCTGTGCACTGGAATGCTTGGTTGTGTGGTTTGTCTCACTATCCAGTTGTTCCTCCCAGTTTATCCACATGCAAATGTGGAATATCCTGGTCAGCCATCCGCTGCCTTGCCCACCCCTGTATTCCAGCTGCCACCTTACCACATCCTTTCCACCCTGGCTTCACATCTCCACCTCTCCTACCACTCTGGATGAATGTTTCTTCTTTAACTCCTTGGTTGTCAGACTTCTTTGCAGTTTGATTTTCTGGTAGTTCTGGGGGGTTTTTGTTTTGAAATTTGTTGTTGCCCTTTTTTTTTTGTTTGTTTGGCAAGGAGCAAAGCATACCTACCTATGCCTTCTTCTTGGCAGAAACTCCTGGAACAATGTTTCTATAGAACAATTTGACAGGATCTATTAAAAATTTAAACAGGCATGCTCCTTCACCCAACAATTTCATGTCTAAAAAAATACATAAGGAAAGAATCATTCACTTGTATAGAAAACTCTCTAGAATATTCCTAATTGCTCCATTGTTTAAAATGAGGGAGTCAAGTAGAATTCGTTTGTTTTTTTCTTAATGTCAGTTATTTCCAATTTTTAGTTTTTTAATTATTTTTATTTATTTAATTTTTCAATTACAGTTGTCCCAATTTTCCCCCCATTATTCTCCCCTGCCCTACCCACTCTCCACCTCCCACATTCAGTCTTCCCCCACCCCACTGTTTTTTTTGTTTAACAACAAAAATATTAGGCTGGCCAAAACATTTGTTCAGTTTTTTCCATGAGATGGCTCTAGTATCATTTAGTTGTCTTTAACTTCATTCACAACAATTTTGTTAGATTGTATTGTGACAGCTTTCATATCAGCATTCATTTAAAAAAATCACAATTAGTGAATTTTTGTGTAGTGATTTTAACCTTGAAGGTGGAAGAAAATGTAAAAACATTTTTGGCATATTATACTTTATTATTTCAAGAAAAGTAAAAATGCAACTGAAATGCAAAAAAAGTTTTGTGCAGTGTATGGAGAAGGTGTTGTGACTGATCAAATGTGTCAAAAGTAGTTCATGAATTTTCATACTGGAGATTTCTCACAGGATGATGCTCCACAGTCTGGTAGTCCAGTTGAAGTTGATAGCAATCAATGGAGACAGTACTGGAGAACAATCAATGTTATACCATGTGAGAGATAGCTGACATGCTCAAAATACCCATATCAAGCATTGAAAATCATTTGCAAGCAGCTGAGTTATGCTAATTGCTTTGATGTTTGGGTTTCACATAAGTTAAGTGAAAAAAAACTTTTTGACTGTATTCCACATGCAATTCTTTACTTAAGCATAAAACAAAAATTCCATTTTAAAACAAATTGTGACAGGTGATGAAAAGGGGATTTTTTTTTTAATGTGGGATAGAAGAAATCATGGGGCAAGAAAAATGAACCACCATGAACCACACCAAAGGCTGGTCTTCATCCAAAGAAGGTGATGTTGTGTATATGGTGGAATTGGAAGGGAGACCTCTATTATGAGCTCCTCCTGGAAAACCAAATGACTAATTCCAACAAATACAGCTTCCAGTTAGACTTACTGAAAGCAGCACTCAGTGAAAAGCATACAGAATTAAATAGAAAACCCATAATCTTCATAGGGTGCCACTTTGAGTGGTATTGGCGACTGTAGTTTCACACAAGCAGTGCCTGGGAGAGGACCCATAAGACTTGGGCAGAACACTGGTAATGCAGTTAATAGGCAAGACCCAAAAATAACGCTCAGGGCCACCAAGGAAATCAGGCCTAGAAGTAAATTACACTCCTTGAAGCATTCTTTGTTTCTCCCTCAAACTCTGTTAATCTTATATCAGATAAGGAGCTCAAGGCTGGAAAAGAAATTTACAAAATTCCTGGACCCTGACCCAAATCCCACCTGGTGCCATAATATTTGCTCAATTCAGACCCAAGCAGTTCGGTGTGTTTCTGTCATTGTCTTCTTTAAACAACATCTGTTTTCTGTAAACTTAAGTTACTAATGTAATTAGATTACCTATACATCCCTGCTACATTTCCCCTGCTTATAACCCTCTCAATAAAAGCCATTCAGCACAGGGCACAGGGTATTCTCCTTTAGAGAGATTTGCCTTCCCCTTTCCTTGATAGGCAAATGGTGTCTGAAATGACCCTTTCTTTCATTTTCAGCAAATCAAGGGACTTCGTGGGCCAGAGTCCCCCACAATCTTCCATCAGGACAACAGAACACCACATGTTTCCCTCTTTTTAAAAATATTTTTATTGTTCAAATACATTGTCTCCATTTTACCTTGCTCCACCAACCCCCAACTCCACCAACCCCCAACTCCCATCTTCAATACTTCCCCACCTTGATTTTGTCCATGGGTCCTTTATATATGTTTCTTGACTTGACCCAACCCCCTTTTTTACCCATTATCCTGCTCCCTCATCCCCTCTGGTTACTGTCAGTTTGTTTTTTCTTTCAATGTTACTGGCTATATTTTCTTTGCTTGTCTGTTTTGTTGATTTGGTTCCACTTACAGGTGAGATCACACAGTATTTGTCCTTCACCCCCTGGCTTACTTTGCTTAGCATAATGCTCTCCAGTTCCACCAATGCTCTCACCAAGGATATCAGTTCCTTTTTTCTCTCTGCTGTACTGTATCCCATTGTGTAAATGTACCATAGTTTTTTGATCCATTCATTTATTGATGGGCACTTTGGTTGTTTCCAGTACTTGGCTATTGTAAAATGTACTGCTATGAACATTGGGGTGCATAGGTTCTTTTGAATTGGTGTTACAGGGTTCTTAGAGTATACTCCCAGCAGTGGAATTGCTGGATCAAAAGGCAGTTCAATTTTTAGCTTTTTTAGGAAATTCCAAACCTTTTTTCACAGTGGCTGCACAAGTCTGCATTCCACCAACAGTGTACTAGGGTTCCCTTTTCTCCACAACCTTGCCAGCACTTGTTGTTTGTTAATTTGTTTATGATGGCCATTATGACCAGTGTGAAGTGGTATCTCATTGTGGTTTTAATTTGCACCTCTCTGATGGTTAATGATGCTGAGAATCTTTTCATATGTCTCTGGGCCCTGTTTCTGTCTTCCTCCTGTTCAGGTATTTTGCCCATTTTCTAATTGGGTTGTTTGTCTTCCTGGAGTACAGTCATGTGAGTTCTCTATATATTTTGGAGATCAAATTCTTGTCTGAGGTATCATTGGAAAATATATTTTCCCATATGGTTGGTTCCCTTTTTACTTTAATGATGTTTTCTTTAGCCATGCAGAAGCTTCTTATTTTGATTAAGTCCCATTAGTTTATTCTTTCCTCTTTGTCCCTTGCTCTAGGGACATATTGGTAAAAATATTGCTTCATGGAATATCTGAGGTTCTGCCTGTATTCTTCTTTAGGACTTTTATGGTGTTGTGGCTTATATTTAAGTCTTTTAACTATCTTGAGTTCACTTTGTGTATGGTGAAAGTTGGAGGTAGAATTTCATTTTATTGCATGGAGCTGTACAGCTCTCCCAACACCATTTGTTGAAGAAGCTATTGTTACTCCATTTTATGCTTCTGCACCCTTTGTCAAATATTAATTGACTATAGAGACATGGGTTTCTTTCTCAGCTCTCTATTCTGTTCCATTGAATCATATGTCTGTTCTTATGCCAGTACCGGACTGTTTTAATTACAGTGGCCTTGTAATATATTTTGATGCCAGGTATTGTGATGCCTCCTACTTTGTTCTTCTTTCTTAAACTTGCTACAGCTTTCAGGGTCATTTATGGTTCCATATAGAGTTTTGAAATGTTTGCTGTATATCTCTGAAATATGCCATTGGTAATTTAATAAGGATTGCATTGACTCTATAAATTGCTTTGGGTAATATGGACATTTTGATGATACTAATTCTTCCAATCCATGAACACGGCATATGCTTCCATTTATTTGTGTCTTCCTTAATTTCTTTCTTCACTGTTGCAGTTTCTGAGTACAGGTCTTTTACCTCCTTGGTTAAGTTTCTTCCTAGGTACTTTATTTTTCTTGTTGCTCTAGCAAACGGGACTTTTTTCTAGTTTATGTATCTGATATTTCATTGTTGGAGTACAAAAATGCCTTCAATTTCTGAATACTGACTTTGTATTCTGCTGTTTAACCAAATTCAATTATTAGGTTGAATAGTTTTTCAATGGAGTATATAGAGTGTTCTAGGCACATTATCATATCATTTGCAGATAATGACAATTTTACTTCCTCCTTTCCAGTTTGGATGCCTTTTATTTCTTTCTCTTGTCTGATCTCTGTGACTAGGACTTCCAATACTATGTTGAATGGAAGTGGTGAAAGCAAATATCCTTATCTTGTTCCTGGTCTTAGTGGGAAAACTTTTAGTTTTTGCCTATTGAGTATGATGTTGGCTCTAGCTTTTTCATATATGGCCTTTATGATGTTGAGGCAGGATCCTTCTACTCCCACTTTGTTGAGTGTTTTTATCATAAATGGGTGCTGTACTTTATCAAGTGATTTTCTACATCTATTTAAATGATCCTGTGGTTTTTGTTTTTCTTTTGATGTGATGTATTACATTTATGACTTGTGAATATTGAACCATCCTTGAATCCTTGGGATGAATCCCACTTCATCATGGTGGGCGATCTTTTCATTGTATTGCTGGATGTAGTTTGCCAATAATTTGTTGAGGATTTCAGCAGCTATGTTCATCAACGATATTGGCCTGTAGTTTTCTTTCTTTGATGTGTCTTTATGTGGTTTTGGGATTAGGATTATGCTGGCCTCATAAAAAGAGTCTGGAAGTCTTCCCTCTTCTTGGATTTTTTGGAATAGTCTGAGAAGAAAGGGGTTAGCTCTTTCTTAAATATTTTGTATAGATCCCCTGTGCAACCATCAGGTCTGCAGTTTTTGTGTGCTTGGAGTTTTTTATTACTGCTTCAATTTCACCAGCTGCATTTGCTCTGTTCAGGCTTTCTGCTTCTTCTTAATTCAGTTTGGAAGGTTTTATTTTTCTAGATTTGTCCATTTCACCCAGGTTTTCAAATTTCTTGGGATATAATTATTCATAGTAATTTCTTACAGTCTTCTGTATTTCTGTGGTATCAGTTGTAATCTCTCCTCTTTCATTTCTGATATTATGTATTTGGGACCTCTCCTTTTTTTTCTTGATGAGTCTGCTGAAAGGCTTGTCAATTTTGTTTATCTTTTCAAAGAACCAGCTCCTGGATTTGTTTATCCTTGGAATTGTTCTTTTAGTCTCTATGTCATTTAATTCTGGTCTGATCTTGGTTATTTCCTTCCTTCTACTTGCTCTGGGCTTTGTTTGTTGCTGTTTCTCCAATTCTTGAAATTGTAGGTTGAGGTTATTTATTTGAAATGTTTCTACTTTTTTAGGTAAGCCTGTATTGCTATGAACTTCCCTCTCAGGACTGCCTTAGCTGCATCCCATAGATTTTGAACTGTTGTGTGTTTATTTTCATTTGTTCCAGAAACCTTTTGATATCTTCCTTGATTTCATTAGTGACCCATTCATTGTTTAATAGCATGTTATTCTGTCTCCATGAGTTCGAATATTTTTTAGTTTTTCCATTCATGTTGGTTTCTAGTTTCAAGCCTTGTGGTCCGAGAAAATGCTTGTTATGATTGCAATTTTCTTGAATTTTTTGAGACCTGTTTTATGTCCTATAATGTGGCCTGTCTTTGAAAATATTCCATGTGCATTTGAAAAAAATGTGTATTTTGCTTCTTTGGGTGGAAACGTTCTGTATATATATCAATTAAATCCATTTGATCTAATGCACTGTTCAAATCCACAATATCCATGTTTATGTTTTGTTTGGAAGATCTATCCATTGTTGACATGGGGTGTTAAAATCTCCTCCTATCAGTGTGTTGCTGTCTATATCTTTCTTGAAGTCCTCCAAGGTTTTCCTTATATATTTGGGTGCTCCTGTGTTGGGTACATATAGGTTTACAATGTTTATGTCTTCTTGATGGACTCTTCATTGATTATTATGAATTGTCCTTCTGTGTCTCTTTGTATGGTTTTGTTTTGAAATCTATTTTTTTCTGATATAATTATTGCTACTTCTGCTTTTTTTCCTGTCCATTTGCTTGTAAATTTTTCTTCCAACCCTTTACTTTCATTCTGTGTAGGTCCTTTGTTCTGAGGTGTGTTTCTTGTCAGCAGCATATTTGTGGGTCACGTTTTCCTATCCATTCAGTTATCCTATGTCTTTTGATTGGAGCATTTAATCCATTTACATTTAAAGTTATTATTGATAGGTCCTCACTCATTTGTTTCCCTTTGTTCCTGTGTTCCTCTCTTTCTTGCTTTTTCTCTTCATCTTCTTAAAGCAGTCTCTAGCATATCTTGCACTGCTGTTTTGGTGGAGTTGTGTCCTTTTAGTCAACTTTTGTCTGGGAAACTCCTTATTTTGCCTTCCATTTTATTTTATTTTATTTTTTAAACAAGTTTTTAATGTATGAAATCTGAATTCTGTCAGTGACATATACACACCTACATCAATTTTTTTTTAGGTCAAACTTGTAGTTAAATTCACTTTTAAATTCACGTCTCCAAGCCATTGAGCCAGCTCTCTGTACCTTGACAACATTTCTTCCCAACAAGATGAGTCTACTATAACAACATATGCTAATATCATCATAGTATTTATCACACTGTATTTAATTACTACAAAGTAATAAAATCTAATGACTTAATAGGCACAAACTTGATGGGCCCAAAATGAATGTTGAAAAGCTATGTAATAAAGAAACATTGCAAATCATGGAGAAGACCACAGTGGATTTCATCTCAGTAGCCTGTAGTATTTACTACTGTTTTTTTCTTTCTGGATCTGCCTCTGGTGATGTCAGATGTTGACCCCATCTGACCTTAAGTAGCCTATTCCAGACTTCCAGGGATCTACTGTCTGTGACTGTCTCCTTCAGTTATTAATATACTCACTCTTCACTCAGAAGTCAAGCTTAGGCACCACAGGGTAAGGCAGAGTCCCACCTGGGGTCAGGGCTATTGTTTCCTCTCAGGTGCTGCTGCTGAGGGGAGTGAAGACTGCGTGTTTCTTTTTTGGCCAGGTAAAAAGTGTTACATCTTGCCTGGTAAGTTCTGATTCATCTTCTGTATTCAGGCATTGCACCTTTGGATTTCTATTTATTTTGTTCTTTACTAAATTCTTTCAATGAAAAAGTTTTAATTCTCTAGAAGACTTGAAAGAGCACTTAGAACATTGCTGAAAAAGATAAAAAGTTTTGAGAAGATGGAATTATGAAGATTGAAAGACTGCAAAAGATAGTGAAATAAAATGGTGAAAAGGTTTAATAAAGTTATTGGTGAAAATAAAAATATATCTTTTAGTTTTACTTTAAAACTGAATGTACTTTTTGGCCAAATCAACACATTGTCTTTATTATAATAATAATAATGCTATTACTATTGAGGGGAAAAATAAAGTATGTAATTAAAATTTTCTAAAAATGAATAGAATATTCTTTATTTGTATGCCATAGAAGGAAGCAATGATATCTCATTTACTTGGCATAATTTGGAGAACATGGAAATGACTGAGTGCAGGGGAGTGTCTGTCAAACATTAAGGCAACACAAAGATCAGCTTAAACCAGCATAATATTAATAGCTAAGAGAGTGTTTGGGAGTTGAGGTTCAACTGGATTTATTGGAATTTTTGACAGGATCATTTGTAATAGATACATTAATTACATGAAAATAACTATTGTAAAGTAAATTTAAACATGTATGAAAAATAATATTTGTTTCTTAAATACATTTTTCAATAGTGCAATGTTTAAAACTGTAACTAAATTAATTAATGAATACTTACTAATTTATTGAGTTTTGTTGTGATTTTTAAATCTACATATAAATTAGAAGAGGTGATAAGATAGTTTCAATGTTATTAAATGGATTTTGCTAATAACCTAAACTTGGAGCTGTTGGGGGCAGTCCATTGAGTGTAGTTTAAGCCTGACAATTTCTTGAATGCACGCTGTATATCACTCAGCCTCCTAATCACTTGTATTTTTGCTTGTCTGTTTTTACATTTTGTTATATTTGTTATACACATTAAAAAAAACTACACACTTGGCTATTGTGTCAAAAAATTATGGTACATTTACACAATGGAATACCATGCAGCAGAAAGAAAAAAAGAATGACTACACGTCACAACAGCATGGATGGAACTTGAGAGCATTATGCTAAGTGAAATAAGCCAGGAGACGAAAGACAAATACCATGTGATCTTACCTATAAGTGGAACCTAACCAACAAAACAAAGATGCAAGGAAAATAAGACCAGCAACACTGAAAGAAAAAAGAAACCAACAGAGACAAGAAAGAAGGAGGGAGAGGTGAGCAGGGGAAAAGGAAGGGAAGGAGCAAGTCAAGGAACATATATCAAGGACTCACGGACAAAACCAAAGGGGAAGAGCTGAGGGAGGGAGAGAGGGAGGGGCCAGGGAAAGTGGTGGGGGGTAGGTAGAGACAAATGTATTTGAAAAAAATTAATTAATTATTTTTAGAAAAAACTACACATGGTTAAAATAAAAAGGTGACTGTATTTCCTTTGAATATTATTTTAGGACATTGTTGAAAAGGCCTGCTCAAGGATTTTTTGATTCTCTAGGGAGTGTAACTTTGCTTGAATTGCTTGATTATGGACTGGATTTTTTTTTTTTTTTTGAGAGAGAGAGAATGGAAGGAAGAGAGCAAAAAAAGCATTGATTTGTTGTTCCACTTACCAATGTATCATTGGTTGATTTTTGTATGTGCCCTGACCAGTGATCAAACCAGCAACATTAGCATATGGGGATGATACTCTAACCAGCTGAGCTACTGATCAGGGCCTGGCCTACATTCTTAATTGTAGACTTTTATCTAGTAGATTTTCAAAGATTTCTGTCTGGTAAAGAAAGTTACATTAAAGTTTAGTTGTCTTGCTCTGTTAAGAAATTATGTTTTTCTCTAAACACTGGTATAAACTGAATTGTTCCCCCTAAAATTTATATGTTGAATTCCTAACACCCAGTACCTCACAATGTATTTAAATATTTTTAAAGGGTAATTATGTTAAAATGGGGTCATGAAGGTAGGCCCTAATCCAATCTGACTGGCGCCATTGGAGGAAGGAATTAAGGAAGACTGAATGAAGACACTGGGAGAATACCCCTCCATATACAAGCCAAAGGTTGGGGGAAAAGGGACTGTGAAGATGCCAGCCCTACCAACACATTGCTCTCTGACTTTCCATCCCCCAGAATTGTAAAAAAATATATTTCTGTTGTTTAAGCCCCTAGTCTGTGGTATGTTGTTATGTTAGTCTTTGTAAACCAACACACCTAATAAAGTCATTTCATCATGTCTTTCCTGACAAAATTCTTTTTCAAAAGATTTTACTTATTTATTTTTAGAGAGAGGAAAAAGGAGGCAGAAAGAGAGGGAGAGAAACATTACTATGAGAAAGAGACATCAAACAGCTACCTCTAGTATGCACTCCAACCAGGACCTTACCTGCAACCTAGGCATGTGCCTTGACTGAGAATCGAACCAGAGACCTTCTGCTTTGCAAGATGACACCCAACCAACTCATCCACAGCAATAAGGGCCTGGCTAAGTTATTGAATTCTTTTTTGAAATAGTTTTAATATCCTGATGAATCTCTCACTAATGTGCTAAATAAACCTATATTTGTACGAAAGTTATGTTTTTAAAATTTTAAACATTCTACTTTGACATAAATTTTATAAAAAACCATAAAATTATCTTTTTGTTTTTCCATTTGACATTTGTTCCATCTGAGTACTCATTTCCAAATGTTCCATTGTTAACTCTTGTGATGTGTGATGACATATTGATATTAACCAGTATGTTGTGAGCCAACATTCTCATCAGCTTTTATTTGACTTTTTTTTTTTTTTGTCCTTAGCATCCCATTGGGACTTCAGATAGAATGCCTAATACTGACATCCTTCCAGTTCATTCTGATAATTCTCCTTCCTTCTTTGTGTTACTTTAGGTCAAAAGGAACACAGGTTTTTGCCATCAAAGAGCTCGAGCCCTGAAAGCATTTTTAGATTAAAAAGGACTGACAGGCAAGGGAAACTGAGGTTCTTCCATACATAAGAAAGCTGTTGGGTAGAAGTCAGTCTGGCTTATCACTGGGCTGCTCTGTTGGGAGCATGACATTGGATAGTCTGCAGGATCATCATTCAGGGATGTTAGTGGACATAAAATCTAATAGAACCATTTTCAATTCAACTGGGACCTTGTCTTTGATCTCACCTGTAAAAATCTGACACAATTTTCAGCAAAGGATCCCTTATTTATATTACTAAAACAGCTATTCTACATCACCCCAGGGGAATTAAATGGCTTCAACTTACTAAAAACTGAGGACAGTCTTGATCTTTTCAAGGGGATGGAAGGTAGCCATTTTTATTTAGAAAAATGTTAAGTAACTTTCAGTCAGAGAAACACATATTAGTATATTCAAACATCAGGAGCCAACATGGAAGCATTTAGCCCATTGCAGAGAATGATATCACTGTATTTGGAATAATTATTTAATTAAATAATTAATTTAAATGACATAAAAAATAATTAGTAGGCACTGATTTAGAGACAGAGTGCCTTAAGGGCACAAAGGAAGGAAGTCAGTTTGAAAACTAGTGACCTTGACCACAAGTGAAGAGGCCCTGGGGCTGGAAACAGAGAAATTATCTTGTTTCCTTTAATTTCCAAGGCAAAATAAGCAATAAATATTTTAAATGCCTGTGTCTGGAAGGTGTTCTGTTACCTATTATGGGAGTGGAAACAGCCTGTTCAAGTCTTTGCTGAGCTCATTGGATAAGATAACAAGAATGGACACTGTTCAATGAGTGCCCACTCATGTCAGGCACTTTACTGACATTATTTCAGATCATTTAACGTTCACAAACGACCTCAAAGAGAAGCTATTCTCATTCCTTTTACAGGCCAAGAAATGAGATCACAATGTTGAGAAGCTTGTTCACAATCACGTGGTGGCAAAGCTGGGCGCTAAGTTCTGAACTCTGGTTTAATCAACTACCAAGATTCATGTTCTGCTAAGCCATATGGTCTCCAATGAGTGCAATGTGAGTTATCAACTGAATTATGTATAGCCTGGCATCAGTGAGCATTATTCTGAACTATTAAATTGATCTCATAACCAATTTTGTAACAATGATACATAGCATTTCTCAAATAAAAAATCATAATCAACAAAACTGTTCATTGAAATTTGAAGGATTACCAATGTTAATTACCAGCTATCTTATAGTTTATGCCTTCTTCTTATCTGTTTTGATGACAGTTTCATTTCTTTTTCATTTGCTTTGCTGAGATATTTCTTTCATAGGTATTTTGCTATCTGACCCTGGCCATGTCCCTAAAATATATTTTTGCAATATTGTGCAGATTTTATTTTGACATTATACAAGTTCTTCTGATATTTTTGCTGAGATAGGGATAAATTAACCCACTGCAAGAACTCATTAAATTAACAAATAATTGGTAAGCTCCTAAAAATATGTCAGGCACTATCCATAAGTCCTAGGTTCTGAGAACACAAAAATGAATACAGCACAGTCTCTGACCTTAATAATTTTTAGATCTGGTGAGGAAAAAGAAATGAACAGATGATATACAGCTGATAACAACTAAATAATTCAGACCAACTGCCTGATAAAGACAAATTAAAAAATGAACAACAAAAATTTTAAGAAAAGTTATAAGCATCAAGGAGCTAATGTAACACTGAAATGTTACCAGGCCAGAATCCAGGAAAGTCCAGGCATCCAGAGGAATGAGCTATGCATTTAGAATTACTTTGCTGTGGGGGTATTTCCTAAGTTGGGATAAGTGACTCAGGCTGAGTTGCACTTTTGAGAGTCTTATGACATAGGAGTACAAAGTCAGAGTTGAGACTCTGCTAAGGGTGAGTGCCTTGCTAAATTAATTTCCTTCCTCAGGCAGGGACCACAAGGCCTGGTTTCAAAGAGTAAGAGTAAACCTAAGTACATCAGCCTGAGCATGTTGACAACCAGATTTTGAGTCCCTTGGTGACTCAGAAAATATCTAGCTCTAAAGATGGATTAGGGTCATAGTATGTCAATAAGGCCCCCATGCACCTGACAGAAACAAATAAAATCTTTTATAAGAGTAGACAACATTATCCTAAACTTCAAATCATTTCTACATATAATTTCTCAAACATAATGTTAAGCGCATAGTACAAAACATTCAGGCCCTACTTTATACCCATTAATATGGCTACTATCAAAATACATAAAATAAAATGTTGATAAGAATGTGGAGAAGTTGGAAACATTGTGCTTTGCTTATAGGAACATAACATGATGCAGCTACTGTGGATAACAGTATGGAAGTTCCTCAAAAAATTAAACATAAAATTACCACATAATCTAAAAATTCCACTTCTGGGTATATTCCCAACAACTAAAAGCAGGGCCTTAAAGGGATATTTTAATGTCTATGTTCATAGTGGTAATACACACAAGGAAGTGTTATTCCAACTCAAAAAGGAAGGAAATTTTTACACATGGTAGAACATGAGTGAACCTTGAGGCCATTACACCAAGTGACATAAGCCAGTCACACACACACACACACACACACACACAATACTGTTTGATTCCACTTATATGGGATCCTTAGAGTAGTAAAATTTATAGAAAAAAAGTAAAATGATAGTTTCTAGGGTCTGGAAAAAAGAAGGAACAGGAGAGTTACTTTTTAATGTGTATATTTGTTTTTTAAGATGAAGAGTTTTGGAAATGGATGGTGGTGATGGTTGTGCAACAAAAGGAATGTACTTAATATAATGGAATCTAAAACTGCTTAATATGGTAAATTTTATGTTATGTATATTTTACCACAATAAAAACTATTAAAAATATCTGACACTAACAAACAAAAATTATAATGTGTAAAAGAGATGATATTAATAAGAAATTGAAGAAAGTGCAAACTTTAGATACAGGGACTTCAGATATGCAAATTGCCAGCACAGATTATAAAATAACTATGCTCACTATGCTTCAAGAAAAAAAGGCTTGACCATTTTGGCAGAGAATTGAGAACTATAAAAACAGAATCAAGTGGTTTACAGGGGTTCAGGAGAAGGGAGTAAGGATGGAGAGTTGAAACAAAGGGATTTTTAGGACCATGAAATATTCTATATGATGCTGTAATGGTGGATACATGATGTTATACATTTGTCAAAACCCATAGAACTGCACAGTGCAAAGAGTAAACCTTATTGTATGCTATGAGACTTTAGTTAATAATAATGTGACTTTTTCAAGTACACTGTCTTGAGAGAGCAATGTAGTGTTGAGACCATCTGGACAATATATGTGACTGAACCCCGTTAAATCCTATATGTATACTTGAAGATTTGGGCAGGTGGTGTGGAGACCTAAATGTCCTGTTGTGCCCAAAACAAGCTGTATATGAAACTGAAGTATAAAGAGGTGAAGTGATTTGTCCAAATGAGGCAACTGAGGGGCAGTAATATGGCAGTGGAGTAGAATTTCTCTCACACTGTCCCCCAGAATCAAGCTGAAAATAAAAATAAAGAGAACATCCACCCAAAATAAACAACTGAAGACTACCTAAAAAGAAGATACTTAACCAAGGATGAACAGAAACCACCTCAGGATTGGTAGAATGGGCAGGGACAAGAAAAGGGTCAGCACCATTTTCATGGGTGGCAGCTGAGGTGGCCACAGGGCTGAGGGAGCTTCTCCCAAAGAGGAGTGAGACCTGGAACTCAGACTGGTTTCCCAAGCACAGAGCGCCAGTGTTGGGATCACCCACCTATGCAGCATCCAGCAGTGAAAGACCACATGTTTTTTGCCTGCTAGAAAAAGACAAAGCTCTCTGGTGACTAAGCCACCTTTTTTCTTTCTTTTATTTTTATCCTTTCTTTTGTTAAAAAGGGCCAGTGCACAGGGTTTGCATTCCCAGCCACTCTTACCTTTGACTGGAGAGAAGTGAGGGCAACATGGACTGCAGTAGCACAAGGAGAGTCTGGAGTGGGAGGCCTGAAGGAGAGTCATCAGGAAATGGTTGCTGTGTTCCCAATGCTAGGATATAACATAATACTGCAACTGCCATTTTACTTGAGAAGACCAAGTCCCACCCAGGGGAAAAACAATTACCCACCCTGTGGGAAAAATCCTTGTCCCAGTTTCTGAAAACCTCCTACTCCCATCTTCTGGAATCTCACTGGCTATATCCTTTGAAATCCTGCTTGCCCCAACCAGCATCTTTTTTTTTTCTTTTTCTTTCTTACTTACTTTCCCCCAACTTGCATCTCATCCCCTCCTGAAAAGACAGCATATAGTCAAACTCAGGGGTGTTAGAGACTGGCTTTAGGGAACTGCACTCCATACACTTTCCTGGGACAAGAATGGTACTTCCACCTCATTGAAGAGCCTAGAGATGCCCTCCTGGTTTCCATCAGACCCAAACTCTGGGCTCTGGAGGCCCAACCTGCTATCCTACCAGGGGCTTTATCCTGCTTAGTTCAGGGAAATAATCTGGGACAGACTCAGATGTGTGAGCACACCCATAATCTTCCCTGAAGTCTGAACAGCACATCCCACAGGAGATCCAGGTCCTCATCCTCTGGATTACACCAGGAACCCGCTCAGAAACAGATAGGTCAGCAGCTAGACTAAGACTAACGGCAAGATTGCAGGCAAAGGCAGGTGGAGGTGGTACCTGTGGTTCTTTCTGTCATTTGTTGGCCCACCTCACACTTTGTGTTGATAAAAAGCTACCATTGCAGAGCACTGAGATCGTTCCAGATGCAGCCAAGCCTGAAGGAGACAATCACAGACTGTGGATAACTCATAGCTTTGAACAGACTGACTGGAGCTCAACTGGGACAGCATCTCACATTGTCTTACTCCAGCTTCAGATAACACCAGAGTCATATGCAGAAGGAGAAGCCAACAAGCAAGCACTAAACTCTGCTGAGACAAATTCGACTTCATTCTTTTTCATTACTTGCATTATTTTTTCTTTCACACAGCTTTTTAACATTTTTTCTTTTTCAATATTTTCTTATTTTTTCAGTTTTTAAATTTCACATCATTTTCCCTTTTCCCTTTTCTTACATCATTTTGCATTCTTCCTTTTCTTATTTTCATTTTAAAATTTATTTTTCCCTTTCTTTGACCTTTTGTGGCAATTCCTTGTTCCTATTTCTTACTCTTATTATTTCCTCCCTCTTCTCAGAATCATTTATCTTTTAGTCTACTCATATTCTTTTTTTCTTATAATATTATTCTCTTTCCAACTTTATTAATACTTGCTTATTTGTTCTTGATATTGCTATTGTTGGCACGGGGTGTTTTTGCTCATGTGGGATTTCTTTCTATGTTGTTTTGTTCTGTTAGCACATGTACAAAGGCATACAAGATGTTGTGAGGGTTTAGTCAGCCAGCCAAAGGAGAGAACCTACCAACAAGTGAACCACAACAATCAAAACCCAAATACAACAGGAGATCCCACACACACTGTATGAAGAGCATCCCTAGAGCTTCCAGCTCAAGAGATCAAGGACACTGCACCACTGAGTCCCACAGAACTCCTACGAGAGAAGGCCACCCCATGAAGAAGGGAGCCAAAGGAGATCAATCTAATATGCAGAAACAAACAAAAATATCCGCTTTAAGTGGAGAGACAAAGAAAAAACACCAACTGAAAAGAAAGGAGGAATCCCCAGAAAAAGAGCTAAGTGAAACTGAGTCAAGTAATTTATCAGACATAGAGTCCAAAGTAATGGTTATAAGGATGCTCAAGGAATTTAGTGATAATTAGAAGGACGTTTATGGGAGCTAGAAGGAACTCAGTGGGAACTACATTAGCATGAAAAAGGACATAGAAATTTTGAATAAGAGCCAGGTGACAATAAAGAATACAATGTCTGAAATGAAGAATAAACTGGAGGTATTAAAAGTGAGTTAGATGAAGCAGAGAATTGAATCAGCAAGCTGGAAGACAAGGTAGAAGAAAACACCCAGTCAGAAAAACAAATCAAAAAAAGACTTACAAAGAATGAGAATAGTTTAAGGGAGCTTTGGGAAACCATGAAAGTTAACAATATTTGTATCAAAGGAATACCAAAAAGAGAAGAAAGAGAGCAAGAGATACAAAACCTGTTAAAAAAAAAAATGACAGAAAACTCCCATAAAATACTGAAGGAAAAAGTCACACAAAGTTCAGAAAGCACAGAGTCCCAGTCAAGGTGAACCCCAAGAAGACCACTCCAAGACACATCACAGTTAGAATGGCAAAATTTAAAGACAAAGAGATAATCTGAAGTCAGCAAGGGAGAAACAGCTAATAACATACAAGGGAACTCTAATAAAGCTATCAGCTGATTTCTCACCCAAAACACTACAAGCCAGAATGGACTGGCTCAAAATATACCAAGTAATGAAAAGCAAGAAACTGCAACCCAGACTACTCTCTCTAGCAGGCTCTAATTTAAAATGGAAGGTGAAATAAGAAGTTTTCCAGACATAAATAAATAAATAAATAAATAAATAAATAAATAAATAAATAAATAAATAAAAAGCTAAAAGAGTACATCATCACTAAACTAACATTGCCAGGGATACTAAAGGAACTGCTTTAAGAAGATAAAGACTAGTACCTGGATTAAATGCTCCAATCAAAAGATATAGCTGAAGAGATAAGAAAACATGACCCACAATACGCCATCTATATGAGATGCACTTCAGAACAAAAGATTTACACAAGCTGAAAGTGAAGGGATGGGAAAAAATATCCCATGCAAATGGACATGAAAAAAAGTAATACTTATATCAGACAAAATAGACTTCAGAACAAAAGGCATAAAAAGAGACATATAAGGACACTCATGGGAAGAATCCACCAAGAAGACATAAACATTGTGAACATATATGCACCTAACATAGGAGCACCAGAATGGATAAAGAAAATCTTGGAGGATTTAAGAAACAGATCAACAACAATACAGTTATTGTAAAGGATTTTAATATCCCACTGTCGACAATGGATAGATCTTCCAAACAAAAAATCAACAAGAACATAATGACATTATAAAACATTCTAGATCAAATAGACTTAATTGATATTTACAGAACTTTTCACCTCAAAAGAGCAAAATATACATCTATCCAAATTCAAATGGAATATTTTCAAAGATAGACCACATGGTAGAGCACAAAATAAGCCTCAACAAATTCAAGAAAATTAAAATCGTATCAAGCATCTTCTCACTTCACAATGGTTTGAAACTAGAAACCAACCACAAGAAAAACTCTAAAACATTCAAATACATAGGGACTGAATAACATGTTATTAAATAATGATTGGGGTAGCAATAACATCAAGAAAGAAATCAAAAAGGATCTGGAAATAAATGAAAATAAACATACAACAACACAAAACCTAAAGGAATTACAAAAGAAATCCTGAGAGGGATGTTCATAGCAATACAGACCTACTTAAAGAAGATAGGAAAACAGAAAGAAACAAGCTAACCTTATATCTAAAAAAACTAGATGAACAAAAACAAAAAAAGTCCAGAGTGAATAGAGGGAAGAAAATAATCAAAATCAGGGCATAATTTAACGGCATAGACATCTTGCTCAGGCAGACCATTCCCCTGAGTGGAATGGTGAGATGACATATAGCACCAGGCCCAGTAGGATCTCCCTTGAGCTGGTAGTACTTAAGCCTGACTGCTGAGTACAGAGTGGCAGTCACAGATAGTAGATCCCTGGCTAAAGGGGATGCAAAGTTGTCCAGAGAAACTGAGGAGAGACTGAAGATAGAGGCTTTCAGAAGAGAACTGGGAGGTGGCCAGCGGGATCTTGATGCTGAATCCTCCTCCACATGGCAGCAGCCATATGGCTCAGGCAGACCACTCCCTTGAACAACAGTAGCATGAGAAGACCCAATAACCCTGCCCCAGGCAGGACTCTAACCCGCCATTTGAAGCCTAAGCCTGACGCTGAGTGCAGAGTAACTAGATTAACAACGGAAGGAGACAGCCACAGACAGTAGATTCCTGGAAGTCTTGAACAGTCTGCCTAAGGTCAGACAGGGTCAACATCAGACATCATCAGAGGCAAATCCAGAAGGAAAAACACAGGATTCTCCTACCATAGAACTTCATACCACAAAGTCAGAAAATTAAGACAGATAAATTTAAGAAGCAGAAGCAAAAGAGAAGGGCCTCACAAATAATGGGAAGACAAAGAAACACCCCCCAACTGAAGGGAAAGGAGGAATTACCACAGAGAGAATTAAAGGAAATAGAGACAACTAAACTATCAGATAATGAGTTCAGAACAATGGCTCTAAAGAAGCACAGTGAGATCAGTGAGCTCAGAGAAAATTACAAAAACAACAGGGAAACTATGATGAACTTACTGCAAATTATATCAGCATGGAAAAAGACATAGAAACTATCAAGAGGCAAAAGGAAATGAAGATTACAATTTCTGAATTGAAGAACACAGTAGAAGAAATCAAAAACAGGCTAGTTGAAGCAGAGGATCAAATCGGTGAGCTGGAGGACAAGGTAAAAGAAAGCTCCCAGAAAGAGCAAGAAAATGAAAAGAGACTCAAAAAGAATGAAGAGGCATTGAGGGAAATGCAGGACACCAGAAACATAATAATAACGATATTATAGGGATATCAGAAAGAGAAGAAGAAAAGGAAGAGATAGAGAAACTGTTTTAAAAAATAATGATGGAACACTCCCCAATTTGAGAAGAAAAAAAGTCACAGAGGTCCAGGAGGCACACAGGGTCCCATTCAAGAGGAACCCAGTGAGTCTCACTCCAAGACACATCATATTTAATGTCACAAATACCAAAGACAAAGAGAGAACAAATAAGGCCGCAAGGGAGAAACAGGTAGTAACATACAAGGGAGCCCGAGTACAGCTAGCAGTGGACTTCATAATGGAAGCACTACAAGCCAGAAGGAATGGCAAGAAATATTCCAAGTCATGAAAAGCAAACGCCTGCAACCAAGACTGCTCAACCCAGCAAGGCTCTCAATGAAAATGGAAGGTGAAATAAGGAGTTTCCCAGACAAAAGAAGGCTAAGAGAATACAACTCCACCAAACTAGCACTGCAAGATATGCTAAAGGGACTGCTTTAAGAAGGTGAAGAAAAAGAATGAGAAAGAGAAGAACACAGGTACAAAGGGAAAGAAATAATAACTTTATCAATATATAACTTTATCAATTGATAAAGCTATTATCAATAATAACTTTAAATGTAAATGAATTAAATGCTCCAATCAAAAACTTAGGGTAACTGAATGGATAAGAAAACATGACCTGTACATATGCTCCCTACAAGAAACCCACCTCAGAACAAAGGGCATACAGACTGAAAGTAAAGGGGTGAAAAAAAATTCCAAGCAAATGGACAGGGGCAAAAAAGCAGGAGTAGCAACACTTATATCAGACAAAATATATTTCAAAACAAAATCCATAAGAAGAGACCCAGAAGGACACTTCATAATACTCAAAGGAAGAGTCCGTCAAGAAGACATAAACATTGTAAACTTATATGCATCCAATATAGAAGCACACAAATATATAAGAAAATGTGAAGTACTTCAAGAATGACATAGACAGCAACACACTGATACTAGGGGATTTTAACACCCGATTGTCAAAAATGGATAGATCTTCCAAACAAAACATCAGCAAGGATATTGTGGAACTGAATGACGCATTAGATCAGATGGACTTAACTGACATATATAGAACCTTTCATCCCAAAGAAGCAAAATGTAGATTCTTTTCAAATGCACATGGACTATTTTCAAAGATAGACCACTTTATAGGACACAAAACAAGCCTCAACAAATTCAAGAATACTGAAATCATAACAAGCATTTTCATGGACCACAAGGTCTTGAAACTCAAAACTAACCTCAAGGAAAAAACTCAAAAACATTCAAACTCATGGTGACTGAACAGCACACTATTAAACAATGAATGGGTAAATAATGAGATAAGAGAAAAAAATCAAAACATTTCTGGAAACAAGTGAAAATAAACACACAAGCGTCCAAAACTTATGGGACACAGCTAAGGCAGTCCTGAGAAGGAAGTCCATAGCAATATAGTTTCTAAAAAAGATAGAAATATTTCAAATAAATTGCCTAACCATACAGCTTCAAGAACTGGAGAAACAGCAACAAACAAAGCCCAGAGCAAGTAGAAGGAAGGAAATAATCAAGATCAGAGCAGAACTGAATGACATAGAGACTAATAGAACAGTTCCAAGGATCAACGAATCCAGGAGCTGGTTCTTTGAAAAGGTAAACAAAATTGACAAGTCTTTAAGTAGACTCATCAAGGAAAAAAAGGAGAGGACCCGAATAAATGAAATCAGAAATAAAAGGGGAAAAATAAAAACTGATACCACAGAAATACAAAGGAATGTAAGAAATCACTATGAACAACTATATGCCAAGAAATGTGAAAACCTTGATGACATAGATAAATTTCTAGGCAAATATAACCTTCCAACACTGAATGAAGGAGAAGCAGAAAGCCTGAACAGAGCAAATGCAGCTGGTGAAATTGAAGCAGTAATCAAAATATTCCTGGCACACAAAAGCCGTGGACCGGATGGTTGCACAGGAGATCTATACAAAATATTTAAGAAAGAGCTAACCCCCTTCTTCTCAGACTATTCCAGAAAATCCAAGGAGAAGGAAGACTTCCAAACGCTTTTTATGCAGCCAGTATAATGTTAATCCTAAAACCAGATAAAGACACAACCAAGAAAGAAAACTACAGGCCAATATTGCTGATAAACATAGATGCTAAAATCCTCAACAAAATATTGGCAAAACGCATCCAGCAATCCAAAAAAAGATCATCCACCATGATGAAGTACAATTCATCCCAGGAATGCAAGGATGGTTCAATATTCGCAAATCAATAAACATAATACATCACAAAAACAAAGGAAAGACAAAAATCACATGATCATATCAATGGAAGCAGAAAAAGCATTTGATAAGGTACAATGTCCATTTATGTAAAGTCATTCAGCAAGGTGGGAGTAAAGGGGGATAGCTCTACATAATAAAGGCCGTATGTGAAAAACCTACAGCCAATATCATACTTAACAGGAAAAAACTAAAAGTTTTCCCACTAAGATCGGGAACAGGATAAGGATGTCTGCTCTCACCACTTCTATTCAACATAGTATTGGAAGTCCTAGCCACTGCAATTAGACAAAAAAAATAAAAATAAAAATAAAAGGCATCCAAATTTTTGGAAAGGAGGAAGTAAAACTGTCATTGTTTGCAGATGACATGAGAGTATACACAGAAAACCTCATAGACTCCATCGAAAACTACTGGACCTAATAAGTGAATTTGGCAAAACAGCAAGACAGAAAGTCAATATTCAGAAATCAAAGTCATTTTTGTACACCATCAATGAAAGATCAGCATCAGACATCAGGAAAAAATCTCATTTGCTAGAGCAACAAGAAAAATAAAGTACCTAGGAATAAAATTATTCAAGGAGGTAGCAGCCCTGTATTCAGAAAACTACAAAACACTGAAGAAAGAAATTAAGGAAGACACAAATAAATGGAAGCATATACCGTGTTCATGAATTGGAAGAATTGGCATCATCAAAATGTCCATACTACTCAAAGTCATTTATAGATTCAACGCAATCTCTATTAAAATACCAATTTTACATATTTCACAGACACAAACGTTTCAAAAATTTATGTGGAACCATAAATTGCCCTGAATAGATATGGCTATTTTGAGAAAGAACAAAGTAGGAGGGATCACAATACATGACACCAAACTATATTACAAGACCACTGTAATCAAAACAGTCTAGTACTGGCATAAGAACAGACACATAGTTCAATGGAACAGAATAGAGAGCCCAGAAAGAAACCCATTTCTCTATGGTCAATTAATATTTGACAAAGGATGCAGAAGCATAAAATGGAGTAAAATTAGCCTCTTCAACAAATGGTGTTCAGAGAGCTGGACAGCCCCATGCAAAAAAATGAAACTCGACCATCAACTTACACCATACACAAAAATAAACTCAAGATGGATAAGAGACTTAAATATAAGTTCTGATATCATAAAAACCATAGTGGAAAACTTAGGCTGTGTAATTTTAGATATCTCACTTAGCGATATTTTTGCCAATGTATTTCCTAGGGCAAGGGAAATAAAGGAAAAAATAAACAAATGGGTTACATCAAATTAAAAACTTCTTCATAGCTAAGGTAACCATCTTCAAAATTTAAAGGGAACCAACTTTATGGGAGAACATGTTGCCAAAGATATAATGTGCAAGTAATCTCCAAAATATTTAAAGAACTCTTATGACTTAACATCAGTAAGATGCACAATCCAATTAAAAAATGGACAAAGGACCTGAATAGACACTTCTCCAAGGGAGATATCCACAGACATATGAAAAAAAGCTCAACATCACTAGCCACTAAAGAGATGCAAATTAAAACCACAATGAGATATCACCTCGCACATGCCAAAATGGTTATCATCTATAAATCAACAAACAACAAGTGCTGGCATGGATGAGGATAATAGGGAACCCGAGTGCACTGTTAGTGGGAATGCAGAGCGGTGCAGCCACTGTGGAAAACACTATGGAATTTCTTCAAAAATCTAAAAATGTAACTATCTTTTGACTAGCGAATCCACTGTTGGGAATATACCTTAAGAGTCTCAAAACAGCAATTCAAAGAATTTATGCACCCTTATGTTCATAGCAGCCTAATTACAATAGCCAAGATTTGGAAACATCTAAGTGCCCATCAGTAGTTGAGTGGATTAAAAACTGTGGTACATTTACACAATGGAATACTATGCAGCAGAGAAATAGAAGAAATTACTGTCTTTGTGATAGCATGGATGGAACTGGAGACTACTATGGTAAGTAAAATAAGCCAAATACCATGTGATCTCATTTATAAGGCAAATATAGTGAACAAAATAAACTAATGAACAAAATAGAACCAGAGGCTTAGAATCATGGAACAGACTGACAGAGGGAAATGAGGACTGTTTGAAAGGTGAAGGAATTAGTCAAAGAACATATATGAAGGACCCTTGGACATTGACAACAGTGTGGGGTTTGAGTATGGAAGGGGGTGGGCTTGGCAGAGGGGAGAGAACAAGGATAAATTGGGACAGCTCTAACAGCATAAAAAACATAAAAAATTAATAGTAATGTACATTACATCACTCTATACCTAATAGCATGACCTCAAAATATATAAGAAATGTTTGAAAAAGTACAGAGAGAAATAGATAAGTCCACAATTGTAGCATGAGGTTTTAAAAAAAGGAAATAGGAAATATGAATAATTTGCAGAATTTATATTCTTCAAAAGCAGATGTGATTTACTATGCTATCAAGTAAATCTCATCAAACTTCAAAACATGGTATCATAATTCTGTTCTCTGACATAGTATGGTTATGCAAAAAATAAATCACAAAAAGAAAAACAATTCTAACATGTTTACAATCAAGAAACATATTTCTTATAAATCAAAACAGAAATAATATAAGGTACAAATAATTGGACTAAATGATAAAAATACTATAAAAATAATAAAATTTGCTGGATGCAGCTAAAGCAGCAGTTAAAAAATTTCTCTCTTGAATTCAAATCTAAGTGCAAAAAGCCTAAATTTAGTGAGCAAAGGGTTTATCGCAAGAGGATAACACTGGTATGATTCAGATGTTTGGGCGTGTGTTGCAGCCTCTCTAGGCTGAGCCTCTTGGGGCTCAGGTAGACAGAAGAAGATGAATGGAGACTTGGGGATGCTGGCCATGCCTTTATTTGGGAGAGTCACACAGGCACAAACCAGGTCCCGGGAAATCACACAGGCCACAAAGCTTATATCTGCACCACACACAGTCCACAAGCCCATGTGGAAGGAGTCACACAGGCCACAAACCCATATCCAAGTCAGCGCCCCGACTCCCCACCCTGTCCAAAGCTCCTTTCCCTTAAATACTAGCCCCAAACAAAGCAGGCAACAGGCCAGAAAGGTGAAGTAACTATCATGAGGTGCGCACAAGATCCTGCCCAAGGCTACAGGGCAGTTTATTGTTCAAGGCGGTGAGACCTGGGCCAAAGCCTGTGGGAACATTGCTTTATCAGACTCCTTCAAGAGAGCTGCACCCTCTGGTTACCCACGCATCTAGGTGAGGGAACCAGACCACCTCCATGTACCCTACAGGGCATCATCCAGTAAAGGCAAAAAGTTTGCTGGTTTGATTGTGGGTCAGGGTGCATGCTGGGGTTATGGGTTTGGCCCCCACCTTCTGGGACACATGAGAGGCAACCATTCAAAGTTTCCCTCCCTCACTTCCTCCCTCCCTTCCTCTCTCTAAAAAGAAATAAATAAAATCTTTTTTTAAAAAAAGAGATAAAATAACCACCTAAAAAAGCACAAAGAAAATATTTTTAAATAAAAGATGAAAAATAGAGAAAAATATACAACAGGGAATATCAACAAAGTCAAAATTTGGTTATTTCAACAGAGAAATAAAAGTAATAAACATCTGCAAAGAGTTATCAAGAGAAAAAAGAAAAAGCAACAAACAACTAACATCAGGAATGATATGGTTCTTATAGCTATAGATCACTCAAGAGAATATTTTGAAGAACCTTACAATTTTTAAATTAGTAGGAAATTTTAATTTACCAAGTTGGCACATGGGAGAAAGAAATAAACTAAATAATCCTATAAGTATTTTAAAGATGGATCTATAATTAAAACTTTTCAAAAAACAATCCAGGTCCAAGTGACCTCCAGAATGAGTCCTACAGAGCTAACCCCAGTATTAAATGTTTTAGAGAATACAAAACAAGACAATATTCCCTAATTCAGTGTATGAGCTGAACTAGATTTCCCAATGTACCAAGTATAGTTTAAAAAAAAAAAAATACAGAGCATTCTCAGTGAAGAACATACACAGAAAAAAAAAATCCTAAACAAAATATTAGCAATTCAAATTCAGCAATATTACAAACTATGTTATAAAAATGATAATATATCATGACCAATTTGGGTTGTTTTCTAACAATAACAATTATAGTTAGCTACATTAACCAGTTTGAAAGAGAGGAGAAATATCACATGATTATATAAATAAATGCAGAAAAGGTATTTGATAAAATACATTAGTGTGTGGTAAAAAAAATTCTAGCAAGTTAAAGAAAAAAAATCTTTAATCAATTTTAATACTATAGTAAATATATTTAATTGCTAAAACATCAAAATGGTTTTGGGGGGGATAGGAACAAGATAAAGGTCCACATGGGTATGGACTGAGGTTAACAGTGATGTCAAGAAAGAAAGAAATATATAAAAGCAGTATAGGAAGAAACAAAAGCTGTCATTATCCTTAATTTATATAATTTTATCATAGAAAATATAAAATAATCTGCATGGGATTTTCCCCCCTTTCTTCTTGTCTTTCAATTTTTCTCCTTTTTCAATTATGACTCCATTGTGTAAATGTACCATAGTTTTTTGATCCACTCATCTACTGTGGGCATTTAGGTTGCTCCCAACACTTGACTATTGTAATTTGTGCTGCTATGAACATTGGGGTGCATAGGTTCTTTTGAATTGGCATTTTGGGATTCTTATGGTATAATCCCAGCACTGAAATCACTGGGTCAAAAGGCAATTCCATTTTTAGCTTTTTGAAGAAATTCCAAACTGTTTCCACAGTGGCTGCACCAGTCTGCATTCCCACCAACCAGTGTACTAGGGTTCCCTTTTCTCCACAGCCTCACCAACACCTGTTGTTTGTTGATCTGTTTATGATAGCCATTCTAACCGGTGTGAGGTGGTATCTCATTGTGATTTTAATTTGCATTTCTCTGATGGCGAGTGATGCTGATCATCCTTTCATATATCTCTGGGCCCTCTGTATCTCTTCCTTGGAGAAATGTCTGCCCAGGTCCTTTGCCCATTTTTTAATAGGATTGTTTATCTTCTTGGAGTGGAGTCCTGTGAGTTCTTTATAAATCTTGGACATCAAACTTCTATCTGATGTATCATTGGCAAATATATTTTCCCATACGGTTAGCTCCCTTTTCATTCTGCTTATGTTTTCGTTAGCCATGCAGAAGCTTCTTATTTTGATGAGGTCCCACTTGTTTATTCTTTCCTTTATGTCCCTTGTTTTAGGGGACATATTGGTGAAAATGTTGCTGCATGGGATATCTGAGTTTCTTGCCTATGTTTTCCTCTAGGACTTTTATGGTGTTGCAACTTATATTTAAGTCTTTTATTCATTCTGAATTTATTTTTGTGTATGGTGTCAGCTGATGATCCAATATCAATTTTTTGCATGTAGCCGTCCAGCTCTCCCAACACAATTTGTTCAAAAGTTTATTTTACTACATACAATTTATGCTTCTGCTCCCTTTGTCAAATATTAATTGACCATAGAGACATGGGTTTATTTCTGGGCTTTCTATTCTGTTCCACTGATCTATGTATCTGTTCTTGTGCCAATACCAAACTGTTTTGATTACAGTACCCTTGTAATATAGTTTGATGTCCGATATTGTCATTCCTCCTACTTTGTTTTTCTTTCTCAAAATTGCTGAGGCTATTCAGGGTCATTGATGGTTGCATATAAATTTTTGAAATGTCTGTTATATGTCTCTGAAATATGTTATTGGTATTAACATATTAGCAATAATTGGGATTACATTGAATCTATAATGTAATTGCTTTGGGTAGTATGGACATTTTGATGATGCTAATTCTTCCAATCCATGAACATGGCATGTTTCCATTTATTTGTGTCTTCCTTAATTTCTTTCTTCAGTGTTTTATAGTTTTCTGCATACAGGTCTATTCCCTCCTTGGTGAAGTTTCTTTCTAGGTACTTTATTTTTCTTGCTGCTAGAGCAAATGTTTTTTGTTTTTTTTTTCTGGTTTCTGCTTCTGATATTTCTGTGTTGGTGTACAAAAATGCCTTTGATTTCTGAATATTGACTTTGTATCCTGCTGTTTTGCCAAATTCACTTATGAGGTTGAGTAGTTTTTTGGTGGAGTCTATAGGGTTTTCTATGTACACTATCATGTCATCTGCACAAAATGATAGTTTTACTCCCACCTTTCCAATTTGGATGCCTTTTATTTCTTTTTCCTGTCTGATCGCTGTGGATAGGACTTTCAATACGGTGTTGAATAGAATTGGTGAAAGCGGACATCTTTGTCTTTTTTCCAATCTTAGTGGGAAAGCTTTTAGTTTTTTCCCATTGAGTATGATGTTGGCCATAGGTATTTCATATATTACCTTTATTATGTTGAGGTATGCTCCCTTTATTCCCATTTTGCTGAGTGTTTTGATCATAAATGAGTGCTGTACCTTATCGAATGCATTTTCACATGTATTGAGATGATCATGTGGTTTTTGTCTTTCCTTTTGTTTAAGTGATGTATTACATATATTGATTTGCATTTATTGAAACATCCTTGCATACTTGCGATGACTCCCACTTGATCATGTTCAATGATCTTTTTAATGTATTGCTGGATGTAGTTTGCCAATATTTTGTTGAGGATTTTAGCATCTATATTCATCAGCAATATTGGCCCGTAATGTGCTTTCTTTGAAGCGTCTTTATCTGGTTTTGGGATTAGGGTGATGCTGGCCTCATAAAAAGAGTCTGGGAGTCTTCCCTCATCTTGGATTTTTGGAATAGTCTGAGAAGGACTGGGGTAATATCTTCCTGAAATGTTTTGTAAAATTCTCCTGAGAAACCATCCAGCCCTGGGCTTTTGTGTGCCAGGAGTTTCTTGATTACTGCTTCAATTTCCCCAGCTGTTATCACTCTGTTCAGGCTTTCTGCTGCTGCTGCTTTCAGTGTTTGAAGATTATATTTTTCTAGAAATTTGTCCATTTCATCCAGGTTTTCAAATTTATTGGCACATAATTACTCATAGCAATTTCTTACAATCCTCTGTATTTCTGTGGTATCAGTTATTTCTCCTCTTTCAATTCTGATATTATTTATTTGCTTCCTCTCCCTTTTTTTTCTTGATGAGTCTGCTTAAAGGCTTGGTGATTTTATCTGTCTTTTCAAAGAACAAGCTTCTGGCTTGGTTAATACTTTGAATTGTACTTTTCGTCTCTATGTCATTCAATTCTGCTCTAATCTTGACTAATGCCTTCCTTCTACTTGCTCTGGGATTTATTTGTTGTTGTTTCTCCAGTACTTGAAGTCATAGTGTTAGATCTTTTATTTGAAATGTTTCTATCTTTTTTAGGTAAGCCTGTTTGGCTATGAATTTCCCTCTCAAAACTGCCTTTGCTGTATCCCATAGGTTTTGGACTCTTGTATGTTCATTTTCATTTGTTTCTGGAAACTTTTTGATTTCTTCTCTTATCTCATTATTGACCCATTCATTGTTTAATAGTGTGCTCTTCAGTCTCCATGAGTTTGATGATGCTAATTCTTCCAATCCATGGACTAAATGAATTCTTCCAATTCATTTAGTCCATTTTGAGTTTTTTCCTTGGGGTTGGTTTCCAGTTTCAAGCCCTTGTGGTCTGAGAAAATGCTTGTTATGAATTCAATGTTCCTGGATTTGTTAAGGCTTGTTTTGTGTCCTGTCATGTGATCTATCTTTGAAAAAGTTCCGCGAGCATTTGAAAAGAATCTACATTTTGCTTCTTTGAGATGAAAGATTCTATATGTCAGTTAAGTCCATTTGATCTAATGCATCATTCAGTTCCACAATATCTTTGTTTATGTTTTGTTTGGAAGACCTATCCATTATTGAGAGTGAGGTGTTAAAATCCCCTACTATCAGTGTGTTGCTGTCTATATTGTTCTTGAAGTATTTCACATTTTCTTATATATTTGGGTGCTCCTATATTGGATGCATATAAGTTTACAATGTTTATCTCTTCTTGATTGATTCTTCCTTTGAGTATTATAAAGTGTCCGTCTGGGTCTCTTTTTACGGCCTTTGTTTTGAAATCTATTTTGTCCGATATAAGGATTGCTACCCCTGCTCATTTTCCTGTCCATTTGCTAGGAATATTTTTTTCCATCCTTTTACTTTCAATCTGTGTAGGCCCTTTGTTCTAAGGTGGGTCTCTTGTAGGTTGGATATGTGTGGGTCATGTTTTCTTATCCATTCAGCTATCCTGTGTCATTTGATTGGGACATTTAGTCCATTTACATTTAGAGTTATTATTGATAGGTACGTATTTCTTCTCTCCCTTCGAACCTGTTTTCTTCTCTTTCACATGCTTTTTCTTCATCTTCTTAAACCAGCCCCTTTAGCATATGTTGTAGTGCTGGTTTGGTGGAAATGTATTCTTTTAGCCTTCTTTGGCCTGGGAAACTCCTTATTTCACCTTCCGTTTTCATTGAGAGCCTTGCTGGGAAGAGTAGTCTTGGTTACAGGCCTTTGCTTTTCATTACTTGGAATGTTTCTTGTCATTCCCTTCTGACTTATGGTGTTTCTGTTGAGAAGTCAGCTGCTAGTGATATCAGGGCTCCCTTATATGTTACTACCTCTTTCTCCTTTGCTTGCTTTAGGATTCTCTGTTTGTCTTTGATAGTTGCCATTTTAATGATGATGTGTCTTGGAGTGGGTCTCATTGGGTTCCTCTTGAATGGGACCCTCTGTGCTTCATGGAGTTGTGTGGCTTTTTCTCTCCTCTAATTAGGGAAGTTTTCCATCATTACTTTTTCAAATAGGTTCTCTATCCCTTCCTCATCCTCTTCTCCTTCTGATATCCCTATTATTTAGATATTATTATTTTTCAAGTTGTCCTGCATTTCCCTAAGCACCTCTTCATTCTTTTTTAGTCTTTTTTCCCTTTATTTCTCTTTCTGGGTGGTTTTTTCTACATTATCCTACAGCTTGCTGATTTGATCCTCTGTTTCATCTAGACTGCTTTTGAGTTTGTCCACTGTGTTCTTCAATTCAGGAATGGTATTTTTCATTTCCTCTTGTGTCTTCTTGATCATTTCTATGTCCTTTTTTCATGTTGATATAGTTTGCAGAAAGTTTCTGATAGTTTCCCTGTAGTTTCTCATAGTTCTCTTTGAGCTCACTGTGCTCATTGAGCTTCCTTAGTATCATTGTTTTGAATTCAATATCTGATAGTTTACTTGTCTCTTTTTCATTTAGTTCTCTCTGTGGGGGTTCCTCCCTGCCCCTCATTTCGGGGGTGTTTTTTTTCTTCCTTTTTTTTGTGAGGCTATTCTCTTTTTTTGCTTCTGCTTCTTAAATTGATCAGTCTCGATTTTCTGACTTTGCAGATTCAACTTCTATTTTAGTAGGTGGGTCTTTTTGTTTTTTCTTTTCTTTCTGGGTGTGCCTCTGATTATTTCAGTTGTTGACCCTGTCTGACCTTAGGCAGTCTGTTTGAGACTTCCAGGAATCTACTGTCTGTGTCTTTCTCCTGCAATTGTTAATCTAGTCACTCTGCCTTCAGCTGTCAGGCTTAGGCACCACAGGGTAGGGCAGGACCTCCTGATGGTGGGGCTATCGTGTCCTTACAGGCTTCTGCCACTCAGGGGTGTGATCTGCCTGAACAAGATGGAGATTATGGAATGGGAAAGGAGTCAGCACCAGGATCCCCCAGCTACTCCCATGTCTTCTTGATGGATTCTTCCTTTGAGTATTATAAAGTGGCCCTTCTGTGTCCTTTTTTATGGCCTTTGTTTTGAAATCTATTTTGCCTGATATAAGTATTGCTACCTCTGCTTTTTCTCTCCGCAATGCCTCTGACTTCAGTCTCTCCTCATTTGTCTCTAGGCCACTCTGTGTCCCCTTTAACCAGGGGTCTACTATCTCTGCAGGCCACTCTGCACTTAGCACCGAAGCCTGCATGCAACTCCTGTCCAGGCTGAACTGTCCTGAGGGCAGGGCTGTTGTTTCCTTTCTGGCTGCTACCTCTTTGGGGTGTGGCCTGCTTGAGAAAAATGGAGACTGTGGAATGGGGAAGGAGTCAGAACCCAGATGCCCCCAGCTAATCCCTTAGTTGTCTCCCCAATGCCTCCATCTCCAGTCTCTCCTCAAGGGTCTCTAGGCAGATCTATGTCTCCTTTAGCCAGGGATCTCCTAGCTCTGTTGGCTGCACTACCCTCAGCACCCAGGCCTGTGCACAACTCCTGGGCAGAGTGCCCTGGGGGCAGGGGTATTGTTTCCAAGGCGAGATGGAAGCTGCACAGTGGGAGGTGAGTCATCACCAGGGCCCCACTGGCCACCATCTCAGTTCTCTCCCCAAAGCTTTCCTCACCAATCTTCCCTCAGGCTCCAGCCCACTCTGCTCCCACCTCTGCCCAGAGACCATGGAAGGTGGCTGCCACTGCAGATTTTTGCGTTGGCCCTTTAAACATCTCTGCATCTCCAGCCGTATTTCTCTGGCAGAGAGCACCACTACACTTTCCACAGTTGTCTTTTGTCTGTGTACTTTTGGGGGTTCAGATGTAGTTTAGAGGTCCCCACTTATGATTCAGACCCTGTTCTTAGGGGGATCCAATTGGCCATTTCAATATCTCTCTGGTGCTGGTGCCCATGAGCGCCCAGCTCACACTCTCCAGCCTCCACCACACTTCTCACCCATTAGGATATGCAAAAGCCAATTTCACTGTGTGTCCCAGGCTCCAAGACTCCTCTCTTGTTATTGTTCCATTGTTTTCCAGGTGATTTCTCCACAATTTAGTTGCAACTCCAGTTTGGTCCTGGGAGGAGATCAGTGTGACTTCCACTAGCTCCTCTACCATATTCCCCAATCCCTTCTTACCCATTTAAAGTTTGAAAATAGTAGAGATTGTTTCAGCCCCAAGACCTCTAATCATTTTTTTCAAGTTCACTTTCACTAAATTAAAAACATCAAAGAGCTAACAGGATAATATGTAATTACCAAGGCTAATATTTAAATGAAATCCTAAACAGTGAAGTGAAGCTCTGACATTCCTTCTGTCCTGGGTGCATGTGTAAATGCAATCAAAATTGAGTATGGGTTTTTTTGGTCTCATGAGACCATGGGAGAAAAATGAACACTTAGGGCATGACCAAGGTGAAGTTGGTCTTATGGGAGACCCTCCCTCCATAATGGTGGGACCAAAAAAAGACTATTCCTCAAGCCACATCCACAAGAGTACTTGAGGAAGATTGAATCAATACTGAGAAGAATATGAGAAATAAAAATTTCTCAAAAGTCATAATCACAAGCTAGCACTTGTGTGGATTTGCAGTCCTTAACCATATAACCTGGCAGGCCAATAAAACTCAAGCCTTGAGGGTAGTTTAAACTTCTCCTGGACTAGTAGTGTCCCAAGATGGCAGGCAAAAATAAGCACAGATTGTCACTAGAAAAAAGCACCTTTGGCCTTGTGAAGATAAATCTCAAAAGTTATTTTTTAAGGACAGTGGCCAACATGTAGCCAAAGCAAACAAGCATGCAAAGTAACAGACACCTTGAGAGAGAAAAAAACAGGTAAAATAGTAAATTGGAAAAACTGAACTGCAAAGTCTTAAGATAATTATCTGACAGAATATAAAACAAATACCTGGTGTATTTTTTTTTTTAAATAAAAGCTCATAAAAGGTTATAAAACACATGTTTTATTATAACATGTGTTATAATAGTTAAAAAACCAAACAGAACTTCTATAAATGAAGAATAAGATTATTAATATTAAGAAACTCAGTTAATAAATTAAACAGAAGGAAAAAATGCATGAAGAAGGATTTAAAGACTTAAAAAATAGAGTGAAAAAGTCTCACATCCATTTACTCAGAGTTTCAAAAGGAAAGAAGTGAGAGGATGACATAGAAGTAATATTTGAAGAGTTAATGGCTGGAAAATTTTCTCAAATGATGGAAAACACTATTTCATTCAGAAAATGAAACAAATTTCCAGTAAGATAAAATATAAGATAGCCACACCAAAGCCATCATAACGAAATTTAAGAACACTGAAATCAAAGGTAACTTAAACGAAGATAGAAAAAAAGACATATTGCCTTCAGAGAACAAATGGACTTATGCCTGGCTATTTGGCATGGATGGTAGAAGCCAGAAGCCCAGGGAGTAATGTTTTCAACATGCTGAAGGCAGCAACCACCAGTTAAAAATCTTAGAACCAGTGTAAGCACCTTACAGGAGAGAAAGTAAAATAAAGATATCTTTAGAAATAAAACCTAAGAGTTTTCCAAGAGCAAATTTTCAATAAAGATAATTCTAAAGGACAGTCTTTAGGTAGAAGGAAAGCAATGCCAGATGGAAGTACTGTGATTAAAGAAGGAACAACACAAAAAGCAAAATAAAAATGGCGAACATATAGGCAAAATAAACAAATATTGCTTTCATTAAACAAAATAATAATGCCAGAGAAGCGGCGTGGGAGCCAGAAGCCTCGCAATTACACTCCGCAGAAATAGTGGATCCCTAGCCGAAGGGGTCACAGAGCCGTCTAGAGACCCTTCAGGAGAGACTGGAGACAGGATTAACCAGAGTCCTGGAGCTGACTTCTTCCCATTTCCATAGTCTCCATTTTGTGGGGGCAGACCACACCCCCAAAGAGCAAAAAGTGGGGAAAGCACACCATAGAAGACCATAAACGGACCAGTTCCCGGAGCAGGCGCCCTACACCAGGCAAGCGCGAGGTGCGGTGAGACTGCTGGGCGAGACCGCTGGTCCCAGGGTGGGACAAGCGCACTCAAAGAACCTGCATCAGGGTATAGAGCGATCCACAGAAATAGTGGATCCCTGACCAAAGGAGTCATAGAACTACCAAAAGCAGGAGTCAGACACAGACACTAGCTTCCTGGAAGGCTCAGACAAATGATCCAAGGTCAGATAGGGTCAACAACTGTCACTATCAGAGGCGGACCCAGAAAGAAAAGTAAAGAATAAATAAATAAATAAAAAGACCTGCGTACTACCATAGAAGTTTAATCCACAAAGTCAGGAAATCTAGATGACCCAATTGAAGCAGAAGCAAAAATAAATAAATTAGTTAATTACTTAATAGACTCTCACAAAAATAGGATAAAAAGAAGTTTCCCCCAAATGAGTGGAAAAGAGGAATCCCCACAGAGAGAGCTAAATGAAATAGAGACACGGGAACTATCACATATTGAATTCAAAACAATGGCTCTAAGGAAGCTCAATGAGCTTAGCCAGCTCAAATTACAGAAAAGCTATCAGGATCTTACAGCAAACTATATCAACCTGGAAAAGGACATAGAAACTATCAAGAAGACACAAGAGCATATGAAGAATACCATTTCTGATTTGAAGAACACAGTAGAATGAATCCAAAGCAGGCTGGATGAAGCCGAGGATCGAATCAGTGAGATGGGGGATAAGGTAGAAGAAAGCTCCCAGAAAGAATAAGAAATGGAAAAAAGACTCCAAAAGAAAGAAGAGACATTTAGGGAAATGCAGGACAACGTGAAACGCAATAATATCCACATAATAGGCATACCAGAAGGAGAAGAAGAGGAGCAAAGGATAGAGAACCTCCTTGAAAAAGTAATGATGGAAAATTTCCCCAATTTGAGGAAAGTAAAGGTCTCATGGATCCTGGAGGCACAGAGGGCCCCACTCAAGAGGGACCCAAGGAGGTCCAATGCAAGACACATCATCATTAAAATGGCAACTATCAAAGACAAAGAGAGAATTATCAAGGTAGCAAGGGAGAAACAGGTAGTAACATACAAGGGAGCCCTCATATGGCTAGCAGCTGACTTCTCAACAGAAACACTGCAAGCCAGAAAGGAATGGCAACAAATATTCCAGGTCATGAAAAGCAAAGGCCTACAAGCAAGGCTGCTCTATCCCCACAAGGCTCTCAATTAAAATAGAAGGGGAAATACAGAGTTTCCCAGACAAAAGAAGGCTAAAACAATACATCTCTACCAAACCAGCACTCCAAGATATGCTAAAGGGACTGGTTTAAGAAGATGACGTCAAAGAGTGAGAAAGAGAAAAACACAGGTACAAAGGGAAAAAAGAAATAGGTTTCTATCAGTAATAACTCTCAATGTAAATGGTCTAAATACCCCAATCAAAAGACACAGGATAGCTGAATGGATAGGAAAACATGACCCACACATATGCTGCTTACAAGAGAATCACCTCAGAACAACAGACTTACAAAGATTGAAAGTCAAGGGATGGAAAAAAATATTCCAGGCAAACGGGCAAAAGAGGAAAGCAGGGGTTGCAATACTTATATCAGACAAAGTAGATTTCAAAACAAAGGCCATAAAAAGAGACCCAGAGGAATAATTTATAATACTGATAGGAAGAATCTATAAGGAAGAAATAAACATGTAAACTTATATGCACTCAACATAGGGGCACTCAAATATATCAGGAAAATCTTGGACGACTTCAAAAAAGATATAAACAGCAAATCACTGAGAGTAGGGGATTTCAACACCCCACTGTCAAAAATGGACAGATCTTCCAAACAAAATATCAATCAGGATATTGTGGAGCTGAATGATGCACTGAATCAAATGGACTTAACTGACACATATAGAACCTTACATCCCAAAGAAGCAAAATACACATACTTTTCAAATGCGCATAGAAGTTTTTCAAAGATAGACCACAGGATAGGACACGAAGCAAGCCTCAGCAAATTCCAGAAAATTGAAATAATACCAAACATCTTCTCAAGCCACAAGGGTTTGAAACTGGAAATCAACCTCAAAGAGAAACTTCAAAAACTTACAAACTCATGGAGACTGAACAGTAGACTATTAAACAATGAATGGGTCAATAATGAGATAAGAGAAGAAATCAAAAAGTTTCCAGAAACAAATGAAAATGAACACACAGCAGTCCAAAAGCTATGGGACACAGCAAAGACAGTCCTGAGAGGGAAGTTCATAGCAATACAGGCTTACCTAAAAAAGATAGAAACAATTCAAATAAAAGACCTAACACTACAACTCCAAGAGCTGGAGAAACAACAACAAATAAATCCCAGAGCAAGTAGAAGGAAGGCATTAATCAAGATTAGAGCAGAACAGAATGACATAGAGACAAAAAGAACAATTCAAAGGGTCAACCAAGCCAGAAGGTTGTTCTTTGAAAAGATAAATAAAATCACCAACCTTTTAAACAGACTCATCAAGAAAAAAAGGGAGAGGACCCAAATAAATAATAGAGAAATGAAGGAGGAGAAATAACAATGGATACCACAGAAATACAAAGGATTATCAAAACCTTTTGATTGAACAATTATATGCCAAGAAATTTGAAAACCTGGGTGAAATGGACACATTTCTAGAAAAGTATAATGTTCCAACACTGAAGGAGGAAGAAACAGAAAGCTTGAACAGACCGATAACAGCTGGGGGAAGTGAAGCAGTAATCAAGAAACTCCCGACATACAAAAGCCCAGGGCCGGATGCTTTCACAGGAGAATTTTACAAAACATTTAAGGAAGAGCTAACCCCTGTCCTTCTCAGACTATTCCAAAAAATCCAAGAGGAGGGAAGACTCCCAGACTCTTTATATGAGGCCAGCATCACCCTAATCCCAAAACCAGGTAAAAACCCTACAAACAAAGAAAACTACAGGCCCATTTTACTGATGAACATAGATGCTAAAAATCCTCAACAAAATATTGGCAACCACATCCAGCAATACATTAAAAAGATTATCCACCACGATCAAGTGGGATTCATCCCAGGGATGCAGGGATGGTTCAATATACGCAAGTCAATAAACATAATACATCACATAAATATAAGAAAAGACAAAAACTACATGATCATCTTGATAGATGCAAAAAAAGCATTCGATAAGGAACAGCACCCATTTATGATCAAAACACTCAGCAAAATGGGAATAAATGGGGCATTCCTCAACATAATAAAGGCCATATATGAAATACCTACAGCCAACATCATACTCAACAGACAAAAACTAAAAGCTTTCCCACTAAGATTGGGAACACACCAAGGATGTCCGCTTTCACCACTTCTTTTCAACATCATATTGGAAGTCCTAGCCACAGCAGTCAGACAAGAAAAAGAAATAAAAGACATCCAAATAGGAAGGGAAGAAGTTAAACTATCATTGTTTGCTGATGACATGATAGTACACATAGAAAACCCTGTAGACTCCACCAAAAAAATACTCAACCTCATAAGTGAATTTGGCAAAACAGCAGGATACAAAGTCAATATTCAGAAATCAAAGGCATTTTTGTTCACCACCAATGAAATAGAAGAAGAAGAAATCAGAAAAAAATACCATTCAATATAGCCACAAGAAAAATAAAGTACCTAGGAAAAAATTTAACCAAAGAGGTAAAAGACCTGTACGCAGAAAACAATACAACATTGAAAAAAGAAATTAAGGAAGACACAAATAAATGGAAGCATATACCGTGCTCATGGATTGAAAGAATTAATATCATCAAAATGTCCATACTACCCAAAGCAATTTATAGATTCAACTCAATCCCTATTAAGATACGAGTGACGTATTTCACAGAAATAGAACAGACATTTCAAAAATTTATATGGAACCATAAATGACCCCAAATAGCTTTAGCAATTTTGAGAAAGAAACACAAAGTAGGAGGGATCACAATACTGGACATCACACTATACTACAAGGCCACTATCCTCAAAACAATCTGGTACTGGCACAAGAACAGACCCGTAGACCAGTAGAACAGAATACAATGCCCAGTAATAAGCCCAGGTCTCTATGGGCAATTAATATTTGACAAAGGGGGCAGAAGCATACAATGGAGCAATAATAATCTCCTCAACAAATGGTGTTTAGAGAGCTGGATGGCTACATGCAAAAAATTGAAAGTGGATCATATCAGCTGACACCATACACAAAAATAAACTCAAGATGGATAAAAGACTTAAATATAAGTCGCAGCACCATAAAAGTCCTAGAGGAGAACATTGGCAGGAAACCCAGGATATCCCACACAGCAATTTTTTCACTGATATATCTCCTAAAGCAAGGGACATAAAGGAAAGAATAAACAAGTAGGAGCTCATCAAAATAAGAAGCTTCTGCGTGGCTAAAGAAAACATCAGCAAAATGAAAAGGGAGCCAACCATATGGGAAAACATATTTGCCAATGATACATCAGATAGAGGTTTGATCTCCAAGATATATAAAGAACTCACTCAACTCCACTCCAAGAAGACAAACGATCCAATCAAAAAATGGTCAAAGGACCTGGGCAGACGCTTTTCCAAGGAGGAGATACAGAGGGCCCAGAGACATTTGACAGGATGCTCTGCATCACTAACCATCAGAGAAATGCAGATCAAAACCACCATGAGGTATCACCTCACACTGGTCAGAATGGCCATCATAAACATCCACAAACAACAGGTGCTGGAGAGGCTGTGGAGAAAAGGGAACCCTAGTCCACTGTTGGTGGGAATGCAGACTGGTGCAGCCACTATGGAAAGCAGTGTGGAATTTCCTCAGAAAGCTGAAAATGGAACTGCCTTTTGATCCAGTGATTCCCCTGCTGGGACTATACCCTGAGAACACCAAAACGCCAATACAAAAGAACCTATGCACCCCAATGTTCATAGCAGCACAATTTACAATAGCCAAGTGTTGGAAAAGTCACTTGTTCATCAACCTGCATTGTGAATGTTCCTCTCATTCCGGCAAAGCTGCTCTATCCAGGAAGATGAGTTGCCTTTGTTGGTTTTAAGAGACTAAGAGCTGAGTATGGGAACCATTGTTTAAGATTTCCTGTGTTGGGTTTTGTGATAAATTGAGGCTTTTGTTTTGTTTTGCTTTTCCTCCTTACAGAGGAAATCTATTGCAGCAGTCCGCTTCATGGTGAACTGTCTCTGATGTGGCTAAAGAAGCAAAGTCAAGGGGTTCAAGTGGTGGCTCCTAGGATGGGTCCAATCAAAAACACCATCCCTTGAGCAGGATGAATTACCATTACAGACTAGAGTTTCTGATGCCCGCGTGAAAAAAAAAAACAACAAAAAACACACACCATCCCCCCTCTTATAAAATAGAAACTATTATGCTGAGTAAAAAACAAAAAAAAAATGCAAGCAGTGGACCTTTTAAGAAACAGAAACTGAAGTTTCTATCATATATTCTTACAGGAAATTTCTTATAATGAGAGTAATTCAACAAACATTTATTCAGCACCCACCAGCATCTGTCCAGCACTATATCTAGTCAGTCCCTGCCTTAAGGAAGGAGCTCACTTTATAAAGAAAGGACAGCCACACACACAGACTGAGCAAGGCTGAGATGGAGTTGAGTCCAAGGGAGTATGAGAAGGCACTGGGGAACCCCCACATTAACTGGTTGAAAAAGAAGGGGATCTGGGAAGCCTTCCAGGACAAAGGGAGATTGAGCTGAAGTAGGCTGGACAGCAGTTAACCAGGAGAAGATAAGTCCAGAGATTCCAGGAAGCAAGAGTAGCTTGTGCAAAGGCACTGAGATATGCAAGTGTGCAGCTCCTCAAGGAACTATAAGTTCTATGCTTTGGGAATGTGAGTGTGATAAGGCTAGAGAAGCAGTTGTTCAAATCTGAGTAATTTCTGCATGAACATCTGAAACTATATGTCTATACCTGTGAAGAAGAAAAGAAATCCTCAGGTGTGTGATCATGTCATTACAGTCATTTTTGGCAAACTGAGGATCCAGAGTACAACGAAAATATGAATGATGGTAAAAATTTAAGCAGGTCACAGATTTAGTTGCAACAAAATTAAAACTGTTATGATCTTAAGCAAACTGCTTAGTTTCTCTAAGGACCCATTTATTTACCTACAAAACCATAAAAATATCTATGCTGTGGATGGATAGACACAAAAGTGTTTTATAAGTTTTAGGTGCAAACATGATATAATGGTAACAACTGTGTTCAGGAACACTGTATTTAGCATAAGTGTTGTTATCATAATCTTCATTACCATCATCACAGGGTTAATCATTCTTCCCAACCCTCCAAGTGATAAGAGATGGAAAGGAAAGAAAAATAAAGAAGATAAGGTGAAAGAGTGTGTGGGAATGCAGGAATTCCAAATCCCAGAAGCCCTCGGGCTGCTGATAGAGGAAAGCCTGCCTGAAGGATGTGGAGGAAGCAAGCCAGCCTTTGGCGGGGCTGCAGATGGGTGCAGAAGGGGAAGTGGCTAAATGTATCATGAGCAGATAAATAAAAAAATGAGTCTGCGAATCAACAGTCTATGACTCTCAGGGTGTTTCTTAAGCAGTTAGGATCATACGCTTTTTGTTTTTAAATAAAACTGCCAGAGCAAGGGAATCCTATATTGATCACTCTATTCAGTTTTCATAGTGCTTTTTTCAATGCACAGAAAAAAACATGAGTTCAGGTGCTCACTAAGAGGAAAACCAGAGAAAATGTATTTGCATCATATTAGAATGCTGAATGTATAAAACATTCATGTATAAAACTGTATGTATATTTTTAATTTCACATGTTACCTCTTCTTGGAGAGAACCAAGAACTGACATAAATCCTGCTTGACATACCAGCTGTGTGCAGTTGTGGAGAGGAAAGAATGGGATCTGAACCTTTACCCCCATCTTCAAGAAACTGGAAATGCTTCTGTAGCCTCCTGTCTATGCCAGAGTTAGAGACGCTCTCCTGTGGCAGAGGTGAACCAGTGTGCTCATGAGGCTACCCCATCTCTTCTCCAGCCTGTGGTGACTGGTGGCTGGGCCATGAGGAAGAAGAGAAGGAAGAACTAGACAAAGGAGGTATGAGATAAGGACACAAAGATTCCTTTTTGTCAAACCTCTGGAAACCATGTTATTTGACAACACCATACAGTACTAGGATAACCCATGAGATATGACATTCTGTGATATATACCTCATACCAGTGTTTCCCAAACTGAGTTCCATGGAACCCAATATCTTTCAAGCTCTCTATCAGTGGTGAATAATGTTATGCAAAAAAGACAAATAAGCAAACAAATAAGAAGGGGTAGGATTTTGTAGACAATTAAATTTAGAAACACCAAATTACAAAGTTAAACAAGCTTATTTACTGTAGGACCACTCAGATCCTTTAATATGACAATATTCCTGTGAATTACTGAGACAGAGATACAGAGATATAGTGTTTGGGAGTTTCCAAAAGAGAAATCTTTTTTGTTTGTTTGTTTGCAGAACTCTTAGTTACAAGAGTGTTCTGCAGAACACTAAAATAGAGTCTTAATAAAGCTATGATGTTAGAACATTAGTGTTAATTAGCTTGTTAATAATATACTTTGTGTCTTCTACATGTTGAAGAGGGTTTTTAGGCAGATCTGAAGTGTGTGTGTGTGTCTGTGTGTGTAAAAGTAGCTTTTATGCATCACTCTCAGAATACAGCTTCAAAAAATACATCATATATATATGTGTGTGTGTGTATATATATATATATATATATATGTATATATATATAAACACTTTTTATCATGGACAATTTCAAACACATAGAAAAGTGGGGAGCAGAATATAACAATTCCCTCAGACCTGACACCCAGCTTCAGCCATCCTCAGTACTTATCAATCTTGTTTCCTCTATCCTCCCCTATCTTTTTCCCAACCTCTGCATTGTCAACTTTGAACAAAATCTCAGATATCATCTCATTTCATCTGTAAATATTTTAGTATGTATCTCTAAAATGGATAAGGATTCTCTTTAAAAACATAACCATGATTTTCTTATTACCCAAAAAATGTTGAAATAACTGAAATCATTTTAACTATTTCCTTTCAAGAAAAGTTATAGACACCAAAAATATATTGAACACTTACTATGGGCCAGTCACTGTTCTAAGAGCTTTATCAACTGTCTTTTTGTCTCATAGCTACACTCAGCAATAGCTACTTTAGTGGTCTGTTTTACAAGCAAGAAAACTGTTGCTTAGCCATCCCCCAGCAGAGCAGGTAAGCCTGGAACCCTATATGTTCTGCCACTTATCGGCTGTATGACTTGATACAAGGTCACTTTAAGTCTCTTCAAGTCTTCTTTTCCTCCCTATAGAATGAGGTAAACAATTCTACTCAATACTAGTGAACTCACAGACTCCTGTATAAGAACCTAAGAAGTACTGCTGTCCTTCTGCATAGCCTGAGGGCCAGTGAGAAGCATCTAAATTTTAGTCTGATCTGCTAGAGTTAACCCAATGTAATGATTCGGTCAGTCCTCTGAGATCATGCCCAATCTCCTTAGACAAACATGATTTATCTCTGTTTCATTTCCCTCCTATCTTTCCCTAAGATGGCCCCAGACCATGCTGGGCAGAGGGGTAGCTAATCATGTGAGAGGACTACATAACTCATGGTTTAAGCCAGGGCACTCTGAAGAATGGAAAAGAGAGCACAAAGGCAGCAGACATAAGCTGGCACTGTTCTAGGCAAATTCCACCCTCATGGGACTCTTCCCAAGCCTTGCCCTCTTCCCTGGCCCTGGCACACAGAGACAATGCCCTCATCCTCAGAGTACTGCTCGCTCTGGTGGCAGCATGGCTCAGTCACCCTTCTTGGAGGATTTGTTCCCTCTTACTCCTGATGGCTCTGTGGGCTATGTCCCTCCCACTCCATGTTTCCTGCCAAGAGGCCAACCCTGTGGTCTAGAGCTACATGACTGTTCTGACAAGGTCCCTAGCTAAACCTTCATTCATTATCTAATGTGTTCTATTTTACAGAGTCTTTTGGGGTAGCCCTATTTTCATTCCTGTGTCTTTGTTGAGGGTAGCATGGGGGAAGTTACTATTGCAATGTGTCCTCACTGATGTCTGCCCAATGTTTTGCATGCATGTAGCTCATATGGGTGCTTCATAAATATTTGTTGAATGAGTGGCTCAAATCTAACCCTCATTCTGCTTACCCATGAATCACCAACTGTCACCTCCAGATTGGTGTGGGGGCAACCTGCTTCTCCCAGAATCCTCACTGGGAAGATAAATGACAAGTATTAGTAACACATCAGTTTGTTATAAGAAAAGTAAATCTGAACAAACTAGCTCAAGTGGAAAGGTCATTTATTGAAGTACACAGAGGAATCCCATGGAATTCTACTTCAGGAGGGACAGCCTAGCTACTTGGTAACCAGAAAGTTATCAGGCATCTCCTCTCTCCAGCTCTCCTCACCTGGGTTCTAGGGCCTCTCACTTCATCTTCCCTCACCTCATGTGTTTCTTCCACAAGGTTCTAAAAAGTGTTGCCAAGCTGAGTGGTCTGGCCAGGGAACTATCAGAAGGAGGTAAGAGAGGCACAATCTGGACCACTCAGCTGCACATGGATGTGGAGGCGATGCACAGGGCAAGCATCTCAGCCTATGTTCAGTGATGACATGTGACATTTATATTTGAAAGAAGCCATCTGGAAAGCTATTGGCTCCTTGGAGTTTTAATATTAGTAGTTTTTAACCTAGGTGAAGACATGATTCTTTTCATAAAATATGCTTAACTTTAACTATCTTTAGGCATGTATTGAGATGCAGCTACCTTTGTCCTGCAACAAAACATACAAACACATGTTCTTTTTAAAATTATTTACTGTTATTCTATTTCACTTGTCTCAATTTTTCCCCCTTATGCACTCCTCTGACCCCAGCTCCCACAGTTAATCCCCATATTATTGTCCATGTCCATGGGTCATTAATACATGTTTTTTAACTAGTCCTTTCCCCTTCTTTACACCATTATCTCCTCCCTCTTCCCCTCTGGTAGCTATCAGTCTGTTCTATGTTTCCATGCTCTAGTTCCATTTTGTTTGTTCATTTATTTTTGCTCATTAGGTACCTATATAGGTGAGATCACATGGTATTTGCCTTTCACCAACTGCCTTATTTAACTTAGCATAATATTCTCCAGTTTCATCCCTGCTGCTGCAAAAAGTAGCAAAAATAAATTTTTTTTCTTTCTTTTTGCTGTGTAGTATACCGTTGTGTAAATGTACCATAGTTTTTTGATCCACTCATTTACTCTTGGCCATTTAGGCTGTGTCTAGCACTTGGCTGCTATAAATAGTGCTGCTATGAACATAGGGGTGCATTGGCTCTTTTGAACTGGTAATTCAAGATTCTTAGGGTATATTCCCAGCAGTGGAATCATTGGGTCAAAAGGAAGTTCCATTTTTAATTTTTTGAGGAAATTCCATACTGTTTTCCACAGTGGCTGCACCAGTCTGCATTCCCACCAACGGTGCACTAGGGTTTCCTTTTCTCTACATCCTTGCCAGCACTTGTTGTTTGTTGATTTATTAATGGTGGCCATTCTGACTGCTTTGAGGTGATATCTCATTGTGGTTTTAATTTGCATTTCCCTGATGGCTAGTGATATTGAGCATCTTCTCCTATGTCTATGGGCCATCTGTATGTCCTCCTAGGAGAAGTGTCTATTCAGGTCCTTTGCCCATTTTTTAATTGGATTGTGTGTCTTCGGGGTGTTAAGTTGCATGAGTTATTTATATATTTTGGAGATTAAACTCTTTTTTTTTTTTATAATTTATTTATTTACATTTTAAATACATTTGTCTCTGCCTTCCCCCCACCTCTTTCCCTTGCCCCCTCCCACCTTCCCTCCCTCAGCTCTTCCCCTTTGGTTTTGTCCATGAGTCCTTGCTATATGTTCCTTGACTTTCCCCTTCCCTTCCCTTTCCCTGCCCCCCCCCTTCCCTCTTGTCTCTGTTGATTTCTTTTCCTTTCAGTGTTGCTGGTCATATTTTCCTTGCTTCTTTGCATTGTTGGTTAGGTTCCGCTTATAGGTGAGATCATATGGTATTTGTCTTTCGCCCCCTGCCTTATTTCGCTTAGCATGATGCTCTCCAGTTCCATCCATGCTGTCGCAAAGTTTAGTACTTCTTTTTTTCTTTCTGCTGCGTAGTATTCCATTGTGTATATGTACCATAATTTTTTGATCCAGTCATCTACTGATGGGCATTTAGGTTGCTTCCAACACTTGGCTATTGTAAATTGTGCTGCTATGAACATTGGGGTGCATAGGTTCTTTTGTATTGGCGTTTTGGTGTTCTCAGGGTATAGTCCCAGCAGGGGAATCACTGGATCAAAAGGCAGTTCCATTTTCAGCTTTCTGAGGAAATTCCACACTGCTTTCCATAGTGGCTGCACCAGTCTGCATTCCCACCAACAGTGGACTAGGGTTCCCTTTTCTCCACAGCCTCGCCAGCACCTGTTGTTTGTGGATCTGTTTATGATGGCCATTCTGACCGGTGTGAGGGGGTACCTCATGGTGGTTTTGATCTGCATTTCTCTGATGGCTAGTGATGCAGAGCATCCTTTCAAATGCCTCTGGGCCCTCTGTAGGAGATTAAACTCTTGTCCAATGTGTCACTGGTAAATATGTTCTACCATACGTCCAGTTTCCTTTTCATTTTCATGATGGTTTCTTTAGTTGTGCAGAAGCTTTTTAATTTGATGTATTTCAAATGATCATGTGGTTTTTGTCATTTGTTTATTTTCTCCTTTATTTCCCTTGCCCTAGGAGATATATTGGCAAAAATACTGCTATGGTGATATCTGAAATTTTACTGCCTATGTTTTACTCTAGAACTTTTATGGTATCATGGCTTATATTCAAGTTTTTTATTCATTTTGAGTTTATTCTGGGATATTTGTAAGTTGGTGGTCATTTCATTTTTTTGCCTGTTCCAGTTCAGTTCTCCCAATACCACTTATTAAAGAGGCTATTTTTACTCCATTGTATGGTCATGCCCACTTTGTCAAATATTAATTGAACTTTGAAACATGGGTTTCTTTCTGGGCTCTCAATTCTCTTCTATTGACCTATGTGTCTGTTCTTATGCCAGTACCAGACTTTTGATTAAAATGACCTTATAATATAGTTCGATATAAGATATTGTCATGTCTCCTACTTTGCCCTTCTTTCTCAAGATTCCTAAGGCTATTTGGGTCATTTTGGTTCCATTAACTAGTTAAATATTTATTCTAGATCTATGAAATAAGTCATTAGTATTTTAGTATTGCATTGAACCTAGAGATTGCTTTGGGTAGTATGGATATTTTGATATGTTAATTCTTCCAATTGATGAACACGGTATAATCTTCTATTTATTTATATCTTCCTTAATTTATTTCTTTAATATTCTCTAGTTTTCCAAGTACAGGTCTTTTACCTCCTTCGTTAGCTTTATTCCTAGGTACTTTATTTTTCTTGTTGCTATGGGAAATGGGATTTTTTTTCCTAGTGTCTCTTTCTGACATTCCATTGTTGGTGTACAAAAATGCTCTCATTTTCTAAATATTGACTATGTATCCTGCTATTTTGCCTAATTCACTTATTAGGCCAAGTGTTTTGTGGAGCCTATATGGTTTTCTATGTTCACTATCATGATGTGTGCAAATGACGCTTTTACTTCCTTCTTTCCAATTTGGATACCATATATTTCTTCTTCTTTGATTGTTGTTGAATATTAACGATGTACTATGTTGAATAAGATTGGTGAAAGCAGACAGCCTTGCCTTTCCTGTTTTTAAGGGTAAAACTTTTAGTTTTTGCCTGTTGAGTATGATGTTGGCAGTGGGTTTGTCATATATGGCTTTTATTTTGTTGAAGTATGCTCCCTCTATTCTCACTTTGCTGTGTGTTTTTATCATAATTGGGTGCTGGATTTTATTAAATGTTTTTTCAGCATCTAATGAAATGATCATGTGGTTTTTGTCTTTTGTATTGTTTATGTGATGTATTACATTTATTGATTTGCACATATCGTACCATGCTTGCATCCCACTTGATCCATGGTGAATGATCTCCTTAATATATTGCAGGATCTGGTTTGCCACTATTTTGTTGAGGACTTTAGCATCTATGATCATCAAATATATTGGCATGTAGGTTTCTATTTTTGTTGTGTCTCTACCTGGTTTTGGAATTAAGATAATAGTGGCCACATAAAAAAAAGTTTGGGATTCTTCCCTCTTCTTGAATTGTTTGGACTAGTTTTAGAAGGATAGGAGTTCATTCTTCTTTAAATGTTTGGTAAAATTCACTTGTGAAGACATCGGTCCAGGGTTTTCGTATGCCAGGAGTTTATTACTGCTTCAGTTTCACCAGTTGTTATTGGTCTATTCAGGCTTTTGGCCTCATATTGAATCAGTTTGTCATTTTTCCCTGGTTGTCCACTTTCCTGACATACAATTGTTCATAGTAATTTCTTACAATGTTTTGTATTTCTGTAGTATAGTTGTAACTACTCCACTTTCTTTTCTGATTTTATTTATTTGGACCCTCTCTCTTTTTTTCTTGATGAGTTTGGTTAAAGGTTTGTCAATTTTGTTTTTATTTTAAAAAAACACAGATCCTGGATTCATTGATCCTTTGAATATTTTTTTAGTCTCTATGTGATTTAATTCTGTTCTGATCCTGATTATTTCCTTCCTTGTACTCACTCTATGCTTTGTTTATTTTTATTACTTTAGTTCTTGTAGATGCAGGGTTAGGTTGTTTGTTACAGATTTTTCTTTTATTTAGGTAGACCTGTATTGCTAAGAACTTCCCTCTCTATACAGTCTTCGTTGTGTCCCATAAGTTTGGGGTTGTTGTGTGTTCACTGTCATTTGTTTTCAGGTACTTTTTGATATCTTTTTTTAATTAATTAATTAATTTTTTCAAATACATTTGTCTCTTCCTACCCCCCATCACTTTGCCTTACCCGCTCCCTCCCTCACTCCTTCCCTCAACTCTTCCCCTTTGGTTTTGTCCATGAGTCCTTGCTATATGTTCCTTGACTTTCCCCTTCCCTTCCGTTTCCCCCTCCCCACCCCCTCCTTCCCTCTTGTCTCTGTTGGTTTCTTTTCCTTTCAGTGTTGCTGGTCTTATTTTCCTTGCATCTTTGTATTGTTGGGTAGGTTCCAGTTAGAGGTGAGATCATATGGCATTTGTCTTTCGCCCCCTGGCTTATTTTGCTTAGCATAATGCTCTCCAGTTCCATCCATGCTGTCGTGAAGTTTAGTAGTTCTTTTTTTCTTTCCGCTGCGTAGTATTCCATTGTGTATATGTACCATTACTTTTTGATCCAGTCATCTACTGATGGGAATTTAGGTTGCTTCTAACACTTGGCTAGTGTAAATTGTGCTGCTATGAACATTGGGGTGCATAGGTTCTTTTGAATTGGCGTTTTGGGATTCTCAGGGTATAGTCCCAGCAGGGGAATCACTGGATCAAAAGGCAGTTCCATTTTCAGCTTTTTGAGGAAATGCCACACTGCTTTCCACAGTGGCTGCACCAGTCTGCATTCCCACCAACAGTGTACTAGGGTTTCCTTTTCTCCACAGCCTCGCCAGCACCTGTTGTTTGTGGATCTGTTTATGATGGCCATTCTGACACGTGTGAGGTGGTACCTCATGGTGGTTTTGATCTGCATTTCTCTGATGGCTAGTGGTGCTGAGCATCCTGTCAAATGTCTCTGGGTCCTCTGTATCTCCTCCTTGGAAAAGCGTCTGCCCAGGTCCTTTGCCCATTTTTTGATTGGATCGTTTGTCTTCTTGGAGTGGAGTTGAGTGAGTTCTTTATATATCTTGGAGATCATATCTTTTTTTAATCTAATTCTTAAACCATTCATTACTTGATAACATGCTACCTATTCTACACGAATTTGAATTTTTTTGAGTTTTTCCTTGCTGTTCATTTCTAGTTTCAAGTTATTGTGATCTGAGTACATGCTTCATATGATTTAAATATTTTTGTTTTTCTGAGACTTATTTTGTTTCCTACCATGTGATTTATCATTGAAAACGTTCCATGTGCATTTGAAAAGAATATATATTTTGTTTCTTTTGGGTGAAATGTTCTGTATATATCGATTAAGTCCATTTGAATGAGAGCATCATTCAGTGCCAAATATCCTTTGATTCTTTGTTTGAAAGACATCCATTTTTGACAGTGGTGTGTTAAAATCCCCTACAATGACTATGTTGCTGTCACTACCTTTTTTGAAGTCCTCCAAGATTTTTTTTATACTTAGGTGCTCCTATGTTAGGTGCATATATGTTTACAAGGGTTATATCCTCTTATAGGACTACTCTCTTAAATATTATGTATTGGTCTTCTTTGCCTATTTTATGGCTTTTGTTTTGAAGTCCATTTTGTTTGATATAAGTATTGTTACACCAGCTCTTTTTTTTTTTTTCATGTCCATTTGTTTGTAATATCTTATTCCATCCCTTCATTTTCAGGCTATGTAGATCTTTTTTTCTAAGGTGGGTCTCTTGTAGACAGTCTGTGTGTGGGTCATATTTTCTTATCCATTCAGCTACTCTATGTCTTTCAATTGGAGCATTTAATCCATTTACATTTAAGGTTATTATTGATAGGTAATTATTCATTGCCATTTTTTTCTCTTTGTACCTGTATTCCTCTCTTTCTTCATCTCTTAAAGCAGCCCCTTTGGTATATCTTGCAATGCTGGTTTTTGGAAATGTACTCTGTACTCTTCAACCTTTTTTTTTTCCTTTGGTCTGGTAAGCTCCTTATATCACTTTCCAATTTATCTGAGAGTCTTGCTGGGTAGAGTAGCTTGGATGCAGTCCTTTGCTTTTCATTACTTGGAATATTTCATGCCATTCCCTCTGGCCTGTAGTGTTTCTGTTGAAAAATCAGCTGACAGACTTATTGGAGCTCCATTGTATGTTACTAAGCGTTTCTGCCTTGTTGCCTTTAAGATTCTCTCTTTGTCTTTAAATTTTGCTATTTTAATTATGATGTATTTGGAATAGGCCTCTTTAGGTTCATCTTGATTTTGACACTCCGTGCTTCCTGGACTTGTGAATTTTTCTCTCACCAATTTAGGGATGTTTTCTGTCATTACTTTTTGAAAGAAGATTTCTATCCCTTGCTCCTCTTTTCTATCTGGTATCCCTATGACACAAATGTTTCATGTTGCCCTGCAGCTTCCTTAAACTATCTTTGTTCTTTTAGAGTCTTTTTTGTTTTGTTGCTCTGTCTGGGTGTTTTTTTCTACCTTGTTCTCCAACTCACTGATTCAATCACCTACTTCATCTAGCCTGTTTTTAATCCCTTCTACTGTATTCTTCACTTGAGATATTGTATTCTTCATTGTGTTCTGGCGGTTATTCATGGCTTTTATGTCCTTTTTCATACTGATGCAATGCCCAGTAAGTTCCTTGTAGCTTCCACAGAGTTCCTTGTAGTCCTCTCTGAGCCCCTTAAGTATCTTTATTACCATTATTTTGAAGTCTATGTCTGACAGATTGATTGCCTCAGTTTCATTTAGCACTCCTTCTGGGGATTCCTTTTTTTTCTTTCGATTGGGGGTTGCTTCTCTGTCTCTCCATTTTAGGTGGCTCTTATTGTTTGTTTCTGCATATTATATTGACCTGCTTTGACTCCATGTCTTCATGGCATGGCCTTCTGTTGCAGGAGAACTCTGGGATTTAGTGGTGCAGTCTCCTTGATCAAACTCCAAAGAGAGTTTGATTCTCTTAGAATGCCCTTTATGCTGTTCATGTGGGCTCTTTTGCTGTAATTAGGTTTTGGTGGTTGTTGAGTTGTTCTTTGGTGGGTTCTTTCCTCCAGCTGGCTGACTAAGAGTCACATGACCCACCGCATCTTATATGCTGTTGTCAGTGTTGCCCGAACAAAACAAAGCAACCCAAGAAACAAAACCCACACCCATAAAAATAATACCCACCCTCAATCACATTATCAACAACAAATGAGCAAATATTAAATTAATAAAGGTGGAAAGATATTAAGGCTATTATAAGGAAGTAAAAATGAATATGAGATGACTAATGGAAAGAAAAATTATCTTGAGAGGCTTGAGGAAGAAGAAATAATAAAAGTATAGAATAGAAACAGGTGAAGAAAGACAATAAAATTTAAATTCTAAATTTAAAAAAGGTATGGAAGAAAGAAAAAATGGAGTGAGAAAAACGAAGAGTACAGTATGCAGTTAAAAAATATTTAAATAATAAAAAAATAGGAACAAAACTGAAATAAAACTTCCACCACAGCAATATCAACAAGTGAGTAAAGATTAATACAGGTAGAAAGGAAATAAGATGGAAAAGAGAAAGAAAAAAGCTCATGAGACATCTAAAGGAAAGAAAAGTGATTTTGAAAGGATAGAGGGAAAAGAAATGATAATAGGAATGAAAACCAGGCTACGTGAGGGAAAAAGTAAAATATAAAATGCAAAAATGAAAGAATAGGAGTAAGGCAAAATAGACTAGGAGAGTGGAACAGTAAAATTTGAGATTTGAAATACAAAAATAGTGAATATCTAGGAAAAATTGAAGAAGTGCAAGAACCACCATGTCAACAACAAATGAGCAAAGATTAATAAAGGTGGAGAGATAATAAGGACATTATAAGAATGGAGAAAACGAAGGAAGATGGCGGAGGAGTGAATGGGAGTCACGCTGACCTCCTCCCAAAACCAAACTGAAATTGCAACTAAATAATGGAGTAATCACCTGGAAAGCAGTGGAGCAAATAGTGGGAGAGGAGCCTTGGAGCTGCGGACAGTGGATTCTACTCTCACACATCCCAACGGGTGAGAATTGCAGTGGAGGCTCGAGAGGGTGGGCTGGGTGCCCACAGGCACTGGTATCAGAGGGACATTGAAACGGCCAGTGTGCTCCCCCCAAGAAGAACGGGGTCTGAATCATAAACAGGGACCCCTAAACTACAGCAGCTAAAGCCAAGAAAATACAGACAAAACGGAACCCCAAAAAGCTTAGGGGCGCTCTCTGCCAGAGACAGGTGGCTGGGGATGCAAAAAGACATTTAAAGGGCAAACACAAAAGTTGCAGCGGCAGCCACCCTCCTTGATCGCTGGGTAGAGGTGGCAGGAGGGTGGGCTGGTGCCTGGGAAAAGAATGGTGAGGAAAACTTTGTGAAGAGAACTGACATGGCAGCCAGTGGAGCCCGGGTGATAACGCACTTCCCACTCTGCAGCTACCATCTCGCTCAGGCATAAGGGAATCAATTAACCTGCCTTTTGTGTGCTCTGCACACAGCTTGTACGCGTGTGAGCTGTGGGGCTGAGTGCAGACTGGATAGGAGAGCCTTGAGGAGAGACTGGAGACGGAGGCGTTGGGGAAAGAACGGGAGGAGGAACCGGGGAGTCCCGACTCCCTCCCCATTCGGTAGTCTCCATTGTGGGCTGGAAAGGTGTGACCCCAAAGAGGCAGAAGTGGGCCCGCATGAACCAGACTGCCTGCGATTGAAATGCAGTCCGCACAGGGGGTGGATCCTTGGCCGAAGGGGTCACAGAACTGCCCAGAGGCCCCTGAGGGGAGACTAGAAACGGAGGCATGGGGAAAGAACGGGAGGAGGAACTGGGGAGTCCCTACTCCATCTCCTTGCCGTAGTCTCCATTGAGCGGGAAGAATCCACACCCCCAAAGAGCCAAAAGCGGAAAAGCACACATAGAATCCCCAAAACACCCAGAGCAGGCACGCACACTTGCACCGAGTGACCGGCGAGGGTTGGCGAGCCTGTGTGTGACCCATGAGGGCTAGCGAACACTTGCACCGGCGGGCAAGGCCTCACACAGACTGGCACCCATACGGCCTGCGAGGGAGTGTGCAGAGCAGCAAGGGCAGGCGTAAATTGACCTGCCCGCCGCGATTGCGGAGCGGCCCACAAAATTAGTAGAGCTGCCCAGAGTCCCTGGAGGAGAGACCAGAAACAGGATTAACCGGAGAGTCCTAGAGCTGATTTCCTCCCATTTCCGTAGTCCCCAATTGGTGAGGGCAAGCAACGCAACCAAAGAGCCAAAAGCGGGGAAAATGCACAATAGAAGACACTAAACTGACCAGTGCCGCGAAGCTCACGTGCCAAGGGGGGCCAGATGAGTACGCAAGGTCGCAAAGAAGCCCCCTGGTCTGGGGCAAGCACATGCGAGCCCAGGCAGGTAGGTGACCCTGCCGCACTGGGAACGCACTCAAGGAGCCTGCGTGAAAGCGCAAAGAGATCCCAAAAAATAGCCCAGCCCTGACCGAAGGGGTCACAGAGCTGCTCCAAGCAGCAGTCAGACACAGGCATTAGACTCCTGGAAGGCTCAAACAAACAACCCAAGGCCCTATAGGGTGAACAACTGACATCATTAGAGGCAAGCCCAGAAAGAAAAGTAAAGGACAAAAATACTTAACAGACTCTCACAAAAATGGGAAGAAAAAGAAGTTCCCCTCAAATGAGTGGAAAAGGGGACTCCCCACAGAGAGAGGTAAATGAAATAGAGGCAAGGGAACTATCAGATATGGAATTCAAAACAATGGTTCTAAGGAAGTTCAATGAGCTCAGCCAGCTCAAAGATAACTGTGAGAAACTGCAGAGAAACTATCAGGATCCTACAGCAAACTATATCAACCTGGAAAAGAACATAGAAACTATCAAGAAGACACAAGAGGATATGAAGAATACCATTTCTGAATTGAAGAACACAGTAGAAGGAATCCAAAGCAGGCTGGATGAAGCCGAGGATCGAATCAGTGAGATGGAGGACAAGGTAGAAAAAAGCTCCCAGGAAGAACAAGAAATGGAAAAACGGCTCAAAAAGAATGAAGAGGCATTTAAGGAAATGCAAGACAACTTGAAACGCAATAATATCCGTATAATAGGGATACCAGAAGGAGAAGAGGAGCAAGGAATAGAGAACCTCCTCAAAAAAGTAATGATGGAAAATTTCCCTAATTTGAGGAGAGAAAGGTTCTCATGGATCCAGGAGGCACAGAGGACCCCACTCAAGAGGGACTCAAGGAGGTCCACTCCAAGACACATCATCATTAAAATGGCAAATGTCAAAGACAAAGAGAGAATCCTCAAGGCAGCAAGGGAGAAGGAGAAAGTAACATACAAGGGGGGCCCCGATACGCCTAGGAGCTGACTTCTCAACAGAAACACTCCAAGCCAGAAGGGAATGGCAACAAATATTCCAAGCCATGAAAAGCAAGGGCCTACAGCCAAGGCTGCTCTACCCAGCTAGGCTCTCCATTAAAATAGAAGGGGAAATACGGAGTTTCCCAGACAAAAGAAAGCTAAAAGAATACACCTCTACCAAACCAGCACTCCAAGATATGCTAAGGGGACTGGTTTAAGCAGATGAAGGAAAAGAATGAGACAGAGAGGAACACAGGTACAAAGAGAAAAGATGAGTATGTTTCTATCAGTAATATCTCTCAATGTGAATGGACTAAATGCCCCAATCAAAAGACACAGGGTAGCTGAATGGATAAGAAAACATGACCCACACACATGCTGCCCAAAAGAGACCCACCTCAGAGCAAAAGACCTACACAGATTGAAGGTAAAGGAATGGAAAATAATATTCCAAGCAAATGGACATGAGAAAAAGGCTGGCGTTGCCATACTTGTATCAGACAAAGTAGATTTCAAAGCAAAGGCCATAAAGAGAGACCCAGAGGGGCACTTTATCATACTTGAAGGAAGAATCTATCAAGAAGACATCAACATTGTAAACTTATATGCCCCCAATATAGGAGCCCCCAAGTTTATAAGGAAATTGTTGGATAACTTCAAAAAAGATATAGACAGCAACACACTGATAGTAGGGGATTTCAACACCGCACTGTCAAAAAAGGACAGATCTTCCAAACAAAACATTAATAAACATATCGTGGCGCTGAATGACACACTGAATCAAAGTGACTTAACTGACATATATAGAACCTTACATCCCAAAGAAGAAAAATACACCCTCTTTTCAAATGCTCATGGCAGTTTTTCAAAGATAGACCACATGATAGGACACAGAGCAAGCCTCAGCAAATTCAGGAAAATTGAAATAATACCAAACTTTTTCTCAGACCACAAGGCCTTGAAACTCGAAATCAACCTCAAAGAGAAACTTCAAAAACTTGCAAACTCATGGAGACTGAACAGTACACTATTAAACAATGAATCGGTCAATAAAGAGAGAAGAGAAGAAATAAAAAAATGTCTGGAAACAAATGAAAATGAACAGACAACAGTTCAAAACCTATGGGACACAGCAAAGGCAGTCCTGAGAGGGAAGTTCATAGAAATACAGGCTTACCTAAAAAAGATAGAAACATTTCAAATAAAAGGCCTAACACTACAACTTCAAGAACTGGAGAAACAACAACAAATAAATCCCAGAGCAAGTAGAAGGAAGGAAATAGTCAAGATTAGAGCAGAACTGAATGACATAGAGACAAAAAGAACAATTCAGAAGATCAACCAATCCAGAAGCTGGTTCTTTGAAAAGATAAGTAAAATTGACAAGCCTTTAAGCAGACTCATCAAGAAAAAAAGGGAGAGGACCCAAATTAATAATATCAGAAACGAAAGAGGAGAAATAACAACAGATACCACAGAAATACAAAGGATTGTCAGAAACTACTATGAACAATTATATGCCAAGAAATTTGAAAATCTTGATGAAATGGACAAATTTTTAGAAAAGTATAATCTTCCAACACTGAAGGAGGAAGAAACAGAAAGCTTGAACAGACCGATAACAGCTGCGGAAATTGAAGCAGTAATCAAGAAACTCCCAGCACACAAAAGCCCAGGGCTGGACGGTTGCCCAGGAGAATTTTACAAAACATTTAAGGAAGAGCTAACCCCTGTCCTTCTCAGACTATTCCAAAAAATCCAAGAGGAGGGAAGACTCCCAGACTCCTTCTATGAGGCCAGCATCACCCTGATCCCAAAACCAGATAAAGACCCAACAAAGAAAGAAAACTACAGGCCAATTTCGCTGATGAACATAGATGCTAAAATCCTCAACAAAATATTGGCAAACCGTATCCAGCAATACATTCAAAAGATTATCCACCTCGATCAAGTGGGATTCATACCAGGCATGCAGGGATGGTTCAATATACGCAAATCAGTAAACATGATACACCACATAAATCAAAGAAAAGACAAAAACCACATGATCATCTCGATAGATGCAGAAAAAGCATTTGATAAGGTACAGCACCCATTTATGATCAAAACACTCAGCAAAATGGGAATAAATGGGGCATTTCTCAACGTAATAAAGACCAGATATGAAAAACCTACAGCTAATATCATACTCAACGGGCAAAAACTGAAAGCCTTCCCACTAAGATTGGGAACACGAAAAGGATGTCTGCTCTCACCGCTTCTTTTCAACATCGTATTGGAAGTCCTAGCCACAGTGGTCAGACAAGAGAAAGAGATAAAAGGCATCCAAATAAGAAAGGAGGAAGTAAAGCTATCATTGTTTGCAGATGACATGATAGTGTACATAGAGAACCCTGTAGACTCTACGAAAAAACTCTTCAACCTAATAAGTGAATTTGGCAAAACAGCAGGATACAAAGTCATCATTCAGAAATTAAAGGCGTTTTTGTATACCAGAAATGCAATAGAAGAAGAAATCAGAAAAAAAATACCATTCGATATAGCAAGAAAAAATATAAAGTACCTAGGCATAAATTTAACCAAAGACACAAAAGATCTGTATGCAGAAAACTATACAACATTGAAAAAAGAAATTAAGGAAGACACAAATAAATGGAAGCATATACCGTGTTCATGGATTGGAAGAATTAATATCCTCAAAATGTCCATACTACCCAAAGCAATTTATAGATTCAATACAATCCCTATTAAGATACGAGTGACGTATTTCACAGAAATAGAACAGACATTTCAAAAATTTATATGGAAGCATAAACGACCCCGAATAGCTGCAGCAATTTTGTGAAAGAAACACAAAGTAGAAGGGATCACAATACCGGACATCAAACTCTACTACAAAGCCACCATACTCAAAACAATCTAGTACTGGCACAAGAACAGACCCATAGACCAGTGGAACAGAATAGAAAGCCCAGAAATAAGCCCAGGTCTCTATGGGCATCTAATATTTGACAAAGGGGGCAGAAGTATAAAATGGAGCAATAATAGCCTCTTCAACAAATGGTGTTGGGAGAGCTGGACGGCTACATGCAAAAAATTGAAATTGGATCATCAGCTGACACCATACACAAAAATAAACTCAAGATGTATAAAAGACTTAAATATAAGTTGCAACACCCTAAAAGTCTTAGAGGAGAACGTTGGCAGGAAACCCAGGATATCCCACACAGCAATTTTTTCACTGATACGTCTCCTAAAGCAAGGGACATAAAGGAAAGAGTAAACAAGTGGGACCTCATCAAAATAAGAAGCTTCTGCATGGCTAAAGAAAACATCAGCAAAATGAAAGGGGAGCCAACCCAATGGGAAAATATATTCGCTAATGATACATCAGATAGAGGTCTGATCTGCAAGATATATAAAGAACTCACTCAACTCCACTCCAAGAAGACAAACAATCCAATCAAAAAATGGGCAAAGGACCTGGGCAGACGCTTTTCCAAGGAGGAAATACAGAGGGCCCAGAGACATTTGACAGGATGCTCGGCACCACTAGCCTTCAGAGAAATGCAGATCAAAACCACAATGAGGTACCACCTCACTTCGGTCAGAATGGCCATCATAAACAGATCCACAAACAACAGGTGCTGGCGAGGCTGTGGAGAAAAGGGAACCCTAGTACACTGGTGGTAGGAATGCAGACTGGTGCAGCCACTGTGGAAAGCAGTGTGGAATTTCCTCAAAAAGCTGAAAATGGAACTGCCTTTTGATCCAGTGATTCCCCTGCTGGGACTATACCCTAAGAATCCCAAAACGCCAATTCAAAAGAACCTATGCACCCCAATGTTCATAGCAGCACAATTTACACTAGCCAAGTGTTGGAAGCAAGCTAAAGGCCTATCAGCAGATGATTGGATCAAAAAACTATGGTACATTTACACAATGGAAGACTACACAGCAGAAAGAAAAAAGAACTACTAAACTTCACGACAGCATGGATGGAACTGGAGAGCATTATGCTAAGCAAAATAAGCCAGGGGGCGAAAGACAAATACCATATGATCTCACCTCTAAGTGGAACCTAACCAACAATATAAAGATGCAAGGAAAATAAGACCAGCAACACTGAAAGGAAAAGAAAGCAACAGAGACAAGAGGGAAGGAAGGCTGGGGGCAGGGGAAACGGAAGGGAAGGGGAAAGTCAAGGAACATATAGCAAGGACTCATGGACAAAACCAAAGGGGAAGAGTTAAGGGAGGGAGGGAGGGAGGGAGGGAGAGATGGAGGGGGCAACGGAAAGTGGTAGGGGGAAGGCAGAGACAAATGTATTTGGAAAAATAAATTAATTAATTTAAAAAATATGCAAATGTTACATAATCAGCAGTGACATAATAAGACCTCAAGTCAGCTGTAAATCACAGGAGGTTCTTCTGTTGTTTATTTCTGTTCTCTGGAAATGGTGGGCATCTTGGGAAGTTTCTTGAGTAGCAGGGAGTTGCTGTCGAAGCAGCACAAAGGATGCAAGGAGCCATGTTCTCAGCAGCCACGGGTTATAAAGACCTGTCTCACTGTGGGAGGCCCCAGTCACTTATTGATTATAAGTCCTTCCCACTTACCCATCTACCCCACCTCTACCCACAACCCCCCAAAACTGTCCTCAAATTTCAGGATTGGGCTGATCCCTGGCACAGCCCCCCAGAAGAGAGCTAGATGCCAACCCGGGTTGGCTCCAGTGACCTATCAAACTTGAAGGCTCAGGCTTTTCTAAGAATGTCCTGTGATCTCTCCTCTGCACTGCCCTTGAACTTTATGCCTGCCTGACACTCTGATTATGGTGTCCATGCTGGAGGGAAAGTGCTAGAACAACTATATCCCAGTGTTGTCATATAAAAGGCATAAAATCTGCCATTCTAACCATTTTTAAGTGTACAATGACAGTAAGTGGAATTAAGTACATATACATTGTGATGCAACTATCCCCACCATAAATCTCCAGAGCTTTTCTATCATCTCAAACTAAAACTCTGTTGTACCAATGAAACAACAACTCCTCATTATCTTCTTCCCCAGCCCCTGGCAACCACCATTCTTTCTGTCTCTATGAATTTGACTATCCCAGGTACATCATATAAGTGGAATCATCCTTTCTTATCTGACATCTTTCACCTGGTATAATGTTTTCAAGGTTCATCCATGCTGTAGCATGTATCAGAATTTCCTTCCTTTTTTTAGGCTGAATAAAATACTACCTTTTGTCCACCCTTCATCTGTTGATGGACACTGAGCTGTTTCCACCTTTTGATTCTTATGAATAATGCTGCTGTGTACATGGGGGTACTAATTAAAAATATCTGTTCAAGTTCCTGCTTTCAATTCTTTGACATACATACCCAGAGTAGAATTAATGCATCATATGGTAATTCTAATTTTAATTTTTTGAGAAACCATTTGTTTCCCATAACAACTGTACCTTTTCGAACATACACCAGCAATGAACCAGGTTCCAATTCTTCACATCCTTGCCAACACTTATTTTCTTCTTTTTCTTTTTTTTAAAAATAATAGCAATCCCAATGAGCATGCAGTGGTATCTCACTGTGGTTTTAATTTGCATTCCCCTAATGACTAATGATATTGAACATCTTTTTATGTATTTACTGGCCAGTTGTATATGTTCTTTTGGAGAAGATATTCAAGTCCTTTGCCCATTTTTAATTGGGCTGTGTTGTTCTTGTTCAATTGTCAAATGTGTTCCTAGTCTAGACGGAGAAATCCTTATGAGGGACCTGAAGCAGTCACCAAAGTAGCAGTGGCCTGAGCTCTTACTCATGCCACCATTTGCCCTATGTTTATTAGCTCACTTAATACTTACGATAACCACACAACTACTGGTAAGAGAAGTGGGGTTGGGTGAGTGAGTAGCTCAGGGACACATAGGAATATTAACATAAGCAGCTTTGTAGGGGAAGGACTGCCAGGGCCTGGCTGCAGATGTAGGGGTTCTCTCTAGGGCAGCAGTTCTCACTCCCAACTGCCATTGGAGGCACCTTGGGTTGTCTTCTAAAAATTCGCAGTGTCTGCCCCTTACCCCCAAACTCCCAAGACCAACTATTCTCAGCTCAGGGTGCACATCAGCATCGCCAAACTCCTGAGGAGCTTGTAAAAGCCAGTTTGTCCAGGCAGCCCCCATCTCAATTACATCAGAACCTCTGGGAGTAGCCCTTGGCCTCCAATATTTTTGAAACCTGCACAAGTGATTCCAAAGCGCAGTCAGGGTTTAGGACCACTGCTAATAAACAATGGGACCTGATTTGAAATATATACATCGGTATTTGTTGCTTCCTTGTTCGTTTGATCTATTGGTAGAAGGGTGGAAGGTGTATTTCTCTCCCGAACTTTTCATCCAAGGGGAGGTGACCCTGCCCCACCCAAACCTTCGCAGTAGGTTTCAGGGCGTGACCGGAGCCTCCTTACCTGCACGCGCGCCGCCCCCCGCCGCCCGTTACCCCCACCCCCCAGACTGGTGGGCTGGCTCTGTGGCCCCACTGCCCTGCGCACGCCGCGCCCCCGGCGCCCCCCCCCCCCCCGGCCACCGCGTGGCTATCTCTAAGTAAACACTGAGGAGCGACCCAGAGGAACCTGTGCAGCACCACAAGAGGTCACCTGCCACGGAGCTGCTGCGGGGTCTGAGCCACAAAGATGTGCAGGCCTCCCATGGGGCATCTGGGTCAGCCTTGGCCTGCACAGTGGAATCATCCAGTGATGAGCGGCCGGCGCCTTCTCACTGGGCAGGGGAGGTGGGGGCTAGGGGCACTCTTGGTCCAAAGAATGGAAGAGGTGAGGTTGGAGCTAGGAAGAGAGTCGCTCCCTCTGCTGCCCCCAGGACCTTCTGCCAGTGTGCAGAGCCCGCGCTCTGGGGCCTGGATAAAAAGTCTAAAAGGACAGCCATTCAGACCCAAAACCAGCAACTATTGATGCTGGTTGGCCGAACTGCAGACGGAACTGGACACACACACACACACACACATACACACACACACACACACACACACACACACACACGTGTCTACGGGTTGGAAGTCAGTGATGTCGCAGTGTGGCTTTTATCCGGGGGCTTCCCTGTTGGTCGTAATTCCCGTGGAAAGCAATCCAGCCTGCCCCCACAGCGGAGCGCGAGCTCAGAGTGATTCGGGTGGAGGGAGGAGGACTGTGGCTTGTTGGTTGAACCGTGCTTGCATGTACATCTGAAAGCGAGGAGGGGTTGCCCAGGAGAGGAAACGTTGTCTTAGTCTGAGATCCAGAATAGAATGTTTCCTAATTTAAAGCAATTTTTAGCTTTAACAATACATTCCACATTGTTTGTGACGTTCACTCTGGCTGTTCAAGTAGAGGCAGAAAAAAACTGAAAAGAAAAATACTATTAGCCCTTGGGATTAATGAAATTTACGGGTTTGCAGCTCTTCGTAAGTAGGAAAATAATTGAAACCAGTCCTAAAACCTCAGTTTTATAAGGTGAATAAATAGTAGATATCTGATTACTTTTTAAAAAAGTTTTAAGTAATATTTCTCAGGAAAGACTTTCTTAAAAAGTTACATGAGTGAATAGAAAAAAAGAAAGATGTGTTTGTGATTATAACCCAAAAAGGCCTAAAAGGTTATGCCTTTCTTCCCAAGGAAAATTTTTGATATATTTTATCTACATTAAGAGAAAAAAATCAAAAGAATAAGTATTAAAACATGATGTTTTCAAAGTGTTACATAGCAGTGCTCTATTTCTTTTACAGTCATTAACTCAGACCCCTCAGAATGTCACTACCCTCTTAGAAGAAAGGATACAGGGAAGGCCTTTGTCAACAATTTCAGACCACCTTTAGTAAACTAGTTTCTGGGGTTTGCAGTTATGCTCCAGAGATTTGAAAGAACAACTGAGATTCAAAAACTATCTGAATATCCTCCTAAGGCAGTTTGTGAACTGAAGGAATACAGGTTGCACAAACAGTGCAGGTACCCTAAATCACTTAGGATGGTGCCGGGGGCATCCAACCTTTTGGAACCTCTGGGTCACACTGGAAAAAGAAGACTTGTCTTGGGCTACACATTAAGTACACAAATACTATGAAAACTCATGAGCAAAAAATGTTTTAAGTAAATTCACAATTTTGTGTTGGGCTGCATTCATAGCCATCCTGGGCCGCATACAGCCCACAGGCTACAGGTTGGACACCCCTGGCTATAGATCGTTTTGGCAGTGAGTTGCATTAATAATTCAAGTCCTATGCTACAAGTCCTTACCCTTACAGGCTTCTGACCTACGTAAGAAATGTCCAAACCTGTAAGAATTTATATGAGTTTATTGGAGCCAAAGTTGATGATAATTGCTAGGAAGCAAAATCTCGGATTGAGAAAATACTCCAGAGAATGGCAGTTATGCACCTTATTTTATACATTACAATCAGAGGAGGCATAAGGGATTTACATTAAATCCATATAATTTTGAGGGGTCCAGAAGAAACCATGTGATTTGAGGGGTCTGGAAAAAAATTACTTTGATATTCCAAAGGTATATTATCAGGAACATTATCATAGATGCAACAAACAAAAGACAGTCTCAGTTAAGGTGAAGATTGACCTTTGTTAAGCAAAATACTGCTTTAGGACATGACTATTTGCCATGAACTGTTTTTAGTTAGAAGATTTTAATTTCAGACCATCTGTGTGGTTATTTTAGGTCTCTGAGTTTGTACAGCTGCCACGTAGGTATCCTCTGAGCTTATCAGATTTAGTATATGACCCCTTCTTCATCTACTCTCTTCAAGGGGAGTGGGTGAGACAATGGAGATGAGGAGGGGTTTAGTTCCCCTTGGAGGACTGCTCTTTAGGCATCCAGTCTTAGGAGAATGTTTAACAGATCACTAGTACTTAGGATGTTGCCAGTGGAAGTGGGGTTCTTGTGGTGTCACAAGGAAAGCCCTTTAGGAGACCCACAAGGGAGAATAAGGTGTGGCAAGATTTATTTGTAATATCAGATGCAAAATCAAAAGAGTGCTCCTCCTGGGTTCCTAATGTCTCATATCTGTCTGTCCTGCCATGGGAAATCAGGGCCAGAAATAGGGCCAATGTCCAGAGATTCTGTACCTTATTAAAGCTTAGTCCTTTTGAGTCCATGTGGTCTGTTGTAGACCCTGGTTGGCTGCTAGGCCTGCCTGGCTGAGCGTGTTACTGGGCAAGAGAAAGCGAAGGGCTTTGTTCCCTGGAATTACATCACCTTGGGATTGGGAAGGACCAGGCATTTTTTTCAAAATAACCAATCAACTTCTCAAGCTTTCTTGAGCTTGCAGAGAGCTCACCTTCCAACCAATCGTTTCCCCAGGTTAGATTGACAGGCCTCTTGGTTGCCATTTTGGCTCCTATTGCACACATACATGCTTACCTCCCTTTTTATTATTTACATCTTCCCTCAGTGATCTTCAGGGAACAGACTGGTGGTTCCCTGGGAAGTGTGTGAAGCTGTAACTTCCTGGCAATGCAAGCAGGCTCATGCTCCTCAGTTGCTTATGCTTAATAATGTCTGATTCCCTCATTCTTTTCCTTTATTAATATCCAGTTACATATGCTAACAGTGGCATTAACACTAACATTAAAAACACAGACCCAGCCACTTTACACCCATTAGGATGGCCATTATCAAACAAACAAAAATAGAAAATAACAAGTGTTAGGGAGAATGTGGCAAAGTTGGAGCTCTTGTGCACTGTTGGTGGGAATGTAAATTGGTGCAGCCACTGTGGTTCCTCAAAACCTTGAAAACAGAACTTGCATATGATCCACCAGTTCCACTTCTGGGTATGTACCCCCAAAGAATTGATAGCAGGGACTCAAACAGACATCTGGACTCATGTTCATAACAGCATTATTGACAATAACAAAAAGGTAAAAGTAATGCAAGTGTTCATCCACGGATGAAAGGATAAACAAAAGGTGGTTTACACAGATGATGGACTATTATTCAGCCTTAAAAAGGAAGGAAATCCTGACACTTGCTAAAACATGGATGAAGCTTGAAGACATTGTTCTTAATGAAATAAGCCAGTCACAAAGGACACATGCTGTATGAATCCACTCATATGAGATACCTAAAGTCAAATTCACAGAGGCAGAGAGTAGAATGGCAGTTGCCAGGAGATGGGAGAAGAGAAAATGGGAAGTTAGTGTTTAATGGGTACAGAGTTTCAGTTTTGCAAGACGGAAAAAGTTATTTGCAATGTGAAAATAGTTAATGTCACTGAATTGTACATTTTTAAATAATAAATTTAATGCTGTGCATGTTTCACCACAATCAAGAAATACATGATTTTAAAAAAAACAACAGAGCCCCCTCAATTATTAATCCAGAGTCTGAGATCCTTGAAGGTGTTGTTACAAGATGCCTAGAGGAGCAGTTTTCAGGCAGAACTTGGTTGGGCACTGTCCCATAAACCAAGAAGTCACCAGTATGATTCTGGTCAGGGCACATGCCTGGGCTGCAGGTTCAGGCCCCTGTTGGAGTACACGTGGAAGGCAGCCTAGTCAATGTTTCTTTTTCATATTGATATTTCTCTTCCTCTTTCTCCCTCCCTTCCCCTCTCTAAAACAAATCAAAAATAGAAATAAAAATAAAAATAAAAAGTATGAGCAGAGAAGAAACCTAGCAAGGTTGTGAATGGATGTCATTATGGACCACACTTTCCGACCCCAGTCACCCTCACTACATGCCCCCACACACTCACATACCTGTTGCTGGAACAGGCACCTGGCTGGCTGTCCCTATGGGTCAAGCTGCAAGCTATGAGTCACTAGCAGAGCCCCTCATCACCAGTGGAACCCCAACTGCCCCAGGGTCTAGGAGAACCTGAGCAGTTGAAGATCTCACTTAAGCAGAGCAGAGGCCTAGGGCTTGCATATCACACCTGAATACCACTTAGCTCTGTCCCAAGCAGGAAATAAAGAAGAATGAAAGCACACTGCCTCTTTGTCTCTTGGTGTTTTACATTTTATATCTCATTGTAATTTAAAGAATCAAAATATAGTGGCCTGCATTAAATCACTTGGGTTTAAAAATCATGCGAATAACTGCTTCAGAGGAAGAAGGGGCAGGGGTATGAGCTATGCATTTCTGTACTGGGTCACAGGCCACAGGGACTGGCAGACATGCTGGTTCCTGCAGTCACCTGCAGGGGTAATAGACTGTAAGGGGCTGTAAAGCATTACTTTGTGTCTTAGAAAAGAAATAATTTTCCACTTTATAGTTATAGAGATCTTGGCTGCAACCTTTATAAAGTTATGTGAAACAGTGTCTGCTGAGCCCATTAATTTGTACTTTTTTTCAGTATGCCTACATTGCAAAAATATCAAATAACAACAAACACCCACCACCTTGTTAATCTAATGGCCCAAAATTAATATACAGGATGAGGCAAAATTAGGTTTACAGTTCATATGGAAAATAATGTAAAGGGGGACCCCTCCATAAATGGGAAGAGGTGGAGAAGCACTAAAAACAGCACATGCATGCATTGTCCTGGCAACCAGGACAATGTGAGCATGAAACAGCAAAAAAGAAAAAAAGGCACATAGGGCTGGAGCCAAAAGCTGTGGAGGTAACTGGAAGGTAGGGACATACCCTCCCATCTACTTCTGCTGTGCGGGGGATTATGGCAGCAGTTTTAAAAAGCAGAGCACATGGAAAATACACACTTTTGCTTCCCCATCTCCTGTCTGGTAGTTTTGCAGCTGGGAGATTGAAGTTCCTGAGTCAGTGGACTTTGCCTGAGGTTCCTCAGTTGGCAGGCCTTCCCAGTTTTCCCCACGTCCCTATACAAGCACTCCAGGACCTGCCTGGCCAGGAGGGCAGCAGATTCTGGTAAGAGGGCAGAGGGCAGGCTCAAGGTGGCGGGCTAAAGAGTGTGGCTGGCTGGCAAGGCCCACATCCCTTCACCAGATTGGAAACTGCAATGGCAACTGCCTGCCCGCAGCCCACGCCAGTGCAGGCTTGTCAGTAGGGCCCCAGTGTAGCTGGGGAACAGGCCCTGCATCTCTCCTTGAGCATTCCATGCCTGACCAGGAGCACTGCAGGCACTAGGCTGGTAAGAAGAGGAGGAGACTTGGACCGGCAGGTCCTGGGAGACCTGCAACCTGGCAGCAAGCCACATGCTACTTCCCTCCGCATGAAGCCATGGGAGGCATCCACCAGCTGCCTGCAGGCTCCTCTGGGTGGGTAGAGGCATCAAGAAACCTGCTGTGCATATTTTAAAGTTTAAAAAATCTACCCCCTCAAAAAAAGTATTCCTTTTTCCTTTCCACCAGACTGTCTCCAGAGTTTTTGCCTATGGGCAGTGACTGCTAGGACCCCACAGGTTGGTTGTTCAGTTACGATAATACAATAATTAATAAATAATAATACGCTTCTTGTTAATTGATATTTTATATACAACTGTAAAACTACTTTTGCCCCACCCTGTGCTTAACTCTAAGCTGAGAACAAAAGAGTACAATACATTACTGATGTTGATTGGTGAACATTTGTGTTCAATAAATTAAACATGTTTCATTTATGCTGACCACTGACCCACACTTATGCTGACCACTAATCCTCATCAAAATGTCCTGTTCTAGAAAAACTGATGCCAATTTCCTCTGCCTCATCTTCCTCTCCCCCAGGCTGGTGAACAATTTCTGCATTTGTGAAGGGTGAAGCATGCCTCGTTGTTTCATGTATGAGATCTACATGGACATCTGTGGGCAAAATGTTCAGAACCAGGTCAACCCAGCCAGAACCAAGTCAGCCCAGCCACTTTTGGGAAAGTATGTTGTGAAGATGAAAGTGTAGTATTCCTGAGTTAAAAAAAAAAACAAAAAACAATAAAAGAACCCATGTTAATTGATAAAGCAATGTTAGAATTTGTTCGAGTCTAATGGGTTCTCAATGGGTATAATTTGGCTTTGCTCTGGGAAGCCAACCAGATGGCTAACATACTATTGTACTCCATCCCTGTGAAAAATCCATCCTTTTTTGTCCACACTCCACAGTGAAGGCTCACGAAAGGTAAGGAACAGAATGACCCCTCAGAGAGTGAAACTATAGCAGCTCCAGATACTCAGCTAGTTTTGCTGGGCCATTATTCCCTACATGGAAATGCCCAAATTCAGCTCCACACAAGTTCTAGGAGCCACTTAGTAGTGTCAGACAACTGATGTTTCCCATAATTTGGTCATACTTAGAAAACTCATTAGCTCTTAAAAACGTCTTCTGGAAATTAAAAACTCTATCCGGAGCTTTGTTTAGATTATACAATATACAGAAAATGTTAACAGAGGATAGTCTTCTGATACCCTCCACATTTAACAAATATTTATTAAGCAGCCTCTATGTTCCAGACATTCTTTTAGATGCTGAGGATACAACAATGAAAAGGATGTTTCTGCCCTTACTGAACTTATTATATTATACTTGGGGGAAACAGATAAATAAGGTTAAATATAAAGTATATTAGATGGGTTAAATGCTAAGGGACAATATAAAGCAGAAGGAGACAGGACTTTAAGGAAAAGGGATATCTCACCCAATCCAATGGCAAGTTGGACTGGGCCTCACAGAATCTAGTCCAGTGCTGTGCAACAAAAATTTAATGGAAGCCATAGACATAATTTTAAATATTTGAGTATCCTCACTTTTAAAGTTTTTTTAAAGGTGAAAATAATTTTTATAATTTACAAATTTAATCCAAGTTATCTAAAATATTACCTTTTCACCATGGAATCAATATTAAATATCATTGAGCTATTTTTTTTCATTTTTTTCTCCAACTAAATCTAAAAAATCCAGTCTATTTTACATGTAAGCCCCTTTCGGTTTGGACTAGGCACATTTTAAGTGCTCATTAGTTACATGTGGCCAGTGGTTTCCACCTACGTCATCCCACAACTAGATGGTGAATCATCAGGTACCTCCTCTTTCTCTGTCTGGTACATTCTTTAATCACAGGGACTCTACTTCTCTCTACTGGCCTGCTCTGGGCCCTGCAGCCTCCTCCTCATCTACCTGCCTGACAGCTTGGCCAGATGGAAGTGGGGTGACTCTAGCTTGACATGATTTGGCTCTGTACGATCCCTACTTTCTTTTCTAAGAAATCAAAGACTGTTTTTCAAAGTCTGTTTTAGATTTCCTTAGAAGTTGTCTTTCGTATATGACAATGGGTATTTTATCAGCATTTTTCATCCTAATCCGTTCCTTGAGAATCCATTCCCAAAGACACTAACTTGCAGCTCTTTTTGGGAATTTACCTGAAGAATGGGCCAGTTCAGTGGAGCTGGGATTGGGAATGGGCCCTGTGCTGCTGAATTTGTGACTAAACAAAGAAAGGAGAGGAAAGGGAAAAGGATATGATCCAAAATATTGTTTACAAGAGGAACAACAAAATACCCATTCTCATTTCCTCCCTCCCTGGGAATGGAGTCAATTCCACATTCCATAGCAGCTCCTGTGTAGATGTGAGAATGTCTCTTGCTCCCTTTGGCAGACCTGGACATGATGGGTGATACTCATTCCTAGTAAAAGTGGTCATTTTACATGGATAAGATTTCCATAACACTGACTTCTTTTTTAAAAATAACATTTCCTGAAAATCAATATGGCAGCAAAGTGAATGGAAGTCACACAGAACTTCTCCCAGGACCAATCTGAAATTGCAACTAAATTGTGGAGAAATCACCTGGAACAAACAACTGAATAATAGCAAAAGAGGAGCCTTAGAACCTCGGACAGTCAGGAAAATCAGCTTTAGAACAACCTAACTGGTAAGGTGGGAGGTAGAGACTCAAGAGGTAGGCAGGGCACCCACGGGCGGAACCACCAGAATGATATTGAAATGACCAGTTGGGGAGGATCAAGATGGCAGAGGAGTGAGTGGAAGCCACACTGACCTCCTCCCAGGACCAACCTGGAATTACAACTAAATTGTGGAGAAATCACCTGGAACAAACAACTGAACAATAACAAGAGAGGAGCCTTGTAACCTCGGAGACAGAAGAGTTGGCTTTAGTGCAATCTAACTGGTAAGGAGTGCTTTAGATACTCCAGAAGGCAGGTGGGGAACCCAGGGGCGGCAGCACCAGAAGGATATTGAAAGGGCCAGTTGGATCCCACTGAGAAAAGAGCAGGGTCTAAACCAAAAGCGGAGATCTCTAACCTATAGCACCAGAGCCCAACAAGTACATGGAAAACAGCCAGCTGTGAAAAGCAGCAAGGTTACTCTCTGCCAGAGATAGGCAGCTGGAGACGCAAAGAACTGTTTAAAGGGCCAAAGTGTAAATTTTTATTTACAGCTACTCCCCATGGTCTCTGGCAAAGAAAGGGGCAGACTGGGCTAGAGACACTTGAAGAGAGACTGGAAATGGAGGCTTTGGGGAGAGAACTGAGAGAGTAACCAGTGGGATCTCTGTGCTAACTCATTCCCCATGCAGCAGCAGCCATCTTGCTCAGGCAGAGAACACTCCCCCAGGGGCAGCAGTGTCAGAGGGCACAATAGCCCCTCCCCCAGATGGGATTCCACCCTGCCCTGTGCTAAGATGCCTACTGAGTGCAGAGTGGCAGACACAGATAGTAGATCCCTGATGGGGGGCGCGCAGAGTGGTCTAGAGACACTTGAGAAGAGACTGGAAACAGAGGCTTTGGGGAGAGAACAGACAGAATGGCTGGAGGGATCCCAGTGCTGACTACTCCCCCACATGGCAACAGCATGAGAGGACCCAATAACCCCACCCCCAGGAGGGACTCCTCCCCATCCTGAGCTGTCTAAGGCAGCCTGTTCACTTCAGGGTGACTAGATTAACAACTGAAGGAGACAGCCACAAACAGTAGATTCCTGGAAGTCTCAAACAGACTGCTTAAGGTCAGACAGGGAAAACATCTGAAATCATCAGAGGCAGATCCAGAAAGAAAAAACAGCGGTCTCCAACCATAGAAGTTCACACCACAAGACAGATCAATTTAAGAAGCAGAAGCTAAAAAGAAGAGTCTCACAAATAATGGGAAGAAAAAGAAACACCCCCACTCAAAGTGAAAGGAGGAATCCCCACAAAGAGAACTAAATGAAATAGAGGCAAGTAAACTATCAGACGTTGAGTTCCAAACAATGGTTCTAAGGAAGCTCAATGGGCTCAGTGAGCTCAGAGAAAATTGTACAAAACTACAGGGAAACTATGAGGAACTAACTGCAAACTATATCAGCATGAATAAGGACATAGAAACTATCAGTAAAAGAGGAAATGAAGAATTCAATTTCCGATTTGAAGAACACAGTAGAAGGAATCAAAAGCAAGCTAGATGAAGCTGAGGACCGAATCAGCGAGCTGGAGGACAAGGTAGATAAAAGCTCCCAGAAAGAGCAAGAAAATGAAAAAGGACTCAAAAAGAATGAAGAGGAAATGAGGGAAATGCAGGACAACCTGAAATGTAATAATATGTGTATAATAGGGACACCAGAAGGAGAGGAAGAGGAGCAAGGGAGAGAAAACCTGTTTGAAAAAGTAATGATGGAAAACTTCCTTAATTAGAGGAGAGGAAAAAGTCACTCAAGTCAGGAAGCACAGAGGGTCCCCTTCAAGAGGAACCCAATGAGGCCCACTCCAAAATACCTCAACATTAAAATGGCAAATATCAAAGACAAACAGAATCTTGAAGGAAACAAGGGAGAAAGAGGTAGTAACACAGAAGGGAGCCCTGGTATGGCTAGCAGCTGGCTCCCAAAAGAAACACTGCAAGCCAGACGGGAATGGCAAAAAATATTCCAAGTAATAAAAAGCAGAGGCCGACAACCAAGACTGCTCTACTGAGCAAGGCTCTCAGTGAAAATGGAAGGTAAAATAAGGAGTTTCCCGGACAAAAGAAAGTTAAAATAATAAACCTCCAGCCAAAATATGCTAAAGGGACTACTTTAGGCAGATGAAGAAAAGGAGTCTATGAATACCCCATTCCTTTCACAGTCACCAATACTTAATATTACCAATTTTTTTAATATTTATTAATCTGATTGTGACAGTGATGTGTTATTTTAATTGTTCCTTTATTATTTGTTGAAATGAAATCTGTTTTTGTATATCTCTTGCCTCTTTCTATTATTTTTTAAAAGCTTAAAGTGACTTTTTGGGAAGGGGCAAGTCAAGAAACATACAGCAAGGACTCATGGGCAAAACCAAAGTGGGGAAAGATTGAGGGAGGGAGAGGGGGGAGGGGGAGCAGGGGAAAGTGGTGGGGGGAAGGTGGAGCCAAATGTATTTAGGTGGGACGGGGGCAAGGGAAAGAGGTTGGGGGGAGGCAGAGACAAACGTATTTAAAAAGTAAATAAATTAAAAAAAAAGAAAAAAAGAAAAAAAGAAAAAAAATTAATTAATTTAAAAAATTACTTTTTGGTATTCTTTTTCCATTTCTTAATTAAATGTTTGTAGAACTCCCCCCCAACTCTTTCTAAAAAGAGAATAAAAAAACAGACTAGTAACCCTTTTTCAGATGTGTAGCAAATACTTTCCTATTCTATTACTTGTCCTTTAACTTTTGTAATACATGCATTACTGTATAGTCTTATATTGTCAATATTTTACTTTATAGCTTCTGAGTTTGAAGATTTTACTTCAGAGTAAGAAAAATATTATTTTATATTCTCTCCTAAAACTCCTTATATTCTACATATTGATTTTTAACTCACCTGAATATTTGTTGTATACTGTGTTAATAAGGACTCTGTGTTTATTGTATTTCAAGTAATAGTGGTCCATGGACCTTATTTGTTGAATAAACCTTATTTTACCCATTTATCTGAAATATCAATGTAATCATATATTACCTTTTTAGACAGATATATACATTTGTTTCTAGAATACTCATTTTATTTCTTTGATCTGCTTGATGATTTCCGTGCTGGTGTCCTGTTTTAATTGCTGAGACTTTATAATGAATGTAAATTTTTAAATATGTTAATGGATCTTGACATTTAAAAATAAATGAATGAATAAATAAATAAATAAATTTGCATTAAAAATAAAAAGAAAGAAGGAACTCCTACTTTTTGCAACAGCATGGATAGAACTGGAGAATATTATGCTAAGTGAAATAAGCCAGTCATTGAAAGACAAACACCATATGATCTCACCTATAAGTGGAATTTATTCAATAAAATAAACTAATGAACAAAAGAATCCACAGGCATGGAAACATGGAGCAGACCAAAAGTGACCAGTGGGGGTAGGGTAGGAGGACCATGTTGGAAAGAAGGGGAAAGGGACTAGGCAAAGAATATGTATGAATGACCCATGGACATGGACAACAGAGTAGGAATTGACTCCTGTGGGAGCAGGGGGTGGGGTAGGATGGGTGGAGGAGGGCAAACAGGGAACAATTCAGACAACTGTAATAGAATAAACATGATTTAAAAATAAAAAGAGAAAAATAAAAAACAAAAGATAAGAAATATGCAGGGAAGAAAATAGAAAGCAAGATTGCAGACATGCTAATTGTGTGATGTCAGTTATTTCATGTATATACCCATATAATACATACACATATTGAGGCTTCAATAAAAGATTGGAAGGAAATGCATTGAGGTTTAAATGGTGGTTTCCTGAGTGGTATGTTTTCTTCTTCATATGTCTGATTTATTTTAATTTCATTTACATATATTTTCTTTATCATCAGAAAAGAGGAACTATAATTTAAACAGTATGAGAGAAGAAATCTGATGTTTTATTTCTAAATTTTTGAATTAAAACTTTAAATCTGACTTATTCTTTAAGCTTGCACTCTTAGTTTTTCCTGATCTCGGCACGGAGAAACTAAGCATGAGAGGAAGTCCCAGGTATGTTTATCATGTTTTTTTATTTAAAAAAATAAATCACAACATAAGTGACCATGATAAGGGCAAGATGATTTAAGAGGAACAGCCTAGCCAGAGACCCCTCCCAGGTTAACTGTTAATCACTGCTTATCTGTTCCTGCAGCCCGTTTTCACATCCCTTCCCCCGCCTGGGTAGCACATCAATCTCATCAATCTCCCACCTGAATGCTAATCCCTTCCCCCACCTGGGAAGCCCATCCGTTTCCCGCCCGGAATGCTAGGGCTTATAAACCCCTATCTAACCCCGATTCGGGGCTCAGAATTTGGAGACTGCCTCCTCTGAGCCCGCGCATGTGAATAAAGGCTTACTCCGTTCCCTGAATCGTGTCTTGAGTCTGGCTTTCCGTAACATTTGGTTCCCTGACCAGGAAACGACTCACACGAGCAGGCCATTTGCCTCCAGTGAAGACGGCTGGGGTCGACCGGGTGAGCCCAGACTCCAGAGGGAAGCACGTGCCCCGGTGATTTCGGGTCCCGAGGGGCTGGGCTCCCCTTGGCCCCAACCTCGGGCCGTTCCATAACCCGGGCACTCGGGGAGCGGACCCAAGCCTACCTGAAGGCGCCAGATTGTTAAGTGCCCCGGGGACCAGACCCGAATCAGACCCACCTATAAGTGGTGGAAGGAGAGGCTGATCACCTCTCAGGCCGACCGGCCTCTGGCACGGTTTCCCTGTCGGGAGGGAAAGTGTTAACCTCTGTGTGATTGAGTGAGTGACTGACTGTGTGGCTCCACAGGCCAGCGGTGTTCCCCCCGAGCCTTCGGAGTCTGAGTGAGCCCTAACCTGCGGGTCCTCGGTCTGTCATACGGCATAACGGCTGGGAAGCTAACCCGGACTCTACTCGGGCAGCCTTAGCTAAGACAGACCCAAGTCCCTCGCGAGAGGAGAGGCCAGGCGGGCGAAAGTGAAAGTATCCCTGCTGCCCCCGTTTGTCTGCGCCGTTTCGGGAGGGATCATGGGGGGCAGACAGTCTACCGTCTTAGATTGCATGTTAAGGAATTTCGACCGGTTCCGGGGCCAGCAGCCCGATATGGATCCGGGGCAATTAGAAATTTTCTGTTCCGTTGAGTGGCCCAGGTTCGGGGTAGGCTGGCCTCCTGAAGGAACCCTTGACCTAGACATAATTAGGGCTGTCCATCTCATAGTCACAGGAAGTCCAGGACACCCAAACCAATTCCTCTACATAGAAAAGTGGCAGGAGCTAGCGCAAGAGATGCCCGACTGGCTCTGGAAGGGTGCGGGGGTCAAACCTCGTCACCTAGGCGCTACGGGAGGGCAAGCCAGGGGAGCCCGGAACTGTTGCTCCCAATCAAAGGAAAGGGATGTAACCCGCATCCTAGTTGCCAAATCAGTGGCGAGACCCCCTATCTATCAAGGCCCGCCAGAGGAAGACCCCCCGGTGCAGCCTCCCCCTTACCCAGCTAGGAACTTGGGAGGTCAGGCAGAGGCGCCTGAAACACCGCCCCCTTCAGTCTCGCCCCCGCAGCCCGAGGCAACAGCGCCCCCAGAATCTCCTATCGCCTCCCGCTTAAGACACCACCAGTCCCTCCAGATGCCACTGAGAGAGACCCCGGGCCCGCCACGAACGGGGCCTGATGGGACCTTATACCCGGGACCGGTTGTGTTTTACTATCAGCCCTTTACCACTACTGACCTCTTGAACTGGAAACACCACACACCTTCATATTCGGAGAAGCCCCAGGCACTCGTAGACCTAATGGAGTCCATTATGCAAACTCACCGGCCAACGTGGCACGATTGCCGCCAATTGCTCCTAACCCTTTTTAATACGGAAGAGAGGCGCAGAGTCTTCCAGGAGGCCCAGAGATATCTAGAAGCCAACGCTCCAGTGGGCACAATAGACCCAGCCCAGTACGCTCGGGTGGCAGCCCCAGAGACCCAACCCGACTGGGATCACAACACCGAACAGGGAAGAGCAGCCCTGGACCGGTACAGGGAAGTCATCCTCCAGGGGGGTCAGAGCTGGGGCCAGAAAACCGACCAATATGTCAAAGGTGGCCAGTGTTGTCCAACGGCCAGATGAATGTCCCGGGGACTTCTTAGAAAGGCTCCTAGAGGCCTACCGGATATACACCCCCTTCAACCCAGAAAGCCCAGATACACGGCTAATGGTAAACACTGCTTTTGTCTCCCAATCGGCCCCTGACATCCACAAAAAGCTCCAGAAGCTAGAGGGCTTTGCAGGCATGAACATCAGTCAGCTGGTTGAGGTAGCAAATAAAGTCTACAATAACCGGGAGGAGGCCGCTGAGAAAGCAGCCCAGAAAAGATTAGAGAAAAAGGCCGCACTGCTAGCAGCCACCCTCAGTCAGCCGGCAGCAAAAGGCAAAGGGGGACCGAAAGACCAGAAAGGGCACGCCAAGGTAGAGAGAGACCAATGTGCCTATTGTAAGGAAAGAGGACATTGGAAAAGAGAATGCCCGCACCGGAAAAAGAAGGCTGGTCCGGCGCCCTCTGAGCCGGCGCCCACCATCCTTAGCCTGGCGGGCCTAGACTCAGAATGAGGAAGACCGGGCTCCCTGAATCTAGGCCCCCATGAGCCCATGGTCGAAGCGATTGTTGGGGGCCAGACTCTCTCTTTCTTGGTAGATACCGGGGCAGAGCACTCGGTCGTCACCACCCCTGTAGCTCCCCCCATCCGGACGAGAAGTCACCATCGTAGGGGCCACTGGTCAGCCAAGTAGCCCAAAACGCTTCTGCCAGGCCCGAATTGTTGATCTGGGAGGCCACCGGATTAGACATGAGTTCTTATACCTACCTGAATGCCCTGTCCCACTGTTAGGGCGAGACCTCTTATCAAAGCTGGGAGCTCGAATCACCTTCCAGCAGTCAGGGGAGGCCTCGCTGCAAGTGGACGGCCCTAGGCTCATGGCACTCATTTTGCCATGAGAGGAAGAATACCAGTTGTATTCTGAGGAATCTGGTGACCATGGCCCCAGACCTGAGGCTAGAGACAACCTGCTGCAGGAATTCCCCACGGTCTGGGCCGAGGACAATCCCCCTGGACTAGCCAGAAACCAGGTCCCAGTAATAACTGAACTCAAACCGGGGGCTAAACCATGCCGCCAGCGACAGTACCCTATCTCAAGGGAGGCCCGCCTAGGAATGTCGGAGGTCATCCGAAAGCACCTCCAAGAGGGTATATTGGTCCCCTGTCAATCAACGTGGAATACCCCGTTCCTGCCAATCAAGAAACCTGACGGAACAGGGTACCGTCCAGTGCAGGACCTCCGGGTGGTAAACGAAGCCGTCGTCACACTGCACCTGGTAGTCCCGAACCCATACACCCTACTGAGCCGACTCCCGCCAACCGCCGCCTGGTACACATGCCTAGACTTAAAGGACGCCTTCTTCTGCATCCCGGTAGCTCCAGCCAGCCAACCTATCTTTGCCTTTGAATGGGAAGACCCGCATACGGCGGTAAAGACACAGTTGACATGGACCCGGTTGCCACAGGGATTTAAGAACTCCCCCACGTTATTCGGCGAAGCGCTAGCCCGGGACCTGCAATCTTTCTCAGACGAGGGAAAGGATTTAACTCTACTCCAATATGTTGATGACCTCCTCTTAGCTGCCCCCGACCAGAGCCGATGCCTAGAGGGGACAAGAGCACTCCTAAAACTGCTAACCCAACAAGGGTACCGAGTCTCACGGAAAAAGGCACAAATCTGCCAAAAAGAAGTCAAATATTTAGGGTTCCTAATTCCCCAAGGCAAAAGATCCCTAAATACAGACCGGAAAATGGTCATTACCCGCTTCCCGGCCCCGAGCGGACGAAGACAATTACGTGAGTTCCTGGGAGCAGCCGGCTTTTGCAGAATTTGGATCCCGGGGTTCGCAGCCAGAGCAAGGCCACTCTACCAGGCCCTGCGTGGGCCAGACACCTTACCCCTGGCATGGGGAAAAGAACAGGAACAGGCCTTTGCTCAAATAAAGGACCTCCTTAGTAAAGCCCCAGCTCTGGGCCTACCAGACCCCAGCCGGCCCTTCTATCTACACGTGCATGAAAAGGACAAGGTTGCTCTGGGGGTCTTAACTCAATCAGCCGGACCTTGGGAGCGCCCAGTGGCTTACCTGTCTAAGCAACTGGATAACATCGTGGCCGGGTGGCCCCCTTGCTTGAGGGCAGTTGCAGCCGCGGTATCCCTGCTACAAGAAGCGGACAAATTAACTTTGGGGCAGGAGACCACTCTATGCGTTCCCCATAGCATCCATAGCCTCCTGGCAGGACAGGGGCACCGATGGCTGTCCAACCCCAGACTGACACAATATCAGGGCATACTCCAAGAGAATCCTCGGGTCCAGGTAAAGACTGTAAAAAGATTAAACCCTGCAACCTTCCTGCCGACCGAACTAGGGGACCCAGACCACTGCTGCCTAGAGGTTACTGAGGAGGTCTATGCCAGCCGACCGGACCTGCGGGACCAGCCTCTGCCCAATGCTGACGTGACCTATTTCACAGACGGCAGCAGTTATATGAGAGAAGGGGTCCGAGTGGCAGGGTACGCAGTAACCACGCTTGACCAGGTGGTAGAAGCCAAAGCCTTGCCCTCTGGATGGTCGGCCCAGAGAGCGGAACTCTGGGCCTTAATAAGAGCACTGGAGTTGGCCCGGGACCGGAAAGTCAATATCTACACTGACTCCAAGTACACCTACGCCACCCTGCACTTCCACGGGGCCATCTACCGAGAACGCGGGCTGCTGACAGCAGAAGGAAAGGAAATTAAAAACAAGACAGAAATCCTGCGTCTCCTCGAAGCAGTTTGGGCCCCAACTGCGGTGTCCGTCATCCACTGCAAAGGCCATTCCAAACAAGACACCATACCGGCCCGCGGGAACCAGAAGGCGACTCGACAGCAAAGGCTGCCGCAGTATGTGGTGAGATGGCAGAAGTACAGCCCTCCCTTCTCGGACCCCTGCTGGGGAACCCCATTAACCGTTGGGACTATGAGCCAGCAGAAATGAAATGGGCCCAACAGGCCGGAGGACAAGAAACCCCCCGAGGGAACTTGGAGGTTACCTGATGGGCGCGTATATGTGCCCCAGAGCCAGGCCAGCAATTTAGTCAGAAACTGCCACCATCTGACCCACCTGGGTAAGACCTCCCTGGAAAACTTGCTCAAAAGGTATTTCTATTTCCCCAACCTGTCAACCCTGTGCTCAACAGCCTTGGCTCAATGCGTTACCTGCGCAAGGAACAATGCAGCCCCGCATCAAGGGGCCCCACCGGGAGTCCAACACAAGGGGTCCCAGCCCTTCGAGGACCTCCAGATTGACTTTACAGAAGTCAAGACCAGCCGAGGATTTAAGTATCTCCTGGTCCTGATCTGCACCTTTTCGGGTTGGGTAGAAGCCTTCCCCGCCAAAACTGAGAAAGCTCGGGAAGTAACCCGAATCCTACTCAGGGAAATTATACCCAGATATGGGCTCCCACTCACCATTGGTAGTGACAATGGCCCGGCGTTCATCGCCCAGGTGGTTCAGGAGGTCGCCCGGCTCCTGCGCATCGACTGGAAGCTACACACGGCCTATCGGCCCCAAAGCTCCGGTAAAGTGGAACGAATGAACCGAACTCTCAAGGAAACCCTAGCTAAGTTCCATCAAGAAACCGGCCTGCCATGGACAGACCTGTTACCACTAGCCCTGCTACGGGTTAGGAATGCCCCGAACCCCTCGGGGTATACTCCCTATGACTTAGTTTTTGGAAGACCCCCACCTATAACTAGAATAGGAAGTCCCAATGATCTTCGACAGAAGGGGGAGTTACAGCAGACCCAGTACTTACAACAGTTGGGTAAGACCCTAGACAGGATCTACAGGGCCCAGTTGGGCCAGGAACCCAAACCCCGAGGGAGGCCAGCACACCCCTTCCGTCCAGGCCAGTATGTATGGGTAAAGGATTGGAAAAAGGAACCACTCCAACCCATTTGGACGGGCCCACATCTAGTACTATTAACCACCCCTACTGCCCTTAAAGTTACAGGAATAACCCCCTGGATCCACTACACTCGAGCCAAGGCAGCAGCAGATCCAGACGAGCCAGGACTTTGGAGCCACCGAACCTCCACCTCGAAGGGAGCCCCCACAGTCCGGCTGAAGAGAACTGAAGGACAGTGGGCCGTCTACCCGAGGAACCAGAGACCTGATCCCACCCCAGAGTAGTGACCAACCATCTTAGTCGGCAACCAAGGCATGATCCCTGCAGAATAGGCGAGCCCTAGATCTCCTCACAGCAGAAAAGGGGGGGACTTGCCTATTCCTAGGCTGGAATCTTAACCCAGAAGGTTAAGGAGCTGAAAGATGGTGCGAAGCGCTACCGAGAGTCAGGGCAAGGGACATGGAGCTTAGATACCCAAATCTGGCTCCGCTGGCTGGCTCCATTCCTAGGCCCCCTGATATTACTCCTCTTAGGAATAAGTCTAGGACCCTGGCTGCTGCGCACCCTCATTAATAACCTAGAGACCGCGGTCACCAGACGAGCCGCTGCTCGAGTGCTGCTCCTCCAGCATCACCGATACCAAAGACTCCCGATCCAACCCCAACAGAGTGACCACCATGGCTTGTGTGATGATGCTAAGACTCAGGCCAATCTCGTCTAGCATCAAAGGGGGGAATGATAAGGGCAAGATGACTTGGGAGGAGCAGCCTAGCCAGAGACCCCTCCCAGGTTAACTGTTAATCATTGCTTATCTGTTCCTGTAGCCCGTTTTCACATCCCTTCCCCCGCCTGGGTAGCACATCAATCTCATCAATCTCCCACCTGAATGCTAATCCCTTCCCCCACCTGGGAAGCCCATCCGTTTCCCGCCCGGAATGCTAGGGCTTATAAACCTCTATCTAACCCCGATTCGGGGCTCAGAATTTGGAGACTGCCTCCTCTGAGCCCGCGCGTGTGAATAAAGGCTTACTCCGTTCCCTGAATCGTGTCTTGAGTTTGGCTTTCCGTAACAACCAAAAATACAAAACTGAACAAATTATAAGTATCAGCTCTTACCATAAAGGTCTCATAATTCAAACTGAAATCCCAGTGCCGAAAGTCAGTCAGGTAATGCTAGAACCAAATATTAATTTCTATTTTCTTAGGAATTTTGTTGAAACACAAGTTACAATATATTTTTGTATCAAAACATTAACTATTTAGATATGTAAATACCTAATTGTTGAAATATTTAAATAATTAGAACTGTTTTAGTTACTGTTTAAGCTAAAATTTCCAACATCTAATTAGCACATTTAAATTATATTCAGCAGGCTAGATACCTAGGCTATATTTTTAACACAAAAGGAAATTTCAGTGTTATTTGGTACATGGTGTTATAATTGTCACTCAATTATTACTGTTATTTGATGTTTTAAATGAATAAAAATCAGGAGTAATCAGGAAATCGGTAAGAGGAAATGGAAACCAAATTAGGAAAGGGGCCTGCCACCCATGAAGGAATTGAAGACAGTGGAAGAGTTTGCCAAATTGAACATTGTGCAATAGTACATTTGAAAGAATTTTGTTCTTCCCAGACAAGCTGCTGCAGTTTCCTGGGCTGAACAGAAGAGGGTGGGGGCTGCAGAAAGGGAACCAGCTTATTCACAGGGTTTCTGGGAACCAGAGTCCAGTTCCCAGGAGAAGGGAACCTTGGTGTAGCTTTACTTCACTCTGAAGAGGTTAATGGAGGCAGCAACAGGAGGCTTTCCCTGTTGCACCCCTAAGATTAGATTATCATAAATTGGGAAAGCATAGTAGAACATTCCAAGCCCATTTCAATACTGATGCTTTTGAAATAGTATGAAATTTTCTGCCTATCAGAGCCTGATCAGACTGAATGACTAATTAGCTTTTCCTAATAACCAGAGTCAGTGATAAAACCCAGAGAAGAACCCCCCTCCAAGCCTTCATTAGCTAGTCTGTGCTGTGTCTCCTATAAAACATGTCAGTGGTTTGCCATAATCTTTAAGACAACCTTTATTTTTCAGGCATCATTATGATGGAATCTGTATCAAGAAAAGTTCTTTCTTTTATGCCCAATATGGCTATCTTCTGACTGAAAAAAAGATATCACAGGTTAGTATCTATTGTTTAAGATTTTGGTCATGAGTCACAGCCTCAGTAATATTAGAACCATTCATACTTTTGCTGAATTAACTGGCTTTTAAGCTGTTCTGCCATTAATCTTTTTTCAGGATGGAAACACACATAGCACCTCAACATGCTTTTGACATGGGCAGAAAATCCGTCTCAGGCAATACCATGAGACAGAGAAATGCATTTACAATTCATTTCCTTAGATATTTTTTATCTTATTATCTCAATTGCCAAATCACTGGATAGTGGTCCTTTCTCAGACTCTTTGTATCTCCCCTCCCCTTTAAGTGCAGACATTTTTCTGAGATCCAACACTTGGTAATCTTCCTACTGCCTGGCCACAAGACACCTCATCCTTTTATACCTTTTACCTACTGCTCATCCTGTTACAGAGCTCACCACAACTGCAAGCAAGCAGACCAGGGCCTATCCACATAGTGCCTTGGTGAAAGACCCAACAATTAATACTGAAAGGAACATATCTTTATAACATTCTAACCTCAGAGAAGCTCAGATCACCTAAGCTCAGAGCCCTCCTTTCCCATGAGACCCATTTACTTCCCATGCTCCCCAGCAGACTGTGAGCCAAAGACATCCCCAAATGTTCCCCATGGCCTTATCTGTTCAGGACCTGGAATATATTACCATCAGCCATTGTATCATAGTCCAGGAAAGCATTTTTGTGTTACTCTGGATCATGGTAAAACTCAGGAAAAGCACAAGTCTTAATATTCCAGGTAAAGTCCAAGTCTGCAAGACAGCATCTTGCAAAGAAGTCCTTTGCAGCTCTGGAGTCAGCTAGAGCAGACAGGATCATAGTAGCAGTGCATGGCCTAATCTCTTGCTACAGACAGCATGTCTCTTCCCTTACTATTACTCCTCACATGGCCAAGAGGGCTTCTCTTTCCCAACGCACATGGTCAGGAGAGCTCCACACAGCTGCTACATCCTGCTTTAATTGTCCTTTCTAAGCCACATGCCAGAGAGAGAGAGAGAGAGAGAGAGAGAGAGAGGAGAGGGAGAGAGAGAGAGAGAACCCCTCATGGCTCTCCTACTCCCTTCCAAGCCACATGGTCCAGAGAACATGGCTGCCTCACATTTGAGTTTAAATCCCTGAACCTTCTCCTCAACCCTATTTCCAAATCCTCCCACAATCAGCTACATCTGCCCATCTGGTTTCTTCTGCCTTTCTCGGTTGTCATTGTTAGTCTGGGCAGGCTTGGCCCTGTGAAGTAAGGGAACCTCCTTCCTCCTCTCATGCAGGCACAGCAACCAAGGAACCACCTCCTGGCTACATCAAGGATTAAACCCATGCCCATCTCTCCCACTCCAAATCCCTGCCACAGCTACTTAACATAACTAGAAGCTAGCCAGCTGTTACTGATATGCAAAGTACCTCTTAACTGGTCTGTCCACTTCCCCAGCCTCCAAGCAATGGCTGTGGGAGTTTTTTCCTATATTCCTAGGCATCCCAAGTTCTAAACCTTGTTCCACACCTGTTACAATCCCATGGGTGGCTCCCCCTAAATCATCCCCTCTGGTCTTAATGGGGGACTCAAGAGTTGGAAAATTTGAGTTTAAGGTAATATTTAATAAGCCTAGTAGTTAATGCATGTAAAAAGCTATTGTTTTACAAACTGCAGGTACAGCCTGTCACAGGTGGGCACAGGTAACCAGGTTCTTGGTGATCACAGGCAAAAATTGAACCAAACACACAGAGTTTATAGCACAAAGTAAGAGAAAGCAGATTTATTAAGCCACACAGCACATGGGAGCAGGCCAGCTCTGAGCAGAGCGGAGCAGAGAAAGAGCAAAGCAGAGCCTAACAGCAGCAGCTTCACAGCAGCCCCAAACTCAGGGGCTAGAGGGCTTTTATTTCTTAGGGTAAGTCTACCATGATTTCCTTGATTGGCTACTGGGAAGGGGGTCCCACAATGCTAATTTATTATAATGCTATTATAATTAAGGAGGGGTCAGGTAGCATCTTCTACAGAGGTGCATTCACTAGGATTCAATGCTTTTCCAGAAAGCATGAACTATCAGTCTTAGAACAGGGTCTCCACCCTTTATCCAGGTTCTTTATCTTAGCCCTGGGGCACCTCTGGAGTTTCCTCCTTCCTGACTAATCTCCTGCCTCAAACCCACCCTGACTCCAGGAGATAAGTGACCTTTGTGCTCCAGAAGAGACCATAAGCAATCAAGGTGGTATCTGAGCCATTGCATTCCAGGGAGAGACAGTCTTTACACAGATAAAGAAAATCACCTAGGACACAGGGTACAGGACACAGATAAAGAAAATGACCAGTCAGTGAATGAAAGGGTATCAGGGAAATTACCAGACTGCAGCTTTTATCTGATTAACCTCTTTCCTGAATTCCAAATCCCTTATCTACAATTTTTTCTCTTTAATTCCAGACCTCTAACCTATACTTTTGCCCCTTATTCAAAGGGCTGGCTTGAAAGGAAGTGTAAGGTGGTCTGCTAAGGTATATACTTGCTGTCTTCTCAGATTGCCAGCCATCTGAATAAAGCACTCATAAAGATTCAATCCCTGTCTCTGCTTATTGGGTTTGGTAGGTGACAGGCAGCATGAACCCCAGCTTTTCTGGTTTCAGTCTCATTTCTCCCACCTCCTGGGCATTCCTGTCTGGCTATTTCTGGATATTCCCATTTAGATGACTTGCTGGTGCCTCATAATTAGTGGGTAAAAATTTACAATAAATTTATAATCTTCATCCAAATCATCTCTGCTTCTTGATTCCTTATTTCAATCTATGGTTCCAACAGAATGAATCTGTACCTATTATTACCCCAAAACTATCCCCAACTCCTTTGGGTCACATAGTGCTGTTAGTCCTACTTTTTCAGTTGTCCTGATTTACTCATTCCTTTAAATTCTTGTCATCTTACATTGAGATTATTTCCATGGATCCATGTGGCCTCCGTCTCCTCAGCCTCACCTCTCTCTATATATGACCATGAGAACAGTCTCCCAAAATGCTACATTTTCTTTGTCTCTTTCTTGCTCAGAAACACTCAGGTGCTTGCTGCTCTTACCTCCTTCATAAAGACTATAATACCCTCCCCCCACACATACATCCTGGTGTTAGCACTCCAGTTTCTTCCTGCTCCAATTTCCAACCATGGTGCCTATTTTTCCTCAATATAAACCATCAATTTCAGCCATGAACCCTTTTCTCTGAATGTATCAAATGTGGTTCTGTCATCCCTTTTTTTCTCTAAGTAGACCTTCTTGAATCCTATTCCTTCCCTCTAGTCATACCTCAGGGACCACCTGTTCAGTGGAACCATCCTCAGCAATACCAGCTTTACAAAAGACACTTTCCTCCAACTCTTTACACTGATGACTGGCTACTACATTGTAAGCATTTCCACTTAATTCATAAGCTATTCATTGAGGCTTCATTTGGCATAAATAGACTACCATGTGACTGAGTAGCCAGGAACAATTTTAGTTTTACTTGTAGCCCAGCATAACTATTAAGAATGGCCCTTTCACTATCAAAAGTGTCCTGGCTTGGGCAATAAATTATAACGAACTATATGATCAATTTTTGTAGAAGTTACCCTGTATGTAAAGCAGCTGCTGAGGTGGAGCCACCAATATGAATAAGACAGGGACCCTTCTCTCTGATAGCTTAATAGCAGAGATTGGTACACATTGAACTTGATGCCAGGTGTAACATGATGGGTGTCAGAAGTATACAAAAGGTCCCATGAGAACTCAGAGAGCAGACATCTAGAGCAGACAGTCATGGGGATCTATGAGAGAGTCATGATTTGAGTGAAGCTATGAAGGAGAGTTTAGAGTGTTGACAGGTAGGGCAGATGGAGGGAGAGAAGGAGGCAGGAACATGGAGGACATGCAGACTTGGGGAGGAATGTGAGTGAAGAAAAAGGAATGAGAAGTCAGAGGTTTTCTGCTATGTGTGAATGTGGGAACGTGGGAATGTGTGGAGCTGTAGCACAGGGTAAACCTGGAGGGTGAGTTCAGAGGGCCTTGAACACCTGGCTAGGGGGTTGGCCGTCTTTAAGCCTTTGAGACTTCCTTTGAGAAACGGGATGGTATCCTCATGGGAATTTCCACAAATGTAGCAGCAATGGAGTTTTACTTGTTCTTAACCCAGTATTGTTTGGAAGTAGAGTGGCAATTGAACTAGCTGTTGAAGAACTAAGAAGTCTGAATAGAGGTTGCAGAATAGACTGAGGAGAAGGTGACCACTGGAGAGGCTGCCACAGCTACTCAAGTGAGTGCCTGAGCTACAAAAAAGGCAGGTTGGAAAGGCCTGTTCATGCAGTGTCTTTAGTTGTTTGAGTCTCAGTGTCATTAGAAGGGTCAGAGATCACTGAGCCCAGCCTGTCCCAATGAAATCTCAAACTCAACCTCAAATTCAACCTCAAATAGAGGTTGAATATATTCATTATGTTCTGCTTCCAACCAGTGCTTCCTCTTCAATCCCTTACTCATCCCTTAGGAACAATGATGAAAAAAATTACATCATCTAAAATAGAGAAGTTAGGGAGAGATTTTTTCCAATAACAATGAGAACTTTCTTTGTGCAAATCTTTTCTCCTACTGACTGACTCATCCACTCCTGTAAGGCTAGGCCCAGAATCTGATGTTCTTGGTTTGCTCCAGAGCACCCAGCAGTCTGTCAACTAACAGACAGTTTGGAGAGCCCTACACACAAACTCACCAGAGTAAAACAATGACAAACCTGGCAATCAGCAGGGGCGAGAGGCCATTAGCATCCTGAGGACTCTGGGCTGATATAACGGAAAGAGAGACTGGAACTGGTCTTTGTGGGGGAAAAAATTGACTTTATCCTCAGCTACAGAGGAGGGCTGTCAGTAGACAAAGATAAGGACAAAGGTGATATTAGCTTATTCATGAGATAAGCCCAGCAGCAAACACTTCACAAGTACCCTGTGCTCAACCTGTGTTTGATAATTGAGGAAGTCTAGTGCCTTGGCCAATTAAAAGATTTTTTTTTAAGCATTAAGACTTAAGGGTAGTTTCCTTACCAATTCCACATTTTAAGAAATACTAAATACCTATTTTAGAAGGCAAAAATATAATAAGTGATATACTGTAGTTAATAGCCTATGAACTAAACTGATGAAAATGTCTTCTATTTTATTATATAGTTTATGTAAGGACATGTGTGACAAATTCCTCTTAAAAATAATCCTCAAAATACAACCTTTATCTCCAGTTTTCAGATAATTAAAACTATGTAACTCATCCATTTATTTATTTGTTTAATTCAACAAATATTTGAATTCCTACAATAAATCAGGCCCTGTTCTTGCTACTAGTGATGAAGCAGTAAACAAGATAAACAAGGCCTCCCCTCTTGTCACTTTTAGTGAAGGAGAAGACAATTAAACAACAGCAATAGTGAGACTGATCCGAAGACAATTGATCTGGAGTTCGTGGGAGGGCCTCCCTGAGAAGATGCGCTTTGAGCAGTAAACTGTGCAAAGGAGCCAGCCAAGTGAAGGTCTGAGAGACAAACATTCTAGGCAGAGGAAGGAGCAAGTGCAAAGGGCGTGATGCAGGGAAAAATGCAAAGAACAGCCAGAAAGTCTAAGGTTTGGGGTTGGTGAATGAGTAGGAGAGTGGGAGGAAAGGAATGTGAAAACACAGGCAGGGACCTCTAAGTCTGAGGAAGAAGATGAGGTATTAATCTGAGTGTGACAGGGACCACTGGAGAGTTTCAAGATGGGGAGTGAAGTAGTCTGCTTTGCATTCTAAATGGAGATCCTCCAGTCAACTCTGCTGAGACTGGGCTGGGAGAAGAGGTAGAGTGGCCAGCCCTGGTAGAGATGGCTCATGAAGTTTCTCACTGACATAAATGTAATTCTCTCAAAAGGCAGCATAAAGCATGCAATACCGCACATTAATAAGAGCAGAGACCCTGGAACAAACTTCCTGGCTCAACTACTAGTAAACTGTCTGAGTTATTGCACTGAGCACAATGCCCTCAAGGTCCATCTATGCTGTTGCAAATGGCAACATTTCATTCTTTTTATGGCTAACTAATATTCTATTGTATATATGTGGCACATCTTCTTTATCCATTCATCTGCTGATGTACACTTAGGTTGTTTCTCTATCATGGCTATTGTAAATAATGCTGCAATGAACATGCGGGTGCATATATTTTTTTTTTAGTTAGTCTTTTCATTTCCTTTTACAAATACCCAGCAGTGGAATTGTTGGATTGTAGGATAGCTCTACTTTTCATTTTTAAAGAACTTCCAGGCTGTTTGCCATGGCAGCTGCACCTGTTTATAGTCCCACCAACAGTGCACAAGGTTCTATTTTCTCCACACCTTTGCCAGTATTTGTTTCTCTCTTTTTTAAAAATAGCCATTTGAACAAGTGTGAAATTGTGGTTGTGGTTTTGATTTGCATTTTCCTAATGATTAGTGATATTGAGCATCTTTCCATGTACTTATTGGTCATCTGTATATCTTCTTTGGAAAAATGTCTATTCAGTTCCTCTGCCCAATATTTATTTATTTATTTATTTTTTTGCTATTGAGTTGTATGAGTTCTTTATATATTTTAGACACTGAGCCCTTGCATATGAATTATAACTATTTTCTCCCATTCAGTAGGTTGCCTTTTCATTTTGTTGATGGTTTCCTTTGCTGTGCAGAAACTTTCAGTTTTATGTTGTCCCACTTATTTATTTATTTATTTATTTATTTTTTTGTTGCCTACGCTTTTGGTGTCAAATCCAAAAAATCATTGCCAAGACCAATGTCAAGGAGTTTATTGCATATGTTTTCTTCTAGGACTTTTATGGTTTCAGATCTTACATTCAGACCTTAAAACATTTTGAATTAATTTCTGTACATATTGTAAGGTGGTGACCCAGTTTCCTTCTTTTGCAAGTGGCTATCCAATTTTCCAGTACCATTTATTGAATAGACTGTCCTTTCTCAATTATATATTCTTGCCTCCTTTGTCATAAATTAATTGAACATATACACATGGGTTTATTTCTGAACTCTTTATTCTGTCCCATTGTATCCTGGGCATTTGGGTTATGATGCTAGGATATTTTCTATCCTCTTTAAATCAATTTTAGCACCAGTCACCTTTAACATATTGGTTCTGACCTACTTTTGTGGGATGTAGTTCCAAAGATAATTTTCTTTTCCGAACCTTTGAGTGCTATTCTTGTCTGCTTCATTCTTATGGCACTACTAAGACTTCTGATCAATTCCTTACTAGTGCTACCTATAGGGACTGACCCCATTTCCTGGGGCCACCTTCTGCAGGGAGTGGGGAGAGCCACAGTAGCTGTGCCTGGGCCCCCTTATGCCACTTGCTGTAGAGCAGAGAGATACCAGCTTTTGCTGGCATTGCCACTATAGATAGAATGCCTATCTTTCACTGCAAGTGTAGATTGGGTGTTAAATTGGTCAGTGGCTATGATACTGTCTATGTGGGGAGACCAGCCCACCTGTTCGTGCCCTGAGTATGCTTTGGAGGGGAGTTGGGTCAGCTCATCAAGATTTTGAAGCTGCCACTGTGGGCAGATTGGGCGGCCAGCCCATCGTCTTGTGGAACAAGGATTGTAGCCCCTCTAGGTCTCCACTGGGCTTATCGTTTCTGGCCTTCTCCCCACAGAATTCAAGCTTTTCTTGGGACTTTTGTCTATGCCTGTTGACATTTCTGGGTTAAAGTTTTCTCCAGTCCCCAGTGCAGATATATATGAGAAAGAAAAAGGAAATCCAGGGGACTCACCACAATGTCTTCTCTAGTCCTGTGTTCCCTGGTTAACCCACCTTCTTGTTTCCAGCTTTCAGAGTCCTTTATCGTGGTCTATTGAATAATTCTCAGGGTATTTATTTGTATTAGAGGGCAGGAACAAGGAAGAGTGAACCTACACTATCTTATTCCCTGTACTTAATTCAAGCTACCTCAGAAACATTTGAAAACAGACCATATATTCATTATAAATCAATGTTTCCAGTGAATGGCCCACTTAATTATATGATGGTGCCTAAGAAATGAAAATACGATGAATTAAAATATGATGGTGGCAAATTTGGTTGTGACAAAATGGTATAGACCCATTTCTTTCTGCTCCTTTTTGCTATCCACAATTATAAACCCTGAAATAATGGAAGAGGAAACCAAAGGAAAACTCCAAAAAGTGGTAAGAGGAAATTGAGCTGATTGGAGACCCCAGAACGGTATAACCAGCAAAGTGGCATCCTTCAGCTCCACCCAGACCCAGTGTTTCCCATTGCTGACACCGCAGGAGAAGATAACTCAGGTAGACTCAGTGAGGGAGACCCAGCTACAGCAAGTAGCCTGGTTCAAGGAGTCTCATTGTCCCCCACTCCAGCCAAAGGCAGCTGAGGGGACACAAACAAAGGGACCCCTTCCCCTACAGAGAGAAAAGTCCTCCAGCCCTTCAGGCAGCACCAGCAGAGGGCCCAGGAGGCACCAGATAAACCAGGAAAACAAAAATAATATATTCATATCCAACTAAAATTTCCTGCAGAGATCTAGTAGGCATACACAGTCTATCACATGGGGAAAAATGCAGAGTCTTGGGGAATCAACATGTAGGCTTCCCACATTCCTCCCTCCCATTAGGGTCACACAAAGCGTATCCTCCCTCAGCAGAGAAAATTCAGCAACACGATTGTGATGTTTCTGCCCAGGGAAGCACAGTAGAGACTCCACTTTCAAAGATTTTGGGGGGAGCTAGTCACATAAGTCCCTTCTTCCTGGCATGTGCCAAAATTATAGATCTCCCCCCAAAAAAGCAGGTTATTCAGCATAAACTACTATATTGTTTGCACAAACATTCTAGGCACAGTGGACCTCCCTTATCAGTTCATTGTTAACAGGGGACATCCTGGGAACTAAGTTCCCAGAGCCAGCCAAGGACCAGTCTTGCAAGCAGGCATGTCTAGGCATAGCAGTCTCAGTACTGTTCTGTGATCTCTTTTCTGTGCAATTGCATGACCCTGTGAATATACTAAACAAAACACTGAATTGTACTCTTTAAGTAGGTGAATTGTATGGTACATGAATTATCTTTCAATGAAGTTTTAAAAAAATCCCAGCAATCTTTATTTGTAGACATAGGCAAGCTTATTATAAAAGTTATATGGCAAGGCAAGGCCCTAAATAGCTCAAATAACCTTGACAAAGAATGGACGAAGCTGTGCACCAAGCCTGGCTTTCTCCAACACCAAGCCCGGGGACAGTTCAGCAAAAGGCCCATGGCACCCTGAGATGTGTCTCTGCATGCTAGAACCTCTAGCTCTACTCAAGTGCATGATGTAAGTTCTAAGTGAGTCACCAGGTAGGGGCAGACTGATACTGGTTCAAACTCAGTGCCAGTGCTTTTCGTAAGGCCACTCAGAAAAAGTCTCAGGGCATACAAGTTTAGCTGCCACCTGCCATATGCATGCATACATTTGTGGAGTCCCCAGGGGTTGTCAGGGTGAGGCCAGCAAAGGTTATTACACCCAAACAGACCAAGATTTGGCCATGTGAAGGGAGGGCTCTGCACCAGTTGAGTGTGCAAGGGAAAAACGGGCCTTCTCCTAAAGCCACACCAATCAATCTGACCCAGATTCTGCCAGTCCTTTTGGAGAGCCTGAGATGGGCAAAATGCAGCCACTGGGAGTCCACAAGGATAGGGCTAGTGGATCTCTCATGGAGGGGAGGCATCAGTTTGTGAGAAGGTGGGGGGAATGGCAACTCAGTCACTGACACCCCTGAGTCCTTCTGGATCTCTACACACCATCCCAGGCAGCTGACTCCTTCATAAAGCATAAGATTTTAAGGGTGGGTCATAGGGAGTCCTGAGGGTGGGGCAATTGCTTTCTCTCAATCTGATGCCATACTGAGGAGAGTACTCCACCAAAGAAAGTTGGTGACTAATGTGTGGAAAATTATCTCAGCACAGGGATCCTACCCAGAGTCACAAACCCCAGTCTCTTTTCACACCATTCTAGTCAGATCTGCCATCTCCTTTCCAGAGCCCTGGATGAATGGCTGCAGACAAGATCTTGTGCACTGGCTCTTTTAAAGAGTGCCTGGGTCTCTAGAAGACTGTCTCTCCCTGGCAGACAGAAACCCCACTGATTTTCACAGTCAAATGTTATGTGGGCACCTCTTCCCAGGTCTGGTGCTGTAGACTGGGGAACCTGATGTGGGGTTGAGACCTCATGCTCCTCAGGAGAACCCCCCTGCAGCTGAGATATCCCTCCAGGTTCTCTGCTGCCACCTGTGGGAAAAAGTTTAGCCATTTTCTTGTCTTTGTCTTTCCTACCAATCTCAATGTGGCTGCTTCTGTAAATCCTTGGTTATAAGACTTCTGTTTAGCTAGTCTTCAGTTTGTTATTCAAGTTGATTGTTCTATATTTTTGTTGTAATTCCAGTTAGGTGCTGGGAGGAGGTGAGTGTAACTTCCAACTGCCTTACTGCAATCTTGTTTGTCGTTTTTTCCTGGTCTTTTGTTAAGGAAAGAAATGGAAACACCACTAAGAGCATAGAGAGATCTGGCCTGGAAACAGGATTGGTAGCAAAGAAGTCGCTTTGAGGGACTTTTGATGACTTGGTTTCTTCATGCCCACCACTATCAGGCACTGCAAATACGCTTACTTTCTAATTAAAATTAATTTTGTCTCAAGCTAAGCCCTTACATCTTTCCTATGTTCCACATATTGCTCCTCCGAAGCCCCATCACTACAGAATTTCTGTGCCCAGGTCTCAAACACCATCTATCATACCACTTTTCTTCATGCCAGCAGAAGCAGCAGGAGGATGTAGTCTTGAGCCAGGGACAATGACACTGATGACCCCCTTAAAATGTACATCTGAATAAGTGGCCATAGAGCAGATAAGGAGTCCTGCTCTCAATAGCTTTCATTTTCACTGGTGTGGTGAATCTCTCTAAAAACTAAATGGAGGCTGTGGTGAATCTCACTAAAAACTGCTGAGGCAGCATCTGCCCTGAACCAAGGAGAAACCAAGGCTTGATTTTTTAAAACAAATGAAAAGCTTGAGGCTATTTTTTAAAAGAAAATGAGTATAAATATGCAGTATGCACCATATGAAAGGGACCCCTTCACAAAATCCAGAATGTTTTGCCTCCCTGCTCCCCTCTCCAGCATAACATCATTTCACAGGGAATAGATGTCCCCAGATTTCAATCTTGTTTAGCTGGCAACCAGATTGAGACTTGGACCCTGGTATAATTGCTGACCTAGAAATTTACTGAAGAATTGAGGCCAAAGTAGAAAGCGTTTCATTATTGTCTGGGGAGAAAGGAGAAGTGTGTGTGTGTGTGTGTGTGTGTATTTTTCTCACATCTGGAGAAATACTTCTGCTTAACTCACTTTTATTGTCTACCTCTTAGGCAAAATCCCTTGGTAATATGCTTCAAAGAAAATTTGTTTATCATTTTCCAAATAGATGAATCCCCATTCTATCTCATGTAAGTTCTGAAATTCATTGTATAGAGTTTCATATTTCTATCAGGATATATGGAAACTAACCCTTGCCTTCATTCCTACCTCCTCAGTCCACCCACATACATGCACACACAGAGGTTGTCCAAGTTAACATATTAAAGGCCTTTAAAAAAGCGTCTAGAATTGTGCCTTCAACATTTTATGCTTTTGTTCTTCTATTCCTTTCTTCTTTTGCCAGCTCATGAGTTCAGGGGGTTGCCTGGGCCTCAACAGGTCCTGGAGAATCCAAGGCTGTGGGTCTGCAGCTGGCTAGCTGTGTCAACAAAGCAGAAAGGCACAGGGTTTATCTTTTAGGCCTTACTGCACTGGAGGAGGGTCAGGTCACAGAGTTGTCAGCCTGGCACTTGTGGCCATCACAGATCTACAGATGTCACAGGAGCACCACCAGCAGTTCCTTCGGAGGTGCTCTTCAGCCCCAACAAGAGTTTCCTTTCCTTCTGTTCGTGCAGCCAGGGCACCTGAGATTTCTTGGGTGTGGGGCCCCCTGCAAGGGCTCTGATCAGCCCAGAGGACCCAACTCTTGGATACTAATAAGATGTCCAAGTTGCCACTCACTTTTTGGCCCTGTCCACACTATGGTTTTCAAGGCTGGTTAACTTATTAAAGTTAAAAAATATATATGCATTACCTGATTGTTTTCTAGCAGCTCAAACAAATGCATGTGTGGGGAATTATGCTTTAGACTGCACCTTTGCTTGGGAAAGGTTTGAAAAGCTAGTAATGCTCCTAAGCTCCCTAACACGAGGAACTGTCTCATTTATACAAAACATCCCTCCCTCACCCATCCCCAGCCCAGAGGTGCCCATGACAATGCAACATGATCTCTGCTCTTTGCCAATGAACACTGACTTCCAGCTACTGAATTTTGCGTCAAGAAGGTGAATGTGAATAAGTTTGACTTTAAACACTTCCAGCCAGGTTGTCATTTTGCAATTAAATTGTTCATAAAATCAAATGGGTTAGGATAGAGTTAAACAGTATAATAGCACCCATTTCCAATGCAGAAAATGACTAATCCACAATTCTTAGCAAACCGCATTTAAAAATAAGGTTGTTTTTTTCTGTTTTAAGATTCAAAACTTTGACTTCCTTTGTTCTTCTTATGTACATTATTTTTTATCACACACATATATTTTACAAGATGGATTACAGTGGATAATAGAAGTGAGGCCGTAAAGTCAGAGCAGGGTTTCCATTTCTAAAGTTCTGTTTTTCTTTTCCTATATGTAAAATTGGGATAATAATGAATTACTATCTACCTACCTAATGAGTCATTGTGAGAATTATGGTAATACGAGAAAAGCACTTAGCAATGAGTTAATGCTCAGTATATTTTAGTGATTAGTATTAGTATAATCAAGATGATATTAAATATAGTGTTTTGTAATCATAATGACACATGCCTTTATATGAATACATATATTTACTATTTTAACTTTAGATATAAAAATATTCATTAAATTAAGGGTTTCTTCTCCTAAACAAAACCAAAATAATTAATTTGTGTGCTTTGAGTAAGAATTGGAATAAGATCCTTTAATGATTGGAAGACAAAGCATCTTTGCTCTGCAAACTGACACTAAACAAGCATGGTACATGAAATAGGTTTTATTACATTTTTATCCTCTTACCTTTATAATTGCTTCAAGTTGTTCCTTTGGTGTTAGAGTGATTTGAGAGGGCAAATTACAATGCCAAAATGATGTAAATGGAAGTTTGGATTAATGACAAATGATGTCAAAACCTGAGAATGTGAATACAAAGTGTAGTTAGATTAAAAGAAAGTTAAAAGCCAAAAAGCATATCAGGCTAACACTACATTTGAAAAGTTTTATGGACCATGGGGAGATAAGTTGTGAGCCATATAATCATGTCTCAATTCTCTTTATGCTGGATCCTTTTTAGCCAAACAGATCATGAAAAGTAATTAATGTAAAATGTGGTAAAATGTGATTGCTGTGCTGTATCTGCACTGCACTGAGTACAATGGACAATTTGTGGGTTCCAGAGAGACCTCCCTGCACTGACCCTGTACAAGGCCCAGAAAGAATCTTTTAACCGTCATAGAAGACCTGCAGCACTGAGGCCACTTGTTCACAAGGTTTTAGACTCTGGGAGCTAGAAAAACTCTTACGAACTTCAAATCCCATTCTCTCCCTTTATAGGGATAGAAAATTGAGATCCTCAAAGTGCAAGCAATGTGTGTAAGGCCACATAGCAAGTTAGTGACAGAGCTGTTCTCCAGACCTTCCTTCTGTCTCTGGTACCACTCTGTCTGCTCTCTCTTCCTCCATTCCCCTAATCCTTCCTGGAAACTTCTGAGCCCTTTCCCTTTTCCTCAGTAGCTGAATCTTAACACCCTGGTCCTGCCTGGCTTGGGACCTGTGGAGCAGATGCTGAGGAAAGAGCTCACAAGGAACCCAAGTGACCTCACTGGGCTGATTCCCTCAGGTCACTCACTCCTGTGTCATGGGCCTTTTTCCTCTGTCATCATGGTTTGGCACAATTACAGCATATCAAACCTCAGAGAACAATGGAGGAAGACCTTCTTTCAGAACAAAGCTAGCCCTGGATGTTTGCTGTGGTTTTATTAGAGCCATATTTTAGTAACGACTGCTTTTGATTATAACCTAATAAATATCCCAAAGGACTTATGCAGAATCACACACAGGAAATGACCCAGAGGCAATAACCCCAGAACATGAGTCCATTCCAGCTGGCATTCTGTGAGCTGAAATTGTGACCTCTAATGCTGCTTTGGCCTTCTCACCTTCACCATTTCTCCTTTTGGGGATTAGGCCCCAGTATGGGAAAGGAGGTGCCATTGGCAGAGTGCCTATCTACATAGTCTCACTTTCTAGCCCAGCCCAGCCTTACCTGCAAGATTAAAGCAAAGTCACTGTTTGCAGGGTTCATTCAACATAGTTGTCTAGATACTCTAGGTGCCAATGCCCTTAAATTGGCCCCTCACAGTTACCCTCTTGCCTGAGGCAGGCCTCCAGCACTGATTCCCTGCTCATCTGCTCAGTAGCCTGGTTCTAATATTGCCTCTCACTCACCCTCCAATCATGCATATTTTTTTTCTTTAAAAATTTTTAAAACATTTTATTTATTTTTTGAAAGTGGGGAAGGGAGGGATAAAGAGAGGGAAAGAAACATCGATGTGCAAGAAAAACATCGATCCATTGCCTCTCTCCAGCTGGGGACCTGGCCAAGCTGGGACTGGGAATTGAACGGTCAACCTTTCAGTCTGCAGGCCAGCACTCAATCCACTGAGCCACATAAGCCAAGGCAATCATGCATATCTTTACTTGTATATGTTCTCTAAGACTAGATAATTTTAAAATAAATAAATAGGCTACCACCAAACATACATGTCAATCCATGTGATGATCCATTCATCTCACTTAGGGCATTCCAAAGGTGGGGAAAGATAGCCTCACTGTCCCTTTGAACAAGTCAATTGTCATTGCCTGGCCAGGTGGTGATGATTATTTTTTCACAGATAACCTTATCTTTCCATGAGGCTGATAAATTTTCTTTTTCCAATTATTGTTGTTTCAATACATAAAATCCCTGTATAACATTGAAACAATTATTGAAACCACAAAAACAACATAGGTCCCCAGTGACTATACTGAGATTTTGCCCCTATGTCTGCCACATGTCGACTTCTCTATGGCAGGAATTTCCCTTTTAGTCTTCCTTATAACAATGAAGATGATGAAACCAACCTCTTTTCATTAACTTTTGAATTAAGCTCACTCTACATTGAAAACATGACAAACTTGGGAGTTTCATTTAAAAATACAAAATAATTGACAGCACCACTCAGTTTACTGGCCTCCAAAGCTACCATGGTGAGAGGAGGGGACAGGAATGAGCAATAGGTGAGGGTTTCCTGTATTATTTCTTTAAGTAAAAACCAGCTTCCAGATTCCTGTTTCTGAGTATTCAAAGGTATGTCCCATGAAGGTTATTGTCATCATGGAAAGGGTTTCATTAAGTACTGTCCAAGTATGGTGTTGTAATAAGTGCCAACAAATCAGATGAAGCAATCACAAGTGAACTTCCTTGAGCTTATCCAGCTGCCAGTTCACAGTGATGTAAACTGTTGAACTAAGAAGAGAATAAGATGCCCCCCGATATATGTTCCCCAAGACCCTGTATTTCAGCTGTCAAAACCTTCACTCTATCTTTGAAATTATTTGTGCACTATCTTTTCTCCTCTTAGGCCATAAGCTCTGTGAGAACAGACCTGTCTGCCAGTTATAGCCACTAGGACCTCACACAATGCACAACATAGGTTAGGCACACAATGACTGCTTGATAAATGAATGAGAGATGGGTGGTGGGTGGAATGGAATATATTCATATTGTACTATGATCTTGCTTTCATTTTACAAAGAAAACATATTAAGAGTAGCATGTTAACACAGTGTAGAATGATCATAGTTGAAGAAAGTCTCAAGTGATTTTTAAGACATGTCTTAAAGGTTGATGATCATATTTTTCTATTTAAATTCCTTTTCTATCATAGCCCTTTATTCAGTGAACTTTTTTTTCAAAGGTAGTTTTATAACTTTGACAATCAGCAGTTAGTTCTCATCCACATTAACTGTTTATAGATTTTTGAAAGTGGTGACAGGTACTTAGGTGACCAATGTATAGAGCTTGTTTGGTGAATCTTCATCCTCATTTCATTTTCTGGACAACCGCACCCGGATACGGTATGGAACAGTCCTTATTTCATTGGCTCAGGCGGCTTTGTTGAGCCTGGTGTCAATGCGCACATCTGGAGTTCCCATCTCCTTCATGGAAAATTTCTGGATCTCTTTGAGTGGCTAAGGGGCACGCTTCTTGAAGCCCACTCCATGTATGCGCTTATGGATGTTGATGGTGTACTCTCTGGTCACTACCTTGTTGATGGCAGAATGGCTCTTCTTCTCACCACCCTTCTTTGCGGGAGCCATTATGCCAGGCTCAAGCTGGAAAGAAAGAGCGCGTGGTCTATTCAGTGAACTTTTATTTCCAATATTTTCTTCAGTCTTCTTTTATTCTAGGTTTTATTCATTGTTTTTATTGTTTGTAGTTTTTTGTTGCTACAATACCCTAGAATCTGTGTGGCAATGAGCTGTTTATAAATTTTACTTGGAGAAACCCTACCATTGTCCACAGTTATTGAAAAAAAATCATCAAAACATAACAAATAGAATACTAACATTTTAAATTCTTCACCTTTGGCTTTCGTTGCATCATCCTATGTAGAGATATACAGTTGACTCCTGAGCAACATAGGTTTCAACTGTGTGGATCCACTAATATGCAGATTGTTTTTCATTTGGCCTGCTCAGTTCAATTAACCTGTGCACATCAAACCTAGTTTCTGAAGGGTCAACTGGTGGCTGGAAATTCACATATTCAAAGGACCAGCTTAAATTATACACAGATTTTCAACTTTGCAGGCAGTGGGAGCTTCTAACTCTATCAACTTCACCCATGCCCACCTTCACCCCAGTACGGTCCAAGGGTCAATTGTGTGTGTGTGTATGTGTGTGTGTCTAATCTTCCAGTTTGAACATATCCTATGTCCTGAAACTTTCTTGCCATTAAGCAGTTCAAAGTTCAATTCCTATCATGATAACAACTCTTGTTAAGTAATTTAAAAGGGAGTGTTTTTAGTGGGTTTATTTCCAGACCCTCAATCTATCTGCCCTGTTTTTAATAGAGTGTTACATGGAAACATTGACCAGATGGATGTCAATTTTTCTGCCCAATTTTCCATGACTTGGGTTGGAGAATGAATTGACACAAATATTCCTGGGGTCTTGGAGAGGCTGGAAGGGGATGTGGGATGTGTGAGATGAAAGCTGTTTCCTTTCATCTCCTCTCTGACTCACCTCCCATCCCAGGCCATCTCTGCCTTGAAGACATTGTTTCCAGAAGCAGAGTGTGTTTATGTAGAGATGTAACAATCAGGTGTGAGGACATGTGTTGGAGTGGACAGAGCTGCTGCACCTCTGAATAGCAAGGACACTGGGAAGGTGAAGCTACCAAGTCTGGCATTTGGAGAATGCACATTCCCTGTGCAAAGCGAGGGTCCATATTTTCCAGTTTCACAAATGCCCACAATTAAAGGGAAAATATACCACACCACTTGGACAATACTGAGTTTATTCTTCATGATACATACATGTCTCCAGTGTAATATATGTATTCAAGAGGCATAATAAGATGGAACTTACATGTTATTCTCAGTTTTCTTGTTCTGTGAAGGTTCTCTGATATATCTCTCAACTCAGAGAATATCATTGTTTCTGAATTGATCATTTAAAAAAACCCAGATCAGAAAGTATAAGACTTCAAATTTTTCAAAATGGCGGAGTAGTAAGTGGAAGCCACACTGACCTCCTCCCAGTACCAAGCTGGAATTACAACTAAATTGTGGAGAAATCACCTGGAACAAACAACTGAACAATAGCAAGAGAAGAGCCTTGTAACTTCAGAGACACAAGAATCGGCTTTAGCGCAATCTAACTGGTAAGAAATACAGTAGATTCAAGAAGGCTAGTGGGACACCCATGGGCAGCAGCACCAGAAGGCTATTGAAATGGCCAGTTGGATCCCCCTGAGAAGAGTGGAGTCTAAACCAAAAGCATGGGATCTCTAGCCCACAACAACAGATCCCAAAAATACACAGAAAACAGCCAGCTGTGAAAAGCGGCACAGTTTCTCTCTGCCAGAGGCAGGCGGCTGGAAACGCAAAGAATTGTTTAAAGGACTAACGTGTAAATTTTTATTTGCAGCCACTTACCATGGTCTCCAGCAAAGGTGGGGGCAGAGTGGGCTAGAGACCCTGAGGAGAGATTAGGGAAGGAGGCTTTGGGGAGAGAACTGAGAGAATAGCCGGTGGGATCTTGGTGCTGATTCATCACCCATGTGGAAGCAGCCATCTAGCTCAGGCAGAGACCACTGCCCCTGAACGGCACCAGTATCAAAGGACCCAATAGCCCAGCCCCCAGGAGGGATTGCACCCTGCCCTGTACTGTCTAAGCCACCTGCTGAGTCCTGGGTGGCAGCCACAGAGAGTAGATCTCTGGCTAAGAGGGGCACAGAGAGGTCTGGTGACACTTGAGGAGAGACTGGGGACAGAGGTTTTGGGGAGAGAATGGAGAGAGTAGCCGGCGTGATCCCAGTGAGGACTCCTCCCCCACATGGCAGCAGCAAGAGAGGACCCAGTAACTCCACGCCCAGGAGGGACTCCACCCCACCCTGAGCTGTCTAAGGTAACCTGCTGAGTGCAGAGTGACTAGATTAACAGCTGAAGAAGGCAGCCACAAACAGTAGATTACTGGAAGTCTTAAACAGACTGCCTAAGGTCAGACAGGGATAACAGCTGACATCATCAGAGGCAGATCCAGAAAGTAAAAACGGTGGTCTCCAACCACAGAAGTTCACAGCACAAAGTCAGGAAATTAAGACAGATCAACTTAAGAATAAGATGCAAAAGAGAAGAGCCTCACAAATAATGGGAAGACAAAGAAACACTCCCCACTCGAAGGGAAAGGAGGAATCCCCAGAAAGAGAACTAAATGAAATAGAGGCAAGTAAATTATCAGATAATGAGTTCCAAACAATGGTTCTAAGGAAGCTCAATGAGCTCAGTGAGCTCAGAGAGAATTACAAAAAACTACAGGGAAACCATGAGGAACTTACTGCAAACTATATCAACATGAAAAAGGACATAGAAACTATCAATAAGAGAAAAGAGGAAATGAAGAATACAATTTCTGAGTTGAAGAACACAGTAGAAGACATCAAAAGCAGGCTACATGAAGCTGAGGACCAATTCAGCAAGCTGAAGGATAAGGTAGAAATAAGAGCAAGAAAATGAAAAAAGACTCAAAAAGAATGAAAAGACTTTGAAGAAAATGCAGGACAACCTGAAATGTAATAATATCTGTATCATAGAGATACCAGCAGGAGAAGAGGATGAGGAAGGGATAGAGAACCTATTTGAAAAAGTAATGATGGAAAACTTACCTAATTGGAGGAAAGAAAAAAATTCACACAAGTCCAGGAAGCACAGAGGGCCCCATTCAAGAGGAACCGAATGAGGCCCACTCCAAGAAACATCATCATTAAAATGGCAAATATCAAAGATAAACAGAGAATCCTAAAGCAAGCAAGGGAGAAAGAGGTAGTAGCATATAAGGGAGCCCCGATATGGCTAGCAGCTGACTTCTCAACAGAAACACTACAAACCAGAAGGGAATGGCAAGAAATATTCCAAGCCATGAAAAGTAAAGGCCTGCAACCAAGACTGCTCTACCCAGCAAGGCTCACAATTAAAATGGAGGGTGAAATAAGGAGTTTCCCTGACAAAAGAAGGCTAAAAAGAACACACCTCCACCAAACCAGCACCGCAAAATATGCTAAAAGGACTGCTTTAAGATGAAGAAAAAGTTTCTATGAATACCTAGTTCCTTTCAGAGTTACAAATACTTGATATTACCAATATTTTTAATACTCATTAATCTGACTGTGACAATGATGTTATTTTAAATGTTCCTTCACTATTTGTTAAAACTAAACCTGTTTTTGTATATTTCTTGCCTATTTCTATTATTTTTAAAAGCTTTAAATGACTTTTTGATATTCTTTATCCATTTATTGATTAAAGATTTATAGAACTTTTTCCCTAAAAAAACAAACAAAAAAAACCCCTATTAACCATGTTTTAGATGTGTTGCAAATACTTTCCTATTCTACTCCTTGTTCTTTAACTTTTTTTATATGTATATTACTATATAGTCTTAAATGTTTAATATAGGCATATTGTCAATATTTACTTTATATCTTCTGGGTTTGAATATTTTACTTCAGGTCATGAAAAATATTAGTTGTATTTTCTTCTAAAACTCCTTAGATTCTACATATTGATTTTTAACTCACCTGAATCTTTCTTGTATAATGTGTGAAATAGACCTCTATATTTGTTTTATTTCAAATAATAGTGAACCATGTGCCTTATTTGTTGAATAAGCTTATTTCCCCATTGATTTGAAATATCAACTTAATCATATATTTCCTTGTTAGACAGATATATATGTTTTTCTCTAGAATGCTTATTATATTTCATTGATCTACTTGATTATCTCTGTACTGGTGTAATGTTGGTTTAATTGCTGAGAGTTTATAATGGTTTTAAATTTTTTTTAATATTTTATAGTTAACTTTGACATTTTAAAAAAATCAGTCTGCATGAAAGAAAGAGAGAGAGAGAGAGAGAGATGGAACTCCTACCTTTTGAGACAACATGGATGGAACTGGAGAATATTAAGCTAAGTGAAATAAGCCAGTTGATGAAAAACAAATAACATATCATCTCACCTATAAGTGGACTCTATTCAACAAAATAAACTAACAAACAAAATAAACCACAGGCACGGAAACATGGAGCAGACTGAAAGTGACCAGAGGGGATGGGGAAAGAGGACAATGGTGGAAAGAAGGGGAAGGAACTAGACAAAGAACATGTATGAATGACCTATGGACATGGACAACAGAGTGGGAATTGACTGTGGGGGCAGGAGGTGGGATGGGTGGAAGGGGGTAAAGGGGTAAAAATTGAGACAACTATAATAGAATAAACATGATTTATAAATTTAAAAAATAAAAATAAAATTGTAAAGATAAAAGTATAAGACTTCATATCCATGATGATTTTTCTTTTCTCACAGGAGCAAATTCTACCCATGGTGATATCATATCCTTCTTTTATAAGGAATAAACCTTTAAAAATAAATATGTATTTGTCTCAATCACAGAATGGATTTTTATAACTGCAATAACTGGTGAGTTGTAGATAGAAACTTGAAAGATGGTTTTGAAATAAGTTTTATCTCATACAAATAGACTCACTGTGAAAGAAACTTTGTCCCTGTGTTCAGAAACAGGTGTCTTACTAAAATTATTATTCTGTTATCTGTTCTGTCACAATGGAGATGTCATTGCCTTTGAAAAATCTACTAATTATTACGGCATTATCCAACAAGTTGTATCATGAGTACTGAATAAAATAGATTTACTCTAAAAGACCCTGAAATATTTAGTAACTGCTTAATTAGGTGCCACTATTTTCCTGTGTATAATGTTATTATGTGTAGCCATAACCACTCACCCATTTGACCATCATTGATTGTTGAATGTTCACTATGTGCCACACATTATGCTGGGAGAGATAAGGTCCCTGTCTTCAAGCAGCATCAAGCAGCATCAAGCAGCATCCTCTGTGGCTGCCCATCTGCTCTTTAATGTGTTTCTTTCACTGTAACTTAAATGGATGCATAGGTTTTGAACAATAAATCTGTGTAAAAATGTCTCTATATTACAATTATAGCTCTTTGAATTAGAATACTAGAACTGTTAATAGCTAGGACATCATGAGTTGAATTTTATTTTAGTTGGCCAAGACAACACAATAGCATTTTGATGCAGTCTTGTTGACAAATGTCATTGAATGGAAATGTTTTAAATACCTGTTTTGTGACCAGCACTAGTGAAGGCTGAATGAAGTATGAAAGAAAACTAAAAACACACAAAAAAAATATTCATGGTCCCTTTACCTGAGTAGAATACTGTTTTGTAGCTGGAGAATTCAGGTAGCCATGAAACAACTGTTCTACTCAATGCACAGTGAAGGCTATCAGTAGTTATGGAACTTCAAAGAAGGGTGGGCCTTCTCAGAAAAGATAGCCTGTGTTCATTCCCTATTGCTGCTGTAATAAATTAACACAAATGTGATGGCTTAAAGCAGCACAAACTTATTGTCCTGCAGTTCTACATGTCACAAGTCCAACACAGTTCTCACCAGGCCAAGAGCAAAGGGCTGGCAGGGCTGTGTTTCTTCTGGAGGACTTAGGGGAGAATCCATTCCTTGCCTTTTCCACTTTCTAGAAGCTGCCCTGTTCCTGGGCTTGTTGCTCTTCTCAGTCTTCAAAGCCAGCCAGCTGAGTCTTTCTCCATGCTTCCATCTCTATGATTCTCTGCACCTAGGAAAGGTCCTTTGCTTTTAAGGACCTTTTTTACTATACCAAGGTCACCTGGATGATCCAGCATAATCTCTCCATCTTAAGGTCCTTATCCTTAATCACATCGGCAAAGTCCCTTTTGCCAGGCATTAAGATGTGGAAGTTTTGGGGAGCCATTATTCTGCATGCAACACTGCCCTTGAGCTAGTTCTGGGTTACAAGAATCCTTCTTTAGGAGATGTTCACCTTGAGGGCATTAGCTTGCATTTGTCCTAGGAGGTATGTGGGCAGTGAGGAGCCAGAAGTAAGGACATTGGGCAGCAAGAGACTCTGGGTGAGGCCCAGATGATAGATAGCTTGTCAATGCCAGGCTGAGGAATTTGGGTTTCACCCGAAGATTGTAGGAAACCACTGAGGCATTTTCCGAAGGAAAGTGATAGGATACATTTGCTTTGGGGTGGTAATTTTGGGAGTAATATCTTCAAGGATACAGAAAAAAACAAAAAGCATAAAGGAGAATTTATGGAGTAACTTAGGGGAGGCAGATGGTGCCTAAAGGGGTGGGCCATGACAGGAAGCCCCCCACCAATTGTATCTCTAGAGGTTGCCACATCATATGTGCTCACTGAAGGTTGGTGGAATAAATGAATGACAATAATTCCAATGACATTTCTGGATCTTTTGAAAATCCCAAAGTTATTTTGATGAATGACTTTTCTAGCATGGGAATCCCTCTAATTTTTTACTGAGTGCCTTCTCCTGGACAGTTTCAAATTTTAGTGAAGTTCTTTCCCACACTTTTTTAGATTTATAATTGTTTATATTTTGAAGAAAATATTTCAGTTTATGATTTAAATTTTTTTGTTTACCGAAAGATTAATTCCTTTCACAGGAAAAGGCCTGAGAGAATTGACCTCAGAGACACATGAATTTACTTTTTATTATTTTTATTATTACAATATATGCTTACTCATATTCTCCTTGTAATAATTTCTTAAAGTACTATAATAGTGTATTTTCAAGTGACTTCTTCAGAACAGATGAAATTATGATGCATTTTCCATGTGGCAATATATAGATTCATGCAAAGTTGGACAAAGAACAGTCTGCCTAGAGCTGAAGTTCTCAACTTGAGTGTACATAGGGCTCACTTAGGAAGCTAGTTAAAATTAGATTTCTGGCCTCATCTGATTTACGAAAACCCTAAGGAGATGACCCCCAAGCACCCCCACAGATTCTAAGATAGATGTTTTCAGGACACTCAAGAAATGCTGGCTTTGATCATTAAGGGTTACCTTCTTTCCTCCTTGATAGAAACAGTTTACCTTTCCGTAAATTGTTTTTCTAAAGGAAAGTCTGCACCTCTCATTTTCCTTGTTAGTTTGGGCCTAAGATTTCTGATAGAACTAGCCACTTACAGATGTGGTGACTCAAGGAGGGACAATTAGGTGGACAAGAGGTGTAAAAATATATTTGTGGCATTAAATTATTTATAGATAATATTTTCATTGCATGTAATTATACAGCACTTGTAATACATGATCATGAGAGTGATACATCTGGCTAATATATTAAGTTCTAACTCTTTCTTGATGACCATAATTAATAGAATTATAACAGAAAGTATCTTTTGAAATAAAATAAAGGGGAAAGTTGCTGGGATCAATAAAGTCTGCAGAGGTATGGATAAAAGATTACACAGAACACTAACCTATGGTAGTGATGTGATTATTATATGCTTTATATGTGAGAAAATACATTTTATTAAAAAAATAATCCATGTGTAAATGGTTTCTAGTATGAAAATCATTCACTGATAACAGAGCCAGTAGGATTGCCTTTGTCTGAATTCAGGAGATGTCTATTCTGGGAGCAAGAACTGGCAAAGAAGTACCACTATGAAATGGTAGCCCTGCACTCTGGGGAGACTTGCTTTTTATGCTTTTGATACCCCAGGCAGTAAATGTCTTTTTATTTACCTATTATGATTGCTGTACCAGATGAGTAATATCTGCCTTCTCTCAGGCACATGAAGACCAACCTTTCCTCCTGGGCTTAGTGGTAGTCAGGAAATTCAGGTCTTCCTCTCTTGTTCTATAGAAAGGCTATACCTGGGACCACTATATCATCTTCTAGAGTGAGAGCCTTCCATGACTGGGAAGGGAACAGAATGTGGATTTTTTAGAAACTGGGTCTGGGGTTATGGAGGGGGGAAATTGGGGTTTAAGGAGAAAGGTATCAATGATTGATGACATTTATAAAGGGTGGTACAGACCCTGGAGTTACGATATTTAAATTGAAGCTACATCAGTTTTAGGCCAATAAAGTATGCATTACTCCAAAGATACTCAACTACTGTCATATCAGAATTGCAACAGCCTCCAAAGACTTCATAATGGCCTTTAAGGAGCAAGTTCATTCTTAAAATAGACTGCAAACTGAAATAATTTTTCACCTCTTTCCTAAATGTCTTTTCTTGCTGATGAATACTGCAACTATTGTCAAGGCATTTTACAAAATGTGAAGAACCAAGAACCTGAAAGGGTATGATTTTATCTATAAAATACAAGTGTTTATGACTCACTATTAACCATTTTACTTGAAAGAACCCCACAAGACATGTCTACTGGTAATTCACTGCACTGAAGGGCACAGAATTCAGCTATTTTACAATTAATGAATTCTTGAGGGTGATATTTTTATTCAGCTTAATCATTTGGGAATTTTCCAAGGTGCTAATATATCTAACTTTATGCTTTAAATATAATTCAGTTATGTTTTTAGATCCTAATTCCAGCTGATTTTGAATAGAGTATTGGTAATATTCATCCTGGGATTTTCAATAATGCTAGTCATTTTATTGATGCATGCTAACTGAAAAAGAAGCATGGTTTTCAAGTAGGATGATTTGACATGGATATTATCATAAATGAACTGTGGAAAACACAAATAAATCTTTTAACCATCCTGAGTTTTATCTTTTGCAGTAGAAAAATGGAAACCTAGGGAAACAAGTACACATTTAAATAAAAGCTTTTCTGATGTTTTAGTGTTTGAAATACTTCAGCTTTGGGTGATTATATTCATTCAGCATGAGCACATTTAGTAAATACTTTTTCAGTATAAGGCATAGTAGTGAGGTAGAGACCAAGATGTCTTAAAAGTGGCCCCTGTCCTATTAATGCAATGTTTAAAATATACACCCACACTGGATATCTATTATATTTCTCCTTTTCTTCATTCACTCATTAATATTAACTTATTCTTACCCTGTGACCAGTACCATTTCTGAAACTAGTAAAGTAGTGTCCATAAGTCTTGGTAAGTTGTAGTCTGGTACTAAAAGGAGCAATATAAGCCAATAAGTATTTTACTGTATAGTAAACTGTAGAATAGCAGCATGATTAGATTGTTGTGAGTGCCCAGAAGTAGAGATGGCTAGGGTGGACTCCAAAGAGGTGGCCATGCACTGGACTCCAATGGAAAAGCAGAGATTCAACAGACTAAAAGGGAGTGGGAAAGGGATTCCAGGTAGAATAATAAGTGCATTCAAAGGCAGCAAGATGTGTACAGACAAATGACAAAAACGTCACTGTGGCTAGTATCTTTAAAGGAGGGAAGCCAAAGGGGAGGTGGGAAAGTAGGCTGGTGTTAGGAAATGCCTTGTATGCCCTGTAAAGAATCATGATTATTGAGAAGACAGTGTGGGAGCAGTGACACCGATTGCCATATTGGAGCAGAGAGTATGGTCAGGATGTTTTGTCATAGGCAAGGTAAGAAATGATGAGGGCTGTCAGATGGGGAGCAGTGACGATGGCATCAGAGAGAAATATTTCTGAAGTAGATGCAACAGGATTTGATAACTTGGACATGGGAGGTGAGGGAATAAACAGAGATGAGCCCATAGCTACTCTCATTGAAACCCACCAACCCCAAAAGGTCATGCTCCAAACTTACCGACCTAAGAAGGAAAGGGTTAACATATCCCACTTGTCCCACTACTGCATATCTTGTTGAATAACTATGAGTCTCTGTAGAGATGGCTTGTTCTATACACTTTAGTCATGCACCTAATAACAGGGTTTTAGATCGGGTAACTCAAGGGTTGGCCCCAACTTCCTTGACAGCCTGCACAGGGGGAGCAGTGCCTCGCCTGAAGTCCCTGGTGGGCCCTTGTGTCAGGGCTGCATGCCTTAGAATACTGGAACCTGCAGAAATCCCCAATAGTCAAGAGTTATTAATAACTGGCAACTCAGGTTGGCCACAAGGTTCAGCCACAGAATCTGAAAAATCAACATGGGAGAAAATAAAGAAAAGGAAGCTGCTGTTTTGTTTGTCAATGTAACAAACATTTGAATGTGTAGAGAATTTTTGGTGAGTTTATTTGAGCCAAACTGACAACAATTGCCATGAAGCAAAGTCTCAACAAATTGAGAAATGCTCTGGGAGAATGGCAGTTTAGCACTTTACTTTATACATTACAATCAAAGGAGGAAACATAAAGGGACTACCTGAAATCCATTGATGATAGAGTAAGGAGATAGGAAAAAGCAAAAAAGTTGGGGTGGGGGAACTTTGGGATTGGTTAAAAGGTAAAATGATAAAACACGTGTTTGTTTTATACAGGTGAATACAGGATAGTTAACAGAAAAAAATTTACATGTTAACAATAACAATGAGGGAATTTATAGTCCCAAGGGGTTTGGAAAAAGAAAAGTGACCTTGACATTCCAAAGTATGTTATCATAGGTGCAAAAAGACAGCAGACAGGCTCAGTTAATGTAAAAATTGATCTTTGTTAGGGAAAAATACCAGCCTTGGCCATGACTACCTACCATGACTACTTTTAGTTAATAAGTTCTAATTTCAGACCATCCTTTGTGGTTACTTTAAGTCTCTGAGTTTGTAAGTCTGCCTCACAGGCCTTCCCTGAGCTTGTCAGGTTAATATGTGGCCCCTTTTCATTCACATGTTCCTCAATAAAAGCTGTCCACATCAGTCTTTAAAGAAGGCTCCTGTGTAGAATGACTCCAGGCCGCTTTTGCTTACAGAAACCTTAGGTAAATTCTAACTCAAGGTCAAGGAGGAAGCCTCTTTTATTAAGTACTGTTATCCTTTTTCAGACCTGAAAAATAACAGGGTCAACCAGTCAGTGAACATTCATTCTAAACTCTGCTCTGTACCCCCCTGGCCATTTCCTCATCCTATTATAATCGACAGAGGCCCTCTTGTGGTTCAAACTCTTTTCCTTTCAAAAAAACTTCATGAAAATGTGTTCCTCATTATTCTACCCAAATGGAAAAGCTGATAGGTTAAGTTTTACATTAATTGGAATGAAACTCATCCTATTATCACTTGGGGCTAATTAAGTACATATGGGGACTCAGTCTCACCAGACCCAAAACAAGTTTTTGGAGATACCTTCCATTCCTTACCTCAGGTGGAGAACTTCCTTACTTCCTTCTGCAAATCTCTGCAGCAAGATACTGTCATGCTTATGTCATTGCCTGAGGTGTGCCAGCTCTTTAAACCCTATGAAGTACAGAAGTACAAGGTAAGAAAATATCAGTTGAGTTTCTGGTTTTTATCCTTCCAGAAGTGGGTGCCAAAGGCTGGGGTAGAACCACAGCCCTTCTCCACAGTGTCCATGGACTTTAGGGGTCTGAGCAGTAAAGAGCAGGGTTGGAGGATCACAAGCTTTTGATAGTTCCCTAAAACTCAGCTTTTCCTTCTGAATTTAGTGAGAGTCTGAGTTACCTCATGGAAGGTAGAAGCCAGTACACATGGTAGCCTTTGGTTTCAGCGACCAAAGAACCCCAAACTGAGTCAAAATTCTTTCTCAGGTAATTTCAATAAAAGAAGACATGTTAAAATGAGTTATTAGAATAAGTGCTTTAAAATAAAATATACATAACTGCCAGGAGTTTTGGGTTTGTTTGTTTTTATACTCTATCTCTAGAGTGATTATTATAGTTTGGGGGCCAATTATATTTTCACTACAGTTTCTGTGGTGAATATCTGTTTGTTTGTTTGTTTGTTTTTTAAGCAATCATGAACCATTATCTTTCTTTTTTCTTTTTTTTTTTAGGAAACAATCTTGTGATTCTGAGTTTTTAATACAAATGTTGAAAACCAGGGCCTAGGTTCAGCCATTAAATATTTTGGTTTGACCCACCTACTATTGGCCAGTATAGTGTTGCTTTAAATTTTAAGTCAGTCCTAGCTGGGTGACTCAGTTAGTTGGAGCATTTTCCCATACCCACTAAAATGTGGGTTCATGTCTTCATCAGAGCACATACCTAGGTTTTGAGTTTGATCCCCAGTTGGGGCACTTGTGGGAGGCCACTGATCTCTTTGTCTCTGTGTTTGTGTCTCTCTCTCTCTTCCTCAGGTAAGGATTAAAAACATTTTTTGAATCCATTATCAATATTTTAACACCTTCAAATAAAATTCAAATTCTGCTCCTGCTCAGTGAACTGTGGCAACAGCTGCAGCATGGCTGCCCGCTTTGACTAGGTGGGGCCTTCTCTCTGAATTCGTGGCATATGTGACCTTTGGCTACTTGTAATTAGAGGATACCTGCACTGGCCAGCAGTCATAATATCTCTTCACTTTTGTTGTGGGGAATTAAAGATGTTCTCCTTAATGATTTTCTGGAAGATGTTTCTATTTACATAACTGGAAATCTGTCCAGTTATTTAGTAAGAAACTTAAACTTTGGCTGCTTAATACTTTGGATGGCTTTCCAGCCCTCTTACAGATCTCCAAACTCAAAGGTAGGTTTTAACAGGAAAAGTAAATACTGTGAGAGTAGATACAGAATTCGGCTTTCAGACTGGGCAGGATCTCTCAGCTGTGTAACGCTTTTTCCCCTACATGCACAAATACAATTCCGCTTCAGACCACCTGGCTTGTGTTTTAGTGCCAGTGGTGTATTCCTGTGCTGATCCATCCACACCCTTTTACTGATTCCCTCTAATGAATAATATCATGGAGTTTTGACAGGTTCAAGGGGTTAAAGGTATGGAAAAGGTGCCTGACTGTCATAAAGACAGAGAGAATGTGGCTGGTGCCTCCAGGCAGCCTGCTGAATACCATTATTCTTCAACTAGCTCCCTGGGGCAGTCTGCAATCTTCACTCATTGCCCCTCTAGCAGGCTCTGGCCAACATTCTTCCACATCTTTGTGCTTTATGCGGTCTCCCAGAGAAGCTTCAAAAAATACACAATTCTCCTTAGAAAGTCCTCCCATATCTTTAAGTTTCTCACAGCCTATGGGGGCATCAGCGTGTTCTTCTTTGTAGTCTTGGCTCCCTGCTGACTTTCTAGAACACTTTTACTTTCCTTCAGCTGCCAAGTTATGGTCTCTGATACAACTTTCACCAGGCTCTCTGTCTGTTCAAGGCTAACCATGGCTTCCTTTAAACACTAGTATACACCTGCTGTGTAGGTACCATCTTTATGGTTCTGGAAATCGCTGTTTTCCCCCTTCTGCCAGTGTGAAGTTTCTCCATTATGCTTAGAGCTCTCTCCAACGTCCCCTCCCCATCCAGTCCTACTTTCCTTTGGTCAGCTTAGGGCCACTGTCATCACCAAGCTTGCCCCAGCTATCTCCCTACTCTTCAATAAATCTTTGCACATTGTTTGCTGGCTTCTCACAGACTGCCCACAGAATAGGATAATGTCTATTTTTACCCACCATCCCTGCACCCTGTTCAATACTCATGTTGGGAATCTTGATCCTAGTTTGATCCATTTGGAAATTTTTACCTTCCCAGTGTGAGCTCATGGGTCATACAGGTTCCAGTCAAGAAGGCAGTAGGGTAGGGACACTGCAGAGAGAACATGAGGTCTGAGACTTTCTGTGAAAGGAGAAAAGAAGCCTGCTTCAGTTTTCCTGGGATCATGTTACCACCTGCCCTAACTCAAGCCCTCAGTTTCTCTCTGTCCCTCCTTTAGCCTACTTCAGTAGCTTCCTAGTCAGTTGATTGTCCTGCCTCCAACCTCAGTCACACTCCCATCTAGACCCAGTGATTATTTTATTTTTAATTTTTATTTAAATTTTATTATAATTTTTTCCATTATCATTTAGTCCCCTTATAACCTCCTACCCACAGCAATTACCGTACTGTTGTCCATGTCCATGAGTCCTTTTATTTTTTTTTTTTTGCTTAATCCCTCTCTCCCCTTACCTACCTCCACTACCAGCTGTCATCCTGCTCTCCATCCATGAGTCTGTCCACATTTTCCTTGTTAGTTCAGTTTGTTCATTAGATTCCACATATGAGTGAAATCATATGGTATTTGTCTTTCTCTGACTGGCGTATTTCACTTGGCGTAATGTTCTCCAGATCCATCCATACTGTTCAAAGAGGTAAAATTGTCTCTTTTTTATGGCCAAGAAGAATTCCATTGTGTAAATGTCCCATAGTTGTTTTATCCCTCATCTACTGATGGACATTTGGGTTGCTTCCATATCTTAGCAATTGTAAATAATGCTGCAATGAACATAGGGGTGCTTATATTCTTTAGAATTAGTGTTTTGGGTTCCTTCAGATAATATTCCCATAAGTGAGATTGTGGGGTCAAAAAGAAGATCCATTTTTAAATTTTTGATGTATCTCCATACTGCTTCACCAGGCTGCATTCCCACCAACAGTGCAAAGGGGTTCTCTTTTCTCCCCATCTTGGCCAGCACTTGTTTGTTGATTTATTAATAGTAGCCATTATGAAAGGTATAAGATGATATCTCACTGTGGTTTAATTTGCATTTCTCTGATGATTCATGACATTTGAACATATTTTCATATGTCTATTTGCCATCTGTATGTCCTTTTTTGGAGAAGTGTCTATTCAGGTCCTTTCCCCATTTTTTAACTGGGTTGTAAGTTCTTAATAAATTTGGATATTAAATCTTTACCAGTTTTATCAGTGAATATGTTCTCCCATTCTATGGGTTTTTAATTTTGTTGATGATTTCCTTTGCTGTGCAAAGACTTTTTAGTTTGATGTAGTCCCATTTGTTCATTTTTTCCTTTGTTTCTCTTGCCTGGGGAGATGTATCTGATAAAATATTGCTACAAGCAATGTCCAACATTTTGCTGCCTATGTTTTCTTCTAGGATTTTTATGATTTAGATCTAATATTTAAGTCTTTGATCCATTTTGAATTTATCCTTGTGTGTGGTGTGAGAAAGTGGTATGCTTTCGTTTTTCTTCACATATCTGCCCAGTTTTCCCAACACCACTTATTGAATAAACTACTTTTAGCCCATTGCATGTGCTTGCTTCCTCTGTCAAACATTAATTGACTATAAAGGTGTGGGTTTATTCCTGGGCTCTCTACTCTGTTCTGTTGATCTATGTGTCTGTTTTTATGCCAGTACATGCTGTTTTGATTACTATAACCTTATAGTATAGTTTAATATTTGGTAGCATATTCCTCCAACTTTGTTCTTTCTCAAAATCACTCTTACTTTTCTGGGCCTTTTGTGGTTCCATATACATTCTTGAAATATTTGTCACTGGAATAAAATCCAGCACTCATTTATGATAACACATAATTGGAATCTTGATAGAAATTGCACTGAACCTATGGATTGCTTTGAGTAGTATGGACATTATAATGATGTTAATTCTTCCTATGCATGAACATAGTATGTACTTCCACTTACTTGTATCTTCTTCTATTTTTTTCTTCAGTGTCTTATAATTTTCCCAGTACAGGTCTTTTTCATCCTCGGTTAAGTTTATTCCTAGGTATTTTATTCTTCTTGAAACAATTAGAGTGGGATTGTCTTTTATTTCCCTTTCTGTTAGTTCATTATTGGCATATAAAATGAAACTGATTTTCTCAGTATTAATTTTGTATCCTGCTACTTTGCTGAATTCATTTATCAATTCTAGTAGATTCTGGAAGGAAGATGGCGGAGGAGTGAATGGGAGTCACCCTGACCTCCTCCCAAGACCAAACTGGAATTGTGACTAAATAGTGGAGAAATCACCTGGAAAACAATGGAATGATAGTGGAAGAGGAGCCTTGGAGCTGCGGACAGACAGTGGATTCAGCTCACATATCCCAACGAGTGAGAAGAGTGGTGGAGGCTCGAGAGGGTGGGCTGGGCGCCAACGGGCACCAGCACCAGAGAGACATTGAAACGGCCAGTTAGCTCCCCATGAGAAGAACAGGGTCTGAACCATAAACAAGGGACCCCTACACTACAGCAGCTAAAACCAGGAAAACACACAGACAAAACGCAACCCCATAAAGCTTAGGGGCGCTCTCTGCCAGAGACAGGCGGCTGGGGATGCAAAGAGACATTTAAAGGGCCAACGCAAAAATTGCAGTGGCAGCCACCCTCCTTGATCTCTGAGTAGAAGCAGCAGCAGAGTGGGCTGGTGCTTAGGAAAAGATTGGTGAGGAAAACTTTGTGAAGAGAACTGAGACAGCGGCCTGCAGAGCCCCGGTGATAACTCATCTCCTACTCTGCAGCTACCATCTCGCTCAGGCATAAGGGAATCAATTAACCTGCCTTCTGTGCGCTTCGCACACAGCTTGTGTGCATGTGAGCTGGGGGGCTAAGTGCAGACAAGCTGGAAGAAATAGAGGATCCCTGGCCAAAGGGGTCACACAGCTGCATTGAGAGCCTTGAGGAGAGACTGGAGACGGAGGCGTTGGGGAAAGAAAAGAAGGAGGAACCGGGGAGTCCCGACTCCCTCCCCATTCCGTAGTCTCCATTTTGGGCAGGCAGGCCGTGCCCCCAAAGAGGCAGAAGCAGGGCACGCACAAACCAGACTGCCCGCAATTGCAACGTGGTCTGCAGAAATAGTGGATCCTTGGCCGAAGGAGCCACATAACTGCCCAGAGATCCCTGAGGAGAGACTGGAGACAGACGCATGGGGGAAAGAACAGGAGGAGGAACCGGGGAGTCCCGACTCCCTCCCCATTCCATAGTCTCCATTTTGGGCAGGCAGGGCACACCCGCAAAGAGGCAGAAGCAGGCACACAGGAGCCAGATGGCCTGTGAATACAACACGGTCCACAAAAATAGTGGATCCTTGGCTGAAAAGGTCACAGAACTGCCCAGAGACCACTGAGGAGAGACTGGAAACGGAGGCGTTGGGGAAAGAACAGGAGGATGAATGGGGAATCCCAAGTCCTTCTCCTTTCCATAGTCTCTATTGTGCGTGGGTAGGCAACGCCTTCAAAGAGCCGAAAGCTAAAAAGCACACAATAGACAGCCCAAAATCACCCAGTGCAGGCACGCACACACGCGGCAAGTGGCCGGTGAGGGTTGGCGAACGCGTGTGCAGACCCTTGAGGGCTGGCCAGGGCTCCCACAGGTTGGCGCCCAAGGGGCCTATGAGGGAGTGCACAGATTGGCAAGCGCAGGCGTAAACTGGCCCACATGGGCCCGCGAGTGCAGAGCTATCCACAGAAATAGTAGATCCTGGGCAGAAGGGGTCACTGAGCTGCCCAGAGACCCTGGAGGAGAGACTGGGGACAGGATTAACCAGAGCCCTGGAGAAGACTTCCTACCATTTCTGTAGTCTCCATTTTGCGTGAGCAGGGGATGACCCCAAAGAGCCAAAAACAGGGAAAGCACACAATAGAACACCCTAAACTGACCAGTTCCGGGGTGCCTGCCGGGCATGGGGCCAGACAAGTGTGCAAGGTCACGAATAAGCACCTCAGGGCAGGGGCAAGCCTGCACGAGCACAGGCGGGTGGGGGATCCTGCCGGCCGGGGAGCGTGCTCAAGGAGCCAGCATGAGAATGCAGAGTGATCCACAGAAATAGTGGATCCCTGGCTGAAGGGGTCACAAAGGTATCCAAAGCAGGAGTCAGACAGAGACAGTAGACTCCTAGAAGGCTCAAACAAACAACCCACGGTCATATAAGGTCAACAACTGACATCATCAGAGGCAGGCCCAGAAAGAAAAGTAAAAAAATAAAAAATTAAAAAATTAAAAAATTAAAAAATTAAAAAATATAAATAAATAAATAAATAAATAAAAAGACCACCTACTACCATAGAAGTTTAATCCACAAAGTCAGGAAATCTAGATGACCCAATTGAAGCAGAAGCAAAAATAAATAAATTAATTACTTATTTACTTAATAGATTCTCACAAAAATGGAAAGAAAAAGAAGTTCCCCCAAAATGAGTGGAAAAGGGAAACTCCCACAGAGAGAGCTAAATGAAGTGGAGGCAAGGGAACTATCAGATACTGAATTCAAAACAATGGCTCTAAGGAAGCTCAATGAGCTCAGCCAGCTCAAAGATAACTGTGAGAAACTGCAGAGAAACTATCAGGATCTTACAGCAAACTATATCTGCTTGGAAAAGGACATAGAAACTATGAAGAATACACAAGAGGATATGAAGAATACCATTTCTGATTTGAAGAACACAGTAGAAGGAATCCAAAGCAGGCTAGATGAAGCCGAGGATCGAATCAGTGAGATGGAGGATAAGGTAGAAAAAAGCTCCCAGAAAGAACAGGAAATGGAAAAAACACTCCAAAAGAATGAAGAGGAATTTAGGGAAATGCAGGGCAACCTGAAATGAAATAATATCCGTATAATAGGGATACCAGAAGGAGAAGAAGAGAGCGAGGGATAGAGAACCTCCTCAAAAAAGTAATGATGGAAAATTTCCTTAATTTGAGGAGAGAAAGGCTCTCATGGATCCAGGAGGCACAGAGGACCCCACTCAAGAGGGACTCAAAGAGGTTCACTCCAAGACACATCATCATTAAAATGGCAACTATTAAAAACAAAGAGAATCTTCAAGGCAGCAAGGGAGAAGGAGAAAGTAACTTACAAGGGGGCCCTGATGCAGCTAGCAGCTTACTGCTCAACAGAAACACTATAAGCCAGAAGGGAATGGCAAGAAATATTCCAAGTCATGAAAAAAAAAGGCCTACAACCAAGGCTGCTCTGCCTAGCAAGGCTCTCAATTAAAATAGAAAGGGAAATATGGAGTTTCCCAGAACAAAACAAGGCTAAAAGAATACATCTCTACCAAACCAGCACTCCAAGATATGCTAAAGGGACTGGTTTAAGAAGATGAAGGAAAAGAGTGAAAAAGCAAAAAACACAGGTACAAAGGGAAAAAAGAAATAGGTTTCTATCAATAATAACTCTCAATGTAAATGGTCTAAATACCCCAATCAAAAGACACAGGATAGCTCAATGGATAAGAAAACATGATCCACACATATGCTGCCTACAAGAGACCCACCTCAGAGCAAAAGAGCTACACAGATTGAAAGTAAAGGGATGGAAAAAAATATTCCAAGGAAATGGGCAAGAGAAGAAAGAGGGGTTGCAATACTTATATCAGAAAAAATAGATTTTAAAACAAAAGCCATAAAAAGAGACCCAGAGGGACACTTTAAAATACTGAAAGGAAGTATCTATCAAGAAGACATAAACATTGTAAACTTATATACACCCAACATAGGGGCTCCCAAGTATATAAGGAAATTGTTGGATGACTTCAAAAAAGATATAGACAGCAACACACTGATAGTAGGGGATTTCAACACCCCACTGTCAAAAATGGACAGATTTTCCAAACAAAACATCAATCAGGATATTGTGGAGCTGAATGACGCACTGAATCAAACAGACTTAAGTGACATATATAGAACCTTACATCCCAAAGAAGAAAAATACACATTCTTTTCAAGTGCTCATGGCAGTTTTTCAAATATAGTCCACATGATAGGACACAAAGCAAGGCTCAGCAAATTCAGGAAAACTGAAATAATACCAAACTTTTTCTCAGACCACAAGGGCTTGAAACTGGAAATCAACCTCAAAGAGAAACCTCAAAAAACTGCAAACTCATGGAGACTGAACAGCAGACTATTGAACAGTGAACAGTTCAATAATGTGATGAGAAGAAATCAAAAAATTTCTGGAAACAAATGAAAATGAACAGACAACAGTCCAAAACCTATGGGACACAGCAAAGGTAGTCCCGAGAGGGAAGTTCATAGCAATACAGGCTTACCTAAAAAAGATAGAAACACTTCAAATAAAAGACCTAATACTACAGTTTCAAGACCTGGAGAAACAACCACAAGTAAATCCCAGAGCAAGTAGAAGGAAGGAAATAGTCAAGATTAGAGCAGAACTGAATGACATAGAGACAAAAAGAACAATTCAAAGGATCAACCAATTCAGGAGCTGGTTCTTCGAAAAGATAAAAAAAAAATTGACAAGCCTTTAAGGAGATTCATCAAGAAAAAAAGGGAGAGGACCCAAATTAATAAGATCATAAATGAAAGAGGAAAAATAACAACTGATACCACAGAAATACAAAGGATTGTCAGAAATGACTATGAACAATTATATGCCAACAAATTTGAAAACCTTGATGAAATGGACACATTTCTAGAAAAGTATAATCTTCCAACACTGAAGGAGGAAGAAACAGAAAGCTTGAACAGACCAATAACAGCTAGGGATATTGAAGCAGTAATCAAGAAACACCCAACACACAAAAGCCCAGGGCCAGACAGTGTCATAGGAGAATTTTACAAAACATTTAAGGAAGAGCTAACCTCTGTCCTTCTCAGACTATTCCAAAAAATCCAAGAGGAGGGCAGACTCCCAGACTCTTTTTATGATGCCAGCATCACCCTAATCCCAAAACCAGATAAAGACCCTACAAAGAAAGAAAACTACAGGCCAATTTCACTGATGAACATAGATGCTAAAATCCTTAACAAAATATTGGCAAACCTCATCCAGCAATACATTAAAAAGATTATCCACCATGATCAAGTGGGATTCATCCCAGGGATGCAGGGATGGTTTAATATATGCAAGTCAATAAATGCAATACATCACATGAATAAAAGAAAAGACCAAAACTACATGATCATCTCGATAGACGCAGAAAAAGCATTCAATAAGGTTCAACACCCATTTATGATCAAAACACTCAGCAAAATGGGAATAAATGGGGCATTCCTCAACATAATAAAGGTGATATATGACAAACCTACAGCCAACATCATACTCAACAGGCAAAAACTAAAAGCTTTCACACTAAGATCGGGAACACAACAAGGATGTCCACTTTCACCACTTCTTTTCAACATTGTATTGGAAGTTCGAGCCACAGCGGTCAGACAAGAGAAAGAGATAAAAGGCATCCAAATAGGAAAGGAGGCAGTAAAGCTATCATTTTCTGCAGATGATATGATAGTGTACATAGAAATCCCTGTAGACTCCACCAAAACACTCCTCAACTTAATAAGTAAATTTGGTAAAACAGCAGGATACAAAGTCAATATTAAGAAATCAAACGCATTTTTGTACACCAGCAATGAAATAGAAGAAGAAGAAATCAGAAAAAAAAATACTATTCAATATAGCAACAAGAAAAATAAAGTACCTAGGAATAAATTTAACCAAAGAGGTAAAAGACCTGTATACAGAAAACTGTGCAACATTAAAGAAAGAAATCAAGGAAGACACAAATAAATGGAGGTATATACAGTGTCATGGATTGGAAGAATTAATATCATCAAAGTGTCCATACTACCCAAAGCAATTTATAGATTCAATGCAATCCCTACTAAGATATAAATGACATATTTCACAGAAATAGAACAGACACTTCAAAAATTTATATGGAACCATAAAGACCCCGAATAGCCTCAGCAATTTTGAATAAGAAAAATAAAGTAGGAGGGATCACAATACCGGACATCAAACTCTACTACAAAGCCACTATACTCAAAACAATCTGGTACTGGCACAAGAACAGACCCATAGACCAGTGGAACAGAATAGAAAGCCCAGAAATAAGCCCAGGTCTCTATGGGCATCTAATATTTGACAAAGGGGGCAGAAGCATAAAATGGAGCAATAATAGCCTCTTCAGCAAATGGTTTTGGGAAAGCTGGACGGCTACGTGCAAAAAATTGAAATTGGATCATCAGCTGACACCATACACAGAAATAAACTCAAGATGGATAAAAGACTTAAATATAAGTCACAACACCATCAAAGTCCTAGAGGAGAATATTTGGAGGAAACTCCCTGATATCCCACGCAGCAATTTTTTCACTGATATGTCTCCTAAAGCAAGGGACATAAAGGAAAGAATAAACAAGTGGGACCTCATCAAAATAAGAAGCTTCTGCATGGCTAAAGAAAACATCAGCAAAATGAAAGGGGAGCCAACCCTATGGGAAAATATATTCACTAATGATACATCAGATAGAGGTCTGATCTCCAAGATATATAAAGAACTCACTCAACTCCACTCCAAGAAGTCAAACGATCCAATCAAAAAATGGTCAAAGGACCTGGGCAGACGCTTTTCCAAGGAAGAGATACAGAGGGCCCAGAGACATTTGAAAGGATGCTCGGCATCACTAGCCATCAGAGAAATGCAGATCAAAACCACCATGAGGTACCACCTCCCACCGGTCAGAATGGCCATCATAAACAGATAAACAAACAACAGGTGCTGGCGAGGCTGTGGAGAAAAGGGAACCCTAGTACACTGTTGGTGGGAATGCAGACTGGTGCAGCCACTGTGGAAAGCAGTGTGGAATTTCCTCAGAAAGCTGAAAATGGAACTGCCTTTTGATCCAGTGATTCCCCTGCTGGGACTATACCCTAAGAACACCAAAACGCCAATACAAAAGAACCTCTGCACCCCAATGTTCATAGCAGCACAATTTACAGTAGCCAAGTGTTGGAAGCAACCTAAATGCCCATCATCAGATGATTGGATCAAAAAACTATGGTACATTTACACAATGGAAGACTATACAGCAGAAAGTAAAAAAGAACTACTAAACTTCATGACAGCATGGATGGAACTAGAGAGCATTATGCTAAGAGAAATAAGCCAGAGGGCGAAAGACAAATACCATATGATCTCACCTATAAGCGGAACCTAACCAACAATACAAAGATGCAAGGAAAACAAGACCAGCAACACTGAAAGGAAAAGAAATGAACAGACAAGAGGGATAGAGTGGGGGGGGGGATGGGCGAAAAGGAAGGGAAGGGGAAAGTCAAGGAACTTGTAGCAAGGTCTTATGGACAAAACCAAAGGGGAAGGATTGAGAGAGGGAGGTGGGAAGGGGGCAGGAGAAGGTGGTTGGGGGATGGTGGAGACAAATGTATTTGAAAAAATAAATAAATAAATAAATAAATAAATAAATAAAATAAAACAGTATCTTAAAGAGATATCTCTACCCATGTTCATTGCATTATTCAGAATAGAGAAGATGTGGAAACCACCTAGTCATCTGTCAATGGATGAGTGGGCAGAGAAAATGTGAGATATATATAGTTAAACCATAAAAAAGAAGAAGGAAGTCCTGCCATTTGCAATAACATGAATGAATTTGTATGACATTATGTTACGTGAAATAAGCCAGATTTAGAAAGACAAATACTGCATCATGTCACTCATATGTGAAATTTTAAAAAGTTGAACTCATACAAGCAGAGAGTAGAACGATGGTTGCTATAAGCTAGGGGATGGGGAAAATGGGGAGATGTTGGTCAAACTGAAAAAACTTTCAGTCATAAGTAAATAAGTTCTGTATATCTAATGTACAGCATTGTGAAAGCAGTTAATAATACTTTATGGTATACTTTAAATTTACTAAGAGAAAAAATCTTGGGTTCTCACAACCAAAAAAACAGGGTAATTATGCAAGGTGATTGATGTGTCTTCTTGACTGTGGTAATGATTTCACAACATGTAAGTATATTAAGTCATCACATTATACACCTTAAATATACACAATTTTTATTTGTCAATTATGCCTCTCCCTAAAAAATATTTTAACTCTCACTCAAAGTTTGGTTCAAATTCACTGCTTTTATGAAACATTTCAAAATTTTTCCACTTGGAAGCTCTCTCCCTATTGTTTGGAGCTTCTTTTGGTACTTACTACAGTTTACCTAGAAACAAGACAGGAATATGAACATCTTATCTCTGGTGTTCAGTTGTAAGTAAGCTTATGTCAGATTTATCTTTGCATCCCCTCAAACAGTGCCACATACAGTCAAAGTCTAGCCCACATCCATTATGCCACTGCTCAGTCAAGGTGAAATTTTTCTTTTTGTATCAAGACATTTTTTATAAATAAAACATTAATTTACACACTGGTACAAGATTCCTACCTCATGGTAGACCATTAACAAACCACTCACTGACTGGCACCAGTCCACACTTCAAGTAGTACTATCCTAAGACACAGTAAGGTCCAGTATACATTTTAAATGAATGAACATCTTGGCCATTGGACAGTCTTACTCCACTCTAGTAAAAATCATTGCCAATGATCTTTTAACTAACTAATTCCCATTTAATGTCAGCTGTTAGGCCCTATTGATAATTTCCTACTGCACTAGTTTCCTAGAGCTAAAATAGCAAAGTACAATACCAGAAACTAAGCAGCTTAAAACAAGAAAAATTGATTCTCTCACAGCTCTGGATATTAAACGTCAGAAATCAAGGTGTCAGTAGGGTCATGCTCCCTCTGAAACCTGTAGAAGAGAAACTTTTCTTGCCTCCTCTAGCTTCTGATGTTTACCAGCAATCTTTGGTGTTCCTTGGCTTTCGGATACATCACTCTAAATTCTGCCTCTGTAATCACATGTCCATCTCCTTCTTATTTGTGCTTCCATGTCATGTTCTCCTCTATGTGTGTCTCTCTATTTATAGAGAAGGAAAGGAGAGAGAAACAGAGGGAGAGAAATATCAATGTGTGAGAGAAAAATCAATTATTTGCCTCTTGCACACCCCCAAACTGGGACCTAGCCTGCAACCCAGACATATACCATGACTAGGAATTGAACCAGCAACCTTTCAGTCTGTGGGATGACACCCAACCCACTGAGCCACACCAATCAGAGCATCTATTCTTCTTGCAAAAACACCAGTTATATTGGATTAAGAGCCTACCTTACTCCAGGTTAACTTCAACTTAACTAATTACATCTGTAATGACTTTTCCAAATAAAGTCACATTCTGAGGGGGAACATATTCTGGGGGGAACATATTCTGAGGGGAACATAATTCAACCCATAATACTATCCTACTTCCTTCTTTCATTCTGAGATTGTAATGGAGGGATAGTTCTATTAATTTAGCCACAAGTTACTACCATCTACATATTGGCCCATCAGGAATTGTTGAGACCAAATGTGCAATTTCCTATAAAGTATAGAGCAGGTGACAATAGTGTCTGCCACTGAAAATGAACTCATTGAGCTTTCTCCCAACCTTACTTTCCTTCTTTTCCTGAATTCTCCCAACCTGACTTTTCTTCTTTGAGGAAGTTAAGATATTTTTAAGTTTTTCATTGCCTTTTAACATACAGTCTCTTTCATCTTGGCAAGTTAACATGAAGACAACTTTATGAAATATAATACACAGGGAAAGAGTACTTCTATAGCAGATTAAGGACCTCTGAATATCTACATATTCACAAAAGCAACAAAAACACTGCCAGAATAGGGTCAAAATTAATTCTTCAGAACTCTGAAAGTTAACCAAAGACTTGTAACAATCCAAGGAACATTATTTCAAGAAAAATGGGTGGCACTTATCAGTGGGGCTCAGTTGGTTGAGCATCATCTTGCAAAGTGAAATGTTGCCAGTTCGATTCCCAGTCAGGGCACATGCCTGGGTTGTGAGTTCAGTTGTCAGTCGGGACACATACAAGAAACAACTGATCAATGTTTCTCTCTCACATTGATGTTTCCCTCTTTCTCTTTCCCCCCACCTTCCCATATCTCTAAAAATAAATGATTAAAATCTTATAAAAAAAGAAAAGAAAAAGAAAAATGGACGAATCTTGGTGAGAACTGTGAGTTTTCTATGGGTTTAACATGCTCTACTTTCATCCGCATCCCCACCTGCTCCACAGTAGCCTTTCAAATCAACAGCCTTGTGATTGTGATAGGCATGAAAACCAGTATTCAAGCAACCAACTCAGCCTAGTATAATGGGCTCAGAGCTTCTCATACTCTATTCCCAGGGACTTCAATGATTTGACCTATGTGAAAGTTCTCAGAAAATCCCTACAATAAAGCTTATCTGTACTTGACCTCATGCAGAGCTTGTACATTGGCAATGGCCTTTTCCTGGAGACACTTTTTGAAAATAACCAGCAACAATTTTTTAACTTTTCACCTGCCTGAGGTGGTATTAACAGTTGGAACAAATGAGAAGCTGACCAAAAAACTTGAAAAACTGAAGAGTGAAATGGCTATAGGAACTATGAACACATCCAGCATAGTTTGGTGAATCTAAAAGGCCACATGTCTGTACAGAAGTGTGTCCATGTTCAGGAAAGCGCCCTAATCTCTCTTCTCTGGATGACCTTGAGGTGCTTCACAATCCAGAAGTGAGAAGTAAGACAAAATTGTAAGCTGCCTTCTGGAACATCGAAAACATGCCTCTCCTTCACACATACATACGCAGAACTCTTTAGCAAAGGCTAGGAGATGTACTGGTTCAAAACATTTAAGAAAATTTCAGGCCAGTCATTAACAGGCCAAAAGCTAACTGATAGAGAGTTCAGGGAGCACACCCAAGAAAGAATACCGATTTCACAGAATAAGTTCAGAAAAGTTCCTAAACAAGCAAACTACGAGAGCAAACCCTAAGGAAGGAGGAGTTTAATTACCAGAGTTGCCACATTATATTATTTTCAAGTCCAGTTTTCAAATGAAAATATGTGAGATAAGTAGAGAAACAGAAGCATCTACAGAGATAAAAGCTGTCAGTAGAAACTATCTCTAAGGAAACCCAGACATGGGACTTACTAAACAAGGACCTTAAGTTAGCAATTATAAATATGTTCAAAGAACTAAAGAAAACTATGTCTAAAGAACTAAGGATACAACTAAAATGCAGAGCAACCATCATTCAGAACTACCTGAAATATGGCTGAATGGAAGTTCTGTAACTAAAGTATTAAAGAAGAATCTACAACATGACTGGTAGGAAGGGTGGAGACTGGAAACAAGTGGGTCCCACACCCATCTGTGGCAGACAAAAATTGGGAGGGATATCTTAGCTGAGAAGGTCCCCTGTGAGGAGTAAGAAGACAGCTTCACAACAGGCCAGACCAGGGTTCCAGTGTCAGGGAGAGAGGTTCTCATAATTTCTGGATGTTAAAACCAGGGTAGATTGAGGCTGAGAGAAATGGAGAGTTTCTAGAATCTCAGGCAGTTTTTAGAGGGTCCATGCACAGACTTTGTCAGACTCACTCCATCTGAGTTTCAGTGCTGGTGCAGCAGCTTGAACAACATGAAGACGTACAGGAGGAACTGATTTTGCTGGCATCAGGGAAGTACTGGAGGCACAGCTTTCTCCCAAAAAGAAGTGCTAGCAAAGACCATTGTTCCTTTGATGAGACCTCCTTCCACAGAGCTGGCAGGCAGGGTCCATATTTGAGATTCCATCAACCTGGCTAACACTGTTTGCCCCATGCTGTTGAGTCCCTGAGGCCCTGTCTCACCAAATTTGCCGATCTACCCAAGCTTTTTCCAGTGTCTTTTCCATACAAGTATCCTGTCTTGGCTTATGCTTCAGATTTTTCTAAAATCACTCACAGAAGCAGGATCTGGCCTCAGTGTGCCCCATACCTCTAGCTAAGTTGCACAATGCCCAGCCCTAGCAGCAGCCAACTTTGGTTCAGAGCTAGGCCTCACCAGGGCACCTCCAAACTGAGCACAAGTAGATGCCATCTGCAGATCACTTTGTAGCTCATGACAGGTGGCCCTGAGTAGAACACAGGTGGCAACTCACCATGGTCTGCACCTCCTGAGGAACCCCAGAGCCAGTGTTATCAGTAAAGAGCTTCAGACCACATCAAAGCATCACCACCCAGCCACCTCCACAATCAACAAACTCAATGGACAGAATCAGAAAGCACGAGAGCCCCACCAAATTAAGTCCCGCTCTATGGTATGTATCCCAGCACAGCTGATCCTTCACAGTGATCTCAGATTGGTGGTCAGTGGTCACAGCCATTTCTTGCAACTGATTGGCCCAGCGGTATATTTCTTCTATTGACATGCCAACAGCAATCAAGGCTCAACTACAAGAGCAGGGTGTACACATCCCACAAGGGGTGTGGCCCTCAACTGCCCAACTTGGGTAACTGGGGAAGCTGTGCCACTGGACTGTACAGAACACCAATATTAGCCCACTCTACCAAGCCTTGGAGACATAGCAGTTCTACCTAAGACAAAGAAACCAACATAAAGAGGCTGCCACGAGGGGGGTAAAAAGGAAAATGTCCCTAAAAAAAGAACAGAATAAAACTCCAGAAAAAAGAACTAAACAAAATGGAGTCAAGGAATCTTCTAGATGCAGAATTCAAAGCAAACTTATAGCAACTTATAGATTCAATGCAACCCCTATTAAAATAACAATGACGTATTTCATAGACATAGTACAAACACTTCAAAAATTTATATGGAACCATAAATGACCCCAAATAGCTGCTGGAATTTTGAGAAAGAAGAACAAAGTACGAGGGATCACAATACCTGACATAAAAGCTATATTACAAAGTCTCTGTACTCAAAACAGTCTGGTACTAGCACAAGAACAGACACATAGAACAATGGAACAGAGTAGAGAGAGCCCAGAAATAAACCCATGTCTCTATGGTCAATTAATATTCAACAAAGAAAGCAGAAGTATAAAATGAAGTAAAAATAACCTCTTCAACAAGTGGTGGGAGACCTGGACAGCTCCATGCAAAATATTGAAAGATGACCACCAACTTTCACCATACACAAAAATAAACTAAAGATGGATAAAGGACTTAAATATAAATTGCAACACCATAAAAGTCCTAGAGGAGAACATAGGCTGGAAACTCTAAGATATCCCATGCAGCAATATTATCACTGATATGTCACCTAAAGTAAGGGACATAAAGGAAAAAATAAACTAATGGGATTTCATCAAAATAAGAAGCTTCTATACAGCTAACGAAAACATCAGCAAAATGGAAAGGAAACCAACCATATGGGAAAATATTTTTGCCAATGACACCGCGGAAAAAGGTTTGATCTCCAAAATATGTAAAGAACTCACAGGACTCCACTCCAGGAAGACAAACAGTCCAATTAAAAAATGAGCAAAGGACCTGAGCAGACACTTCTCCAAAGATGACATACACAGAGTCCAGAGACATATGAAAGGATGCTCAGCATCACTAGCCATCAGAGAAATGCAAATTAAAACCACAATGAAATACCTCTTCACACCAGTCAGAATGGCCATTGTAACCAAATCAACAAACAAGTGCTGACGAAGTTGTGGAGAAAAGGGAATCATAGCACATTGTTGATAGGAATGCAGTCTGGTGCAGCCACTGTGGGAAACAATTTTGAATTTCCTCAAAAAGATAAAAATGCAACTGCCTTTTGACCCAGCAATTTCTACTGTTGGGGTCATACCCTAAGAATCCCAAAACATCAATTCAAAAGAACTTATGCACCTCAATGTTCATAGCAGCACAGTTTACAATAGCCACATGTTGGAAGCAACCTAAGTGCCTATCAATAAATGAGTGGCTCAAAAAACTATGGTACATTCACACAGTAGAATACTATGCAGCAGAAAGAAAGAAAGAGCTACTAACCTTTGTAACAGCATGGTATGCTAAGCAAAATAAGTCAGGCGGTGAAAGACAAATACCATATGATATCACCTATAAGTGGAACCTAATCAAGAAAACAAACAAGCAAGAAAAATGTAACCAGCAACATTGAAAGAAAAAACAAAGCAACAGTAACTAGAGGGAAAGCAGGAGTGGGTAATGGGGAAAAGAAAGGGAAGGGTTAAGTCAAGGAACATGTATTAAGGACTCATGGATAAAGACAAAGTGAGGAAGGATTGAGGGTTGCAGGTGGGGATGGGTGCGGGGGGCAGAAAGAAGTGGTGGGAAAATGGAGATGACTGTATTTGAACAATAAAAATATAAATTTAAAAATAAAGCCCTGGTTTGTGTGGCTCAGTGTATTGAGCACCAGCCTGTGAACCAAATGGTTGCAGGATCGATACCCAGTACAAGGCACATTCCTGGGTTGCAGGCCAGGTCCTTGATAGGGGGCATGTGAGATGCATCCATACATAGATTTTTCTCTCCCTCTCCTTCTCCTTCCCTTCCCCTCTCTAAAAATAAATAAATAAAATCTTTTCAAAAAAGAGACTGAGCTGATTTCTCAACAGAAACATTGCAGGCCAGAACAATTTGCAAGAAATATTCAAAGTGATGAAAAGCAATGATCTACAGGCAAGATTACTCTCTCTAGCAAAGTTATCATTTAGAATCAAAGAACTGAAAAAGAAATTACCAGACAAGAAAAAGCTAGAGGAGTTCATCACCACCAAGCCAGTATAACATGAAATGCTAAAGGGTCTTCTTTAATAAGAAGAAGAAAATCAAAAATATGACAATAAAATGGCAATAAATATATATCTATCAACAATTGAATCTAAAATTCAAAATAAATAGACTGCCAGTCAAATGGAGGCATAGGTATATACAGTTTCCTTCCTTGCACAACCAAAAGAAAGGGTAACAACAAATTTAAAAACAAAAAACAACCAGAACTGCCAGAAAATTGAACTGCATGGAAGTCTGACAACTAGGAGGTTAAAGAAGAAACATTCATCCAGAGTGGTAGGAGGAGTAGTGACAGGAAGCCAGGGCAGAGAGGGCACAAGGCAATGTGGCAGCTGGAGGGCCAAGTGAGGGTGGCAATGGCTGGCAAATGGGTGGTTCCACATCTGCATGTAGGTAAACCAGGAGGAACAACTGGGGAGCAAGACAGATGGTGCAACCCAGGGATCCAGCTTGGGAAAAGAAAGCCTCAAAACCTCTAGTTATAAAAACTGTGGGTGTTGCAGTGGCACAAGAAACTCCTATCCTCACAGGAGAGTTCATTGGAGAGACCCACAGATTCCCGGAATGCACACAGACCCACCCACCCAGGAATCAGCACCAGAAAGGTCCAGGTTACCTGTGGGTAGTGGGGGAAGTGACTGAAAGCCAGCTGAGAGCTAAGCAAGTGACATTGTTCTTTCTCTGACCCCTCCCCAACATACAGTGCCACAATGTAGCTATGCAAGTTGCTCCACTCTGGTGAATACCTAAGGCTCCACCCCTTACAATGTAACAGGCCTGCTGAGACCAAGAAATAAGGCACAAATGAAAGAACAAATCAAAACCCCAGAAAAAATATAACTAAGCAATGAAGAGATAAGCAACCTATTAGATGCAGAGTTCCAAACACTAGTAATCAGGATGCTCCCAGAAATGGTTGAGCATGGTCGCAAAATGGAGGGAAAAATGAAAGCTATGCAAAGTGAATTAAAGGAAAATACACAAGGAACCAACAGTGAAGGAAAGGAAACTGGCTCTCAAAGCAATGATTTGGAACAGAAGGAAGAAATAAACATTCAACCAGAGCAGAATGAAGAAACAAGAATTCAAAAAAATTAGGACAGGCTTAGGAACCTCTGGGGCAACTTTAAACATTCCAACATCTGAATCATAGGGGTGCCAGAAGAAGAAGAGGAAGAGTAAGATATTGAAAACTTATTTGAAAAAAAAATGGAGAACCTCCCCAATCTGGCCAAGGAAATAGACTTTCAGGAGATCCAGGAAGCTTAGAAAATCCCAAAGAAGTTGAACCCAAGGAAGCACACAACAAGGAACATCATAATTACATTACCCAAGATTAAAGAGAAGGAGAGGATCTTAAAAGCAGCAAAAGAAAAGGAGACAGTTACCTACAAAGGAGTGCCCATAAGACTATCAGCTGATTTATCAAAAGAAACCTTGCAGGCAAGAAGGAATTGGAAAGAAATATTCAAAGTCATGAAAGGCTAGCACCTACATCCAATATTACTCTATCCAGCAAAGCTATCATTTAGAATGGCAGGGCAGATAAAGTGCTTCCCAGATAAGGTCGAGGTAGAGTTCATCATCACCAAGCTCTTATTATATGAAATGTTAAAGGGACTTATCCAGAAAAAGAAGATCAAAAATATGAACATAAAATGACAACAAACTCACAACTATCATCAAGTGAATCTAGAAAAAAATACTAAGCAAACAACTGGAACAGGAACAGAATCACAGAAGTGGGGATCACATGGAGGGTTATCAATAGAGAGGCTGAGGGGGCAGAATGTGGGGAAAGTACAGGAAATAAAAAGCATAAATGATAGGTACAAAATGGACGGGGGTGGGTGTTAAGAATAGTATAGGAAACAGAGAAACCGAAGAACTGATATGTACAATCCATGGACATGAACTAAGTTCAGGGAATGCTGGCAGGGAGTGGTGCAGGGTGGAAGAGAATAAAGGGACAACTGCAATAGCATAATCACTAAAATGTAGTCTAAAAAATAAAAATAAACTACAAGTAGAATAGAAACAGGCTGATCGTTACAGAGGACATTTGACAGTTGCCAAGTGGAGGAGGGTTGAAGGAATGGGTGAAAAAGGTGAAGGGATTGGGAAGTATAAATTGGTTGTTAGAGAATATTCATGGGGAGGTAAAGTACAGCACAGGGCACATAGTCAGTAATATCCTAGTAACTATGTATGGTGTCAGGTGAGTGCAAGATTTATTGGGATGATCACTTAGTAAGTTATGTAATGTCTAATCAGTGTCGTGTACATGTGAAACTAATATAATAATGTATGCCAACTATAATCAAAAAATAAAAATGATTTTAAGATGAAAAAAGAATTAAAGTATGAGAATGATGTCTCACCAAATAAATAATACCAATAAAGATACAGAAATTATTTTTAAAAGATTTTTTAAAACAGTCAAATAGAATGGATTAAAAAACTATGGTACATTTACACAATGGAATACTACACAGCAGAAAGAAAGAGCTCCTACTCTGCCATAGCATGAATGGATTTGAAGAGCATTATGCTAAGTGAAATAAGCCAGGCAGTCAAAGGCAAATACCATATGATTTCACCTATAAGTAGAAGCTAATCAACAACAAAAAAAAAAAAATAAGGAAGCCAAACATAACCAGACATTGAAATAGGGGAGGGAGGGGATAAGAGGAGGGAAAGTGGGAAAGGTCATCAAGGAACATGTATAATGGACACATGGACAAAGCCAAAGGGGAGTAAGATCAAGTGTGGGAGGTGGGGTTGAGAGGGGTAGAGGATGGTAGTGGAAAGGAACGGAGACAACTGTACTTGAACAACAATAAAAAATAAAAGCAAAAAATAAATAAATATAACAATCAAATAGGAACTCTGGAGTTGAAAGTACAATTACTGAAATGAAAAATTCACTAGAGGAGCTCAAGAGCAGATATGAGTTGGCCAAAGAAATAATCAGCAAAATTGGAGATAGTTTATTTTAGATTATCCAGTCTGGGAAAGAAAAAGAAAAAGGTATCAAGCAAAATGAAAAAAACCTCAAAAGCCTGTGGGACACCGCAAGCATTCCATGTACATGTGATGGGAGTCCCAAAGGAGATAAGTATGAGAAAAATATTTAAAGAAATAATGGCTTATAACTCCCCAAATCTGATGAAAAAGCATTTTACTACACATCACAGAAACTCAAAAATTCAAAGTAGGATAAACTCAAAGAGATTCACATCTATACACATTACAATCAAACTGTTGAAAGAGAGAATCTTCAAAGAAGCAAGAGAAAAATAAATGGCTCATCATATATCAGTAATCCTAAATAAGATAAATAGATGATTTTTTATGGAACCCCTAGAGAACAGAAGGCAATGGGATGACATAGTTAAAATGCTGAAATTAAAAGCCTGTTGACCAAGGAATCTAAACCCAGAAAAACTATACTTCAAGAAAGTAAGAGAAATTAAAACATTCCCAGATACAAAAACAAAAAATTAAGAGAACATATTGTTAGCAAACCCAATCCACAAGAAATATTAAAGAGGGTATTTCAGATTGAAATGAAAGAACATTAAACAGCAAATTGAACCCACACAGAGCAATAGGTAACACTGATAAACGCAACTACTGCATAAAACACAAAAAGATAGTTTAATTGTGGTTTTTGTTTGTAACTCTTTTCTTCTCTTATCTGATTTGAAAGACACTGCATAAAGCAATAATTATAAAACTGTGTTGTTGGCTTATAATGGATGAAGATATAAATGTATGAGTATAATTAAGGGAAAAAAGAATGGAAGACTTCTGGTCAAGATGACAACATAGGTAAACATGGGTCTCCTCCTTGTACAACCACATCAAAATTACAACTAAACTATAGAACAACATCATTCAGAACCATCAGAAATTGAACTGAATGAAAATCCTACAACTATAGAATTAATGAAGAAACTAACTATGGAATTAAAGAAGAAACCACATTGAGATTGGTAAGAGAGGTAGAGACATGGAATGGGATGGTTCCACACCCGTGTGTGCAGATAAATATTGGGAGGGATATTGTAGGGGGTGCTTTGAGTGGTATTGGGGACTGTGGTCACAGGCTGGAGCAGTACCAGAGAAATTGAGGGGCCAGGTGACACCAGGAGGTGGGAGAAGAGATGGACCACAACTGACCATGACCCAGATAGTCCCTGGACTTGTCAGAGAGTTGGGCTGTGTGAAAAGCCCAGCACTGGTTAGGAAAGACCGCCCACAACCAAGGGGAAGTCACTCAAAAAAAGGCTCTCAGCCACTGTAAAAGGACTTCTTGCATGCAGTGGCTGGGACAGCAAAGAAGGAGGAGGAGTGGGATGTGGTCCAAATTAGAGCACCCCATGGATTGATCAAAGAAGGGTAGCAAGGACCAGAGAGGTAGCAGTCCCAGAGAGACTTAATTTAATAGGGAAACTAAACTGCCCTGAAGGGACTTTGCATGCATGCAGTGCCCACGCCAGCAGAGTGAGGAGTGCGGGTGCAAGTTGCTCCCACTCGGTGCACCTCACCTCACAGACTAATCAAAGAATTGCATATCGAGGCAGATTAAAGGTACTGGCCTCATGCATATGGACAGTGTGGGTCATGCAGCACTCTGAGGGCTTGAGCTGGAAGCTGGGAACCCAGGAATATTTCAGCCCAGAAGGAGCCCCCCAAACTCAAAGATCCACAGGAAAGGAACAAAACTGGAGCCCAGTCTCCCTCTGCTGGCAGCATTGGGGAAGACCAGCATCATTGGGAAAGACCAGCAGCATCAGGGAAGAACCCACTTGGAGGGTTTAAAGTCACTAGTAGGCTTTTTTCTCTCTTTTCTGTTTTTTTTCTTTTCTTTTCTTGCAAGTGTAAGACAATAAGACCTAGAGTTGAGAAAGGACCAAAGACAGATCCACAGAGAGATCAGAAGGCTAATGTCAACAACTGAGAAAAAAATTTTACTTTGCTATACTTTAGAACTTGCCTTTTATTTTTTCTTATTTTTTAAATTTATTTTCTATTTCTTGTCCCTCCATTGAGTTCTCTTTGTTTGTGTGTTTGATTTCATCGTTGGACTGCTTTTCTTCTTCTCTCTTTCATATTGTATTTTAGTCTTTCTTCTGTCACTGATCTCATATTCCAATAACACACTGCTGTTGGTCTTTTACTTTTTTTTCTTTTTGTTCAGATTATATATTTCCAGTCATATTATTATTGTTCCGAATCCCACACAGCACCCTTCACTGGTCTTGGTCTCTTTTTCTATCTTCCTTAGCTTTATTACTGTTGTGGATAACTTTATTCTCTACCATAATACCCCATGTTCTACCTCTTACTCTCAATGTATCTCACCCTCTAACCTCACATAAGCACTCTCCTTTCTGGAATCTGATCATATTCTTTTTCCCTTCTAATAACAGTCTTACCCTTTATAAAAAGTGGCCAGTTGGGTGAATTATCACAGTTATTGTACTTCTCCAAAGGATCTCCTATTGCTTCTCTACTTGTTGATATTTTAAATCCCATAGAATTTTCTCCCATTGTCCTAATCTAGTTCATCTTCCTTTTTCCCCTGATCACATGCAAGATAAGGTGGGAGTTGTGAATACCAGTGAACCTGCTAGAGGAGAGAACCCACCAACAAAGGATCCTCAAACAGGAAAAACCCAAGTACAACAAGAGAGGCCATACAAAGAGAAGAAAGGGCAACCCTAGAGCATCCAGACGAGGAGATCAAAGAAACCACACCACTCAGTCCCACAGAACTCCTACCACAGAAGTTCACACTATGAAGATAGCTGGCAAAGCCGAGCATCGCAAATCACAGAAACAAACAAAAAGAGTCACCAAAAATGTGGAGACAAAGAAAGAGCCTGCATTGAATGGAATGGAAGACTCCTCACTAAAAGAGCTAAATGAAATGGAGGAAAGCAAACTATCAGATAGAAAATTCAAAAGAATGCTTATAAGGATGCATAAGGAACTCACTGACAACTACAGGGAACTGAGTGGGAACTACAACAGTATGAAAAAGGAAAAAGGATCTATAAACAAGAACCAGGAAAAAATGAAGAATACAATATCTGAAATAAAAAGTACACTAGAAGGAATTACTAACAGGCTGGATGAGGCAGAAGACTGAGTTGGTGAGCTGGAAGACAAAGTGGAGCGAAATACCTAAGCGGAGCAGCTGCATGAGAAAAGACTCAAAAAATAAAACGATCGCTTAAGGGAACTACAAGACAACATGAAATGCAACATTTGAATCTTAGTAATACCAGAAGGAGAAAAAAAGGAGCAAGGGATAGAAACCCTGTTTCAAAAAATTATAACGAAAAACTTCCTGAACCTGGGGGGGGGGGAGGGGGTACCGCATTCAGGAAGCACAGACATTCACAATCAAGATGAATCCAAAAATGCTTGTTCCAAGACACATCATAATTAAAATGCCAAGTTTAATTATGAAATAAAAGAATCTTAAAAGCAGCAAGGAATAATCGGGTAGTAACATACAAAGGAGCCACAATTAGGCTAGCAACGGATTTCTCAACAGACACACTGCAATCCAGAAGAGAATGGCAAGAAATATCCCAAGCAATGAAAAGCAAAGACCTGCAACCAAGACTACTCTACCCAGCAAGGCTCTCATTTGTAATAGAAGGTGAAATAAGGAGTTTCCCATGCAGCAATATTTTCACCAATACATCCCTTAGAGCAAGGGGCATAAAGGAAAGAATAAACAAATGGGACTTCATCAAGATAAGAAGCTTCTGTACAGCTAAAGAAAACATCAGCAAAATGAAAAGAGAACCAATCAAATGGGAAAATATTTTTGCCAATGGTACCTCGGACAAGGGTTTGCTCTCCAAAATATATAAAGAACTCACACGACTCCACTCCAGGAAGACAAACAATCCAATTAAAAAATGGGCAAAGGACCTGAAGAGACATTTCTCCAAGGTGGACATACACAGGGCCCAGGGACATATGAAAAGATGCTCACAATCACTAGCCATCAGAGAAATGCAAATTAAAATCACAGTGAAATACCACTTCACACCAGTCAGAATGACCATCATTAACAAATCGACAAACAAGTGCTGGTGAGGATATGGAGAAAAGAAATTCTAGTGCACTATTGGTGGGAATGCAGACTGGTACAGCCACTGTGGGAAACAGTTTGGAATTTTAGAAAACTAGAAATGGAACTGCCTTTTGACCAGCAATTCCGCTCCTGGGATTATACCCTAAGGATCTTTAAACACCAGTTCAAAAGTACCTACACACCTCTATGTTCATAGCAGCGTTATTCATAATAGCCAAGTGCTGGAAACAGCCTAAGTGCTCATCAGTAAAAGGTGGACCAAAAAATAGTGGTACATTTACACTAGAAGAAATGGAATACTGTGCAGCAGAAAGGAAAAAGGAACTCCTATCCTTGGGAAAGCATGGATGGAACTGGAGAGTATAATGCTAAGTGAAAAAATCCAGGAGGCAAAAGACAAATACCATATGATCTCACTTATAATTGGAACATAATCAACAAAACAAACAAAAAAGCAAAATAGAACCACAGGCATGGAAACAAGGACCAGAATGACAGGGACTAGAGGGAAGAGGGTGGGGGGATAAGGGAGGAAAGAAGGGGAAGGGCCTAGTTAAAGAACAAGTATAAATGACCCATGGACATGAACACAGGGTGGGGATTGACTCTGGGGTTGTGGGCAGGGCAGGGGAGAGCAAAGGGGGAAAACTGGGACAACTGTAATAGAACATCAATAAAGTAAATAAATAAATAAATAATTTTTCTAATAAATTTCTCTGGTTAAAAAACAATAAAATGATTTTAAAAGAAAAAAAGAATAAATATGAAACCCAAGAGCCATTCAGCAGTTGAGATTTATATGCCATTCTGGACAAAAGAGCAGAAGGGATGGGTCTGGGATTTCAAAGAGATAGTAGGTAATTCACAGGTAGTTGAAAAAGGGCAAATTTTTGCCAGGCCACCCAGACACAATGGGACACAGAGGGATTCTAACAAAAGGCTTACGTGGATCTTCCCTGTCTGCCACACTTAATTCTTACATGCCAAGGTGAATATAATAAGGCTCTCTTCCTAAAGCAAGTGTTTTTATCAGAATTCATTTAGGCAGGTAATGGGAGAGGATCAAAGTTTCTTTCTGAGTCTTATGTTTCTTAAAAATAACCAGCTTAAAATAATCAATATCCCAAAAAGACATATTTTGGAGTGGCGAATTCTGCTTCCCCTCAACGTCTGGGACTTCCTTCAAATAATCCAATAGTGGTATTTGGAAGTCACTGGGTGTATACTCAAAATGAAATTAGCCGTGAGTCAATCAGTGTTGAATCTGCTACGGGTGCATAGAGCTTCATTATACAAGTCATCTACTTTTGGAAACAGTTGAAATTTTCCATAATAAACTATTGAAAAAGCCCTGGCTGGTGTGGCTTAGAGGATTGAGCGCCAGCCTGGGAACCCAAGGGTGAACAGCTATATTCACAGTTGAGGCACATGCCTGGGTTGCAGGACTGGTGCCCAGTAGGGGGCATGTGAGAGGCAACCACACATTGATGTTTTGCTCCCTCTTTCTCACTCCCTTCTCCTCTGTGTAAAAATAAATAAATAAAATCTTTACCAAAAAAAAACTATTGAAGGAAAAGAATGATTCCTGCCTCCCCCTACCAACCCACCTCCTGGGTAAAGAGTGGTGGGTGAAGCCTATCGGCTTTTCTTCTGAGACAGTAGGGAAGAGAGTGAGTGGTACTTGGCAACTAGTGTAGGGGATGAAAGCTCTGCAGGTTTGAGTCAGTGGTGGCAGCTTTGGATCAGTGGCAAACCAGCTTGAGGCTGGGAGTTGATAATAGAAAATAAAAACCAAAAAGCTGGGGTGGGCCTTGGGGCTCAATAGCTGTTAAGACCTGTTACTAATAGCCTGTTGGACTTCACTGAGCTACAAGCCTGACAACAATCATCAGTCCTTGACTCTGAAGCAGTCAAAAGAGATATTTTGCTCTTTTTAGGCACATTGATTAGACACATGATTCTCTGCTAGCTGAGGGAGACTCATGAAAAACAGCAAAGATGCAATCTTGGCCCTCAGGATACTCAGTATTATAAAAAGGCTAAAAATTGTATTGGAAAGCAATATTCCTGATACAACATTAATGTGTAAGCATAACTACATACAAGCAACATGGAAAATAGGAGGAGCGCCTAAGCTGGTTTGCCTGTAGGAACCAGAGAAGGTCTCACTGAAGAACTTTTGAGTTAAAACTTGAAGACTAAGTTGGTGTCTTCCAGGACAAGAGCAAGGAGCAGGATTTCAAGAAGTAGTAAAAAAAAGAAAAAGAAAAAGTAAAACATAGCATGAAATTGCAAGGCTTGTTCTGGGAACCACAAGACCACAAGTATTTTCCTTGTTGGAATACAATGTGGGGGTCCTAGGACCTGCCCCTAGTCTGCTGCAACCACCATACTTTATCTTGCTTTGAGACAAGATAGAAAGAAACCAGGCAAAGAAAATTCCCTGGCAAGTGGAATAAGGAAACAGACATATAGCTGAACAAACTGGCTGAGCCATTTACAGCCAGATACGGAAGGTCACCTCCTGAGAGATAAAATCAGTTGTTAGCTGATGTTATCAGCTGTTATCAGGCCTCAGTTGTATTTCAGCTCCAGGCACAGAAAGGCAACAAAACCAGGTGGGTAATTCCAGGACCAACTGTAAGGACTAATGACCCGGTGCCCTGACCAATCAGTGGAGACCATGACCTGAAAGACTCACTTGGAGAACTGATAAATATTCTACTGAAACCCTCCCCTGAGACCTCCCCTAAGACTCCTGCGGAAGAGAAAGATAAAAGCCTAAAGGACCCAGCTCAAGTGTGCTCCCGTCTGTGGAGCAGCCCAGGCCACTTCCTTCCCATTCTTCTTCCCCCACAGCCACAAATCTCCTAAACTCTAAGGGACCCCACAATTCTTGCAACCAGGTAAGAAATGGGCAGCAGCAGCTTGTCCCAGGCCAAACCTGTCCGCAGTGCCCCCTTTTCTCTGACTTTCCAGAGAGCCAGGGCTCTCCTGTTGGTTCTTCTATGCTAAGCCTTTCCTTGTTTCACTGTCCCCAGCTTTAATAAACATAACCCTCATAGTCTCCTGAACTCCTGTTGTGACATCTTTCCTACACAAAGCCGAGAACTACTGGCTGGCCCTAGGCAGACCCACTCAGGGCCAGTCCTTCTGTCCCATAGTACCTTACTCTAGGCTTGGGACCCTTTCAGTCTTTTAAAACTAGTTTCTTGATGGGAAAGTGAGAGGCTCTAGGGTAAGTGTACTCAGTCTGGCCTCCTCACCCAGATGCCTGGGTAACTGGAGGGAGCAACTTCTCACAACCTTGAAGGAGTCTTACAAAAAGCAGTGCTCTCACAGCCTTGGGCCTGGGTCTCACACCTTGAATAGGCTTGCATGCGCAGTTCACGCTAGATTACTTCACTTGGCCTGCAGCTGGCTTTGTCTGGGCTAGTACTTAAGGGGTAGGAGCTTTGGATAAGGGAGGGGAGTCAGGCACTGACACAGACACGGGCTTGCAGCTTGTGTGACTCTCCTGAATAAAGGCATGTCAAGCATCCCCACGGCTCCAGGCATCTTCTTCGGTCTACCCGAGTCTGGAGTGGATCTGCCCAGCCTAGGGAGATTGCAACACAGGCAATTCCAACCTCAAGTAAAACTTACAGTTTGTGGGCCAGACTACATTTTGGAGCAGTTTTAAAATGCAGTCCAAAAAAATATTTAATGAAAAATGATTTGTTTGTTAAAAAATAAAATAAAATGCAGTCCACAAAATATTGATAACGGGAAATGTAAAAGAGTGTAAGGCCCAACAAAAACACCTGGTGTGAGTGGCAACAACCTACTTCCAACCATTAGATACTTGTGAGTCAGAGGTTTTCTTAACTTGTTTTTCCTGCAGCAGTAAGGTTTTGTATCCACGGCAAGTTTATTTCCAAATAAATTATTTATTCATTCATTCATTTATTTATTGCTGTACAATGTGTTTGATGCACTTACTTCAAAACTGCAGATTATATACAAGATACATAATAAAGAGGGTTCTTGTGAGTATAATACTTGAGAAAAGCCATCAAGGATCAATTAGAATTACAAAACTGGTAACAGCAAGAATTTGGAAAATGTGTGTAGCTTCGGATTTTTTAAATTGGACTTTTAAATGTTTTAGATAAGTAAGTTCTTTGCTACAGTAAATCCTTCATAAACATCCGTTGAGTGATTTTACACAATCCCGCTCCCACCCTTCGCGAAGAAGTTTCCTGTTTCTCTGAGAGTCACTTCCTCTGGCTTCCGGGTCGCCAGAGCTTCTCCTGGCCGAGGTCAGCCACAACTGGGCAGGCATAACGCAAGCCATCTCGTGGGCTATACGCAGCACCTTCTCAATCCGAGAGGCTTCCGCGGTCTCAGCACTAGGGGACGGCAAGGCACCAGAATACCACAAGCACAGGGGAGGTTCCAGCCCAAGCGCAACTCACCCGAATGGGGCGGGCCCGGGTTTACGCCCTTCACAGCGCTCGCCCCCCCTCCCCCCGCCCCCCCGCCGCTGCACCAGGTGCGCTTGCGCCGGCCCCGCCCAGCGGCCGGCTTCCCTCTTCTCGAGCTGGGCTAGAAACGGTTTTTAGCCCATGCTTCTCAGAGGCTTTCACTGACGCTTGCTCTTCCTCTGGAAGTCGATCGGCCGCGTCGTCGTCGGCGGGCAGTGAAGCCTTGAGGTGGCGGCGGCCCGATGCGAGCTGCGAGGGCCGCAGAGCGCTCGGCTACTGGCGCTGGCCTGGTGCGCGACCCGCGCCGGGCGCTCTTTTCGGTACTCAGCCGTGGGGAACGTCGAGTACGTGGACAGGCAGAACATCCGGACCATGTGTAGCGTCTGGGAGAGCGTCCGCTATGGCGACAGCTCACTAAAGGAGGGCGCACTAAGCATGGTGGGCGTCCCTCGAGGTAGACGGTGACCCTGAGGGTTGCGCACCGCACACGCGCTTCGTTGTGCCCCGGCCAGGTGGCCGGAGTGCAGTGTCCTGGGTCGTCCCGGCGGCGCGCGGGGGCTGCATTTTCAAGGACAAGTACTACGGTGGCGGCGCGGAGGAATGCTTCGGCAGTCGTGATCTACAACGAGGAGCGCCACGGGAACCTCACTGCGCCCACGTCCCATGCCGGTGAGTCGGGCTATGGACCCCGGGAGGTGGCGGGGGCGTCATTGCAGCGCGGTCCTGGCGGACGGACTTCACGTCTCCTTCCAACTGTATCCCTGAGCGAATGGAGGGGCAGCGGTGGTGCGACTTTCACGGCCTGTGGCAGTCGGGAACTTTCACGGAAACACTAGGTTTGCTCGGTGTGCCCTTTGGAGTCTTGTGAGGCCAATCTCCTGGAGACAATAGGGAGAACGAGAGAAATTAAAACCCACTGGAAAAAGAGTATGGTTCTAACCTGGGAGGTCTCATCATGGGTCCCTTTCCACTCAGTGTTTCCCAAAGTCAGGTGCAAAGGACTCTAGGGTCTGGCTGCCCGTTCACTAGGGGAAAGTGGTGGCTTGGTAGCACTCTGGTTTCTTGACTTTCTTGGAATATGTCTGAATATTCTAAACTGTGAGTTAGAAAATCGGATTTAACTCTGAATCTGAAAGCCTGGATTTAAATTTGGGTATATTGTCTCACAAAACGTAGGGTTATAGTACTGGCTTGACTGCCTGTGAGATTTGTTTAGTCTTGAGTTTAAATGAAAATTTTAAAACCTTGTTCGTTCAAGAAAAGATCTTGCTCTCTGCAAGGCGAGCCTTCTTACATACACGTATTCCCTAGGGCAACAGGTTGCATCTTCAAGCGGTAGTGGTCGTTTAAAAAAGGCTATTTCGTAAGATACCTTCAGAACTGAATCCGAATGCTTTTCGACCAGTGCACTACAGAGTAGTGTATTTCCTTCCTGCCAAGATCATGACCCATTCTCAACTTACTGTTATTAACATCTATTTTCAAAGTCCCTGCGGCTGCAAGTCGGGTATCCTTTTTCCTGTACTTTTGTTTTTCTTTGTGTTTTGGCTTTGTGAAGTTCAGATGCTAACAGTAAAATAAGGACAGAAAAATGACTGGATTTGTCCTATTTTAGCAGAGTGATAGGAACTAAAGTAAGTTGAGAGGTGAGGAAGTGGAGATAAAACAACGCTTTCAAGACGATTGACTGGGAGGGCTTGAGAGGTGCTGAGAAAAGGGCTGAAACTGTGGGGCCAGGGAGAGGGATGGACAGTGGTGTGGCATATTTGAAATTGAAGGAGAGTGATCTGGTAGAGATCTAGGATAGAGACGAAGTAACTGAAAGAGGAAGGTCTTTGAGAGGCTATGTCCAGAATACTTGTGGAGGAGTTGGCCTCAGATAGTAGAGGGAAAATTCCTTAGTTAAAACAGAAAGGCAGTGGATTTGGAGAGGAAATGGAGCAGATGTCCATTGATAGCATTGGGTTAGGCATCACTTCTGGTGTAATTATTCTAGTGATTACAAATCTGCCCAGTTGTCATTGTATCCAAGCCATGTTTCTACAAGACTCTCATGAAAGGTCCTGCCTGTCAGATTTCACATAGCATTCCAGATACATCCTATCAGTAGTGTTCCCCAAGTTTGGTAGTTCTATCCCACAAGAGTTTAGTGTGTCAGGATTCTCAGATTGTGGGTCTTTGCAATCACCCATCACATACAGGAGTCAACCCATCTGTCAATGTTTCTATGTCTCTCTTTCAAATTAATATACATGTCCTCAGGGGAAGATTAAAAACAATTTTCCAGTTAAAAAAAGATATTTTGGATTTATATCAGTATTAAATAGTGACTCTAAAATAAATCATGACTTTCAAGTAATATTCTGTCAGAAACAACTGTAAGAACTGTTTCTCTAGTGCCCAGAGTTAATTCCCTTTAGCAGACAAATACTGAGCCAAGTAATGTGCCTTCTCAAAGGCAGAAATGCATAAGGCACATGCCTGCCTTTGAGGAGTTAGTGGCCTAATGAGAGCAATAAACAGTTTTCCAGACAGTGTGCTTTGGACAGAATTATATGCACAGGTACTTAGAAAGCATAACTGAAGGACATGTAATGGGGATACTGTAAAGATGACTAGAGGTTGGTTTGAACAAGATGGGTAAAAATGGATACAAGTCAAATAATTAAAATAAAAACTTTTATGGAGTATTGGCGTTAGTGTAGTTATTGGAATAATAAATAAGATGATGATTTAGCTGAAATCTTAGGATAACCTTTTTAGGAATGGTGCTTTTATACTGTTAACAGTTGTTTACTAAGTGCCAAGTACTGGCAAGGCTTAGAGTTGTGTTTGGGGAAGAGACCAGAGTTGGAGTGTAGAGGGATGACAGGGTGTAAGAAGTCATTAACCGTAAGAAAGATGTGCAATTTGTGTTTGCAGATCACAGTAAAATTTATGAATAGTATTTCTTTTACTTTAAATGATTTTTTATTTTTTAATTACAGTTGGGGTGTGTGTGTGTGTGTGTGTGTACAGTTGGTATATATGTGTACAACCCATTGATTAAACATTATGTAACTTACTAAGAGATCCTGATAAGTTTTGTACCCATCTGATACCATGCATTGGTATAATATTGGAATATTATTGACTATATTTCCTATACTGTACTTTACATCCCCATGACTATTCTGTAATAACCACTTTGTGTTTCCTAATCCCTTCACCTTTTTCATCTATCCCTTCCAACACTCCTCCCATCTAGTAGCTATCAAAATATTCTCTGTATCTATGACCGTATTTCTGTTCTGCCTTGTTCATTTTGTTTCTTAGATTCATTTGTTGATAGATGTGTATTTATTGCCATTTTATTGTTCATATTTTTAATCTTTTTTTCCCTTAAAAAAGACCTTTTAACATTTCACATAATACTGGTTTGGTGATGATGAATTCCTTTAGCTTTTTCTTGTCTGGAAAGCACTTTATTAGTCCTTCAATTCTAAATGATAGCTTTGCGGGGTAGAGTAATCTTGGTTGTGGGTCCTTGGTTTTCATTACTTTGGTTCTTCTTGACAATCCTTTCTGGCCCAGAAAGTTTCTACTGAGAAATCAGCTGACAGTTTATGGGAGATCCCATGTAGGTAACTAACTGCTTTTCTCTCGCTACTTTTAAGGTTCTTTGTCTTTAAACTTTGGCATTTTAATTATGTGTCCTGGTGTGGGCCTCTTTGGGTTCATCTTGTTTGGGAATCTCTGCACTTCCTGGACTTGTATGTCTATTTCCTTCACCAGGTTAGGAAAGTTTTCTGTCATTATTTTTTCACATAGGTTTTCAATTTCTTGCGCGCTCTCTCTTCTCCTTCTGGCACCTCCGTGACGCAAATTTTGGTATGCATGATGTTGTCCCAGAGGCTCCTTATACTGTTCTCATTTTTTGGATTCTTTTTTCTTTTTGTTGTTCTAATTGGGTGTTTTCTGCTTCCTTAACTTACAGATGTCTGGTTTGATCCTCTGCTTCATCTGCTCCACTGTTGATTTCCCATGTGTGTTCTTCATTTCAGTTAATGTATTCTTCATTTCTCATTGTTTCTTTTTTATGTTTTCTAGTACTGTTATGTTTCCTATCTCTTTGTTGAAGTTCTAAGTTCATATACTCTTCCCCTAAGTTCATTTAGCATCCTTAAAACCAGTGTTTTAAACTCTGTATCTGGTAGATTGCTTGTCTCCATTTTGTTTAGTTCTTTTTCTGAATTTTTTGCTCTGTTGTTTCATTTGGGACATGTTTCTTTGTCTTTTTTTTTTTTTTTTTTTTTTGCCTTCCTGTGTTTGTTTCTGTGTTTTAGATAGAGCTGCTGTGTCTCCCAGGTGTGATAAAGTGGCCTTATGTGGTAGGTGTCCTGAAGGGTCCAGTGGCATAGCCTCCCCAATCACCCAAGCTACAAACTCCATGTGTACCACCACTCCACCCTCATGTGGGTTGTGTACACCTTCCTGGTATAGTTGAGCCTTGCTTGCTGTTGGCACATCAGTGGGGTGTATTTACCCCTAGGCTGATCAGCTGCAAGTACTGGCTACAGCTACCATGGAGAATCAGCTGTAAAGGGGCACAGTCCATGAAACAGGACTTAAGTGGGGCTCCTGTGCCTACTAAGCCCACCCGTTGAGTGTATCACTTGTGGAGGTGGTTGGGTGATGCTTTGATGTGATCTGAAGCTGTCCGCCAGTTGTGCTGGCTCTGGGGCCTTCCGGGAGGTGTAGGTAAAGGTCAGCCAGTGTCTGTGTTCTGCCTGGGGCCACCTAGCATGAGCTACAATATGATCTACAGATGGATGCTACTTGTACTGGGTTTGGAGGTGCCCAGAAGAGGCCAAGCTGTGAATCAAAGCCAGCTGCCACCAGTGCCGGGGCTGGGGCAATTTAGCAAGAGGCCAGATGCTGCTTGTTTGAGAGATTTTAGGGAAGTCTGAAGCATGAGCCAAGGCAGACTGTGTCTGTGGAAAAAGCCACTTTGGGGGCGCTGAAAGTTGAATGGGATGAGGTCTCAGGGAATCACCACAGATGGGTGAACAGTATTAGCCAGGTTGATGGAGTCTCAGATAAGGTGCCTGCCTGCTTGCTCTATGGTAGGAGGGCTTATCAAAGGAATAAAGGCCTCTGCCAGCACTTCTGTCTGGGAGAAAGGCATCCCACTAGCTTTCACCCTGAAGCCAGACAGTTCAGCTCTTCCCATGTGTCCCTGGTTTCTTTCAAGCTGCTGGCCCAGCACTGGAGCTTAGGAGGAGTAAGTCAGAGTAAGTTAGTGTGGGGTCCGTTTAAGAGGAACACCTGACTCTTCTGTCTCACTCAGCTTCAATCTCTGCTGGTTTTTACAGCCAAAAGTTATGGGACTTCTCTTCCCAGCACTGGCACTCTGTGCTGAGGGCCTGGTATGGGCCTGGTCCCCTGGCTCTTCTGGGGGACTTCCACAGCCAAGAGGTCCCTCCCAATTTTATCTGGCACACGTGGGTATACGGTACCTGCCAATTCTATTCTGTTCTGTGTCTCTGCCACTCCTATCAGTCTCATTGTAGCTTCTCCTTTATATCCTTAGTTGTAGGACTTTTGTTCAGGTGGAATTCAGGTGGTTCTGAATGATGGTTATTCTGCAGTTGAATGGTAATTTTGATGTGGTTGTGGAGGAAGGTAAGTACCAGATTAGCTACAACTCCATCTTGACCCTAAGACTCAAATAATAAATTCTTGATGATCTTCAGTGCTCTCCCACAAATGATCTAAAAATTTACCTTTGAATGTAGAATGTATTTTGGTGCTATGGGGAGACAGAAATGGTAGAAACAACTAAGAACAGTTTCCAGAAAGATTGAATTTTGAAGATGATGGAGAAGTTGTCTCTGGGATGTATGGTGTTAGGTAAGGGTTGGTGGGCTATAGGGCATTCTGGGTGGTGGGATTAGCACTGCAAAAGGCTGAATGCCTGAAATAAAGTAATGCATTTAGAAATACAGCAAAATGTCCCCAATAAGATTGCTGAGTAGTTTGTTCAACAAATACAAAATATTTTTGAGCAAACTAAATTATCAAAACATAATTTAAAATTCCAAAAAGAGAATTGTGTTTATTTTTGGGTCCTCTTCCCTCACTCAAAGCCAACCATAAAAATATGTGAAATAACTTCAAATTTTGGAGACATTTACATTCAGATTTAGTGTACTATTTCCCCTGCAAAGGAGCTAATAGTCTCCTTATTGGGTCATTTCAACTCTAATACTAGGAGATAAGTCAGTTTTTCAGATTTACTCATTCAGAAACCCTTCTATAAATCATTAGTGTGATGCTGGGGTACAAAACCCAATAAATAAGAGCAGATAGTACTGGTTTAGTGAGGGAGAGAGACCTACAAAGAATTTATAGTAAGTGCATAAAAAGAGGTATATCTAAGAGACTTTGATGCATTGCATACTCAAAAATGGGTGCTGCTGAAAAACCTTAGTTTGAGCTTAGGCTGAACCTTCAATATTTACCAGGAAGTCTCCAGGTTGGGGAAAAAAGGTGGAGAGGTTATGGAAGTTAAGTTATTGGAAATAAGAAAACCTGAAAGTTCATGGAATTCTTTTGCTAGAACTTTAAAATGTATTTCCTGCTACCAAATTAGTTTTGTAGAACAGAAATCTAATCCACTACTTTAAATATTTCAGTAGTTCCTATCTCCTTCAACAGAATATTGAAATCTTCTTGAAATAGTTTTGTTGGGAGAAGAAATGGTATACTAGACTCAACGGTCACTTTCTAGACTTTTGAAGCTATTAGCTACCAACCAGATTTTTTTTTTTAACATTTTGTTTTTGACAAGGTGGTAGGAGGAACACAGAAATTTGAAAGGAAACAGAAATACATCCAGTTTTATTATGGGCATAGAAGAGTTTTGTAGATAATTTAGCTTGCTAAAGAATACTTTATTTGGTATTTATTATAATTTGACAAATGGGTTTTTTAATTATGTACTATGTGCAAAAACCTGTGATAAGTATAAAACAAACTGCCTCAAATTTTCGTCTGGTGATGTGTATAGATTATTTTGGGGAGCATGGGAGGGTTGCGCAAGATGACTTTCTTTTAGTCAAATCTGATTGGTCGCAATGTTAAGGCCTAGGGAAGAAAAATAATTCTAAGGATTTTTTTTCTCACCAGTCCCAAGTCTTAGAGTGTCTCTGCCTTCTGTGAAGAAATCCAGCTATTTATTTAAGAAGAAGTTGTGATGTACTATCATCTGCCACTGAGACTCTCCGGGATTTGACAGAGATGCATCACGAGAGGACAAGACAAGCGCCCTTGGGGTTGTGCAGAGAATGACCCCAAGCTAGTCCATTTTGACTCAACTGCCCTACCTCCTGTTTACCCCAGCAAATGTCCCAGAAAAGCAAATCACAGGATAGACTGAGTCTTCATTCTGAATTTTATTAATTTATAGTATTGCTTTGGCCAAAAAGTCTGTGTGGTTTTCTGTAAAATAAAAGACACCTTCCTCATTTTCACCAATAACTTCATTGATTTAGATATTTTGAGTATGTTGTCTATCTCCCGCTTTGGCTTCTAGTGGGTAGAGGACAGGAATGCTGCTAAACATTTTCCAGTGCATAAGACAGCCCCACAGCAAAGAATTATTTGGCCAAAATGTCAGTAGTACCAAGAAACTGTGCAAACCACTTTAACACATTTGATCAGCCACAGCACCTTCTCCATATACTGCAAAATACTTTTTAAAAATTTTTTTAAATTTTAATATATTTTTTATTGTTCAAATACATTTGTCTCCATTTTCCCTCCCCTACTTTCCCCTGTCCCCCTCCCCCACCTCCCTCCCTATATCCTTTCCCACTTTGGCTTTGTCCATGGGTCCTTTATACATGTTCCTTGACTTGGCCCTTCCCTTCCCTTTCTCCACCTCCCACCGTCTCCCCTCCCTCCTTCCCTCTTGATTCTGTTGGTTTCTTTTTTCTTTCAATGTTGCTGGTTATATATTCCTTACTTGTTTATTTTGTTGGTTAGATTCTACTTTAGGTGACATCATACGGTATTTACCATTTGCCCCCTTGCTTATTTCACTTAGCATAATGCTCTTCAGTTCCATCCATGCTGTTGCGAAGAGTAGTAGTGCTTTTTTCTTTCTGCTGCGTAGTATTCCAATGTGTAAATGTATCATAGTTTTTTCATCCACTCATTCACTGATAGGCACTTAGGTTGCTTCCAGCACTTGTGTATTGTAAATTGTGCTGCTATGAACATTGGGTGCATAAGTTCTTTTGAATTGGTGTTTTGTAGTTCTTAGGATATAGTCCCAGTGGGGAAATCACTGGATCAAAAGGCAGTTGCATATTTAGGTTTTTGAGGAAATTCCAAACTGTTTTCCACAGTGGCTGCACCAGTCTGCATTCCCACCAACATTGTACTAGGGTTCCCTTTTCTCCACAGCGTCGCCAGCACCTGTTGTTTGTTGATCTGTTTATGATGGCCATTCTGACCGGGGTGAAGTGGTGTCTCATTGTGGTTTGAATTTGCATTTCTCTGATGGCTAGTGATGCTGAGCATCCTTTCATATGTGTCTGGACCCTCTGTGTCTCTTCCTTGGAGAAGTGTCTGTCCAGGTCAGTTGCTCATTTTTTAATTCGATTGTTTGTCGTCTTGGAGTGGAGTCATGTGAGTTCTTTATATATTTTGGAGATCAAACCCGTATTTGAAGTATCATTGACAAATATATTTTCCCATACGGTTGGCTCCCTTTTCATTTTGCTGACGTTTTCTTTAGCCCTGCAGAAGCTTCTTATTTTGATGAGGTCCAACTTGTTTATTCTTCCCTTTATGTCCCTTACTTTAGGGGACATACCAGTGAAAATATGGCTACATAGGATATCTGAGAGTTTCCTGCCTATGTTCTCCTCTAGCACTTCTACGGTGTCGCGACTTATATTTAAGTCTTTTATCCATCTAGAGTTTATTTTTGTGTATGGTGTCAGTCGTGGGTCGAGTTTCATTTTTTGCATGTATCTGTCCAGATCCCCCAACACCATTTGTTGAAGAGGTTATTTTTACTGAAATTTATGCTTCTGCCCCCTTTTTCAAATACTAATAGACAATAGAGACATGGGTTTATTTCTGAGCTTTCTATTCTGTTCCACTGATCTGTGCGTCTGTACTTGTGCCAGTACCAGACTGTTTTGACTACAGTGGCCTTGTAACATAGTTATGTCCGGTATTGTGATTCCTCCTGCTTTGTTTTTCTTTCTCAAAACTGCTGTGGCTATTCAGGGTCTTTATGGTTGTTTATAAATTTTTGAAATGTCTTTTCTGTGTCTGTGAAATACGTCATTGGTATTTTAATAGGGATTGTGTGGAATCTATAAATTGCTTTGCGTAGTATGGACATTTAATGATGTTAATTCTTCCAATCAGTGAACACGATATATGCTTCCATTTATTTGTGTCTTCCTTAATTTCTTTCTTCAGTGTTGTTTCGTTTTCTGCATACAGGTCTTTTACCTCCTTGGTTAAATTTATTCCCAGGTACTTTATTTTGCTTGTTGCTATAGCAAATGGGATTTTTTTCCTGATTTACCATTCTGCTATTTCATTGTCCAGATCCCGCAACACCATTTGTCGGTGTACAAAAATGCCTTCGATTTCTGAATATTGAGTTTGTATCCTGCTGTTTTGCCAAATTCACTTACTAGGTCTAGTAGTTTTTTGATGGAGTCTGTGAGGTTTTCTGTGTGTACGATCATGTTATCTGCAAACAATGATAGTTTTACTTCCTACTTTCCAATGTGGATGCCTTTTATTTCTTTTCTTGTCTGAACGCTATGGCTAGGACTTCCAAAACTATGTTGAATAGAAGTGGTGAAAGTGGAGATCCTTGTCTTGTTCCCAATCTTAGTGGGAAAGCTTTTAGTTTTTCCTATTGAATATGAGGTTGGCTGTAGATTTTTCATATATGGCCTTTATTACGTTGAGGAATGCCCCATTCATTGCCATTTAGCTGAGTGTTTTTATCATAAATGCGTGCTGTACCTTATCAAATGCTTTTTCTGCATCTATTCAAATGATCATGTGGTTTTTATCTTTACTTTTGTTTATGTGATGTATTACGTGTATTGATTTGCATGTATTGAACCATCCTTGCAGCCCTGGCATGAATCCCACTTTGATCGATCATGGTGGATGATCCTTTTAATGTATTGCTGGATGCAGTTTGCCAATATTTTGTTGAAGATTTTAGCGTCAATGTGCATAAGTGATATAGGCCTTTAGTTTTCTTTCTTGGTTGTATCTTTATCTGGTTTTGGGATTAGGGTGATGCTGGCCTCAGGAAAGAGTTTGGGAGTCTTCCCTCTTGGATTTTTTTAAATAATCTGAGAAGAAAAGATTTGCTCTTCCTTAAATGTTTTGTAAAATTCTCATGTGAAACCATCCAGTCTAGAGCTTTTGTGTGCTGGAATTTTTTTTGATTACTGCTTCAGTTTCCCCAGCTGTTACCAGTCTGTTCAGGCTTTCTGCTTCTCCTTCATTCAATGCGGAGAAGTTATACTTTTCTAGAAATTTGTCCATTTCATCCAGGTTTTCAAATTTCTTCCATATAATTGCTCATAGTAATTTCTTACAATCCTTTGTATTTCTGTGCAATCAGTTGTTATTTCTCCTCTTCCATTTATGATATTATTTATTTGGGTCCTCTCCCTTTTTTTCTTGATGAGTCTGCTTAAAGACTTGTCGATTTTGTTTATCTTTTCAAAGAACCAGTTCCTGGATTGGTTAATCCTTTTAATAGTTCTTTTAGTCTCTATGTCATTCATTTCCGCTCTGATCTTGATTATTTGCTTCCTTCTACTTGCTCTGGGATGTTTCTGTTGTTCTTTCACCAGTTCTTGAAGTTGCAGGGTTAGGTCATTTATTTGAAATGTTTCTATTTTTTTTAGGTAGGCCTGTATTGCTATGAACTTCCCTCTCAGGACTGCCTTTGCTGTGTCCCATAGGTTTTGGACTGTTGCGTCTTCATTTCATTTGTTTCCAGAAACTTTTTGATTTCTTCTTTGATCTCATTATTGACCTTTTCATCGTTTAATAGTGTGCCATTCAGTCTCCATGAGTTTGAAAGTTTTTGAGGTTTTTCCTTGAGGTTGGTTTCCAGTTTTAAGCCCTTGTGGTCCAAGAAAATTCTTGTTATTATTTCAGTTTTCCTGAATTTTTTGAGGCTTGTTTTGTGTCCTATCATGTGGTCCATCTCTGAAAAAGTTTCATGTCCATTTGAAAAGAATGTGTATTTTTGCTTCTTTGGAATGAAAGGTTCTATATATGTCAGTTAAACCCATTTGATCTAATGCATGGTTCATTTTCACAATATCCTTTTTTATGTTTTGTTTGGAAGATCTAGCCATATTAGACAGTGGGGTGTTAATGCCACTCATATCAATGTGTTGCTGTCTATATCTTTCTTGAAGTCCTCAAGAAAAGTCTCACAAATTATGAGAAGGAGAAGATTTACAAGATTTTCAGTATGTATTTGGGTGCTCCTATGTTGGGTGCATATATGTTTACAATGTTTATGTCTTCTTGATGGATTCTTCATTTGAGTATTATAGTGTCCGTCTGAGTCTCTTTTTATGGCCTTTGTTTTGAAATCTATTATGCCTGATATAAATATTGCTACCCCTGCTTTTTTTTTCTTGTCCATTTGCTTGAAATATTTTTTTCTAACCAATATTTTTACTCTCAGTCTGTGTAGGTCCTTTGTTCTGAGGTGGGTCTCTTGTAGGTAGCATATGTGTGGGTCATGTTTTCTTATTCATTTGGCTATCCTGTGTCTTTTGATTGGGACATTTAGTCCATTTACATTTAAAGTTATTTTTGATACTTACTCGTTTTTTCCCTTTGTACCTCTGTTCTCTTTCATACTCTTTTTTTCTTTATGTTCTTAAATCACTCCCTTTAGCATATTTTACAGTGCTGGTTTGGTGGAGGTGTATTCTTTTAGCCTTTTTCTGGGAGTTTCCATTGTAATTGAGAGCCGTACTGGGTAGAGCAGTCTTGGCTGCAGGCCTTTGCTTTTCATGACTTGGAATATTGGTTGCCATTCCCTTCTGGCTTGTAGTGTTTCTGTTGAAAGTCAGCTGCTAGCTGTATTGGGGCTCCCTTATATGTTACTACCTCTTTCTCTCTTGCTTCCTTTAGGATTCTCTGTTTGTCTTTGATATTTGCCATTTTAATGATGATGTTTCTTGGAGTGGGCCTCATTGGGTTCCTCTTGAATGGGGCCCTCTGTGTTTCCTGGACTCGTGAGACTTTTTCTCTCCTCCAGTTAGGGAAGTTTTCCATCATGACTTTTTCAAAGAGGTTCTCTATCCCTGCTGCTCCTCCTCTCTTTCTGAACCCTATTTTATGGATATTAGTACGTTTCAAGTTGTCCTTCATTTCCCTAAACACCTCTTCATTCTTTTTGAATCTTTTTTCCATTTCTTGCTCTTTCTGGGGGGTTTTCTTCCTCATCCTCCAGCTCACTCATTCGATCCTCAGTTTCATCTAGCCTGCTTTTGATTCCTTCTACTGTGTTCTTCAATTCAGAAATTGTATTCTTCCTTCCCTGTTGTCTCTTATTGAGAGTTTTTATGTCCTTTTTCTTGTTGATATACTTTGCAGTAAGTTTCATAGTTTCCCTGTAGTTTCTCATAATTCTCTTTGAGTTCACTGAGCTCATTGAGCTTCCTTAGGACCATTGTTTTAAATTCAATATCTGATAGTTTACTTGCCTCTATTCCATTTAGCTCTGTGGGGATTCCTCCTCTCCCCTTTTTTGTAGGGTGTTTCTTCTCCTTCTCATAATTTGTGAGACTTTTCTTTTTTCTTCTGTTTCTTAAATTGATCTGTCTTGATTTCCTGACTTTATGGTGCCAACTTCTATGGTAGGAGATGGGTCTTTTTTTTTTCTTTTATTTTCTTTCTGGGTCTGTCTCCGATAATGTCAGATGTTGACCTCTTCTGATCTTGAGCAGTGTGTTTGAGACTTCCAGGAATCTACTGTCTGTCTTTCTCCTGCAAATGTTAACGTAGTCACTCTGCCTTCATCCATCTAGCTTAGGCACCACAGGGCGGGGCAGTGCCTCCTGAGGGCAGGGTTATTGTGTCCTTACAGGCTGCTGCCACTCAGGGAAGTTGTCTGCCTGAGCAACATGGAAGCTGAAGAGTGGGGGAGGAAACAGCACCGATATTCCCCCTGGCTTCTCCCTCAGTTCTCTCCCTAATGCTTCTGTCTCCAGTGTCTCCTCAAGTGTCTCTAGACCGCTCTGTGTCCCTTTTAGCCAGGGATCCACTTTCTGTGCTGGCCACTCTGCGCTCAGCACCTTGGCCTGTGCACAACTCCTGGCCAGGGTACAGTGTCTGGAGGGCAGGGCTATTGTTTCCTTGCCTGCTCCTGCCTCTCTGGGACATGGCCTGCCTGAGCAAATGGAGACTGCAGAATGGGGAAGGGGTCAATACCGGGAACCGCCCAGTTACTCCCACAGTTCTCTCCCCAGTGCCTCAAGTCTTCAGTCTCTCCTCAGGCATCCCTAGACAGCTCTGTGTCCCCTTTAGCCAGGGATCCACTTTCTGTGCCAACCCCTCTGCACTCAGCACCCAGGCCTTTGCACAACTCCTGGCTGGGGCAGAGTGTCCTGAGGGTGAGGCTATTGTGTCCTTTATGCCTGAGCATGATGGAAGCTTCAGAGTGGGAGGTGAGTCATCACCGGGGCCCTGCTGGCCACTGTCTCAGTTCTTTCCCCAAAGCCTTCTTTACCAGTCTTTCCTCAGGCTCCAGCCCACTCTCTGTCCCTGCCTCTGCCCAGAGACCAAGGAAGGTAGCTGCCACTGCAAATTTTTGCATTGGCCCTTTAAATGTCTCTGTGTTTCCAGCTGCCTGTCTCTGGCAGAGACCACCACTACGCTTTCCACAGCTGTCTTTTGTCTGTGCTTTTTTAGGTTCTGATGCTGTACGCTAGAGGTCCCCACTTATGATTCAGAACCTGATCTTCTTAGGGGGATCCAACTGGCCATTGCAATATCCCTCTGGTGCTAGCCCCCCAGGGGCGCCCAGCCCACCATCTCGAGCCTCCATTGCACTTCTCAACCCTTTAGGTTGTGCGAAAGCCAATTCCACAGTTTGTCCGAGGCTCCAAGGAACTCTTTTGCTGCATAGTATTCCACTGTGTAAGTGTACCACAGTTATTTGATCCACTTATTTACTTAGGGACACTTAGGCTGTTTCCAGCTCTCAGCTATTGTAAGTAACACTGTTATGAACATTGGGGTGCATAGGTTCTTTTGAATTGGTGATTCAAGATTCTTGAGTATATAGCCCCAGCACTGGGATTGCTGGATCAAAAGACAGTCCATCTTTAGTTTTTTGAGGAAATTCCACAGTTTTCCACAGTGGCTCCACCAGTCTGCATTCCCACCAACAGTACCATAGGGTTCCCTTCTCTTCACAACCTTACCCAGCCCTTGTTGTTTGTTGATTTGTTAATGATGGCCATTCTAACCCGTGTGAAGTGGTATCATATTGTGGTTTTAATGTGCATCTCTCTAATGGCTAGTGATGTTGAGCATTTTTTTTCATGTGTCCATGTGCCCTCTGTATATCCTCCTTGGAGAAATAGCTCTTTAGGTCATTTGCCCATCTTTTAATTGGATTGTTTGTGTTCCTGGTTTGGAGTTGTGTGAGTTATTTATATATTTTGGAGATCAGACCCTTGTCCAAGGTTATCATTGGCAAATATGTTTTCCCAAATGGTTGGTTCCCTTTCCATTTTATTGATGCTTTCTTTAGCCGTGCAGAAGTTCTATAGTGTGACTAGTCCCATTTGTTTATTCCTTTCTTTATATCCCTTGCACTAGATGATGTGTCAGTTTAAATATTGATGTATGTGATACCTGAAATTTTCTTGGCTATGTTCTCCTCTAGGACTTTTATGAGTATATTAGTTTTTTGAGGAAATTCCATCTCAACTTATATTTAAGTCTTTTATCCATCTCGAGTTTATTTTTGTGTATGGTACAAGTTGGTGGTCTAGTTTCCTTTTTTTGCACATTCTTGTCCTTATCTCCCAGCACTGTTTATTGAAGAAGCTATTTTTACTACATTTTATGTTCCTGCCCACTTTGTCAAAGTTGAAATGACCATAGCCCTGGCTGGTGTGGCTCAGTAGATTGAGCACCAGCCTGCAAACAAAAGGGTTGCCAGTTCAATTTCCAGTGCAGGGTACATGCCTGAGTTGCAGGCCTGGTCCCCGGTAAGGGGCATGCAAGATGCAGCCACACATTGATGTTTCTCTCCTTCTCATTCTCCCTTCCTTACCCTCTCTAACAATTAAAAAATAAAAAAGTTTAACTGACCGTATTGACATGGATTTATTTCTGGGCTCTCTATTCTGTTTAATTGGTCTATGTGTTTGTTCTTAAGACAGCACCAGACTGTTTTGATTACAGTGGCCTTGCAATAAAGTTTGATATCAATTATTGTGATCCCTCCTACTTTGTTCTTTCTAAATATTGCTTAGGCTATTCTGGGTCATTTATGGTTCCATAAAAATTTTTGAATATTCTATATCTGTGAAATACATCATTGGTATTTTAACACGGATTGCATTGAATCTGTATATTGCTTTGGGTAGAATGGACATTTTAATTATGTTAATTCTTTAACTCCGTGAAGATGGTAAATGTTTCCATTTATGTCTTCTTTAATTTCTTTCTTCAGTTTTCAGTATTTTCCTGAATATCGGTTTTTACCTCCTTGGTTAAATTTACTCCTAAGTATTTTATATTTCCTGTTGCTATAGTAAATGGGATTTTTTTCCTGATTTCTGTTTCTGATATTTCATTGTTGGTATACTAAAATTCTTTCAATTTCTGAATATTGACTGTGTATCCCACCATTTTGCCAAATTCATTTATTAGCTCGAGTAGTTTTTTGGTGGAGTCTGTTGGGTTTTAGACTCCCTACAAAAAATGACAGGGTGTTAATAGAACAATACCATCTTGTCTGCAAACAGTGACAGCTTTATTTAATCTTCTCCAGTTTGGATATCTTTTATTTCATTTTTTTGTCAGTTTGCTCTGGCAAGAACTTCCAATACTATGTTGAAAGAAGTGGTGAAAGTGCACACCTTGTCTTGTGCCTCATCTTAGGGGGAAAGCTTTTGGTTTTTGCCCATTGAGTATGATGTTGGCTATAGGTTTTTCATATATGGCCTTTATTATGTTGAGATACACTCCCTCTCTTCCCACTTTGTTGAGTGTTTTTATCATAAATGGGTGTACATATCAAATGCTTTTTCTGCATCTATTGATACGACCATGTGATTTTTCTCTTTCCTCTGTTATGTGATGTATTACACTTATTGATTTGTGTATATTGAACCATCCTTGCATCCATGGGATAAATCCCACTTGATCATGGTGTATGATCTTTGTTATATATTGCTGGATCTGGGCTGCCAATATTTCGTTGAGGATTTTAGCATCCATGTCCCTCAGTGGTATTGGCCTAGAGTTTTCTTTCTTTCTTGTGTCTTTATCTGGTTTTGAAATTAGGATAATACTGACCTCATAAAAAGGAGTTTGGGCGTCCTCCTTCTTCTTGGATTTTGTGGAACATTTTGAGAAGAATTGGGGTTAGCTCTTCTAAATGTTTGGTAAAATTCTCCTGTGAAGCCATCCAGGCCAGGGCTTTTGTGTACTGGGATTTTTTTTTATTATTGTTTCAATTTCACTAATTATTATCAGTCTAATCAGACTTTCTGCTTCTTCTTGACTCAGTTTTGGAGGATTATGTGTTTCTAGAAATTTGTACATTAAACCCAGGTTTTCAAATTTCTTGGCATATACTTGTTTGTAGTAATGTGGTATCGGATGTAATTTCGTCTCTTTCAGTTCTGATTTTACTTATTTGGTCCTCTGTCTTTTTTTCTTGATGAATCTGGTTAAAGGCTTGTCGATTTGGTTTATCTTCACAAAGAAATAGCTTGTGGATTTATTGATCCTTTGCATTGTTCTAATAGTCTCCATGTCATTTAATTCTACTCTGTTCTTGATTATTTCCTTTCTTCTACTCACCCAGGGATTTGTTTGTTGTTGGTCCTCTAGTTTTTGTTGATGTAGGGTTAGGTTATTTGAAATTTTCTGTCTTTTTTCTTAATAGGCCTGTATTGCTATGAACTCCCCCTTCAGGACTGCCTTTGCTGTGTGCCATAGGTTTTGGACTGTTGTATGTTCATTTTCATTTCTTTACAGAAACTTTTTATTTCTTCCTTGATCTCATTGTTTACCCATTCATTGTTTAATAACATATTATTCAGTCTCCATGTATTTGAATAATTTTGAGTTTTTTTCTTGGGGTTCATTTCTAGCATCAAGCCCTTGTGGATTGACAAAAATGCTTGATATGATTTCAGTGTTCTTGAATTGCTGATGCTTGTTTTGTGTCCTAGCACGTGGTCTATCTTTGAAAATGTTCCATGTGCATTAAAAAAGAATGTACATTTCACTTCTTTGGGGTGAAAGGTTATGTATATATCAGTTAAGCCCATTTGCTCTAGTGTGTCCTTCAGTGCCACAGTGCCCTTGTTGATTCTTTGTTTGGAAGATCTACCCATTGGTGACAGTGGGTTGTTAAAGTCCCCTACTATCAGTGCATTGCTGTCTGTATCTTTCCTGAAGTCCTCCCAGATTTTCCTTATATATTTGGGTGTTCCTATGTTGGGTGCATATAGGTTTATAATGTTTATTCCTTCCTGGGGGGGTCTTCCCTTTAGAATTATGAAATGACCTTCTTTGTTTTGAAATCTATTTCCTCTGAAAGAAGTGTTGCTAACCCGGCATTTTTTTCCTGTCCATTTACTTGGACTACTTTTTTCCAACCCATCACTTTCAGTTGTATAGGTCTTTTGTTCTGATGTGAGTTTCTTGTAGACAGCATATATGTGGATCAGGTTTTCTTTTCCATTCTGCTACCCTATGTCTTTTGATGGGAGCATTTAATCCACTTACATGTAAGGTTACTGTTGATAGGTACATACTCATTTCCATTTTTTCCTTTTGTCCCTGTGTTCCTCTATCTCTCGCTCTATAACTTCATTCTCTTAAACCATTCCCTGTAGCATCTCTTGCAATGCTGGGGTTCTTCTAACCTTCTTTTGTCTGAGAAACTCCTTATTACACCTTCTAATTTAATTGAGAGCCTTTCTTGGTTGAGTATTCTTGGTTGGAGGCCTTTGCTTTTCGTGACTTGGAATATTTCTTGCCATTCCCTTCTGGTTTGTAGTATTTCTTTTGAGAAATCAGCTGATAGCCTTATCTGAGTCCCCTTGTATGTTATTGTTCCTCCCTTGCTGATTTTAAGATTCTCTCTTTGTGTTTAAAATTTGGTAGTTTATATATGATGTTTCTTGGAGGAGGCCTCTTTGGGAGCATCTTGATTGGGACCCTCTGTCCTTCTTGAGCTTGCATGGCTTGACCCCCTCCAAGTTAGGGAAGTTTTCTGTCATTTTTTGAAACAGGGTTTCTTTCCCGTGCTCCTTTTCTTCTCCGTGTACTATTCCTGTGATACCAGTGTTATGTTGCATATTTTCCTGAAGTTTCCTTAAGTTATCCCTGTACTTCATTAGTTCTTTTTCATTTTGTTGTTCTACTAGTGTATTTTTTTCTACCTTGTCTTCTTCCAGCTCACTGATTAAGCCCTCTGCTTCATCTAGCATGTTTGTAATTCCTTCTAATGTATTTTTTTATTTCAGCTCTTGTATTCTTCATTTCTTCCTTGTTTTAATTTTCTTTCTTTTTTATTGCTTTGTAGTTTCCACTGAGTTCCTTGAACATCCTTATAACCATTATTTTTAATTCTCTGTTTGATAGATTGCTTGCCTCAATTTCATTTAGCTTACTGTGGATTCTTCCATTCCTTTTGCTTGGGGGTTCTTTATTTGTCTACCCATTTTAGGTGACTCTTTTTGTTTGTTACTGTGCCTCAGGGTGCTCTGCTTTGCCAGCCTGTCTTTGTCAGGTGGACCTCTGTAATAGGAGTTTTGTGGGACTCAGTGGGGTGGTTTCTTTGATCTGCTTGTCTGGATGCTCTATGGTTGCCCCTCCTTCTGTTTGTGTGGGCTCTCCTGTTGAACATGGGCTTTATTTCTTGTTGCATTCTCTCCTCCATTGTGCTTACTGTTAGTCACAACTCTCACCTTGTCTTGTATGCTGTTGTACAGGTGTTGGTTAACAAAGCAGTATTACCAGACAACCAAACCTAAGCCAGCAAAAAGAACCCCGCTACCACATCAGCAGTCTCAACCACAATTGAGCAAAGATTAATAAAGATGAAGAGAGATTACAAATATTATAATATATGACAAAGGGAATATGAGAAGACTAAAAAAAGGGACACTGTTATTGAGTGGTATGAGGGAGGACAGTGATGACGATGGATAGAACCGAGGTGAAGAGAGGGAGAGAACAAAATTTAAAACGTTAGGTAAAACACGGGAGGATGGGAACAAGGGGGTAAGAAAAGAGAAGACTGCACTATGAGGTTAGAAGTAAAATTGAAATGGTATTAGAACAATAAGAGCAAAATGGCAGAAAAACCCCAGCAGGGTTGATACCGACAACAGCAAAATGAAGTTTAATAAAAGTGGAATGGGTATAAGAATGTTGTAGAAAAGTGAGTACATACACGGAGGAGGTGCAAGATGGCAGAGCAGTGAATGGAAGTCACATTGACCTCCTCCCAGGACCAATCTGGAATTACAACTAAATTGGAGAGAAGTCATCCGGAACAAACAACTGAACAATAATGAGAGAAGACTAATAACCTTGGACGGACAGAAGAATCAGCTTCAGTACAACCTGACTGGTAAGGAGTACAGTCGAGACGCGAGAAGGCAGGCGGGGATCCAGCAAGAGGCAAAGCCAGAGCGATATTGAAACAGCCAGTTGGGTCCCCCTGAGAAGAGTGGGGTCTAAACTATAAGCAGGGATCCCCAGCCTATAGCGCCAGAGCCCAAAAAGTACACAGATAACAGCCAGCTGCGAAAAGTGGCAGGGTTGCTCTCTCTCTGCCAGAGAGAGGCAGCTGGAGACGCAAAGAGCCGTTTAAAGGGTCAACACATATATTTTTATTTGCAGCCACTTACCCTGCGCTTCAGCAAAGGCAGGGTAGAGTGGGCTAGAGACACATGAGGAGAGACTGGGGATGGAGGCTTTGGGGAGAGTACTGAAATAGTAGCTGGCAGGATCCCAGTGTTAAGTCATCACCCATAAGGATAAGGCAGCAGCCATCATGCTCAGGCAGACTACGCCCCTGAGCGGCAGCAGCATGAGAGGAAACAGTAACCCCGACCCCAGGAGGGACTCTGCCCTGACCCCATGGTGCCTAAGCCTGACTGCTGAGTGCAGAGTGGCAACCACAGATAGTAGATCCCTGGCAAAGGAATGGGGAGGGGGCAGAGTGGACTAGAGACATTTGAGGAGAGACTGGAGATGGAGGCTTTGGGGAGAGAACTGACAGACTAGCCCCCAGGATACCAACAGTGAGTCATCCTCCATACAGCAGCAACTATAGTGCTCAGGCAGCTCACTCCCCTGAGGGGCACCGAGTGAGAGGAAAATTAGCCGCACCCACAGGAGGGACTCTGCCCTAGGCCTGTGGTGCATAACCTAGTGGCTGAGTGCAGAGTGACTAGATTAACAACTGAAGGAGGCAGCCACAGACAGTAGATTGCTGGAAGTATCAAACAGACTGCTTAAGGTCAGATAGGGTCAACATCTGATCTAACCAGAGGCAGATCCAGAAAGAAAAAACAGCTGTAAATACAAGAGGCTACTGAGAGGAAATCCACTGTGGTCTTCTTCATGATTTGCAGTATTTTCGTTACTAACAGCTTTTTAACATTCATTTTGGTTCCATCAAATTTGTGCATATTATGTCATTAGATTTTTATACTAACAGCTTATTTCTCTCCTTTCTTATAAAATTTTTAATCTCTTTAAAGCTGTATTAATACTGGTTCATTTGCTGTTGATAGTGAGATTGCAGGGAGAAGTTATTTTGCAGATGTGAGTTTGTTTCCTAGGTTTTAAGGTTTTGTTCTGGAAGCACCTGCACAAAAACACACAAGATGTGATGGGCAGAGTGACCGTCAGTCAACCACCTGGAGGGCAGGACCTGCCAAACGACAGGTAATGACCAAACGACAATCAAAACCCAATTACTTCCAGGAAGTCAACATAAATGGCATAAAGGCAACCAATGAGCATCAGGTTCAGGAGATCAAGGAGATTGCACTACTGATTCTCACAGGTCTCCTACCATAGAAGTTCATACCACAAAAACAGGGAGTCAAAACAGATTGATTTAAGAGGCAGAAGCAACAAGAACAGTCTCACAAATAATGCGAAGACAAAAAACAAACAAACAAACAAACAAAACACCCTATCAAAAGGAAAGGAGAAGTCCCCAGAAAGAGCACTGAATGAAATATAGGAAAGTAAACTATCAGATACTGAGTTCAAAACAATTGTTATATGAAAGCTCAGTGAGCTCAGCAAGCTCAGGGAGAATTACCAAAAACTACAGGGAAATTATGAGGAACTTACTTCAAACTATATCAGCATGAAAAAGAACATTGAAACTCTCAAAAAGAGGCAAGAGGAAATGAAGAATACAATTTCTGAATTGAATAACACAGTAGAATCAAAATCAGGTTAGATGAAGCAGAGGATCAAATCAGCGAGCTGAATGACAAGGTGGAAAAAGCTCCCAGAAAGAGCAAGAAAATGATAAAAGACTGAAAAAATAAAAATAGAAAAAAGAAGAGGCATTAAGGGAAATGCAGGACACCATGAAATGTAATAATACCCATAGAATAAGGATACCAAAAGGAGAAGAGGAGAAACAAGGAACAGAAAACCTTTTTGAAAAAGTAATGATGGAAAACTTTTCTAATTTGAGGAGAAAGTCACACAAATCCAGGGGGCACAGAGGGTCCCATTCAAGAGGAGCCCAAAGAGGCCCACTCCACAACATATCATCATTAAAATGGCCAAATTCAAAGACAAAAAGAGAATTTTAAAAGCACCAAGGGAGAAACAGGTAGTAACATACAAGGGAGCCCTGATATGGCTAGCAGCTGACTTCTCAGCAGAAACACTACAAACCAGAAGGGAATGGCAAGAAATAGTCCAAGTCATGAAAAGCAAAGGCCTGCAACCAAGACTGCTCTACCCAGCAAGGCTCACAATTAAAATGGAAGGTGAAATAAGGAGGTTCCCTGGTAAAAGGAGGCTAAAGGAATACATCTCCCTCAAACCAGCACTGTAAAATATGCTAAAGGGACTGCTTTAAGAAGATGAAGAAAGAGTCTATGAATACCCAGTCCCTTTCACAGTCACCAATACTTGATATTACCAATATTTTTACTACTTAGTAATCTGATTAGGACAATGATGTGTTATTTTAATTGTTACTTTATTATTTGTTGAAACTAAACCTGTCTTTGTATATTTCTTATTTCTATTATTTTTAAAAAGGTTTAAATAACTTTTTGGTATTCTTTATCCATTTTTTTACTGTTTGTGGAATTTTTGCCCTAAAGAAAAAGCCAAAAACAAACTATTAATCCTTTTTTAGATGTGTTGCAAATACATTCCTATTCTATCCTATTCCTATTACTTGTCCTTTCACTTCTTATATGTATATTACTGTATAGCCTTAAATGTTTAATATAGTCATATTGTCAATATTTTACTTTATAGCTTCTGGGTTTGAATATTTTACTTCAGGGTATGAAAAATATTATTTTGTATTTTCTCCAAAAACTGCTTAGACTTTACATATTGATTTTTAACTCACCTGAAAATGTTTTATGTAATGTGTGAAATAAGGCTCTAGATTTGTTTTATTTCAAGTAATAGTGGTCCATGCACCTTATTTGTTAAATAAGCCTTATTTTCCCCATTGATTTGAAATATCAATTTCATCATATATTCCATTGTTAGGTAGATACATACATTTGTTTCTAGAATGCTCATTTTATTTCATTGATCTACTTGATTATTTCTGTGCTGATGTCATGTTTTAATTGCTGAGACTTTATAATGGATTTAAATTTTTTAAATATTTTATAATGGATCTTGACATTTTAAAAAACAAATAAAATCAATCTTCATTTTAAAAAAAAAAGAAAGAAAGAAGGATCTCCAACCTTTTGCAACAGCATGGGTGGAACTGGAGAATATTATGGTAAGCGAAATAAGCCAGTCGTTGAAAGACAAATACCATATTGATCTCACCTATAAGTGGGATCTATTCAACAAGATAAAGTAACGAACAAAATAAACCACAGGCAAGGAAACATAGAGCAGACTGAAAGTGAAGAGGGGAAAGGGGAGGAGGACAATGGTGGAAAGGAGGAGGAGGGACTAAACAAAGAACATTTATGAATGACTCATGGACATGGACAAGAGAGAGCGAATTGACTGGGGTGGGATGTGTGGAGGAGGGCAACAGAGGGAAAATTGAGACAACTGTAGTAGAATAAATATTATTTAAAAATAAAATCTAAAAATAGTAAATATTTTAAAAAAACAATATTGTAGAAAAGCAAAAAGTGAATATGAGATGTCTGTAGTAAAGAAAAATGGATTTGAGCAGATAAGGGCAGGAAACTGATAAGAATAAGGAGTAAAGGCCAAGCTGAGCGGGGGTGGGGAAAAACAATGAAATAAAATTCCTCACTCAACTGGTGAGAGCATGGGGTAGAAGCTAAATGGAGTAAGTCAGGGTTGGGAGTATTCTGTAGGATTTAAAGTACAAACAAACAGTGAACAAATAGAGGAGTTCCATTGGAAAAGAACAGCAATAACTGTGATATTTCCCCCAACTAGCCACTCTATAAAATGTGGAAAAGAAATAAGACTCTTACAAGAGGGGAAAAAGAATGTGAGCTGACTTAAAGAAAAGCACTTATGGGAGGATTAGATGGAGGAGGAAGAGTAGGGGTAAGGGATAGGAACATGGCCTAGTTTGAGAGAAAATAACGTTTATAACATCAGTAATAAAGTTCAGGAAGATGGTGAAAAGGATTAAGACCAGGGAAGGCTGCTGTGCAGGATTTGTAGTGATAATATGCTTAAAAGAGTAAAAAGTAAAAGACCAAGAGTATTAAGTTATTTGGAATACAAGTGAAGTGGAAGAAGAAAAAATAAAATGCAATCTGAAAGGGAGCAAAATCAAGCAAACAAAAAACAAAAAGAAAACTAAAACAAATGAAAAGTAGAGAAATTTTTTAAAAACATGCAAGTTTCTGATGCAGAGCAAGGTGAAATTTGTCTCAGCTGTTGGTGTTTGTCTTCTGACTTCTTTCTGGATCTGTCTCTGGTTTTCTCTCAACTCCAGGTCTTACTCTTGGCAGGGAAAAATGACACCAGCTGGTTAAGCCTGCCCAGTGGGTTTTGCAGGTCTCCTAGGCTCCTGCCTGTGGTAGGGGGTTGGGCTCAGTTTTCCCTTTCTGCTGGTTCCAGCTCAGTCTGGGCTACAATAATCACAGGTGCCCAGTTTCCAGCCCAGGCTCTTAGAGCACTGTGCGTTCCACCCTCTACACTCTGTACAATTGTGCTGGGCTGGTGCTGATAAACTTTTGCACCCTTTCGATCAATCCACGAGGTGCACTGAGTGGGAGGAAATTGCGCCCACAACCCTCCCTCCTTTTTGGCCAGGCAGCTGTACACAGAGGTCCCTGCCCAGAGTGCATCACTCACGTTTGAAAAAAGTCTCTGTGCGTGCCGCTGCTGCTATGAGTCGGGCAACTTTCCACACACTCCACCTCTCTGACAGGTCCATAGTCTATCTCAGTCACAGCCAGTCATGGCCCATGTCTTCTCTCAGCTCCAAGTGCCACCAGGATCCCCCCTCACTCTTCTGGCATTGTCCTGTTGGAGACCACCACCCCAGCTTGTGTCACTACCAAGCTGTGTGCATGTGTGCTGTCTTTTATTCCCCCGGGGACTTCAAGTCTCTTCTGGTGCTGGTCTCTGATTTTCTTACCCTAAAGGGAGGGAGCCACTAGGCTGCTATCACTGATCCAGCTCTCCTCTGATGTTTTCCCCAAGGCAGCCACTGTTTCTGGGGCCATGCCCTAGGACTTTCCCTCTCCACCTATAAAACCTCCTTACCACCCATTTGGAAACATCCTCTGCACACTTTGGTTTCCAAAGTTCCTATCAGCTAAGATTCTGTTTGCTGTTCACTTTGTTTTTCTGAAAATCAGCTAAGTGTCTCATTTGGGCGCAGGAGCAAGTGGGCTCAGCTCCCACCTACTTCACCACCATCTTTTTCCCTCTCACTCCATTTTATAGCTGAAGAAATATCCTCAGAGAGGACAGATTCTCCTGACCCAGACAGTGGTAACACAGTGAGATTTGAACCCTGTGGCTCTGAAGACTGTGTCCCCCCCCCATGACCACATAGGTGATTATCCTTCTAGAATCAACTTTTTCCAGGTACTTTATGACATTGGGCAGCTCTTAACAACTCCTGTGCCCTCATCTGTAAAGTGATAATGTGGCCTCTTTCTGCTTCAAGTGAAATATAAATGTGAAAGTGCTTCAAAGTTGTTTTTCCCCAGCTGGCTTAGACAGTTTGTCTTCTGTATAACAGTTTTTAACTGAGACAGGTACACGGAGTTCCTTATACTGGTCTTCCTACTTTAGTACATTCCTGAAAATTTCCACAAAAGGAGCTTTATTAAAAAGGCTTTCAGCTTGTAAAGGGCCATATAATTGTAAGTGGTATAACTATCATAATTGTTTCTATAGTTGTCTTTCTTAGCTCCTAGATGTTTATTTTCCTGAAGGCAGGAAATGTCTTAGTCCTCATTATGTCTTCTAGTGATGACATGGTAGATTGTGTGACAACTTCAAGTTCTTGTGAGGCAACAGTTTTAATATAGGTCATATGATCCAGCTTCCAGACGGCAGCCACTTAGAAGGATGCCCTTCTGGTATTTCAGTAACCAAATCATGATGACTCAGGGCCTCAGTGGATTTGCTACAGATTATATTTCTAAGTTAAACTACTGTTATAATGTGTTTTAGTGTAATATCAAAGAATATTATATATGTATTTTTTATTTTTTTTTAAAGATTTGAATTTTTTTTAAATTTATTTTTAGAGAGAGGGGAAGGGGGATAGAAACATCAATTAGTTGCCTCTCATACATGCCTCAGCTGGGACCAAACCCACAACCCAGGCATATGCCCTAACTGGGAATGAAATGGCGACCTTTTGCCTTGTGGGATAATGCCCAACCAAATGAGCCAGACCAGTCAGGGCTTATATGTATTTGGAAATTAATTTTTGATTAATTTGATTAATTTGAAATTAATTTTGATTAATATGTGCACATGGTGCAGAATTTTTACTATGCCCAACTCCTTGCCGAGGCAGTAGGGTTCCCAGGCTCTGGGGTTGTCTTCCAGCGGTTGTCTATATTGTCGTGACCATATGAATCTCGGGGTCACACAGTTCTACATGTTGCTTTTTCTATTGTTTGCATACCTCGATGCTATCATATTGACAGAGATGCTACCTCTGTGTACATTTACTTTATATAACTTTTCTTACTGGTGGACATTTCAATTGTGATAGCAAAAACTTAGAAAAATCATTGGCAGTCAATATCTATATAGATACCTCACGTGTACATGTGTAGGCATATTTGTGCAATTTAGTTCTTGGATATGGAATCACTGGGTCAAAGAGACATGTGCATTTACAAAAAAAAGTTTGATAGCCATTGCCCTCCATACCAGATTGTAATAATTCACTACCTGGTAGTGTGCAAGAATGCAGATTTGTGTTCACTCTTGCCAGTATAGTATATAAAACATTATCTTTGCCAGTGTTATAAGTATATTTTTATGTGTACAAGTTTTCATGTCTAAAATCTATTTATTGGAGAGAAACTGTAAAGACTTTTTTAGAGTGATGAAAATGATACGGAATTAGATGGCAGTGGTTTCACAACCTTTGTAAATATTGCTTGCCGAAAAAGTTAATTTTTTTTTTCTGTAAGATCGTTCTAGTTGCACTTAGTTATCTCTAACTTATTCAAAACAATTTTGTTAGACTGTATTGTGACAGCTGTCATATCAGCATGCATTTTTAAAACTTACGAAAATTGGTGAATTTTTGTGTAGCCATTTTAATATATTGAATGATTGGATATATCCAATCTAGATTAAATATAAATATATTAATATATTTATATGTTAATATTATGTATATTATATACATAAACAAATTTTATATAATTATATGTGTTATATATAATTATTTATATAATTATATAAAGTATGTATTATTTGTATAATTATATAAATATATAACTTATGATTTATAAATAATATAATTTACATTATGCATAATATATAATAATTATATATATTACATATTTATATTTTATATACTTATATATTATATAAGATATATATTATGTATTAATATATTAAATAAATATATAAGTAATTTATAAATAATAGAATTTATATTACATATAAGATATATATAATTTATATATAGTTTTTATATAATTATGTAAAATATGTATTATATAACAAAATTTGTATATTATATACATATACGTACTTTATATAATTATATATAAATTACTTATAGTTATATAATTACATTATATAATTACATATTTATATTTAATTTAATAAATATGTAAATTTTACCTATTTATAAACATTAACATAACTATAAGCATTACATATTTGATATAATTATATACATATTTTATGTGTATATAATATATACATAACAAATCTATATTAAATATATATTTAATATATTGAATGAATATATTGAATAAAGCATATTTTGCTTTATTATTTCAAGAAAGATAAAAATGCAACTGAAACACAAAGATTTGTGCTGTGAATGGAGAAGGTACTGTGACTGATCGAACATGTCAAAAATGGTTTGCAAAGTTTTATGCTGGTGATTTCTCACTGGTTCATGCTGCACAGTCGAGTAGACCATTTGAAGTTGATAGCAATTGAATTGAGGCATTAATTGAGAACAGTCAGCATTACACCATGCGGGAGATAGCCAACCTACTCAAAATATACAACTCAATAAAGTTAATTGTGAAAATGAAAAATGTGCCTTTTATTTTATGGAAAAAACCATACAAACTTCTTGGCCAACCCAATATACTAAAAGCTACTGGATTGTACCCTTTAAAAGGATGAATTTTACAGCATGTGAATTGTACCTCACTAAAGCTGTTATTTTAAAAAATAAGAACCATTTCTATTTTTCTTTCTGCAAACTACATTTACTTTGTTTTTCTGTTCCTTTTTGTATAGGAAATTAGGTTTTGGTTTTTGTTTTTTTAATAGTACATGTATTTTTCTCCAATTGTCCAATTACTCTTTTGATCTTGATTTTTTGATTTTACTCTTCAGCCATGTAGAAAATTTGTATTTATATATCATTGATCGAATCCCTTTTTCTTTTTCTTTCTTTTTTTTTTTTTTTTTTTTAGAATTTTGAGGTGGTCTTCGATACTTTGAAAAGTTTTTCTTCAGTATCATATATTTTTAAATCCCCATGTTTCTTCTGGCTCTTTAAATTTTTTTTTCCCCTTTTATTGATTCTAGAGCAAAGGGAAGGGAGGGAGAAAAAACGGAGAGAAACATCAATATGAGAAAGAAACATCAGTTGGTTGCCCCTTGGATGTGCCTCAACTCTGGGCCAAACGGACAACCCAGGCTTGTGCCCAGACCAGAATTGAACTGGTGACCGTTCAGTTTGCAGGATGATGCCCAACCAACTGAGCGAAACTGGCCAGGGCTCTTCTGGCTCATATATTTACGTTTTTTTTTTAATTTTGGGGGTTTTTTTTAATTTATATATTTCTTCAAATACATTTCTCCCTGCCTTCCCCCCACCACTTTCCCTTGCCCCCTCCCTCCCTCCCTTCCTCCATCAACTCTTCACCTTTGGTTTTGTCCATGAGTCCTTGCTATATGTTCCTTGCCTTTCCCCTTCCTCTCCTTTTCCCCCCGCCGCCCCCCTCCCTCCTTCCCTCTTGTCTCTGTTGCTTTCCTTTCCTTTCAGTGTTGCTGGTCTTATTTTCCATGTATCTTTGTATTGTTGGTTAGGTTCAGCTTATAGGTGAGATCATACGGTATTTGTCTTTCGCCCCCTGGCTTATTTCGCTAAACATAATGCTCTCTAGTGCCATCGATGCTGCCGTGAAGTTTAGTAGTTCTTTTTTTCTTTCTGCTGCGTGGTATTCCATTGTGTCAATGTACCATAGTTTTTTGATCCAGTCATCTACTGATGGACATTTAGGTTGCTTCCAACACTTGGCTAGTGTAAATTGTGCTGCTATGAACATTGAGGTGCAGAGGTTCTTTTGTATTGGCGTTTTGGTGTTCTTAGGGTATAGTCCCAGCAGGGGAATCCCTGGATTAAAAGGCATTTCCATTTTCAGCTTCTTGAGGAAATTCCACACTGCTTTCCACAGTGGCTGCACCACTCTGCATTCCCACCAGCAGTGTACTAGGGTTCCCTTTTCTCCACAACCTCGCCAGCACCTGTTGTTTGTTGATCTGTTTATGAGGGCCATTCTGGCCGGTGTGAGGTGGTACCTCCTTGTGGTTTTGATCTGCATTTCTCTGATGACTAGTGATGCCGAGCATCCTTTCAAATGTCTCTGGGCCCTCTGTATCTCCTCCTTGGAAAAGCGTCTGCCCAGGTCCTTTGCTCATTTTTTGATTGGATCGTTTGTCTTCTTGGAGTGGAGTTGAGTGAGTTCTTTATATATCTTGGAGATCAGACCTCTCTCTGATGTATCATTAGCAAATATATTTTCCCATAGAGTTGGCTCCTTTTCATTTTGCTGATGTTTTCTTTAGCCGTGCAGAAGCTTCTTATTTTGATGAAGTCCCACTTGTTTATTCTTTCCTTTATATCCCTTGCTTTAGGAGACATATCAGTGAAAAAACTGCTGCGTGAGATATCTGGGAGTTTCCTGCCAATGTTCTCCTCTAGGACTTTTATGGCGTTGCGACTTATATTTAAGTCTTTTATCCATCTTCATTTTTTGTGTGTGTGTATGGTGTCAGCTGATGATCCAATTTCAATTTTTTGCATGTAGCCGTCCAGCTCTCCCAACACCATTTGTTGAAAAGGCTATTATTGCTCCATTTTATGCTTCTGCCCCCTTTGTCGAATATTAGCTGCCCGAATAGATCTGGGCTTATTTCTGGTCTTTCTATTCTGTTCCACCGGTCTATGGGTCTGTTCTTGTGCCAGTACCCGATTGTTTTGAGTATAGTGGCTTTGTAGTAGAGTTTGATGTCCGGTATTGTGATCCCTCCTACTTTATTTTTCTTTCTCACAATTGCTGCGGCTATTCAGTGTCACTTATGATTCCATATATTTTCAAAGTGTCTGTTCTATTTCTGTGAAATATGTCATTGATATCTTAATAGGGATCTATAAATTGCTTTGGGTAGTATGGACATTTTGATGATTATTCTTCCAATCCATGAGCACGGTATATGCTTCCATTCATTTGTGTCTTCCTTAATTTCTTTCTTCAATGTTGTATAGTTTTCTGCGTACAGGCCTTTTACCTCTTTGGTTAAATTTATTCCTATGTACTTTATTTTTCTTGTTGCTATATCGAATTGTTTTTTGGGTTTTTTGGGGGGTTTTTTTCTGATTTCTTAGCTTCTATTTCATTGCTGGTGTACAAAAATGCCTTTGATTTCTGAATGTTGACTTTGTATCCTGCTGTTTTGCCAAATTCACTTATTAGGTTGAGGAGTTTTTTGGTGGAGTCTACAGGGTTTTCTAGGTACACTATCGTGTCATCTGCAAACAATGATACCTTTACTTCCTCTTTTCCTATTTGGATGCCTTTTATTTCTTTTTCTTGTCTGACTGCTGTGGCTAGGACTTCCAATACGATGTCGAAAAGAAGTGGTGAAAGCGGACATCCTTGTCGTGTTCACGATCTTAGTGGGAAAGCTTTTGAGTTTTTGCCCATTGAGTATGATGTTGGTTGTCGGTTTTTCATATATGGCCTTTATTACGTTGAGGAATGCCCCATTCATTGCCATTTTGCTGAGTGTTTTGATCATAAATGGGTGCTGTGCCTTCTTGAATGCTTTTCCTGCATCTCTCAAGATGATCACATGGTTTTTGTCTTTTATTTACGTGATGTATCACGTTTATTGACTTGCGTATATTGCACCATCCCTGCATCCCTGGGATGAAACCCACTTGATCATGGTGGATAATCTTTTTAATGTATTGCTGTATGCAGTTTGCCAATATTTTGTTGAGAATTTTAGGATCTACGTTCATCAGTGAAATTGGCCTGTAGTTTCTTTCTTTGTAGGGTCTTTATCTGGTTATGGGATTAGGTTGATACTGGCCTCATGAAAAGAGTCTGGGAGTCTTTCTTCCTCTTCGATTTTTTGGACTGTCTGAGATGGACAGGGGTTAGCTCTTCCTTATATGTTTTGTAAAATTCTATGAAACCGTCCAGCCTGGGCTTCTGTGTGCCGGGAGTTTCTTGATTACTGCCTCAATATCGCCAGCTGTTAGGTCTGTTCAAGCTTTCTGTTTCTTCCTCCTTCAGTGTTGGAAGATTATACTTTTCTAGAAATTTGTCCATTTCATCCAGGTTTTCCCATTTCTTGGCATATAATTGTTCATAGTAGTTTCTGACAATCCTTTGTATTTCTGTGGTATCAGTTGTTATTTCTCCTCTTTCATTTCTGATCTTATTTATTTGGGTCCTCGTCCTTTTTTTCTTGATGAGTCTGCTTAAAGGCTTGGCGATTTTGTTGATCTTGTCAAAGAACCAGCTCCTGGATTGGTTGATCCTTTGAATTGTTCTTTTTGTCTCTATGTGTTCAGTTCTGCTCTAATCTTGGTTATTTCCTTCCTTCTACTTGCTCTGAGATATATTTGTTTTTCCAGCTCTTGGAGTTGTAGCGTTAGGTCTTTTATTTGAAATGTTTCTTTTTTAGGTAAGCCTGTATTGCTATGAACTTCCCTCTCGGGACTACCTTTGCTGTGTCCCATAGGTTTTGGACTGTTGTCTGTTCATTTTCATTTGTTTCCAGAAACTTTTCGATTTCTTCTCTTATCTCATTATTGACCCATTCATTGTTTAATAGTCTACTGTTCGGTCTCCATGAGTTTGCAAGTTTTTGAAGTTTCTCTTTGAGGTTGATTTCCAGTTTCAAGCCCTTGTGGTCCGAGAAAAAGTTTGGTATTATTTCAGTTTTCCTGAATTTGCTGAGGCTTGCTTTGTGTCCTATCATGTAGTCTATCTTTGAAAAACTTCCATGAGCATTTGAAAAGAATGTGTATTTTTCTTCTTTGGGATGTAAGGTTCTATCTATGTCAGTTAAGTCTCTGATTCGATGTGTCATTCAGCGCCACAATATGTTTATTAATGTTTTGTTTGGAAGATCTGTCCATTTTTGACAGTGGGGTGTTGAAATCCCCCACTATCAGTGTGTTGCTGTCTACATCTTTTTGGAAGTTGTCCAGCATTTCCTTATATACTTGGGGGCCCCTATATTGGGCGCATGTAAGTTTACAATGTTGATGTCTTCATGATAGATTCTTCCTTTCAGTATTATAAAGTGTCCCTCTGGGTCTCTTTTTATGGCCTTTGTTTTAAAATCTACTTTGATATAAGTATTGCAACCCCTCCTTTTTTCTCTTTCCCATTTCTTTGGAGTATTTTTTTCCATCCCTTTACTTTCAATCTGTGTAGGTCTTTGGCTCTGAGGTGGGTCTCTTGTAGGCAGCATATGTGTGGGTCATGTTTTCTTATCCATTCAGCTACCCTGTGTCTTTTGATTGGGGCATTTAGACCATTTACATTGAGAGTTATTACTGATAGAAACCTATTCTTTTTTTCCCTTTATACCTATGTTTTTCTCACTCTTTTCCTTCATCTTCTTAAACCAGTCCCTTTAGCATATCTTGTAGTGCTGGTTTGATGGAGACGTATTCTTTTAGCCTTCTTTTGTTTGGAAAGCTCCTTATTTCCCCTTCTATTTTAATTGAGAGCCTTGCCGGGTAGAGTAGCCTTGCTTGTAGGCCCCTGCTTTTCATTACTTGGAGTATTTGTTGCCATTCCCTTCTGGCTTGTAGTGTTTCTGTTGAGAAGTCAGCTCCCAGCCCCATCGGGGCCCTTTGTATGTTACTTTCTCCTTCTCCCTTTCTGCCTTGATGATTCTCTCTTTGTCTTTGATAGTTGCCATTTTAATGATGATGTGTCTTGCATTGGACCTCCTTGGGTCCCTCTTGAGTGGGGCCCTCTTTGCCTCCTGGATGCATGAGACCTTTTCTCTCCTCAAATTGGGGAAATTTTCCATCATTACTTTTTCGAGGAGGTTCTCTATCCCTTGCTCCTCTTCTTCTCCTTCTGGTATTCCTAGTATGCGGATATTACTGCATTTCAGGTTGTCCTGCATTTCCCCAAATGCCTCTTCATTCTTTTTGAGTCTTTTTTCCATTTCTTGTTCTTTCTGGGAGCTTTTTCTGCCTTATCCTCCATCTCACTGATTCGATCCTCGGCATCATCCAGCCTGCTTTGGATTCCTTCTACTGTGTTCTTCAATTCAGAAATGGTATTCTTCATATCCTCTTGTGTCTTGATAGTTTCTTTGTCCTTTTCCAGGTAAATATAGTTTGTTGTAAGATCTTGATAGTTTCTTTGCAGTTTCTCATAGTTATCTTTGAGCTGGCTGAGCTCATTGAGCTTCCTTAGAACCATTGTTTTGAATTCAGTATCTGATAGTTCCCTTGCCTCTATTTCATTTAGCTCTCTCTGTGGGGAGTCCCCTTTTCCACTCATTTGGGGGGAACTTCTTTTTCTTCCCATTTTTGTGAGAGTCTTTTCAATAATTAATTGATTGATTGATTGATTGATGCTTCTGCTTCATTTGGGCCATCTAGATTTCCTAACTTTGTTAATTTTTTATGGTAGTAGTCAGGTCTATTTATTTATTTATTCATGTGTTTATTCTTTAGTTTTCTTTCTGGGCCTGCCTCTGATGATGTCAGTTGTTGACCCTATATGTCCTTGGGTCGTTTGGTTTAGCTTTCCAGGAATCTCTTGTCTGTGTCTGACTCCTGCTTTGGGCAGCTCTGTGACCCCTTCGGCCCGGGATCCACTATTTCTGCGTATCGCTTTGCACTCTTGGGCCCACGCAGGTCAGTTTATGCCTGCCCTCGCCAATCTGCGCACTCCCTTGCAGGCCCCGTCGGAGCCAACCTGCGCGAGCCCTCGCCAGCTCATGCAGGTCCACACACGTGCTCACCAACCCTCGCAGGCCACTAGGTGCAAGTGTGCACACCTGCACTGGGTGGTTTTGGGCTGTCTATTGTGTGCTTTTAGCTTTTGGCTCTTTGGGAGTGTGGCCTGTTCCCGCAGAATGGAGACTACAGAAAGGAGAAGGAGTCGGGACTCCCCGATTCCTCCTCCCGTTCTTTCCCCAACACCGCCGTCTCCAATCTCCTCAGGGGTCTCGGGGCAGTTCTGTGACCCCTTCGGCCAAGGATCCACTATTTGTATGGACCGCGTTGCAATCACGGGCAGGTTGGTTCCTGCGCGCTCTGCTTTTTCCTCTTTGGGGGCACTCCCTGCCTGCCCAAGATGAAGACTACGGAATGGGGAGGGAGTCGGGACTCCCCGGTTCCTCCTCCCGTTCTTTCCCCAACGCCTCCATTTCAAGTCTCTCCTCAAGGCTCTCAATGCAGCTGTGTGACCCCTTTGGCCAGGGATCCTCTATTTCTTCCAGCTTGTCTGCACTTAGCCCCCAGCTCACATGCGCACAAGCTGTGTGCGGAGTGCACAAAAGGCAGATTAATTGATTCCCTTATGCCTGAGCGAGATGGTAGCTGCAGAGTGGGAGGTGCGTTATCACCGGGCTCCACTGGCCGCTGTCTCAGTTCTCTTCACAAAGTTTTCCTCACCAATCTTTTCCCAGGCACCAGCCCACTCTGCTGCCACCTCTACCCAGAGATCAATGAGGGTGGCTGCCACTGCAATTTTTCTGTTGGCCCTTTAAATGTCTCTTTGCATTCCCTGCCACCTGTCTCTGGCAGAGAGCCCCCCTAAGCTTTGTGGGGTTGCGTTTTGTCTGTGGATTTTCCTAATTTCAGCTGCTGTAGTCTATGGGTCCCTGTTTATGATTCAGACCCCGTTCTTCTCAGGGGGAGCTATCTGGCCATTTCAATGTCCCTCTGGTGCTGGTGCCCCATGGGCACCCAGCCCACCCTCTCGAGCCTCCACAGTTCTCACCCATTGGGATGTGTGAGAGTTGAATCCACTGTCCATCCGCAGCTCCAGGTCTCCTGTCCCACTGTCGTTCCATTGTTTTCCAGGTGATTTCTCCACTATTTAGTCGCAGTTCCAGTTTGGTCTTGGGAGGAGGTCAGCGTGACTCCCATTCACTCCTCTGCCATCTTCCCAATCCCCAGCCCCTGCACTACCGCCTTACTCCCGGTCACAGCTTCTGTGGCATCGTGGCCACTGGGGCAGGGCTCTGGATCCGGATAAAGACGCCGCCCAAGGCCACCAGTGCCAGGGTGGCGTGTACTCTGAGAGCCTCCGGTGACTCCCAGCCTCACGACCCCACCCAGTTGCACTCAGCTGACAGCCGTGCTGGCCTCCCTGCGTTGACTGGGCTGTATTTACATTTTAAATATTTAAGTATTTGATTCTAAATCTTGAGACTTTATTTTGTCATAAGTTGTAAAGAAGGGACAATAGCCAGTTTTTTCCCTCAGGTGATACCCAGTTGCCTCCCCTCACTATTCTTTAAAAATAATTCATTTACCCCATTGATTTGAAATTCCACTTTTATTATTTCTTAAATTATTTTATGTATTTGGGTCTAAAGCCTAGATTTTTAATCTTGCCGCTTTATTCTTACCATCTTCATATGTTACTACACACTGTTTTAATTACTTTTAAAAAAAGGCTAGTCCGGGTTTTACTGTTCGAAAGGTTTTCCTGATTATCCTTGATTATTTTTCCCCGAAGTGGACCTCAGGAGCAGCATTTTTAAGATTTTTAAAATCCTATTGACTTTTTACAGTTATTGCATTAACTTCCAGAGATACTCATGAAATTGATTATTTCACTCCTTCACTTATGTTTTGTCTTACCAGAGGAGTGTTAAATACTAGTGATCACAAGAGCTCAGCTTGCCTCCCTAGGTACAGTGTGCATGCTTTAGGCATTATAGTCATAAGGGAAATTGGGCCTTATGGTTATTTTGCTTTTTTTATTACCATGTTAGGTTTTATGATCTTAGAAATCATTTTTTTAAAATCTGCTGTGGAACAATTTAAATATTATTGGTGGTGTTCATCCTTAAAAGGTTTGGTGGTAGAACTCACCTGTGAAACTGAGTGGGGCTCTTGCTTTTGAGGAGGTAGTTCTTAGAGACTTATTCTACTTCTCATGTAATCAGTCTGTTTTTTCTTTTAGGGCTAGTTTTGGTAACTTATGCTTTTCTTAAAAATACTCATTTTATCAAAGTTTTTGGATGTATATGCATGGATGATCTATGGTACTCTTACTCTGTATCTTACCTTGTGTTCCTTATATTGATTTCTTTGTTCTTTCTCACAGGAACAGGAAATATAGTGGTCATTATGGTTAGCTACCCAAAAGGAAAAGAGATTTTGGATCTAGTGCAAAAAGAAATTCAAGTCAAGGACTTCCAGCCAAGATGGATACGTAAGTAGATACACTTTGCCTCCTCGCAGAACCAAAAGAAGGACAACAAATTTTAAAACAAAAAATAACCACAATTGCCCAAAAATCACTACATGGCAGTCTGACAACCAAGGAGTTAAAGAAGAAACATTCATCCAGACTGGTAGGAGGGGCGGAGATGGGCAGCTGGGGCGGGGAGGCATGGCTAGGCAGTGTCTGGCAGACCAAGTGCTCCCATATTTGCACGTGGATAAACTGGGAGGAACAGCTGGGAAGTGAGACCGACTGTGCAATCCAGGGTTCTAGTGCAGGAAAAGGAAGCTTCAAAACCTCTGGCTGTAAAAAACTGTGGCGGATGCACCTGCAGGAGAAACTCCCAGCCTCACAGGAAAGTTCATTGAAGAGACCCACAGGGTCCTAGAACATACACAAACCCACTCAGCCAGGAATCAGCACCAGAAGGGCCCAATTTGCTTGTGGGTAGTGGGGGAAGTGAGTGAAAGCCTGCCAAGAGCTGAACAAGCAGCATTGTTCCCGCTCTGACCCCTCCCCCACATTCAGTGCCACAATGCAGTGACCTGGGTTGCCCCACTCTGGCGAATACCTAAGGCTCCACTCCTTCCAGTGTAACAGGCACGCTGAGATGAACAAATATGGCCCAAATGAAAGAACAGATCAAAGCTCCAAAAATAGAACTAAGTGAAGAGATAAGCAGCATATCAGATACACAGTTCAAAACACTGGTAATCAGGATGCTCACAGAAATGGTTGAGTATGGTCACAAAATGGAGGAAAAAGTGAAGGCTATGTAAAGAGAAATAAAGGAAAATATACAGGGAGCCAACAGTAAAGCGAAGGAAACCGGGACTCAAATCAATGATTGGGAACAGAAGGAGGAGATAAACATTCAACCAGAACAGAGTGAATAAACGAAAATTTTTAACAATGAGAAGTTTAGGAACCTCTTGGACAACTTTGCACATTCCAACATCCAAATCATAGGGGTACTAGAAAGAGAAGAGGAAGAGCAAGAAATTGAAAACTTAATTTAAAAAAAATAATGGAGAACTTCCCCAATCTGGTGAAGGATATAGACTTCCTGGAGACCCAGGAAGCTCAAAGAGTTCCAAAGAAGTTGGACTCAAGGAAGCATATACCAAGGCAAATCATAATTACATTACCCAAGATTAAAGATAAGGAGAGAATCTTAAATGCAGTTAGAGAAAACAGACAGTTACCTACAAAAGGAATTCCCATAAAACTATCAGCTGATTTCTCAAAAGGAACCTTGCAGGCAAGAGGGCTGAAAAGAAGTATTCCAAGTCATGAAAGGCTAGGACCTAAATCCAAGATTACTCTGTCCAGCAAAGCTATCATTTAGAATGGAAGGGCAGATAAAGTCAAGTTAAAGGAGTTCATTATCACCAAGCCCTTATTATATGAAATGTTAAAGGGATTTACCTAAGAAAAAGAAAATCAAAACTATGAACCGTAAAATGACAGCAAACGCACAACTATCAACAACTGAACCTTAAAAAAAAAACCTTAGCAAACAACTAGAACAGGAACAGAATCACAGAAATGGAGATCAGAGGGGAGAGGGGAGAAAGTGGGAAAAGGTACAGGGAATAAGAAGCATAAATAGTATGTACAAAATAGACAGGGGAAGGTTAAGAATAGCATAGAGAATGGAGAAGCCAAAGAACTTACATGTACAACCCATGGACATGAACTAAGGAGGTGGGGGTAATGCTGGTGGGAGGGGGGTGCATGGTGGAGGGAAATAAAGGGGAGAAAAAATGGGACAACTGGAATAGCATAATCAAATATATAAAAATATTAAAATAAAATATATATATTAAAAAAATTCAAGTCTACATGACCATAGGGGTGGGCACCCCCCATGTACAGGAATTCATCAGTTGTCAGTCTTCTGTATTGTGTGGCCATTGCCTTCATCGCCATGATGATTATCTTTAGTGTGGCTGATATTTTACTACATACAGCATTTCCTATATATTGGCTCACAGTTTATAAGTCAGATAATTATGAGTAACTCTAAGTTTGCTTTTTCAAAGATAGTTTGTAAATATTTGCCATATGTATTTCTTGAAGTTGTGTTGGACCCTATTCTTAATTTCACTTTTACTCTCATAATTTAAGTATTAGTATTATTTTTCTGAAAATAACTTAAAATTAGAATGTATTAAATTTTCTCTTCAGTGGAAAATTAGATATCTTGAAATCCAGGTCACTTTTTGCATGTTGTGCTCCTGAAAATACCGTCTTTGTCCTTTTCCTGACGTGAGGAAATGACAAAAGGGCATGACGTAGATGGGATGAGGTTTTGTGCTTAAAAAGAGAACTCTGGGCCTTAAGGTGAAGAGCGGACTGGGAGGGGCTTCCCTGTTTCCACTGTGGGACAACTTTCAGGCCATTTATTTATCTGCAGCAACAGTCTCAGTAACAGCAAAGAGGGGGGCAGTTGAAGAGCCAGAGGCTTCCAGAACAGACTTACTGAATTTCACACTTATCTCTGTTGTCTTGAAAAGTAATGTTTCCTGACTTCGTAGGCATTAGGTAGTCATTTTTGAGTAGTCTTCTACTTGATGACTAGGAAACCTCTTTTCTTTTAGGGAAGTTACTAGACGGTAGCCCTATCCTCATCTTGCTACTTTCTTTCCAATGTTTGAACATAAGAATTGGAATTGGGTTCTTGTTCAGGTATAGCATTGAAAATAAGTATTATTCCCCCCACCCCCCTCAATTACTGTTTACATTCAGCATTATTTTGTAGTGGTTAGACAATCATATACTTTGTAGAGTTCCCCCCAATATTTCTAGTACCCACTTGGCACCATACATAGTTATTACAATATTATTGACTATATTTCCAATGCTATACGTTACATCCCCATGCTTTTTTTGTTAACACCAATTTGTACTTCTCAGTCCCTTCACTGCTCTCACCTAAGTCCTCTGAGTCCCCTCCCTTGTGGCAACCATCAGTCTGTCTGTATCTATGAGTCTGTTTCTGTTTTATCTATTCGTTTATATTTTTCTTTAGATTCCACATATAAGTGAAATCATATGGTATTTGTTTTTCTCTGACTCATTTGCGACAGCATGGATGGATCTAGAGGGTATTATGCTAAGTGAAAATAAGTATTATTGATCAAACAGCTCTTAAGTTATATGTGCTTATTCTATATATTAAGACAAGTGGTAATATTTAAAGTTATTTTCATTATAATCAGTTAACTTCACTTTTTAAGTGAATTTTTTCTATAAATTACCTTATATGTTATGTTTTTAAAAAGTGATTTTACATAAAATTTGCAATAATAATAATTTTTTCCTACCTAAGAGCCATAGAAAAGAAACCAAGAAAGTTATGGGATAGCTTCCACTTCTTACTATAAAACATGGAGAAAAGGTAATATTTTTGTATTCTTCTGCTTTGTTTTTGGTTTAGATTATGTGTGTCTTTGTATCTAAGTAATGCTTTCCAATCTGCCAAATTCACAGTATTAGACGTGGAGTTCTAACTAGTTTGAATTAGCACTGACTTATTTTATGTGTGTTCATTTTAAAGCAGGGTTGTCAGAAATAATTTTGTTGCGTATGTGTTGAGACAGACTAAGGGTAGCCAGTAGCCATATATGGCTACTAGAGTTTAAATGAATTAAATTAAACTCAAAATTTAGTTCCTCCATCACACTACCTACATTCAAGTGCTCAAATTACTCACATTGGCTAGTTGCTACCATCCTGGACAGTGCCAGTAAGTCTGTCATTGAAAAAACTTCTGCCTGTTGGTCACACTTAGATCACTCTAAAGAAGATAAAGGAGAGCCCTCACCTGTGTGGCTTAGCTAGTTCGGCTTTGTCCCACAAAGCGAAAGGCACCTGACTGATTCTTGGTCAGGGCACATGCCTGGGTAGGGGGTTCAGTCAAGGATCAGGGCACATGTAAGTAGCAACCAGGCAATGTTCTCTCCCTCTCTTTCCCCCTTCCTTCCCCTCTCTCTAAAAGCAAATAAATAAACTCTTAAATATATATGCTAAAGTCTCTACCACAGACCCTTGAAAATTTAAATTTATCTGTTTTGAATCTGAGACTCTATGTTCCTTCTCTCTGATTCCTTTAATTACAGGGAGAAAATGTGTGGAGAAAGGGAGAAGAAATGTTTTCAAATGTAGTTTTTTACCAAAACAAGCAAACACTTTGACATGGTCAACCTGAGACTTAACAGGCCAGAATTATACCAGAGCTGAAGCATTTGTAGACTAGGACAGATCCTGAGTCTGGAATCTCATATTTGAGAGGGTGGATTCCTTAAAAGGAAAACAGGTGCTAAAATGCAGTGGTGTTTTTCTTTTTATGCCGTTAATGTTAACTGTGTTGATGTAGCTGTGAGTTGGTTCAGTTGTTTTGATTTAGATTTTATCTCACCAAGTTGTTGAAACTTAATCTATTCTCCTTAATCTAGTCTCTCCTTCAAAAAAAAGAAAAACTGCACTTAGGGTACTTACCTCTTCCTCTGACCTACTTAAAGAATCAAAACAGAAATAACATACAGGTCTTTGATTTAAAAACTTTGGAATCTGATATTAATGGTTTATGTGATATCTTTAATTTTAATATTAATAACTTAATATTAATATTAAGATATTCCTGGCATTGTATTGTTGGCTATCATTCCTTCCCTAAAGCCTTCACATTGTAATAACAGTTGAGTTTTAATAGTTTGTACAAGGTTTCTTGCCATGCAAGTGAACTGAACAGAAAAAGCTAAAAAAAAGTTTCCCATCTTAACTGTTTAGATTAGTATCCAATTTACAAAACAAGGGTCCCTGGGGACAAAGTCTCCAGTGATGAATGCCTATTACAAACTACATGTATTTGGTATAGCCAGTGACTTGACAAGCGTGTAGGTTTATGTTTCTGTTGGAATAGATCTTTTCATAGTAGGAATTCTCAGTCCTTAAATGAGAAGACATAGAATTTATATGTAATAATTTACTGAGTCAGGTCTTTGAGAACATAAGTAAATTGATATTATCGTCTTTCTATATAGAACATTTTTAAAAATATGCTTCCATGTACTGTTTTTTGAAAGTTGTCAAAATGGTGGTTTAGAAAAGAGGATCCATATGGTCCACAAGATAATATACGTGGATTTTCTGACGATTTTATGTTTTAAATGTATATGGAAAAATACTGTTTTCTTAAATCTGGAGATTAGTGTTTGTTTTCTAATTTTTCTCTTGTAGACACATTCACAGTAATGTATAAGCTTGTCAGTCATTAGGGACTTTAAAATAATTTCATCACTCTTGCATGGCACACAATAAATAGTAAGTGATAATATTTAGTTGTAACATACAATTTTAAGTGTTGTTATAAGGTTCATTTTAATACAGTCTTTGATAATCATAGCTACATAAAAAGTCAGTTTTTATTGTTTGCTTGTTAACAGGTGATACATATGACTAAATATATTTTAAGATAATTATGGTATAGCCAAAGTTCCATAAAATTAACTCATTAGAGTTGCAGCCACCTGCAGACACTGATTAGTGGTTCCTGAATCCCCATCCCAGAATGAGAATCCCCCATCTCATTAGCCTTCTGGGTTAGATGATCACTCTGGCCTCACCTGCTTTCGTTGATGGGATGAGGCCAGGTGGGTAGAGCTTTGCTACCCAGGAAAATTGGCTGGGGAGTTGAGGGGGGGGGCGGGGGACAGGGCTTGACCCATGCGTTCTTAGAAGTGGAAATCTTGCCATAAGACTGCTTCCTCCTCTGCAATTTTTGTTTCTTTCTACCTTTGTTAGCTTGATAGATTAAAAAATGGTAACATTTCAATTTGTAATTTTTTAATCACCAGTGAGGTGAATATTTTCAGATATTTAGCCATTTGCATTTCTTCCTTTGCAAGTTGTAACTGTACTTCAGCAAATTTTCGTGAATATGCTCGTTTTTCTTATTAATGATTTCAGTAAACAAGCAGCTTATTGGATATTCATTCTCTTTAGAAATTTTGTCTTTGAAAAATAATTAATTTTACAGAGTAAAGCAGACATTTGCATTTCTAAAGCCTTTAAAGCATGAACACATAAAACCATGAACACAATCATAGTATATAACTACTGTTCATATCTGATTAGGCATTGAAATTTTTTTTTCACACAAGTTCTTTAAATAGTCTCTTGATAGTGGTAAAAAGTAAATACCAAGTAGAAATTGTGCATTTAGTTTCAGGTTGTACCCTTGTAGACTAGAATTCATCACTGTTTTCCCAGGTGTACAGTAAGTTTTACCAAGGATATTCTGTCTACCCAGGTTAATATTCTCTCCCCTTCTTTTTACAGGGAATCAATGTTGATGCTGAGAATTGTGCAATATATATTGAAAATTTTAAAGTGAAGGATGTTATCAGAATTCTGCCATGCAAGTATGTTCTTTTTTCCTCCTGAGATGTTAAAAATTCTTTGACAGGCTTCACGTTTCCAGTAGAAGAGTTTCATGTCTTCATGGCATGAAGATCTTGCTGTCGTGATGATCTCATGATGATCTTCACAAAAAACATTTTCCAGTCTTCAAGACTCCTGTTTTAAATACCTTTAAAATTGCTTTTTAGGAAACTGTAGCTAAGACCTTCTGAGACCCATAATATATCTTTGTCATGGATGGGCTTTTTAAAAGTGTGCTGGCATAATGAGCAAGGAAACTGAAGCATGATAGGTGAAGGCCCTGGTCAGGGGCTAGAATAGGGTGGCAGAGAGGAGGTCAGGGAGGGCAGTGGTTTGCTATTATTTGTACCCTAGGTTTGGGTTCTTTTGGGGGTTGCATAAAATAAATATTCCTCTCTTTAAGTACATTAGGGGCTTGGGGGGCTTTTAGCAACAGGAAGTTATATTTCCTTTTTAATAATGGGATAGTTTAATAACTTTTTTAAAAACTACTTTCTTAGCGGAAGGGTGTACTAAGTTTACAATATTAATATGTTTAAGTCTAATCAGTTTTAATTATATTTTGCAGCTATTACAAGCAAGTCAACAGTTAACACAGGCAGGATAAGGCAAAAGTAGGCTTACAGTTGTGAGTACATGAAACACAGTTTATTCCTGTATTATTTAGTAATTATTGTATTATTTTCCATACAAAAACTGAAAATCTACTTTTGCCCTACCCTGTACATAATTATGCTTACAAGTATTTTAATGTATATACAAGTACTTTATAGTAGATGGAGTTCTCAGTAATTGTGGAGGAAATGAGTAATATCAGAATAACAAAAGTTTCCTGAATAAAAATATATAATTTAAATCTATAGGCATTTATAGTTGGTTGGTGTGGTAGGTACTTAATGAACTGGGGTCAATACAGGTTGATCACGTCCTGTAGAAAATTATTGAAATAGGAAAGTATTTTTACTCTAAGTGGGTTAAGGACTTAAAAATGATGTTCATGGTTCTGCACAGAGAAGCACCAGATATATCCTGATGGCTGAACTGGGGTTTGTACTTGACCCTCATAAACACACATGTGACAAGACGTGCACATTTCCTGGTCTCCTTATGGGTTTTGATGTTTTTTACTCCATTTTCTCCTATGCTTTATTTAATGAATTTCCCAATAAAGCCAACATGTTTCTTTTATGTTTTTGTAAAAATATTTCCTTTGAGTGAGTCAGCTTCAGTTTGCAGATGGAAAGGTCAAAAAAGAACTGGGGTAGATGGTGTTGTGTAATTAAGTACTGTTATTTTTAATTGCACTAGCAGATTATTGTATGATGAACAGTTCCTGAGTAATTCCTGTTCCCAGCAATACCATAAGCACACTACATGTTTGCTCCTCAAAAGAACCTGCATTGTAGGTGCAGAGAGGTAACAGCACTAGTTCAAAGTCACAGCATCAAGTCACACAGCTGAAATTTGAGCCCAGTCTGTCTGGTCCAACACCTAGTACACTTAACTCCTTATCTTCATTACATAAGAGCCACTAAAGACAAGTCAGTAAAAAGAAAATATGTACATGATTTTTTTTATCTGAAAGTGATAGATGTTACAGAAATATATAGCATATACAAAAATACATGACAGGAAATGTGCTTTTTAAAGCCTACAACTCAAAGATGATCTTGCAATATTTTGGTGTCTTTCCATTTGAGCCATTTTATAGACTTACATAAGATGCTATCAGTTTAGTATTAGTTTATCACTATTAGTTTACTGTTGGTTAACTTACTCTGCATTTGTTCCCAAAAGGCTTTCAAAAGCACATAAAAGCATAATCTAGCATAAAGCACAAATAAACCCTGCTATTTTTTGTAGAACGAAGGGGATATTTCCCTGTAAGATTCTGTTTAACATGGAAAATAGATAAGAACTTAGGGTAAGTGAATAAACTAGAATGTTGATTGGACATTATTTAACTTGTATTGAGAAGATAAGTTGGTAGAATGTGTTGTTTCCTTTATGAAATACAAATATTGATTTCACTTAATTTTTTAGGCATATTTTTCATAGAATGTGCATTGACCCATGGTTTTTGGATCACCGCACGTGTCACATGTGTAAACTTGATGTCATCAGAGCCCTGGGATATTTGGTTTGTTACCTTTTTTTTAATATTCAGTCTTTGCCCTGGTTCTCCCTGAGGGATGCAATGTCATCACTGACCAGAGGCAAGAGAGATAGACTGAATACTCCCTCTAACATCCTTGTGGTTCTCTGAAGAAATTTTCTTTTTCATTAAAAACGAATTAAGACATTTCAAAAAAATTAATGAACTAAATTTGTGATTATAGAATAATATGCTTGATGTTTCCTTAGAGAGTTTGTGATTACTTAGAGCAGTATATTTTGGTATAATACATTGCAGAATGTGTATGTGGTGGTCAGTCTTGTATAAATAAGAATTATGAAATGTTTGAAGTGGAAGGAGCCCCGGATGTTTTCTGGCTCAAAGTGCACATCTTGGCACATGAGGAAGTCAAAGCCAGTGTTTCCTGACACCAGTTCTCTTGATTCCTGGGTTTCAGAGTCAAATGCTGTTGGGGAAATGTGTCCTGTATTGAATTTACTCCATCAGTTTGATACTTAGATGGTCATAGGACCTTTCTCAGAAAACAGACACTAGGGCAAAGTGAGAGAGAGCACATAATAGCAACCACGCCATGTGCTAAATCCCATATACATTATTACATTTGCCCGTCACAGCCCTGTATGAGGTAAGTACTGCACCATCTCTGTTTTGTTACTTAGAAACTCAAATTGAGGAGATGCTAAATAGCTCACCCAAGGTCACAGCTAGTTAATGGGGAGTCAGCTTTCAGAAACAAGTATGCTTATTTCCAAGCTCTTAACTACTGTACTACCCAAAAGGGGAGACATAAAGAGAAGAAAACAGATTTTTCTAGATTGTTCTATTTTTTATTGTTTTTAGTCTTCATATAATCAAATCAGTGTCTCAATATATTTTTGATTAAATAGTAAATAGTTTTGGAATAAAGATCTTTGAAAGAACTAATGTAAATATAAAGTACATTCTTCTTGCTAAACATATTTTTAGAGTTTCTTCTAGTATTTATTATAGTTAGAAACTACAGAGAATTTTTTTTTTAATAATCATTTTATTCTTCTTAAAGCCATAATAGCCCTTAAGTCTCTAGGTCTTCTAGCTTAACATATCTGCAGAAGATAGTTGAGAGACCACTACCTTAGTAACCAGCATAATTTCCTATGAATTATATTTTTCAAATGTGAGTTCTGGAATGCCCTCACCATAGGTACAAAGAAAGGAAGAAGGATCAGCATTCAAGAACTGTCTTCTTTAAATCTCATTTGCTTTGATATCTAGAAAATTTGTCTTTCCTATAGAATTCCATAGTTTTTCATAATGATAGCTCTGTGTAGAATGTTGTAACATGTTTTCTTAGTGAACTAGACCCACCCCCTCTCTGCTCCAGACACGGCAATGCACCTTCTTGGAACAGCATTTTACACAACAGAATCCAGGCAGCTTGACATATTTTCTTGACAAATTTTTCCTTCTTCCTTTTCCCTTCCCTAGTTACACTCTGAAGCTCATTTAAAGTAACTTCATGAGTTAGGGATTTTAAACCTGTTTAGCATTTCTAAAAATTTGTATAAAAGGAATTTCACTGACAATTAGTATTAAGACTTTAATCCTCATGAGTTTTGTTTTTGGAAATATAATTTATGTATTCAAAATTAAGATTCTTCATTTTACATAAGATTGGGTTTTCTTATGTTAGTTTCAGAAAGCTAGAATGTATCCCTAGAAAGCTTAATATCTTTTTGAAGAAGGTAAACCTGTAGTAACTTTAAATCAAATTTAGTAATTAATCTGTAATTACTAAGTAAATTAAACTAAGTAATTAACTTGTCTTGCTTTTAATTTTTTTAAAATCTTTTGACAAATAAGCCATTTTCTTTTGATCCATTGGCCCCCCCTTTGTTGGATTCATAGGTAGTTATGATACACTCTCATGTAGTAACTATAACTAGTTGTCATTTCCAAGAAAATGTTCCCTGTGGGAGACCAGTCATCTGTTCCCTGTGTCCTTCACACAGACATCAAAGGTAGACCTTTGGTTTGCAGCTTTAACCACATTGCTGTGCCATTTATCACTGTTGTTTTCATTAATTTGGCAAGCATTTATCAAAGAAATACTGTCTAAGGTGCTGGATCTGAACCCAGCTCTGGGGAATCAGTGATGAGTAAGACACAGCCCTTTCACTCTGGGCTTTTGGGGATTTCAATATCTGGGCTGGTGGGGGCCAGGACATCCACCCAAACACAACATGGCAGAGGAGGCTGAAGGAATGCAGAGGAAGGAGGGTTTTCTGTGCCAAGTGTATGTGGGAAGGGACAGGGAGTGGTTTCATAGAGGGACACCTGAGCTGGAAGTTAAAGGATTTGTCTGACAGATGAGCAGATTGCAGGGGCGTGAACATGTAGGGTTTGAGGCTGGCAGGTAGTTAAGTTTGGCACGTATTTAGAGAAATACCTGGAAAATATGATTAGGGTAGACTGAGCAAGTTTGGACATTATGCAAACTCCGCAAAATTTGGTGTGTGATATGTCAGGAGTCATGTCCTGAGTGTTCATTACTGATGTGAAGGCGGCAGTATACCACACAGTAGCCGACAGGTGTGGGGTGTTCTAGGACACAGGTGGAGCTGCAACGGGAGCAGCATGCCAATATGCCTTTGGCCTTGAGAGCCCAGAGGAGGGGCGGAGGGAAGGACTGTGAAGTGTTCACTTGAAGCAAAGGTGACAGTCTCAGGCAAGGCTCACAGTAAATCCACAGTCACCCCTCATATAATAGGTCACTAGCAGTTTCATTTAATCACAACACAGCTTTGACTCTGGCATTAATCAAACAAGTTTCTGGATAGCCCCCAAATTTTGAGATTTAACGTAGTAATCATCTAGAGTCTCAGTCCTTTTATTATTTTATTTTCTTCTTTAAAGCAGCAAGTGGGGAAGAGGGGAAGTTTGAGGCAAATTGACAGCCAATATTTTTAAGTGAACCAAAATCCAGTCTGAAGCTCTGTGTTGTTCAGAAACCTTGTTCATCTCTGACACCCTAGCACCTCACTCTAAAACAGTAGAGCAGTTCCAGGCAGTGACTGGAACTCACGGCCAAGGCCAGAAGTGATCTGCAGCAAACAGCCAGGCTGATTTCCACCATCTGTTCAAGAGTGCAGCAGAGTGTTTGTAACATTTCACTTTCTGTCAAAAAATAGTTTAAACAGTGGCATTGCTTATATCAAGGGAAAAATGGTTTTTAGAATAAAAATGTTTAGGTCCTGGAAAGCTGCTTATTGAGAAGTAATTCATTGTCACATAGAGAAGACATCGATGTGCTTTTTGCCATATTCTGTATGTAAGTAAACATTTGTGTGAATTATAAACAAAAGATGATAGATAAGCTTTGGTTGTGTTACTTAGAAAAGACATTTTCTTTTGTGCTAACTCTCAAAGCAGAGCTTAAGGATATCCACTCCAGAATTGGCCTTGGGAAGTGTTTTGGCTGCAAATTTGAATATTACTGTACCAGATGGTAACAGGAGTGATGGGAGCAATTCACCATGACCTTCCATTAATGAATCCATGGCACAGTGGATGTACATGTTAAAGAAGATGCAGGTGAAAACTCAGCCTTACTAGGTAAGTAGCTTGCAGATTATAAGACAAACTGACACTATTAATTATTGAAAGAAAATGAAGAAAAACATAAAGTGCCATTTTAATAAATATCTTTTTGAAGTTTTTTCTGTGTTTAAGGATGAGGAGAATGTCAGTTCTGTGTTACTAGGTAACCTGTTTATTTTTATGTAGTGTATGAAGCTCTTTCTATATCACTAGATACATTATTTTATATGATTTTTAAATGTACTGATTTTTGAAGAGAGAAACATCTATTTGTTCCACTTATTTATGCATGTATTGGTTGATTTATGCATTATTGGTATGTGCCCTGACCGGAGATTAAATCCACAACCTTGACGGATCAGGATAACGCTGTAACCAACTAAGCTACCTGACCAGGGCTCTAGATAGATAACTTTGTATAGCTGCATAGTGTTACATTTTGGGTTTACTATAGTCATTTCTTTAAACCACACCCTGTTGATGAACTTCTGTCAGTAATACTTTTATATCATTATGCGTATATTTATCAGTTGCTTAATTGTTTTCTGTCATTCTGATAGGTAAAATAGAGTGAATTGTATTTTTAAATTATTGATGAGATTACCTTTTCATATTTGTTGGTCATTCTTTTATAAGTTCTCTATTTCATTCTTAGCCTATTTTTCTGTAGAGAAACTAATTTTTCACACTGATTCCAAGAGCACTTTGGTCTTTGTCATATGTATTATATATCATCAGTGCCTCCCCCCCAATTTCAGTATCCTTTGATTTTCTGATGTATTTTGCTTAAAAAGAAATTATAAATTTTTATCTAATATTTGTGATTTTTAATTTTACATTTAAATGTTTAATCCACATAGTTTAAAGGGAGATTCAGCTAACCTATTTTTCCCCACGTGTCTAACCAATTATCCTAATATTGTGTAGTAAATAAGTTATTTATGAATAATATGTTTTGATATTTGCAAGACAATGCAAATGCTTTCATCTTTATTCTTTTTAAAAAATTTCTGGCCTGTTCTGCATTTTTTTAAGATTAATTTTGACTGAGGTAATTGTTTCCTTCCTACGGTAGCCCTGATGGAGGGACTGTAAACCCTGGTGGTAATTTCATTGAGGTTATACTACCTGCCTGAATCTAATCTTACTTATGTTTACTTGTTTCCTGAATTGGACCTAAGTTACTGTATTTCTTTTTCTCATTTTTATTATTGTACAGTTTACCTTCTAAGTATAAATATGTACATAAAGTGTAAATACGAGGAATTCAGTAAAAACCACTATTAACAATTACTATTTAAATAAAACTTGTAAGCAGTTATCATTTAAAATGAGTGTTCATTACTTTGGGGATATCTTATTTAACCAGATTTGGCGAAAAAAATAGTAAATTTTTTTCTCGCTGAATCTAGCTAAAATATTGTACTGTATCTCCCTTTAAACCTCTCACACAGCAATACGGGGTTATTCAGTTAGTGTTTCTTTTGGTTAAAGTATATTTTCAATTAAAAAATAACTTTTCCTGCAGTCCTCAAGATCATGTGAAATATAGTATGGTGTTTCATTTGTTTGTCTACTTAATAATTATTTGTATTTCTCACTTCACTGTCCTTTCAGCCCAGGTCTACATTGTATTATTTAAATGCTAGAACATTACAGTAACTAGCATAGTTTTCTAAAGTCATAGAACATAGTCATAGTTTCTGCTGATTTCTTTGGTATTGGTGACCTTCATATAATGTCACTGGTTTGAGTATATTTGACTTTACAAAAGTTAGGTAGCATTTGCAAAAGGGCATTGAGATTATTAAAACCTTTTATTTCAAGATAGTTTTCACTGTAGCTTAGGAACTCACATTATTTTTGTCTAGAAAAGTCAGCTTTTTAGAGTATATACTGTTGGAGGGTATAATTCTAAAGCCACATAATCATGGAATAACTTAAATCTTAACTTCATAATGCCATATGGTTTGTTTTGATTTTGTATTTCCTATTTTTGGTTGTAATATGAAGTTATTTTGTATTCATTGAGCATATTCAAACAGCATAGATTGGTATAAAAGAGGTAAAAGCATGAATGTTTTAAGTATTGGAAAGTCAGACTTTAATTTGCCATGACTAGTTGACCTTGTCTCAGAAAAACAAAATTTCACGTCTAGGGGGAGGAGAAATGATTTGTGTACTGAATTCTTATTATTTTGATATCAAAACAGTGTCTAATATATGAATTCCCAAACATAGTAAAAATTAATTAGGGTAATTAATTAGGACTTTACTGCTTTACATCATGTAAAAACAAAAATGAGAAGTTTAAAAGATTTTAAGGAAACTAGCTGCTTCAGAGATGAAAGCCTTGCCCTTTAAAAGGGTGTTTGCTTACTAACAGAGTAATTGCAATAGACATGAACATCTTTATACTTTGAATGAATGCAGGAACATTCATATTATTATATGCCAAGTACTGCCTCTTAATATTTTGACAGGCTAAATAAAGGTACAAGACTAGGGAGGTTAGCAAAATTGCGTTTCTTAATAAATATTCTACCATTCATATGTCCTTCCCTTGGTTCCAGTTAATGAAGTTTTACTGTGTACATTTCATTCTGTGGGTTGCATTTATTTTCTAATAAACACCAAGAGGAAAATTGGACTTTTTAAAAAATTGTATTGCAAAAATATTTCATTTGTTGGAACATTTAAGTAAATAGTACTTTTATTATTTTATTTAAAATAACTTTTTGTACTATTGCAATTTATTTGGAAAATCACTTTTGTAATAAATACATAAATGGTAAATATATACTTGTAGTATATAAAATTTACAACAATAAGGGGGGACTGCCAAAAACCAAATTTATTTATAAAAAATTGTGTATATATTCTTACACATTTAAACTTCAGTCAACTTCAAAGTACTCTCCATTTGATGCAATACAACTATCAAGATGTTTTTTCCACTGCTCAGAACATTTTTTGAACTCATTGATTTTGGTGTCTTTTAGTGCTTCTGCCATTTTTTGTTTCACCTTTTCCACATTGGCAAAATGTTTCCCCTTGAGGACTTTTTTTCATCCGACCAGGATTGGGTGAATAGGGATGGTGGTGCACGGGAGTCATGCCATTTTTGATCAAAAACTGCTGAACACTTAGCATGGTATAGACAGGTGTGCTTGTAAATCACCCATCATGAAATGGGCGAACACATGGAGTCTCCAAAAAGAAAAAATTCACTGATGCAGAACGCAGCCTCTCAAAATACCACCAGCGGGCACACTGATACAGCTCAGTTCCTAGAACAGTCACCTACCAGGGGGAGCCTGTACTACAGGGGCCCACCCTGGAGAAGATAATTCTCGTTTTGTGGGGGAGGAGGACACCTCTCATATATATGTTCTAACTTTTCATCTTCAGGCATAACATTGTACACAATGGTATTATAAAAGTAAAACTTTAATTTTCGTGGTCTAGGCAGTATTTGATCATCAATATTGTAAGTGATGATGTATTTTGATTATCAAATAAATCCCAAGACTTTAAATTTTAGCATCTATATTCTTAAGATACTCTGACAGGAATGTATTCACTTGATTGAAACCTTTGTAGATTGTAGAAGTCTTTGAATGCCTGTGTTTAGACTTTCACTTGAGAAGATAAATTGGAGTTTGAATGATAGTGTGTGTTCTAGTCTTAAATCAGTACGAAGTGATTTTGAAATGTGCTGCAATGAAAAAATAATCTGGCCTGTTCTACATTTTTTTTTAAAGATTTTATTTATTTATTTTTAGACAGAGAGGAAAGAGAGGGAGAGAAACATCAATGTGTGGTTGCCTCACACACCTCACTGGGAACCCAGCCCACAACCCAGGCATGTGCCCTGACTGGGAATTGAACCAGCAACCCTTTGGTTTGCAGACCAGCGCTGTTCTACATTTTTTAAGATTATCTTAAAATCATTTTGTCAAGTAAAAGGAAGTCCCATCAGAATTTTTATTGTAACTGAATTACATTACAAATAATTGATGCTTCTAATTTTAAAATTTGCCATCCTGGAAGAGGAAGTATGTTTTTCCAAATTTGTAACAAACTGAATCAGTTTCTCTCATTTTTTAACATGTTTCGAATCTGTGAGGCAAAGGTAGAAATACTAGAGCTAGAGCTTAAATTTTAAATGGGTACTAGAGGAAGAAAGACTGCACTGTGGAAGGAAAGCAAGATTCTGTATTTTAGAGAATTAAAAAGTTGGGAGGTTGATATCTTGTAGGCATTCTTCTAACTAATTCTCTGGCCTGCTTGGAGTAAACTACCTTACAAGGTAGTGCCTTTGTATATACACAACTCTTATTTTTAGGAATTCCATTGTGTTGAGGCAAAGTGCATACCAATGTAATTTGTGCCATTGCTGGCAGTCCCCAGAAAGGAAAGGAAATTTGCTTCTCTAATATTTGGCCACCCTTGAGATGTTTAAAGACAGATAAAACTTCTCCCCTGACTGAACATCCTTCAGAAGTGGTCTCCAGCCCTGGCTGGTGTGGCTCAGTGGGTTGATTGCCGGTCTGCAAACCAAAGGGTCACAGGTTTGATTCCCAATCCAGGGCACATGCCTGGGTTGCAGGCCAGGTCCCCAGTGAGGGGTGCGTGAGAGGCAACCACGCCTTGATGTTTTTCTCCCTCTCTCCCTCCCTCCCCCTCTATCTAAAAATAAGTAAATCTTTAAAAAAAAAAAATAGTTTCCAGATTTTTCTTCATTCTTGTTACCTGTAATGCATGTTTGTCAGGGTCCTTCCTCAAATGCCCTCTTAAAACTAAGATAATATAATTTCAAATAATAGAAGTAAAGTTGTATAAAAAGAAGCCAGATTACAAAGTAACAATGGTAGACCACTCACCAGAGAATATATTTCTCTGGTTTGTTCTACTTCACTTGTCCAGTTTCCCTTGCACTTAGCTCTAATGTAGGTGAGTTCAAAGTGTTTGGTTCTTATGCATTTAAGGAACTATTCTATTATTTTAAGAAATCTTTTGTGCTAAAATTATTTTGTACTCCTTTGCCTAGTATATTAGACTGTCAGGATTTGAATACCAGATTCCAAGATATTTTCACTTTTCTGTGCTTCAGTTTCCTCATCTGTAAAATGGGGATAATATATAGTGTCTACCTTGGGTCAATATATATTGCCTGATAAATGGTAGCTATTGGTTTCATGGGCAGTGACCTCATCATCGTCATCACCAAAGCTACGTTTTACTTTTTGGAAACACACTGAAACACCAATTTAGACGCCATCATTTTTTTTATGACACCGTGTTGATCAGATTAATGTTGGTTAGGCTAATACTGGAAAGCGTCTCAAACTATATGTGACTTGACTGTCTTGAATGGGTTGCCATTTTTACATATAAATTTTATTTAGAATTTTTTGCAATTTGTTGATTGCCTTACAGTCCCTACGTGAGTATTGTTGTTCATTCAGTTGAAGTTCAGAATATGCCAACTGACCAATGGCTTTTGTTGCTTTGTTGTAGAAATGGGCCAGAGCAACCTTCAGCATGAAGGACCCATCTCCTAGCACATTAGCCCCTGAGAGTGGCACAGACAGAACTTTGAATTCAAAGACATTTTATTTTTTCTAATTTAACACGTAGTTTGTTTATTTGAAAATAATGAACATTCCTTTACCTTTCATGTTCTGAAATGATATACAAAGGACTAAGATACTTTCTTCTTAAAGAGACTATTTCATTAGTGTCATATATTTATCTACTAAAGTGTATCAGTTATAATAAATAGTTATTCCAGGTTGTTTACAGAAGAGATGACTAGGGAAGGCAGGATAATGTCAGGATGGACAGTGTTTCTAAATACTAGACTAGCTCCTATGGTACTATATAAACAAGATTAATCCTATCTCTTAAGGATGGTTTTAGATTTAAGTGCACTGAATTGATTAGTTGAAATGAAATTGTGTAATTAAATTCTATAAATTGACCACATCAATTTTCCCTGGAGGAAACTCTTTTTTTAGAACATTAAACTTACAAATGAGAGAACTCTACAGCTTTCGTGTACACTGGTATTACAGAGATTTCAAAACCTTAGAGCACTTTTTCATTATTATATTATCTAATTTCTTATGACACCTTGATGGGAAGTTTGTTCATTTTTTTCAACAAATAAAAGTACTAAGAATCTGTATTTCACATGAGCATTAAGTTCTTCATTGCTTTGTTAGGAAATCAAGTAGAAACATTTTCTTTGTAAATGATGAATGTAATTGATTTATTCCAATTACAGTTTAATATTTACAGTCATAAAGGTGAGGGATGGAGACTTTTTGATTGTTGTAACAAAATAAACACGTAGCCAGTTTTTTTATTTTAAAGCAAATTTAGTGACCATGACCTTGTTTAATCATCTATTTCTATTTACTTTTGTTTGCTGTTCTTGTAAGTGAAAGGAGCAGGCAAATATAAAGAAAACATTTGGAGATGGACTTATACAAAGTGATTAAAGACACACACCCTGCTCTTCTGTCACTCATTAGTGGTGGAAGTTGAGGAGGATGAGGGACAGTAATTTATGTTTTTATTGATATTTTAGGGAGAGATTGATTTGTTGTTCCACTCATTTATGCATTCATCAGTTCATTCTTCTATGTTTTCTAATGGGCAACCTTGGTTTTCTAACGTACAACCTTGGCATATTGGGACAACATTCTAAACAACTGAGCTACTCAGCCAGGGCCTAGAGTTTTTTTAGAATTTGAAATTGTAGTCATATGTTGCTTTGATTCTCGTTACTTGTGTATATCTTTTTTGTGTTGGGGGGGTAAAAATAAATGTTGAGAATATATTTTACAAAATTTAAAGAACTTAATAGCTGTATCTAAGATACAAAGTTTTAGATACCATATTTTTTTCAAACTATTTACCACACTTTGTAACCACTCAGTGAATTGTTTGAAGAGCTATTAAAATAGAAAATTTATTGTACTTTGAACTCTCATTTAAACAGCCTCAAAGTAGGTTTTCATAATAATCATTATCTTTAAAATCTGCCTTGTCTGGTTCATTGTGAATAGGAAAATGTGTCCTTGGTTCTATACTGAGTAAATTGCTTCTTTGTATTATAAGAAACATACTAGGGAAAAATGCTTTAACAACTTTTTCCAGTAGCCAATGAGGCTGAGTTCTAAAAGAATACTGTAATTTTATAATCAGCGACCGTCAGATAGAGCTTTCCTTAATTCAAAAGTTTGAACACTAAATTATAAATAGAAGAGAGTGTAAAAATTGAGGTTTCTTCTCTAGAAACACAGATCTCTAACAACAGAAAAAAACTGAAGATAAACTCTTCATTCAGTACTTCAAAAGGAAAATATTTCCTTTGGTAGGTATTTTTAAAGATGAAAAGAAATAGGAAAACAGTCAAATGCTACTCAAATTTGGGCTGAAAATGTAAAAGTTGATAAATTGCTGGGAATACGAGGAATGTAAGTGAAGAAAGTATACTAAATAAGAGTAGTTATTATTTATGGCAGGATAATCATTTTCATTCTAATAATTGTCATAAAAGCTATTTTTTCACAAATAACGTAAAAAGTTTTAACTTTGAAAGTTGGCAGGCAGCCTGTGAAGGAGGCAGTGTGTCCATGAACTTGAAGCATCCAACGTGGTCCCCTGCTTGCCCACATGCTTCTTGCCAGGAAGGTCTGGAGGAGAAGCATGGAAACAGTACCACATCAGGTAATTCTTTGCATGCTGTCTTTTTAGGGATCTTGACTATACACAGCCTTTCCAAAAAGCTTGCTCCCTGTGGTTACTGAGGAATGATGACAATAAAAGGCCGAATTGCAGTGCTTCCATCAGCAGTTTGCTCTCTGTGGGTGCACGATGACAAAATCTCCTGAAGCGAACCATTGGTCTGACCTCAGTAAAAGGATGGAAGTTTCATGTTTGGGCAAGCTTTCCAAGGAACACTCCAAATAGCTCAGGTATTTTTAAGGAAAAATAATAAGTGAATCTTGGACAACACTACGCCTTAAATGAATAATAAATGCCTGTGTACTTTACAATATATTGGCTGAATCAAAGATGGCTGGAATCATAATAATAAACTTTCAAGAACAGGTGTGTCCCCATGTGGATGAACGACCCAACATAATCAAATTTCCCAGTTAAAATAGCTTAATTTGGCAAGTTTCTTCTTTTTAGCACTAAAGTTTGTTTAGTGAATGCTGAGATTAAATCAGTGTGTATTTATTACTAACCTGAACATGAGGCAATTGTAGGTCTTAGTTAAAAAGCAGTTTCTTTAGGCTCTGTGTAAACCCTACTCTGGAATTTACAAAGCACAGGATGTTGGCCTGAACCAAAGCTAGTCTTGCGGCATAAAATATGTTGTACTCCTGTGACACAACCAATTAGAAAAGCCACCTACACCTTTCCTAGCTAGTTTTTGAAGTTTTAAAAGCACTTATAAGCATTTCATTTTTAAAAATACTGATTTGTGTTATAAAGTGAAAATTTTAGTGTCAGTGATACCACTAGAAATTGACAAGGTATTAAGTTGTAAATTGAGAAAAGTACTGCATTAATTTAAAATTAATACAACACTAAAAAGTCAATCCATTCTTTTTTTGATGAGTTGTAGGCTTGTGTATTATGGGCTATTGAGAAATCTAGGAACACCATTACTTCTGTGCACTGATTTACATCATTGAATCCCAGGATGTTATGAGTGCTTTTGGAAGTGGCTTGGGGTTTTTCTGCAAAACAGCAGTGACTGCAAAGAGGAAACAGAATATGAAGTCAGCAACAACAAAAAAATTTTGCATCTTAGTAGGTGCAGGAATTTTAATGAACATGTAAATAGTTCTTCCAGTTGTTTTCCAGATAGCCTTAAAATACAGTCTTAAAGGGCTATCACTGAAAATTTTATTTAAAATGTAGGATGGGGCAAAAGCAGGTTTTAGTTGTCATATGGAAAATATAGTAATTAAACTGTCTTGCATACACAGAACTGTAAACCTGCTTTTGCTGACCTAGTAGGTATATGCTCCCTCATTCGTCATGGGAAGGTAAATCATTACAGAATATATAAGATGGTGTGTGCTGCTTAAATTTATGTGAAAATGTACCTTCAAGAATAAAATGGTACTATTTTCCATACCATTTCTTAAGGTTAAGTGAATACTATACTGTTAAATTATTTTAAATAATTGTATTTTAGGGTCCCAAATACTGTTTTTGAAGTAACTTCTTTCTACCCTGTTATTTAGTGTTGTCTTCTTTTTAACAGATGGTTTGAAGATATTAAAGCAAAAAATTGGAACTGGAAAATCCAGAGAATTACAGATTTTTTTTAAAGACAACAGTTAAACTGAACTCCTCTGAGTATGCTTAAAAGTTGATTGCACAAAAAGAGAAAAAAAAGAAAAACAAATGAAAACTTGATTGTGCTTACTTAATCCCAGGATTATAGTTTCTTATATTTCAGATAAATTCCCTCTGCTTTTAAACCTATTTAATGAAGAACCTTTTGCTGATATTCTAAATATAAATCTTAAATCTGGTTTATATATTATGTTCTGTAAATATAACTACTTTTTGAAAGCTATTTGAAATAAATTGGAAAGCCTTTCCTCTTTCAAGAAAACGCCAATATTGTGATCCTGAAATGATCAGCATCCATCACTCTACTCAGAGTCCTTGTCTGTGACTTTGCCTACTAAAATTTATTTGTAACCTGAAAATCAGTTTAGGCAGTGCTTTTGCAGTTGTTTGTGGACATGCACGCTCCAGTTGAGGAAGAGTCTTGTTTCAGCTCTCAAACTGTCAACATGTGACCTTTTAATGGTCTTTTCATGGTCTATTTACTGCCAGTTTGTACTTTTTGTGCATGGTTTCTTTAAAATGGCCCCAAGTATAGTGCTTAAATGCTGTCTACTGGTCCCAAGCACAAGGATGTGATGTGCCTCACAGAAAAAATGTATGTTAAATAAGCTTTGTTCAGGCAAGAGTTCCAGTACTACTGGCCATGAGTTCAATGTTATCAGAGAATCAGGAGCCTAACGTTGGGCTGCTTCCAACAGTGGCAGTGGTTGAAACTTTGCTGTTCCCAGAAGTACTTGAATAATGAACTCCTCCTACTTCTGCCCCCAGGCTAATACACAAAAAATAGTGATGCCCATTTTGAGGTATTTAGAAAAAATCAAGTTTGTTACCATCATTTTGGATGTCTGAAGGTGCTCCTCTGTTACCTCAACTTGGGTCATTTTAAGTAAATATTAATAAATCCCTCATTTTCATAAGGATACTTACAATTAAATTTATTACAAATCTAAGAGTACTACTCTTGCAGGTATTTCAAGATTGAAATTTATATCCAAACCACTAGAGTTGGTTTTCTTAAACTTTTGCTGAGGACTGAACTGGAAGGTAATTACTGTTTAACAGATTACTTCCCTATAAAATGTGCTTTGAAAATACCTCAGTACATAAAGAATTTTTCGGTTTCTTCAAGAAAAAAATACATTCAGATAATACAGAATCTATAAAAAAGAACTTTAATGTAAGGCACTGTTGTCCAAAGTTAAATGAGTGATGACAGCCCACACAATGCCCTATTGCTCTCCTACTTCTCAGTGTGCCTGCCCCACCACAAACCAGAGTGCAGAGTCTATTCACAAAGCAGTTTTACATGACAGATCCTCAGCGATGGTATTACTTTCCAAAGCACTGACTGTTTCTCCTTAAAACAAAAAATGGCTATCTAAGACTAATAACAAAAGAACTAATGAACATCTCAAGGGGCGGGGAGGACCCTGAAAACTACAGCAGCAAATTCTTACCAAAAATTCTTGTAAAGAAAAGTAAAACTCTTTTAAGTAGCTCAAGTGTTGTTTATATCTATTACACCAAAAAATTCACTCAGGGTTTTAACAGTTTTAAAAATTAAATCACAGTACAGCTGAACAATGAATGGGGTGGTTCTGATGGGATATTATTTCGACATTTTGGTCTCAGAAGGTGTTTCCCCAGTATCCAATGTCTTCAACAACCGGAAAAGGCCAGCAGCTTCTCGTATCCTGCTGAACTCAATACAGAATGCCTGCACTTCTATAAACAAGTCCTGAACGTTAATAATTTTGTTACGGATCAAGGATTGGAGAAAGACACACACAAGACGCACCAAACGATTCTGGAAGGAAAAAAAAAAATTCATGTGCCCATTTTCTTGGCAGGTATTTATAAAATTTACTAAAATTTCTATTACTTACCTGCATATATTTATCCTTAATTTGTTCACAGGTAGAGATGCAATTTGATATATAAAGGTGAATAAATTCCGGAGGTAGATCAACAGCTGTAGTCAGTCTGTTTCATGAAGTTAGAAGATTAGGGCTGTTCATTATATTTGCTAACATTAAAAAACATTGTTAACCATAAAATAGGAAGTTTCCCTTGCTCATTTAGTGCAAATTTCTGATATATGACCAATTATCTAGTTTTAAATATACCTAATGCAAATAAACCTAAGAGCCACACCCATTTGTTAATAAATGGTACGTCCATTTTTTGTCTATGCCAATTCTTTGAGCACAATGACCCAGTGTGTTCTTAGCTGAATCATATAATTGTTATGTTCCAAGCTCTAATAGCCTTGGTAATGACTATTCATTTACTAAACCGTGATTATATGTTAGGTGCTATGCAAAGCAGTGTGTCTGAAGGGGGTGTAAGTTTACTAACTAAATGCTAAAATGAGGCACTTGCAAAAAGTAATGTGTGAAAAGAGTTGGGAAAAATCTTAAAAGAGCAAATTACTTAAATTGACAGCTCAGTGGAGAAGTACAGGATGTGAGTAAAGCTTGGAATCAGGGATTAGCACAGTGGGCAAGACCTGGCTGGAAGTTAGCAAAAGGCATGGCATGGCAGCAGATCAGTTTAGAGTCTCAAAAGGGGAGGCTGGTATTTTTCAAAGGATTCAATGGGATGATTTAAGGAAAAATGAAAAAATTAAGTGGGGATTCCATGTTCATATAAAAGTATGCGTGCTAACTATACAGTATGAATTTCCAGAAGAAACTAAACTTTCTTGAGTGTAGAACTTTATCCCATAAGGCACTGACAAACTACTATTCCAAGTTAACACTGCCATAGGCTGCTGCAGTCACAAGATGTTCCACACTTATGGGTGATGCTCTATGATTTGGGGGGTAGAGCACAAAGAGCAGATCTTGTCCTTGAAATTATTGATAGGAAGACGTAGTTATTCTTGGACCAAGTGCCAAATGTCTGGTAGACAATAACTCCTACAAGAATGTGGTGAAGGGGAAGAAGTGAGCTCTCAGAGTGATCAGAGCTTTGTCAACCCAAAAAACTTGACAGAATGCAGCACCTAAAAGAAGAGTGAGTCTTAACAGTAGGGGAAAGTCTTGAACAAGGAGAAGGCAGAAATGAAGTAGCATGTTTTAAAGAAGCAGCTAACCAGTTTTGCCGCTGACAAAAATGTTGAAAACCTTATCCTGCTTTTCCCACCCAGAAAAGGATGCACTCTCTCATGTTTGGAGTCCCCTGTCTTCACCTAGGCTTTTTTCACCAGCTGATCAACTTAAAATGACATATTCTCTAGTACAACTGCAAGGAGGTTTTAAAAAATCCTAAAAATTAACAGGTGTCAGAAAATTTGCTCTAATTGAAGTTCAGTTGCTTGGCCCTCAGAGTGGATTTCCCCACGTAGCAGGAAGACCATATAAATATAATTTAGCACCCCAGACAGGACACCACATGAAAGAAGGACAAGGGAAGCCTAAATTGGGACTACTCAAACAAACCTGTGCATATGGCTACTCTATATATAAACAGCTTCATTAAATAGTAGGCTAGCAAGCTAACCCCCACAAGCCTAGTAAATCTATAATTTACCTAAAACTTTTTTAAGGAAAATAGTATAAAATGGGAAGACACTGTACAGAGAGTATCAGAAAGGGAATGCGTTACATTTCTCTGATAGTTAATGACAACAGAGTAAGAAGAGTCAAGAGGGTGGGAAAACAGAGCAAGGACTTCTAGGGTGACGTTCCCAGAATTCTTGCAGGTCTTAAAACCCATACTTTGCCACAATATAGCTGTTAGTCACTAACAAAAAATAATGCAACATCTATTTGTGTAGAGGTAGAGAATATACAATTATATACAGAAATAAACTTCAGCAATTAATTATGTCTATTAATGCTAAATATTTGAAATCCTACTTTCTGGGTTCTTTTCCTGTGAACCCCTAAAGCTCATATTTAATGGGTTGTCTCAGGCTAACAAGATCAGAAAAAATTGTTGGCTAGTTCTCCCTCCTGGTCATGTAACCAGGATCTACATACCCCCAGTCAAGTGTAGGAACTTACCGATTTACAACTTCCATGGAATGTAAAGACATATCCATATTGACCAGGACTGAAAAATACTCGGTGATCTGGCTTGACTGCATTAACTTCAGCAACATTTCTATGGCTACTAGAGGGTTGTTTTCCACTAGGTCAGGAAGTTTGGCTGGAGTGAGGCCAATATGATAAACAAGTTTGGGGTCTTTTTCCAACTCACCAAGGAGCTAAACACAATCAGATTTTTAAAAACAGAAAGGAGTTCTTTAGTCAAAGTGCACATTCTGTTTCCTGCATACAAAAATTTTTATTTTACACAAAAAACTAAAATTACCTGCATTGAACCAACTTCATAACTTTCTTCCCTGAAAGCCATGTTCATAACAACTTGATATTTTTCAATTTACATTTGCATTATAAAGATACTAAAGTATAAACACTTTTAAGATAGTTTATAAATACGCCAGTGATTCTTCCCAGGCATTAAACCAGACTCAATATTGTTCAGTTGAATAAAATACTGTATAGATTGTTACATTGTCCTTAAGTCCTTTGTGGGTTTTTCTGTCATCTATTATAACCAAAAATAATTTTAATTACCAACTAGTTCTCCCAAAAAGCACAGACCTTACGGAACTGAGGAGCATCTAAAACAAGAGCAGAGCCCAGCTCCAGGTGGGGAAGAGAAATTCCTAAGAAGGAACTAGGATGGGAAGAGGGAGATCTGTCCTACAGCCCATCCATTTGCAGTATTTATGGTTCAAGTTGCATTCACACTGTGCAATTGGAAGAGATATCCTCTAAAACAATTTTTTCCTGCCAAATAATTGCTTTTTCTTTAAAAAATTCTATGTTCTTTCCCTATCTACTTATATGTACAACAGTGGAATATGTTTCAGCATGGTCTACTAAGTAAAGTGAACTACAAACAACTATTGACTTTGAAAATAGTATTTTTGGTGATAAACTGCACTGGAGATGGTCAACATCTTATGACAAGTTCTAATGTGAAAGCATGCAATCTGAATATACCTCACCAACCAGAAACTACCCACAGGCTGTCCTTGTCTTTCCCCCAAGGGGAGTCTTCTAATTGGGCAACAGGGGGGCTCATTTACCTTACCTGAGCCTTTTTCCTCTTCCAAAATGTTAGTAAACCCACTTACCCTCAGGAAGAGTTACTGTCCAGTTTCAATGTGACAGTACGTAACTTGTCTAGCTGGCAGAGAACAGGAGCAAAGTACCAAAAAAGTGAGACCCATCCCATCCCTCCTCCCAGAGTCACAATGATCCCAAACAAATGTTGGTATGTGTTTAGTCCTCAGAGTTCTTGCCCCACCACAGTGGGAGCGGCAGAAAAGAACTACAGGGATCCAAAGATTCTGGATCCCCAAAAACTGCCTACTACTGGTTCATGTTGAGAATATCATTTTATTGGTCATTTATGATGTTATGAAAAACAGAAATAAATGCTTGAGGGATTAAAGAAAAGGTTTACCTGTGTTTGTTGAGGAGAAGATAAGGGGCTTTTGAAGGCTTTGGCCATTATTCGCTTGATCTCTACACCTGTGCTATTCTTAACACACATTGATTTATCCCACTGAATTGAATGGTCAGGCTCTGTTGGATTTAGCCATGCCAGCTCATCCTCACAAATGTGGAGTGGAGGTGGTGGACGAATAAACTCTGGCCGAAAATGGCCTGTAAAGGAGCATAGTAACATGTGACTGCTTTTGTCAGGAAGCCAACACCTGTAAACATCTGTATACATCTCATACGTTAGACTTAATGAATTACACTATCACCCTTTTATAATAAGGATAACAGAATAAAACTGAGACTTCAAAACCAGAAACAGAAGGGATATAGAAAGTCAGGGTTTTATTCATAATACAAAGAAGAAAGTGAAACACTAATATAACATTACTATGCCAAAGACCAAATCTATGTATTTTAGAGAGAGGAGAGCAATGTATTGCCATGACCTGACAACTTTCCATTCAAGCATGATTACCACTCAACAGCAAAAGGACATAACCTACTATATTGGTAAAAGTCTTTCAATGGGAAAAACGAAATACTATTTGATCTCACTCATCCTATTCTTAGTTACCACTATTTTATTCAGAGACCACTATGAGTTGTAGTTATATCTCTGCATCTTACAACCTTGAAGTGGCAAATGACTGGAGATGAAAAGTCAGGGAGGAAAAAAGTATGGTAGACTTGACATTTTCAAATGAATCTGAAGACTTCCATAAATTCACAAATACCATATTCATTTCCATAAAACAGTTAAAGTACAACAGGAAAAGACACAACACCTATTTCATAAAACAAGACTGATCCCTAAGTTAGAAATCCACTGAAGTAAATGCTGGCTTGGACTTCTGAACAAGTTTCACACCTCTGGTTTCCAGATAAGGCCCAAGATGTTTTGTTTCTATCATAGATCCTAGCCCCTACCAAATTTGAGATTATACTCTACTTTATTGAAAATCTCTGTTTTCTAGCTAAGAATTAATCACCTTAGTTCAAACTATATATCACCAGAACTAGTACCTGAATCTCTTCGTGAGAAGCACTACTTGGTTGGCCAAAAAGTTTGTCTGGTTTCCCTGTAAGCTGGCTCTAGTAGAGCTTTGTTGTCTTAATTTAATTTGAAACAATTTTGCTATATTGTGACAGATGTCATCATCAGTATGCATTTAAAGAAACATCAAAATTGGTGAATTTTTGTGTAGCCACTTTAATATTGAAGATGAAAGAAAATAAGCAACATTTTCAGCATATTATGTTTTCCTATTTCAAGAAAGGTAAAAATGCAACGGAAATGCAAAAGAAAAGATTTGTGCAGTATATTGAGAAGGTGCTGTGACTGATCAAATGTGTCAAAAGTGATTTGCAAAGTTTCGTGCTGGAGCTTTCTCCCTTGACTGACATTCCAATCAGGTGGACCAGATGAAGTTGACAGCAATCAAATTGAGACAGTAATTAAGAACAATTAATATTACACTATGCAGACATACTCAAAATTTCCAACAAGCACTGAAAATCATTTGCACCAGCTTGGTTATGTTAATCATTTTGATGTTCGGGTCTCACATAAGTTAAATGAAAAAAAACCTTGACCATATTTCCACAAGCAATTCCCTACTTAAACATAACAAAAACGTTGTTTTTAAAGACTTTATTTATTTATCTTCACAGAGATGGGAAGGGAGGGAGAGAGAGGGAGAGAAACATCGATGTGTGTCGATGTGTGGTTGCCTCTCCTCTCATGGACCCCTCACTGGGGGCCTGGCCTGGCATGTGCCCTGACCAGAAATCAAACCAGGCACACAATCCACTGAAACACACCAGCCAGGGTGAAAGCATTCCATTTTGAAAACAAATTGTGATGGGCAATGAAAAGTGGGTATTTTATAATAACATGGAACAGAAGAGATCATGGGGCAAGCAAAATGAACCACCACTAACCACACCAAAGGCCAGTCTTCAAAGAAGGTGATGTTGTATATATCATAGAATTGGAAGGGAGTCTTCTATTATGAGCTCCTTCTGGAAAACCAAATGATTACTGCTCCTAGTTAGACCAAATGAAAGCAGCACTCAAGGAAAAACAATCCAGATTTAGTCAAAAGAAAACACATAATTTTCCATCAGGGTAATGCAAGACCACATATTTCTTTGATGACCTGGCAAAAACTGTTAAGAGTTTGGCTGGGAAGTTCTGGTTCATCCATCATATTCACCAGACATTGCACCTTCAGGTTTCCATTTCTTTCAGTCTTTACAAAATTCTCTTAATTAAAAAAATTTCAATTCCTGGAGGACTGCAAAAGGCACCTGAACAGTTCTTTTTTACTCAAAAAGATAAGTTTTGGGAAGATGGAGTTACGAAGTTGCCTGAAGGCAGTGGAACAAAACAATGAATACACTGTTCAATAAAGTAATTGGTGAAAATGAAAAATGTGTCTTTTATTTTTACTTAAAACTAAATGAGCTTTCTGGCCAACAAAATATGATCAAATTTCCATGAGGTAAAGATGCTGGGTATTTGTTTACTCAATTACTGTCTGATAGATTTGCTTTTCACACACCTCTCTGGCAGCCCATGCAGTCAAAACTGCACCTGAGTGAGTATGTGCCTTGGACCTTCAGGCACACTTGTGACCAGCTGAGACTTAAATACTAAATCCATTTATGCCAAAGATTTACTGTAAATGGCATAAAAAGTAAGTTTTAATCTCATGTGGATACTGTAATCTGGAGAACATGTTCTTATCCCTAAGCAGAAAGGCCATTATTAAAACCACATAGAAGCCTATAAAACCAAAAAGATGCAGCTATAATATTTCACGTTCAATAGATGTTTTGTGTAAATTAGGTAAATGGCAGCACAATTTACAATAGCCAAGTGCTGGAAGCAACCTAAGTGCCCATCAGTAGATGAGTGGATCAAAAAACTATGGTACATTTACACAATGGAGTACTACGCAGCAGAAAGAAAAAAAGAGCTACTGCCCTTCGCAGCAGCATGGATGGAAGTGGAGAGCATTATGCTAAGTGAAATAAGCCAGGCGGTGAAAGACAAATACCATATGATCTCACCTATAAGTGGAACCTAATCAACAAAAACAAACAAGCAAGAAAAATATAACCAGCAAAATTGAAAGAAAAAAAAATGTCAGTTACCAGAGGGGAAGGCGGGGGGTGGGGGGGGTGGCAGGTAACGGGAAAAGGGAAAGGATCAAATCAAGGAATATGTATAAAAGACCTGCAGACAAAGCCAAAGTAGGGAAGGATTGAGGGTGGGAGGTGGGGGTGGGTGGGGCAGGGGAAAGTGATGGCGGGAAAATGGAAACAAATGTATTTGAAGAATAAAAGAATAATAAAAAAAATGAATTAAGGTAAATTAAGAGCTATAAGATTAGTAAAACTTTACAATGAAGAATGATAGTGATTAAATTAATAAAGAGGTATAAAACAGCTAATAAGCTACAAAAATAGACTCATTTCAGTAAAATCAGACAATTTACATCTTCAGATATGCTGATGACAGATATGTGATAAAAAATTTGGCATATAATTTTATTAAAGAAGGTAGCCTTTACCAAGCATTTCCACTATGTTCCAGGCACTATACTAAGAAATTTCTCATTAAATTCTAGTTTAGGAAGCAATGAAAATAACAGTGTTTCAGAAAACCATCTCAGGGGATGCCAATAAAATAAAATCAAGGGTATAAACTATGTACTTACTTTCAACAGGTGGCTTTGGTCCACTGACTAATGCTTCCGTGATCTGACAGGCAAGCCGATAAAATAAAATCAAGAGTATAAACTATATACTTACTTTCAATAGGCGGCTTTGGTCCACTGACTAATGCTTCCGTGATCTGAGAGGCAACTGAGCTGTCAAATCCAGAATTAGAAGAATCCGGGTCTGGGTCACTGAGAATACTAGGGAAGCTAGCCTTACTTTGGGTTGGCAATTCAGACTGGCGTTCTGAAAAGGTTAAAAAAGGAGACATTTTAAAATTTAGGGCACCGTGAGGAAAGTGAAAGAGACAAGCTACTAACTGGGAAAAGCTATCTGCAACACATAAGCAAAGGGCCAGATTCAGAATATGTATATATTTTTTTCAAAACTCCTACAAATAAATTTTTATAAATAGGAAAAAATGGGCTAATGACTTCAACAAGCATTTTATTTTTAAAAAACAAAAGCTTAAGGGGGCACTAAACATTTGACAAAAAATGTTCAATCCCATTAGAAACCTGGGGAAAATCAGTTAAAACATAAGATACTATTACACACCCACTCGACTGGGGAAAATTAACAAACCTGACATTATCAAATGCAGAGGAAGTTGTAGGGTTACTGGCAGACTGATAATAGGAATAAAAAGTGGCACAACTTTGGAAACCACTTTGCCATTAAAGTCTTTTACATCACACTTATCTTTTCATCCAGAAGAAACTCTTTCACATGCACACCAGGAGAATATACAAAAATGTTCATAGCAACATTATGTCCATCAACAGTAGAGCACGTAAAGAACTTGGTATTTTATTATTTGGAATATATACTTAAAACTCAATATCAAAAACCAATCCAACCAAAAATTGGGCAAAAGATCTGAATAGACATTTTTCCAAAGACGACAAACTGATGGCCGTGAATAGATGTTCCACATCAGTAATCAGAGAAATGCCAATCAAAACTGAAATGAGATGTCACCTCACACTAATCAGAATAGCCATCATCAAAAAGACAGACAATAATGCTGGTAAGGATGTAGAGAAAAGGGAACCCGCATGCACTGTTGGTGGGACTGTAAACTGCTACATCTACTATGGTAAACAATATAGAGGCTCCTCAAAAGTTAAAAATAGAACCACCATATAATCCAGCAATTCCACTTCTGGGTATTTATCCAAAGAGGAAAAAACAGTAATTCAAAAGATATATGCACCCCTATATTCACTGCAGCATTATTTATAATAGCCAAGTTATGGAAGTATCCTAAATGTCCACCGGTGGATGAATGGATAAAGAAAATGTGTTGTGCTTATTTATACCACACCTTTGGTCCATGGATCTCACTGTGAGACGTATATTTCAGGCCTCTGCAAAGATGATGTGTGTCGCTAGCGTCAGAGAAGATAGGTGACCTTGCACTTTTTTTTTGCAGTTGTGTAATGAATGGCTTACAGTATCTTCAATTTGGGTAGGGGACAGCAAGCAGCAAACTTAGCCACTCTGCCAACCTTCTCAATCCTAATTCTAGTCACATATTCCTTTCTGAGTTTGACATGCTTTAAAACTTTCTCACAGGCTGACTCAAGCCATCACAAGTTTGAGGAGTCAGATTTGATTCTCACTTTATGGAATACAAAGTTAGAACCCTCAAAATACATACCGCTTCTAAAAGTTCAGGTGATTGAAATTGTCTATCACTTCTGTACCCCATTTTCATACTATCTTTGGTTATGGAAATTATCATTTTATTTCTGTTAATCAGATCATATGTGGCACCAGTGACTAATAAGTACTTCTGTGTACCTTTAATTTTAGAAGTCTTAAAACAATTTCCCTTGCTTTCAAAAAAATAACCATTGTTATATTATTAATATCCAGTAGTTAAAAAGTGAGATTCAGAATGGTGCAAGGAAAAAGTAGTTTACTGAAAGATGTCACCTTTTATAAGCAGAGAAATATCACAGGTGTGTTTAGTCTAAGTGTGGGGCAGTCAAAATTAATATTGCTCATTTAATCACAAGGTCAAAGGTCACAAATCTGGCTATATACTGGAATTCCCCTAATGAATCATTCTCAAGTGGTAAGACCTGAACATCTGTATTTTTGCTCAGAGCAAGCAAGCAAAAAGGTGCCTCTTCTTCACTCATCAGAGAAGTTCTCTCACTACGCAGTTCAAGAAGGTCCCCCTATTTTCTATCAGAACAAGCTTCTGTTTCAAGAGCACCCATTCATATGTAACACAAAGTGCCAAAACAATCTTGAAACAGAAGAACAAAGTGGAGGTCTTACACTTATCTCAAAACTTACTACAAAGCTACCATAATCAAAAGTGTGGTAATAGAATAAATACAGACGTATAAACTGTGATACAAAACAGAGATGCCAGAAATAAACACTCCCATATATGCTCAAATGATTTTCAACAATGGTGCCAAGAGAACATTGTTTGGCTATTCAGCATCCCTTGAGATTCCATATGAATTTTACGATGCGTTTTTCCATTTCTACAAAACATACTGTTGGGATTTTGATAGGAATTGCACTGAATATAAGTAGAACTGACATGATGAAAATTTTTTTAAGTTTTTTAACAGACTAAATTTTATCCAGCATTCTTCTTAAATTGGAAAAGCAATCCATTCAAGTGAAAACTCAAATAAAACTGAACCTCTGTTTCTCATGGAAAATATTAACCTTTGGCGCAACCACAAACCTTCATTTTAAGTGGAGTACCTTAAGAAAGAAGGCTTAATACTACTACACAAGAATGCCCAAACCACCAATTCCTCCTTACCAGCCAAGGCTAGTTGAAGCCCACTAATGTCCACAGACTGGCCCATGTTTCCAACATCCATCAAAGCAATCTGTCGCGGTGTCTTTTTAAAGAGTTCCCTTGGGGGTGCCAGCATTAGTTGGGAAAGAAAAAATTTTTCTGGTGGAGTTATAGGAGGTAAAAATCCTGCAAACAAAGATGTATAATGATTTCTCCAGTGGTTATTTTTAAAAATTAATACAAATCTGGTAAAATTAGCATTTGCTACTTGCCATCTCAACTTACACATTTTGAAAACAAAATTATTTTAAGTTTCAGTTACCCAAATATATATATTTATTAAAATTTAATTAAATGTCATTTGAAATTCTATGATTTGTGGTAGTATCAACAAAACTTAAGATTTTTATTATTATTAAGAACTTTGCTTTGAACATGCCTCAATTCCTGAAAGCAAAAACAAATTTAAAAATTGCAACATTCAAAAATTGTTTTCTTCTCTGCTGCTACCAGCAACTGTGTAAAGGTTGAAGAGACAAAGAAACACTCATCAGCAATACACTTCACATACCTGCTTCACAATACATAATGCAGCTGCAAAATTCCCAGTGCTAAATGTTGCTTCCTTTTTGTCCCATATTCAATTGCTCACCAAGCCTTGTCTATCCTACCAAAGCAATGTTGCCAGATGCCATTCCCACATCACCATTCCATGTCCCCTTCTCTTGCCTGAACCACATTCAGGACAGCCTTCCTGGTTTCTGCAGCTCCCAGTTTTGACTTCTGCCTCTACCACCACCCACAGTCCACACTCCCACTTACCATTTAGTTACATTTCTAGATACAAATCTGCTACTATTACTTAACTGTTTACACAGAAATAAACCCAAACTTCTGCACCATTATAAAACCCTTTATAATCTGATCCTGACCCACTTTCCTAAACTCATGTCTTGAATTCCTCTCTAATCCATGTACCCTACACTCCATCTGCAAATTCTCTTTGCTTCTCCAATTCCAGATTTCAAAACATCTAATACACCCAGTTCTTTAAAACCTGGCAGAGCCATACCTTTTCCCCCCACCACCCATCTCCAATCAATATCCAGCAAAAACATCACTCCTTTTGAGAATCTCTTCATTTACACTCAGGTAGTTGTTCCTCTATGCTATCAAGCATTTTGTATGTGACACGTAGCACAGCCCTTACCACACACTGTGTTGTGACTATGTTTTTTACATCTTCCTAACCAGACTGCAAGCTTAAGGAGTACAAGGAAGCCTTCTTATTTACTTCCAGATACATTCTCAACCCTGACTCTGCATCAAAATCATGTGAAAAACTTCAACATACATACCCATTAGATGTACCCTATGCATACAATATCCTGAGTCTTGGCACCAATATTCCATATGTTGTATATTCAGCACCATCCCTACCTAATTTAATGAAGGTAATGATGACAATGGGTAACATTTATTCCTCATGTCTACCACCTAGAAATTACTGCATTTTTCCAGATGAAAAATCTAAAGCACAGAGAGAAAATAACCAATCCATGGATTTCTTCCCTGACAAATTTGAGTTTACAATGCCGTCTACCACCTGGATCATAGCATTTGAAAATAACATCATATAAATCACAGTTCCTTTGTCTAACCTGTCTAAAGAATTCAAAGGGCCATGTGACCTAAATCCCACCTTGTCCCCATCCTCTGCTAAGGGCATCTTACGGTGGTGGGCTTTGGCCACGCATACGCAGGTTACATTCATTTTCCCGGCACTTTCAAACTTCCTGAAACCCTAGGGCATCTCAACCACCACAAACGTTCCCCTCCTAGACAAGGGCAGCAAAGGAAACAACAAACCAGGAGATGCTCTAGATACAGAGGGTTTCCAAGCAGAATCACAGGCTAGCTTAAAATTTAGAAGCCTTGCTGTGCCATGAAAACCTCCGCGGTTTAACCTTTTGACTCCCCGTATAAGTGGCCCCTACCTAGGGAGTGATTTGCCCTTTTTCCCATGCGTTAAATACTGTAAGATCAAGCCGTTTCCCACCTCCAACTATCTGCTACCCCCCGCCCCGCCCCCACTACACTGGTCCTTGTCTAAGTCTTCCAGGAACCCTCACAATCCCCACTGTGCCTTGCTCCTCTCCTGTGAGTCTCATTAAGCATCTCGAGTTTTAAAAGAAGGAAAAACAAAAAGGCAGCCTCGCATCGACCCACTGATCCGATCTCATATATGTTGCACACACATTTTACGCAATGTTCATTAATCATGCGTTTTCTGACCTAGGCCGTGAATTTGAAACTACCTTCTATCCTCTGCTTCCATCAAATTATCCAAGGCCACCTAAAAGCCCAGCGAAGGTGACTGCAAAATTTGTAAATGCTGTTTTATGTGTTTCCGCCTAACAACTTCGGGTTCCGAATAATGGCCTCTATTTACTCGTCTGAGACTTAAAACCAGGAGATGCAGCGTGTCATTAGTTACAATGTCACACTCCTAGGAGGGGTTTTACAAAAACGAACTGTATTTAAGGTATTAAAAATGTCTAGCTCCACGTTTGCGCTGCATGACTTAAAGGCCTGTACTACTGAGAGGATTATTTTCGGTGCCATGAATTTGAAATTAAACTACCATTTCTCCACACTTCAGAGCTGGAGGCGGAGGAAATCGTTTTAAAAGATTTCATTTCACTTGCAGGTGGAAAGCGGACGAACCTAACTATCCACAACGTACCCTGGGCTTCAGACGCCTGCGGGACGCACCTGAGAGCGGCGGCCGGTCGGGCTCCTGGCCGCCGCGGGCGGGCGGCGCGGGGTTGAGCAGGTGCGCGAAGCTGGCAGCGAAGGGGTTGGCGGCGAGCGGCTCGGTGCGGTACATCTCCCAGAGCAGGTAGAGTGCCGTGAGCCGCTGAGCCGCGCTGGGCAGCAGGTCCGGCTGCTGCAACAGCATGACCAGCACGGAGCCCAGGCGGAAGTGGTCGGCCTTACTGAAGTAGTGGTGGAAGGCGGTGGACAGTCCCTCGAAGGTGCTGCCGCCGCCCGCCTCCTCAGAGATGATGCTCAGCAGGCTCGACAGCTCCTTTGGGGTCAAGCTCATCCTGCCCGGGAAGCCCACCGGGGCTCCACTCCCAGTCCCGGAGCCGCCTGCTGCGCTTCCACCGCCGCTGCAGAAGCTCCCTGAGCCGTCCCTGGACGCCGACCCCGCAGCTCCCGGGACCCGTCTTTGCTCCGCGTTGGGGAAAAGCCGGCCAGACGCCACGCTAGCCGCACCGCCGAGCTTCAACGTCACTCTCCCGAACTCGTTCCCGGAGGGTGTGGCCTTGGCGCCGGCTTGGTCCGTACCCGCGACCGTAAAGTGTAGCGTTACACGACAGAGTCGCAAACTAAAGAAGTTTCAGCCGCACAGCCAGACAACCGCAAAGAAGAGGGGCAGTACTGAGCAAAAGGGAGGCCGGTGGAGCAAGGACAACGAGAGGATCCGGAGCTTCAAGGTGGGCTGGGTAAAGAGACCGGAAATGGGATGAGGCCTGCGCGGGTCGGCCTCAAGCTACGGAGATCCGGCAGTTTGGTCTCCGGATTTGGGCGAGGTCAGCATCTCCGTGAACGCGCTCTCAGGGTAGCCCCTGGAAATATGGTGTGCGTTCATGTTTGGCGAAGTGCATCTTAGATTTTAAGTAGCTTAATTAATATAACACACGTGGCTCTTCACTTGGGGGAGGGGGGGAGAGAGTTCAACTGCAAATAACTAAAGACATAACATGTTACTTAACCAAAGTTGCTTTCCAGTCTTACGCTCCTTTTTCTGCAGAAATGGAATCATACCGCATGAGAGCTTTTGTACCTGATCGTTGTGGAGAGCAGGACCAATAAAACGACAGCGGTCTAGTCAAGATCGCATAGATTATATAAAACAAAACGGAGTCAGCCGTGACACTTTGGTTAAAAAGGGAAAACTACCTAAGTCATGCTGGACACATCTGTCAAGGAAACACACCCAAGATAACTGCACACGTGGTTAGAAGAACTGGGTCTTCAGGGTGGGCCCCCCCCACTGATAAGCTTCCAGGGACATGCCCCACTTGCTATCAGGGGTGCAAAGACATATCAAGAGATCCAGAAGGGTAGAGTACACCTCTCTCAAGGGTAGAACTGAGGCAGGCTTCAGACCATTCCCAAGACAGCTGAGCTCCACACACCAGAGTGCTGCTCCATGCCACGCTGCTCTCCCTTGGTATCAGCTGCAGGAGGCTCTGCCCTGCTGGACTGAGGACTTCATTTGTCCTGCTGCCCACCTGCCTCTAGAGAGCCTTCCTTGCAAGATGGTGATGGCTCCCTTGCTCACCATACTGTCTCCCAGATCCACAGACTCTGGGACTTGGGTTTGTTATCCCCCAATTCTCTTATGTGATGTTATTACTGATTGTTTCTGAGTAACTAATATTGTTAGCAGGTTAGTATAGATTTGGATCAAATCTACATTAATAAAAGCTGAGTGAATCTGCGTTAATACGATCAAAATGAATAGCAAAGTCACCTGTGTTGGCTCCCTGTTAATTCTCAGTGCCAGTGTCACCTATAGTACTAGTGGTAGTTCAGCTGGCTCTCTGCATTTGGTTCTTAAGACCTGGGTCAGATGATCCAAGTGGAGACCAAAAGCAGACTTATAAGAAGAACAGTATCATGAACATATGCTCATGACAATCATTTTAACAAGATTTTGGGGAAATGTTTTCAATAAATATTCATTTACAAAATTGGTGTGTAACTTTTTACTGTGCCTGCCCTAGGACACTGATTTCTGCGTCTTTGCTGCATGTTGAAGGCCCTGGGGTGTCCTGGTGCCTGGTCCCACTCCCAAAGATGATGACTCAGGTCTTAGAGAATAAAAACCAAAACCCCTCCCCAAGTGAGTCTAGTGTGCACTCTGGGCTGAGAAATAATACCCAGTGGCATTTCTCAGACATGTGCAGAAACCTACAGGCATTTCACTCATCAGTGATTCATTCCCATCAAGCAAGTTTGGGAAATCCAGTCTTCACTACATAATGCTAATGTCTCAATAATTGCCAAGTTAAGTGCCACCTTAATTATAAAGAAAAGTTGAAGGGATAGAAATCGCTGAGCCATCGGGTGTGCATATTTTGAAGGTTTCTTCAAATTCTTGCTGGATTGCCCTCTAGAAAAGTCCTGATAATTACTGTTCCTAATAACAGCCGTTAAAAAATTCAACCAAGTAAATTTGAAGATCTAATTGGCTTTTGTGAAAGATTCATAAATCAGGCAGCAACCCATCTAAGAAATAGTAAGAGAGGTGCTCCAAGGGCCTCTACAAAACGAAAGGTTTTTCTAGAAAACTGAGTGAGGCAAGAAAATTATTAGCAGAAGTGGAAAAAAAAAAAAAGATTACTTAGGCAATATCACCTGCCTTTGGAGGAAAGATGACAGGGGTCTCATCAGGCAGGTTACCTCACTAGTGTTGATCAAGAAATCCCAGACTGATTGGTTTAAGATCACACTCCTTAGCTCACATGCGCAGGTTTTACTATCTATTTATTTTTTAAAGATACTTCAAAATATTTGAACCCCAATATGTTACACCCCACCCCCTGAAAAAAGCAAGAAAACCACAGGCACCAAATGGTGTCATTCATGCTAAAAGCCTGCAATGCCAAACCTTGATTTAATACTTGACATAACTCCTATTTCAACTCTCCTGTAACAGGGTGCAGCTAGGTCCCCTCAAGGGGGATTTGTAGTGGGGTCTGGAACTTGGGGTGTCCAAGAAAAATATAGGATATTCTCACCATCCACCCAGGCAGGCTGCTGTAGGGGATGGGAGACATGTAGCAGGGCCATTGAGAGTTGTGCATGTCAACAGGAGGATAGCTTCATTCTTCATATGCAATAATGGTTATTTTGCATACCAACAAGGCTAACCAGGAAAGTTTGCATAAGTTTAACTCAGGACAGAGCTGGGCAAGCAGCTCCCCAGCTTGCAGCACAGCTGGAGATGGGCTTGTGGGGGAGGATTCCTGCCTGTGTTGGGACCCAGGTTCAGCAGCCATGCTAGAGTCTTTTGACCACATGGTTTTGGGAAGCGGGAAAGCAAGATGTAGAAGCCATGCAGGCAGCTCCCCTGGTTACAGCACACGTGCATGAGAGCTCAGAGATGGTTCACTCCATGCCATGGGGGGAAAATGTGAAGACCATGTGGGAAGGAAATAGGAGAAAGGACTCTTGCTAGTGGCCATGAGAAGAACTCATCTGTTTGGCTTAACTAGAAATCTCAGCAACACACCTGATGGTGCTGGGAACCTTGAGAAGCCTGCTTAGCCAAGCTCTGGACTTCTGTTTTCTTCTGAAGGATGATTTGCTGATATGTAATTCTTTACATGCGTCAGCAAGAAGAACCAAGTCTCTCCCGTCAACACTCCCAGAAATGTAATTTTAATCAATCAGTCAGACTATTCTGACTATTCTGAATGTGGTCATAAGGTCTCTCTGTTCCCTTATGGAAAGAACAGGCAGTCTGCACGATAAAAACTGTTGCCACTCTCTTCCCCACAAAAAGATGTGCTGTCCAAAAATTAACCTTTCTTTCCCTTTCTTAATCATTCCTTTGCCCCACCTTGCTTCCTATAAAAAACCTCCCATCTTGTACAGCACCTCAGAATTCTCTTTTAGTTCCTAGATGGGATGTTCCCTCAATTCATGAATCACTTAATAAAGCTAATTAGATCTTCAAATTTACTCAGTTGAATTTTGTATTTTAACAAACAGTACTCCTTTTTTTCTGTAGGAGCATTTTCATAATTAAGGTGTTATCCAGAGCTTCTTACATATTCCCTGAAAACAACTCTCAGGCTCTGAATTAATTTTCTGGTAACCACAAACTGAGTGGCTTAACACAACAGAAATTTGTTCTCTCATGGTTCTGGAGGCTAAAAGTCTGAAATGAACGTGTCAGGAGAGCCATGCTCCCTCTAAAGACTTGAGGGAGAATCCCCACTTGTCTCCTAGCTTCTGTTGGTTGCCATCCATCGATGCCCCGTGGCTCATAGCTGCACCATTCCAACCTCTGCCTTTGCAGACACATAGCCTGCTTCCCATCATATGTATTTTTCATGTGGCCTTCTTATGGAGACCCCAGTTATTGGATTTAGGGCCCACCCTAATCCAGTATGACCTCATCTTAACTTTGGGGTAATTATACCCCAAAATAATCCATTTCCAAATAAGGTCACACTCTGAGGTTCCAAGTGGACATGAATTTGGGGGAGACACTATCTAACCTAGTAGAGGCCCTAAGCTCTCCTGAGCATATGTCTTGGTAGTTTATAACCACTGATCCTGTGCCCTTAGATTTGTTAACCTACAAATAAAAGGCCAAAGTGAGAGGCAACAGCATTTACTTGATATCAAAAGAATAGCTATTTGGGAAGCACTGATTCAGTCAGAAACCCAAAATGTGTTCTGATTAGGAGACTAGGTAGAGAAGGCAAGGGTTACTTATGAGAAAGAGAAGGAGAACAATTACATCAATGATTGAAGGTTTTTCTATAGGTGCAGGTAAGCTAACATAGAAATGTTAATTCTAAAGAATGTTTTTAATTTTCAGTCCTATAGGCACTCATCACTCCAGTAGTCATAACTGCTTTCCTGTTACCTTTACAAACAGTTCTTAGGTCCTCTTAACTCCACTGGCTGGTGACACTGACTTGAGTTTGCAAGGTTCTCTCAAGTTTAGCTCTGGGTAATGGTTGCCTGTAGAGTTGGTCAGTTTTTTCCAACTGACTCCAGGATCTGGCACATCAGAGCTTATTGCGGTTCCCTGGACTAGAGCTATCAGTATGTTCTGTGATAAGGGTAGGGCTGCTTAAGACACTGAACATATGACGGTAAGGCCATAGCATCTTTAGCCTAACTTTGTCAATTGTTAATACTAGAAGAAATGTACCTCAGAGATCTTTGTACTATGTGTATAACATGCTTTGGGGATTCAGTTCATGAGGTTAGCTGATTAAGATGTAATCATGCAGCAAGAATACCAAATCAGTTGATTTAATGTAAACTATTGATCAGTCCTAAAGATGGAGCTCCCAGTTGGTTGTTGGCATTGGTGGGCTCATGTCCGTGGTATACACATCCATGTCAGTCATTTGTCCTCTCAGATCTGAACTTACTTTTTTGTTAAATCCTCACCTGAGGATATGCTTTTATTAATTTTAGAGAGAGAGGAAGGTAGAGAGAGAAACATTGATCAACCCATATATGGCCCAACCGGGGCTCCCATCCACGCCCCAACCAGAGCTTGAACACACAACCTAGGTATGTGCCCTGACTGGGAATCAAAACCTGCAGACTTTTAGTGTATGGGATGACACATCAATCAACCGAGCCACCCAGCTAGGGCTGAACTTTTATGATGCTCTCATTTTTCCTTCTTTTCTTTCAGGGATCAGCCTTCTGAATTAGGCAACAAAAATCCAGAGAAGGCATGCTTTGATCTAAAGCATGAACAGGTATCATGGCCACCATTGTACAGTATCATGAATGTATGTGAAATTTCGCCTCTCGTCATGTTGGTCATGGTGGGTAGCACAATACCAAGGTAATTTTAAATCACACATAACAAACTAAATGCATCTCAGACCTGACAGGATTCGTTAGCTTCTCCTGTGAACAGTGAGTTAGCTTTTGCAGAAAGTTATGAATTTATTATTGATTTTGTAACTTAGGAAAACCTCTAATCATAATCTCTAAATGGCTGGTGGGATTATATATTTACACCTTTCAGAAAAATAATTTGGAAAACATTAACATATTCTGTTTAAATAATTCCACTTCTGAAAGTCTATCAGAACCAGAAAACCCTTTTTAGATGAGATATTAAATAGTTATTTTTATCAGCGGCACCTAAAATGTCCAACAGTAAGGGAATAGTTATAGCAATAATATTACACAGTCATTATATTGTAAATGTTATTTACCAACCATTTAATGTTTATTATATGGCAAATCCACACATGAGTTGCCATATAATAAATTAAAAATAAATGAATAAACTGCAATTAAAAATGAATGAACTGCCTCACTCAGCTGGTTGGAGTGTTGTCCGTTACACCAAAAGTTGTGGGTTCAACCCCTGGTCGGGACACATACCTAGGTTTCAGGTTCCATCCCCAGTGGGGGTGCATACAAGAGACAACCAATTAATGTTTTTCTCTCACATTGATGTTTCCCTCTCTCTTTCTCTCTAAAATCAATAAGCATATCCTTGGGTGAGGACTAAAAGAAATGAATGAACTATTAGGTGGATCAGATTGGATGGATCTCAAGGGAACTATGGTTGGTGAAAAAATAAAGCCAGTATCAAAAGCTCACATATTTATGATGACATTTATATAACATTCTTGAAAATAACAAAATGTTAGAAATAAAATATAGATTAATGGTACAGACCCCTTGGACATAGCCAAAGAGGGGTAGGATTGAGGGTGGGAATTGGGGGTGGGTGGGGCAGGGGAATGTGGTGGCAGGAAAATGGAGACAACTGTAGTTGAACAACAATAAAAAATAAAAATATTAATGGTTTTCAGAGATTAATGGTTTTCAGGGATGGAGAGCCAGGGGCAGGGGAGGGAAGCAGAGAGGTGAGTGTGACTCCAAAAGGGAAGCATGAAGGAGCTTTGTGGTTATGGAATACTTCTGTATCTCAAATGTGATGGTAGCTACAGAGATGTACACATAGGATAAAACTGCATAGAAGTGCACACATACCTTGTAACACTGCTGGTTTTCTTTTCTTTTTTTTTTCCTTTGCCCCCCTCCACCCATCCCACCCCAGCCCACTCTCCCACAGTCGATTCCCACATTGTTGTCCATATCCATGGGTCATTCATTCATGTTCTTGTCTAGTCCCTTCCCCTTCTTTCCACCATTGTCCTCTTTCCCCATCCCGTCTGACCACTTTTAGTCTGCTCTATGTTTCCATGCCTGTGGTTTATTTTGTTTATTAGTTTATTTTGTTGAATAGATTCCACTTATAGGTGAGATCATATAGTATTTGTCTTTCACCTACTGGCTTATTTCACTTAGCATAATATTCTCCAATTCCATCCATGTTGTCACAAAAGGTAGGAGTTCCTTCTTTCTTTCTTTCTTTCTTTTTTTTAAAACACAGATTGATTTTATTTTTTTATATCAAAATCCATTATAAAGTATTAAAAAATTTAAATCCATTATAAAGTTTCAGCAATTAAAACAACATGACATCAGCACAGAAATAATCAAGTAGATCAATGAAATAAAATGAGCACTCTAGAAACAAACATATATATCTGTCTAACAATGTAATATATGATGAAATTGATATTTCAAGTCAATGGGGAAAATAAGGTTTATTTAACAAATAAGGTGCATGACCCAAAATTACTTGAAATTAAACAAATAAAGAGCCCTATTTCACACATTATAGAAAAAAATATTCAGGTGAGTTAAAAATCAATATGTAAAATCTAAGGAGTTTTAGGAGAAAATAGAAAATAATATTTTTCTTACCCTGAAGTAAAATATTCAAACCCATAAGCTATAAAGTAAAATATTGACAATATGACTATATTAAACATTTAAGACTACTGAGATATATACTTGCCTATACAGACCCTCTCTCTCTCTCTTTCTATCTATCTATCTATCTAAATATATATGTCTAGAAAGAGAGAGAAAGAAAGGACAAGCAATAGAATAGGAAAGTATTTGCAACATATCTAAAGAAGGGTTAACAGTGTTTTTGTTGTTGTTGTTGTTGTTGCTGTTTTAGGGAAAAAATTCTACAAACATTTAGTCAAAAAATTGATAAAGAATACCAAAAAGTCATTTCAAGCTTTTTAAAAATAAAAGAAATCGGCAAGAAATATACAAAAACAGGTTTTATGTCAACCAATAATAAAGTAACAATTAAAATAAACACATCATTGTCACAATCTGATTAATATGTATTAAAAATATTGGTAACATCAAGTATTGTTGACTGTGAAAGGAATTGGGTATTCATAGACTCTCTTTCTTTGTCTTCTTAAAACGATCCCTTTAGCATCTCTTGCAATGCTGGTTTGGTGGAGGTATATTCTTTTAGTCTGAGAAACTCCTTATTTCACTTTCCATTTTAATTGAGAGCCTTGCTGAGTAGAGCAGTGTTGGTTGCAGGCCTTTACTTTTCATGACTTGGAATATTTCCTGCCATTCCCTTCTGGCTTGTAGCGTTTCTGTTGAAAAGTCATCTGCTAGCCATACCAGGGCTCCCTTATAAGTTACTACATCTTTCCCCCTTGCTTGCTTTAGGATTCTCTGTTTTTCTTTGATATTTGCCATTTTAATGATGATGTGTGTTGGAGTGGGCCTTATTGTGTTCCTCACACAATAAGTGTGCCTCTTAATTCTTTATGAGTTTTTTTTCATTTTCTTGCTCTTCCTGGGAGCTTTTCTCTACCTTGTCCTCCAGCTCGCTGATTTCATGCTCTGTTTGATCCTATGCTTTTGATTCCTTCTACTGTGTTCTTCAATTCAGAAATTGTATTCTTCTTTTCCTCTTGTCTCTTATTGATAGTTTCTATGTCCTTTTTCATGCTGTTATAGTTTTATGTAAGTTCCTCGTCGTTTCCCTGTAGTTTTTGGTAATTCTCTCTGAGCTCACTGAGCTCACTGAGCTTCCTTAGAACTATTGTTCACAACTCAATATCTGATAGTTTACTTGCCTATATTTAGTTTAGTTCTGTTTCTGGGGATTCCTCCTTTTTCTTCAACTGGGAGGTGTTTTGTTCTTTTGTTTTTGTTTTTTCTTTTTTTGTCTTCCCATTATTTGTGAGATTCTTCTTTTTTGCTTCTGCTTCTTAAGTTCATCTCTCTTGATTTCCTGACTTTGTGGTGTGCACTTCTGTGGTATGAGACCACTGTTTTTTCTTTCTGGATCTGCCTCCTATTATGTCAGATGTTGACCCTGCCTGACCTCAGGCAGTCTGTTGGAGACTTCCAGGATTCTACTGTCTATAGCTCTCTCCTTCGGCTGTTAATCTAGTCACTCTGCTTTCACCTGGCAGGCTTAGATATCACAGGGTGGGGCAGAGTGCCTCCTGGGGGCAGGGTTATTGGGCCCTCTCCCACTGATGCAGCTCAGGGGAGTGGTCCACCTGAGCCAGATGGCTACTGCTGTATGGGAGAGGAGTCATCACCTGGATCCTGCCAGCTACTCTCTCCATTCTCTCCCCAAAGCCTCTGTTTCCATTCTCTCCTCAAGTGTCTCTAGACCACTCTGTGCCCCCTTTAGCCAGGGATCTACTATCTGTGGCTGCCACAGTGTACTCAGCAGTCGGGCTTTAGCACTACCAGGCCAGGGCCAAGTCCCTCCTGAGAGCTGGAGGTATTGTGTCCTCTCATGCTGTTCCCACTCACGGGAGTGGTCTGCCTGAGCAAGATGGCTACTGCCTTATGAGAGATGAGTCAACACCTATTCCCGCTGGCTACTCTCTCAGTTTTCTCCCCAATGCCTCCTTCCCCAGTATCCTCCAGTGTCTCTAGTCCACTCTGTCCCCACCTTTGCCAAAATTTATGCATTGGACCTTTAAAGGACTCTTTGCATCTCCAGCTGCCTCTCTCTGGCAGAGAGCAACTCTGCTGCTTTTCACAGCTGGCTGTTTTCTGTGTACTTTTAGGACTCTGGTGCTCTGGTATGTGGAGATCCCCACTTATGGTTTAGACCCCGCTCTTCTCAGGGGAATCCAACTGGCCATTTTACTATCCCTCTGGTGCTGCTTCCCGTGAGTGCTCCACCTGCCATCTTGAGTCTCTACCACACTCCTTACCAGATAGTTTGTGCTAAAGAAGCCTTTCCAAGGTTATAAGGCTTCTTTATCGCTATTGTACAGTGGTTTGTTCCAGATGATTTATCCATAAGTTAGTTGTAATTCCAGATTGGTCCTGGGGTCAGTGTGACTTCCATTCACTCCTCTGTCATCTTGATTTCTCCCTAAAATTTGTCATTTTAAATATGATTCATCTTTGAGTAGACTTCTTTGTGTTCATCTTGATTGGAACTCTCTGTGCTTCCTGAACTTGCATGGCTTTTCTCCTCTCCAGGTTAGGGAAGTTTTGTGTCTTTATTTTTTCAATCAGGTTTTCTATCCCTTGCTCCTTTTCTTTTCTTTCCGGTATTCCTATGATGTGAATATTGTTATGGTTCATGTTGTCCTGAAGTTCCCTTCAACTATCTTCATACTTTTTGAGCCTTCTTTCATTTTGTGCTCTACCTGGGTATTTCTCTCCACCTTGCGTTTCAGCTTACTGATTTGGTCCTCTGCTTCATCCAGCCTGCTTGTAATTCCTTCTAGTGTATTTGAAGGCTACACCAGGCCTGCTCTGCACCCAGAAGAGCCTCCCAAGCACCTCACATTCCACATACACACAGCATCTTTTCTAATTTTTCTTATCACCCATCTCTAACTTTCTTTTTATTTGCTATATACACAGAAGCTCTCATCTTCCCTTGCAACGCCACTCAGTGCTGAAAAAGCTTTAAGTACACTTTAAGGAAGCATAGTAGCATCATATAACCTCAGTAGGGAGTTACTGATTATTTTGTGTAAAATATTAACATGCCCTTCAGGCTATCTATGCCTCGATGCACCAATCACACCAAGCTGGTTTTCTTTCTCAGAAAAGATCAAGTATTTACCACTAATGTACCTTTGGTTTTTTTTTTCCTCATTATTATATATCCAGACTCTAAATAATATCAGCCATATATTGGCTATGTTAATGCTTTGGCCATGTCATTTTTTAAGGATTCCATCTAGTCTCTTCATATACAGGATTCATATTCTCACATTCCTACCCACTGACCTGATTTCCAATGGAGAAATCTTAAGTCATAGACTCAATTGCTCTTATCAAATTTTGTCTGTGATGAAATAAAGAATGTAAAGTGTTTTTGACATGTCATCTACCCAATGTTCCTATTTTTAGTAGAAGTACACGTGATTGATAACAGTATAAGTGCAGGCTCTCCCTGGCTCCACGAAAAGGGCTGGGCTCTGAGGACAGATAGGAGCGGGTCTGAGAGAAAAGACCACGGGATTCTTCAGGGCTTCTTTATGTGCTGTCAGTCAAAATGATTCCTGTCCTAAAGCATGTAAACCTCCAGAGCAGTGATTCCGAAAGCGTATGTCTGGTATCACACAATGGGTCACCAAATCTCTTCCTTCTAAGCGCACCATAAGACCATGTTGTATCTAATAGATGAGACTATTTTGGCCAAGGTCCAGCCCCTAAAAATCTGTCACTCATGTTCCTCCACTCTCCTCTCTTCCCTGGCTATTTTAGAGGTCACATGTACCAGACGGTGTGGCCATAAGAGGAAGGAGGACCCTCGACTCTCACAGCTATGCTCTGATGTGAATGTTAATAGACTCTAATTGTGTTAAGACACTAAGATTTCCCTAAGATAGCCAATCCTATTCTGAGCATTCAAATATATACAAGTTAAAAAAACTAGCTTTTTGTTTGTAATAATTTCCTGCTGGCAGAGCCAGCATCATCCCCAACAGGAGACTCTTTTGATCTATCCCTCTGAGTCTGGGGTGGCTAAGATTGCTCCTGCAGAGGGGATACTGGTTCCTCCCAACCTAAACCATTGGTGTGCCCCTCCTGAAGGAACTAGAGTTGAAGATTTTTGAAAGAAAATGAGTGATTTGGCTCTGGAGTAGAGGCCACATTTCCCCCATTGAATGCCTGAGCATTAACTCCCAAGTAGGGGACTCATTATTCCTGACCTCCCAACCCTGGTTGTCCCACCCTACTGAGCTCCCAACCTATGGAAAGGTCTAGGTTGTGGCCAGCATGGGCCCACTCTAAAGTCTTTCTCCAGAAGGCTCTGGAAGAAGACCTAGCAACCTCAGGAGAAGGCAGAATAAATGACAGGTGGAGGCAGACCTCAGGGAACCGCAGTCATCTTAAAGATCTGCCATGAGCTCTAAGCTGGAGGAAAACATACTTATATGTAGACTGGACCCACATATACCCAGGTGCAGTAAATGCAGCCATAAATAGTGAACAGCATAGTAGCTCCAGACAGGTAGCTGAAGGCTGGTTACATTCAATGTTTGAAAGCAGCCTGTACTGTAACCCTGCCCAAGTGGACCCAGAACCAACATAATCAGTGGTGGGTGTCAGACCACACAAGAACTCAACCCAACTAGCCACTCAAGCATACCCAAAAAGGGATTCTGGCAGACACCAGACCCTGCTGAGAACAACTCTGCCTTGGGGGACAGCCCCAGTACAGTGTCTCTCATGGTGATCAAGGTTTATTGTTATAATCGCACAGTCTGAAGGGTTAACTCCATCCACAAAAGGGACATCAGCATTCAGGACTCGCCTAAAACAGGGGTTGCACATAATCCACAAGAAACATTTCTGGAGCATGGAGCTCAGGTGATCTGTAAGATTGTGGCATGGAACTCAACAAGACACCTTCATCAAAAAATAATCACAATAAGTTTGGGAGTCATAGCAAATCTACCTAATACACAGAGACAAAAATGGGGAACCAAAGAAATATGTCCCAAATGAAAAAACAAGAGAAACCCCTTGAAAAAGAATTAAATGAAATGGAAGCAACCAAACACCAGAAGCAGAGTTTAAAACAGTGTATAAAGATGCTCAAGGTCCTCACTGGAAGAAAGGATGATCTCAGTGAGAACTTAAACAAAGAGATAATGAGCAATGAAACCATTGAAACAGCAAAGAAACTGTAAAAATAACCAGTCAGAAACAGAGAATACAATATCTGAAATGAATAACACACTAGGAAGAATCAACAGCAGGTTAGATACAGCACAGGATCAAATCAGTGATTTAGAGGACAAGATAACAGTAAGCACCCAAGAAGAGCATCAAAAAGAAAGGAGTTTTTTTTTTTTTTTTAATGAGGGAAGACTAAGAGATCTCTTGGAAAACATCAAGTGTAACAACATCCACATCATAGGAGTTCCAGAAGGAGAGGAGAGTGTCTGGAAAAATAATGATTGAAAACTTCCCTAACACGGTGAAGAAAAAAGTCACACAAATTCAGGAAGCACACAGAGTTCCAGTAAAGATGAACTCAAAGAGGCCCATACCAGTACACATCACAATTGAAATGCCAAAAACTAAAGACAAAGAGAGATTCTTAAAAGCAGCAAAAGAAAAGCAACTAGTTATATACAAAAAAGATCCCATAAAGCTGTCAGCTGCTTTCTCAATAGAAACACTTCAGGCCAGAAGGGATTGACATGAAGTATTCTAAGTGATGAAAACCAAAGACTTACAACTAAGACTACTCTGTGCAGCAAGGCTATCATTTAAAATTGGAGGCAAACTAAAGAGCTTCCCAGACAATAAAAAATTAAAGGAGTTTCTTAGCACCATACCAATATTGCAAGAAATGTTAAAGAGCCTACTTTAAGAAAAAGACAGAAAAAATAGAGAGAGGAACTTAAGTACAAAGGAAAATAAGGCAATAAATAAGTGCCTATCAATAATAATCTTAAATGTAAATGGATTAAATGCTCCAATCAAAAGACATAGAGAGGCTGAATGAATAAGAAATCATGACCCATATATATGCTGTCTACAGGAGACACACCTCAGGACAAAAGACACACACAAACTAAAGAGAAGGAAAGGAAAAATATTTCCTAATTGGAAGCAAACAAACAAACAAAGCTGGGGTAGCAATTCTTACATCTGACAAAATAGACTTCAAAACAAAGGCAATAACAGGAGGCAAAAATGGTCACTACATAATACTAAAGGGATTGGTCCAGGAAGAGGATATAACCCTTGTAAACCTATATGCACCCAATACAGGAGCAATTAAATATATAAAGAAAATATTGGTGGACATTAAGGAAGAGATCAACAACAGTACATTTCTAATAGGAGATTTTAATAACCCAATGCCATCAATGGATAGATCTTCCAGAAAAAAAAAATCAGCAAGAATAGACACACCTTAAATGACACACTGGATTGGATGGATTTAATTGATATATACAGAATAATTCATTCCAAAACAGCAGAATGTACATTCTTCTCAAGTGCACATGGAACATGCTTAAAGACAAACCACATTTTAGGACACAAAATGTCTTAAATAATTCAAGATGATTGAAATTATATTAAGCATCCTCTCTGACCACAATGATAAGAAACTAGAAATCAACTACAACAGAAAAACTCAAAGACATTCAAATACATGGAGGCAAAATAGCATGTTATTAAACAATGAATGGGTTAACAATGAGATCAACGAAACCAAAAGATACTTTGAAACAAAGGAAAATGAGAATATGCAAACCAAAATCTATGGGACACACTGAAAGCAGTCCTGAGAGGAAAGAGCATAGCATTACAGGCCTACCTCAAGAAGCAAGAAAAATATCAAATGCACAATCCAACCTTACACCTAAAGAACTAGAAAAATAATAACAAAGCCCAGAGTAAGTAGAAGGAAGGAAGGAATTAGATAAGAGTTAAAATACAGTCAAACCCTCAGTTCTCAATCATCTCTGATCTCAAATAATTTGGATCTTGATCAAGTTGTTCATGAAAAAAATGTCTCAGTTGTCAAAAAAACTTCAGTTCTTGACCCGACAACACTTTCTTGCTGATATCTGTATGATCAGTCACACATCTATCAGGCAAGAAAAAAGAAAATGTATGACAATGGTTCAGTTTTCAAACAAATTGTTTCTCAAACAGCCTCCTGAAATGAATTAAGCCTGAGAACTGAGGTTCCATTTAAATGACATAGATACTAAAAAAGCAACACAAAACATCAGGGAAACCAAGAGATGATTCTTTGAAAAGATAAACAAGATTAACTAACCTTTAACTATACTCATCACAAAAAAAAGAGAGAGGCCCTAAATAAATAAAATCAGAAATAAAACAGAAGTGACAACTGACAGCACATAAATATAAAAGATTATAAGAAAACACTATGAACATCCTGGCCAAGATGGAGACGTAGTTAGATACACTTCACTTCCTTGCACAACTGAAAGAAGGATAACAACCAATATAAAAACAAAAACCAACCAGAACTGCCAGAAAATCGATCTGTATGGAAGTCTAAAAACCAATGAATTAAAGAAAAAACATTCATTCAGACTGGTAGGAGCGGTGGAGATGGACAGCCAAGGAGGAGAGGATGTGTGGTAAGGCAGCAGCTGATAGACTGACCAGTCCCATGATTGCATGAGGATACACCAGGAGGAACAACTGGGGAGCAAGACAGATCACACAACCCAGGGTTCCAGCACTAGGAAAGAAAGCTTCGAAACCTCTGGCTGTAAAAACCTGTGGGGACTGAAGAGGTGGGAAAAATTGCCAGTCTCACAGGAGAGTTCATTGGAGGGGCCCGCAGTGTTCTAGAACATACACAAGATCACCCACCCAGGAATCAGCACCAGAAGGGTGTAACTCACTTGTAGGTAGTGGGAGGAAGTGATTGAAAGTAGGCCAGAACCAAGCAAGCAGCATTGTTCCCTCTCTGATCCTGCACCCATATACAGCACCACAATGCAGCAGCTAAGTGTGTTGCCTCATAATGGCAAATACCTAAGGCCTCACCCCTTACAACATAACAGGTGTGCTGAGACAAAGAAATATGACCCAAATGAGAGAACAGATTAAATCTCCAGAAAAAGAACTAAGCGATGAGGAAATAGCCAACTTATCAGATGCAGAGTTCAAAGCACTGGTAATCAGGATCTCACAGAAATGATTGAGTTTGGCTGCAAAAAAAAAAAGGGAAAAAATGAAGGCTATACAAAAGAAAGAAAGAAAAATCCACAGGGAACCAGCAGTGAAAGGAAGGGAAGGAAATTGGGGTTCAAATCAACTATTTGGAGCAGAAGGAAGAAATAAACATTCAACCATAACAGAATAAAGAAACAAGAATTCAAAAAAAAAAAATGAGGAGAGGCTTAGGAACCTCTGGGAAGTCTTTAAACGTTCCAACATCCAAATAATAGGGGTACCAGAAAGAAAAGAGGAAGAGCAAGAAATTGAAAACTTATTTGATAAAATAATGAAGAAAACTTCCCCAATCTGTCAAAGGAAATAGACGTTCAGGTCCTGGAAACTCAGAGAATCCCAAAGAATATGGACCCAAGGAGGAACACACCAAGACACATCATAATTAAATTACCCAAGATTAAAGACAAGAAGAGAACCTTAAAAGCAGCAAGAGAAAAGGAAAGAGGTAACTACAAAGGAGTTTGTACAGGACTATCAGCTGATTTCTCAAAAGACCCCTTACAGGCAAGAAGGGTCTAGAAAGAAGTATTTGAGGTCATGAAAGGCAAGGTCTTACATACAAGATTACTCTGTCCAGCAGAGCTATCATTTTCCATGGAAGGGCAGACACAGTGCTTCCCAGACAAGATAGAGCTAAAGGAGTTCATCATCATCAACCCCATATTATATGAAATGTTAAAGGGACTTATCTAAGAAAAAGAAGAGATCAAAACTATGAAGAATAAAATGACAACAAACTCATAACTATTAATAACTGAACGTAAGAAACAAAAACAAAAACAAACTAAGCAAACCACTAGAACAGGAACAGAATCACAGAAATGGAGATCACATGGAGGGTTATCGGTGGGGAAGAGAAGTGGGGAGAATAGGGGAAATGGTACAGGGAATAAGAAGCATAAATGATAGGTACAAAATAGAAAGGGGGAGGTTAAGAATAGCATAGGGAATGGAAAAGCTAGAGAACTTATATGTACGACCCATGGACATCAACTAAGGTGGAGATACTGTGGGAGGGAAGAAGGTGCAGGGCAGAGGGGGATAGAAGGGAGGAAAAAAAGTGGGACAAGCAAAGAGTTATCTACAAAGGAGTTCCCACAGGACTGTCAGCAAATTTTCTGAAAGAAGCTTTGCAGGGAAGAAGGGACTGGTAACAGGTGTTCAGGGTGATGAGGGGCAAGGATATACAGCCTAGATTGCTATTTTCAACAGGGCTGTGGTTTGGAATGGAGGGGCAGATGGGGTGCTTCCCAGACAGGGTGGAGCTGGGGGAGTTCATCACCATCAAGCCCTGCTACAGGACATTTTAAGAGAACTTTAAGAAAAAGAGGATCAAATTCACAACTATCAACAACTGAATCTAAACCAACAAACCAACAAACAAACCCAAACTGGGCAAAGGACCAGAACAGGAACGAAGAGAATCATAGATATGGAGATCATTTGGAGGATTATCAGCTGAGAAGGGGAAGAGGGAGAATGGGGAAATGGTGCAGGGATTAAGAAGCATAAATGGTAGGAACAGAATACTCAGTGGGAAGTTAAGAATAGCATAAGAAATGGAGAAATCAAAGAACTTACACACAGGACCCACAGACATGAACTAAGGGAAGGGCATTATTGGAGGGAAGGGGGGTACCAGGTGGAAGGGTATAAAGGGGAAAAATTGGGATAACTGTAGTAGCTTAATTAATAAAGTATTCTTAAAATTAAAAAAATAAAAAGATCATGCACCATGATCAAGTGGGATTTATTCTGGGAATGAAAGGTTGGTACAATATTGAGAAATCAATAAACATACAGCACATAAAAAAATAAAGGATAAAAATCACATGATTGTGTCAATAGATGCAGATAAAGCCTTTGGTAAAATCCAGTACCCTTTTATGATTAAAAAAAAAAATCTTAGCAAAGTGGAAATACAAGGGTCATACCTCAACATAATAAAGGCCATATATAACAAACCTGTAGCCAACACCATACTCAATGGGCAAAAACAAAAAGCGTTTCCCTTAAGATTAATACAGGGTTCTCCACTTTTACCATTCTTATTCAACATAGTACTGGAAGTTCTAGCCATAGCCATCAGCTAAAAAGAAGATATTAAGGCATCCAAGTTGGAAAGGAAGAAGTAAAACTGCCATTATTTTCAGATAACATGACACTGTACATAGAAAACCCTAAAGAGTTCACGCACACACAACACACACACACACACACACACACACACACACACACACACACACAAATCTACTAGATCTAATAAATAATTTTGGAAAAGTAGCAGGATACAAAATTAATATTCAAAAACTAGAGACATTCTTATACACCAACACTACCAGAAAGTACCAATGAACTACCAGAAAGAGAAGCTTAGATAATAATCCTACTTATTATTTTTAAAAAATGTTAAGGTACCCAGGAATAATTTGAATCAAGTAGGTAAAAGGCCTGTACTCAAAAATGATAAGACATTAAAGAAAGAAATTGAGGAAGATACAAGTAAGTGGGAGCATATACCATGTTCATTGACTGGAAGAATTAACATTATTAAAATGTCCATACTACCTAAAGGAATCTATAGATTCAATGCAATTCCTATTAAAATACCAATCACATACTTCACTATTCCAAAAAATTAATATAGAACAAAAGCAGACCCTGAATAGCCTCAGCAATCTGGAGAAAAAGAAGAAAGTCAGAGATATTACAATACCTGATATCAAACTATACTACAAGACTATTTTAATCAAAACAGCCTGGTACTGACATAAAAACAGGCATACAGATCAATGGAACAGAATAGAGAGCTGAGAAGTAAACCCATGCCTTTATGATCAATTAATATTTAACAAAGGAGGCTAGAGCATACAGTGGAGTAAAAACAGTCTCTTCAATAAATGATGTTGATTGAAAAAAGAAATTAAGGAAGACACAAATAAATGGAAGCATATACCGTGCTCATGGATTGGAAGAATTAATATCCTCAAAATGTCCATACTACCCAAAGCAATTTATAGATTCAACGCAATCCCTATTAAGATACCAATGACATATTTCACAGAAATAGAACAGACATTTCAAAAATTTATATGGAACCATAAACGACCCCGAATAGCTGCAGCAATTTTCAGAAAGAAACACAAAGTAGGAGGGATCACAATACCGGACATCAAACTCTACTACAAAGCCACCATACTCAAAACAATTTGGTACTGGCACAAGAACAGACCCATAGACCAGTGGAACAGAATAGAAAGCCCAGAAATAAGCCCAGGTCTCTACGGACATCTCATATTTGACAAAGGGGGCAGAAGCATAAAATGGAGCCACAATAACCTCTTCAACAAATGGTGTTGGGAGAGCTGGATGGCTACATGCAAAAAATTGAAATTGGATCATCAGCTGACCCAATACACAAAAATAAACTCAAGATGGATAAAAGACTTAAATATAAGTCGCAACAGCATCAAAGTCCTAGAGGAGAACATTGGCAGGAAACTCTCAGATATCCCACGCAGCAATTTTTTCACTGATATGTCTCCTAAAGCAAGGGACATAAAGGAAAGAATAAACAAGTGGGACCTCATAAAAATAAGAAGCTTCTGCACGGCGAAAGAAAACATCAGCAAAATGAAAAGGGAGCCAACCGTATGGGAAAATATATTTGCTAATGATATATCAGATAGAGGTTTGATCTCCAAGATATATAAAGAACTCACTCGACTCCACTCCAAGAAGACAAACGATCGAATCAAAAAATGGGCAAAGGACCTGGGCAGATGCTTTTCTAAGGAGGAGATACAGAGGGCCCAGCGGCATTTGAAAGGATGCTCAGCATCACTAGCCATCAGAGAAATGCAGATCAAAACCACCATGAGGTACCACCTCACACCAGTCAGAATGGCCATCATAAACAGAGCAACAAACAGCAGGTGCTGGCGAGGCTGTGGAGAAAAGGGAACCCTAGTCCACTGTTGGTGGGAATGCAGACTGGTGCAGCCACTATGGAAAGCAGTGTGGAATTTCCTCAAAAAGCTGAAAATGGAACTCCCTTTGTTTTTTTTTTGTTTTTTTTTTTTGTTTTTTTTTTAACTTATTTACTTTTTAAATACATTTGTCTCTGTGGAACTACCTTTGGATCCAGGGATTCCCCTGCTGGGACTATACCCTAAGAACACCAAAACGCCAATACAAAAGAACCTATGCACCTCAATGTTCATAGCAGCACAATTTACAATAGCCAAGTGTTGGAAGCAACCTAAATGCCCATCAGTAGATGACTGGATCAAAAAATTATGGTACATATACACAATGGAATACTACGCAGCAGAAAGAAAAAAAGAACTCCTACACTTCACGACAGCATGGATGGAACTGGAGAGCATCATGCTAAGCGAAATAAGCCAGGGGGCGAAAGACAAATACCATATGATCTCACCTATAAGCGGAACCTAACCAACAATGCAAAGATGCAAGGAAAATATGACCAGCAACACTGAAAGGAAAAGAAATCAACCAAAACAAGAGGGAAGGGGGGGCAGGGAAAAGGAAGGGAAGGGGAAAGTCAAGGAACATATAGCAAGGACTCATGGACAAAACCAAAGGGGAAGAGCTGAGGGAGGGAAGGAGGGAGGGGGCAAGGGAAAGTGGTGGCGGGGGAGGCAGAGACAAATGTATTTAAAAAGTAAATAAATTAAAAAAAAATAATATAAATAAATAAATAAATGATGTTGAAAAATTGGACAGGTACATGCAAAATAATGAAACTAGACCACCAACTTACACCATACACAAGAATAAACTCAAGATGGATAAAAGACTTAAATGTAAGTCATGAAACCATAAAAATCCTACAAGAAAACATAGGCAGTAAAATCTCAGACATCTCTTCTAGCCATATTTTTGCTGATATAGGTACTTGGGCAAGGGAAACAAAGGAAAAAGTAAACAAATGGGACTAAATCAAATTAAAAAGCTTTTTCACAGCGAAAGAAGCAAACCATCCACAAAATGAAAAGGGAACTTACTGTATGGGAAATCACATCTTCCACTGATACATCTCATAATGAGTTAATTACCCCAATATATAAAGAACTTATACAACTCAACACCAGGAAGACAAACAATCCAATTAAAAAATAGGCAAAGGACCTGAATAGACACTTCTCCAAAGAGTACATATAGATGGTCAATAGATATACGGAAAAATGCTCAACATCACTAATCATCAGAGATATGCAAATTAAAACCACAGTGACATAAAAGCCTCACACCTGCTAGAATGATTATCATGAATAAATCAACAAACAACAAGTGCTAACAAGGATTGGAGAAAAGGGAACCCTACTACATTGTTGTTAGGAATTTAAACTGGTACAACTACTGTGGAAAATAGTATGGCATTTCCTCAAATAATTAAAAATGGAACTACTTTTTGACCCACAAATCCCACTTCTGGGAATATATTCTAGGAAACCAAAAACACCATTTTGGAAGAATATATGCACCACTATATTCATTGCTGCCATATTTACAATAGCCAAAATCTGGAAACAGCCCATGAGTCCATCAGTAGTTGAGTAGATTTAAAAAACTGTGGAACGTTTACACAATGGAATACAATGCAGCCATAAAAAGAAAGAAATCTTACCTTTGCTGACAGCATGGATGGACCTGGAGAGTATTTTGCTAAATGAAATAAACCAGTCAGAATCAGACAAATACCATATGATCTCACTTATATGTGGAACCGAATTAATACAATAACTAATGAACAATATGGAAACAGAGGCACGGATACAAGGAACAGATTCACAGCTATCAGGGGAGAGAGAGATTGGGGAGCTAGATGGAAGAAGGTGAAGGGTTTACCAAGAAACATATATACATAACACAGATACACAGAGGACATTGTGATGATAGCCAGAGGGAACAGTGGAGAGGGCCTAGGTGGAGGGGAGCAATGGTCAGAAAATGAGGTCAGAAAGAGACTTTGCTTGCAGTGATGGGTGCATGATGCAGTGTATAGATTATGTTTTGTGGAGTTGTATCCTTGAAACCTGCATGATTTTTTGAAACAATGTCACCCCAATAAATTCAATTTAAAAAAATATAAAAATTATTGAAGTAAGTAGGAAATAGGGTGCCTATTAATGCCAGCTGCCACACAGGACTCTCCACATAACTGAAAACATGTAAAATGTCATCAAGAGGGAAAAAATACAAAACAAAAATTAACCAGTTCACTCGTCATCATCAGCACCAACATAGTTGTATAGTGCACTTTTGCACTGTGTGTCTGGAGATCTGGCCTGTGGAAACACAGGCTAAACCCTGAACCTGAGACTAACCAGCTGACAGTTACTCTCCCAGAGTAATGCCAGACAAAATAATGCCTGGATTAGTGCTGAGAACTGAAGTTGAGTAATTTATTTTATCATCTACATTGTAAAAACTTTAATATTTTGCCATGATTGCCCAAATCAGAAAATAGCAAACGAAAACTGGAGAACAAGAACTATGGAGAGAGGGGGAAGATGGAGGAGTGAGTGGAAGTCACGCTGACCTCCTCCCAAGACCAAACTGGAATTATGACTAAATTGTGAAGTAATCACCTGGAAGACAATGGAACGATAGAGTGAGAGGAGTCTTGGAGCAGCAGACAGACAGTGGAATCGACTTTCTCACATCCTAATGGGTGTGAAGTGCGGTGGAAGCTCAAGAGGGTGGGCTGGGTGCCCACGGGCACCAGCACCAGAGGGACATAGAAATGGCCAGTTGGATCCCCCTGAGAAGAACAGGGTCTGAATCATAAGCAGAGACCCCTAGACTACGGCATCTGAAACCAGAAAAGCACACAGACAAAATGCAACCGTGAAAAGCTTAGTGGTGCTCTCTGCCAGAGACAGGTGGCTGGAGACGCAGAGATATTTTGCAGTGGCAGCCACCTTCCTTGATCTCTGGCTAGAGGCGGAAAGAGAGTGGGCTGGTGCCTGAGGAAAGATTGGTGAGGAAAACTTTTAAAGAGAACAGAGACAGTGGCCAGAGGAGCCCTGGTGATAACGCACCTCCCACTCTGCAGCTACCATCTCGCTCAGGCATAAGGGAATCAATAAACCTGCCTTTTGTGTCCTCTGCCCAGAGCGTGCACGTGCGTGGGCTGAGGTGCTGAGTGCAGTGCAGCTGGCAGAAATAGTGGATCCCTGACCAAAGGGGACACAGAGCTGCCTAGAGACCCTTGAGGAGAGACAGGAGACAAAGGTGTTGGGGAAAGAACTGGAGGAGTAGCTGGGTACTCCAGAGTGGACTCCTTCCCCATTCCATAGTCTCCATTTAGTGCAGGCAGGCCACACTCCAAAGAGATAGCAGCAGGAAAGGAAATAATAGCCCTGCCCTCAGGGTGGTCAGGCCTGGACAGGAGTTACATGTGGGCCTTGATGCTGAGTGCAGACCTGCCTGCAGAGATAGTAGACCCTGGGCTAAAGGGGACACAGAGCTGCCTAGAGACTCGAAGAGAGACTGAAGGTGGAGGCATTGGGGAGAGAACTAAGTGAGTAGCCGGGGGCAATCCCGGTGCTGACCCCTTCCCCATTCCACAGTCTCCATCTTGCTCAGGCAGACCACTCACCTCAATGACAGCGGCCTGTAAGGACACAACAATCCCTCCCTCAGGAGTCAATGCCCTGCCCTGTGGTGCCTAAGCCTCACAGCTGAAGGCAGAGTGACTAGATTAACAATTTGCAGGAGACAGCCACAGACGATAGATTCTTGTAAGGCTCAAACAAACAGCTTAAGTGGTCAACAACTGACATCATCAGAGGCAGACCCAGGAAGAGAAGAAAACAAACAAACAAACAAGCAAGCAAACAAACCTGCCTACTACCATAGAAGTTTAATCCACAAAGTCAGGAAACCAAGATGGATCAATTGAAGCAGAAGCAAAAAAAAAAAAAAAAAAAAAAAAAACAACAAAAAACACACAAATAATGGGAAGGAAAAGAAATACCCCCCAAATGAGGGGAAAGGAGGAATCCCCACAGAGAGATCTAAACGAAATAGAGGCAAGGGAACTACCATATATTGAATTCAATACAATAGCTCTAAGGAAGCTCAATGAGCTCAGGGAGCTCAAAGAGAACTATGAGAAACTACAGGGAAACTATCAGGAACTTACTGCAAACTATATCAACCTGGAAAAGGACATAGAAACTATCAAGAAGACACAAGAGGAAATGAAGAATACCATTTCTGAATTGAAGAACACAGTAGAAGGAATCAAAAACGGACTAGATAAAGCAGACGATCGAATCAGCAAGCTGGAGGACAGGGTACAAAAAAGCTCCCAGAAACAACAGGAAATAAAAAAGACTAAAAAAGAATGAAGAGGCATTTACAGAAACGGAGGACAACCTGAAAAGCAATAAATCCACATAATAGGGGTGCCAGAAGGAGAAGAAGAGGAGCAAGGGATAGAGAACCTATTTGAAAAAGTAATGCTGGAAAGTTTCCCCAATTTGAGGAGAGAAAACGTCTCACAGGTCCAGGAAGCACTGAGGTCCTCATTCAAGAGGAACCCAATGAGGCCCACTCTAAGACACATCATCATTAAAATGGCAAATATCAAAGACAAACAGAGAATCCTAATGGCAGCAAGGGAGAAATCGGTAGTAACATATAAGGGAGCCCAATACGGCTAGCAGCTGACTTCTCAACAGAAACACTACAAGCCAGAAGGGAATGGCAACAAATATTCCAAATAATGAAAAGCAAAGGCCTACAACCTAAACTGCTCTACCCAGCAAGGCTCTCAATTAAAATAAAAAGTGAAATAAGTATTTTCCCTAACAAAAAAAAACAAAGAACACATCTCCACCGAACCAGCCCTACAAGATATGCTAAAGAGATTGGTTTAAAAAGATGAAGAAAAAGAGAGAGAAAGAGAAAAACACAGGTACAAAGGGGAAAAAAAAAGAATGTTTCTATCAATAATAACTCTCAATGTAAATGGACTAAATGCCCCTATCAAAAGACACAGGATAGCTGAATGGATAAGAAAACATGACCCACACATATGCTGCTTAGAAGAGACCCACCTCAGTACAAAGGACCTACACAGATTGAAAATAAAGAGATGGAAAAAAATATTCCAAGCAAATGGACAAGAAAAAAAAAGCAGGGTAGCAATACTTACATCAGATAAAATAGATTTCAAAACAAAAGCCTTAAAAAGGGACCTAGATGGACACTTTATAATACTCAAATGAAGAATCCATCAAGAAGACATAAATATTATAAACTTATATGCACCCAACATAGGAGCACATAAATATATAAGGAAAATCTTGGAGGACTTCAAAAAAGATATAGACAGCAACACACTGATATGAGAGGATTTCAACACCCCACTGTCAAAAATATACCGATCTTCCAAACAAAACATGAACAAGAATATTGTGGAGCTGAATGACACATTGAATCAAATAGACTTAACTGACATATAGAACCTTTCAGTCCAAAGAAGCAAAAATGGACATTCTTTTCAAATGCACGTGGAACTTTTTCAAGACAGACCACATGAAAGGACACAAAACAGGCCTCAACAAATTCAGGAACATCAAAATCATAACAAGCATTTTTCTCAGACCACAAGGGCTTGAAACCAGAAACCAACCTCCAGGAAAAACCTCAAAAACATTCAAACTGATAGAGACTGAATAGCACACTATTAAACAATGACTGGGCCAATAATGAGATAAGAGAAGAAGTCAAAAAGTTCCTGGGAACAAATGAAAATGAACACACAGCAGTCCCAAACCTGTGGGACACAGCAAAGGTAGTCCTGAGAGAGAAATTCATAGCAATACAGGCCTACCTAAAAAAGATAGAAACATATCAAATAAATGACCTAACACTACAACTTCAAGAACTGAAGAAACAATACCAAAAAATCCCAGAGCAAGTAGACGGAAGGAAATAACCCAGATTAGAGCAGAATTGAATGACATAGAGACAAAAGAACAATTCAGAGGATCAATCAACCAATCCAGGAGCTGGTTCTTTGAAAAGATAAACAAAATTGACAAACATTTAAGCAGACTCATCAAGAAAAAAATGGAGAGGACCCAAATAAATAATATCAGAAATGAAAGAGGAGAAATAACAACTGATACCACAGAAATAAAGGATTGTAAGAAACTACTATGAACAATTATGTGCCAAGAAATTTGAAAACCTTGATGAAATGGATAAATTTCTAGAAAAGTATAATCTTTCAACACTGAATGAAGAAGAAGCAGAAAGCCTGAACAGACCAGTAACAGCTGGGGAAATTGAAGCAATAATCAAGAAACTCCGGGCACACAAAAGCTCTGGACTGAACAGTTTCCCAAGAGAATTTTACAAAACATTTAAGGAAGAGCTAACCCCTGTCCTTCTCAGACTATGCCAAAAAATGCAAGAGGAGGGAAGACTCCCAGACTCTTTTTATGAGGCCAGCATCACCCTAATCCTAAAACCAGATAAAGACCCTACAAAGAAAGAAAACTACAGGCCAATATTGCTGATGAACATAGACGCTAAAATCCTCAACAAAATATTGGCAAACCGCATCCAGCAGTACATTAAAAGATTATCCACCATGATCAAGTGGGATTCATCCCAGGGATGCAAGGATGGTTCAATATACGCAAATCAATATACGTAATACATCACATAAACAAAAGGAAAGACAGAAACCACATAATCATCTTGATGGATGCAGAAAAAGCATTCAATAATGTAAAGCACCCATTATGATCAAAACACTCAGCAAAATGGGAATAAATGGGGTATAACTCAGTGTAATAAAGGACATATTTGAAAAACCTACAGCTAACGTCATACTCAATGAGCAAAAACTAAAAGCTTTCCCACTAAGATCGGGAACATGGCAAGGATGTCAGCTTTCAGCACTTCTATTCAATATAGTATTGGAAGTCCTAGCCACAGGGACAAACAAGAAAAAGAAATAAAAGACATCCAAATAGGAAAGGAAGAAGTAAAACTATCATTGTTTGCAAATGACATGAGATGACATGATAGTGTACATGAAAACCCTGTAGACTCCACCAAAAAACTATTCAACCTAATAAGTGAATTTGGCAAAACAGCAGGATACAAAGTCAATATTCAGAAATCAAAGGCATTTTTGTACACCAGCAATGAAATAGAAGAAAAAGAAATCAGAAATAAAATACCATTCACTATAGCAACAACAACAAAAAAAAAATAAAGTACCTGGGAATAAATTTAACCAAGGAGGTAAAAGACCTGTATGCAGAAAACCATACAACACTGAAGAAAAAAAATTAAGGAAGACACAAATAAATGGAAGCATACACTGTGTTCATGGATTGGAAGAATTAATATCGTCATAATGTTCATTCTACCCAAAGCAATTTATAGATTCAATGCAATCTCTAGTAAAATACCAATGACGTATTTCACAGAAATAGAAGAGACTTCTCAAAAATTTATATGGAACCATAAACAACCCCGAATGGCTGCAGCAATCTGAGAAAGAAAAAAAAAGTAGGAGGGATCACAATACTGGACATCAAACTATATTACAAAGCCACTGTAATCAAGACAATCTGGTACTGGCCCAAGAACAGACCCATAGACCAGTGGAAAAGCATAGAAAGCCCAGATATAAGCCCATGTCTATATGCTTAATTAATATTTGACAAAGCGGGCAGAAGCATAAAATGGAGCAATAATAGCCTCTTCAACAAATGGTGTTGGGAGAGTTGGATGGCTACATGCAAAAAATTGAAATTGGATCATCAGCTGACACCACACACAAAACTAAACTCAAGATGGATACAAGACTTAAATATAAGTCGCAACACCATAAAAGTCTTAGAGGAGAACATGGGCAGGAAACTCTCAGACATTCCACGCAGTGATATTTTCACCGATATGTCCCCTAAAGCAAGGGACATAAAGGAAAGGATAAACAAGTGGGACCTCATCAAAATACGAAGCTTCTGCACAGCTAAAGAAAACATCAGCAAAATGAAAATGGAGCCAACCATATGGGAAAAAAATATATTTAGGATTAGCCAAACATATGGGAAAAGTATCTATCTAATGATACATCAGATAGAGGTTTGATCTCCAAAATATATAGAGAATTCACATTACTCCACTCCAAGAAGACAAACCATCCAATTAAAAAATGGGCAAAGGACCTGGGCAGACACTTTTCCAAGGAAGAGATACAGAGGGCCCAGAGACATTTGAAACAATGCTCAGTGTCATTAGCCATCAGAGAAATGCTAATTAAAACCTCAATGAGATACCACTTCACACCAGTCAGAATAGCCATCATAAACAGATCAACAAACAACAGGTGCTGGGGAGGCTGTGGAGAAAAGGGAACCCTGGTACACTGTTGGTGGGAATGCAGACTGGTGGAGCCATTGTGGAAAACAGTGGAATTTCCTTAAAAAGCTAAAAATGGAACTGCCTTTTGATCCAGTGATTCCCCTGCTGGGACTATACCCTAAGAACTCCAAAACACCAATTCAAAAGAACTTATGCACCCCAATGTTCATAGCAACACAATTTACAATAGCCAAGTGTTGGAAACAACCTAAATGCCCATCAGTAGGTGACTGGATCAAAAAACTGGTACATTTACACAATGGAATGCTACACAGCAGAAAGAAAAAAAGAACTCCTACACTTCACAACAGCATGGATGGAACTAGAGAGCATTATGCTAAATGAAAGAATACAGGTACTCTCACCTATAAATGGAACCTAACCGACAAAACAAAGATGCAAGGAAAATACGACCAGCGATATTGAAAAAAAAAAAAAAGAATCCAACAGAGTCAAGAGGGAAGGAGGGAGGGGTGGGCGGGGAAAGGGAAGGGACAAGTCAAGGAACATGTATCAAGGACTCATGGAGAAAGCCAAAGTGGGGAAAGATTGAGGGAGAGAGATAGGGGATGGGGGCAGGGGAAAGTGGTGGTGGAAAGATGGAGACAAATGTATTTGAACACAAAAATAAATTTAAAAAAATGAGTTTATAATGAATAAAAAAAAGAACTATGGAAATGTAAGGATGTGTTGGCTACAGATAAGTCAAAAGAAAGAATATTTGAGAAAGATCATTAGAGCTGAACTTAATGACTGTGAAGCCTGCTGTCCAGTAATAAGTTACACAAAAAAGTGCTGACATGAAAGACAATTCTTAAAAATTCAAATATTGCCCTTTAGGGCATGACAATGTTGATGTGAGACCTGTACTCCAATGGAACACTAACAGTTAAGAAGTGTCCCCCACGCCCCACCCTTTTTCTTTCAGAGAAACAGTTAACCCTAATCACAAAGATCCAGCCTTTTCCATTTGACTTAGATAAGATTTGCTGTCCACTCTTTCTCTTGACACCATGGGCCTGGATGGCTCCCTTGACTTCCTTCCTCTACTACAGAACCCACCACCTACCTTTATATTGAGACATTCTTCATTAATGAGCATTCTTCTCTTTCAATAGCCTGAATAAAATCTTTTCTTTTGAACATAAAGAAAGAATATTCAGTGTTTGTCACTAGACAATCTGTTCTTTCTGCCCACCCCCACTAAGAAAGTGTTGAATAAATATTTAAAGAATATCAGTTTGAAGGGCACCAAATTATTCACCAACTGACAATACCCGCAGCTAGAGTTTGTCTTGACCAGTTATCTCAGATAAAAAGGACTGTGAAGTAGACATTTTTGAAGGAAAATTCACCCCTTTATGGTGACAAATCAAGGGATGTTCTGTTTTTTAAAGCAACGCCTTTCCAGGTTCACTAGTTTTATGTTTCTAGAGTAACCATCCATATTTCAGTGTCTAGGCCTAATGTTTCTCCATTCCTGGAGCTTTCCAAATGCCAAGCACCTAGTTTTTCTTTTTCTTTCTTTCTTTCTTTCTTTCTTTCTTTCTTTCTTTCTTTCTTTCTTTCTTTCTTTCTTTCTTTCTTTCTTTCTTTCTTCCTTTCTTTTTTTTTTTTTTTGGAGATTAAGGGGGAAAATACATGTACAGAACAAGTTTCCTGCCAGATTATCAGATTTTTATGTTATTGCTACATCTTATTTATAACTTTTTTTATCTCTGACATATATATAAATGTGTGTGTGTGTGTGTGTGTGTGTATAAAATATGCTTAGGGCCATTATAAATCATGGATGGCAAATAAATTGCAACTACTCTGAGATATCTCAACTCAGTAGCATACTGAACTTTCTCAAGGGGGTCTTTGGTGTATTAATGAGGTATGTTGCAGAACGGTCCTCATACATTCTTTTTTTATTCTTTAAAGTCCTGTATTATTATGACTATAACATTGAAAACATTTTACAAAGGAAAAAAAGAAGTCTCATTTCAGTGCATCCATAGTTCTTGGCCTATCATCGGGAAGCTGCAAGATATCCTTGAACAAGATCCTGAACACAAGACAGAATAATCTCATTAGAACTGCTGCAGTTTTCTGGTCCATATGGTGGGTCTATAGTCTGGACCCCAGCCACACAGAGAGTTCTTGGTGAATCTCCCTGTTCAGTGACAGGGATGTAGTTCTTCTCAAGCCATTTCTTTAGGCTGTTCTTTCTCTTTTCCAGATCCTCAGGATTGTATGCCTTGCAGTCTCCAGGTGGGAACAAACGCATCAGCTTCTCTGTCACCCTATGGTCCCCTTCATTCACAGTTTCAACAGTCTGCACAACATGTCCCATAATGCTAGTCACAGACATGCTGCCATCTTCAAGGTAGTTCACAAGGACGATAAGTTCAGAGCAGATTTGCATAAGAAAAAACCAAAGACACATAAAACTATGGCAGAAGCTATGGAATGAGAGGCATAATCAACCCAGCAGTTCATTAGAAAAACAGGGAATGCTAGTCCTGTTTAAAATTATTCCTCTCAACCACCAGATGTTTTCACTGATTCAGTAAGCAATCATTAAGGGTCCTAAACTTCTAAACTTTTTGTCCACTCTAAAGCTAATCATTGTGGGAAGCAGTAAAAACATTACTTAAAGAGTTATGAATGCCTTAAATGCAAGGATACAGATTTAGAATCTGTACCTTTTCATTGCTAAATGAAAAGACAGGATACAGATTTAACTTGTAGAGTTAAAAAAAACAAGTGAATAACTCCCCTTCAAAATGAACCAAAGAAAATAACAAAGCACAAAATTAATAAAACAAAACAATGAGAGGGTCATCAAAGCCAAAAGTTGGTTCTTTGGGGAAAAAAAGTCACAAAACTCAGCAAGGTTAATAACAAAAAAGGTGAAATATATAAATAATATTAGGAGTAAGGCAGTATAAAATATTAAAAACAAATTTATGCCAGTAATTTTGAACTTAAAACAGAAAACTTCCTGGAAAATATGTTTCCACTACTGAACCCCCTCCCCCACACAAAAAGAGAGAGTGTAAGTAGTTCTATAATTTTTTCATAAAAACCAAATAACTAGTTTAAAAACTTCTCATGATAGGGGAAAAGACCCAGGCAATCTTACCGGCAAATTCTATAAAATTGTCAAGGATCAAATCTCTAATTTAACTGAATTCTAGAGACTATAAAAGAGGACTGTGATATTTAATGGGGCTAATATAACCTTGATACCAAAAGCAGAGGACAGTATTAAAAAATAAAACTACAAGTTAATCTCTCTCACAAATACAAGTACAAAAGTTCTAAATAAAATATAATACTTGATTTGATGTGATGTGAAAGGAATTTCACTTCTGTGGTACTCTTCCTACACCGAAGTCTCCTAATAAGAAGACATCACACAAATCCAAATTGAGAAACATCCTACAAAATATCTCACCAGTACTTTTAAAATGAGTCAAGGTCATAAAAAACAAGGAAAGACTGAAAAACTGTCACAGGTCAGAGGAAACTAAGGAGACATGATTAAATGTAATGTGGGATCCTAACTGGATTCTGGAACACAGAAAAGTCATTAGTGGAAATACTAGTAAAATCCAAATGATCACAGTTTAGTTAATGTAAATTTTTAGTTGTGACAAGATGTTAACATTAGGGGGAGTTGGGTACATGGATATTCTCTGTACTTTCTTTGCAACTTTTCTGCAAATCTAAAACTATTCCAGAATAGAATCACTGCCCTTAATGTAGTCTTGCAAAAAATAAATCTGATTCTAATCAAACCTCTAGATATGAATACCAGTTTATAGGAAATGAGGATAAAAGAACATGTTTAACTATATCATGATAATGCAATATGGCCAATCCAGAATGTGTTCAATTCTAATCACCTGAGTAGCTTTGTTAAAGAAATTTCCAGGTCCCTGCCTTGGAAACTCTAATCAGAATGTGTTCAATTCTATCAGACAAACAATTCCATTTCTTCAACAAATAAGGGAGCTGGAAAATTGGCAGAGACTGGGTCTGTGGTTAAAACCCATCCTTTTCTACTCCTCACTCGCTGTCACTCTGACTTCCTGGTAAGTGTAATCTTGCCATTCTAAGGGACCTTTCTTCATCCATTCATTCATGGCTCCCATAAAACTGCTAGCAGCACCCTGGACTCAGCAACCACATTATGAATGAGGAATCTCTTCTCAAGTGGAGTCCACCTCTATCCTCAAACATTCATCCCAGAATCTTCCCTGTGATCTGCTGGGCAGCTTTAGGGACTGGATCATCATCAGCATTTCCCCAGTTTGTTTTGATTCTCCCCATCCTGACCCACAGGGGTTTTAAGAATGAGAAATGCTGCACTATTGGACATTCATGGCTATTTCTTTTTTACTAGCCAAAAGAAGACCCAATTTTTATCTTGGGCACAAAGCAATTTGAAGGTTGATTACTTCATCTAAGAAGACCAAGTTGAAACTGGAAAATCAGGGCTCAGAAAAATGTATGATTCACTTAGAAACTGCCAGGATGCCCTACTTCACAGATACAGGATACAACTTAAGGCTAGTCTAACAACACCTCTTCTAATGATCAGAGTAGTTAGAAGACTGATTGCCACAGCCCTTGGGTCTGTAGAGTCTATTTTGCTGGTGTTTGGGGAGGAGAGCTGAGTGCATCACCTTCTGGTCACTGCGTGCCTGCAGAGGCATGTCAGTTGTCATCAGGTAGCAGAGGAACAAGCAGCTCTTGCCCAGTGTCTCACCCACAAGTACTAAGAAAGGGAGGTTGTCTGCTGCAGCAGAAAGATAGCTTAGCTGGGATACACAATTTCTGACCCTGGGCTGTCAGCTACAGGTTGTAAAACTTTGGCAAGGTCATTTCCCTTCTTTGGGCCCATTTATCTCCCTCTGTAAAATGAAGGGACCAAATTAAATGATCTGTAAATCTTCTTCTAAATCCAGGGCTTGCTCATCAATCATTTTGGAAATAATGTAAAAAGTTTAATTAATAGTGACCTAGAAAGGGATATTTCTAATACAGCCATGCACTAGTAGTGACAGGGCTTCATTCTGAGATATGCATTGTTAGACGATTTTGTCATTATGCAAACATCATAGATTGTACTCACACAAACCTACCCACCTAGACTATATGGTATAACCTTTTGCTTCTAGGCTACAAGCCTGTAGAGTATGTGAATGTACTGAATACTGTAGACAATTGTAATACAATAGTATCTAAACGAATCTAAACATAAAAAAGGTATGGTAAAAATAGAATATAAAAGATATGGATGGAGTTTGCAGGACTGGAATTGCTCCAAGTGGGCAACACACCCAAGAGGAAGACCTTAAACAAGTGTCTGCCACACCCTAGTCTGACCTGGCTGTTCCTCCTCCATGGGCTAAAAGCAGCCCTGGATACCTGACAGAATCTGGGTGCCTTTCTACACCACATCAGATACATCCAAGTAGCTGATATTCCACATTAAATATATGTTGCTATAATAAAGCTTTTGCAATTCAGTGTTAGAAATATATAGTAACTTGATTTTGCCATTTTTCTCTTCATATTTTGGAGCTCATAACATTTCTTTCCAGAGCTCAAACATTTTCAAGGGGACTTAAAACAAGCACGTTCTGTGTCCAGTGTGGCTGTCCCTCTCAGCTCATCTTAAACTCTCAGCCAGCTCATTCTGATTGCTTCTGTTTCCAAAGGGCCCAGGTGAAATCTATCTGATGATATCTGATGGCAAGATTTGATAAAGGGGCCAGGTAAGAGCCCAAGCAGCCTTGGGGATCTTGGGAATCTCGCAGCAGCCACACATTCTCCATTAGCCACCTCCAAGGAGGCCAATTTCAGCAGAATCATTAAAAATTGATGATTATGCAAATGTCTTTTTGTCTGCTGTGTTGTGTGGTGGGGGAAGGAGGGGATGTTAGTTTTCCTCCAAAAGAGTTAATTTAAGCACTAGCTAAAGAAAGACAATAAGATAATCCTGCACATAATCTTTGACTGAAATTCAGCACTTAAGAGAAATTTGGGAGGAAAAGAGCTGAAATATTTAAAGGTCAGGAGGTGGGGAAAGGAGGTCAAGAAATGCTTTCACAGTAAATCAGAGAGCTCAAAGACCAAGTCTTAGCATTAATTTTCCACCCAAAGAATTTAGCCATCTTACTGTTTGTGCTTTGACAGCTATTTGAAGACAATGCACAACAGCCCTGAGTGTTGGGATATCCTTCTGTATTCAGCCCTCAGTTAGGCTGGGTCCCCTATTTCCTGTAAGGAGAGGACCGATAGGGCCCTAGATACACAGAGAAGTAAACCCCCTGATAAAAAGTCACCTGCTCCTTGTAATCAGAGTGAGAACAGGGCTGAGCTGGGCTCATGTTTCCAGACTCCCAATCCTGAAACCATAATGGGTGGTCTGCCCTGACCACCCACTATGTAGCCACAAGTTGATTCCTCTGGGAAAACTCTAAGTCATTTCTACATTCTGAGTAATGTTTGCCAATATCTAGCTAACACTAATAATTTAGAAAGCTAGTTCTTAAATTCTACCATATTTCTTTTTCAATAAAAACAAGTTCATTTTCAGTGAGTTTTGTTTGTTGAACTACTTCTTTCTGGTTGTCACAGACCCACAGGTAAGCAGCATAATCAGAGGATCCTGGAAAAACAGCTTATGCGCAGTTTCACATCATAAAAACTTCTTGCTACCATTGAACAGACAAAAAAATGCCTATGAACTCAAAGAAGGAGAGGGCACTTTAAGACATTGGAGAGGTGTTTTGTAATGTGTGGGTTCGGCCCTGGGAGCACCTCTCCCAGATGAGCCAACTATAATGCCTGAGAGGAGTGCCTCCATGGGTCAGGACTTTCTTAGGACAACATGGGGGCTGTTATCACAATAAGATTATTCTTGCCCTTCCTCAAGCCCTGAGCAGCCTGTCATCATGGCCCCCTCCCTTGTGGAGTGACAGGGTTGCCTGTGCTCTGGTGAGGACACCTGTGGCAGAGAACAGGAGGCTTCAATTCTGCTGTGCTGACCACAAACCAACCACCAGCTCACCTTTACTGGCACTGGCACTAGCACTGTTGTTACTCTGTGCAGCAGCTGGGGGCAGAGATAGGGACCCAATTACTCCACGCATCCCTGCCCTGCTCAGCAAATGGGCAGGATATAGAAGGGAAAACCTGAAGGTTGATAGCTTCCAACTGAGGAAAGCCCCAGACTTCAGTCTGTGAAGCCAGGGTGCCTTTTCCTTTCTATTTCTGAGAGCATGTGAGGAACCAGGAACTGAGACCAGAGAGGGAAGCGATGATGACCCTGGGTGGGGAGACTGCAGTGGCTTAACAGCTCCACACAGGAAGCTCTCTAACCTGTTTCTTTTTTGTGCACTTAGTGAGAAAGATACTTATGGTATTGGAGCAAAAACAGAGGAGGGGGGCCAAAACCAGAGGGATAGCTGTTGGGGGAGAGCCCTAACCGTTTCAGAAGGTAGTATCAAATGTACTCTCTGGCAGCTCAGAAACTGTCACTCATTAATTGATTTATCACACACATGCATTGGATAGCTGCTGCGTGAATCACTGGTGAGAGGAGTGACCAGAACACACACCTGCCTCTAAGAGCTACAGATGAGAGTTCTAGGGTATCAGGGAAGGTGTCCTAAATGCTGAGCATCCGCAGAAGTTTCCCAGATGCAGAGGAGATGAAGCAGTGGGAGAGATGTGAGCACTTCTGACTGAAGAAACTGTGAGGGTGATGAGCTAGAGAGGGCCAGGCAGATGTGTGCAGGACTCCTCACCTCAGTGTGGCCTGAACACAGCCTTCACCTTCCAGTTAGGATGCTGTAGTAATAGTCTAGATAAGACATGATGGGAGCCTCACATGGCAGTGGCACTGCAGGTAGCAAGGGGAGGAAATTAAGAAATACTAAGGAGGGGGAGCATTTGAGATCTTGCTGCCTGGAATATGTCATCAGTTTTGGCTCAAATAAACTCAAAAAGAAAAGAAATGAAAAGAAGAGGGAAAAGAAAAGAAATACTAAGGAGGGAAAACAACAAAAGTTAGTGCCAAATAGTAAAAAGCTAAACTGCTGTGACCAAGAGGCAATGACTCAAACAGTGAGACATTCTCTCTAACAGTTATTTCCCCAGAGGGATCAAAGGGGTTCTGCTCCACACAGTCATTGAGGCTGATGGTTGCCCCACCATTTCCCACTCCCAGCTTCCAAAGAGGCCCCAGTTGGTGCCATCCAGTGAGAAGGAAGGGGCAAAGGACATGAAGAAGTTTTCATGGAGGCCTCACAGAGCACACCTAGAAATGGCCCTCTCACTTCGCACTTCAACTGGCGAGGACTTAGTCTCATGGTCACTCCAGGCTAGAAGGGAGGCTGAGAAATGTGCTCTGGCTTTGAGTTCAGAAAGAAGGGAGGATTGGACTTTGATGGTGAGCCAGCAGTCTCTGCTCTAGTAGCTAATGATGGCTTTAATCAACACAGGGTCATCTGAAGGAAAAACTAGGTCCCAGCCATTCATCTCACCTCCCACATGTCCAGGATCCTGAGAACTCCCCAGTCCTCTGCAGAGGTCCTTGCACTTTGAGGACTGCCCATCCCTCATCTCCCAGGGATGCTAGAGCAGTGAATCAGGAAGCCTGGGGCCACATTTCATGTTCATTTCTTTAAATCAAGCATTTTGTGGCTCTGTTTCTTAAGTCTATTATTTCTTCTGTGACAGTACTGGAATCAATTGTGCTAGATGTCAAATTTAAAAGAGTGCTCTTAAAAAATAGCTTTCCCATCAGCTATACTAAAATATTATTTTTAGGATAGCCAGAGAAAGTAAAGCCCAGCCTCACAGTAATGAAAACTACTAATATACTTATTGACATGCCCAGGACATAGTCTCAGACAACTCTGGTGGGGAAAACCCTCTTGTAATCTCATCTGAGGTAATGCTGGAAAAAAATCTTCAAGATTCAGGCCTAGAGCATTTTTAAGGGGTTTCTGTTTTCCCCTTACCTATAAATTTGATCTTTTCCTGAAGTTATATTGGTTATTAAAAATAAGTTCTGAGTGTTAAAATTTTGGTGAGCATAACAGAAAAATGACATCTTTGGACAAACATGGGGTTTCTTCAAGATAGTATTTCCAAACTGCACATTATTTAGAGGACTTGTGACCTTTTTGTTTAGAATATAAGAAGGGGCTCCATCATAGTACCACACACCTGGATACCATTATAAAACTCTAATAAATCCACACTCTTGACTCTTTAAAAGTAGCCAGCCCTCACATATTGGGAGACAGCTGGCTCAGGTTGTTGATTATCAAACTTTGTTCCTTTTCCTTCGTCTTGTTAGGCCATTCTTGTAGTTTCTTTGTAATAATATACACAGGAGTGGTGGACTAGGAAAAGTAAGGCTACGTACCCTCCATTCTGGCTTGAAGTGTTGTTTGTCAGCATGGAAATATGAAGACGAGGAGGCTGGGTCTAATGATTTAATTGAAGTCATTGCATAGACCTGACAAGTGGGCCAACATCAGGATTAGACCAGGTGTTTCAGAAAAAATAAGTGAGTTTGCTCTGTGGTGGCACATCCTGTGCCCTGCTCCTGTCAGATCAGCCCTGCTCTTTTCTCTATAAAATAATATTCTAGAGACCTAATCTAGAAAAACAAAGTTGGAAAACCAACTCAGGCATGAAGCACTTGTGAGGCTTACTAAATAACCAATCGCAGAGGTAACTGTTTCTCAGGTCTAATGTCTCCAGCCAAAGAGATCAACCTCTAATTCCAGAAGTTGGTGTCGGTATGTAACAAGCTCTGTCAGGGAAATGGTATAAATTACTGACCTGGGAGTTTCTTAAATCTATGAAAACTGACTACATCAACAGCCACAGTGAGCCTTGGCCATAATTAATAATCACCAGGACAACCCAGCATTAATGAAAATTTCTTTCATTTTTTTTTTCAGTGAAGAAGGTCGGGATATAACATCATAGGTGGTGCAGTTTGTGCACATATACTGAGGGGAAAAGGCCTCCATTGTGAGCTGTTAAGAGAGTAGAAACAGCTGGACTCCTTGCTTCTATATTCTACTTCCCTTTTTTTTCTTCACCTGAGAGAGGCTGGTGAGACCTTGTTCATACACGTCTAAGTAAGCATATTCAGGCAACGAAGTAAGCAGAAAGAAAAGAGAAGTTGTAATGATCACCATTATGAGGGAACTATTTTTTTCTTTTAGAACTGTAACTCTATTTCCCACAAACTTTTGTAACCAAGCAAACAGGGACCTTGTCCATGTGGCACCTTAGGGAATGACCCTTACTTGTTGGGTCATTCACCATTGTTGGAAAAAAACAGATGTTTTTTAAAATGTAACATTAACTCTTTTTTATTTTTATTTTTTTAAATATGTAATCTTTATTTTATTTTTTCCATTACCATTTAGTTCCTTTACACCCTCCTCCACCCAGCAATCACCACACTGTTGCCCATGTTCATGAGTCTTTTTTCCTTTTTATTCAATCCCTCCATCTATGAGTCTGTCTTTGTTTTGCTTGTTAATTCAGTTTGTTCATTAGATTCCACATATGAGTTAAATAATATGGTATTTCTCTTTCTCTAACTGGCTTATCTCACTTAAGCATAATGTTCTCCAGGTCCATCCATACTATTGCAAAGGGTAAAATTTTCTTCTTTTTTATGGCCAAGTAGAATTCCATTGTGTAAATGTCCTATAGTTGTTTTATCCACTCATCTATTGATGGAAATTTAAGCTGCTTCCATATCTTGGGGATTGTAAATAATGCTGCAATGAACATAAGGGTGTGTATGTTATTTCAAATTAGTGTTTTGGGTTCCTTCAGATATATTGCCAGAAGTGGGATTGCTGGGTCAAAAGGCAGATCCATTTTTAATTTTTTGAGGTATCGCCATAACGCTTTCCACAGTGGCTGCACAAATCTGCATTCCCACCAACAGTGCAGAAGAGTTCTCCTTTCTCCTCATCCTTACCAGTTGTTTTTTGATTTACTAATGATAGCCATTCTGACAGGTGTGAGAAGGTAGCTCATTGTGGTTTTTATTTGCATTTGTCTGATGATTAGTGATGTTAAGCATTTTTTCACATGTCTATTGGCCATCTGTATGTCCTCTTTGGAGAAGTGTCTATCCAGGTCCTTTGCCTGGATTTTTTAATTGAGTTTGTTGTTGTTGTTGTTGTTGTTTGGTGTTGAGTTTTATAAGTACTATATAAATTTTGGATATTAACCCCTTATCGCATGTATCAGCAAATATGTTCTCTTATTCTGTGGGTTATCTTTTAATTTTATGGATGATTTCTTTGCTGTGCAAAAACTTTTGTTTGATGAAGTTCCATTTGCTTATTTTTTCTTTATTTTCCCTTACCTGGGTGTTGGGGGCTGCTTTGAGTGGTACTGGGGACTGCAGTCCCATGCAAGAGGGGGCCTGGGAGAGGCTCCATAAGTTCTTGGCCAGAAAACTGGCAATTCGTTTGATAGGCAGGACCCAATAATAGCTCCAAGGGCCCCCAGAGGAAGTCAGGCCTAGAAGTAAATTACACTCCTTGAAGCATGCTTTGTTTCTCCCTGAAGCTGTGTTATTCTCACCAGATAACAGGCTTAGGATGGGAAGGAAATTTACATTATTCATGGACTCTGACCCTAAACTATTTGGTGCCATTATATTTACACTCATCTCAGAACCAAGCAATTTGGTGTGTTTCCTGACATTTGTTTTCTTCGAAACATCACCTATTCTCTGTAAACATTAACAATGTAATGAGATTACTTATACTTTCCTGCTACCTGTCCTCTGCTGGTAACCCATTCAATAAAAGCCATTGAGCAGGAGTGCTGGGGCATTCCCCACTAGAGGGAATCACCTTCCCCTTTCCTCAACAGACAAACAGTATCTGGAATGATTCTTCCATCTGCGGCGAATCTGGTGACTTCACGGGCCAAAGTGCTCCATACCTGGGGAGATATATCTGAAAAAAATTTCTGTGAGTAATGTCTGAGATTTTGCTACCTGTTTTCTTCTAGGATTTTTTATGGTTTTGGGTCTAACACTTAAGTCTTTAATCCATTTTGAAGAATAAATTCAAAATGGATTAAAGACTTAGTGTGTGATATAAGAAGGTGGTCTAGTTTCATTTTTCTGCATGTATCTGTCCAATTTTTCCAAAACCATTTATTGAATAAACTATCTTTAGCCCATTGTATGTGCTTGCTTTCTCTGTCAAATATTCATTGACATGAAGGTGTGAGTTTATTTCTGGGCTCTCTATTCTGTTCCACTGATCCATGTGTTGGTTTTTATGCCAGTACCAGGTTGTTTTGATTACTATGACCTTTTAGTATAGTTTGATATTAGGTAGAGTGATTCCTCCAACTTTGTTCTTTTTTCTCAGGATCGCTGTTGTTATGCAGGGCCTTTTGTGGTTCCCTATAAATTTCTGAAATGTTTGTTGTAGTTCCCTGAAATATGCCATTGAAATCTTGATAGGAATTACATTAAATCCATAGATTGCTTTGGGTAGTATGAACAATTTTAATGATGTTATTTCATCCTATCCATGAACATGCTATGTGCTTCCACTTATTTGTATCTTCTTCAATTCCTTTCTTCAGTGTCTTATGATTTTCTGAGTACAGGTCTTTTATATCCTTAGCTAGATTTATTTCTAGATATTTTATTCTTTTTGAATAAATTGTAAATGGTCTTGTTTTCTTAATTTCCCTTTCTGTTAGTTCATTATTGGCATATAAAAATGCAACTGATTTCTGAATATTAATTTTGCATCCTGCTACTTTGCTGATTTCATTTATCAGTTCTAGTAGTTTCTTTTTTTTTTGTATTGAAGAGCAAAATTTATTGTGAACTCTTTTTTCTTTCTTTCTTTCTTTCTTTCTTTATTTTTAAATACATTTGTATCTTAGTGTAATCTTTGGGGTTCTCCATGTACAGTATCATGTCATCTGCAAATAAAGACAGTTTTACATCTTCTTTTCCAATTTGGATGCCTTTTATTTCTTCTTCTTGTCTGATTGCTGTTGCTAGGACTTCCAGTACTATGTTGAATAAGAGAGGTGAAAGCAGATATCCCTGTCTTGTTCCTGATATTAGAGGGAATGCTTCTAGTTTTTGCCTGTTTAGTATGAAGTTGGCAGTGGATTTGTCCTATATGTCCTTTATTATGTTTAAGTATGTTCCCTCTATTCCCACTTTGCTGAGAGTTTTTATTATAAATTGGTGCTGGATTTTATCAAAAACATTTTCTGCATATATTGATATAATCATGTGGTTTTTATCCTTCATTTTGTTTATGTGGTGAATCACATTCATTGATTTGTGAATGTTGTACCATCCTTGCATTCCCAGAATAAGTCCCATTTGATCATGATGAAGGATATTTTTGCTACATCGTTGTATTTGTTTTGCTAATATTTTTTTTGAGGATTTTACATCTATGTTCATCAGTGATATTAGCCTATAATTTTCTATCTTTGTAGTGTCTTTATCTGGTTTTGGAATTAGGATAATGCTGTCCCTGTAAAATGAGTTTGGTAACCTCCCCCATCTTGAATTTTATGAAATAGTTTGAGAAGGAGAGGTGTTAGTTCTTCTCAGAATGTTTGGTAAAATCTACCTATGAAGCCATCAGGTCCGGGGCTTTTCTCTGTTGGAAGTTTTTTGATTACTGCTTCAATTTCATTAGGTGTGATCTGTATATTCAGATTCTCTGATCCTTCCTGATTTATTTTTGGAAGATTATATGTTTTTAGGAATTTATCAATTTTATCCAGTTAGTCCAGTTTGTTGGCATATAATTGTTCATAATATTTTCTTACGATTCTTTGTATTTCTTTGTTGTCAGTTGTTATTTCTCCTCTTTCATTTCTGATTTTATTTATTTGGGTCCCTACTACTTTTTTCTTGATGTGCCTGGTTACAAGTTTGTCCATCTTATTTATCTTTTCAAGGAACCAGCTCTTGGATTCATTGATCTTTTTTATTATTTTTTTAGACTCTATTCACTTGTTTCTTCTCTGATCTTAGTTATTTCCTTCCTTCTACCTACATTGGGCTTTGTTTCTTGTTCCTTTTCAAGCTCCTGCAGGTGTGAAGTTAAATTGTTTATCTGAGCTTTTTCTTGTTGTTTTTTTTTTGAGATAGGCCCATAATGCTATGAATTTCCCTCTGATTGCTTTCCCCATGTCTCAAAAATTTTGGATTTTTGTGGCTTCATTTTCATTTGTTTCAAACTATCTTTTGATTTCTTATTTGATCTCATTAAGAAACAAGTTTTTATTTACAATATTCCATCCTTGGTGAGGCTCCAAGCATAGGTGCTTGGAACCCTCCTTTCCCACATGGCTCAGCACTTTCTTTGTTCCCCAAAAGGCTATAAGCCCAAACCAAGCCCAATGGTTCCCATTTCCTTATGTTAAGCCAGCTGTACAAACAATTCTCCAGTGTTGGGGACCACTTTGTGTAGAATCAGGAACTGTAGCCCCATGCAAGCCAGGCCCTGCCTGTAAGCCTCAACTGGAACACCAGGAATGCTGGGAAGCACATGGCCTGATGCTAGCATGTTAGGGTTCTCATGGGAAATCTGGCCTAAAGAATGCATTGTATCCACTGAAACTTGCTCTGCTTTACACAGCCCTGATAATGAAAAACCAGGTACCCAACCTCAAGGCAGGGTATTGAACTCCTGAGCCCCTGAGCCATGCTTTAAGGACCATGTAGCATCAGTATGTCTAGCAGACCCTAACCTAAAGCTGATCTTTATGTTCCTTCTATTGCTGTCTGTAATCAAAGTCTGTTTTCTATTTACTATAGCCCTCTGTCACTGATTCATGAGCTATGCATGTATACTGTACACCCCAACATGTCTCATTCTCAATAAAAGCTATTTCAGAGATGGGCTCAGGGCATTCTCCACTAGAGAGAATCGCCACCCTATTCTCCTGTCAGGCAAACCATGTCTGGTAAAATTTATTTCTTTATCTGCAGCAGCTGGGAGGACTCTGTGGGATGGGGCCTCCCTCACACTAGTCTCTCTGATAGGTACCATAGTCACCATCCTCAGGCAACAGCTCCCTCCTTCAGGAATGGAGTACATTGTCAACAGCCTCCATGTAATAGTCTATGAAATCATATGCCATGTTACACTGTATCATGGTGAAGTCCAAGAAAGGCACGAGGGCCAAGAGTCCAGATAGAGTCCAGGTTTGCAAGGCAGCAGGTCAGCATCTTGCAAAAAAATGTCCTTGGTGGCTTTGGAGTCTGCTAGAGCTAGCACAATCAAAGCAGCATGCCTGCTTCCTTACTAGCCCATGGCAGACCAGCTTCTACAACTCATATGGCTTCTCTCTCACTACTGGAAGTCTGCCAGAACCTACCTTCACTACCAGCCACATCATGAATATTCCCCCTCATTCCTCCTTGCTTGATTGCCTGTCCATTTAAATCCTGACCAGGAGCCTCCTGTGTGACCCCATCCTGACTCCTCCACAATGAGCTTCATTTGCCAGTCTTCTGTGTAGTTTATATTCTCTCAGTAGCCATTCCCAGGTCAAGACTGGCTCAGTGATTGGGCGAACCACCTTCCCTGGCTATGTCATGAGTCAGGTTGAAGTCTGAAAGTCACATCCACCTTGCCCCAAGGTAATTGCACAGCTATTAACACAGCTATTGAACTAGCTACCAAGTTGCCATTGGATTGCAAAGTACATTAATCCTATCATCCACTCTACCCTATCCCCTAATCAAGATTTGTGGAGGCTTTAGGGGTCCCTCAGTCTACAACCCGTTTCACCTTCAGCAGTACAACTCTATTTAAAAATATTTACTCAAAATAAAAATGTTTATGCAAATTCTATTAGGATAGACAATAGAATACTTAGGAATAAGTATAACAAAAGAAGTGCAAGATCTGTATATCAAAAACTACAAACATTGTTCAAAGAAATTGAAAAAGACATAAAAGTAGAAGAACATTTATGTTCATGGATTGGAATATTTAATATTGTTACAATGGCAATAGTACACAGAGTGTTGCACTGATTCAATGCAATTCCTATCAAAGTCCCAGCTGGCTTGTTTTTTGCAGAAATTGACAAGTTTATCTCAAATTCCTATGGAAATGCAAAAGATGCAGAGTAGCAAAATCAATCTTAAAAAAGAACAAAGTTGGGGTACTCACATTTTCTATTTCAAAGATAACTACATAGTCAAAGTAATTCAGAATCTGTAGTACTGGTATAAACACATAAATCAATGGAAAAGTATTGAAAGTTCAGAAATAAACCCTTATCTTTATGGTCAATTGATTTTCAACAAGTGTGCCAAGAAAATTTAATAGGGAAAGAATAGTCTTTTAAACAAATGATGCTAGGAAAACTGGATATCTACATGCAGAAGAATGAAGTTGGACATCCACCTCATACCATATACCAAAATTAGCTCAAAATGGATCAAAGACATAACACGGAGTTAAAACTATAAAACTCTTAGAAGTATAGATAGCTGTAAATCTTTGTGAGCTTGGATTAGGCAATGGTTCTTATATACAATACCAAAGGTATAAGGAACAAGAACAATAAACTAGACTTCAGAAAAATTAAAAACTTTTGTTCTTCAAAGGACACCATCAAAAAAGTGAAGAGAAATTCACAATGGGAGACAACTTTTGCAAATCATACATCTAAAAAGTGACTTTGTAATGAACTGAATTGTTTTCCTCAAATATTACTATTTTTAAGCCTTAGCCCCTAGTGTGATTGTATTTGAGGTAAGGCCTTTAACAGGATAATTAAGTTTAAATAAGATCATAAGGGAAGGCCCTAATCCAATATGATTGGTATCCTTATAAATAGAGGAAGCAACACCAGGACTGTAGACACACAGAGAAAAGGCCATGTGAAGACACTGTCTGCAAGTCAAGGTCAGAGGTCTCACCAGAAACCCATCCTGCTGGCACCTAGTTCTTGAACTTCCAGCCTTCAGAACTGTGATAAAATTAATTTATGTTGTTTAAGCCACCCATTTGGTGGTATTTTATTATGGTAGCCTGAGAAGATGAATACAGACTTGTACCTAGAGTATACAAAGGACTATTACAACTCAAAAATAAAAAAAAAAAGACACACCAATTAAAAAATGGTCAATGGAACATGGAATAAAGATGGCAGAGGAGTGAGTGGAAGTCACACTGACTTACTTCAAGGACCAACCTGGAATTACAACTAAATTGTGGAGAAATCACAAGGAATGAACAACTGAACAATAGCAAAAGAGGAGCTTTTTAACCTCGGACAGACAGAAGAATCAACTTTAGCACTACCTAACTGGTAAGGAGAGTGGTAGAGACCCAAGAAGTCTGGTGGAGTGCCCACGGGCGGCAGCCCCATAAGGATATTGAAATGGCCAATTGGATCTCCCTGAGAAGGGTGGGGTCTAAACCATAAGTGGAGATCTCCAGCCTACAGCACCAGACGCCAACAGTGCACAGATAACAGCCAGCTGCGAAAAGGAGCAGGGCTGCTCTCTGACGGAGACAGGCGGCTGGAGATGCAAAGAGCCATTTAAAGGTCCAACACATACATTTTTGTATGCAGCCACTTACCCTGGTCTCCAGCAAAGGCGGCAGCAGAGTGAGCTAAAGACACCTGAGGAGAGACGGGGGAAGGAGTCTTTGGAGAGAAAACTGAGGGATAGTCAGCGAGATCCAGGTGCTGAGTCATCCCCCATACAGCAGCAGCCATCTTGCTCAGGCAGACCACTCTCCTGAGCAGCAGCAGTATGAGAGGACCCAATGGCCCCACCCCCAGAAGGTTCTCAGCCCTGGCCCAGTACTGCTAAAGCCTGACTGCTAAATACAGAGTGGTAGCCACAGATAGTAGACCCTTGTCAAAAAGGGGCACTGAGTGGTCTAGAAACACTTGAGAGACTGGAGATGGAGGCTTTGGGGAGACAATAGAGAGAGTAGCCAGTGGGATCCCAGTGCTGACTCCTACTCCATACAGCAGCAGCCTTCTGGCTAAGGCAGACCACCCTCCTGAGCAGCAGCAGCATGAGAGAACAAAATAACCCGCCCCCCACGAGGGACTCCGCCCCACCCTGTGGTGTCTCTAAGCCTGCATAGTGCAGAGTGATTAGATTAACAGCTGAAGGAGAGAGCCACAGAGAGTAGACTTCTAGAAGTCTCAAACAGACTGCTTAAAGTCAGCCAGGGTCAACATCTGACATAATCAGAGGCAGATCCAAAAAGAAAAAAAGAAAAAACAGCGGCCTCCTACCATAGAAGTTCACACCACAAAGTCAGGAAATCAAGACTGATCAATTTAAGAAGAAGAAGCAAAAATAATGGAAATTCACAAATAATGGAAAGACAAAGAAACACCCTCCCCCACCAACTGAAGGGACAGGAGGAATCCCCAGAAAGAGAACCCAATGAAATAGAGGCAAGTAAACTATCAGATATTGAGTTGCAAACAACAGTTCTAAGGAAGCTCAATGAGCTCAATGAGCTCAGAGACAACTACACAAAACTACAGGGAAACTATGAGGAACGCACTGCAAACTACATCAGCATGGAAAAGGGCATAGAAACTATCAACAAGAGACAAGAGGAAAAGAACACAATTTCTGAATTGAAGAACACAGTAGAAGGAATCAAAAGCAGGCTACATGAAGCAGAGGATTGAATCAGCGAGCTGGAGGACAAAGTAGAAAAAAGCTCCCAGAAAGAGCTACAAAATGAAAGACTCAAAAAGAATGAAGAAGCTTTGAGGGAAATGCAGGACAACTGAAACGTAATAATATCCGTGTAATAGGGATACCAGAAGGAGAAGAGGAGGAGTAAGGGATAGAAAACCTCTTTGAAAATGTAATGATGGAAAACTTCCCTCACTGGAGGAGAGAAAAAGCCACACAAGTCCAGGAAGCACACAGGGTCCCATTCAAGAGGGACCCAATGAGGCCCACTGCAAGACACATCATCATTAAAATGGCAAATATCAAAGACAAACAGAGAATTCCACAGGAAGCAAGGGGGAAAGACGTAGTAAATTATAAGGGAGCCCTGGTATGGCTAGCAGCTGACCTCTCAACAGAAACGCTACAATCCAGAAGAGAATGGCAGGAAATATTCCAAGTCATGAAAAGCAAAGGCCTGCAACCAAGACTGCTCTACCCAGCAAGGCTCTCAATGAAAATAGAAGGTGACAAAAGGAGCTTCTCAGACAAAAGAAGGCTAAAAGAATACACTCCACCAAACCAGCATTGCAAAATATGCTAAAGGGACTGATTTAAGAATATGAAGAAAAAGGATCATGAATACCCAGTTCCTTTCACAGCCATCAATACTTGATATTACTAATATTTTTAATACTTATTAATCTGATTGTGACAATGATGTAATATTTTAATTGTTACTCTATTTTTTGTTGAAACTAAACCTGTTTTTGTATATTTCTCACCTATTTCTATTATTTTTAAAAGCTTTAAATGACTTTTTGGTATTCTTTATCCATTTTGAGATTAAATGTTTATTGAATTTTTTCCCTAAAAACAAAAACTATTAACTCTTTTATAGATGTGTGGTAAATACTTTCCTGTTCTATTACTTGTTCTTTAACTTTTTTTTTACATGAATATTACTGTGTAGTCTTAAATGTTTTATATAGTCATATTGTCAATATTTTACTTTATTTTTTTTTATCATCTGGCATTAGCTTTTATTTTATTTTTTTTAATTAATTTATTTACTTTTTAAATACATTTGTCTCTGCCTACCCCCCACCTCTTTCCCTTGACCCCTCCCACCTTCCCTCCCTCAGCTCTTCCCCTTTGGTTTTGTCCATGAGTCCTTGTTATATGTTCCTTGACTTTCCCCTTCCCTTCCCTTTCCCTGCCCCCCCTTCCCTCTTGTCTCTGTTGATTTCTTTTCCTTTCAGTGTTGCTGGTCATATTTTCCTTGCTTCTTTGCATTGTTGGTTAGGTTCCGCTTATAGGTGAGATCATATGGTATTTGTCTTTCGCCCCCTGCCTTATTTCGCTTAGCATGATGCTCTCCAGTTCCATCCATGCTGTCGCAAAGTTTAGTACTTCTTTTTTCTTACTGCTGCGTAGTATTCCATTGTGTATATGTACCATAATTTTTTGATCCAGTCATCTACTGATGGGCATTTAGGTTGCTTCCAACACTTGGCTATTGTAAATTGTGCTGCTATGAACATTGGGGTGCATAGGTTCTTTTGTATTGGCGTTTTGCTGTTCTCAGGGTATAGTCCTAGCAGGGGAATCCCTGGATCAAAAGGCAGTTCCATTTTCAGCTTTCTGAGGAAATTCCACACTGCTTTCCATAGTGGCTGCACCAGTCTGCATTCCCACCAACAGTGGACTAGGGTTCCCTTTTCTCCACAGCCTCGCCAGCACCTGTTGTTTGTGGATCTATTTATGATGGCCATTCTGACCGGTGTGAGGGGGGTACCTCATGGTGGTTTTGATCTGCATTTCTCTGATGGCTAGTGATGCAGAGCATCCTTTCAAATGCCTCTGGGCCCTCTGTATCTCCTCCTTAGAAAAGCATCTGCCCAGGTCCTTTGCCCATTTTTTGATTGGATCGTTTGTCTTCTTGTAGTAAAGTCGAGTGAGTTCTTTGTATATCTTGGAGATCAAACCTCTATCTGATGTATCATTAGCAAATATATTTTCCCAAATGGTTGGCTCCCTTTTCACTTTGCTGATGTTTTCTTTTGCTGTGCAGAAGCTTCTTATTTTGATGAGGTCCCACTTGTTCATTCTTTCCTTTATGTCCCTTGCTTTAGGAGACATATCAGTGAAAACATTGCTGCGTGGGATATCTGAGAGTTTCCTGCCAATGTTCTCCTCTAGGACTTTGATGCTGTTGCGACTTATATTTAAGTCTTTTATCCATCTTGAGTTTATTTTTGTGTATTGGGTCAGCTGATGATCCAATTTCAATTTTTTGCATGTAGCCGTCCAGCTCTCCCAACACCATTTGTTGAAGAGGCTGTTATTGCTCCATTTTATGCTTCTGCCCCCTTTGTCGAATATTAGATGTCCATAGAGACCTGGGCTTATTTCTGGGCTTTCTATTCTGTTCCACTGGTTTATGGGTCTGTTCTTGTGCCAGTACCAGATTGTTTTGAGTATAGTGGCTTTGTAGTAGAGTTTGATGTCCGGTATTGTGATCCCTCCTACTTTGTGTTTCTTTCTCAAAATTGCTGCAGCTATTCGAGGTCATTTATGGTTCCATATAAATTTTAGAAATGTCTGTTCTATTTCTGTGAAATACGTCATTGGTATCTTAATAGGGATTGCGCTGAATCTATAAATTGCTTTTGGTAGTATGGACATTTTAAGGATATTAATTCTTCCAATCCATGTGCACGGTATATGCTTCCATTTATTTGTGTCTTCCTTAATTTCTTTTTTCAATGTTGTATAGTTATCTGCATACAGGTCTTTTGTGTCTTTGGTTAAATTTATCCCTAGGTACTTTATCTTTTTTCGTGCTATATCGAATGGTATATTTTTCCTGATTTCTTCTTCTTCTATTGCATTGCTGGTGTACAGAAACGCCTTTGATTTCTGAATGTTGACTTTGTATCCTGCTGTTTTGCCAAATTCACTTATTAGGTTGAGGAGTTTTTTGGTAGAGTCTACAGGGTTCTCTATGTACACTATCATGTCATCTGCAAACAATGATAGTTTTACTTCCTCCTTTCCTATTTGAATGCCTTTTATCTCTTTCTCTTGTCTGACCGCTGTGGCTAGGACTTCCAATACGATGTTGAAAAGAAGCGGTGAGAGCGGACATTCTTGTCGTGTTCCCAATCTTAGTGGGAAAGCTTTCAGTTTTTGCCCGTTGAATATGATATTGGCTGTAGGTTTTTCATATATGGCCTTTATTACGTTGAGGAATGCCCCATTTATTCCCATTTTGCTGAGTGTTTTGATCATAAATGGGTGCTGTACCTTGTCAAATGCTTTTTCTGCATCTATCGAGATGATCATGTGGTTTTGTCTTTTCTTTGATTTATGTGGTGTATCACGTTTACTGATTTGCGTATATTGACCATCCCTCCATCCCTGGGATGAATCCCACTTGATCGTGATGGATAATCTTTTGAATGTATTGCTGGATGCGGTTTGCTAATATTTTGTTGAGGATTTTAGCAGCTATGTTCATCAGCGAAATTGGCCTGTAGTTTTCTTTCTTTGTAGGGTCTTTATCTGGTTTTGGGATCAGGGTGATGCTGGCCTCATAGAAGGAGTCTGGGAGTCTTCCCTCCTCTTGGATTTTTTGGAATAGTCTGAGAAGGACAGGGGTTAGCTCTTCCTTAAATGTTTTGTAAAATTCTCCTGGGAAACAGTCTGGCCCTGGGCTTTTGTGTGCTGGGAGTTTCTTGATTACTGCTTCAATTTCCCCAACTGTTATCGGTCTGTTCAAGCTTTCTGTTTCTTCCTCCTTCAGTGTTGGAAGATTATACTTTTCTAAAAATTTGTCCATTTCATCAAGATTTTCAAATTCCTTGGCATATAATTGTTCATAATAGTTTCTGATAATCATTTGTATTTCTGTGGTATCAGTTGTTATTTCTCCTCTTTCATTTCTGATATTATTAATTTGGGTCCTCTCCCTTTTTTTCTTGATGAGTCTGCTTAAAGGCTTGTCAACTTTATGAATCTTTTCAAAGAACCAGCTTCTGGATTGGTTGATCCTCTGAATTGTTCTTTTTGTCTCTATGTCATTCAGTTCTGCTCTAATCTTGACTATTTCCTTCCTTCTACTTGCTCTGGGATTTATTTGTTGTTGTTTCTCCAGTTCTTCAAGTTGTAGTGTTAGGTCTTTTATTTGAAATGTTTCTATCTTTTTAAGGTAAGCCTGTATTGCTATGAACTTCCCTCTCAGGACTGCCTTTGCTGTGTCCCATAGGTTTTGGACAGTTGTCTGTTCATTTTCATTTGTTTCCAGAAATTTTTTGATTTCTTCTCTTATCTCATTATTGACCCATTCATTGTTTAATAGTGTACTGTTCAGTCTCCATGAGTTTCCAAGTTTTTGAAGTTTCTCTTTGAGTTTGATTTCGAGTTTCAAGGCCTTGTGGTCTGAGAAAAAGTTTGGTATTATTTCAATTTTCCTGAATTTACTGAGGCTTGCTTTGTGTCCTATCATGTGGTCTATCTTTGAAAAACTGCCATGAGCATTTGAAAAGAATGTGTATTTTTCTTCTTTGGGATGTAAGGTTCTATATATGTCAGTTAAGTCTCTTTGATTCAGTGTGTCATTCAGCGCCACGATATGTTTATTAATGTTTTGTTTGGAAGATCTGTCCATTTTTGACAGTGGGGTGTTGAAATCCCCTACTATCAGTGTGTTGCTATCTATATCTTTTTTGAAGTCATCCAACAATTTCCTTATAAACTTGGGGGCTCCTATATTGGGAGCATATAAGTTTACAATGTTGATGTCTTCTTGATAGATTCTTCCTTTAAGTATGATAAAGTGCCCCTCTGGGTCTCTCTTTATGGCCTTTGCTTTGAAATCTACTTTGTCTGATACAAGTATGGCAACGCCAGCCTTTTTCTCATGTCCATTTGCTTGGAATATTATTTTCCATTCCTTTACCTTCAATCTGTGTAGGTCTTTTGCTCTGAGGTGGGTCTCTTGTAGGCAGCATATGTGTGGGTCATGTTTTCTTATCCATTCAGCTACCCTGTGTCTTTTGATTGGGGCATTTAGTCCGTTCACATTGAGAGATATTACTGATAGAAACTTACTCATCTTTTCTCTTTGTACTTGTGTTCCTCTCTGTCTCATTCTTTTCCTTCATCTGCTTAAACCAGTCCCCTTAGCATATCTTGGAGTGCTGGTTTGGTAGAGATGTATTCTTTTAGCTTTCTTTTGTCTGGGAAACTCCGTATTTCTCCTTCTATTTTAATGGAGAGCCTAGCTGGGTAGAGCAGCCTTGGCTGTAGGCCCTTGCTTTTCATGGCTTGGAATATTTGTTGCCATTCCCTTCTGGCTTGGAGTGTTTCTGTTGAGAAGTCAGCTCCTAGGCGTATCGGGGCCCCCTTGTATGTTACTTTCTCCTTCTCCCTTGCTGCCTTGAGGATTCTCTCTTTGTCGTTGACATTTGCCATTTTAATGATGATGTATCTTGGAGTGGACCTCCTTGGGTCCTTCTTGAGTGGGGTCCTCTGTGCCTCCTGGATCCATGAGAGCCTTTCTCTCCTCAAATTAGGGAAATTTTCCATCATTACTTTTTCGAGGAGGTTCTCTATCCCTTGCTCCTCTTCTTCTCCTTCTGGTATCCCTATTATACGGATATTATTGCGTTTCAGGTTGTCCTGCATTTCCCTAAATGCTTCTTCATTCTTTTTGAGCCGTTTTTCCATTTCTTGTTCTTTCTGGGAGCTTTTTTCTACCTTGTCCTCCATCTCACTGATTCGATCCTCAGCTTCATCCAGCCTGCTTTGGATTCCTGCTACTGTGTTCTTCAATTCAGAAATGGTATTCTTCACATCCTCTTGTGTCTTCTTGATAGTTTCTATGTCCTTTTCCAGGCTGATATAGTTTGCTGTAAGATCCTGATAGTTTCTCTGCAGTGTCTCATAGTTATCTTTGAGCTGGCTGAGCTCATTGAGCTTCCTTAGAACCATTGTTTTGAATTCCATATCTGATAGTTCCCTTGCCTCTATTTCATTGAGCTCTCTCTGTGGGGAGTCCCCTTCTCCACTCATTTGGGGGGAACTTCTTTTTCTTCCCATTTTTGTGAGAGTCTGTTAATTATTTTTGTCCTTTACTTTTCTTTCTGAGCTTGCCTCTGATGATGTCAGTTGTTGACCCTATAGGGCCTTGGGTTGTTTGTTTGAGCCTTTCAGGAGTCTAATGCCTGTGTCTGACTCCTGCTTGGAGCAGCTCTGTGACCCCTTTGGTCAGGGCTGGGCTATTTTTTGGGATCTCTCTGTGCTCTCACGAGAGCTCCTTGAGCGCGTTCCCAGCGCGGCAGGGTCCCCCACCTGCCTGGGCTCGCATGTGTTTGCCCCAGACCAGGGGGCTTATTCGCGACCTCCCGTACTCATCTGACCTCCCTGGCACGCGAGCTTCGCAGCACTGGTCAGTTTAGGGTCTTCTATTGTGTGTTTTCCCCGCTTTTGGCTCTTTGGGTGCGTTGCTTGCCCTCGCCAAATGGGGACTACGGAAATGGGAGGAAATCAGCTCTAGGACTCTCCAGTTAATCCTGTTTCTGGTCTCTCCTCCAGGGACTCTGGGCAGCTCTACTTATTTTGTGGGCCGCTCCGTGATCGCGGCGGGTAGGTCAGTTTACGCCTGCCCTTGCCCCTCTGTGCAATCCCTCGCAGGCCGTATGGGTGCCAGTCTGTGTGAGGCCTTGCCGGCAGGTGCAAGCGTTCGCCAGCCCGCGTGGGTCACACACACGCTCGCCAACCCTCGCCAGTCACTGGGCGCAAGTGTGTGCGCCTGCTCTGGGTGTTTTGGGGGTGTCTATGTTTGCTTTTCGGCTTTTGGCTCTTTGGGGGTGTGGCCTCTTCCCGCGCAATGGAGACTTTGGCAAGGAGAAGGAGTCGGGACTCCCCGGTTCCTCCTCCCGTTCTTTCCCCAACGCCTCCGTCTCCAGTCTCTCCTCAAGGCTCTCCTATCCAGTCTGCACTCAGCCCCACAGCTCACACGCGTACAAGCTGTGTGCAGAGCACACAAAAGGCAGGTTAATTGATTCCCGTATGCCTGAGCGAGATGGTAGCTGCAGAGTGGGAAGTGCGTTATCACCCGGGCTCCACTGGCTGCCATGTCAGTTCTCTTCACAAAGTTTTCCTCACCATTCTTTTCCCAGGCACCAGCCCACCCTCCTGCCACCTCTACCCAGCGATCAAGGAGGGTGGCTGCCGCTGCAACTTTTGTGTTTGCCCTTTAAATGTCTTTTTGCATCCCCAGCCACCTGTCTCTGGCAGAGAGCGCCCCTAAGCTTTTTGGGGTTCCGTTTTGTCTGTATTTTCTTGGCTTTAGCTGCTGTAGTTTAGGGGTTCCTGTTTATGATTCAGACCCTGTTCTTCTCAGGGGGACGCTAACTGGCCGTTTCAATGTCCCTCTGGTGCCAGTGCCCGTGCGCACCCAGCCCACCCTCTCAAGCCTCTACCGCAATTCTCACCCGTTGGGATGTGTGAGAGTCGAATCTACTGTCCACAGCACCAAGGCTCCTCTCCCACTATCGCTCCACTGCTTTCCAGGTGATTACTCCATTATTTAGTTGCAATTCCAGTTTGGTTTTGGGAGGAGGTCAGCGTGACTCCCTTTCACTCCTCCGCCATCTTTTCCAATCTCAATATTTTACTTTATAGCTTCTTGGTTTGAATATGTTACTTCAGGGTAAGAAAAATATTATTTTGTATTTTCTCCTAAAACTCCTTAGATTTTACGTATTGATTTGTAACTCATCCAAATTTTTTTGTATAATGTGTGAAATATGACTCTATATTTGTTTAATTTCAAGTAATATTAGGTCATGTACCTTATTTGTTGAATAAGCCTTATTTTCCCCATTGATTTGAAACATCAATTGAATCATATATTACATTGTTAGAAAGATATATATGTTTGTTCCTAGAATGTTCATTTTATTTCATTGATCTACTTGCTTATTTCTGTGCAGGTGTCATGATTGCTGAGACTTTATAATGAATTTAAATTTTTTAATATTTTATAATGAATTTTGACATTTAAGAAAATAAATAAATAAAATCAATCTGCATTAAAAAGAAAGAAAGAAAGAAAGAAAGAAAGAAAGAAAGAAAGAAAGAAAGAAAGAAAGAACTCCTACCTTTTGTGACAACATGGATGGAACTGGAGAATATTATGCTAAGTGAAATAAGCCAGGCAGTGAAAGACAAATGCCATATGATCTCACATATAAGTGGAATCTATTCAACAAAATAAAATAACGAACAAAATAAACCATAGGCATGGAAACATGGAGCATACTGAAAGTGCCCAAAGGGATGGGGAAGGAGGACAATGGTGGAAAGAAGTAAAAGGAACTAAACACTGGACATGTATGAATGACCCATAGAGGTGAACAACAGAGTGAGAATTGACTGTGGGAGAGGGGAATGGAGTGGGATGGGTGGAGGAGGGAAATATTGAGACAACTGTAACAGAATAAACATGATTTAAAAATATAATTAATTAAAATAAAAATATCCAAAACACTAATTGAAAAAGAAAAGGGCATTGGATTTGATTAGGCAGTTTTCTTAAGAAGACATGTAAGTCGACAATAAGCACTTGAAAAGATGCTTTACATCATTAGCCATTAGGGAAATATAAATTAAAACCATAATGAGATACAACTTCACATCGACTAGGACGGCTATAATCAAACAGAAAATAACAAGCATTTGTAAGATTTGGAGAAATTGGAACCCTCATATACTGCTGCTGGTAGCTGCTGTGCAAGACAGTTTGGCAGTTCCTCAAAAAGTTAAGCAGTTTCCGTTTGACCTAGCAATTTCTCTTCTAGGTACATATTCAAGAGAACTAAAAGCAGCCCCGGCTGGGCAGTTCAGTTGGTTAGAGCATCATTCTGACATGCCAAACTTGTGGGTTTGATCCTCAGTCAGGGTACATACAAGAATCAACCAATGAGTGAGTGGAACAAAAAAAATGATGTTTCTCTTTCTCTCTAAAACAATGGATAATTTTAAAAAATAAAAAGAACTGAAAACATACGTCCATTAAAAAACTTATACATAAATGTTTACAGCAGCATTACTCATAATAGCTAAAATAGCTAAAATTGGGGAACAACTCAAATGTCCATAAAGTGATGAATGAATAAACAGAATGTGGTTTATCCATATAAAGGAATATTATTCAGCCATGGAACTAGCCCTGGATGGTGTAGTTCAGTGGAGTGAGCACCAGCCTGTGAACCAAAGGGTCACCAGTTTGATTCCCAGTCAGGGCACATGCCTGGGTTGTGGGCCAGTCCCCCAGTAGGAGGTGCATGAGCAGCAACCACACATTGATATTTCTCTCTCTCTCTTTCTCCCTCCCTTCCCCTCTCTCTAAAGATAAATAAATGGCATTTAAGAAAAACAAATAAAGTATTGATACATGTTACAACTTGGATGAGTCTTTCTTTTATGTAGTACATTGTTAGATTATTCTAGATATGAGAGATATAACTGTTTTGTTGTAAATGCTAATTTTTATCTAAAATAATCAAATTATTTTTCCTTCAATTAGTCTGGATTAGTGATTATCTTAAAAAGAAATCAGTGAAAAGTATAGTTACGTTGTGGACTCTTGATATTGAAAGTTGCCTCTCTCCAATAGCCTCCACGCCTGCCTGGTTCTGTGTACCCAGTAGGCAGTGGATGGCTGGGGAATGAATCTGCTAACTGGAGCCCAGGGACTTCTTGTTTGTCTCAACTCTCTTCTCTGCACTTAGATGAGTCTTGAAAATATCACCGTAAGTGAAATGAGACAGACACAAAAGACAATATGTTAAGTGATTTCATTCTATCCTATGTCCAGAATTAGCAAATTTATAGAAACCAGATTGGTAGCTGCTGGGAGCTGGGAAAAGTGGGGAATGGGAATGACTCATGGGTACCAGGTTTCCTTCAGATTATCCACAAAATGTCCTGGAACTGGATTTTGGTCTTTAAGAAGGTGAATTTTATGTGTGAATTATATCTCATAAAGCTGTTATTTAAAAAACTAAAAAATATTTATGTAAATATACAAATTAAAGAAATTTTCAAAATGTAAATACAGTAGACTATATATTGTACTGTCCACTAGGTTATAATCTCCAGGCCACTTTCTCTGGTTTTGTTTATTTGTTGTTTTTTTCCTTGCTTCCCTGGCCTTTTTTTCTCTTCCCTGTGTGAATTCTGTAGGATTCTAGTTCCTTCCCATTTTTTTTCCTTTGTCTGGAGTTATATCCGAGAGGTATGTTCTGTTCTCAGCAAAGAGCAGGGCTCCTCTCCACCTCCCCACACAGTCTAAGGAGGGTAGAGGTCAGAGCAAAAGTTAGGTGGAGTGCTGTCCTGTCAGGTCTTGTGCACACCTACCTCTGCAAGCCTGAGTATGTTGCCCACTGCTCCTTTTTGCAAAGATTATACCACATGGTCTCAGCCTTCAAAGAACGTAAATTTAGAGGTATGTATGTGGATGATACTGTACATTTGAGAACCTGAGACTGGAAATGGGATGGATGGGAGATGTATTTTTCAATATGTATTATTTTGTATTTGAGTTTTTATCATGTGTCATGGATAAAATTGTGTCCTGTCTCTTCATCCCAACTCATATCTTAAGTCCTAATCCCCAATACATCTCAGAATGTGACTGTATTTGGAGATAGAACCTTTAAAAGGGTAGTTAAGGTTAAATGATATCGTATGGCTGTGCCATAACCCAATATAACTGGTATCCTTATAAGAAGAGTAAGAGGTACCAGGGCTTTAAACACACGTACAAAAGGCCATGTGAAGACACAGCAGGAAGGCAGCTGTCTGCAAGCCAAAAAGAGAAACTTTACCAGAAACCAACCCTGCCAGCATCTTTATCTTGGTCTTCTAATCTCCAGAAATGTGAGAAAATAAGTTTTGGGGGTTGACCGGCGTGGCTCAGTTGGTTGGAGTATTGTCCCGTAGTCAAAAGGTTGCAGGTTTGATTTTCAGTCAGGGCACAATACCTAGGTTGCAGGTTTGATTTCCGGTCTGGGTGGTATGATCCCTAGTATAAGCATGTACAAGAGGCAGCTGACCAGTGGTTCTCTTTAGCATTAATGTTTTCCTCTCTCACTCTTAAAAAAAAATGAAAAAATGTCCTGGGGTGAGAGAAAATAAATTTGTGTTGCCTAAGCCACCAGTTTCTGGTATCTAGCTATAGCAACCCTAGCAAAGTAGTACAACATATGAATGTGATTACCTTCCCTGACCCATTCCCGTAACAGTAATAATACAAAATAATTTATAATCTAATTTAAAATATAGTACTATAGGTGGAATGGGTTTGTTCCCCTAAAATTCATATGTTGAAACTGAATCCTCAGTGTGATAGCATCAGGAATTAAGCCCTTTGGGAAGATATTAGATCATGAGGGTGGAGACCTCATGAATAAGATTAGTGCTCTTATATTTTTTTTTAATGTTTTATTGTTTATACTGTTACAGTTGTCCCATTTTTCCCCTTCATTCCCCTCCACCCAGTCTTCTCCCTACTGCATTGTCCATGTCCATGGGTCCTTTATGTATGTTCTTTGATTAATCCTTTTACCTCCTTTCAGTCAGTCCCCAACTCTCCCCTGCCCTCTTACAGCTGTCAGTGTATTCCATGATTCCATGCATTTGGTTCTATTTGCTCATGAGTTTATTTTGTTCATTAGATTCCTCTTATAAGTGAGATAATATGATATTTGTCTTTCACCTACTGACTTATTTTGCTTATCATAATAGTCTCCAGTTCCATCCATGTTGTTGCAAAAGGCAGGAATTCCCCCTTTCTTTCTGCTGCATAGTATTCCATTGTGTAAATGTACCTCAGTTTTTTGACCCACTCATCTACTGATGAACATTTAGGCTGTTTCCAAAATTTGGCTATTGCAAATAGCAATGCTATGACCATAGGGGTGCATAAATTCTTTTGAATTGGTGTTTCACATTTTTAGGGTATAGTCCCAGCACTAGAATTGCCAGGTCAAAAGGTACTTCCATTTTTAATTTTTTGAGGAAACTCCATACTGCTTTCCACAGTGGCTGCACCAGTCTGCATTCCCACAAACAGTGCACTAGGATTCCCTTTTCTCCACAATCTCGCCAGCACTTGTTGTTTTGTTGATTTATTAATGATAGCCATTCTGACCATTGTTAGGTGATATCTCACTGTGGTTTTAAGTTTCATCTCTCTGATGATCAGTGATGTTGAGCATTTTTTCATATGCCTCTGGGCCCTCCGTATGTCCTCCTTGAAGTGTCTGTTCAGGTCCTTTGCCTATTTTTTAACTGGATCATTTGTCTTCCTGGCATTCAATCATATAAGTTCTTTATATATTTTGGAGATTTAACCCTTGTCTGATGTATCACCAGCAAATATGTTCTCCAATGCAGTGGATTCCCTTTTCATTTTGATGCTGGTTTCTTTAGCCATACAGAAGCTTTTCAATTTGATGTAGTCCCATTGGTTCATTTTTTTCCTTTACTCACCTTGCCCAAGGAGCTATTTCAGCAAAAATATATGAGACATCTGAAGTTTTACTGCCTATGTTTTCTGTTAGGATTTTTATGGTTTCACAACATATATTTAAGTATTTTTTTAATCAATTTTGAGTTTATTCTTGTGTATGGTAAGTTGGTGTTCTAGATTCATTTTTTTTGCATGTACCAGTCTAGTTCTCCCAACACCATTTATAGAAGAGACTACCTTTACTCCATTGATGTTCATGGCCCCTTTGTCAAATATTAATTGACCATAAGGACATGGGTTTATTTCTGGGCTCTCTATTCTGTTCCATTGATCTATGTGTCTGTTCGTATACCAGTACCAGACTGTTTTGATTACAGTGGCCTTGAATTATGGTTTGATATCAGGTATTGTGATCCTTCCAAATTTGTTCTTCTTTCTCAAGATTGCTGAGGCTATTCAGGGTCTCTTTTTTTTTATTCTATATATATATTTGGAATATTTGTTCCAGATCTGTGAAATATGCCATTGGTATTTTGATAGGAATTGTGTTGAGCCTATAGATTACTTTGGGTAGTGTGGACATTTTAATGATGTTAATTATTCCAATCCATGAACACAGTATAGGCTTCAATTTCTTTGTGTTTTATTCAATTTCTTTCTGCAGCATTCTCTAGTTTTTCAAGTACAGGTCTTTTACCTCCTTGGTAAAATTTATTTTTAGGTATTTTTTGCGTGTGTGTGTTGCCATAGTAAATGTGTTTTTTTTCTTAGTTTCTCTGTGTGATAGCCTCATTGTTGGTATACAAAAATGCCATCAAATTCTGACTATTGACTGTATCCTCTTACTTTGCTGAATTCAATTTTTAGGTTGCGTAGTTTTTTGGCAAAGACTATAGGGTTTTCTATGTAGACTATCATGTCTCTGAAGAATGACAGTTTTACTTCCTTCTTTTCAATTTGGATGCCTTTCATTTGTCTTCTTGTCTGATTGTTCTGGTTAGGACTTCCCGTACTATGTTGAATAAGAGTATTGAAAGTGGAAGACACCCTTGTCGTCTTCCTGATCTTAAGGAAAACACTTATAGTTCTTGTTTATTGAGTAAGATGTAGACAGTAGGTTTTTCCTATATGGCCTTTATTACATTTAGGTATACTCCCTCTATTCACACTTTGTGAGTATTTTTATCATAAATGAGTGCTGGGTTTTATCAAATGCTTTTCATCATTTAATTATATGATCATGTGATTTTTGTCTTTCATTTTGTTTATGTGGTGTATCACATTTACTGAAATGCAAATTTGTACCATCCTGCAGCCCTGGAATAAATCCCATTCCATCCTGGTGTATGATCTTTTCAGTGTATTGCTGGATCTGTTTTGCTAGTATTTTGTTGAGGATTTAAGTATCCATATTCTTCAGAGATATTGTCCTGTAATTTTCTTTCTTGTTGTGTTCTTACCTGGTTTGGGGATTAGGATAATACTGGCCTTGTGAAAAGAGTCTGAGAGTCTTCCCTCTTCTTGAATTTTTTGGAATAGTATGAGAAGGATAGGTGTTAGATCCCCTTTGAATGTTTGGTACAATTTGCTTATGAAGCCAAATATGCCTTCAAACCACAGGGTTTGAGTGTCCAGAGTTTTTTGATTACTGCTTCAATTTCAACAGCTGTTCTTGGTCTGTTCAGGCTTCCTCCTTCTCCTTCATTCAGTATAGAAGGGTTATATTTGTCTAGAAATGTGTCCATTTTATCGAGGTTTTCAAATTTCTTGGCATATAATTGTTCATAGTAATTTCTAACAATCCTTTGTATTTCTGTGGTATCAGTTGTTATTTCTCCTCTTTCATTTATGATATTATTTATATGGGTCCTCTCCATTTTTTTCTTGATGAGTCTGCTTAAAGGCTTGTTGATTTTGTGTATCCTTTCAAAGACCCAGCTCCTGGGTTGGATAATCCTTTGAATTGTTTCTTCTAGTTTCTATATCATTCAGTTCTGCTCTAATCTTGACTATTTCCTTCCTTCTACTTGCTCTGGGCTTTGTTGTTGATTCTCCAGTTCATGAAGATGTAGGGTTAGATCATTTATTTGAAATGTTTCTGTGTTTTTTAGGTAGACTGGTATTGCTATGAACTTCCCACTCAGGACTACCTTTGCTGTGTCCCATAAGTCTTAGACTATTGTGTGTTCATTTCCATTTGTTTCCAGAACCTTTTTGATCTTCTCTTATCTCATTATTGACCCATTCATTGCTTAATAGTCTACTGTTCAGTCTCCATGAGTTTGAATGTTTTCCTTTGAGGTTGGTTTCTAGTTTCAGGCACTTGTGGTCCAAGAAAATGCTTGTTATGATTTCAGTTTCCCTGAATTTGTTGAGCCTTGCTTCGTGTCCTCTCATGTGATCTACCTTTGAAAATGTTCCATGTGCATTTGAAAAGAATGTGTATTTTGCTTCTTTAAAATGAAAGGTTCTATATATGTCTGTTAAGTCCATTTGATCTAATGCATCGTTCAGTTCCACAACATCCTTGCTTATGTTTTGTTTGGAAGATCTATCCATTTTTGACAGTAGGGAGTTAAAATCTCCTCCTATCAGTGTGTTGCTGTCTATATCTTTCTTGAAGTTCTCCAAGATTTTCCTTATATATTTGGGTGCTCCTAAATTGGGTATATATAGGTTTACAGTGTTTATGTCTTCTTGATGGCACCTTCCTTTGAGAATTATGAAGCATCCTTCTGTGTCTCTTTTGATGGCCTTTGTTTTGAAATCTTATTTTGTCTGATATAAGTATTGCTACCCCGGCTTATTTCCCTGTCCATTTGCTTGGAATATTTTTTTTTTTTCTATCCCTTTACTTTCAGTCTGTGTAGGTGATTTGTTCTGAGGTGGCTCTCTTGTGGGCAGCGTATGTGCAGGTCATGTTTTCTTATCCATTTAGATACCCTATGTCTTTTTGATTGGAGCATTTAATCTATTTACTTTTACAGTTATTATTGATAGGTATTTATTGATTATAACCCTTTGTACCTGTGTTCCTCTCTATCTCACTCTTTCTCTTCATCTTCTTAAAGCAGTCCCTTTAGCATATCTTGCAATGCTGGTTTGGTGGAGGTGTATTCTTTTAGCCTTCTTTTTTTCTGGGAAACTCTTTATTTTGCCTTCCATTTTAACTGAGGGCCTTGCTGGGTAGAGCAGCGTTGGTTGCAGGCCTTTACTTTTCATGATTTGGAATATTTCCTGCCATTCCCTTCTGGCTTTAATGTTTCTGTTAAGAAGTCAGCTGCTAGCCATACCAGGGGTCCCTTGTATGTGACTACCTCCTTCTCCCTTGCTTCCTTTAGGACTCTCTGTTTGTCTTTGATATTTGCCATTTTAATGATGATGTGTCTTGCAGTGGGCTTCATTGGGTTCCTCTTGAATGGGACCCTCTGTGCTTCCTGGACTTGTGTGGCTTTTTCCCTCCTCCAGTGAGGGAAGTTTTCCATCATTAGATTTTCAAAGAGGTTTTCTATCCCTTACTCCTCCTCTTCTCCTTCTGGTATCCCTGTTATATGGATATTATTACGTTTCAGTTGTCCTGCCTTTTGCTAAATGCCTCTTTATTCTTTTTCAGTCTTTTTCATTTTCTGACTCTTTCTGGGAGTTTTTTTCTACATTGTCCTCCAGCTCACTGATTCGATCCTCTGCTTCATCTAGCCTGCTTTTGATTCCTTCTACTGTGTTTTTAAATTCAGAAATTTTAGTTTTCATTTCTTCTTGACTCTTATTGATAGTTTCTATGTGCTTTTTCATGCTGATATAGTTTGCAGTAAGTTCCTCATAGTTTCCCTGTAGTTTTTTCTTATTCTCTGTGACCTCACTATGCTCACTGAGCTTCTTTAAATCCATTGTTTTGAATTCAATATCTGATAGTTTACTTGCCTCTATTTCATTTAGTTCTCTTTCTAGGGATTCCTCCTTTCCCTTTGACTTGGGGGTGTTTCTTTGTCTTCTCATTATTTGTGTGATTATTCTTTTTTTTCTTTTTTCTTTTTTTCTTTTTTTTTGCTTCTGCTTCTTACATTGATATGTCTTGTCTTCCTCACTTTGTGGTGTGAAATTCTATGGTAGGAGACCACTGTTTTTTCTTTCTGGATCTGCTTCTGATGATGTCAGATGTTGACCCTGTCTGACCTTAGGGACACTGTTTGAGACTTCCAGTAATCTACTGTTTGTGGCTCTCTCCTTCAGCTGTTAATCTAGTCACTCTGGATTCAGCTGGCAGGCTTAGACACCACAGGATGGGGCAGAGTTCCTCCTGGGTTTGGAATTATTGGGTCCTCTCACAGTTTTACTGCTCAAGGAAGTGATCTACCTGAGCTAGATGGCTGCTGCTTATAGGAGATGACTCAGCAGTGGGATCTTACCGGCTATTCTCTTATTTCTGTCCCCAGAGCCTCCTTCCCCAGTCTCTCCTCTGGCGTCTCTAGCCCACTCTGCCCCCAGCTTTGCTAGAGCCTTGGGTAGTGGCTGGAAATAAAAATTTATGTGTTGGCCCTTTAAACTGCTGTTTGTGTCTCCGGCTGCCTGTCTCTGGCAGGAAGCACTCTGCCACTTTTCACAGTTGGCTGTTATCTGTGTACTTTTTGGACCCTGGTCCTGTAGGCTGGAGATCCCTGCTTATGCTTTAGATCCTACTCTTCTCAGGGGGATCCAACCAGTCATTTCAATATCCTTCTGGTGCTGCCCCCTGAGGGCGCCCCACCTTTTGTCTCGAGTTTCTACCACACTCTTTAACAGTCAGATTGTGGCAAAGCTAATTCCTCTGTCTGTCTGAAGTTACAAGGCTCCTCTCTTGCTATCGTTCCAGGTGATTACTCCACAGTTTAATTGTAATTCCAGATTGGTCCTGGGGGCTGGTCAGTATGACTTCCACTCCTTCCTCCGTCATCTTGATTTCTGATTTTATTTAGTTGGATCCTCTCTCTGTTTTTTCTTAATGTGTCTGTTAAGGATTTGTTGATTTTGTTTTTCTTTTCAAAGAACCATTACCTGGACTTATTGATCGTTTGAATTAGTTTTTTAGTCTGTATGTCATTTAATTCTGCTTTGATCTTGGTTATTTCCATATTTTACTCACTCTGGGCTTTGTTTGTTTTTGTTCCTCTAGTTCTTTTAGGTGTAGACTTAGTCTGTTTATTTGAGATTTTTCTATCTTCTTTAGGTAGGCTTGTAATACTATGAACTTTTCTCTTAGGACTGTTTCGCTGTGACCTATAAGTTTTGGAATGTTGTGTGTTAATTTTCATTTGTTTCCAGAAACTTTTTGATTTCTTCCTTCATGTTATTGTTAACCCTTTCATTATTTAATAATGTGTTATTCAGCCTCCATGTATTTGAATGTATTTCAGATTTTTTTGAGATTGATTTCTAGTTTCAAACTGTTGTGATCCAAGAAGAGGCTTGATATGTTTTCAATTTCCTTGAGTTTGTTAAAGCTTGTTTTGTGTCCTACCATGTGGGCTGTCCTTGAAAATGATCCATGTGCTTTTGAGAATAATGTATATTTTGTTTCTTTGGGGTGAAATGGTCTGTACATATCAATTAAGTCCATTGTTTCTAGAGTGTCTTTCAGTGCTGCAATATCCTTGCTGATTTTTTTTTTTTGAAGATTTTCCATTGTTGACAGTGGAGTGGTAAAATCCCCAAATCACTGTATTGCTACCTATCTCTTTCTTAAAGTCCTCCAAGATTTTTTTTAATATATTTAAGGGCTCCTATATTGGGTACATATATGTTTACAAGGGTTATAACCTCTTGTTGGACTGCTCCCTTAAGTATTATGTAGTACCTTCTTTGCCTCTTGTTATGGCTTTTGTTTTGAAGTATTTTGTCTGATATAAATATTGCCACCCCAGCTTTTTTTTCATGTCCATTTGCATGGAATTTTTTTTTCCATCCCTTTGCATGGAATTTTTTTCCCCATCATTTCACTTTCAGTGTGAATCTGTGTCAATCTTTTGTCCTGAAGTGGGTATCTTTAAGACAGCATATTTGTGGGTTGTGTTTTCTTATCCATTCAGCTACCTTAAGTCCTTTGATTGGAACATTCAATCCATGTACATTTAAGGTTATTATTGATAGGTTCTTATTCATTGCCTTTTTTTCCCTTTTGTACCTGTTTTCCTTTCTCTCTATATATTTTTATTTTTCTTAAAGCATTCCCTTTAGCATCTCTTGCAATGGTAGTTTGGTGGAAATGAATTACTTTAGCCTTCTTTTTTTTTATTCTGGGAAAGTATTTAATTTTTTTTATTTTAAATGAGAGCCTTGCTGGATAGGGTAGGCTTGGTTACAGGTGCTTGCTTTTCATTACTTGGAATATTTCATGGCAGTCCCTTCTGGCCTTTAGTGTTTCTGTTGAAAAATCAGCTGATAGCCTTATTGGAGCTCCTTTGTAGATAACTAACTATTTTTCTCTTGTTGCTTTTAAGATTCTCTCTTTGTCTGTAAAGTTTGCTGTTTTAACTGTGATGTGTCCCTTTGGGTTCATCTTGATTAGGACTCTCTGTGTTCTGGATCTGCTTGGCTCTCTCCCTCACCACATTAGGGAAATTTTCTGCCATTATTTCTTCAAACACATTTTCCATCCCTTGCTCCCTTTATTTTCTTTCTAGTATCTCAATGATTAGAACATTGTTACATTTCATGATTTCCCAGGCTCCCGTAAGCTATCCTTGCTCTTCTTGAGTCTTTTATTCTTTTTGTGCTTTGACTGGGGGTGTTTTTTTCTACTTTGTCTTCCAACTCCCTGATTCAGTCCTCTGCTTCATCTAGCCTGTTTTTAATTCCTTTTAGTGTATTCTTCATTTCACAGATAGAATTCTTCATTTTCAACTGGTTTTTATTCAAGTTTCCTCTGTCCTTTTCCATACTGATATAGTTCCTGCTAAGTTCTTTGAGCATCCTTATAACCATTACTTTGAACTCTATTTCTGATAAATTGCTTACCTCAACTTCATTTACCTCTTTTTCTGGAGATTCATCCTTTCCTTTCATTTGGAGTCATCTTTATCTCCCACTTTAGCTGTCTCTTTGTGTTTGTTTCTATGTATTAGACTGATCTGCTTTGACTCTGTCTTATGCAGTGGCCTTATGTATTAGGAATCCTGTGGGACCCAGTGGTATAGACTCCTTGATCTCTTGATCTGGATACTGTTGGAATGTGCTTTGTGTTGTTTATGTGGACTCTCATGTTGTATTTGGGTGGTGATATTTATTGGCCCATTCCTTTATGGGAACTACCCTCAGGCTGGCCGACTAAGTGGCTCACTCCCCAGCACATCTTGTATACTATTGTATAGGTGTTGGTAGAACAAAGCAAAACAACAGAGAAACAACACCAAAACCAGCAACCCCCCCCCCAACCACAAGAGCAATATCAACAAGAGATCAAAGAATAATAAAAGTGGAAAAGGAAATGGAGTAATAGAGAAAGAGGAAAAGGAAAAAGAATATGAAAAGATCAAAGGAAAGAGAAGTGATCATGAGAATTGAAAGGGGGAGAAAACTAATACCAATAATGAATTGAAAGAGGAAAATGGAGAAAAGCTCAGAAAAAGTAACAAAAATAATAAAAGGAGAGAATAAGAGAACAATGATAAAAGTAAAATAGAAGATATGTAAGAAAAATTAGAATACCAAAAGAAAAACTAAAAGAAAATATAGATAAAAATAATTAAAAGACTGAAAAAGAATAAATAGTAAAAATAATGAAGAAAGAACCAAATGGATTAGTCTCAGAATAGTGTAGTGCTTGTGTGCTAGTTTTTCTCTTTGAATACTGCTATGATGTCTGAATCAGGTGTAAGCCAATGTCAGGTGTTATCCAGGTCTGGCCCTCAGCAGCCTTTTCAAAGCTACAATCGACCCACAGTTTGTGACTGATTCTTCTGGGCTTGACTGCTCCCAGTGTATGTTAAACTGCTCTGCAAAGCTGGCTTTCATTAACACTGGGTCCAGGGATGTGTTAGCAAACATCCCTAATCACTGCAGGATCCACATTTGCCTGTCTCTGCATGCGACCTGCTGTCAATTTTAGACTAGTTGAGGCTTCTGGCTGAAACAGGGAGCTGTGATTCCTGGATCTCCCATGGCAGGTGCAGTTCAGACTTCAGGGAAGATGGTGGGTGTGTTCCCCCACACCCAAGCGACTTGTCTGAGTATGTCCAGGATTATTTCCCTGTGCTTGGCAGGGCAGGGCGCCTATTAAGCCTCCAGAGCCCGGTGGGTCCAAGCACTGGGAGGGTGTTTCATGGACTTTTCTGTGAGGGGGAAACACCAGTCTGTTTCCTAGGAAAGTGTATGGATTCGCTGTGCCCTACCACCAGGCTCTGATGAGCCCCGAGTCTGTATATGTTGCTCTTTCCTCAACAATGGTTAACAGGCAAGATGGAAGAAAAAAGAAAAGGAAAAAAAAAAACCCAAATAAAACAAAACACCCAGACAAAAACTAAAAAAAAGAACAAAAAAAGTACAGGGTAGAACAAACAGAATTTCAGAGGGTATGGCAAGTGGAATTCCAGAGGGTTGGGGAGAGGTATCCCTCAGGGTAAGGTAATTAATTTTCCCCTGGGAGGGGCTAGCTCTTCTCAAGAAAGATGGCTGCTGTGGAGACCATGTATAATTTGGCCCATAAAATCACACAGCTGCTCCCCCAAGTCTCTCCTCAGTGCCTCCCACTCTAGCCTCTCCTTGTGTGACTCCAGTCCATGCTGCTCTCCCTTTGGTGGTGTGCAAGGCGGGTGGCCACAAACACACAACTTGTGCTTTGCCCTGTTAAGGAAAAAAAAGATGGTAGGTTTATCTCCAGCAATTCTTGTCTTTACCCAGCAGAGAGAGGCTCCAAGGCCTTTTCACCACTGCTAGATGCTACATGGTGGGCCCCCCTCAGCACTGGCTCTCTGTGTTTGGGAGCCAGGTCTGTGGTCCTGGCTTCACTACTCTCAAGGGGAAACTCCCACAGCAGCACCGCCACCTCAGCCTGTTGCCCATGCGTGCAGCGCTGGCCCTTTTAAGATGACCTTGCCCTTCCTACCAGTCTATGGGTGTTCTTTTGGACATCTTTGGTTAAAAGTCTCTTTTTCAGGCAGCCTTCAGTTTAACTTGGGTGATTGTTCTCCTCTTTAATTTTATTTCCAGGCTAATTCTGGGAGAAAGTGCACGATATATTCTCCTACTCCACCACCATCTTGCTAGTCTCTCGCAAGATTAGTGCTCTTGTAAAAGAGCACCGAGGGAATATCCTCACCCCTTCTTCTATGTGATTACACAGTAAAAAAAAAAAAACAAAAAAAAACAAAAAACTGTCTGCAAACCAGGACTTGTATCCTTACCAGATACTGTATCTGCCAGCACTTTGATCTAGGACTTCCCAGCCTCCAGAATTATGAGAAATAAATTTCTGTTGTTTAGGAGCCACCTAGTCTATGGTATTTTTATTTTAGTAGCCCGGATGGACTAAGATCAATGAAAAGCTAATGAAGAAATTAGATTAGCCAAAGAGTGATGGAAGATGGTGGAGGAGTGAATAGGAGTCACGCTGACCTCCTCCCAAGACCAAAATGGAATTGCGACTAAATAGTGGAGAAATCACCTGGAAAACAATGGGACGATAGAGGGAGAGGAGCCTTGGAGCCGCGGACAGACAGTGGAATCAACTCTCACACATCCCAACGGGTGAGAAGTGTGGTGGAGGCGCAAGAGGGCGGGCTGGGCACCCATGGGCACCAGGACCAGAGGGACACTGAAACGGCCAGTTGGATATCCCTGAGAAGAACAGGGCCTGAACCATAAACAGGGACCCCTAGACTACAGCAGCTAAAACCAGGAAAACACACAGACAAAACACAACCCCAAAAAGCTTAGGGGCACTCTCTGCCAGAGACAGGTGGCTGGAGATGCAAAGAGACTTTTAAAGGGCCAATGCAAAAATTTGCTGTGGCAGCTGCCCTCCTTGATCTCTGGGTAGAGGCAGCAGCAGAGTGGGCTGGTGTCTGAGGAAAGATTGGTGAGGAAAACTTTGTGAAGAGAACTGAGACAGTGGCCAGCGGAGCCCCGGTGATAACGCACCTCCCACTCTGCAGCTACTGTCTCACTCAGGCATAAGGGAATCAATTAACCCGCCTTTTGTGCGCTCCACACACAGCTTGTACGCATGTGAGCTGGGGGGCTGAGTGCAGACTGGCTGGGAGAAATAGAGGATCCCTGGCCAAAGGGGACACACAACTGCATAGAGAGCCTTGAGGAGAGACTGGAGACAGAGGTGTTGGGGAAAGAACAGGAGAAACCAGGGAGTCCCGACTCCCTCGCCATTCTGTAGTCTCCAAGGTGCGTGGGCAGGCCACGCCCCCAAAGAGCCAAAACCTGAAAAGCACACAATAGAAAGCCCAAAACGACCCAGTGCAGGCGCTCTCACACAGGCACCAAGTGGCCGGTGAGGGCTGGTGAGGGTGTGTGCTGACCAACAACCAGGCAGGCTGGCGATGGCTTCCGCAGTTTGGTGCCCACAGGGCCTGCGAGGGAGTGCACAGATCTGCGAGGGCAGGCGTAAACTGTCCCCAGTGCGGGCCCACAAGTGCAGAGTGGTCCACAGAAATAGTGGATCCCTAGCCGATGGGGTGACAGAGCTGCCCAAAGCAAGGGAGAAGGAGAAAGTAACACACAAGGGGCCCCGATATGGCTAGGACCTGACTTCTGAACAAAAACAGTACAAGCCAGAAGGGAATGGCGCAAATATTCCAAGTCATGAAAAGCAAGGGCCTACAACGAAGGCTGCTCTACCCAGCAAGACTCTCAATTAAAACTGAAGGTGAAATAAGGAGTTTCTCAGACAAAAGAAGGCTAAAAGAATACACCTCCACCAAACCAACATTGCAAGATAAGTTAAAGGGACTAGTTTAAGAAGATGAAGGAAAAAAGTAAGAAAGAGAAAAACACAGGTACAAAGAGAAAAAATGAATAAGTTTCTATCAGTAATAACTCTCAATGTAAATGGACTAAATGCCCCAATCAAAAGTCACAGGATAGCTGAATGGATAAGAAAACATGACCCACACCTATGCTGCCTACAAGAGACCCACCTCAGAGCAAAAGACGTGCACAGATTGAAAGTAGAGGGATGGAAAAAAAATATTCCAAGCAAATGGGCAAGAGAAGAAAGCAGGGGTTGCAACACATATATCAGACAAAATAGATTTCAAAACAAAGGCCATAAAAAGAGAGAGAGAGAAGGACACTTTATAATATTGAAAGGAAGAATCTATCCAGAAGACATAAACATTATAAACTTATATGCACCCAACATAGGGGCACCCAAATATATAAGGAAAATCTTGGAGGACTTCAGAAAGATATAGACTGATATACATACTGATAGTAGGTGATTTTAACACCCTACTGTCAAAAATGGAAAGATCTTCCAAACAAAACGTCAGTAAGGATATTGTGGAGCTGAATGACACACTGAATCAAATAGACTTAACTGACATATATAGAACCTTACATCCCAAAAAAGCAAAATGCACATAATTTTCAAATGCGCATGGAAGATTTTCAAAGATAGACCACATGATAGGACACAAATCAAGCCTCAGCAAATTCAGGAAAATTGAAATAATACCAAACTTCTTCTCAAACCTCAAGGGCTTGTAACTGGAAATCAACCTCAAAGAGAAACTTCAAAAACTTGCAAACTCATGGAGACTGAACAGTAGACTATTAAACAATGAATGGGTCAATAATGAGATAAGAGAAGAAATGAAAAATTCCTGGAAACAAATGAAAATGAACAGACAACAGTCCAAAACCTATGGGACACAGCAAAGGCAGTCCTGAGAGGGAAGTTCATAGCAATACAGGCCTACCTAAAAAAGATAGAAACATTTCAAATAAAAGACCTAACATTACAGCTTCAAGAATTGGAGAAACAACAACAAATAAATCCCAGAGCAAGTAGAAGGAAGGAAATAACCAAGATTAGAGCAGAACTGAATGACATAGAGACAAAAAGAACACTTCAAAGGATCATCCAACCCAGGAGCTAGGTCTTTGAAAGGATACACAAAATCAACAAGCCTTTAAACAGACTTATCAAGAAAAAAAGCGAGAGGACCCAAATTAATAAGATCAGAAATGAAAGAGGAGGAATAACAACTGATGCCACAGAACGACAAAGGATTGTCAGAAATGACTATGAACAATTATATGCCAAGAAATTTGAAAACCTGGATGAAATGGACACATTTCTAGAAAAGTATAATCTTCCAACACTGAAGGAGGAAGAAACAGAAGGCTTGAACAGATCGATAACAGCTAGGGAAATTGAAGCAGTAATCAAGAAACTCCCAGCACACAAAAGCCCTGGGCGGGACGGTTTCACAAGAGAATTTTACAAAAACATTTAAGGAATTGCTAACCCCTGTCCTTCTCAGACTATTCCAAAAAATGCAAGAGGAGGGAAGACTCCCAGACTCTTTTCATGAGGCCAGCATCACCCTAATCCAGATAAAGACCCTACAAAGAAAGAAAACTACAGGCCAATTTCACCGATGAACATAGATACTAAAATCCTCAACAAAATATTGGCAAACCACATCCAGAAGTACATTAAAAAAATTATCCACCATAATCAAGTGGGATTCATCCCAGGGATGCAGGGAAGGTTCTATATACACAAGTCCATAAATGTAATACATCACATGAATAAAAGAAAAGACAAAAACCACATGATCATCTCGATAGACGCAGAAAAAGCATTCGATAAGGTACAGCACCCATTTATGATCAAAACACTCAGCAAAATGGCAATGAATTGGGCATTCCTCAACATAATAAAGGCCATATATGAAAAACCTGCAGTTAATATCATACTCAACGGGCAAAAACTAAAATCTCTCCCACTAAGATCAGGAATATGACAAGGATGTCCACTTTCACCACTTCTTTCAACATCATATTGGAGGTCCTCGCCACAGCTGTCAGACAAGAAAAAGAAATAAAAGGCATCCAAATAGGAAAGGAAGAAGTAAAACTATTATTGTTTGCAGATGACATGATAGTGTATATAGAAAACCCTGTAGACTCCACCAAAAAACTACTCAACCTAATAAGTGAATTTGGCAAAACAGTGAGATACAAAGTCAATATTCAGAAATCAAAGGCATTTTTGTACACCAGCAATGAAATAGAAGAAGAAGAAATCAGAAAAAAAATACCATTTGATATAGCAACAAGAAAAATAAAGTACCTAGGCATAAATTTAACCAAAGACGTAAAAGACCTGTATGCAGAAAACTATACAACACTGAAGGAACAAATTAAGGAAGACACAAAAACATGAAAGCATATACCATGCCCATCGATTGGAAGAATTAATATCATCAAATGTCCATACTACCCAAAGCAATTTATAGATTCAATGCAATCCCTATTAAGATACCAATGACATATTTCACAGAAATAGAACAGACACTTCTAAAATTTATATGGAACCATAAACGACCCCAAATAGCTGCAGCAATTTTGAGTAAGAAAAATAAAGTAGGAGGGATCACAATACCGGACATCAAACTCTACTACAAAGCCACTATACTCAAAACAATCTGGTACTGGCACAAGAACAGACCCATAGACCAGTGGAACAGAATAGAGAGCCCAGAAATAAGCTCAGGTCTCTATGGGCATCTAATATTTGACAAAGGGGGCAGAAGCATAAAATGGAGCAATAATAGCTTCTTCAGCAAATGGTTTTGGGAGAGCTGGACGGCTACATGCAAAAAATTGAAATTGGATCATCAGCTGACCCAATACACAAAAATAAACTCAAGATGGATAAAAGACTTAAATATAAGTCGCAACATCCTAAAAGTCCTAGAAGAGAACATGGTCAGGAAACTCTCAGATATCCCATGCAGCAACTTTTTCACCGATATGTCTCCTAAAGCAAGGGACATAAAGGAAAGAATAAACAAGTGGGACCTCATCAAAATAAGAAGCTTCTTCATGGCTAAAGAATACATCAGCAAAATGAAAAGGGAGCCAACCGTATGGGAAAATATATTTGCTAATGATACATCAGATAGAGGTTTGATCTCCAAAATATATAAAGAACTTACTCGACTCCACTCCAAGAAGACAATTGATCCAATCAAAAAATGGGCAAAGGACCTGGGCAGACGCTTTTCCAAGGAGGAGATACAGAGGGCCCAGAGACATTTGAAAGGATGCTCGGCATCACTAACCATCAGAGAAATGCAGATTAAAACCACAGTGAGATACCACCTCACACCGGTCAGAATGGCCAGCATAAACAGAGCAACAAACAGCAGGTGCTGGCGAGGCTGTGGAGAAAAGGGAACACTAGTAGTACACTGTTGGTGGGAATGCAGACTGGTGCAGCCATTGCGGAAAGCAGTTTGGAATTTCCTCAAAAAGCTGAAAACGGAACTGGCTTTTCATCTAGTGATTCCCCTGCTGGGACTATACGTTAAGAATCCCAAAACGCCAATTCAAAACGCTGCTATGCACCCCAATGTTCATAGCAGCACAATTTACAATAGCCAAGTGTTGGAAGCAACCTAAATGCCCATCAGTAGATGATTGGATCAAAAAACCATGGTATATTTACACAATGGAATACTATGCAGCAGAAAAAAAAAGATCGACTAAACTTTGCAACAGCATGGATGGAACTGAAGAGCATTATGCTAAGCAAAAAAGACAGGGGACAAAAGATAAATACGATATGATCTCACCTATAAGTGGAACCTATCCAACAAAACAAAGATGCAAGGACAATAAGACTTGCAACACTGAAAGGAAAAGAAACCAACAGAGACAAGAGGGAAGGGGGGGCGGGGGAAAAGGAAGGGAAGGGGAAAGTCAAGGAACATATAGCAAGGTCTCATGGACAAAACCAAAGAGGAAGGATTGAGGGAGGGAGAGGGAGAGGAGGCAAATGAAAGTGGTGGGGGGATGGCAGAGACAAATGTATTTGAAAAAATAAAAAAAACAAAAAACAGAAAAAAAGAAATTAAATAAGATACTATATATTGTTAAACATTAATGAATGGAATGGAGGGAGTCACATAATCTTATCCCTGCTCTCAAGCTCTGCATCATCCAACAGGCCTTTCTCCTTCAGGCCTCCTTGTTTTTCCTCACTCTACAAGCATTTGAGAACCTAGGTATGTATAGGTAATTTATTATATTGTTTGTTTTAGATACAGAACTAGATAATGTCCAACAAGACCATTAGCTATGACATTTGCGGGTGTTTGTTCTATGGGGTAGAAGTTATAGCGGAACCTTGGTTATTGAACTTAATCTGTTCTGGAAAACTGCTCAGGAAGTGATTTGTTTGCAAACCAAACCTCCTGTGTTTGTCACCTGAGACATATGACTGATCATATAGATGTCAGCATGAAAGTGTTGTCAGGGAGAGAATGGAGGCCCAAAATTTTGTTAGGCAACTGAGACATTTTCCCCATGAACAACTTGGTCAGGAACAGAATTGCCTGAGAACCGAGCGTTTTGAGAACTGACGTTTAACTGTAATTTGCATTCTCACTAGACAAAAATCTACAAGTTAACCTCTGTCTCTACATGGACTTGTGAAACAGCCCTGACAATAAACTGCCAAACCTAACGTACTAAAGTCAAAGAACAGTTGGTCATCTTGTTTACTCATTCACAAGCGTCTAAAACGATAAAACAATGTTCATTCCCTTAGGATGGGAGTTTACCAATGTACTGAACTGAGAAATGGGGGTTAGTGCTACGAGTGGCTCACATCTTCCTCTGCAGATATTAGGCTCTAGGGAGTAAATATGTGGATTTTGGTTACTCATCTTCATATGGCCCCAGAATAGATAATTTAAGGTTGCCTATGTGTCTGCTTAGGGGTATTATGGGGAAATTAGAGGTCTTATCCATCTGGAATTAAATTAATCATTTCCATCTCTAAGTGTGATTTCTCTCAACTCATTCTATTCATTTCCCTAATTCCTCTTCAATCTTTAAAATTAAAAAATATATATACATATAAAAGTCATATTTTTATAAGACATATTATTTTTATTATTTATTCATTTACTTTTGAGGATTAAGCTGTCTTGTGGTCTGTTGTGCTCTATGGGAGGACATATTGTTTCTAAACTTATAATAACAGCTCCCTGCTCCATCTTCTCTTTACCTCTCATGCCTGTTCCCTACAAATAACCTCTTTCAACCCCTTTTGTCCTTCCTTCTGCTATTTACTTCCTTATTTCTAAATATATGCTCATACTACTAATTCTTGATTTTAAGATATTATCAAATGACTTCCTGTTATGAAATATGAGAATTTAGGTTTTCTACTCTTTTCTTTCCCCAGAACTGTACACTGCCCCCCCATTCTCCCACTACAGTCAAAATTCAATATTTAGTTAAAACCAACATTCAGTGATTGTTACTTTCGTTAAACTAATATGTTCACAGTCAAGCCATAGTTTTATATGATTACATTTCTCTCCTTGTAAAACTTAGTCCCCATTGTGTTCAACATTTCCTCATTTAAAAAATTTACTTAGTTTTCTATGTATTTCATGCAAATTTTCTCAGCCTCTGCCACAGCTATCAAGTTCCTCTCAACCCAGTTCCTCTCAATCAGACAAACTCTGATGTTCATAACTCCTGTTGCCTTCACACTGCCTGCACCACACAGGTCTCTGGTGCTGGACTCACTTTGACCCTTACTAGGAGAGCTCCTTGTGAGACTCCTGTGTTGACTTCTCTACTTCTTGGTTCCCATTCCCCACCCCACCCACATTTTGATTTACTCCTTTCCATATTCTTCAATATTTCCTGAGAAAGTATATTTGGCAAGTAAATTTTTAAAAGTACCTGAAAATGTCTTCATGTGATTAACAAATCATACTTGACTAATAGCTTGGCTGGACATAGAATTCCTAGTATAAAATGATTCTCTCTCAAATATTTGAAGGTTTTGTCCCACTGTCTTCTAGCTTTCCACATTACTATTGAGAATATTGCTCTAATTTCTAATTGTTTCTGATCTGCTTCTTCTCTTTGGAAGGTGTCAGGATCTTTTTTTTATCCTGGATGTTGTGAAATAGCATAATGATGTGCTTTGAGCATTAGTTCTTTTTTGTTTGTCAGGCTAAAACTCTTAAAATGGGGTCCTTAACTTTATCTCTCACTTTTAGTGGTCCTTTATTGCCCTGGCTAGGTGGTTTAGTTGGTTGGAGCAATGTCCCATATATCAAAAGTTTCCAGGTTTGATCCCTGGTCAGGGCGCATATGGGAGACAACCAATCGATGCTTCTTTCTCTCTCTCTCTCTCTCCTCCTTTACCCCCTCTCCCTCTCTCTTTCCCTCTCTCTCTAAAATCAGTAAATAAAGAGACACACACACCCACACGCACGCACGCACACACTCAGAGGGTCCGGTGCAAGTAATGCCCCTTTTTTATGATCTGGCAAGCTATACCAAATCTTTTATAAAAAAATCATAAGCATGTAATTCTGTAGCATAACAATATCATACTTAAACACACCATACGACATCTTAGTTGAAATGTTTAAATTGCAGTCCATCTCGTGTGAGACATTCACATACTCTACCAACCATATTCAAAGGCATTACTTCTGCCAAAAACTAAAGTGGGCCCTTGTTAACATCAACAGGTATGAAGAAGTGGAAGACGGAGGCTCTCAATATATTTTAGTGAGTAACAATCACAAATTATACTAAAATAAGAGGAGGTACCCCACTCTTACTGGTCCAGTTGTGGCTGAATGTGCAAAGAAAACATTTTTAGGTCAAATCCTGGGCTCTGAGAAAGAACAGTGTAAGTTGTATCTTGGAAGAATTATAGCTTATGAAGTTCTTTCAATTGTCAAGCTCTAGCTGGTGTGGCTCAATGGATTGAGCGCCAGGCTGCGAACCATAGGGTCACCAGTTCAATTCCCAGTCAGGGCACATGCCTGCGTTATAGGCCAGGTCCCCAGCAGGGGACGTGCGAGATGCAAGCACACATTGATAGTTCTCTCCCTCTCTTTCTCCCTCCCTTCCCCTCTCTAAAAATAAGTAAATAACATTAAAAAAGATCAGTCAAATGTAGGTTCTGTATCAGCTATAGATAAGCAATCTTTCAGAGTAATTAGAGAGTGTTTCAAGGTTTTGTTCTTTGATTTAATACTATCATGGTACAAATCACCTATTTTGTGGAAGTTATTAATATAGATTCTCTTTCTTATAAAGCAATGAAACAGACTGGTTGTAAAATAGGGAAAAAATTTGGAGCAGGACATGGTTCATTTGTGCATTTCCTAACTGTGTAATTTTCCTTAGCAAGTGTGCAGACTCACCATCATTGCCATTTGATACAATTTCTCAGACTACACTTTTGAGATTTAAAAAGAACTAAGAGGAAAACACAAGATTTACTTTTCCCTCCCTAGTTCCCATCTTTTGGCCTCCTTCATGTACCTTACGTCTCAAGGGGGAAGAGCCTGATCTATTCGGGGCTGCACAGTCTCTGGGAGGGGTATTTCTAAAGAGGTTGACATAGTTGTATTTTGTTGGACTCTTTCCAAACATGTTAACACTCTATATAATTACAGACGTAGGAAAAAATGTAAGCAGAGGTTAGAGGAACTGCTCTAGATTACAGAGGGAGCAGTGTACTTCCTTTATAAAAGGGAACACCAGGGACCTCCTGCTACAGAAATCCCTGAAGAAGGTGCTTTTAATAACTATATTCTAACTAAGTCACAGATCTGAGAGAACTGTGACTTCTGAAAGGAAGACAGTGGTGTGATGTTGGTGGTAATTTAAAATATGATAGCACAGTTATAAGGTGACATATACGTGTACACTAGGTGGCTTTAACTCACACCCTAGGAGTCAGGAACAGACACCCTAATTGTAATCATGAATACATCCTCCAGGGGTGGTTAGGTAGCATGTAATCAAACACCTACACTCTAGCTGTCTTCCTCTCCAAACAACAGAGAATTTGTTAATCAGCCCAGTGGAAGTTAAAAGAGTGATTTTGTTGGTGAAATTTGTTTTCTATGAGGTGGGTTGGCTAAAATTTAGTGAGCTCTTCACTTCTCATCTTCTAGAATGGCATCTAAGGCTTGAACTAAAAGGTCCTATGTCCAACTTTTGACTCAGAGGAGCCTGGTTGCCTGATGCCAGCCACAAAATTACTTCAGCATATGGTTGTGTTTTTATCTTGAGTAAACACTTAATGCCAGGTGTGGTTAGAGACCTGAGGCTTCAGGAGCTTATAGAACAGGATGGAGGACAACATTGGGTTCTCTTTCTAATAAATAGTTAATACACATGTAAATGTCCAGCAACATTTGATCTGTGACTTGCTTCCATTATAAGAAATTGTCTTTCTTGAGTGTGTGAGGAGCGGAGGAACTTAGCAGTGGAGGCTATATAGATGAGATTTACCAAAAGGAACTTACTAGTTATGTATAACCAAATTGGCTAAGGTCTGTTTTCCGTAGATGTTCAACATGGGTGGTCACTATATATGACTTAATATCTTCCTTTTCTGGATGTGGAGGGGATAAATTAGTCCAGTGCCCTCTGCTCTTGCATAACCACCTGTGCTTGGGAGGCTGCTAGGACAAGCCCTTCAGTCTTCTCAATCTGAAAGCAATTTCAGAATTACAGGCAGAGAAGAGAGATGTCGCAAGTATGCTCAGGGCTAGGGTTGGATAATCCTAGAGGAAATTAAAACAATTGACATTTGAAAGATACACATGGGCCAAGACTTGGAAATTTTTAATGTTTAAAATGTGAGTGAGTGTGTATGTGGGTTGTTCACGTCCAGGAACTTTTGTACATTTAATAATAATAGCTGGCATTTAATGCGTGCTTATGTGTGTTCTAAGCACTATACTTAAAATATAAACACTGGATAGTACATACTAAAAAAAGGTGCTATGATTATCTCAATTTTATAGATGAGTAGACTGAGACTTACTGAGATTCTTATCTTACCCAAGGTCAAGTTTGCTTAGATAGCTAGTAGCAAGAACAGGATTTGATGTAGGACTGTCTGTCTCCAGGCCTGACAGTCCTGATACTGTGCCTAAACCACAATGTCATGCCTTCTAATTCATTCACCAGACATACCCTCTGTCCTTGACTTTGTGGCAAATATTTTCCAAGCCCCACTGAGCAACAGCTATCCTGTGGGTCTTTCTCAATACCTTCCTTGAGGAACTGACCCTCCATTCTGTGCATTTCCACTGTGCCAACCATGACACCCACTACACTTTGTGCCTATTTTCCCTACCTATGAGTTTTTCAGGGCAGGGCCAGCTTCCATTCATCTCTGCAATTCCAGGGTTTGGCAGTGTGTCTGACAGGGTGAAGTACCAGTGAATGTTTCTGAAAAGAGTATTTTCTTGCCTTCCCTGAGGGCTCTGTCTGCTCTGATGCACCCAAATCCTCCTTAATATAACTGACTTCCTTCTTCAGTTTTTCTCAGAAGATATTTGTCAGGAATCTTCCAGTTCTGGACCACAGCCATTCCTGACCCTTGGGTGGGAGGTCCTTTTGTCCTAGCACAGGGTTTACAGTGGCCTCTTACCTTCCAGGTCAGGCAAAGTTTCTGAGGTGATCCTGTTACCAATTAGCAAGTGGGGTCCTGCTGCCTGCTGTCACCCTCTACGCAAAATTCCAGAGGCAAAGTTTTGGTGATAAAGGAAAGGAGTCTTTATTCAAAAGCTACACGATTTTGCAATAACAGCTTTCCACATGCATTAGTCACTTAAGCCTATCAGTTAAGGCTAAACTCTTTAACTCCAATTACAGCTTTAATCACTTAAACCTATCAATTAAGGCTAAACTCTTTCATACCTTCTATCATTCCCTGTTAGTTTTTCATTGTTTTATTTCTGTAGGGTTGGTTTACAAACTAAAACAACATAAGATACAAAAACTACACAACTTTAGAAGAATGGTAGGCTTCTGCCTCAGAGTTCGTTCCCTCTAGAACACCCAAAGAATAAACCTGCCACCCTCTGCCAGGCCAGCCCTATCCTAGGCTGTGCCTGGAGTTCCTTCCCATCCAAAATAATGTCCCTTGGGATATGCAGGATGCTTATCCAGGCATCCTTGAGGAAGAGAGAGCCAGAAAGTCAGAGAGCCTTCCTTTTACTTTAACTCTTCTAGCCTAGAATTCCATAAGCTCTAGAGGCATTCAGCTTCTCAGCCAATTTGTGTCCTAGACTGTTTACCATTGCCTCAGGCAACCTCCTCCTATGGCTCCTCCCTCCTCCTCCCCAGTGATCAGACCAGATCTCTTTGTATCAATCCCTCTGATCCCCCTTGGCTTCCAGTGAAGAGGTTTCACTCAATTTGTAGGCACCCAGTGGAGGACTTCCTCCTTTTCAGTCTTGTCCTAATTAACAGTCATTTTGTCATGGATCCCTTTGTCAAAATCAGAGGGACATTTTGGTGTTTTTGTTTTCCTCTTGTTACTGGCGGTGTTGGTAGTGAAATTGGACCTCCATTCTTGAGTTTGGCAAAGAAAGAATTGAGAGCCAAGAACTCAAATTATAAGATAAAGTTTATTTACAAAGTTACAGAGGTAGTAGATGTGAGCCAATGAGTCCCCATAGGCTCAGGAAATAAGTTACAGAAGTAAAAGAAGGGCTCTGGTGCTTAAGAGAGGGAAAGGCAAAGGTAATGGGACTTGGGGGGAAGAAGAATGAGAAGGGAAAGGCACAGGGCATAACTCCTGAGGGAGAGTGCACTGTGTCCTTGATCTTCAGGATTTCAAAAGCTGGGAGTTTAGGGGAGGTGTTAGGGGGAGGATCTCAATAGTTCTATGCTGGTGCACTAATATGGGTTTTATTCCCTCCCCCTCCCCACTCCATCTATCTTTGGGTATGGTTGGCACAAATGGCAGTAATTGGATTTTTACCTACCTTCCTGAGTAGGGTAATTTAAGCTATTTATCCTTGGATAAATGCAAACCGTTTACTCTTAAGTGTCCTTAGTTAGGGAAGATAGAATTTTGGGATTCACTAGATGGCTGTAAACTGCTTGGCCATGTAACTGTTTAACTACCTCAGTTTCCCTAGTCCACCTGTGCTGGCTTACTAGCCTTCCTCACTCTCTTTTGCTTGGGTGCTGTATTTAACTGCCTTCCTGCACAGATGCCTTGGAAGCCCTCCAGCCTGCTCAAGGCCAGTTACCCTGTGTCTATTTCTACACCAGCTCTGAGGAAATGCTCATTTTTAAAACTCAACCTCCACATTCCTTACAGGTTTTTCTTACTCTCACCTACCACGTTTCCCAACTTTTCAATTCTCAGAACAAATGTGACTGGTTTCATTCCTGGTAGGGGACCTGCAGGGATTCCCTCATAGCCATCCATATTTTTGTGCCCTCGAGTAGCGTCCATTGCTGAGTTCAGTCTGACAGTTGCCTCAGGGTCCCACAAATAGCACTGCCTCTTCAGCAGCTCCCTCGGATCCCTTACCATAAGATCAACAACGTGCGCTAAGCATTTAAAAAACTGGACAAGAATTGTTTTTAATTTTTAATGCTACTTTTGGGTTACTTGTAAAAATGTTTCTTGTTATTTTAAGTGTTACGTTGTTCCAAACACACCTGGGATTTCTGGAGTGCATTCTGTGCCCCCAACGATATATGCCTCAGGTCCGCCATCCTGCAGCTGAGTATAAGGGGTCTTTTCTCCTCTTTCCTCCTGGGCTCAGAATGTTGTGCCATGCCAAGGGGCATCCCAGCAAGGGCGGAGGAGGAACCAGAGGCTCGGCGGCCCCCCGCAGCCAGGCGGAGAAGGGAGGAGGACCTGGCAGCAGGGATTGGATTTCCTCCCTTATTCCGGAACTGTGCGCTGGAGCGGTCAGGACTCCTACACCAGGGAGGCCCCCGGAAGCAGGCGCAGGGTTGGGGTGGCAGGGGGCGGACCGGGGCGGGGCTCGGGCGGGCCTGTGGGCGGGGTCTGGGTGGGGCTGCGCGGGCCCGCTGCAGTGGGTGAGCTGCACTCGCGGGACTCCCGGGACTCTCCGAACGCCGGCCCGGTTGGCAGCGGTCCCCGCCACATCTTCCCAAGCAGGCTCGGCCTGGCGCTGCCAGCTGCCGGGGCGATGTAAGCTGGGGCCCACTGGCGTGGCTGGACCGCTGCGATGTGGCTCAAGCCCGAGGAGGTGCTGCTGAAAAACGCCCTGAAGCTGTGGGTGACTCAGAAAAGCAGCTGCTACTTCATCTTGCAGCGGCGCCGGGGGCACGGCGAGGGGGGCGGCCGCCTCACCGGTAAGGGGAGCGCCGGGGCGGGCCCCGCGGCCGGGCCCTAGACCTCACTGCTCGTGGGACTGCGACGCAGGTGGCGATTTCACGGGATACGCTAGGCCGGGACAGGTCAACTTGGGCTTGTTTTCCTTTTGAATTTCTGGTGCAAGCCCCCGTCGAGGTTGTGGCAAAGGGACTTGTGGGCTCGTGCATTTTCCCAGGCGAGGCAGGTGAATTCACACCCTACCCCAGTGACCTCCTGGAGGCCAGGCTTGGCTTGGGAATCCAAGGAGAAATGCTGGCTGGAGCGTGACCGGCGGGAGCGAGGGCAGTTCCGGGAGGAACTGGGGGATGAGCCCCTGGCCTGCACTGACTCCGCCACCTGAACGCGCCTCAGGCTGCAGGTGGTGTCGCGGCTGGGGATACACCGCCAGCCCACGGCTGGGCCCAGCTCGGGAGGCCCTGGCGTTCCGGGACTGTGGGCGGCGGCGGGGCGGGGGGGGGTCGCGGACGGTCTCCACTCCCGGAGGTGAAGCTGAAGCTGTGCAAATCCCGAGCTCATGGTCTTAGCAAAATTGAGCAGGTCTGTTCCTTATACACCTTTCAGTTTCTTCCAAGGAATGATAAGGACAAAATTCAAGTCTATAAAATTTATGAAAAAGAAATCATTTTTCCCCCTAAAAATTATGCAGCCCAATTGAAAATGAAACATTTGGAAAAATGTTTTAAAAAATTTTAATTTATTGGAGTGACATTGGTTAATAAAATTATATAGGTTTCAAATGTACAATTATGTTGTACATCATCTGTATATTATACTGTGTGTTCATCGCCCAAAGTCAGGTCTGCTCCAGTCACCATTTATCCCCCTTATACTCTTTTTTTACCTGCCCCACCCTCTTTCCCTCTGGTAATCACCATACTGTTGTCTGTGTTAACATTTGGAGAAATTGAGGCCAGCTTGCATTAGCCTGGACACCTGTTTAAACGGTCCAGTGGAGTCCTGAGCTGTGCGGCTCAGTTGGTTGGGCATTGAAAACCAAACCGGTTAGTCCTGGTTAAGGTACATGCTTGGGTTTTGGGTTCAGTCCCCAGTCGGGGAGGAAAGGACTGATTGGTTGATGTTTCTCTGCCTCTCCTCCCCTTCCTGTCTCTCTAAAAATAAATAAGTAAATAAATAAATAGCCAATCAACCAACCAGTGGAGGAACAATCAATGGAATTTTCAAATTTTGAAATTTGAATGTTAGGTTTTCTTGCCATTTTACATCTTTCCTTATACAGAGGAGACCAATGCCAGAGAGAGAGGCCAGAGGGCCAAGCATTGGTCCTTGGGCTCATTGTTGGTGACTCTTCTGCCGTCTTATTCAGGGGGAGGCCCTCTTGCTTAATAAAGTCTGGTGAAATGTGACCAGATCAGTCAGTTGGCCCTGAACCAGCAGACCAAGTGCAAAAGGAGTCATTATTTTGTACTTTAGACTCAGAAGAGGGAAAGTAGGCAGGATTCCTTAAGCAGGGTCGATGTCATGAGCCTCCAGCAATGGGTGGGAGTTGATGGAATTCTGGATGGGAGAATGGTGGCATAGTTGAGGTAACTGGATGAAAAGGGTAGTGGAATGATCTGTCATCATGGTCCATAGTGGGGACAGTTTGGGCAGCATGTGGGTCTACTCTGGGATATGTTTTAAGCTCTGAGGGAGGGAGTTAAGAGGCAGGAGGCCATAGGGACCTTGTTGGACTCCTGAACAGCACAGTGGCAATTAATAATGCTGGAGCTCTTGGGAAATGGAGGCTGGTGATGCCCTGTGAGACCCATCAGAGGCAGAGGGGCCAGAGGAGGGGTTTGTCCATCCACCTCACAACAGTGTACCTCAATTTTTGGTGCATTGAGCACAGTACCTGGTCTATAAATGGTGTCCTTTCTTAGAGGGTGAGGACAAGGGCTTGAAGATTTGTGAAATGGGAAAACAGAAGGAACATTTGTCCAGCAAGAGCTTTCATTCACTTAGTTCACCACACACTGACTGTAGGATGCTTGTGTTGCGGCTTTGGAGAAAAGGACTTCAGGTTATTCATCTGGCAGGAGAGAGATCCAGATGGGGAGGGCTGAGCCTCAGATCAGATGCCTGATTGAGATTCAGGCCAGCTTTTCATCAGAAGAGTCTGCTCTGTTGTCCAGAATCTATCTGTAAGGAACTCAAAATGAGAGGGTCCCCCTCATATTGCATTCCAAAATCAATCAGGTCTCATGTCACTGACACTTTGCCTTAGTAGAACCTCCTGTTCACTGTAAATGGATGACAGCTCCTCGGCAGCTGGACACTACCTTTGGGCATTTAGCCTGGAAGCAAGTAACAGGGCTGTGCAGACTGTGCCTCTGAGTTACCACATCCCCTGATCCTAATGGGGCTACTTATGAATGTTGTGAAATCATAACTGATGTAGCACAGAGGGCAGCTCCATGTTGGTAGTCGTTTTCAGAAATTTTAGAATTCCAATTTGGCAGATTTTCAGCAATTTATTTTAAATGTTTTTTGAAAATATTGGACACTAATATGATGCACATTCTGACCAGTTCTAGGTTTTTCTTTGGAGAAAACCAAATAGAGATGGTTAAGAGGGGTTGGAAATAAAATGTAAGGGAGCAGTAATGAAGAAGTATCTCCTTTTATTGCAATGCTGAATTTGTAGGTAGGAGGAGCTTAAACATATGAGGTCTTATTAGTACTTAAAGTAATCTGACAAATTTAGAAATTGCTTATGCTCAGAAATAAAAGGTTTTGTTTCACTGAGGATTTTAATTGGTCCTTCTACTTATACACACACAGACACACACACATTTCCTATACACATCTCTAGTTTTTTTCTTTATAACTTTCTCATTTTTTCATTTACAGTATACTTATTTATTTTGTTCATTTTCTCCTTTTAATTTTACCTATGACAACGCCAAATACATGGTATATTCTCAGTAAGTATTTGGTGGATAAATACATGCATGAATGACCGATCCTGTTTTTTTAAAATGTTTGGGTGGGAGTGGAGGCCCAGTTTTTCTGTGTGAGGCTGAGCAGATTACATAGAACAGGAACATCCCCTCTCTCTTCTCAGCTTCCTGTTTACCTGGCAGTCTGACTGTGTGGGAAGCTGGAGGAGTGGATGGGAAACAGAGACCTCTTGTCTTTTCTGGAGCTTCTTCCTTTGAGCATGAAGTATCATGGCACCAACTTATCAGGTGCCCTCTGTTACCACGCCCTGGGACCTGTCTGGAGAAGGAAAATCCTGGGGTCAGAGGCAGTAGTGGAAGGCAGCCACCTTTTCCTCCAGTTAGATTGTGGCGTGACTGAATACAGTATTATCAGATATTTCCAAAGCTCCCTTGTCAGAGTGATTTTGCTGCTCTGGAAGTTCACTTGGATATGTCTGCAGCCCATGGGATTATTTCTTATAACCCTTCAGTCAGATCTGGGAAAACAAAGAGGGAGAAGTTAGCATTTGGGAGGCAGTGGACAGAACAAACACATGGCATTACTGCCCTCTCTCCCAGTGTTCTCTGAAGCTCTCAGAATGAGCAGCCTAAATTTCAGACTGGCTATCACCACCCAGATGTGGGTAATGGAGGCCAGCCATTTCAGCCTAATTGGGACTCTTTAGGAAGAGCTGCAAATGATTGAGAAGCTTGAAGCTTTTAAAGAATTCATTTACTAGCTGTGAAGGAATAGGATTTTATGATCTTGACTCCACATTCTGGAGGCATTGGATAAAGGAGGAATTTATTTAAAATGTAAGTAGTAAATCTGATATTTTCCATCTATTTTTAAAAATTTGAATTAACTATATGAAAAGCACCCCTGCTCATATTTGAACAGCTCCTTGGGTGTTGTGTGAGCTACCCCTCACTATCTCTCAGGTTGCTTATTGTTCACCGCTGCTCTTCAGCACAGACCCTCCAAGTGTGTCAGGCACTTTTCTCTCCCAGGAGCTTTACCAGCTGTCCCCTCTGCCTGTGGTGCCCTTACCTCCCCCTGAGCCTCTCTACTGCCCTCTACATTTTCTTTATAGCACTCATCACTCTTTGTCAGTCTTTGTGACTTTATCCCTTTAGAGCAAACCAGCACAGGAGCTCTAGAAGGAAGGTCCCAGGTCTGTGTTCCTCACCACTGTGCCTCCAGTGGTAGAACAGCTTCCATCACTGGAGCACTCTTGATAAATGTGATGACATGCATGGATGTCCAAGTAGAATCGATAGATGTCGATCTTTGAGGTTGAGAAATGTTTTGCTTCGTCTTGGAAATGTAAATTATGCAGAAAAGAGAAACAGATATACAGAGCATTGCTGTTTCTCATGCCTGCCCTGCGTGCTTGTAAGGACTAATGTAGTTTGTCAGCTGCACAGGTCCAGCTGTTAGAACCACCCCTTTGGTTTATGTAAATGACCTATACAGACCTTGAAGGATTTCCCCACTGCATCACCCAGCGGCTAACACAGCTCTGTTAATCTGAGTCATTAATATTCTTGAACATTTGGTGGGTCTGTTTTTCCACTAGATTTTATTATTTGCTTCCCTTTTTTTTACTAAAGAAAAAAAAAGGAAAGAAAAATAAAAAACAAAATAAACAGCCCTTAAAAAGATCTTAAGGAAAGGCACTGTATTTTGTGATTGGTTTTATTCTCAATAAATAGTTACTAATAGGTAATGGACATTGAAAAATAATATATAGGATGGTAGTTTGCCTGAAAGTTTTAAATATGCAATCTTTTATGTACAAAGCGGTATATCATGTAAATGTGAACAATAGGTAAAAAATTAGTAACATATATCCACCACATGTTATAAAAACTAGAATATTTCCAATGCCTGAAAGGCCTCTTGTGTGTTTTTGTTTTCCTGATTACAGTCCCCACCCTCCCTTGTGGGCCCTACTATCCTGAATTAGGTGTTAATATTCCCTTGCTTTATTTGTAGTTTTAACATAATTGTATGTATCCCTAAAGTACATTGTCTAGTTTTGTATGCTTTTATAACTTTAAACAACAGGAATTGTAGTTTGTATTTTTCTGAAGCTTGTTTTTCCACCAAGAAAAACATTTTAAAAAAACTCCAGTTATATTTTACATATATATTTTTATATACAGTAACCTTTGGTATCTGGGGTATTTGTCTCCTGTGGATACCATAATTAGCAGATGCTTAAGCCCCTTATATAAAATGATGTAGTATTTGCATATAACCTATTCACATTCTCCTATTTACTTCTTTTTTTACTTTATTTTTATTGTTCATACTATTACAAATGTCTCCATTTGCATTCCCCGCCCCTGCCGCTGTTACCCCTCTACACCAAGCCCCTGCGCCCCTACTCCCTTTCCTTTGGCCATCACCACACTGTTATGTGTGTCTTTGGGTTATGCATATATGTTCTTTGGCTTATCCCTTCACCTTCTCTCTTTCATTCCCTCAATCCCCATCCCATCTGACAGCTGTCACCCTGTTCCATATATCTATGCCTCAGTATCTATTTTTTAATCAGTTTATTTTGTTCATTACATTCCACATATAAGTGAGATCATATAGTATTTATCTCTCTTTGACTGCTTATTTCACTTAGCTTAATAATCTCTAGGTCCATCTGCGATGTCACAAAGGTAAGTTCCTTCTTTTTTATTGCTGCATAGTATTCCATTGTGTAAATGTACCACACCTTTTTATTCACTCATCAACTGATGGATAGTAGGGCTGTTTCCAGATCCTGACTATTGTAAATAATGCTGCTATGAATTTTTTCAAATTGGTGTTTCAGGGTTCTTAGAATATATTCCTAGAAGTACGATTGCTGTGTCAAAAGGCTGTTCCATTTTTAATTTTTTGAGGAAACATCATACTGTTTTCCACAGTGGCTTCACCAATTTTCATTCTCACCAAAAGTGCACCAGAGTTCCCTTTTCTCCACATCCTCCTCAGCACTTCTTGTTTGTGATTTATTTATGATAATCATTAAGGTGTGAGATATCTCATTGCGGTCTTAATTGCATTGCTCTGATGATTAGTGATGTTCAGCATTTTTTCTTATGTCTTTTGTCCATCTGTATGTCCTCTTTGGAGAAATGTCTATTCAAGTCTTTTGCCTGTTTTTTAATTGGATTGTTTGTCTTCCCGGTGTTGAGTTGTTTAAGTTCTTTATATATTTGGGAAATAAACTCATTATCATATGTCTCAGTGGAAAATATAGTCTCCCAAACAGTAAGCTCCCTTTTTGTTTTGTAGATGGTTTGTTTCTTTCGCTGTGCAAAAGCTTTTTAGTTTGATGTAGTCCCATTTGTTTACCTTTTCCTTTGTTTCCCTTGCGTAAGGAGCTGTATCAGCAAAAATATAGCTAAAAGAGATGTCTGAGATTTTACTGCTTATGTTTTCCTGTAGGATTTTTATGATTTCACAACTTACATTTAAGTCTTCTATCCATTTTGAGTTTATTCTTGTGTATGGTGTAAGTTGGTGGTCTAGTTTCATTGTTTTGCATGCACTTGTCCAATTTTCCCAGTACCATTTATTGAAGAGACTGTCATTACCCCATTATATGTTCTAGCCTCCTTTGTCAAATATTAACTGATCATAAAGGCATGGGTTAATTTCTAGGCTTTCTATTCTGTTCCATTGATCTATATGTCTGTTCTTATGCCAACACTAGTCTGTCTTAATTACAATGGCCTTGTAGTATAGTTTGATATCAGGTATTGTAATACCTCCGACTTTGTTCTTTTTTCTCAAGATTGCTGAGGCTATTTGGGGTCTTTTTGGTTCCAAATAAATTTCTGGAATATTTGTTTTAGATGTGTGAAATATATGGTTGGTATTTTTATAGGAATTGTATTGAACCTGTGAATTGCTTTCAGTAGTATGGACTTTGTAATGATGTTAATTCTTCCAATTCATGAACAGGGCATATGCTCCCACTTATTTTGTATCTTCCTCAATTTCTTTCTTCAGTGTCTTATATTTTTCTGAGTGTAAGTCTTTTATCTACCTGATTAAATTTTTTTTTTCAGTAGTAAATTGGATTGTTTTCTTAATTTCTTTTTCTGATAGTTCACTATTGGTGTATAAGAATGCCTTCAATATCCGGATATTAATTTTGTATACTGCTGCTTTGACAAATTTATTTATTAGATCTAGTAGTTTTTTTTTTTTTTTTGCTGGATTCTTTAGGGTTTTCTATGTATACTATAATGTCATCTGTAAATAATGGCAGTTTTAGTTCCATTTTACTTTCCAGTTTGGATGCCTTTTATTTCTTCTTGTCTGATTGCTGTGACTAGGACTTCCAATACAATCTTTTATTTTTTCTTTTTCTTTTAAATTTTTTATCTTTAGATTATGTTTATTTTATTACAGTTGCCTCAATTTTACCCCTTTCCCCTCCTCCACCCATCCTACCATGCCCTCCTTTCCCACAGTCAGTTCCCACTCTGTTGTCCATATCCATGGGTCCTTCATACATGTTCTTTGTCTCTTCTTCTTTCCACCATTGTCCTCTTTCCCCATCCCCTCGGGTCACTTTCATTCTGCTCCATGTTTCCTTGCCTGTGGTTTATTTTGTTCATTAGTATAGTTTGTTGAATAGATTCCACTTATAGGTGAGATCATATGGTGTTTGTCTTTTGCCGACTGCCTTATTTCACTTAGCATAATATTTTCCAGTTCCATCCATGTTGTCGCAAAAGGTAGGAGTTCCTTCTTTCTTTCTTTTTTTAAATGCAGATTTTATTTATTTATTTAAATGTCAAAATCCATGATAAAATATTAAAAAATTTAAATCCATTGTAAAGTCTCAGCAATTAAAACAACATGACACCAGCACGGAAATAATCAAGAAGATAAATTAAATAAAATGAACATTCTAGAAACAAATGCATAGATCTGTTTAACAATGTACTATATGATGAAATTGATACTTCAAGTCAATGGGGAAATAAGGTTTATTCAACAAATAAGGTGCATGACCAATATTACTTGAAATAAAACAAATATAGAGCCCTATTTCACACATTATAGGAAAAATATTCAGGTGAGTTAAAAATTAATATGTAAAACCTAAGGAGTTTTAGGAGAAAATACCAAATATTTTCCTTACCCTGACCAAATATTTTTCTTACCCTGAAGTAAAATATTCAAACCCAGAAGCTATAAAGTAAAATATTGACAATATGATTATATTAAACATTTAAGACTATGTAGTAATATACATATAAATAAGTGAAAGGACAAGTAATAGAAAAGGAAAGTATTTGCAAAACATCTACAAAAGGGTTAATAGTTCTTGTTCTTTTTTTTTTAGAGAAAAAATTCTACAAACATTTAATAAAAAATGGATAAAGAATACCAAAAAGTCATATAAAGCTTTATAAAATAATAGAAATAGGCAAGAAGTATACAAAAACAGGCTTAATTTCAACAAGTAATAAAGTAATTAAAATATATCATTGTCACAATTAGATTAATAAGTATTAAAAATATTAGTAATATCAAGTATTGGTGACTGTGAAGGGAACTGGGTATTCACAGACCCTTTTTCTTCATCTTAAAGCAGTCCCTTGAGCATGTTTTGCAATGCTGGTTTGGTGGAGGTGTATTCTTTTAGCCTTCTTTTGTCTGGAAAACTCTTTATTTCACCTTCCATTTTAATTGAGAGCCTTGCTGGGTAGAGCAGTGTTGGTTGCAGGCCTTTGCTTTTCATGACTTGGAATATTTCCTGCCATTCCCTTCTGGGTTGTAGTGTTTCTGTTGAGAAGTCAGCTGCTAGCCATATCGGGGCTCCCTTGTTTGTGACTGTCTCTTTCTCCCTTGCTTCCTTTAGGACTCTCTGTTTGTCTTTGATATTTGCCATTTTAATTATGTGTCTTGGAATGGGCCTCATTGGGTTCCTCTTGAATGGGACCCTCTGTGCTCTCTGAACGTGCGTGACTTTTTCTCTCCTCCAATGAGGGAAGTTTTCCATCATTATTTTTTCAAACAGGTTTTCTGTCCCTTCCTCCTCTTTTCTTCTGGTATCCCTATTATATGGATATTATATACATATATAATATATATATTATATATATGAATGAATATATATATATAATATATGAATATATATATTCAGGTTGTCCTTCATTTTCCTCAAAGTCTTTTCATTCTTTTTGAGTCTTTTTTCATCTTTTGGCTCTTTCTGGGAGCCTTTTTCTACCTTATTCTCCAGCTCACTGATTAAGTCCTCTGTTTCATTTAGCCTGCTTTTGATTCCCTCTATTGTGTTCTTCAATTCAGAAATTGTATTTTTCTTTTCCTCTTGTCTCTTATTGATAGTTTCTGTGTCCTTCTTTCATGCTGATAAAGTTTTCAGTAAGTTCCTCGTAGTTTCCCTGTAGTTTCTCATAATTCTCTCTGAGCTCACTGAGCTCACTGAGCTTCCTTAGTACTATTGTTCACAATTCAGTATCTGATCATTTACGTGCCTCTATTTCATTTAGTTCTCTTTGTGGGGATTCCTCCTTTTCTTTCAACTGGGGTTTTTTTGTTTTTGGTTTTTTTTTGTCTTCCCATTACTTGTGAGATTCTTCTTTTTTGCTTCTGCTTCTTAAGTTCATCTCTCTTGATTTCCTGACTTTGTGGTGTGCACTTCCGTGGTATGAGACCACTGTTTTTTCTTTCTGGATCTGCCTCTGATGATGTCAGATGTTGACCCCATCTGACCTTAGGCAGTCTGTTTGAGACTTCCAGGAATCTACTGTCTGTGGCTCTCTCCCTTAGCTATTAACCTAGTCATCCTGCACTCAGCAGTCAGGCTTAGACACCACAGGGTGGGGCAGAGTCCCTCTTGGGGGTGGGGTTATTGGGTCCTGTCACACTGCTGTCACTCAGGTGAGTGGTCTGCCTGTGCCAGATGGCTGCTGTCATATGGGAGTGGAGTCAGCACTAGGATCCTGCTGATGATTCTCTCCATTGTCTCCCCAAAGCCTCCATCTCTAGTCTCTCGTCAAGTGTCTCTAGACAACTCTGTGCCCCATTTATCCAGGAATCTACTGTCTGTGTCTGCCACACTGTACTCAGCAGTCAGGTTTTAGCACTATGGAGCCATGGCAGCCTCCCTCCTGGAGGTGGGCTATTGTGTCCTTTCATGATGTTGCTGCTCAGGGAAGTGGTCTGCCTGAGGAAGATGGCTGCTGCTGCATGGAGGAGGAGTTAGCACCAGGATCGTGCAGGCTACTCTCTCAGTTCTCTCCCCAAAGTCTCCGTCCCCAGTCTCTCCTCAGGTGTCTCTAGTCCACTCTGTCCCCATTTTGCTGGAGATCAAGTTAAATGGTTACAAATGAAAATTTATGCACTGGCCTTCTAAAGGGCTCTTTGTGTCTCCAGCTCGCTGTCTCTGGCAGAGAGCAACCCTGCTGCTTTTTGCAGCTAGCTTTTATCTGTGTTCTTTTTGGACTCTGGTGCTGTAGGCTAGAGATCTCTGCTTATGGTTTAGACCCCGCTCTTCTCGGGGTGATCCAACTGGCTATTTCAATATCCTGGTGCTGCCACCTGTGGCACTCAGCCTGCTTTCTTGAGTCTCTATGGCACTCTTTATCAGTTAGGTTGTGCTAAAACTGACTCTTCTGTCTGTCTGAGGTTATTAGGCTCCTCTCTAGCTATTGTTCAGTTGTTTGTTCCAGGTGGTTTTGTTACTGAACAAAAGGACCCGTGGTGGGGATGCCCAGATGCTATTACCGAAACGACACCCTCCTTCCCTGGACCCCTCGGTTGTGGGTTCTTTGCCCGCCGCCCTTGGAATTATGTCTCTGAATGGCAAAGTTTGGTGAAAAGGAACTATTTATTCAAAAGTTATACAGGTTTGATTAATGGCTAAATGTCACCCTTAAACCTCAAAATCCCTTCAAAAGAACCACCAGCACACACACCGTCCTGCCTTCTCCCCTTTGCCCAGTTAGGCCAGTCAGGCCAGTCAGGGTACCATCCTTCAGAAGAAAGAAAAGAACAGAGGTCCAGGGCTCGGCTAGGCAGGCCTTTCGTGGGCCTCAGCACCACCCACTGCATTGCTGCGATCTCCAGCTCTTAATCCATAACCATGTGGCACCTTCTCCTGGCCCACTAGCAAGAGTCCTTTCTCCCTTCTTTCTTCCCGTGGGGTCTTCACACTGTTCCGCAGAGTCTGTGTCCCTTTGTCTCTCCTGCAGGCCCCTGTCTCTCTCTCTTTCTCTCTCTCTCTCTCTCTCCCCCCCCCTTTCTCTCATTCTGTATTAAGTCTTTTAAACCTTCCTGATTAGCTTTGGTGATATGCCAGATAATCCTCTTTGCAAAGGGTGAACAAAGCTATCCTGTTATTGACATGCAAACTGACTTCTCAATGGCCCTGCTCAAGGCTCCCATCCCCCATGGTGGCCTGCCCTGGGGTGGGGAATATATTTTTCTTGGACACCCCAATCTCTGGACCCCATTACAAAAACACTTTGCGGGGGGGGCCCTGGCTGTGCCCTGTTACAGTTTCTCCTCAATTTAACTGTAATTCCAGACTGGTCTTGGGAGGGTGTCAGTGTATCTTCCACTCATTCCTCTGCCATCTTGATTGTTTTCCTCCAGTACAATTTTGAATAAGAGTGGTGAAAGTGGACATCCCTGTCTTGTTCCTGATATAAGGGAAGTGCTTTTAATTTTCTTTTTCCATTGAGTATAACATTGGCAGTAGGTTTTTCATATATGCACTTTATTATGGTGAGTTATGAACCTTCTGTTTGCACTTTGCTGAGAGTTTTTATCATAAATTGTTGCCGGATTTAATCAAAGGTTTTATCTACATCTATTGGTATGATCTTGTGATTTTTATCTATCATTTTATTTATGTGATGAATCACATTTATTGATTTGCAAATATTGTACCATCCTTTCACTCCCAGAATAAATTCCATTTGATCATGTTATATCATCTTCTTCATATATTGCTATATTCGGCTTGCTATTATTTTGTTGAGGATTTTAACATCTATGTTCATCTGAAATATTGGCCTATAATTTTTTTCTTTGTTGTGTCTTTATCTGGTTTTGGGATTTGGATAATACTGGCCTTGTAAAAAGAGCTTGGAAATCTTCCTTCCTCTTGAATCTTTTGGAGTTGTTTGGAAAGGATCAGTGTTAGTTCTCTTTTGAATGTTTGGTAAAATTCACCTATGAAGGTATCAGGTCAGTTTCATTAGTTGTAATGCATCTATTCTGGTTTTCTGATTTTTCCTGATTCAGTTTTGGGAGACTGTATGTTTTTAGGAATTTATCCATTTCTCCCAGGTTGTTCAGTGTTGGCATATAGATGTTCATAGTATTTTTTTGCAGTTCTTCTTATTTTTCTGGTATCAGTTGTTACTTCCTCTTTCATTTCTGATTTTATTTATTTGGGTCCTTTCTCTCTCTCTCTCTCTCTCATGAGTCTGGTTAAAAGTTTGTCAATCTTGTTTATTTCTTGAAAAACCAGCTCTTGATTTTTTTGATCTTTGTATTGCTTTTTTTAGTCTCTATGTCATTTTTATTCAGTCTGATCTTTGTTATTTCCTTCCCTCTACTTACTCTTGGCTTTGTTTGTTTTTCTTTTTTAGAGTGCTTTTAGTTGGAGGGTTGGATTGTGTATTTTTTTTTTTTTGAGGTTTTTGAATTGAGGTTTGAATTTCCCTTTTAGGATTGCTTGCACTGTATTCCATAGATTTTGGGTTGTTATATTTGCATTTTCATTTGTTTCAAGATACCTTGATTTATTCCTTAATGTCATTGTTAACCTATTCGTTTAATAACATGTTATTTAGCTTTCACGTGTTTGAACATTTTTGAGTTTTTTTTATTGCAATTGGTATCTGTTTTTCCCATTGTGATCTGAGAAGGTGCTTGATATTTCAAGCTTCTTCAATTGTTAAGACTTATTTTGTGCCCTAACATGTGGTTTATCTTTGAGAATGTCCCATGTGCACATGAGAAGACTGTATGTTCTTCTGCTTTGGGATGAAATATTCTGTGCGTATTTCATTCAATTAAATGCATCTGATCCAGTGTATCATTTAAGGTTGCTCTTTCCATATTGACTTTTTTTTGTCTAGAAGACAAAATTCCCTACCTGTCTGTATTGCTGTCAGTCTCATCCTTAAAGTCCTCCAAGATTTTCTTTATGGATTTAATTGCTCCTGTAATACATGCAAATATGTTTATAAGAGTTATATCCTCTTGTTGAATTGATTCCTTTAACATTATGTAGTGATTTTTGTCTCTTGTTATGGGTTTTGTTTTGAAGTCTATTTTGTCTGACACAAATATTGGCTACCCCAGTTTTTTTTTTTCATTTGCATGAATATTTTTTTCCATCCCTTCACTTTCAGCCTATGTGTATGCTTTCCTTTGAGATGGGTCTCTGTTAGCATAATGTTTTCTTATCCATTTGGCTACCCTGTGTCTTTTAATGGGAACACTTAATCCATTGACATTTACAGTTATTGTGGATAAGTACTTTTTTTTTTTTTTGCCATTTTTTAACTCTCTTTTCCTCCCTCCCTCTCTTTCTCTCTTTTTTCTTAAAGCAGTCAGTCTCTAACATTTTTTGCAATACTGGTTTGGTGGTAATGAACTCATTTATCCTTTTTTTGTCTGGGTATCTTTTTATTTTGCTTTCAATTTTAAATAATAAACTTGCCAGATAGAGTAGTCTTGGTTGCAGGTCCTTGCTTTATGTGGTTTTCAATACCTCACTACAGTCCTTTTTGTTCTGAAGTGCTTCTGTTGGGAAATCAGCTGACAGCCTGTGTGAACTCCCTTGTAGGTAACTTCTTATCTCTCTCCTGCTGCCTTTAAGATTCTCTCTTTGTCTTTAATCTTTGGCATTTTAATTATGATGTGTTTTGTGTGGGTGTCTTTGAGTTCATCTTGATTGGGATTTTCTGTGTTTCCTGAAATTGTGTGACTTTTTCCTTTACCAGGTTAGGGAAGTTTTCAGCCATTATTTTTTCAAACAAGTTCTCTATCCTTTGCTCACTCTCTTCTCTTTCTGGTATCCTTATGATGTGGATTTGTTGTGTTTCCCGGAGGTCCCTTTGACTGTACTCATTTTTTTTTTTTAATTCTCTTTTCTTTTTAGATGCCCCTGCTTGGGTGCTTACTGTTATTTTGTTCTCTGAATTGCTGATTTGATCCTCTGCTTCATCTAACTTGCTGTTGATTCTTTCTAGCACTGTATATTTTTCATTTTAGGTATTTTTTATTTCTGACTTTTTTTTAATGGTTTCTGCATCCCTTTTTTAAAAATTCTCACCCTAGGACATGCTTTTTGACTTCAAGAGGGAGGAGAACAGAGGGAGAGAAACATTGTGAAAAACATTGATCAGTTGCCTCTCATATGTATCCTGACCTGGGAAGAAATCCTCAACCTAGGCATGTGCCCTGGCCAGGAAACCTGCCTGTGACCTTTTAATTAATGCGATGATGCTTCAGCCAACTGGGTCACATTGGCCAAGACAGTTTCTATGTCCTTTTGAATGTCTACTGTCTCTTTCTTTAAGTTCTTACTGAGATCATCCACTCTTCGCCTAAGGTCCTTGAGCGTTCTTATAACTATTGTTTCAAACTTTAAATCTGGTATTTTCGTTACTTCAATTTCATCCATTTCATTTAATTATATTTCTTGGATTTCTCTTGTTCTTTCATTTGGGATACTTTTCTTTGTTTCACCATTTTTGTCTCTATGTATTAGGTAGGTCTGCTATGACTACTTAAGTAGTTATGATGGCTTTATGATACAGGTGTCTCGATGGGCTCAGTGACACAGTCTTCCAGATCACCAGATTCCTGAGGTTTGTGCTTCAGGAATGTTTCTTGTGGGCTTTGTACACCCCCTGTTGTAGTTGAGTCTGGAATGCTTTGTCTCTTTCATTGGTGCAGTTAATTCTTCAGGCTGGGTGAGTATAAGGGTAAACGTCTATCACCACGTATGAGACTCTGTGCTTGGGCTGCACCCTGCGCATAACCTCATGCTGGTTCTTGGAGCTTCCACTTGGAAGTGACACCTATTCTATCTATTCATATTAACCAAAGCAAGTTACATGGCACTCAGAGGTACAGTTGATCCCAGCCGAATCTGGTGCCTGCCAGAATCCCTTTTTGGGTGTGCCACTTGAGTAGCTAGTTAGATGAGTTCTTTTGTGGTGTTGAAACTGGAACAGTCAGAATTCATACTGCCTCTCACTATCAAAACCAAGAAGCAGAGACAGGGATTGAATCTTTATGGGTGCTTTATTCAGATGACTGGCAATCTGAGAAGATGGCGGATATGTATCCTAACAGACCATATTATATTTCCTTTTAAGTCAGACTTTTTTTATAAGGGGGAAAAAATTTAAGTAAGGCATTTGGAATTCAGGAAAGAGGTTAATCAGATGAGAGCTGCAGTCAGGCAATTTCCCTAACATCCTTTCATTGGCTGACTGGTGATCTTCTTCATCTGTGTCCTGTGTTCGGGGTGATTTTCTTTATCTTTGTCCTGGACTGTGGACTGTCTCTCCCTGGAATACAATGGTTCGGATACAAACTTGTTTGCTTATGGTCTCTTCTGGAGCACAAAAGTCAGTCACTGTGGTTTCCTGGAGTCAAGGTGGGCTGAACCTTCAGTTCCTGAAACAATAGCTTTTTACATGCATTAACTACTAGGCTTGTTAACTGTTATTACTTTAAACTAAAATTTTCCAACTCTTGAGTCCCCCATCAAAGTGAAGCCTATTGCTGGCTGTGTTGGTTCTTGGGTCTACTTGAGCAGGGTTCAGGTACAGGTTGCTGTCAGACATTGTGTGTATGTGGCCTGAGTGGAGCTACGAAGCTGTTCACTGTTTATGAGTGAATCTACTGGACCTGGGTGTGCATGGGAGGGCCCAATCTCTGTAAAAGGGTCAGCTTCTTCCCACTTAGAGCTCTGGGTAGGTCTGTGAAATGACTAGGCTCTCTGAGGTCCTGTCAGAGTACCTGTCAGGTGCTCTGCCTCCCCCTGAGGTTGCTGGGTCTTCCTTCAGAACCTCCTAAAGAAAGACTGTAGGATGAGCCCAGGCTAGCTACGGTCCACAGCCCCTTTCTTAGGTTGAGAGCTTGGTAGCGTGTGTGACAGCTGGGGTTGGGTGGAAGGGTCTTGTGGGTCTTGGACTTGAGGATTGTGCAGTCAGGTGCTCAGTGAGGGGAAAATGGCCATGGCTTCAAGGCCACTTGAAACTTTCTGCCAGAGTTTCCAATTCTAGTTCCTCCTAGGGGAGCTCACTGCAGGTTTGTTTTGGGTGGAGCCAGTGTCCCCTCTGCAGGGACAAGCTAAGCTACCCCAGACATGGGCGGCCGGAGGTGGGGGGAGGCAAGCAGGTTAGGTGAACGAGTCTCCCATTGGGGAAATGCTGGCCCAGCCCATAGGTGGGGGATAGGCACTTGTCCTGGTCCCAGACCGTAGCATTTTTGGGTCTCACACTTTTAATGTCCCCAATCTGAGCCACTTTCCCTCCCCTCCACAGTTCTGCTGATCCACACAAAGTTGGGGGAGGTTCTTATAAACCTGTAAGAGGGGTGTGGGCATTTCTTCCTTTTCCCTGGGTTATTTAGGGCTGAACAGAGCAGGGGAGATTAGATTTGCCTCCTAGCAATGTAGCCACGCCCCCCCAGCACTTATCTGTCTGTACCCTGGACAGAAGCCTGCCTAGGAAAAAAGTCTAAATCCCAGCTCTGCATGGCTCCTTGGTCTCCCTGTGCTTCTGAACCAAGCAGGTTGGGGCTGAGCGTCCTAGCTCTACGTGGCACTCAGATCTCTCTGCGCTGCTGGACTCAGCAGGATGGGGCTGAAAGTCCCAGCTGTGTATGTCTCCCTTGCTGCCACTGAACCCAGCAGTAGATGGCAAGCCATGCAATTCTGAAACCAGAAAAGCCAGTGTTTGGGCTGCCTGTCATCTACCATACCCAATAAACAGAGACAGGGATTGAATCTTTATCTGCACTTTATTCAGGTGGTCTGTGATCTGAGAGGACCTGGGCTTGTATCCTAATAGGTTGTGCTTCATTTTCTTGCAAGCCAGCCCTTTTATAACAGAGAACAAAATGCGGTGAGGGGTTTGGAATTCAGGGAAAATTAGATAAAGAAAAAACTGCAGCATTCTTGCCCTGGGCAGTTGTCTCTCCCTGGAACACAAAGTTGGGGATATATCCAGCTGTGCCTCAGGTGGTAGGTCATCTTTAGTTGCCTTAGCTTTACTTCTGGCAGCCGTCTGTCTTTCCCTGGAGCACAGTGGCTGAACATCATCTTGATTGCTTATGGTCTCCTGAGGAGTACAAAGATCAGTTGCAGTGATTTCCTGGGTCAGGGTGGGCCGACTCTGCAGCTCCTGAAATAACAGCTTTTTCACATGTATTTACTATTTAGGCTTATCAATTTCCTTCTTTTCTTTCCCCAGCCACACAGTTTAGTCACTCTCTGGGTTTCTGCCAAAAGCCTCTCCAGAAAAATGAGGGTGCCTTAACATCACAGTGGGGTGTATTCTTCTGCAGACCCCTCTGCAGGAATTGAGCTGGATAGCACCTCGCCAGCCACCAGTCTGGAGTCCGGACCAAGAACTCCCCCAGTTGGTGCTGTAACAATAGGGAGTGCACGGCCCTGGGAGGGTTGGTCTGAGTCTCCCAGGCAGACTGAATCTTCACCAGTTTGCACTGCCAGATGCTATGTGGGCTCTACTTCTCATCTCTCTTGTTGTGAATGGGGATCCCTGTTTGGGTTTATAAGCCCACCCTCCTAGGGGGAGGGAGTTCCACGGCCTCCATATCCTTTGGCTTCTCAACCAAGGGGCACCTGAATGGTGGGGTGGGTGGGTATCCCTTTAGTGTCTCTCTCCTTACCAGTCTATGTGGCTTATTCTGTAATCCTTGGTTATAATATTTCAGTTCAACTATATTTCAGTCAGTTTTTCAGATTGATTGCTCTGTAATTCAACTGTTACTCTGGTTTGGGGCCAGGAGCAAGTGGATGTACTCTACAGCCATCTTGGAATCTCTCTTATACACTAATATTAAACATTGAAATCAATGTGAGCTATATATACATTTAAGAAAGATTAATAAAAACAAGTAAGATCATTCTTTTTCAAACCACTGATTTCAGTTCAGGACCATGGTAGCCCGAGTCTCTCCTGGCAACTCAGGACTCCAGGTGGAACCCACCCTACACACAAGACACCCTTCCATTGGAGAGCCACTCACAGCCACACTCACTCAGACCGGGTTCATGTAGACACATCAAGTTCACTTCACGGTGCATGTCTTTGGGTTGCGGGAGGAACTTGCAATCCCTGGAGAAAACCCATGCACCAATGGGAAGAAGGTACACACTACATGCTGATCATGACCTCGTCTGGGAATTGATTTTTTTTTCTCTCATCAACGTTATAATGAAATTACATTGACTGTAACAGTGTTATTTGAGTACATGCTGTATATTCATTCTCCTGTTAGTGGATATTTGAGTTATTAGTTATTTTTGCTGTTACGAATAATGCTTCTATGAACATTCTTGTATAATGTTAACATGTGTAAAAGGTTCTCTAGAGGGTATTCCTATGGGTGACCTTGTTGAGTGTATCAGCCAAGATGTGCTAGGTTATGATGCACTAACCATCACCCCCAACATCTTAGTGGACCCACAATTTGTTTTTCCCTCATGCTGTATATCCAATGTTGGTTTGCAGGAGTCTCTTCCCATTGTCAGCCCTCCAACACAGGCTGTGGTGGCTTCATTCCTAATGTGCCCATGATCACCAAAGGGGAAAACAGTTTGGCAAATCTCATCCTGGCTCTTGGAGCTTCCACTTGGAAGTGACACCTATTCTATCTATTCATATTATATTAACCAAAGCAAGTCACATGGCTCTGTTAAACCTCAAAGACATGGGACATGCCATTTTACTGTGTGCCTGGAAGGAGAAGAGAACTGGGACATCTGTGAGTAGCCCTACTATTGAGTCAAAGGAATGTGCACTTCCAGCTTATCTAGATCATTCTAAATTGCATTTCAAAATAATTATGCCAATTTACAGTCTGGCAGCAGTGTGTAAAAGTTCCCACAGTGGTATATCCTCACCAATACTTGATATTGTCAATCTGGAAGGTATTAAAATAGTATCTCAGAACCTCCGAGATACTGTTTTCCTTTATATCTCATAGGGATGAGAATCTTTTTATATGTTTCAGAAGTATTTGTTTTGCCTGTTGAGAAATGTTGTCTTTTGCCCATTTTTCCCCTTTGGGTTGTTTTTTTCTTATTTTAGGAGCTGTGTTTGTGTGTGTGCATGCACATGTGTCTATGTGTTCTGTATTCTTTTTCAATGATAGATATTAAAAGCTTTTTCTATAATGTGGCTTTTTATTTCTGAAGAAGTATCATTCTCAGTTTTCATGCAGTCAAATGTACTAATCTTTTTCCTTACTGGTCTATGCTTTTTTATTACTTATGAAGAAGTCGTAGAAGGGAGTCCTTTAGATGCAACCAAGGGAACCCTCAGACCACCTTGGACAATTCCTAGGAGAAGAGAAATTGATTGAACACCCAACGTTCTTGGCACAGATTGAAAGATCTGCACACTGGGGAGGAGTTTGTGGATAAGTTATTGATATATAGAAAGTTTAATAAGCCCCAAATACCAGGACAATTGTTAATTCCAGGAAAAGAAAAAGTTGTTTACATTAGGAAAAGTTTCATAGTTTTACTACAAAGTTCAACTTTAAATAATGTTGACATACTTTTACTAATGTAAACAATGACTAGTGATCTAAGTAAAATTGTTGCCTTTCGTGAGGTGTGAGTGATAGGTGGTGTTCTTGGTGAATGAGAGAGCAATCAATCCTCCAGTTCTAAAGTTGATAGCTAATGCCTAAACTAAAAGTTCAAAAAGTAGTAATACAAACATGTTCTTTGGAGATGTGAAGAACAGAAAGAATTAAGAATTAGATGTGGTTGTCCTTGGGGAGCTGGGACGTGGGAGTAGGGAGGGGTGAAGGGCCTCTTGGTTTCTCATGAGCCTGGTAGCATTATTTGCTTCTTTATATGCACATGTAACTTTGGTAAGAAATACAAAAGTCTAAAATTTGGGGGTGTTTGGCCTTTTTTTCTGGTTACCAGCTCTGTATGGGCGAAGGGGATCAGGGGAGTCATTGAAGCAATGTTACATTATTGCCTCCTAGACCAGCCACCTTTCAGATATTTGTCCTTTCAGTAAACTATACTTAACCTTCAAAATGTCTAGAATATGTGAGCTGTGTCTGTTTCACAGAGGCTTAAAAGCTATTTTCAGAAATACATCTAATCTAGTCAGGTACTTTGATTTGAAATTAAAAGATACCTACTCTGGACCTCTTTTTCTTTAGAGAGATAATTACTTTAGAGTTGTAAGTTAAATGTTTTTAGAAAAGATTTTATTTATTTATTTTTAGAGAGAGGGGAAGGGAAGGAGAGAGGGAGAGAAACATCGATGTGCGGTTGCCTCATGTACGCCCCTACTGGGGACCTCGCCCGTGACCCAGGCAAGTGCTCTGACTGGGAAAGGAACCAGAGACCCTTTGATTCACAGGCTGGCGCTCAATCCACTGAGCCACACCAGCCAAGGATAGAGTTAGAAGTTTAAAACTTTGTCTCTCTCCTAGCCTCAGAGATGTGGTACTGTGCCTATAACCCATTCCATCTAGGGTCTCAAACCTGCAAAACAGTAATAATTGTAAGAATAACAAAATCAATTTTTACTTTGTGGAAGAATTTATGCTTCAAACTGTAATGTATTCCGATATGCTATATTGACAAATTTTATTTAATTAGTTGTCTTTAAAGAAGAAGAAACAGGCAAGAAGACATTTCAGTCAGCAGTGCCAGGCCTGTGTTCTCATGAAACTTACAGCCTGGAGCAGAGGAGTTGCTAGTGGTCATGGTGGGTGATATTAAAACAAACAATACAGAATTGTAAATGGTGGTAAAGTGCCAGGGGTGTGTGCAAGGGAATGGCTGGGAAACTCATTTAGATTGGATGTCAGGGAACATTTTTTGTCACCACACTAAATCTAGTTAATATCTATCACCATATGTAGTTACAATTTTTTTTCTTATGATGAGGACTTTTAAGGTAACTTTCTTAGCAACTTTCATATATACAGTGGAATATTATTAACCATTGACACAGTGCTGTATATTATCTCCCAAGGACTTTTTAATTTTCTAACTGGAAATCTGAACTTTTTGATCCCCTTGGCCACCTGTTTTGCCCACCCCACTCCTTGCCTAGTTTTCTTCTGACTATAGAGTCTCTTTTTTATAAGTTCAAGTTTTCATTCCACATGCGGTGGACACTTCTACTCAGTGGTATGTGAATTCGACTGAGAATTTCCAGCCTTTGAGGATCTGCTTCTTCAGGGCCAGGTCAGGTTCAGGATTTCCTGTTACTATCTTGGGTGCCAGGTCTCTGGCTCCAGCCAAGAATTCCAAATACCTATGAAAAATAAACCCTCAAGCCCCTATGTACCTGGGGCTGGCCACACCTAGCAAGGGAATGGGGAGAGTCTTTCTGACCTGAGAGGAGAGAAAGAGAAGTAAGAGGAGGAGGAGAAGGTGGTAGGGCCTGTGGACATAATTTTTGCTTGCTCAGGAATAGAGTGAAGCTGTCTTTGTTATTATTTTTTTATTGTTATTCAACTGCAGTGGTCCCCATTTACCTGCCAACACTCTCTCTGCCCCAGCGCACCTCCCACCCTCAATCCTAGCCCCCCATTTGCTTTGTCCATGTGTCCTTTATACATGTCCCTTGATGACCCTTCCTCTTTTTTCCCCCGTTATACCTCTTTCCCTGCCCCTCTGGTTATTGTCAGTTTGTTCTTTATTTCAATGTCTCTGGTTATATTTCACTTGCTTGTTTGTTTTGTTGATTAGGTTCCACTTATAGGTGAGATCCTATGTTATTTACCTTTCACTGCCTGGTTTATTTCACTTAGCATAATGCTCTTCAGTTTCATCCATGCTGTTGTGAAGGGTAGTGGCTCTTTCTTTCTTTCCGCTGCATAGTATTCCATTGTAAATGTTCCATAGCTTTTTGATCCACTCATTTGTTGACGGGCACTTACTTAGGTTGCTTCTAGCACTTGGCTATTGTAAATTGTGCTGCTATGAACACTGGAATGCATAAGTTCTTTTGAATTGGTGTTTTGAGATTCTTTAGGGTATAAATCCAGCTGTGGAATTGCTGGGTCAATAGGCAGTTGTATTTTTAGCTTTTTGAGGAAATTCCAAACTGTCTTCCACAATGGCTGCACCAACCTGCATTCCCACCAATGGGGTCCTAGGGTTCGTTTTCTCCACAACCTTGCCAGCACTTGCTGTTTGTTGTTTTTTTTTATGATGGCCATTCTGACTGGTGTGAAGTTGTATCTCATTGTGATTTTAATTTGTACCTCTGATGGCTTGTGATACTGAGCATCCTTCATATGCCTCTGGGCCTCTGTATGCGCTCCTTGGAGAAGTGTCTGTTCAAACCCTTTGCCCATTTTTCAGTTGGATTGTTTGTTTTCCTGGCGTGGAGTTATGTGAATTCTTTATATCTTTTGGAGATCAAACCCTTGTTGGAGGTATCATTGGCAAATATATTTTCCAGTATGATTGGTTCCATTTTCATTTTGCTCATGTTCTCTTTAGCCATGCCAGAAGCTTTTTCTTTTGATGCAGTCCCATTTGTTTATTCTTTCCTTTATGTTCCTTGCTCTAGGGAGCATATTGGCGAAAATATTGCTATGTGGAATATCTGAGATTTCTTGCCTATGTTCTCCTTTAGGACTTTTATGGAGTCGCGACTTACATTTAAGTCTTTTTATCCATCTTGAGTTTATTTTTGTGTAAAATGTTAAGTGGTGGTCAAATTTCATTTTCTTGCATGTAGCTGTCCAGATCTCCCATCACCATTTGTTGAAGAGGCAATTTTTACTCCATTTTATGCTCTTACCCCCTTTGTTGAATATTAATTGATCATAGAGACGGGTTTATTTCTGGGCTCTCTATTCTGTTCCATTGATTTATGTGTCTGTTCTTAATGCTTCTACCAACCTGTTTTGACTACAAGTGGCCATGTAATATAGTTTGATGTCAGGTATTGTGATCCCTCCTACTTTGTTCTTCTTTCTCCAAATTGCTGTAGCTGTTCAAGGTTGTTTATTTTTGAAATGTTTGTTCTATATCTGTGAAATATGTCATTGGTATTTTAATAGGGATCGCATTGAATCTATCAATTGCTTTGGGTAGTATGGACATTTTGATGATAATTCTTCCAATCCATGAACACAGAATATGCTTCTAATTATTTGTGTTCCTTAATTTCTTTCTTCACTGTTGCGTAGTTTTCTGAGTACAGGTCTTTTACCACCTTGGTTAGATTTATTCTTAGGTACTTTATTTTTCTTGTTACTATAGTAAATGTGATTTTTTCCCCTGATTTCTGCTTCTGATATTTCATTGTTGGTGTACAAAAGTGCTTTCAATTTCTGAATGTTGACTTTGTATCCCGTCATTTTGCCAAATTCATTTATTAGGTCGAGGAGTTTTTTTGGTGAAGTCTATGTGTACTATTATGTCATTGCAAATAATGATAGTTTTACTTCCTCTTCCAATTTGGATGCCTTTTATTTCTTTTTCTCATTTGATTGCTATGGTTGGACTTCCAATATTATGTTGAATAGAAGTGGTGAAAGTGGACACCCTTGTTCCTGATCTTAGTGGGAAAGCTTTTAGTTTTTGCCCGTTGAGTATGATGTTGATTGTAGGTTTCTTGTATATGGCCTTTATTATGTTGAGGTATACACCCTCTACTCCCACTTTGTTGAGTGTTTTTTATCATAAATGGGAGCAAACCTTATCAAATGCTTTTTCTGCATCTATTGAGATGATCATGTAATTTTTGTTATTCCTATTTTTTATGTGGTATATTATGTTTATTGATTTGTGAGTATTGAACCATCCTTTCCTTTCATCCCTGGGATGAATCCTACTTCACCATATGGGGTTTGCCAATATTTTGTTGAGGATTTTAGTGTCTGTGTTCATCAGTGATATTGGCCTGTAGTTTTCCTTCTTTGTTGTGCCTTTATCTGGTTTTGGGATTAGGATGATGCTGGCCTCATAAAAAGAGTTTGGGGGTCTTCCCTCTTCTTGGATTTTTTGAAATAGTCTGAGAAGGATAGGCGTTAGGTCTTCCTTCAATGTTTTGTAAAATTCTCCTGGGAAACCGTCTGGTACTGGGCTTTTGTGTGCTGGGACTTTTTATTACTTCCTCAATTTCACCAGCTGTTTTTCGTCTGTTCAGTCTTTTTGCTTCTTTTTATTCAGTTTGGAAGATTATATGTTTCTAGGAATTTCTCCATTTCACCCACATTTTCAGATTTCTTGGCATATAGTTTTTATAACAATTTCTCACAGTCCTTTGTATTTCTGTGGTATCAGTTGTAATCTCTCCTCTTTCATTTCTGATTTTATATATTTAGGTCCTCTCCCTTTTTTTCTTGATGAGTCTGCTGAAAGGCTTGTTGATTTTATTTATCTTTTCAAAGAACGAGCTCTTGGATTTATTGATCCTTTGAGTTCTTTTGTCGCTATGTCATTCAATTCTGCTCTGATCGTGGTTATTTCCTTCCTTCTACTTGCTCTGGCCTTTGTTTGTTGTTGTTCCTCCAGTTCTTGTAGATGTAGGGCTAGGTCATTTATTTGAAATGTTTCTATCCTTTTTAGGTAGGCCTGCATCAATCTGAACTTTCCTCTCAGGACTGCCTTTGCTGTGACCCATAGGTTTTAGACTGTTGTGTGTTCATTTTCATTTGTTTCCAGAAACTTTTTGATTTCTTCCTTCATCTCATTATTAACCTGTTCTTTGTTTAATAACATGCTGTGCAATCTCTATGAATTTGACTATTTTTATGTTATTTCCTTGTGGTGGGTTTCCAGTTTTTGGTTCTTGTGGTCTGAGAAAATGCTTGTTATGATTTCAACTTTCTTAATTTGTTGAGGCTTGTTTTGTGTCCTATCATGTGGTCTATCTTTGAACATGTTCCATGTGCATTTCAAAAGAATGTGTTTTGCCTCTTTGGGATGAAGTGTTCTATATATATATCAGTTAAGTCCATATGATCGAGGGCATTGTTCAATGTCAAAATACCTTGTTGACATTTTGTTTGGAAGATCTATTCATTGTTGACAGTAGGATGTTAAAATCCCCTAGTATATGTGTGTTTTGGTCTATATCTTTCTTGTAGTCCTCCAAGATTTTCCTTATATTTTGGGTGCTCCTGTGTTGGGTGCATATATGTTTATAGTGTTTATGTCTTCTTGATGGATTCTTCCCTTGAGTATTATGGAGTGTCCTTCAGTGTCCCTTTTATGGCCTTTGTTCTGATGTCTATAAAACATTTATTGCTTGTTAGCTCTACAGTAATAATACAGTATTTTGGCATATTGTATTGTACTTTTTATAGTGGTGTCATCTACCTAACCTTATTTAAGCTGTATATAAATATTTGTCTGTGCTACTTGGTATCCTTATTTTGCAAAGTGAGCTTAGTGTGGTCATCTGTCTTGCCAAGCTGTCAGTAGCAGAGCCCTGGCACTTTTGTCTGTTCTACCAGTATTTATGGAAAGTCCATATGTGCATAGCAGAGATGGTTGTGGTAGAGAATTCTTACCCTCGAGGGATTACAATCCAATAGTTTTAAGGGGCAGATGATGGAGTTCAAGATTTGTTATTTGCAATTAATGTCAGTAATTAAAATATTTGATGGATGAAGGAAGAGCTGTGAATTCAAATGAGATTTGGGGATGTCTCTGAATTTAAATGCACATAGTGATTACCCTGCCTGACTGTGGACTTAGGGAAAGGTGATAGTTAAATAATGTGTTTAGGTGCTCCAAAACCTCTGGGCTCTATGTCATAGTGCTTGTACTGTAAAAGCTGCTATGCCTCATTTCTGTGAGCTGTTTTACACTATTACTAGGTGGAAAAAACCTGGAATCACTGCCTAACATGACTTATGTTTGATCCTGAGGGCTTGCGGTTTTGGTGCTTTTTGTATAGGATCACTGGAAGTTAAAGACAGGACTTTCTTTGGATCAGAAGTAAGGATTTTAAAGATAAATGAGGTTCTAATAGATCAGACTCTACCATGCTTTGTGGAAATAAAACTTCTAGAAGAATTTTTTTTTTAAACGTCTGTGTGCATTTACTCGAGTTTCTGACTGCATGGTGGTATTCAGGATGAACAAGATGTAGAAATGGACTTTTTTCTGCAATTTTTCTCTATCAGCTCATCTTACCTGCTTTTAGAAGGGAGTGGCTATGAGTAGCAGGTTCAGGAATGTGGAACTGTGCAGAAACTGAATTCTGACCCTGGGTACCCTGCGAGCTCCTGAGGCACTGTATCAGGGATTGAGCTTGTTGGCTGGGACAGGTGTTGGGCAGGGGAGTGGCCAGAAGGCTGCGTGGTTGTTTGCATGAAGAATACATCCGTCATGAAGGGTACTTGTTTTTTAAACATGCATAAAAAATATCATTTGCTCAGAGGAAATTCACACACAAATGTCATGAATTTACTCTTCGGTGACCTTTATGTTTAGTTAAAAATTTTTAATTCCAGTTGACATTCAATATCATATTAGTTTTAAATGTACGACATAGTGGCTAGTCATTTATATAGCTTATGAAGTGTTCCCTCACCCCCTGATAAGTCTAGTACCCACGTGGCCCCACACATAGTTATTACAATATTATTGACTATATTCCCTATTCTGTATCTACTAGTTTGTACTTCTTAATTCCTTCACCTTTTTCACCCAGTCCCCCTCCCATCTGGCAACTCTCAGTTTGTTCTCTGTATGTATGAGTTTATTTCTGGTTTGCTTATTTTGTTTTTAGATTCCACATACAAGTGAAAGCATGTGGTATTGGTTTTTCTCATCTGACTTATTTCAGTTAGCATAATACCCTCCAGGTCCCTACACGTTGCAAATTGTAAAATTTCATTCTGGTCATCAGTGTTGTTTATCTACGAGATAGTTTGCATATTGAAGAGCTTGGTTTTAAGGCATTGGAGAAAGTAAGAGCTCTGAGCCTCTGCTGACAAGCCTGTTTGGGGGATACCTGTCCTGTCCTGCTGTATGGAGAAGCCCTGCCATTTCTCAAGGCTTCAAAGAAGTTTGTTGTCCACTTGGCCCTTCATGACACTCTGGTCATAGGATTTTTTCCACAGATTCCTAAATAATAATCTGCAAGTACACCTGGCAGCTGAGAGACCTGGGATGAGTACCAAAAAAAGGGACCATGCCTTAGAGAAGGTTGGAGAAAAAGGTTATATTGGGCCTGGTCTGCAAATTCAGTCTTGCCTTTGGTGGTGCTGTGGTGATGATGTTCTCTTCCCCTTGGAAATAACCTTAGCGCATCTTTCAACTGATGACTTATTTAAAGCCCTTGCCAAGTCTGTTCATTCATGTTGGCCAACTTAATATACAGTTGACCTTGAACAACATGGGGGTAAGGGTGCAGACTCCCTGGGTAGTTGAAAATTCACACATGACTTTTGATTCCCCTAAAACTTAACCATTAATGACCAACTGTTGACTGGAAGCCTTATTGATAACATAAATAATCAATTAACACATTTTATATGTTATATGTACTATTTACTGTATTCTAACAATAAAGTAAGCTAGAGAAAAGAAAATGTTAAGAAAATCTTAAGGTTTCTCTGTGTGGTTTTGGTTGCTTTTTGTATAGGATCACTGGAAGTTAAAGACAGGACTTTCTTTGGATCAGAAGTAAGGATTTTAAAGATAAATGAGGTTCCAGTAGATCAGACTTTACCATGCTTTGTGGAAATAAAACTTCTAGAAGAATTGTTTTTGAGTTGTTGCAGATCTCCAAAAAGTTTTCCAATGTATTTATTGAAAAAAAAAATTGTGTGTATGTGGACTCATGCAATTCAAACTAGTGTTGTTAAGGGGTTGACTACATATCGAATTAACTAAGCCTTCCTTTAAATTTGAAGAGTGGGTTTTTAGTGTATTTTTGTAGAAATATCATTGGGGAATAGAAATATTGTTGTTATCATGGTTAGCCTGCAAACCATCTTGTAGACTGACAATTTTTACGAAATTTGAAAGCATTTCTCAGAGCCTTGAAATCTCACATGAACTTTCCTTAGACACATTGCAGTTAAAATTTCTATTTATAAAATGATGAAAATACCTCCTTCATGCGTGTACTTTAAAGGAAGTTTGAATTATTCTTCTGTTGTTAAAGATTAAATTCTCCATCTTCTCTCTCCTACTCTTTCTGGCAGCCTCTGACCATGTTTATGAGATACTAGATGGAGAGCTGCCAGTGGCTATGGAAGGAAGGCTTCATCAGGCCTGTGGAGGTCTGAGGACCCAGTTCTTACTCCTTGAGCACCTCGGTGGATCTGAAAACCAACTGTCCATTAAATGAGTGACTCCTGCTTTCTTTTACAAAGTAGATCTGTAGGAGAGACAATTTAATACCACAGATGAAGGGGAAAATGTTCTCTCTTAGGAGTAGTGGTTAGAATCACAGCAGCGCAGTGGACCTGTTGGTGGTAGGTGCCAAGGGTAGACTCCCCAGATTCTTTTGCCCCTGAGGACCTGGGAATATAGGGGATGTTTTCTTCCCAGGTGTTCTCCCATGGTTGGGGAATCTCTGTGTCGGTTTTCTTCCTCACTCTGGTTAAGTGGCTATCCAGCACTGTGCCAGGGCAGACTGTGGGGCCCACCCACTCCTGCAAGGACTCCTGTCAAAGATGCCTCATTCAGCAAGTGGCCTGCTCATGTGAGGTCCCGTTGTCGCTGCTCTGGCCTTTCTGCTGGGAACATGAGTTGGTCCACTTAGAAACACGGGCTGCCAGTCTAAGCATAGCGGCTGATTTGGGAGCAACTTCCCTGGATATGAGTCCCAATTTGTTTTCCACCTTGTATCAGCTCTATAACCTCTGAGCCTTGGGGACAAAACTGTGCCCACCTCTAGAGTAGTAAGACTTAGACAGAGGTGGCAAGTGGGAAGAGCTTTTTGCAGTCCTTGACACATGCTGTGCATGTGATGTGTGTAGCTGATGGCAGTAGTACCAGAGTCCTTAGAATGGGGGCAGGGACTGCAATAGCTTGTGTTACATAGGCACAGCTGATAACATTGTTATGATGGGTAGAGTACAGTATTACAGTATATTTCTTCAAGAAGTCTATTTGAAGTTGTTTTTCTCTGTCTTCTTTTTCTTTCCTTTCAAAAGAACTTGGTTATTTGAGATGCTTTGCTATATTCTCTCAGGAGAGATGGAGGTTTGCTGTATCATAAGGTCTCTTTGATTAGGCTATTCAATGTTGTATAGCTTATGAGTTCAGTATTTTTGGGCTGCTGAATTTCAAAGGGATTAAGAAGTTAAAAAAATTCTTAAAAACTTCTATAGATTACTATATTTAGCTATAAATGGGATCAACGTCTAAGCTTTAGGTGTAACTGCTCTGTTTACACGTTCTTCCAGGTGTATGAGTGTGTGTGTGTGCACATGCCCTCTGAATGAATGCCTTCTTTCCAAAGACTGTAGGCCCTGACAGGTGGCTGTGAGCATAGAGTCACCCATGAATCAGCTGCCTGTCATGTCCTTGGGTATGTTTGTATCTTTCCTGGGGCTTTGTTTTTCTTTCAGCATTTCTGTTACCAGGTTGAACCTAAGATTGTCATTCTTGCATGTGCCTTCTGTGTTTTGCATTTAGTTATTTTATTAAGGAGAATGACAGATGGTTTCCTTCTAAATGTGGGTTGGTTTATTATTTTTTAATTCAGATATCGTTGACGTATAACGTTTTGTAAGTTTAAGGTGTACAGTGTATTGATTTGGTATATTTATCAGTATATATTGCAATTGGATTACCACTGTAATGTTAGTTGCCACCTTACTTGCATAAGTGGTGAGAACAATTAAGATCTAGTCTCTTAACAGCTTTGAAGTTTATACTACGGTATTGTCTTTAACCACAGTGCTGTGCATTACATCTCTTGAACTTATCTTTTAGTTGCAGGTTTGTACCCTTAAATAGCCTCTGGTAAGCATCATTCTATACTCTGTTTTTACAAGTTCAGTTTATTTTAGATACCACATACAAGTGAGATCATAGAGTATATGTCTCTTTGTCTGACTTACCTCACTTAGCATGATGTCTTCAAATTCTGTCCATGTTGTTGCCAGTAGTAGGATTTCTTTCTCATTCATGGCTGAGTAATAGTCCATGGTGTATAATATCACATCTTTATCCATTCATCTGTTGATATACATTTAGGTTGTTTCCAGATTTTGGCAGTTGTGGGTTGGTTTATTCTTACCTACACTTTTTGATCTCTTAGGCAGGTTTTTGTGAGCAGCTCCATCAGATAGCAAAGTCTCCTGCTTAGTTGTTGAAATATTAGGCTAGAACCAGTGGTTTGAGATTCAGGATCTCAAACCATTGGTTCAATTTCAGTAGCCTCTATCCCAGGCCATACCGCAGATCACTCGTATCTCTGGATGAGGATTTTGAGAGCTGAAGGGAGGCTCAGGTCTGGCACAACAAAACCTGCGTCTGAGTGAGGTCTAGGGGCCTGGGGCCATGGTTGCAGAAACAGTGAGAATCCCATGTGGAAGCCCAGTTCTCACTGTTGTCTGACTCTGTGACTGATGATGACCATGATGAGAATAACTTTGGCTGTTTCAGGAAATTTGGCAAATAAGCATTGTGTTCACATCAATCATGAAGAAGCTATTTAGAGCAGACTGTTCATTTTCCATATGGGAGGTGGCCCCCATACAGAGAAATTCTAAGGAATCCACTTGTTTAAAGGCTAATAAATGTTTTTCCTTTAAATCAGTGACATGGACTTTGAATGTACAGGTGCCTTCTCCCAAATCTGTCTTTTGTTGTATTTAGATTATCAACAAGCTGGGGCAATATGTAAAACAAATGATGTTAACAACCAGTAAACAGAGAGTGGTTATGAAATCCACTTTGGGCCAGAAGGATCGTTGGGTGGGACAATCATTATGTTGTGGAGGATCCTGCAGAGCCCTCTCCATGGACAGTGGAGCTCTCACTTGCTCTGTGTGTGTGCAGGGATCACTGGGAAGTCTCCTCATTTGGGCGGCATATCAGTTTCCTAGGGTTGTCATAACAAAAAATAATCAGAACAATAGTCTGGGATCTAGAAGTTCAAAATCAAGAAGTCAGCAGGCTGTGCTCCCTCTGAAACCTGTAGGGGAGTCTTCACTTGCCTCTTCCTTGCTTTGGATGGTAGCTGGAAACTTTTGAGGTTTCTTGCAGCTGCATAGCTCCAACCTCTGAGTTTGTTGTCATGTGGCACTCTTCCTTATGTGGCTGTCTTCTCATGAGGACACCAGTTACACTAGATAAAAATGGCCCATCCTATGAAAATATGACCTTATCTTAACTAATTACAGCTTTAAGGGCTCTATTTCCAAATAAGGTCACATTATGAGGTACCTGGGCTCAGGACTTCAACATCATTTTTGGGGGGTGGGGTGCAATTCAACCTGTAACACATATATGAGCCAGGTGATTTGCATGTTTCTGTTTAATATCCATGCAGACCTTGTTGGACAGATGAGGCAGCTGAGGCTGATGGAGGTGAGGGTGCTTATCTAAGTTACATAGCTACTTAAGGACAGAATTAGGATTTGAACCCAGGACTTTGTGACTATAGAACAACATATGACTCCCTTAGTATAGACTTATTAGGGGCTCTTTGGGGTTTCCTGTGGAATGGAGTCTATAAGTCTTTTGGGCCTTCTCAGGGCAGTTGGGCCATTACTCAGCTCTAGGAAACCAGTCAGGTACTAAGATACTACATTCCTGCCCTCTTCACCTTTCTCAGTGAAATAAATATCACCCTTTTATCAGAAGGAAACATGGAAATACAAAGTTAGGTTGATTTGATGAAGTGGTGAGATTGAGTGGGCATTTTATATTTATTTTTATTTCCACTCTTACTGTTCTCACAACTTAAAATTCTCTTAAATGGTATAAACAGAAGCTTTTTAGAGCTTGGTTAACCAATACCCTGCTGAAAGTTGCTTGTTTCTTGGGATCCTTTTGTTATCAGCTTCATGTGATAAGGACTTACTTGGTTTCTACTTCTGACCAGCCCATGCAGCACCAAAGTGTCTGAATGGAAGAGCCAGGGCAGGAAATGGTCTGGTTCCTTTATTACCACTGGGTACACACCTGCAGGATAAACTTCAGCATTTTGCTTACAAGTGCTGTGTACAGGCTCGTCTTGGGTATCCAGAGTTTTTGAAGGCTGCGACAACTTTTCCTAAATGGAAGTCTTTGACCAATCAGATTGCAAGATCTGAATCCCGAGGAGAAAACTCCCTGTAATATAGAGACATCTAATAAATCTGAGGACGAAATTGCTGCTGCTAGGCTCCTTCATTCTATCTTACTACATTTTCTTCTGATTTGATGTTTTTTTCCTAATTACAACGCAGCTCCTAGGTTGCTTTTTCTTACAGGTTCTCTGCCCATGGATATTGGTAGATATGCATCTTGGGTTCAGAAGGAAAGATTTTCTAAATGAAGAGTTGAGTGACCACTGTCCCCATGTTGGGTGATGACCTACAGACAGGAGCAAGCTGTCATTTTATCTTTCCCTTTCTCTCCTGGTTCTGCCTTGGCCCCTGTTGTGACTTGCACACAGCCAAGCCCTGGTCCAAGACTTTTTTTGGGACTAGAAGATGACAACAGGTTCTGTGAAACATGTGGACCAGCAGCTTGTTACGGACCAGGTCTAAAATAATGTCCCTTCTTGGGGAATGCAGACCATAGGCAAGGGGGGTAAACTCACTTCTTATTTCCATGGGATGGGGCACCTCTTCTGGAGTTCTCCTCATCTTCCAGCTTACCTTGTTCTCCCCCACTTTTTCTAGTTAAATTTCCATTGGTATTACCCACCCCGCCACCAGAAGTAAAGGCTCAGCTTCTCAAAATATACATTTAGTACAGGCTGAGACTCTGGGCTGTATGCTTAAAACAAAACAAAACAAAACAAAAAACAAAGCATGCAAACAAACAAAAAAACCCCCAAGAAAATCTACTTAATTCCTGAGCTAAATTTAGTTACTGAAACACTTGCCTTCTCATCAGTCTAGGATAAGATTAGTGGAGTTTTGCAAGAGCCCTGCTCTTGTTGGTGTGCTGCAGCTCTCTGAAAGGGAGTGACAGGTGACAGACTTTGAGTAATCGGATTTCAAGATCAGAATCCATTGTGAATAAAACTCCAGTTACTTAGAGCATATGGAGAAAGTTTCCTTCCATGAGCTTAAAGAACCAAGTTTTTTGATTCTATGTTATGCAGAGGATTTGTTAAGCAGGTATTTATTAAGGGCATACCAGGTATAGGGAACTGATAAAGCTTTCCTGTCCTTACCGTTTTATCCCCTTATCTGTGCACATACAGCGAGAAAGCTCTTGTAGCCTGTAAACATTTAATTGTAACAAATTAGATATAATCTGATGCTTGAAAAAACTGTTGGTATCAAGGGCAGATGTGTTGAAATGAAAATCCAGAAGTAAGGGATTTATTGTAAAGGTAGTGAAGGGTATTGTAAACAGTTGTGCCTAACTGATGTGCAAATACACTTGACCTCTTTTGGAGTACCTGCATGCTCTCAAGATGAGCGTAATCCACTTGGCCTCACTGGCTGCAGTTTATAAGTGAGGATAATACTTTCCTCTGGGGAAGGATTCATCTCACTAAAGTATGCCTGGCATTTTGTAGGTGTTCAGTAAAAGGGTGTTTTAAAAATTGCACGTGATCTACTATATTGAATGTGTGTAGCTTGGTATGCCTGATGAAACAGGCATATTCATACCTTCTTAAGACTTGCTATTTGCAATTGTACAGGATCCTAGGGGGTTCTTTCGATGTAAGGAGCTGAAATCCACCAGAGGACTTTTTCACTTTGAACTTGAGCCTATGGAAAAGTCTTGTTTCACTGATCCCTTAGATCCTCCTATTGATTTTCGTTCTGCAAAGGAGGTACTATTGCTTTATGTTATTTATTTATTTTTCTGTGACCCTTGAGTGCTTCCAATTAGTACAGGGCCATTAAACAAAAGTGTGGTTTGCAAGGTGTTGGGAGAATTGTGGCTGTAACCCCATAAGATGCTGTCAGGTGGAAGGCTGCATGAATACATTTGGCCAGTAAACTGGTTTGCCCAGCATGTGTGAGTTGTTGAACAAGTTTAACAGCCTTTCTGCAAGCTGTCACTGAGCATGAAAGAAGTCTTTGAATTTCATATTCAAGTCTTGTTTTTGCTTGTAACCCTCAATATCCCCAATGTGGGAACTCAGTAATCTAAATCTGTAACTAGTAGGAAAGAGGCCATAAATTATTACTAAGTGTTAAGTTTAATTTTCTGCTTTGTGTTTTTATGTGTTTCCCCAAGTTTCTACAACAAAAATATGTTCATTTTGTAATCAAGAAAAAAAAAATCAGATTGCTTTAGAAGGACAATTTGAGACTAGACCATATTTTCTTAGGGAAAGTTTTTTTTGGAAAAGATACTCTTTATAACTGATTCTCTGAATGTGATTCTGGAGTATGGTAATACCTGTTGGGCTTGTTAAAAATGAGCTGTCAAAGGTGATAAATTATTCAGTTACTGTCCACAGGTACCAGAGTGCACTGGGTGGTGAAAATACTTGACGCAAGGCAGATAGTTTCCCAATAAAATTGAGAAATCAGAAATGTTTTGCCAAAGGATCTTGGTTCTTTTGAAGTAGCAGAAACTGGCAAGGGGATTCAGCCTCTACTGTTATAATTGATTGCAACTCAATTATAATTATAATAAGGGTCAGTATAATGTAGTTTTATGATTTTTTTTTAAGGCTTCATGGATTAGGTATTGTTTTGGATTTCATGGGTTAGGTGTTGCTAGAATCTTAAGAGAGGAGGGTTTGGGATTAAAATGGCTGACAGTACCTTAAAAAAGAAGGAAATCCTGCCATTTGTGACTACATGGATGAACTTTGAGGATGCCATGTTAAGTGAAATAAGCCAGGCACAGAAGGACAAGTACTATGCAATGCCACTTATAAACGTAAAATAGTCAAGCTCATAGAAGCAGAGGGTGGAATAGTGGTTGCCAGGGGCTGGGAGAGGGGAAAATAGGGAGCTGTTATTGGTCAAGGGGCACAAAATTTCGGTTATAGACGATGAATCCTTCCCAGAGATCTACTATACAGCCTAGTGCCTGTAGTTAAACAACAGCATTGTATACTGAAACATTTGTTAAGAGGATAGATCCCATGTTAAATGTTCTTATTATATACATTATACATATGTATTAGTAATTAATAATGACAATGGATGTGTTTATGGCATATGCTGTGGTGATGATTTCATGGGTGTATATGTACCTTCATATTCATCAAGTTGTATACATTAATTATGTACAGCTTTTTGTATGTAAAAAAAAAAAGGGAGGGACCACAGTAGGTTATCTCGAAAGAGCTGAGAGGAACAGGAAGAGCAGATTAGCACTTGGTAGGGGTAAGAAACCACTGAGATGCAGAACAGGCAGTCCAAGAATAATCAGGTCCCATTTGATAGGATGGCATGTCAGTGTCCAGGAAGTGGAGTGGGTGACTTAGGTTGTACTGGGCTTGGCAGTGGAAGTGGAGCAGGTGTCCATCCCTGCCTATCTCAGAATCCCCTGGCCAATGGTGTTTCATTTGAAGACTCTTAGATCTTAAATCCGAGCTCCTTTGTTGAGTCTTTGTTTTCTTCTCTCACTGTGTCCTTTGTCTTTCATTTGATAACCTTTGAGTCTTCCGTACAGGAATTTAAATCTGACTTTTCTGCGTGATCATCACACCAGAAGAGCGGGAAAGTAGATGGCCAAGTGGCTGGCAATGCCGGGCAATTTTCAGAATAGCATTTATTATGTGGGGGCTAAAAAATCATACTTTTTTCTCCCACTTTCTAAGTTCTAACTGGGTTAATAATCAATTTAATAGAGCAGATTAACATGAGAAAGTTAAATTTTATTATGTGCCCACAGGGAATTCATGTAAACATGAAAATCCCAAAGACGTGAGGCAAAATTGGGTATTGATGTCTTTTTGGACAAGGGAGAAGAGATGGGGAATAGAGAATCTTAGATTTCAAAAGTAGAAATGGGAAAAGAGGGAAATGGGGAGAGCAGAACACACAGGGCAGGCAAATTTTTCCTTCAGTGGAACACAGGGTGACCTATAGCTCCCAGGCTCTTGCTTGGTACCTTCCTATCTAACATACTTAATTTAGATTAGGCTAAGGTGAACGTGTTAAGATTTCCTTCCTGGAGCAAGTTTTCTGTCTGAATCTCTTAGGAAAGGGGGAGGGTCAAATGTTCTTTCTGAGCCGTTTGTTTCTTTTTAAAAAAATTTTTTTTTTTATTTATTTTTAGAGAGGGGAAGGGAGGGAGAAAGAGAGGGAGAGAAACATCACTGTGTGGTTGCATCTCACATGCCTCCTGTTGAGGACCTGGTCTGCAACCCAGGCATGTGCCCTACAATGGGAATCAAACCGGTGGCCATTTGGTTTGCAGGCCGGCACTCAGTCCACTGAGCCACATCAGCCAGGGCTGAACCTTTTGTTTCTTAATAACCACCTTATAGTCAGCATCCCAAAAGGCAGCTTTAGGGTGGCAAAACTTGGGTCCCCTTCAGTGATATCCACAGCAACATGTGTCTGTAAGGTGGGCCGTTGCAGTGTCGGGACTGGCTGTCCTGATGATGTTTCAGTGTACAATTCTTGCTGTCATGTATTTGAGTATCACGTCACCCCGTTTGGTGTTAAATATGACAGGATCCGTGTATTTGGTCAGAGCCAAAGCAGACAGCTTCGTCCCCATCGAAGGATTATTTATGGAACGACTAGAAGTGCGTGTCAGGGTTCACCAGTGTGGATCCAAAGCACGTTTATGTTCAGACGCATTTATGATTTGTCACTTGGGGAATGGGGTTACTTTAGGAAACAAACTGCAGAAATTGCTGACTTTTAGAATTTTCACAGTTAAAAAAAATGTGGTAAAATACACATAACACGGAGGTTACTATCTTAAGTGCTCATAAGTGTAGAGTTAGTTGAGTGCTATTTATTACATTCATGTTTTGTGCAACCATCACCAATACCCATCCCCAGTACTCTTTTCATCTTGGAAAACAAACTACCTAATAAAGAATTTTTAGTTTCTGAGTAAAGGCAAAAAAGGAATTTTTCCTTTAATCCCAGTGTGAATAGGACAGTCAGTCTGGCATGGTAATTCCTCCAGGCTGATCAAAGCTGGCAGCTGTACTGCTTTTCTCTCCTGATTGCCTGAGAAAACAGAGGGTCATTGTGTGCCTGACCTTGTTCCTGTGTATCTGGGACATGGTGTGCAGGCACGGACCTGTTGGCTGCCTGTCCTGTTCTCAAGAACCAGGGCCAGAATTCCTCCCATGCGATGATGCCCTTGAAGCTCTCTGCTCTGCACCTTCACTTGCTCATGATCTTGTGTTGTGGATTTGGCAGGATCATGCTGTTGCTGTGATGGGCACATGGCTGCTCATGTTACCCACTTAGTTTCGGAGCTGGGCTCCTCAGATTAGATTTCCTGCTGCTTTGCCCACTGATCTGCTGATACCTCTCTGAAAAGAGCACCATTGTCTCTTGGTTTAATGAAGGTCTGTAGTAATCATAAGGGAGTCACACCAAAAAGTATATTGAATTATATAAAATGCTTTGTAAAAAAAAAAAAATCAAAGTTTAGTAATTTAGATTATGAATTTTACTTTGAACTTCCAACATATACCTTTCCTTTTTGATAATAGAAAGGACTTAATGTGATCTCTTTTTGGTTGTTAATTTTTGGAAAGAAAAATTTTTCCTTTTATTCTGATACTTTATTTGCTTTTCCCACCAAGCCTCCAGCACAGTGACATCAGCCAAACCAAACAGCCATGATGTGACCGCTGCGCTCTAGACCAAATTGGCTTCCCAATTTGGTTATGGTACTGAGTTGTGTATACTGTGTATTCTGATGAGAAGCTCTTTACTCAAGTAACACAATTTTTTGTCACTGTATATGCAGCATGGGACAAAAGTAGATTTATAGATGTGAGTACATGAAACACAGTTTATTTCTGTATTATTATTTATTATTTTATTATTTTCCATCAAGTGACTAAACCTATTTTTGTCCCATCCGGTAATGCTTAGGTGTATTGTTTGTAAGCCCAAAGCCATTAAGAATGCCTGGTTTTTTTTTTTTGTTTTTTTTTTTAAAAGCGGTAGAAGAAAAACTAGGTTTTCTGACTTTCATTAAAATCTTTTCATGGGGGATGGGTATTGCTTTTTTAACAAAATTTTTTAAATTGATTTTTAGAGACAGAAGAAAGGGGAGGGAGGTGGAGGGGGAGAGAGAGAAACATGGATTTGTTGTTCCACTTATTTATGCATTCATTTGTTGATTCTTGTATGTACCCTGAGCAGGTACATACAAGAACCTTAACCTTAACCCATAACCTTGGAGTATTGGAATGACACTCTAACCAACTGAGCTACCTGGCCCCGTAAAATCTATTTAAAAAACAGCAACTGAGCTACCTGGCCATGTAAAATCTATTTAAAAAACAGCAACTGAGCTACCTGGCCAGGTCAAATCCATTTTAAAAAACAGCAACAGGAACTGCTGTGGGGAAATTAGAGAACTGCATGTGGGCTGCCCTGTGTCCTGTGAAGATGGCACCGGTTTGGCCTTGTGAGGGAAGAGTCAGTCTGGATGCAGATAGAGATGTAAGTCTGTGGGTAATGGTGCATTTCTGAAAGAATTGTTGCTCTTTCTTTAAATAGTCCCCAAGCAGATAGGGATGCGGGCTTGGAGGCTTGCCTTCTCAGAACCTTAGTGGCTTCATCCCTCCCATCAGAGATGGTTGTGTGATTAATAAGAAGACAGGATCATTGTGTCCAACATCAGTATTTATTTTTTCATGAGCCTGAGCCTGAGCCTGGCTAGCAAATATTGTCTGAAAGTGTTATTTTCAGTTTTCTTATGAAAGGACAGACTGAGTTGGGCTGTGGACCCTGTTGATAGGAGCCATGTGTTAACATTTTGCCACATATTTGCTTTATTTATGTGTATACATGTATGTACGTATTTTTGTCTTTGGCTCATTTGAAATTTGCAGACAACTTAGCCTATTTCCTAATAACTTTGAAGGATTCTTTACCATGATAACCTTTTTTGTTCATTTGCCCATTCAACAGAAATTCAATGAAAACTTTTTCTTCCCAAATTTTCATTTCTCATTTTAGTTTTCTTGCTGAGAACTTTGCTCTGCCTCCTGGTTTGGTATCTTCTTTGCAGTTTGACCCCTCTCATCTTCTGTTTCAGAAGTCTTTGTGCTCAGGTTTGCTCCAGCCTGAGTGCTCTGGATTATCCTCTGATTAAGTGCCCCTCCACTCCTTGGGTTCCTTTGGGGACAGTTTGCATTTATTTGCACAGACATGAGGGTCAACCCCCACCTCCTGCCCTTGTCTGCAGGTGAACACTGGCCTGACTCTCCTCTTTCTTTCTTTCTTTCTTTCTTTCTTTCTTTCTTTCTTTCTTTCTTTCTTTCTTTCTTTCTTTCTTTCTTTCTTTCTTTCTTTCTTTCTTTTCTTTCTTTCCTTCCTTCCTTCCTTCCTTCCTTCCTTCCTTCCTTCCTTCCTTCCTTCCTTTCTTTCTCTCTCTCTTTCCTTCCTTCCTTCCTTCTTTCCTTCTTTCTTTCTTTCTTTCTTTCTTTCTTTCTTTCTTTCTTTCTTTCTTTCTTTCTTTCTTTCTTTCTCTCTCTCTTTCTCTCTTTCTTTCCCTTCCTTCCTTCCTTCCTTCCTTCCTTCCTTCCTTCCTTCCTTCCTTCCTTCCTTCCTTCCTTCCTCTCTCTCATATAACAATCCAAAACAATTTTTTTAGAACAGTTTTAGATTTACAGGAAAATTGTGACAGAAGTATAGAGCATTCTTATAAGTATATAAGTGTACTTATATACTTATATACAGGTAGGTAGAAAAGGACTCAAATGGGTGAGCATAGGTTACATGGCAAAGGGGAATTTAGGGTGTGGGTGGAAATAAAGTTGTAATCGGTGACCTTCAATGGGAGATTCTGGATTATTCAGGTGGGTCCAGTGTAATCACAGGCATTCTTAAACTGGAAGAGGGAATCTGCAGAGAATCAGAGAGATGGCCGTGTAGATAAACTCATCCTGGGACTGCTGGCTTTGAAAAAGAAGGAAGGGGCCATGAGCCCAGTGAAGTGGATAGCCTGTCACAGCTGGTAAAGACAAGCAAATGGAATCCTGCCTGGAGCTTCTGGAAAGGGATGTACCTACCTGTTGCTACCTTGATTTTAACTCATTGAGATGTATATCAGACTACCACAGAACTCTAAGATAATACATTTGTTTTAAGCTGCTATTTTTAAAATAACTTTAATATAGCAGCGGTAGAAATACAATGATTATTAACTAAAGTCCATATTCTGTTCAGATTTCTAGGTCTTTCTCTGCTATAGGATCCCATTTGGGATACCACATACATTGTGTTTTCACCTTGTGGCTGTGACAGTTTCTCAGACTGCTTGTTTTTGATGACCTTGACAGTTTTGAGGAGTGTTGGTTAGCTATTTTGTTGAATGTTCCTCAACTGGAATTGGTCTGATATTTCTCTCATGATTAGACTGGGGTTATTGTGTTTGGGAGGAAGAACAGAGGTAAAATGCTATTCTTATTGCATCATATCAAGAGTATGTCCTAGTAACATGATTTTTGACTGTTGATACTGATCTTGATCACCTGGTTTGTCAGGTTTCTCCACTGTAAAGGTAACTACCCCTCCCCTCATCAATGCTGTGGTATCTGTTGGTTTGTTTGAGCTCTATTTACTTTCTGCTACTATAAGATGCTCCAGGCTCATCATGTACATTTCCTGCTCCAGTTCTAGAATCAGCCGTTTTTCCAAAAAGCCCTGGTTCCTTTTATCGGAAAAAGGTAGAATCTGAGATTGGGTGCTGGCTGTACTCACTGCTTCTATGCTCTCAGCTGACAGAGCAAGGAAATACACACATATGTGCTAACCCTTGTATATACAAATGTTTGTAAGTATTTCTACATGTATCCATTTGTGTCTATAGTAAACTAAACATGAGTTCATACTTGTATCTTTGACTAATTCGTTAATGTATAAATCATTTTTACTTTTCTCTCTTGTTTATTTGTAAACTCTCACTCCAGCTATAAGCCTGGCTCTCACCCTCCGCCATCCTTTCTTTTAATTGTTCATTTCTATATACATGTGTAGCAAGTATCAGAGTTGTTAAGCCATACCTGGTGGAGTACAGTACTCATGTACACTTCTTTGGCCTTTCCTCCTATAGACTCCACTCCTTTCCAAAGTTACTTTGGTCAACACTTTTTCCCCTCCAACACCTTCACTTTTCTATTTCATACACTTGTAATACACTTAGATTTTTTTGGTAACATTACGCATTCAGTTTGGTATCCTTCGACCTGCTAAGATTTAAAAAAAATTTGCAAACATTAAGGTTCATTCTTTGTGCTTAAACTTCTGTGGATTTTGACAAATACATAGTGTTATATTGTATATCTACAATTACAGTATCATACAGAATAGTTTCACCACCCAAAATTGCCCCACATTTGACTAATTACCCCATTCTCCCAGCAGCCATTGATCTTTCTATCCATGCTGTAATTTTACCTTCCCCTTTTTCAGGTTAATTGACATCATACAGAATGTAGCCTTTTTCAAGGGGGCTTCTTTTACATAGCAATTGCATTTAAGGTTCCTTGTTGTCTTTTCATGGCTTGAGAGAGGACTTCTTTTTACCACTGAATCCTACTCCACCTGTTAAAGGATATCCTACTTGTTTCCTGTTTGAGGCAATTACAAATAAAGCTTCTGTAAACGTTTGTGTGCAGGTTTTTATGTGGACAGAAGTTTTCATAAGTATTGGGTGAATACCCTGATGGTATGAAAAGACTATTTTTAGCTTAACAAGAAACTAACAAACTGCCTACCAATGTGGCCATTCCATTTCACATTCCCAGCAGTAATGAATGAGTCCTCTTGCTCACATCCTTGCTAGCAACTGGTATTGTCAGGTAATTTTTTTTTTTAATTTTTTTTAGCATTCTAATAGGTATCTAATAGTATCTTGTTGTTTCAGTTTGCAATTACCTACTGAAAAATGATGTCAAACAGCTTTCATATGCTTATTTGTTATCTGTGTATCTTCTGTTGAGATGTCTATTTGTATCTTTTACATATTTTTATTTGGATTGTTTTCTTATTATTGAGTTTTAGGAATTCTTTGTATATTTTAGGTACCAGTTTTTTTTTTTTTTTGAATCAGATATGTGTTTTATTTTTTAATCCTCACCAAGGACATTTTTTTTTTCTTTGCTTTTAGAGAGAGGGAAGGGAGAGAGAGAAACATCTATGTGAGAGAGAAATGCTCCAGCCACCTGAGCCATACCAGCTAGGGTCAGATATGTGTTTGTGCAGTTTTTCCCAGTTAGTGGCTTGTATTTTGTTCTCTTAAGTGTCTTTTGCAGAGCAAAAGGTTTTAATTTTAACATAATCTAACTTATCAATATTTTTTTCATGGGTCATGTTTTTGGTATTGTTTTTAAAAAGATATCACCAAAACCAAGGTCATCTAGATTATCTCCTATATTTTTTTCTGTTAAGTCTAATGGTTTTGTACTATACAATTAGGTCTATGATCCATTATGGTCTGTGTCTGAGTTTTCTTTCCTTTTTGTTTTTTGCGTATGGATGTCCAATTGTTCTAGAACCATTTGTTGAAAAGTCTTGTCCTCCACTGAATTATCTTTGATTGTTTGTCAAAGATCAGTTGACTTTACAGAGGTACCTTGATCTTAATTCATTTCAGAAACCTTTTCGAGAAGCAGTTTGTTTGAAAACCAAATCTACTTTGTTTTTTGCCTCAGAGACGCGTGACTGATAATATAGGTAACAGCATGAAAGGATTGTTGGGTAGAGAATCAAGACCAGAAGTTTTGTTAGATAACTGAGACATATTTTCTGTGAATGATTTAGTCAAGAACTGGATTGTTTGAGAACCACGACGGTCAAGAATAGAGGTTTGACTGTATTTGTATGGGTCTGTTTCTGGCTCTTTAGTCTGTTCCATTGACCTGTCAATATTACACTATCTTATTTCTCTTTTTTCAAAATTTTTTCCTTTTTCTTTTTTTAAGTATATTTTATTGATTATGCTGTTACACTTGTCCCAATTTTTTTCACCTTTGCCCCACTCAACCTGGTACCCTCTTCCTTTCCGCATTCCCCCCGCTTAGTTCATGTCCATGGGTTGTGCATAGAAGTCCTTTGGCTTCTCCATTCCCTATACTATTCTTAATATGCCCCTGTCTATTTTATACCTATTAATTATGCTTCTCAATTCCTGTAACCTTTTCCCCCACGCTCCCTCTTCCCCCTCCCAGCTGATAACCATTCATGCGATCTCCATTTCTATGGCTCTGTTCCTTTTCTAGTAGTTTGCTTAGTTTTTGTTTTTTTTTTAGATTCAGTTGATGATAGTTGTGAGTTTGCTGTCATTTTAGTGTTCTTCTTTTTCTTTTTTTAAAAGATTTTGTTTATTTATTTATTATTAGAGAGAGAGGAAAGAGAGGGAGAGAAACATCAATTTGTGATTGCCTCTCATGGGCCCCCCACTGGAGACCTGGCCTGCAACCCAGGCATGAGCCCTGACTGGGAATCGAACGGGCGACCCCTAGCTTTGCAGTCCAGCACTCAGTCCACTGAGCCACACCAGACAGGGCAATCTTCTTTTTCTTAAATAAATTCCTTTAACAGTTCATATAGTAAGTGCTTGGTGATGAGGCAGTCCTTTAACCTTACCTTGTCTGGGAACGACTTTATCTGCCCTTCGATACTAAATGATAGCTTTGCTGGATAAAGTAATCTTGATTGCAGGTCCTTCCTTTTCAACACTCTGAATACTTCTTGCCAGTCTCTTCTTGTCTGCAAAGTTTCTTTTGAGAATCAACTATAGTCTTATGGAAGCTCCTTTGTAGGTAACTCTTTCTCTTGCTGCTTTCAAGATTTTCTCTTTATCTTTAACCTTCGGCATTTTAATGTTTTTTGGTGTGGCTCTCTTTGGGTCCAACCTGTTCGGGACTCTGTGCTTCCTGGACTTGTATATCTATTTCCTTTGCCATTTTTGGGAAGCTTTCTTTCATTATGTTTCCAAATAAATTTTCATTTTCTTGTTCTTCCTCTTCTTCTCCTGGCATCCATATGATTTGGATGTTGGCTTGTTTGGAGATGTTCCAGAGTTGTCTTATTCTCACCTTGTTTTTATGAATTCTTGTTTCTTTATTCTGTTCCTTATGTTCCAAATTGTTGACTTGAACCCTGGCTTCCTTCCCTTCACTGTTGGTTCCCTGTGGATTTTTCTTTATTTCACCTAGTGTAGTCTTCATTTCTTCCCTTATGCATTTGATGTGCTCAGTGAGATCTCTAATCATCCTCATCACCTGTGTTTTGAACTCTGTCTCTGAAAGGTTGGCTATCTCCTTATCGCTTAGTTCTTTTTCTGGAGTTTTGATTTGTTCTTTCACTTGGGCCATGTTTCTTTGCCTCCTCAATTTTGCAGCCTCTCTGTGTTTGTTTCTGTGTATTGGGTAGAGCTGCGTTGACTCCATCTTGGCACTTGTTACATTTTAAGGGGTGGAGTCTTAGGTATTTGCCAAGGTAGGGCAACCTTTATATCACTTTCTGGTGCTATATGTGGGGGACGGATCTGAGAGGGAACAATGCTGCTTGCTTGCTTGACTCTTGCCCCATTCCCAGTCACTTCCTTTACTTCTAGTATGCTACTGGAGCCCTTATAGCTGCCGCCCTAGTGCTGAATCCAAGAGTGGGTGGGTTTGTGTATGTTCTAGGGCCATGCAGGTCCTTTAAATGGACTCTCCTGAGAGACTGGCCATTTCTTTCACCACCCCAACACCTACTGATTTTTATAGCCAGAAGTTATGAGGCTTTATTTCCTGCTGCTGGAACCCTGTGCTGCACAATTTGGTCTGGGGCTGGGATGGCTAGCTCCCAGGTGTCCCTCCCAGTTTTTGTTTGCTACAGGCAAATGTGGGACCACCTGTTCCACTGGCCTCCTGCTGCCATTGCCACACTACTTCCTCTCGCCCTGGCTCCTTGTCTCCATCCCTTTTTCCATCGGGATGAATATTTCTTCTTCTACCCTTGGGTTGTTGGACTTCCATTCAGTTCAGTTTTCTGGCATTTTTGGTTGTATTTATTTTGAGATTAGTTGTGATCCTTCTTATAGTAGTGTGAGGAGGGAAAGTATGTCTACCTATGCCTCCATCTTGGCAAAAAGTCTTTCTCTTGATTTTTATCATTGACATGATTGCAGATGTCCCTGTTGTCTCTCCTTTCGCCCCTTCCTAATACTATATTGTCTTCATTACTGTAGCTTTCTAGTAAGTCTTCAAAATGTATGAGTTCTCAACTTTGTTCTTCAGTATTGTGTTGGTCATCTAGGTAATTACCTTTTTATATAAACCTTAGAATTCATTTGTCAATATCTATAAAATAGCTTACTTGGTTTTTTATTGGGTTGCATTGAATCTGTAGATTAATCAGGATGGGATGAATTGACATCTTAACATTGAATCTTTTAATTCATAAATATGGAACATGTCTTTAGCTAGATCTTTGACATTTTTTAACTAGAAATCGATAAAAATTATCTGCATATAGTTCCTACACATCTTTTTTTAGATTTCTACCTACTAAAAATAACATTTGCTATTGTCAGTGGTATTAAGTTTATTTTCAAGTCCCAATTGCTTATCACTGGTATATAGAAAAGCAATTGTCATATTAATCTTGTGTATGACAACCTTCTTGTACTTATTATTTCCGTAAGGTGTTGTTGTTGTTGTTGTTGTTGTTGAGTTTTTTGGTTTTTTTTTTTTTACAAAGACAAGCATGTCATCTGTGAACAATAACAGTTTTATTTCTTCCTTTCCTTCTGTGTACCTTTTGTTTCCTCCTCTTTTTTTAAAATTTAAAAAAAAATTATTTTTAGAGAGAGAGGAAGGGAGGATGAAAGAGAAGGAGAAAAACATCAATTGGTTGCCTCTCAAATGGGCCCTGATCAGGGACTAAATCTGAAATCTAGGCATGTGCCCTGACTGGGAATTAAACTGGTGACCTTTCACTTTGCAGGATGAGGACCAACCAACTGAGCCACACAAGTCAGGGCTCTTCCTCTTGTCTTATGGCACTAGCTGGGATTTCTATATGATGTTGAATACTTGCCGTGTTCCTCATCTTAGCATGAAAATGTCCAGTTTCTCATCATTAAATATGATCTTATCTGCAGGGTTTTTGTCGATACTCTTTTTGAAGCTAAAGAAGTTCTTGATTCCTAGTTTGGGCATATTTTTTAAACATTATGTATGGATGTTGGATTTTATCAAATGCTTTATTTTGCATGAATGGATGTGATTATGTGATTTTTCTTCTTTAGCCTATTGTGGTATATGTAATATGCCATGATTGATTTTGAAATATTGAACCAGCCTTGCATACCTGGAGTTAGTCCCATTGGTACATGGGGTATACTTCTTTTTGCACATGATTGGATTTAATTTGCTAATATGTTGTTGAGGATTTTTTTGTTTTGGAATTTTCACTTGAGGACATATTCGATGTCTCTAGAGAGAGAGAGGAAGAAGGGGAGGGAGGGAGGGCGTGGAGGGGAGAGAGAGGGAGAAAGAGACATCAATGAGAGAGAGAAACATTGATTGGTTGCCTCCTGTACATGTCCCAACCTAGGATTGAACCTGCACCTTTTGTATGTGCCCTTGACCAATAATTGAACCTGCACCCTCTTGGTGTACAGGATGATGCTCCAGCCAACTGAGCCACCCAGCCAGGGCTGTTAAGGATTTTACTGGGAGGTGTTAGTTCGTAGTTTTCCTTTATTGTTAGTAACATCCTTATCTGGTTTTGGTATTAAGATAATGCTGGTCCTATAGAGTGAGGTAGGAAGTGTTCCCTGTGCCTTTTTTTTTTTTTTTTGGAAGAGATTATGGAGATTATTTTCTTGTGTTCTTTAACATTTATTAGAATTCACTAGTGAAACTGTCTGGATGTGGTGTTTTCTTTTTTCCTCTTGTTTGGCAAATTAACTGATTCAATTTTTAAAATAGATACAGGCTTATTCAAAAGATTTACTTCTCCTTGTGTGAGTTTGGTAATTTGTGTCTTTCAAGGATTTGGTCTATTTCATGTTAGTTTTTAAATTAGTTGGCATAAAGTTGTTCATAAAAGTATTTCTTTTTTTTCTAATTTATTGATTTGTTTTTTTGGGGGGAACATCAATTTGTTGTTCCACTTGTTTATGCATTCATTGGTTCTTTTATGTGCCTTGACTGGGGATCAAACCCACAACTGTGGCGTTATGGGGACAGTGCTTTAACCAACTGAGCTACCCAGCCTGGGCCATTTGTAGAATTTCTTTATTATCCTTTTACTATTACTAGTGATGACCCCCTCCCTTAATTTCTGATATTAGCAATTAGAGCTCCTCTCCATTTTCTTACATTAGCCTAAGTAGAGGTTGATTAATTTTGTTGATCTTTTCAAAGAAACAGCTTTTGGTTTTATTAATTTTTCTTTATATTTTTATTTTCATTTTTGTTGCTTTTTATTCTGCTTTCTTTAGGATTAAATTGCTCTTTTTAAAAAATTTATTATTTTATTGTTCAAATACTGTTATCTCCATTTTCCTGCCACCACTTTCCCCTGCCCCACCCACCCCCACCTCCTACCCTCAGTCCTTCCCAACTTTGGCTTTGTCCATGGTCCCTTTATACATGTTGCTTGACTTGACCATTCCCCTTCTTTTCCCCATTACCCCTGTGGTTACTGTTGGTTTGTTTTTTTCTTTTAGGGTTGCTGGTTATATTTTTCTTGCTTGTTTGTTTTGTTGATTAGGTTCCACTTATAGGTGAGATCATATGGTGTTTGTCTTTCACCACCTGGCTTGTATCACTTAGCATAATGCTCTCCAGTTCCATCCATGCTGTTGTGAAGGATTAAATTGCTCTTTTTTGGATATCATTTCCTATTGGGGAAGCTCAGATTATTGATTCTTAGTCCTTTCTTTATACATCTGTTGCTATAAATTTCTCTTTGAGCACTGCTTTTTGTGGAGTTGCACAAATTTTTCTAAGTTGCATTTTCATTTTTATTGTTCAGATATTTAAAAGCTCTCCTTAAGACTTCTTTGACCCGTGTGTTATTTGGAAGTGTGATTAACCTCCATATATTTGAGGATTTTCCAGAGATCTTTCTGTTATTGATTTCCAGTTTAATTCCATAAGAACATACATACTTGGTGCCCAAAGTGTCTTAGATTTGGCCAGTGGAAGCCCCTTCAGGCTGGCTCCTGTGTCCTCTGGACATGTCTCCTTTATTCTTTATACTTTCTGGTACAATAAAATAACCCAAGTTCATCTTGTATTTTTCCTGCTCCAGCCCTGGAATTGACTATTTCTCCAAGGATCCCTGGTTCCTCCAATAAGGAACAGTATTTATTTATTTTTAGCTTGTATTTATTTATTTTTAAAGAGAGGGGAGAGAGGGATATAGAGAGGGAGAGAAATAACTGATGTGCAAGAGAAACATCAGTCATTTGTCTCTTGCACGCTCCCAACTGGTGACCTTGCCCACAACCTAGGTGTGTGCCCTGACTGGAGTTGAACTGGCAACCTTTCAGTTTCCAGTATGATGCCCAAACCATTGAGTCACACCAGTCAGTGCATAAGGAATGGTATTTAAAAGCCAAAATCTGGGGCCAGGTGCGCTCACTGCTAACAGGGTGTTTACTCTGAGAAGCTCTCAGTGGACAGAGCTAGGAACTACACAGCTATTCATTGACATGTTGACTATTTTTCTTATACAAATCTACCATACAAAAATGAGTTCACTCCCAAATGCATCCATTATGTCCAACTGCTATCTTAATACCACAATGTTCATTCTAGTTTCTTTCCATATTTGCAACTCCCTTCTTTCTCCAACGCTGAGAAACCTGACTTCCGTCATTCTTAAAATATTCACTTATCTGATTAATCCTCCTGTTGCTACCACTGTTCTCTCCATGGTAGGCTTCTTCCTCATGTTATTCAGGCTCCAACTGCCCGTACCCCATGCCCTACAACAACCTCAATATGTCCCATTCAATGACTTTAGTGAAAGAAGGAGGAAAGGGTGCATGGGTTTTTATAACAATTATTCCTTAGGCTGCTTAGTTTTTGCCTTTTTACTGGTTTGCTCCTGAATTGTAGATGATTGAGGGGTTTTTAAAGCCATCTGCTGGATAAAGGGGCTGCTACTTTAACAGAAAATCTGAACGGGTAGGCTGCTTGGCTGGGTTAGTCCCTGTATTCAGAGGTGCCCTTTCTTTTCTTTCTTTTTAAGGTCGCCTGGTAGGTGCTCTGGACACAGTGCTTGATTCCAGTGCACGGGTGGCTCCATTTCGAATTCTGCTTCAAGTCCCTGGGTCCCAGGTTTATTCTCCTATAGCATGTGGTAAGTTACTGAGTGGATCAAATATTTACTGGGCTGTAGCCATGGGTGAATTTTAGTCCAGTTGGAGTTTTCAAACCTTCAGGTCTGAGCATGCTAGTGGAGCTTGAAGGTAAATTCCTTCTAGAGCTTCATCTGCTTTTCTGAACTCTTTCTTTTTTAACCATCAAAAGCACATAAATGCAGTAAGCTTGGACAACTTACCTGGGACATGCCAGGCTTTTGAGTAGTATGTTGTTCCAGGCTTCTGTATATTGTTGACTATGAATCGAGCCATTTGCTTCTTAATCTTGTGTTTAACATAAATATATTCCTAGGTACATACACCTGTTGTGATGGGGGAAATATCTGAGGGCTGTGTCTGACATGGGGCAGTCCTCACTCCCTTCTTCCACACATGCAATGAATCATTGGCTGCTGGGCACTCTGATAATTTTTGTATAACCTTCTAATCCTGTCCATCTAGGGTCAGCCCCTTCTGCAGGCACCCACCAGTGTTCCCCCTCACCACTCAAGTGCCTCAGGAACCAGGAATCCTCATATCTGAGAAGCCCCTTTTATTAAAAACCAAAACTAAGAGGTATCTTTAAAATTACGCAAGTAGTAAATGCTCACCTTCCAGAAATTAAAAAATAGGTAAGAGAAAAGGAAAAACAAATCATCTATAACTCTTTATCCATTGCGAATCACTTCTCTGTCTACATCTCTGCATATACACATAGAGTTTTTTTTTTTTGGTTTTGCTTTTCCTCTTAACATACTGCTAGCTACCATAGACTTTCATTATCACCTCACATTCTTTTACAATGTTGAAATCTTTTTGGGGGGAAAAATACAGAAAAATAAAAAGAGGGATATTGTCATCCATATCCACCATTCACTACTAACTGCTGTTAACACCTTAGCATGTTTCTTCTCCAGTCTTTTTTTGTTTTGTTTTTTAAATTAAGACAAATCAGTTTGTATTTGCATAAAATGATTAAAAAAAAATGGTGCATGTTCAATATAAAGATGTAGCAGGGAGGGGCTCTGGTCCCGCAGAGCCACTCTGGATCACCACAGATGGGGAAATAAACTGTATCAGACACAATTTTCCTGTCAGGAGAAGTAGCTGGCGATTCCCTCTAGTGGAGAATGCTCAGAGCCCTTCCTTCAAAGTGGTTTTTATTGAGAATGATATGCGCAGGGGTATATAGCATGCATAGAAAGCCTATCAATATGCATCAAAAGACTATAGATAATAAATTGAAAAAATACAGAGGTTTGTTTTAAATCAAGGTCCATCAGACAAGTTGGTGCCAGATGCTCATTAAGGCACAGTTATGAGGCTCAGAAATTATCTCCTTGCTGTGAAGTAAGACACCTGTTTTTTTCTTATCAGGGCAGTAGGAAGCAGAGCAAGTTTCAGTGTATACAATGTATTCTTTCGCAGGGCTGCAGTTTCCAGTGCCTCACAAAGTGGTCCCCAACATCAGTGCTAGTTAACTTGAGGGTAGCAAAGTAAGTTTTATAAGATCGAAGGCATTTTTTTTTCCCAGGCCCAATTGCCCCTGGGAACTGCCTGGTCCAGTTCAGGGCTGTACCTGCTTTTAGATTGTTTCACTGACTGGGCAGGCAGCTGGGCAGAGCAGCCAAGAGACAAGGAGACTTTTTTTTCAGATAGAATGAGGACTCTGGCCATAACAAAGCTGAGGGGTGAGAGTCTTTGCCCTTTCTCCGTGTCCCCCAAGTCCTTCCCTGATGGCTCCCATGTGACTCTGCCTGTCTTAGGCTGCCTCTGCCATTGAGGGGTCTTACCTGTCATTGACTAACCAGCCATCCTCTGGGATCAAGCAGGGTGATGTGAGGGAGACAGGGGGACAGGTTTTGTCTCCTCAGTGGCCTATTTTCCCAAGACTTCCTTGCTTAGCTCCAGCCTTGGGGCCTTCTGGCCTGTCGGCAAGGCTACAGTTACTGAAACCAGGCAGGACGGTGCCCAACATAAAGACATCAATTGACACTGAAAGGTACAAAGCAGAAATGATCTCTGGCCCCACATACTAGCCATTCCAGCTGACCTCTGGTTACAAAGGGCTCACATCATTTCGGGCAGTTTTATAATGCATTTAGACAGTATGAGGATAGCTATGGAGAGGGATAAAAGTGCCTTTATAAAAAAGCAAGTTGCCTGACAGTGCTATTTTCTCATAAAAATATTAAGGTTTTATTTGATTTCAATAAAAGAAGCTGCAGTGAAACCAAAGAAATGCTAACTTCAAATAAATTTTTAACACAAGAGCTTATTTTCTAAAAGGTTCACTTAAAGTTAAGGGAGAGATTTCTGAAAGCATTACAAGGTTAGAATTGTGGCTTTTTATAACAGTGTTTCAAACCTTGACAGTGTTCATCGTTCTGAAGGACAAGGAGGCCAGCATTCTTCTTCTGCCTTCTTCTCTAATTTCTTATTTTGGAAAGTTCCATTATTAATTTTACACTGTAATTCTGTTCTGAACCTTGCTTTTCATCATTGTTTGACTTAGTTCTCTATTTAAATTAATTTAATGCATTCATTCAGGTATCTTTTATATAGGCTCATCTCTTAATGGGCTAGATTCTTATTGTCTTCCCCCAGTAACGATTCACATTTGCAAATGTTTGTCCTTTGCTTTTGGACTTGAATGACAACTTGGTTGGGTATGATAGTCTCTGGCCATGTATTAGAGCTTAGTGGCTGTATCTCTGGCACCTTTAAGTATTTAACATGGCAGTGGGAGAAATCTCAGGTTGATTTGATTTTATTCCTGCCTTTTGGGTTAAGTGTTTATTGTTGAAGTTTAGTAACATAGTTATAATTTGTTACTGCCTTAAGCACGTTGTGTTAAATTTTTGTGGAACTTGGTGTGCTTGTTCAATATGCAAATTGAATTATTTAATTATTTCAGGCTTTTTTTTTTTTTCCTATACGATTCTGTGTATGTATTATATTTTTAAAGTGCATATTCCATTGCTTGGATTCTGCACTTCAAGAGCACTTTATGTTGGATAGATATGGTCTGCTTTTCACTTCTTGCTGATTTTCTTTATCTTTTTCAATTGCAGTCTCCATGCTGTTCAATGCTTTCCTCTAGGTGAATAATACAGTTTTCAGCTGTGTATTCCACACTTTGCTGCTTTGAACCTACTACTAATTTTGTTGTGTTGTTTAGTCCCTCAGTTCATTTCCTTAGGTCTGTAATCTCCCTTCTTATCTCTGTTATTTTACCATCTCACCTCTTAGCTCGTTTTATTCATGTTTATTCATATTGTTTGAATATGAATATTATTGTTTGAATATTGTTTGGGAGCATGGAGCATTTGTGAGAATTTGCTGTGCTTCTTCGATTGTTCCATTTTCTTCTAGGACAGAATCTCTGGAATACATTGTTCTCCTTTGTTTTGTTGCTGTCCTGTGTTTTGCTTGGAGCACTCTGTGTTTCTCCTCATCTTGGTTATGCTTGGACATCGTTACCCCCGAACCAACCCTATGTTATTTGCACTAACATAGGGAGTGTTACTTTTTAACTTGTGTTTTGGGGACAGAGAAGAGGACTGGTGTGTGCTAGACGGGACATGGGATGTGAAGGGCGCAAGACCCTATTCCTTTCTCCCATTTCTGTCCTATTTCTCTCCTCTCACTCTGCTCAGGCAAAAGAGTTGGTCTTGCTCTGAACTTGAGGCCTTTGATGGGGATATTTGGATTTCTGTCTGTCTCCTCACTAGATTGGCTTCTGGGGAGTCAGCAGTGTGGGGACTCTGCTCAGTTCCTGAGTCCTTGTAGCCTGAGACACTGACACTGACAGTTCTGGTTCCTGGAGCACCTTGAAACCACAATGATACAATGTAGTTCTCAAAGGCTACATAGCATCCATCCTCATAGTTGTTGCCTAATTTACTCACCCAGTCCTTTATTAGCTACTTAATTGTTTCTGATGTTTAAAGTATTTAAAAACCTTAAATGAACACCCAAACACTTAATATTCCAGGACACTTGTAGTCCCCAACGTCTGCGTATTTGAAATGTTTGATGCCTACCCCATAGCAGACGTGTGCTTGGTGTCAGGATTACTTGGTTAATGTGAGAGGGACTCTCCTTCCATCTGGCTTTCCAGGGCCTTGGGGAATACAGACAGCAACGTGGAAATGGGCAGGTACAGATGGAACAAGAATTAGGAAAACGAGATATGGCAGGACCCTTGAAAAGCACATAATAAGGAATTGCTGCATCAAAGGGAATGTATATTTAGAAATATACATATCTCCAAATTACTTGCCATAAAGGTTGCAGCAGTTTATACTATTCCCCAAGGCAGGTCTGTAGATGCTTTACTTTTTTCTGTCATCTGGACCACGTAAGGTCCCCTGAGTAAGTGATTATTCTTGTCAGTGCAGCCTTTCCTGGGTTAAAGAACAGAGAATGGTGAAGGTATTTGTGTACAGGGCTTGTGGTATTGATTTAGGTACTTAGGCCTGTTTAGGAGTTACATGGACATCTTACACTGTGTTATTGACTCACTATACTTAATATTTTATTGTCTTGAACATTGAGAAAGGATCCCTGCCCAGGGCTTCAAGTCTCAGATAAAGTAAAACGAGAACTGTAGGAAGGGCCTGGGTGGCTCAGGACATGGGTGGCAACAGTAAGCCTGGCCTGTGAGAATGATATATGTTTTCATTGGATTTTGGCTATGCACATGGCAATGATGTGAGACACAGGAGAGCCTTGAGGCGAACTTTGTTTTTTCTTTTCTGTTCCTCTTTAAGCAGAAGTGAAAGATGTAGGGAGATAACTTTATGGGTGAACAATATTACTATTTGGCAACAGAGATCTGTGGATGACTGTGGTTGGAAGTAGATAAGGGATAAGTCACTATTATGATTATTTTTTAACTCATGTGGACCAAAGACACCCAGGCTTTATAAGCATTGCTGGCTTCAGGGGCAACGCATGTGAGATAGTGGCTGTGAGTTGCTGGGAAGGACATGGACAGAGGAGCATGCCCTGTCATTCTGATCAGAGCCCGGATATTCCTCTCAGAGAGGCCTCCCTTGACACCCTGCCAACTGCTATCTCTGTTCTGGCATTCAGGTCTCTCCAGTACTTATCACTACTCTCATTTCCTTTGTATTTTTTGCTTGCTTCCCTACTGAAAATAAAAATTTCCTCAGTCATGTTTGCCACTGACCCTTTAGTGCGGAGGACAGAGCCTGGCATTCAGTAAAGAGTAGAGGAACAGATGAGTGGTGAGCTATGGAAAAAAGTTAAGGGGCTTGGTGGTCAAGACTCCTTTTCAAAAAAAAAAATATTGATTTTAGAGAGGGGGGAAGGGAGGGAGGGAGGAGGGGGAGAGAGAACGAAAGAAAAAGAAAGAGAATCATTGGTTGACTCTTATATGTGCCCCGACTGGCACAAGATTGAATCTGCAACCGTGGTGTGTGTGGGTGATGCTCTAACCAATTGAGCTACCTGGCCAGGGCCATCAAGACTCACTGCCAAACATAATGAGAGGACGTGGTATATGGAATCACAGGGAAGTCTTTTTGGGTCCTTTCTGAGAAGTCAGGGCAGGGATATTCTAGGACTGTGTGAGGGCCTGCGTCTGGAGCTATGTAATGAGCCATCAGGACCATTGAGCAATAGAAAAACTTGCAAAACAGGGATCTTGCTTTTTTTTCCTTTAAAAAATATTTTTTATTGTGGTAAAATTTATGTAACATAAAACTTAACCATCTTAACCATTTTTAAGTGTAGAGTTCAGTGGTATTTATATTGTTGTGCAACCATGACCACCATCCATCTCCAGAACTCTTTGTATCTTCCCAAGCTGAAACTCTGTACCCATTAAATGCTAACTCTCCATTCTTCCCTCCCTCCAGCTCCTGGAAACTACCTTTCTACTTCCCCTCTTTATGAACTTGAATACTTTAGGAACATTGTGCAAGTGGAATCATATAGTACTTGTCTTTTTGTGACTTACTTATTTCACTTAACATAATGTCCTCAAGTTTCATAGCCTGTGTCAGAATTTCTTTCCTTTTAAAGGCTGTGAAAGAAACATCTGATTGCATGTTGGCTTTCTTTTTGAAACAGATCTATACTGATTGGCACATAAGTAGAAACCAAGGACCTAGTATATGGAAAACGGACAGTGAATCCCAGGAGCCAGTTCCCAGTCTGGGCCAGGAGAGGAAGGAGGAACCAGGCAGATGATAAAGGGCGAGGACTTAAGCTTGTGGGTGGGTTGGCCTTTGGCTTTTGACTGAATTGATGCCTAAGCTGTGAAGAACTCTTTGGGGCCCTGGAAGAACAGGGTGACTTTGTTGCCCTGTCTCTGTGTCACATGGTTGCAGCCTGTGCTTTGTCCTGCAGTTAACAAGTCCAGGCTCTGAGATATTTATTATGCCCTATTCCTGTTGGTAGGTGATTCTCAGTGCTACTGCTGTGTTAACTGCTTTATTATTGACATTTTATTCTTTACCATGGCCCTGAACATTGAGTTAGTTGTTGTCTTTGCCATACTTTTAGAAAGAAGAAAAACCGAGACAGGACTCTGGATTATCTGCCTAGGTCATTACAGGAGTTAAATTGACTATGTAATAATTTGATCGTTTAATGTCAATTAATTGATATGTGTGGTGCCTTGTCTTTTTTGGTTACTAAGAAGACTTGATTGCCATGCTTAAAAGGCACCCAGGGTGGCATCCTACCAAGAGTAGGGCCAAAATTGCAGAAGCTTTATGAAAACTTATCAAACCTTTGTATATACATTGTCTTTGAATAGCATTCATGTCTTTACAGATATGAGTTTGGATTCCCAAGCAATGAGTAGCTTTGTGATTCTGTATATGACAGCATAAGTCAAAGTAGTCCTGTTTCTAGCAAAGTCTGTCCCACGGTCTTGAGTGAAATGAGGGAGAGAAGGAAAACAGAACAAGAAGCAGTCAAGTGGCAGCAAGTTGAGTGATGCCACCAAGATTCCATCAGCAGAGGACAGAGAGTTTCAAGCAGACTAGGGGGAGATACCCACCTGAACAGGCAGAGGCATACCTGTATCTCAGAGAGGATGTGTATATAATTTGAAAAAAACGTAGTTAATGTTTTATATTTTATTTTTATTTGTTTATCCTCACCCAAGGAAATGCCTATTGATTTAGAGAGAGGGAGGGAAGAAGGAAGGGGAGGAGAGGGGGTAGGGAGGGAGCGGGAGAGAAAGAAAGAAACATTGATTGTTCGCTTCTCACATGGGCCCCGACTGGGGACCAAACCTGCAACCCAGGTATGTGCCCTGATCAGGAATCAATCCCACTCCAGGACAACACTCGAACCAACTGAGCTACACTGGCCAGGGCAAAACTTAATATTTGCGATTAAGAAAATGAAAAAACATAATTTGGAAATTTCAAAATTTCAAGGATCATTAAAGTAAGTGCTGATATTTTTGCTAATCAAAATGTGGCTTATGTTTTAAGAAACTGAGAATCATAAGGGTTATGCTTTCCAGTTTAAAAAATACTTTTCATATACACTCCTCATTTGACCCTGACAATAATGTATTAGCAGGTATAATTATTAACTACGGAGAGGGAAGAAGCAAGGTACAGGTTGCTTAGTGACTTGCCAGCGTCACATCTTATGTCAGGGGTACCTCCCTGGACGCCTAGGTGCACATTCTTACAGAACGTTCTCTCAGAGTGTTCTTTCTGAGTTGCTGTCATCTCTTACTGCCCTTGACCATGGCTGGAGTTTAGTTTCTTATATTCCACATCACTGTTTGCTTTGTTTTTGGAGAGTGAATTTTATTATGGGAGGAGATGTTCCAGTGTGGATCAGATTAATGTCTTGGTGAACTTTGTGCCAGGGCAACAAAGGAAGTGCCAGCCAGATCTTCTTCAAGAATGGAACTCACTGTGCACTTCAAGGAAAGTGTGTGGGTGCACATTCTGAGGTCACTCACTGTGAGGTATCATACTTGTTTTTGGTTACTTGGGATTTCCTTAGAATAACACCAGCTGGCATTTTCTATGCGGGATTTGCACTTGGAAATGGCTGAGGGGTGCCATGGCTAATGTTTCTTTTCTATTTGGGAGTTCTGTTACCAGGCTCTTACTGTTTTAAATTAAGTAATAATGCTTATGCTCAAATAATTAAACTTAATTGAAGATGTTCTTCCGTTGAGGATATTGCTTTCCTATAGTTATTTTAAAAGCAGATGAATTCTGAGTGTAACTTTTAGTAAATTTGGAGGTCAAAAGTCATATTTTAAAAACTGCTTTTAAACCAGGGAGATACTTGCAGACCCTGTAGTCTGTGTGAATTTTTCCTGTTACAACAATCCCCCTCCCTCTATTGCAATAGTCCCTTTTTTCTCTCATGCAATAGTTCTTTTGTATAAAACTCTCTTTACTTAGATCCAGATTTGTTTTTCTTTTATTTGACACACTTCAGAATAACTATGACCTACACAAAATCTTTTAAAATTTTTTTAGCTGGAATCAAACTTTTCTCTAATAGGTATCTTACAGGCTAACTTTTGCATGGACATGACTTGCTTGACAAAGAAACCATCTGGAGGGGATCTGAGCAAACATCTAGTTTGATCCCTTTCATTTTAGTAGATGAGGAGATATGGACTGAGGCATATGGGTGTCAAAATAAAAGGACTTTAGTAAATAACTTTTTATTAGATAATTCCTTTTTTTTTTTAGAATCCACTTATGTTTTTATTGGGAAAAATACTATATACAAGCTTCAGTGGAGTTTAAATGCTATTCCACCTCTATTTCCTCAGAATTGATTTGTCTTTTTATTTAATACAACTTTTATTAATTTTTTCTTTTTTTTTAATTTGTCTTCATTTTCCTGCCACCACGCTCCCTGCCCTACCCACCCCCTTCTCCCCTCCTCAATCCTTGTCCATTTTGGCTTTGTCCATGGGTACTTTATATATGTTCCTTGATTTGACCCTTCCCCTTCCTTTCCCTGTTACCTGCTTCCTTCCTTCCTTTATGCCACTGTCGGTTTCTTTTTTTCTTTCAGTGTTGCTGGTTATATTTTCCTTGCTTGTCCATTTTGTTGATTAAGTTCCACTTATAGGTGAGATCATACGGTATGTGTTTTTGACCCCCTGGCTTATTTCTCTTAGCATAATGCCCTCCAGTTCCACCCATGCTGTTGTGAAGGGTAGTAGCTCGCTCTTTCTGCTGCCTAGTATCCCATTGTGTAAATGTACCATAGTTTTTTGATCCACTCATTTACTGATGGACACTTAGGTTCCTTCCAGCACTTGGCTAATGTAAATTGTGCTGATATGAACATTGGACTCATTGATTCTTTTGAATTGGTGTTTTGGAATTCTTAGGGTATAATCCCAGCAGTGGAATCGCTGGGTCAAAAGGCAGTTGCATTTTTAGCTTTTTGAGGAAATTTCATACTCTTTTTCCACAGTGGTTGCACCAGTGGTCATTCCCACAAACTGTGTATTGGACTCCCTTTTCTCTACAACCTTGCCAGCACCTGTTGTTCGTTGATTTGTATTATGATGGTCATTCTGACCGATGTGAAGTGGTATCTCATTGTGGTTTTAATTTGCATCTCTCTGATGGCTATTGATGATGAGCATCCTTTCATATGTCTCTGTGCCCTATTTATGTCCTCTTTGGAGAAGTGTCTGTTCAGGTCCTTTGCCCATTTTTTAATTGGGTCGTTTGTCTTTCTGGAGTGGAATCATGTGAGTTCTTTTTATATTTTGGAGATCAAACCCTGTCTGAGGTAGCATTGGTAAATATATTTTCCCATATGGTTGGTTCTGGCGCCTGTACAGGGACCCTCAGGACCTGGATCAGCCAACGGCTGCGAGCCACCATCACGGACCACATACCTACCAGACAAGAATTTCGGCGCGCCATTCATACCTGGTAAGGGACTCAGCAGCACCATTGCTTGGTGGTCAGGCTGTGGGTGTGTGTAGTGTCAAGGGGAGGGCTATTTCTTTTAGGGCCATCTCTCGCACCCATTTGTTAAGGCCATTGGGTCCAGTTCAATCTTCTGTCCTGTTTTTTCCCTCCTTCAGATAACATCTGACAGTTCAATTTGAATCCAAAAACTCCTCGCAGTATTGCTTTCTCTCCCTTGAGAATCTTTGCCACTTGCAGGCACAGGTTGAGCAGCACCTTGCTAAAAGTCTCCCGTGAAAGGATAAGCTGGGCATGGACCAGGACAGAACACTAGGACTCCCGCCAGCCGGAACAAAAGTCCATGCAATGAGAGGAACACTTGAAAAGCCTTCACAGTCCCATCCCTGCGGCACATTCCCACCTAGGTTTAGTTCTCGTGAGGAGAAAGCAAGAATCTAGCTTGGAGAAAAAAGTGCAGTTTTTTCCAGGTCTTTCTCTCCTCTCCCTCTGCTTTTCAAATGTAAAGTAACATTGGTGGTAACCAAGGAGTGACACCCTTGGAAGCCTTTTTGCACTTGGAGCACATTTTCTCAATCCCTAGCCATTAGTCAGAACAGGTTTATAGAATAAAAAATGGGGCGGAGATGAGAGAAAGCTGGAGCCTGAGAACAAGAACAAAAGACTTCCCAGCCACAAAAATGGGCTCATGTCTCTCTAAAGAGCAGCCAGTATATCTTAGATTGTTCAACAGCTTCTTAAGCCTGCGGGTTGTCAGCAGACAGTGAAAGAATACTGTTAGTGATTCCCTGACAAGGAATCACTAGATATTGAGGAATGGAAAAAGGTAAAAGAGAAATTAAATTGGCTTCAGGAAAAAGGAATTAATTTTGGCCATCAGAATCTTCTTACTTGGAGCTTGATAACAACTACGTTGGCTCCTTTACATATCAAAGCAACTGAGGCAGGGGACTCCTAAGAAATCAATTGCTTCTAGCCCTGAGTGGAATGTGTTGGTTTTTTCAGGTTTTAACTATGTCTTTTCTTTACTTAGTTTGCTTCATTTTTAATTTTCCCGCTATTTATTTCATAACATAGTTCTTAGGTAAAGGTTAAATAATAATAATAAAATGATAATATTAATAAGGAATAAGTATATAAATATATATGAGTATATATTTATATATGTATGCGTATATATGTGCATATATTTTATACATAATATATGTGTGAAATATATAAATATAAAAGTAATAATAGTAATAAATATAGGTAACAGTATAAATACAATTTATAATAATAAGTAAATACAATTTAACTATTTGGATTTTGCAAATCTAAATAAGTAAATACTAGTAAACTTTATAATAAATTTTATAATAAATAGAATTTAATTATTTAAATTTTGTGAATCTAAATAAATAAGTAAATAAATAAAGCAACTGAAACTCTTCTATTACAGTTAGCCTACAAGGATGCAAATAATAATTATAAAGCGTTCTCAATTCTATCAACCTAATGACCATTTAACGTCATGTCAACTCATTTAAAGCCTGCCAGAGTGTAGGCATGCAACATTGTGCCTTGCTATTAGCAGCTGCAGTAAGAGAAATTGAGTATTTTGGCTATGGCCATTAAGAAGGAATTAAGGAAATGAAGGATTGTGAAGGAGAATTGTATGAAGGAATAAGTGGAAAAAAAAAAATATATATGTATGCCACATCCATGTGTGGCATGAGAAGGAAGAACATTAAAAGTAGAAAATGAATTAATGAAAAGTAAGTATACAAGTTTTTAAAACATCATAAAATTCTAGACCTGGAAAATACTAAATCCTGGGAACAATAGGGTAATTAAAATTAACTTGCTAATCCTAACAGCAGGGTACCTGGTTCTCCAACAAAACTGTAGGAAAAAAAGGTGGCACTTTTAAACTCAGATGGTTTTTCAGCTGTGCCTGAGCCCTGAGGCCTGCAATCTCAGCCTACTTCCAACACTGATATTGGCCCAGGTTGCACGGCAAGATCAACTCAAGAATTTTTAAACATATGGGAAATTCAGCAGAAGACAGGAATTCCTTATAATCTTATCAGTCAAACCATTGTGGAATGAGTTCATCAGACCTTTGAGACTGTCCTTAACAAGCAAAAAAGGGGAAGTCAGGAGTCTTCTCCTAAAAATTTACTTAAAACTTACTAAAAATTTAATAATGCTAGCCATATATATCTATAATTTTCTTAATTTTGATGATTCTTTGAATACTCCAATAGAGAAACATTTCCACAAGAGTAAGCCCAATGAAGGACCTCATCCTTTGATATTATATAGGGACCCCCTAGGAAATGAAACTGTAAGTGACCAGTAGAATTAATAACCTGGGGGAAGAGGGTATGCTTGTATTTAAGTCCCAACAGGACCATTGTGTGCAACCAGTCTGAATAAACCAGATGGAAACACCACATCTAATCAGCTGTGATATGGCTGGGAGAATGCCAGATTGCCATTGTCACCTGCTGCAGCTCACCTGTGATCCCAGCTTCTCCAAGCTGTGCGTCACACCAACGGAATGAAATTCCAGTCAACACCCTTGAGCGGAAATGCAACACTGCCTTAGAAGAGCCTTCTCATCCAATTTGAAAGGCCAGATCGACCAGCTCCAGCTTGAGCTGTGTCAGCAACTTCAGGACATTAAGAGACTTTCTAAGCAGGAAATTTTCCATACTCTTCATAATAATTTGCAATGGTTCAATCCTAAGACTTGGTTTGAGGGTATAAACCTCCATGTATGGGTCATGGGCGCTGCAAGATCTTTATTGATCATTATTGTCTTCTGTGCTTTGTGATGCATTTACAAGCTATTTCATAGATATAAAGTGAGGAAAAAACAAGTAGCTGGTTTTGTGGGACTCACCTCAATGTCCACTCTGACAAACAAAAAAGAGGGAGATGTTAGGAACCGTCCTGTTTAGTTTCAGGGACTGTAGCCTATCTGACAGGAAAGAGGGCCCCAAGGCTGGAGCTAATCAAGGAGGCCTTGGGAAAACAAGCCACTGAGGAGACAAAACCAGTCCCCCTGGCAGAGGTGCAGCCCCTGCCTCCCTCATATCATCACGGGGCCTGCTTGGCCCCGTGATGGTCATTGTTGATGACGGGTAACTTCTCTTGCAAGGGGAGACAATCTAAGACAGACATCAGCCAGCATGGGCGGCGGGGCAAGGGCTTGGGAGGACATGGAAGAAGGGCAAAAGGCCTGCACCCCTTAGCTGAGCTTGGATATGGCTGGAGTCCTCCTTCTATCTGAAAGAAGCCTCCTTATCTCTTGGTGGCTCTGCCCGGCCCACCTGACTCAGGCTTGAAACAATACTAAAGGCAGGTACAGCCCTAAACTGGATCAGGCTGTTCCCTGGACAATCAGGCCTAGAAGTAAGTTCTTCTAAGAATGCTTTGTTCTTCCATCAAAAGCTATGATAACCAGATCATACTGGGAATGAGATTTACATTATTCACAGACCCTAACCTGAGGTAGATAGCTGGTGTTCCACTACTTGTTATCTTTGATTTCTGTCTGTTTTTTGTAAACATGGTCTTTTGACATTGATTGATGAGCTTGGCTGTATACCCCTATGCATATGGTTCTCAATTAGAGCCTTTGGAGATGTGGGCTCGGGGCCTTCTGGCCTGGAGGGAAGAACCATGTCCCCTCTCCTGGCAAACAGAGAAGTGTTTGCGATGACTCATGTTTATTATCCCCATCTGTGAAAACCCAGGATGGGCTATGCGGAATTCAGAGCCTGGCTCCCTCATCAGCTGGCTCTGGACAGTAACCCTCAGATCCAGAAGCATCCCGTGCTATGTGCAACGTGTCGCCCCCCGCAACATGGTTCCCTTTTCATTTTGCTGATGTTTTCTTTAGCCATGCAGAAGCTTCTTATTTTGATGAAGTCCCATTTGTTTATTCTTCCTTGTATGTCCCTTGCTCTAGGGAACATATCTGTGAAAATATTACGGTGTGGGATATCTGAGAATTTTTTATTTGTGTCTTCTTCTAGAACTTTTATGGTATTGTGACTTATATTTAAGTCTTTTATACATCGTGAGTTTATTTTTGTGTATGGTGTCAGTTGGTGATCCAATTCAATTTTTTACATGTAGCCATCCAGCTCTCCCAACACCATTTGTTGAAGAGGCTGTTTTTACTCCACTTTATGCTTCTGCCCCCTTTGTCAAATATTAACTGACCACAGAGACATGGGTGTATTTCTGGGCTCTCTGTTCTGTTCCATTGATCTATGTGTCTATTCTTATGCAAGTATCCGACTGTTTTGATTACAGTGGCCTTGCAATATAGTTTGATGTCAGGTATTGTGGTCCCTCCTACTTTGTTCTTCTTTCTCAAAATTGGTACAGCTATTTGGGGTCATTTATAGTTCCATATAAACTTTTTGAAATGTTCTATATTTGTGAAATACATCATTGATATTTTAATAGGGATAGTGCTGAATCTATGAATTGCTTTGGGCAGTATGGACATTTTGATGATGTTAATTCTTCCAATCCATGAACATGGTGTATGCTTCCATTTATTTGCGTCGTCCTTAATTTCTTTCTTCAGTGGTGCAGAGTTTTCTGTATAAAGGCCCTTTACCTCCTTGGTTAAGTTTATTCTTAGGTACTTTATTTTTCTTGTTGCTATAGCACAAGGGATTGATTCTTCCTGACTTCTGATTCTGATATTTTATTGGGGTACAAAAATGCCTTTGATTTCTGAATATTGACTTTTTATCCTGTTCTTTTGTCAAATTCATTTATTAGGTTGAAAAGTTTTTTTGGTGGAGTATGGGGTTTTCTATGTACACTACCATGTCATCAGCAAACAATGATAGTTTTACTTCCTCCTTTCCAATTTGGACATCTTTTATTTCTTTTTCTTGCTGTGGCTAGGACTTCCAATACCATGTTGAATACAAGTGGTGAAAGTGGACATCCTTGTCTTGTTCCCGATCTTAGTGGGAAAGCTTTTAGGTTTTGCCCGTTAAATATGATGTTGGCTATAGGTTTTTCATACGTGGCCTTTGTTATGTGGACATATACCTCCCTTATTCCCACTTTGGCGAGTGGTTTTTACTATAAATGGGTACTGTATCTGATCAGATGCTTTTCCTGAATTTATTGATATGATGTGTTTTTTTATGGAAAGTATTATGTTTATTGATTTGCAAATACTGAACCATCACTGTATCCCTGGGATGAATCTCACTTGATCATGATCTTTTTAATGTACTGCTGAATGCGGTGTGCCAATATTTTGTTGAGGATTTTAACATCTATGTTCATCAGTGATACTGGACTGTAGTTTTCTTTCTTGGTTGTGTCTTTATCTGGTTTTGGGATTAGGATGATGCTGGCCTCATAAAAAGAGTTTGAGAGTCTTCCTCTTATTGAATTTTTGGGAATAGTCTGAGAAGGACAGAGTTAGCTCTTCCTTAAATGTTTTGTAAAATTCTCCTGTGAAACAGCATGGTCCAGGGCTTTTGTGTGCTGGGAGTTTTCTGATTACTGCTTCAGTTTCACCAGCTATTATCGGTCTGTTCAGGCTTTCTCCTTCTTCATTCAGTGTTGGAAGGTTATATTTTCTAGAAATTTGTCCATTTCACCCAGGTTTTCAAACTTCTTTGCATATAATTGTTCATAGTAATTTCTTACTATCCTTTGTAGTTCTGTGGTATGAGTTGTTATTTCTCCTCTTTCAATTTTGATATTATTCATTTGTGTCCTTTCCCTTTTTTTCTTGATGAGTCTGCTTAAAGGTTTGTTGATTTTGTTTTATCTTTTCAAAGAATCAGCTCCTGTATTTATTGATCCTTGGAATTGTTCTTTTAGCCTCTGTGTCATTCAGTTCTTCTCTGATCTTAATTCCTTCCTTCTACTGTTTCTGGGCTTTGTTTGTTATTGTTTTTTCAGTTCTTGAAGCTGTAGGATTAGGTTGTTTACGTGAAATGTTTCTATCTTGTTTAGATAGGCCTATATTGCTATGAACTTCCCTCTCAGGATTGCCTTTGTTATGTCCCATAGGTTTTGGACTGTTGTGTGTTCATTTTTAATTGTTTCCAGAAGCTTTTTGATTTCTTCTTTGAGCTCATTATTGACCCATTCATTGTTTACTAGGATGCTATTCAGTCTCCATGAGTTTGAATGTTTTTGAGGTGTTTCTTTGAGGTTGGTTTTTAGTTTCAAGGCCTTGTGGTCTGAGAAAATGTTTGTTATGATTTCAGTTTTCCTGAATTTGTTGAGGCTTGTTTGTGTCCTATCTTCTCATCTATCTTTGAAAAAGTAACATATGCATTTGAGAAGAATGTATATTTTGCATCTTTGGAATGAAAGGTTCTTTATATGTCAGTTAAGTTCATTTGATATAATGAGTCATTCAGTTCCACAGTGTCCTTGTTGGTGTTTTATTTGGAAGATCTATCCATTTTTGACAGTGGGGTATTAAAATCCCCTACTGTCTTTGTTGCTATCTATAGCTTTCTTGAGTCCTCCAAGATTTTCCTTATATATTTGAGTGCTCCTATGTTGGGTGCACTATGTTTACAATGTTTATGTCTTGATGGATTCTCCCTTTGAATTATGAAGTGTCTGTCTGGGTCTCTTCCTATGGCCTTTGTTTTGTTATCTATTTTGTCTGATATAAGTATTGCTACCCCTGCTATTTTTTCCTGTCCATTTGCTTGGGATATTTTTTTCCATCCCTTTACTTTCAGTGTGTGTCGGTTCTGTGTTGTGAGGTGGGTCTCTTGTAGGCAGCATATGAGTTGCTCATGTTTTCTTATCCATTCTGCTATCCTGTGTCTTTTGATTGGGACATTTAATATATTTACATTTAAAGTTATTATTGATAGGTACTTCTTCATTTTTTTCCCTTTGTAGCTGTGTTCCTCTGTTTCTTACTCTTTTTCTTCATCGTCTTAAAGCAGTTCCTTTAGCATGTCTTGTAGTGCTGGTTTGGAGAAGGTGTATTCTTTTAGCCTTCTTTTGTCCGGGAAGCTCTTTATTTAGCCTTCCATTTTGATTGAGAGCCTTGCTGGGTAGGGCAGTCTTGGTTGCAGGCCTTTGCTTTTCATGACTTGAAATATTTCCTGCCCTTCCCTTCTGGCTTGTAGTGTTTCTGTTGAGAAGTCAGCTGCTAGCCATATCGGAGCTCCCATGTATGTTACTACCTGTTTCTCCCTTGCTGTCTCCTGGATTCTCTCTTTGTCCTGATATTTCTCATTTTAATTATCATGTGTCTTGGAGTAAGCCTAATTGGGTTCCTCTTGAATGGGACCCTCTGTGCTTCCTGGACTTATGTGACTTTTTCTTTCTTCCAATTTGGGAAATTTTCCATCATTACTTTTTCAAACAGGTTCTCTTTCTCTTCCTCCTCTTTTTCTCCTCCTGGTATCCTTATTAAATGGATATTATTACTTTTCATTTTGCCTTGCATTTCCCTAAATGCCTCTTCATTGTTTTTGAGTCTTTTTTCATTTTCTGGCTTTTTCTGGGAGCTTTTTTTACCTTGCTCTCCAGCTCACTGATTCAGTCCTCTTTTTCATGTAGCCTGGCCTTGATTCTTTCCTCTGTGTTCTTGAATTCAGAAATTATGTTCTTCATTTCCTCTTGTCTCTTATTGATAGTCTGTGTCCTATTTCATGCTGATATAGTTTGCAGTAAGTTCCTCATAGTTTACCTGTATTTCTTGGTAATTCTCCCTGAGCTTACTGAGCTCACTCAGCTTCTCCAGAACCATTGTTTGAACTCAGTATCTGATAGTTTATTTGCCTCCATTTAATTTAGTTCTCTTTCTAGGGATTCCTCCTTTCCTTCAACTGGGGGTTGTTTCTTTGTCCTCCCATTATTTGTGAAACTCTTCTTTTTGCTTCTCCTTCTAAAATTGATCTGTCTTGACTTCCCGACTTTGTGGTGTGAACTTTTATGGTAGGAGACTGCTTTTTTTTTTTTTTTTTTTTTTTTTTTGATCTGCCTCTGATGATGTCAGGTGTTGATGCTGACTGACCTTAGGAAGTCTTTTAGGGACTTCCAGGAAACTACTATCTGGCCGTCTCCTTCAGTTGCTAATATAGTTACTCTGCTCTCAGCAGTCAGGGTTACAGACTTAGGCACCACAAGGTGAGGCAGAGTCCCTCCTGTGTGTGTGGTTATTGTTTTCTCTCAGGCTTCTGCTGCTCAGGGGTGTGGTCTGCCTGCGTAGGATTGTTCCCACAGTATGGGGGGAGCAGTCAGCACTGGGATTTCCCCGGCTACTCCCTCATTTCTCTCCCCAAAGCCTCCATCTGCAGGCTCTACTCAAGCATCTCTAGACCACTTGGCGTCCCCTTTGGCCAGGGATCTACTGTCTGTGACTGCTGCTGTATACTTGGGAGTCGGACTTGCATATCACTGCAGGGTCAGAGCCTCCTGGGGGTGGCGCTATTGTGTCTGCTCAGGCTGCTGCCGCCCAGGAAAGTGGTCTGCCAGAGAAGATGGCTGCTGCCATAAGGGGGGAGGAGTTAGTACCTGCTTCCACCAGCTACTTCTGCAGTTTTCTCCACAAATCCTACCTTCCCCAGTCTCTCATCAAGTGGCTCTAGTCCACTCCATCCCTGCCTTTGCCAGAGCCCAGGGTAAGTGGCTGCCAATACAAATTTATGCGTTGGCCCTTTAAGGGGCTATATGCATCTCCAGCCACCTGTCTTTGGCACATCTCCAGCCACCCATCTTTGGCACAGCAACCCTGCTGCTTTTATCAGCTGGCTCTTAATCTGAGCTCTGGTGCTGTAGGGGGGAGATTCCTGTCTATGGTACAGACCCCACTCCTCTCAGGGGGATCCAGTTGGTGTTTAAATATCCTTCTGGCGCTGTTGCCTGTGGGCACCCAACCCACCTCATTGAGTCTCTGTCGCACTCTTTACCAGTTAGGTTGTGCTAAAGCCAATTCCTCTGTCCATCCTAAATAGTTCCTTGATAACAGTCAAAGAAGAAAGCTGAAGATGAGAAAAGCATTCTGATTCTGTTTTGTCTAGAATGCGCCTTTCCCCCAGGTTTTGCTGGTCTGAGTGTGTCGGCTGGCTTCCAGTCATTAGAAAGGGCTCTCTTCAACCTTCTTGTTTCTCTGGCTTCTCTGACATGAGCTAGAACCTTATATATCCATATTGCCTGGGGCTGGGAGTCATGGTGATTTAAAAAATAAGGAAATTCAGGGAGTGTGAAATTCTTGGCCTTTTTTCTTGCTCTGCTTTCACTTCAGATTTTACAGAGTATTCCTTTTAGATAGAGGTCAATGATTCAAGTTTATGCTTTTTTTTTTTGTTGTTGTTGTATGGTTTGTTTGCTAAGGAGGGTTTTTAAATTCTTTTATGAATATTTTCAAACAGACCCTAATGTAATGAGAGCAGTATAATGAAATCCTCTGGGACCATTTTGCATTAGAATCACCATGCAGGTACATTAGAATCATCATGTAGGCATATTACGATTAAAGTTTTGCCCTCCTTACTTTATCTTATTCTCCAAACCTTCTTTTCCTCCTGATGTATTTTAAAGCAAACCCTAGAAATTATATTTCACCTTTCTATATTTTAATAAATGTCTCAGGATATGTGATCATTCTTATGTCATTTCAGTGGCATAGTTAAACTAATAGAGTTAACAGACATTCTTTTGTAACACTAATACTCAGTGATATTTTAGCTTCCTTCTTGCTTCAAGAATCCTTCATAGATCTAGTCCATATTTAACAAGAACCACACACTCATTTGGTTATTATGCCTCTTTTAGTCAACCCTCTTCCCACCTCCCTTTATTTCCCTAACTCACTGACTTGGTGAAGAAATTGGGCCAGTTTTTATGTAGAATGCTCACATGTTTTGTTCCTCTGTTTCCTTCCTCACAATATTATTGAACTCACTTCTCAGTCTTTTGTATTTCCTGAAAACCTGAAGCTGTTTAAAAAGGTTCAGTTAAATTCAGGTTCAACTTTTTAAAGAGAGGAATATATAATAGGTGGTTCCACATCTTTTATGCTGCATCCTCTCAGGAGATAACTGTTATGTGAGGTCTTACTCTCAGGTGATGGTTTCCATTAACCTTTCATGTAGTGGTTCTACCCATTATGATCGTTACCTGAATTAATTTCTTATGTATCACAAAGTGGTGATTTTTAAAAAATCTTCACCCAGGTATATGTTTACTGATTTTAGAAGGGGGGTGGTGGGGGAGAGAAAACATGGTATGGGAGACCGGGGATCAAATCTGTAACCTAGGTATGTGCCCTGACCGGAATCGAACCTACAACCTTTTGATATGTGGGACAATGCTCCAACCAACAGAGCCACCCAACCAGGGCACAAAATGGTGATTTTTTAATACAATCAGTCATTTTTACAATTGTCAGCTTATTACACTGGGTCTATTTGGTCTCCCTGGGACATGGTACATTCAGAAAAGGTAGGAAAAGAGTACTCACTTCTGCCCTTTCGGTGCCTATTATTAGTATAAGGAGTTGTTGCCCTGCTTATGTCTAATGGTGACAAGTGAATTCTTATTTGTTTTAGCTTTCTTTTCTTTCTCTTTCCTTCCTTCTTGTTCCCTTTTTAGTATCATTTTAAAGTCAATGTTCCCATTCCCAACATCTCATTATGAAAATTTCAAACATACAGAAAAGTTGAAAGGATTATACAGTGAACACTGTAAGCCATATATTCAGTGTGTTTTCATTAATTACAGTCCATTTGGATTGTACCATCTTCTGCCCACTGGAGTCCTTTCCTGTGGCTTCTGTGACTTCGTCTCATTCCCATTCATTTTTGAGTGTTTCCGTGCTCTGTTGCCAGCAATATGTTAAATGCATGTCTTGTGCATTTCCTTCCTTTTGTCTGGAATTGGCCATTCATTCAGGTATCCCCAGTTCTTTTTAGTGGGGAATGATATTTAGGGACCACAGTCTGGGGTGTAGGGTTGGTTGCTCATTGTTATGAGGCTGTCATTGCTTCTAAGTCTTTTTTGGTAAGTATGTATGGTGAAAAAGAATGGTAAGTCATGAGTTCATACTTTTGAATTCTGCTGTAAAACTACATAGTTATAAGTTAACTTTGAGTTTATATTTGTTTTTCTTCTTTATTCACTGAAAATCTTGGTTTCTAACAATATTTACATGATTATTATCTGATATACACCTCCATACCAACAAATATATTATTTCAAGATAATACCAACACAGCTATTAACAATAAGAGAGGACTGACTGAAATTTAAGTTTTTGGAGCTTTATTTTGCCTTAGAATATATTTAACTATGGATGTATAGTCAAAATACTGTTTAAAATAGTATTTTCTCTGTGTAATTACAGACATATTTTGTTTTATTGTGCATTGCTCTAGTGTACTTTGCACTCTTCCTTCCTTCCTTCCTTCCTTCCTTCCTTCCTTCCTTCCTTCCTTCCTTCCTCCCTCCCTCCCTCCCTCCCTCCTTCCCTCCCTTCTCTCTCTCTCTCTCTTTCTTTCTCTTTCTTTCTTTCTTTCTTTCTTTCTTTCTTTCTTTCTTTCTTTCTTTCTTTCTTTTCTTTCTTCCTTTCTTTCTTTCTTCCTTTCTTTCTCAAAATGAAAGTTTTTGGAAACCCTGCATTGAGCAAGTATTTCAGCACCATTTTTCCAACAGCATTTGCTTAACTTTGTGTCTCTGTGTTCACATTTTGGTAAATCTTGGAATATTTCAAGCTTTTTCATTGTTATTATATGAGATACGACCCAAAAACCATGGAGTTTATTTATAAAAATTGTGTATTTATTCTTATATGTTTAAACTTCAGTCACCTTCAAAGTAATTTCCATTTCATGTGATACACCTACCGAGACTTTTTTCCACTACTCAAAACAGTTTTTGAACTCATTGATTTTGATGTTAGCGCTTCTGCCGTTTTTTGTTTCATCTCTTCCTCATTGGCAAAATATTTCCCTTTGAGGACTTTTTTCATCTGGGGAAACAAAAAAAAGTGCTCAGGGCAAGACTGGGTGAATAGGGAGGGTGGGGCATGGAGGTAAGGCTGTTTCTTGGTCAAAAACTGCTGAACGCTCAGTGCGGAGTGGGCAGGTGTGCTTGTAAATCACCTATCATGAAGTGGGAAAATATATTAAAAGAGTCTGCAGAAAAATTCACTGAAGCCAAACTGAGACCCTCACAACTCCAGCTGGTACACTGACACAGATGGATTCCTGGTACAGGGGGAAGCCTGTACTACAATGGGCCTGCCCTCTGGAAGATAATTCCATTTTTGGGGGGTGTCTCCCCTCATATTTGTTATGGTGATCTGTGATCAGTGTTCTTTGATGTTACTTTGTAATTGTTTTGGGTCACTATGACTATTCTCATATAAGACAGTAACCAATAAATGTTTGTTCTGACTGTTCCACAAACTGGCCATTGCCCTGTCTCTTACACTCTCCTCAGGCCTCCTTATTCCCTGAGACACAGTACTGAAATTAGGTCAGTTAGTAACTCTACAGTGACTTCAAGTGTTCAAGAAAGAGTCATATGTCTATTCCTGATGAAAATGTTGTGAAGATTGTATAAATGACAACAAAGGATTTAGAATATTATGTAAATGTAGTTGGGTAAAATAGGAACAGGGTTTCAGAGGATTGACTCCAATTTTCAAAGAAGTTCCACTGTGGGTAAATGCCATCAAACCAGCATCACATGCTACGGAGAAATTGTTTGTGAAAGAAAGACTCAATCAATGCAGTGAACTTTAATGTCTAATTTTAGACAATTGCCAGCCACCACAGCCTTCAGCAGCTACCACCCTTACTAGCCAGCGGCCACCAACATCGAGGCAAAAAGGTTGACTCTTTGAAGGCTCAGATGATGGTTAGCATTTTTAAACAATAAAGTATTTCTTTAATCATGATATGCACCTTCTTTCTTTAGATATAATGCTATTGCACACTTAATAGATTACAGTGTAGTAAACACCTCTGTATGCATTGGGGAACCGAAAAATTTGCGTGACTCACTGTATTGTGATACTTGCTTTATTGTTGTGGTCTGGAACCAAACCCGCAATATTTTTGAGGTGTACCTGTATTTTAGTAACCTGATAAACAGTTATGTTTTTCCATTTATTTGATTATTAAGGATTGCATTTTTCCTTATTGATTTATCTTAATTTTAAAAAAATGTAAAGCTATTTTATGATTTTTTAATAAAACCTTAAAAAATCTATTAAACAAAGTATTTATAGAAAAGCCATGTTTTCATTGCTGTCCCTTTTCCTGTTTCCTTCCTTCTGCCATAGGGAAACCTTTCTTTTTTTGGCCTAGCTTTCTACTGTTTTGTTTTACAAACATTAAACAAATATACTATATATAATATATGCTATATTTTATATGTATTTTATAAATATATATTTTATATACACTGTATATATATAATTTGTCATGTCTTTTAGTGGCTTTGCTTTTAGTATGTTTTACCTTGCAAAACTTTTAAAAAATTATTATTTATTTATTATTTATTTATCTATTTATTTTAATCCTTACCCGAGGACATACTTATTGATTTTAGAGAGAGAGAAACATTGATGTGAAAGAGAAACATCGATTGGTTGCATTCCATACATGTCCCAACTGGGGACTGAACCCACAATCTGGGTATGTGCCTGACCAGGAATTGAACCCACAACCCTTTGGTGTATAGGATGGTGCTCCAATCAACTGAGCCACCTGGCCAGGGCAAGTGTTTTTATTTCTGGGTTTTTTTTTTTCCCAATTTAGTGGGATTTAAAACTCATCTTTTATATTCTGATTTTGATTAATGGTTAGGAAGTTTTTCTCATTCCCAATTATACAGTTCCCTTATGTTTATTTCAAATATTGACAAATTAATTTTTCTTTTAGTACTTTTTAAAGCTGTTGTTCCATGTCTTCTGACTTGCATTGCTTCTGATAAGAAATCTATGTATCATTCTTTGCCCCCCCATAAATTTTGTGTCTTTTTCATCTTTATTGCTGTCTTTTACCAGTTTGATTATGACGTGCATTTGTGTAATTTTCTCCATGTTTTCTCTGCTTGGTGTTTGAGATTCTTTTTTTTTTTTTTTCATTTTTTAAATTTATTTACTTTTTAAATACATTTGTCTCTGCCTCCCCCCCACCTCTTTCCCTTGCCCCCTTCCTCCTTCCCTCCCTCAGTCCTTCCCCTTTGATTTTGTCCATGAGTCCAGGCTATATGTTCCTTGACTTTCCCCTTCCCTTCCCTTTCCCCGCCCTCCCCCTTCCCTCTTGTCTCGGTTGATTTCTTTTCCTTTCAGTGTTGCTGGTCATATTTTCCTTGCTTCTTTGCATTGTTGGTTAGGTTCCGCTTATAGGTGAGATCATATGGTATTTGTCTTTCACCCCCTGGCTTATTTCGCTTAGCATGATGCTCTCCAGTTCCATCCATGCTGTCGCGAAGTTTAGTAGTTTTTTTTTTCCTTTCTGCTGCGTAGTATTCCATTGTGTATATGTACCATAATTTTTTGATCCAATCATCTACTGATGGGCATTTAGGTTGCTTCCAACACTTGGCTATTGTAAATTGTGCTGCTATGAACATTGGGGTGCATAGGTTCTTTTGTATTGGCGTTTTGGTGTTCTCAGGGTATAGTCCCAGCAGGGGAATCACTGGATCAAAAGGCAGTTCCATTTTCAGCTTTCTGAGGAAATTCCACACTGTTTTCCACAATGGCTGCACCAGTCTGCATTCCCACCAACAGTGTACTAGGGTTCCCTTTTCTCCACAGCCTCGCCAGCACCTGTTGTTTGTGGATCTGTTTATGATGGCCATTCTGACCGGTGTGAGGTGGTACCTCATGGTGGTTTTGATCTGCATTTTTGAGATTCTTGAATCTGTGTGTTTATAGTGTTCATCAAACTTGAAAAAAATTTCAGCTTTTATTCTTTAAACATATGTGTGTGTGTGTATAATTTTCTGTTTTCTGACCTTCCTTTCCCCTTGTTTTTACAGGGTCTCCAATTAAACACTGATAGGCTCTTTGTTTGACAGCTCAGTGAATCCCTGTTCTTTTCCCTTGTTAATCCTTTTTCCTCTGTTTTTCACATTAATTTTTATCACTATATCTTCAAGTTCTCTACTCTCTTTTTCTTGAAATGTCTAATATACTTTTAATGCCATCCAGTATATTTCTGATTTCAGACATTGTTTTTTACCCCTAAAAGTTTGACTTAACGTCCTTTTGTATATTTTCCATTTAGCTTCTCACCATCCTCATACTGACCTCTGCTTTTTGAACATATGGAGTATATTTATAATAACTGTTTTATGTGATTGTTTAGTGATTCTTTTATCTGTGTTATTTCTGGGGCTGTTTCTATTGATTGGTTTTCTTTTGGTTGTAGGTAAAATTTTCCTGCATCTTTGCCACTCTCTGCACTTCTGAGAAGTGTTGCTAATGGCACTAATACAAGGACATTTAAGTTACTATATCATTATAAGTTAAAAATCTATTTTACTTTCTGTATTAAGGAGATTGTGTTTATCTGTTTTTCACTAATTGTACATAATATCATTCATTTTAATTTGAAAGCCCAAAAAATGTGAGGGAATTATGTAAAAAGAAAGGTTTAAAACATTTTCTTAAACCATATAATGAGAAATACACACAGGTAAAAATCTTATGAGTCATGAAGATGTGATACTGATATTGAACCTTAATGTGTTCTTGTAAAGATGTTCTTTCAGACACAATGATTATTTACTTTAAGAATGTGAGGTTTCTGGAAATTAAGGAAGACTTTAGCCCAACCTTCTCCCCCGTCGGTTTGTAATTTTGCCTCAAAGAAGCTCTGTGTGTGATGATTGTTGAGTGGAATTTAGATATGATACTGCTTTGACAGTTACACTTCTAATTTGCCCCTTTGTGTCTGCATGGCTTTCTGTTTAGGCATTTAGACAGTGGACTGTTTAGTGTTGGGGCAGTAGAGAAATATTTTACTATTGCGAAGGAACAGATCTGAGCTACACTTACACAATGCCCATTTTATTGTAAACTGATCTCAGTGGCTGGAAAAGATAATTTAATTAGATATTTACTACGCACAGACAGTTGCTTTTTAAAACTGAAGCTTGGATCAAATTATTTATGGCTGTGTTTCTGTAGGTATAGTGAGTAAGATGTTTTATTTCCTCAAAATACCTCTGGGGAAAATGTAAGAGAATAAATATTTATGTGAGTTTCTAAGTGACTCAGCTCCCTCAACCCTAGATCTTGTCTCACAAGAACCAGTAAAACCAGGCCTTTGGATCAACTCTTTTCTGGATTTAGTTTTCTCATCTAGAAAATGGAAATAACAGTACCTACCTTGTGCTATTTCTATAAAGATAAGCAATATAACTGTATGACATACCTAACAAAATGCCTGGCTCATGCTAGATCTTCAAAAAATGTCTTGTGCCTGCCACATTTAGCTGTTCTTTCTTAGAACATAGTTTTATAAGTCATTTATAAACTATTAGCATTGTTTGCTTTCTGGCCTTAATTGAGGTTTCTCATACTGTGTTTTAGTTTTGCATATGAATTTATAGATCTGATTTTTGACTTCTTGCATGGGTAATGTTTAAAACCCACTGAACTTTAATTTTATTAGAAAATAGAAATGTCTTTTTCTGCAAAATTAGGGCCTTAATAAAGTAAAATGTAATTTTGTTATTTGGACTTACGTTGTGATCCACCGTAGTCCTATGAAGTTTGATTTTAGAGAGCTGTGCGCTGAAATCCTGGTGTGTATTTCAGTTCTTATTTACAAGGACACCAATCCTGTTGGATCAGGGCTCTACCCATATGACTGTAACGAACCTTAATTACCTCCTTAAAGGCCCTATCTTCAAATATAGACACATTGGATGTTAGGGCTTTATCATATGAATTTGGGAAAATTCAAGCCATACCAATTGCTGTTCTCTGTCTTGGAAGGCCCATGGCAGAAGCAGTGGGAATCCTGCTATAGTGTTGAGTTAATTCGTAGCCTTTTCATCATTCTGCCCCTTTAATGGATGAAAATTCACAGTTTATCTTCCCTTTTGTATATTTCCAGCCACTTATATGTCTACAACTTTCTTTTGGTCAATACTGAGGGAGGCTGTGTCCTGCAGAGTCTCCCCATTCGCTGCACATGAAGAAATAAACTGTACCAGACAGGATTTGCCTGTCAGAAAAGGGGGTGGTGATTCCCTTCAGTGGAGAATGCCCCGAGCCCCTCTCTTGAAGTGGCTTTTACCGAATTTAGCTCGTATAGGGTTACACAGCATGTGTGTAAAGCTCATCAATCAATGTCAAACAATAATGATTAAAGGAAGGAGATATTGTTTAAGGATAACAGTAAAGGGATTATAAGAGTCTTTCTGAATCAGGGTCTGGTCTGTGTCAGGGTCTGAGACAGGGTGACGCCCATTCAGCCCTAAAACCTGTGGAAACAAACTCATCCTATGCTTGACCCAAAACACCAGTACTCATTAATAACTCGAGGGCATTCTTAAAGCAAGAAGTAAATGGAAAAAGGAATATCTTTTCTGGCCTTCAATCCTTTGCTGTATGTTTTCACATACTTCCTATTTACCAAAAAAACAAAAACAAAAAACAAGTGAAGAAATAAGGAAGAACAAGAGACGGGTGAGAACACAACTCTGTGACCTTTCCTTTCATAGTAAAGCAGGTTTCATAGGATTTAATGCATTCCTTTTCTAGGCCTAATCGTTCCCAGGGAACTGCCTGATCCAGTTTAGGGCTGTGCCTGCTTCTAGTATTGTTTCAAGACTGAGTCGGGGCAGGGGAGCAGAGCAACCAAGAAATAAGGAGTCTTCTTTCAGATACAATGAGGACTCTGGCCATGACAGAGCCAAGGGGTGAGGGTCTTTTGTCCTTTCTCCATGTCCTTCAAGTCCTTCCCTGATGGCTCCTGTGAGACTGTGCCTGTCTTAGGTTGCTCCTGCCATTGAGGGGTCTCATTGACCAACCAGCCACCCTCTGGGGCCAAACAGGGTGATGTGAGGGAGGCAGGGGCTGGACCCCTGCCAGGGGAACAGGTTTTGTGTCCTCAGTGGCCTGTTTTCCCAAGGCCTCCTTGCTCAGCTCTAGCCTTGGGGCCCTCTCGCCTGTCGGCGAGGCTACAGTCCCTGAAACCAGGCCGGCAATTCCCAGCAAAATACCATGGACAGAAATATGTTTGTGTGTGTGCATAACTGAAATAGATACTTCACAAATCAGTAGTTGCCCTTACAAAGTGATATGCATCCTATTTTCTATTCCATTTCATTTTTTTAAAAGCTGTTTTCTGACTGGCTACTTAATGCAATTTGAGAAGTATAGCTACAGAGCTTTGATGTGTCATGTATGTGGAAAGACTTTCCTTTCTAGTCCTTGGAGTTATACACATGCAGTCAGCCTGCATTGACTTATGATATCTTTGAAGCCCATCCTAAGACTTCCCTGTAGAGGAAATTATAGTTTGGAATATTTCCTTGTCATTTGGCAACTCTTGTAGGACATAGAAGATGGTAGGGTAGAAAAGTTTCATCACACTGTCTTTGTTGAGAGAGGCATAAAAGTATGTCTTATGTTCAGGAGCCAGGGGAACAAGGTAGATTGTAATGTAACCTAACTGTGGCTCAGTGATGTGGATTTTATGCATATTGATTATCTCTCTCAAGGCCCGGTCTTGGTTTTGTTTTAGAATTATCTTTCCCTGTTATAAGCTCCTCCCCAGTAGGTGGAAGAATTTTTAAAAGAATAATGGTTTAATTTTTTGATGACCGTCTCAAGTCTTAATTCATATGATACATTGTGTTGGGACTTGATTATAATTTATTTGTGGTGTAATTCTGTGGTTATCAGTTGAGGAAGACACATGCGTATGTCTATTAACAGTTAACTGTGTTGGCTCTCGGAGCTTAATAGCAGGATAAATGAAAACCTGCTTCATCTACCTGCAAGCACAAAGTAGCTTTTTGAAGTGTCAAGCCATAGGAAGTACTGGACCTCAGGATTATGTAAATGTTACTTAAAAATTGAAATACAGGTTATTGTGGGAGGACTATAGGATATTTCAAGGTTGTAGAGAATGGGTTAACCTGGTGTGCCTTTCATATGATATATGTGACCTTGGAGAAGTATTGGAGCCTCCATTTCCTCATTCAGTCTCCATCCATTACAGATCAGTGAGACTGCCTGGAAAGGAAAGGTCACAAAGTTGTGTTCTCATCCATATCTTGTTCTTCCTTATTTCTTCACTTGTTTTTTGTTTTTGTTTTTTTAGTAAATAGGAAGTATGTGAAAACATACAGCAAAAGACTGAAGGCCAGAAAAGATATTCCTTTTTCCATTTATTTCTTGCTTTTAAAAAGATTTCTCTTACCAGTTGGTTTTATTATGATAAAGATGTAGAAAGAGAACCTGAAAGTGCCAGAGAGGAGTAGAGACCTGGGCAAACCTAACTTACCTGCGCAGGTCATTGGCTTCAGTGAGGACCCATAGACATTCTCTTGAGATTGTGTCATGTGCTTTGTGTGCTGCAAAGACACCATTGCTGACCCACCAGATTTAGGTTCTTTTTGCTTTGATGCAACCTATATAGTTGTTGTCTGAGGACACTACACAAGCAAGGAAATTTAAGCAAGAGGCAGGGAAACCAGATGGATGCCTAAACCACATCAGCACTTGAGTATGTGGATCCAGGCAGGCAGTGTGGCTTCTAAGTTCAGGTAGACAGCTTTTGGAAGCTGCAAGATAATCATGCAGTGGAGGCTGGAATTGTTTGGTTTCATTTTGTTTCAAAATGATCTTTCCCTTTCTTTATTTTTTTAAGTATATTTTATTGATTATGCTATTACAATTGTCCCATTTTTTCCCCCTTTATTCCCCTCCACCCTGTACCTCCCTTCTCACTCGCATCCCCCCACCTTAGTACATGTCAATGGGTTGTACATATAAGTTCTTTTGCTTCTCCATTTCTTGTTCTATTCTTAACCTCCCCCTGTCTATTTTGTACCTACCATTTATGCTTCTTAATTCCTGTGCCTTTTCCCCCATTCTCCCGTCTCTCCCTGCCTGCTGATGACCCTCTAGGTGATCTCCATTTCTGTGATTCTGTTCCTGTTCTAGTTTGCTTAGGTTTTTTGTTTTTTTTTTAAGGTTCAGTTGTTGGTAGTTTTTACTTTATCATTTTACTGTTCAATAGTTTACACCTTCTTTTTCTAAGATAAGTCCCTTTAACATTTCATATAATAAGAGCTTGGTGATGATGAACTCCTTTAAACTGACGTTATCTGGGAAGTACTTTATCTGCCCTTTGATTCTAAATAATAGCTTTGCTGGATAGAGTAATCTCGGATGTAGGTCCTTGCCTTTCATGACTTTGAACACTTCTTTCCAGCCCCTTCTTGCCTGCAAGGTTTCTTTTGAGAAATCAGCCAATAGTCTTATGAGAACTCTTTTGTAGGAAACTGTCTCCTTTTCTCTTGCTGCTTTTAAGATCCTCTCCTTCTCTTTAATCTTGGGTGATGTAATTATGATGTGCCTTTTTGTGTGCTTCCTTGGGTTGAACTTCTTTGGGACTTTCTGAGCTTCCTGGACTTCCTGGAAGTCTATTTCCTTTGCCAGATGGGGGAAGTTCTCCATTATTTTTTGAAATAAGTTTTCAATTTCTTGCTCTTCCTCTTCTCCTGGTATCCCCATGATTTGGATATTGGAACGTGTAAAGTTGTCCCAGAGGTTCCTAAGTCTCCTCATTTTTTAAATTCTCGTTTCTTCATTCTGTTCTGGTTGAATGTTTATCTCTTCCTTCTGCTCCAAATCATTGATTTGAGTCCCAGTTTCCCTTCACTGTTGGTTCCCTGTGCATTTTTCTTTAATTCACTTTGCATAGCCTTCACTTTTTCCTCCAATTTGGGACCATATTCAACCATTTCTGTGACATCCTGATTACCAGTGTTTTGAACTGTGCATCTAATAGGTTGGCTATGTCTTCATAATTAGTTGTATTTCTTCTGGAGTTTTGATCTATGCTTTTAGTTGGGTCATCTTTCTGTGTCTTGGTAGGCCTGTTAATTGTAAGGAGGGAGCCTTAGGTATTTGCCAGGGCAACTACCCTGCAAATTTGCCCTACGTGGGGCAACCCACATAGCTGTGTTGTGGCCCTATCTATGGGGGTGGGGTCAGAGGAGGAGCAGTGCTGCTTGCTTGGCTCTCAGCAGGCTTTCATTCACTTCCCCTGCTACCCACAAGCAAATTGGGCCCTCCTGGTGCTGATTTCCAGGTTGGTGGGTGTGTGTACGTTCTAGGACCTTGTGTGTCTCTCCAGTGAACTTTCCTGAGAGGCTAGGAGTTTCTCCCACTGCCACATCCCCTGCAGGTTTTTATGGTTAGAGGTTTTGAGGCTTTCTTTTCCTGTGCTGTAACCCTGGGTTACTCAGTCTGTCTTCCTCCCCAGTTGTTCCTCCCAGTTTATTCGCGCACAAACTTGGGATCACCTGTTCTTCCAGCCACCGCCTTTCTGGGCCCTCCAGCCGCTGCCTTGTACAAATTCTCTTCACTTCCAGCTGCCTGTCTCCGCCCCTCCTACCAGTCTGGATGATGTTTCTTCTTTAACTCCTTGGTTGTCAGACTTCCGTACAATTAGATTTTCTGGCAGTTCTCGGGGTTCTTTTGAATAATTTCAAAACTTTATTGCCTTTCAAATCACCGTTATGTAACTTAATTCTGGCCTCTAGGTGTTGTTTTGTAATGAGGAGCTCAAGCAGTTAGGGTTTTATATATACTTCAGGGGAATGAGTCAGTCAGGGACTCAATTAAAAATCAGTTGCATTTGTTGGAGAAACCCATTCAGAGCTGAGCTGGTCCTTGATAGTCAGCATGCCAGCAACAGGATAGAAAACCTGAAGTGTTTTCTAAACCAGCAGCGCTGACCAACCTGGGGGCTGGAAATGTGGCTGGTGGCCCAGTCCCCTTTGAGATCCAGGGAAGAGCAGGCTGGAAAAGTCTAGAGGGAGAACATTAAGAGTGTAGAGGCAGAACGGTGATTTCATTACTTAAGTCCCCTTCCCTCCCAACCTCTTGGATGCTTACCTCAAACCAAGCGTTTTTAAATTTGTTTGTAAATTTGTTGTTATCCTTCTTTTGGTTGTTCAGGGAGACAAAGTGTGTCTACCTACGCCTCCATCTTGGCCGGAAGTCTGATCTTTCCCTTTCATAAGAGGAATGGTGAGTCTGAAGGGCTCGTGGTTTCTAGATACCACAGAGGTCCTCCTAGGTGAGAGGGAAGTATAGAGTAAGAGGATCATAACCAATCACCCTGGAGCTAGCTCTTCCAAACCCCAGGTGGGCTGCTTCCTGTGTTTATTGATTCTTAAAGAGCAAGACAAGGAAGGTGGGATTGATTTATAATTAAGTAGCATCACTGGTTGTTAGGGACTTAATTGTGGCCCTCATAAAATTCAAACGTAGGAGCCCTAATCCCCAATTTGATTATGTTTGGAGATGGGAACTTGGGAGGTATTAGATGAGGTCATGAGGATGGCACTCCATGATAGGTTTAGTGTCCACAAAGAGGAAGAGAGACCACAGATTCTTCATTCTTTCTGCCATGTGTGGACACAGTGAGAAAGCAGCTGTCTACAAGCCAGCAAGGGGTCCTAACCAGGAACCAAATCTGCCAACACCTTGATCTTGGACTTCAGCCTTCAGAACTGTAAACAACCTGTTATTTAAGGCACTCAGTTTATGGTATTCTATTACAGCAGCCCAAGCTTACTAGGGTGCTGATCAGATGCTTCTGGTACAGGACCCGGGTTCTTGAACCTGTAAACAGAGATGCTGTGGGAGAGAGCCATTGAACTGGCTCCCCAGGATGGATGAGAAGACAGGCTTTAGTGATGACTGAAGGAATGAATGTCATGCCTAAAACCTGTGAGAATTCAAGAAAGTAAATACCATTGTTTTAAATGCCCATTTTTCCCTCATGAAGTGTTCTTAGATTCTTCTGTTTAAACTTTCCCAAATTGCCCATTCAGAACAGTTCTTTGTTTTTTTTTTCCCTGTCTTTGATGCTGGAAAATGGGGAATTGAAGATTTGCTTTTATTTAATACTAAAAAAAGCCTAAAAATTACTCAGAGATTTTTAGTTTTTTCATGCATATTAACCCTTACAGGAAAGGAGAGCCATACACTGTCAATGAACCAAGGCAAATACAGGATTTGTGAGAGAAAGGAAAAAGGGGAGAGAAAAATTATAGATGATCTGGGAACAGTGAACCTTGGATTATTTATTTCAGTTGAACTGATTTTCTGGTAGCTGACTAAAAGTTCAAATGGACCATCTGACCTTGAGGAGACAAACTGGGCAAAAACTTAAACTCTCAAGGGCCTACACCACATCCATTAATAAATCGATGTGGCACACGCATGAGGCCAGCCCTTGCGAATGCATGAGTGTCTCCTTCATTGGTATCTCCTCCTTCCGTAGTCCAAAAAGCACCATTATCCTCTTTTAGAGGTTATCAAGCATTATATATAATTAATTAAATGATAATATAACAGTTTTAAAATTTGGCAGAAAATCAACCTTCAGTACAATCTTTCTAACAGGGAGTGTTTTCTTATGGCATGCCTCATATGTTTATTTTGCATAATTATAATTGCAATGATTATATAATTTTACCTTTTTGTTTTTATCTTTTTTCTAATGATTTTTTTATTTTTTATTTTTTTAATTTATTTTTTCAAATACATTTGTCTCTGCCTTCCCCCCCCACCACATTCCCTCGCCCTTTCCCCCCTCTCCCTCCCTCAGTCCTTCCCCTTTGGTTTTGTTCATGAGTGCTTGCTGTATATTCCTTGACTTTCCCCTTCCGTTCCTCTCCCCTGGCCCACCTCTCCCTTCTTCCCTCCTGTCTCTGTTGGTTTCTTCTCCTTTCAGTGTTGCTGGTCTTATTTTCCTTGAATCTTTGTATTGTTGGTTAGTTTCCGCTTATAGGTGAGATCATACGGTATTTGTCTTTCGCCCCCTGGCTTATTTTGCTCAGCATAATGCTCTCCAGTTCCATCCATGCTGTCGCGAAGTTTAGTAGTTCTTTTTTTCTTTCTGCTGCGTAGTATTCCATTGTGTATATGTACCATAACTTTTTAATTCCAGTCATCTACTGATGGGCATTTAGGTTGCTTCCAACACTTGGCTATTGTAAATTGTGCTGCTATGAACATTGGGGTGATAGGTTCTTTTGAATTGGTGTTTTGGGATTCTTAAGGTATAGTCCCAGTAGGGGAGTCACTGGATCAAAAGGCAGTTCCATTTTCAGCTTTCTGAGGAAATTCCACACTGCTTTCCACAGTGGCTGTACCAGTCTGCATTCCCACCAGCAGTGTACTAATGTTCCCTTTTCTCCACAGCCTTGCCAGCACCTGTTGTTTGTGGATCTGTTTATGATGGCCATTCTGACTGGTGTGAGGTGCTATCACACTGTGGTTTTGATCTGCATTTCTCTGATGGCTAGTGATGCTGAGCGTACTTTCAAATGCCTCTGGGCCCTCTGTATCTCCTCCTTGGAAAAGCGTCTGCCCAGGTCCTTTGCCCATTTTTTGATTGGATCATTTGTCTTCTTGGAGTGGAGTTGAGTGAGTTCTTTATATATTTTGGAGATCAAACCTCTATCTGATGTATCATTAGCAAATATATTTTCCCATACGGTTGGCTCCCTTTTCATTTTGCTGATGTTTTCTTTTGCCGTGCAGAAGCTTCTTATTTTGATGAGGTCCCACTTGTTTATTCTTTCCTTTATGTCCCTTGCTTTAGGAGACATATTGGTGAAAAAATAGCTGCATGGGATACCTGAGAGTTTCCTGCCCATGTTCTCCTCTAGGACTTTGATGGTGTTGCGACTTATATTTAGGTCTTTTATCCATCTTGAGTTTATTTTTGTGTATGGTGTCAGCTGATGATCCAATTTCAATTTTTTGCATGTAGGCGTCCAGCTCTCCCAACACCATTTGCTGAAGAGGCTATTATTGCTCCATTTTATGCTTCTGCCCCCTTTGTCAAATATTAGTTGCCCATATATACCTGGGCTTATTTTTGGGCTTTCTATTCTGTTCCACTGGTCTATGGGTCTGTTCTTGTGCCAGTATTGATTTGAGTATAGTGGCTTTGTAGTTTGATGTCTGGTATCATGATCCCTCCTACTTTGTTTTTCTTTCTCAAAATTGTTGCGGCTATTCGGAGTCTTTTATGGTTCCATAAAAATTTTGGAAATGTCTGTTCTATTTCTGTGAAATACATCATTGGCATCTTAATAGGGATTGCGTTGAATCTATGAATTGCTTTGGGTAGTATGGACATTTTGATGATATTAATTCTTCCAATCCATCAGCACAGTATATGCTTCCATTTATTTGTGTCTTCCTTAATTTCTTTCTTCAGTATTGTATAGTTTTCTGCATACAGGTCTATACAGGACTTCCAATATGATGTTGAAAAGAAGTGGTGAAAGTGGATATCCATGTCGTGTTCTCACTTTTAGTGGGAAAGCTTTTAGGTTTTGCCCATTGAGTATGATGTTGGCTTCGGTTTTTCATATATGGCCTTTATTACGTTGAGGAATGCCCCATTTTTTCCCATTTTGCTGAGTGTTTTGATCATAAATGGGTGCTGTACCTTATCAAATGCTTTTTCTGCATCTGTCGAGATGATCATGTGGTTTTTTTCTTTTATTTATGTGATATATTACATTTATTGACCTGTGTATATAGAACCATCCCTGCGTCCCTGGGGTGAATCCCACTTGATCGTGGCAGATAATCTTTTTAATATGTTGCTGGATGTGGTTTGCCAATATTTGGTTAAGGATTTTAGCATCTATGTTCATCAGTGAAATTGGCCTGTAGTTTTCTTTCTTTGTAGGGTCTTTATCTGGTTTTGGGATTAGGGTGATGCTGGCCTCATGAAAAGAGTCTGGGTGTCTTCCCTCCTCTTGCATTTTTTGGAATAGTCTGAGAAGGACAGGGGTTAGCTCATCCTTAAATGTTTTTGTAAAATTCTCCTGTGAAACCCTCCGGCCCTGGGCTTTTGTGTGCCAGGAGTTTCTTGATTACTGCTTCAATATCCCTAGCTGTTATAGGTCTGTTCAAGCTTTCTGTTTCTTCCTCCTTCAGTGTTGGAAGATTATACTTTTCTAGAAATGTGTCCATTTCATCCAGGTTTTCAAATTTCTTGGCATATAATTGTTCATAGTCGTTTCTGACAATCCTTTGTATTTCTGTGGTATCAGTTGTTATTTCTCCTCTTTCATTTCTGATATTATTAATTTGGGTCCTCTCTCTTTTTTTCTTGATGAGTCTGCTTAAAGGCTTGTCAATTTTATTTATCTTTTCAAAGAACCAGCTTCTGGATTGGTTGATCCTCTGAATTGTTCTTTTCTTCTCTATGTACTTCAGTTCTGCTCTAATTTTGACTATTTCCTTCCTTCTGCTTGCTCTGGGATTTATTTGTTGTTTCTCCAGTTCTTGAAGTTGTAGTGTTAGGTCTTTTATTTGAAATGTTTCTATCTTTTTTAGGTAAGCCTGTATTGCTATGAACTTCCCTCTCAGGATTGCCTTTGCTGTGTCCCATAGATTTTGGACTGTTGTCTGTTAATTTTCATTTGTTTCCAGGAACTTTTTGATTTCTTCTCTTATCTCATTATTGACCCATTCATTGTTTAATAGTGTACTGTTCAGTCTCCATGAGTTTGCAAGTTTTGGAAGTTTCTCTTTGAGGTTGATTTCCAGTTTCAAGCCCTTGTGGTCCGAGAAAAAGTCTGGTATTGTTTCAATTTTCCTCAATTTGCTGAGGCTTGCTTTGTGTCCCATCATGTGGTCTCTCTTTGAAAAACCTCCATGCGCATTTGAAAATGATGTGTATTTTTCTTCTTTGGGATGTAAGGTTTTATATATGTCAGTTAAGTCTGTTTGATTCAGTGCGTAATTCAGCTCCACAATATCCTTATTGATGTTTTGTTTGGAAGATCTGTCCATTTTTGACAGTGGGGTGTTAAAATCCCCTATTATTAATGTGTTGCTGTCTATATCTTTTTTGAAGTCCTCCAAGATTTTCCTTATATATTTGGGTACCCCTATGTTGGGTACATATAAGTTTACAATGTTTATATCTTCTTGATAGATTCTTCCTTTCAGGATTATAATGTGCCCTTCTGGGTCTCTTTTTATGGCCTTTGTTTTGAAATCTATTTTGTCTGATGTAAATATTGCTACCCCTGCTTTCTTCTCTTGCCCATTTGCTTGGAATATTTTTTTCCATCCCTTTACTTTCAAACTGTGTTGGTCTTTTGTTTTGAGGTGAGTCTCTTGTAGGTAGCATAGGTGTGGGTCATGTTTTCTTATCCATTCAGCTATCCTGTGTGTTTTGATTGGGGCATTTAGTCCATTTACATTGAGTTATTACTGATAGAAACCTGTTCATTTTTTCTCTTTGTACCTGTGTTTTTGTCTTTCTCACTCTTTTCCTTCATCCCGTTAAACCAGTCCCTTTAGCATATCTTGTAGTGCTGGTTTGGTAGAGATGTATTCTTTTAGCCTTCTTTTGTCTGAGAAACTCCTTATTTCCCCTTCAATTTTAATTCACAGCCTTGCTGGGTAGAGCAGCCTTGCTTGTAGGCCCCTGCTTTTCATTACTTGGAATATTTGTTGCCATTCCCTTCTGGCTTGTAGTGTTTCTGTTGAAAAGTCAGGTCCTAGCCTTACCGGATCCCCCTTGTATGTTACTTTCTCCTTCTCCCTTGCGGCCTTGAGGATTCTCTCTTTGTCTTTGATAGTTGCCATTTTTATGATGATATGTCTTGGAGTGGGCCTCATTGGGTCCCTCTTGAGTGGGGCCCTCTTGCCTCCTGGATCCATGAGACCTTTACTCTCCTCAAATTTGGGAAATTTTCCATCATTACTTTTTCGAGGAGATTCTCTATCCCTTGCTCCTCTTCTTCTCCTTCTGGCATCCCTCCTATGAGGATATTATTGTATCTCAGGTTGTCCCGCATTTCCCTAAATGTCTCTTATTCCTTTTGAGTCTTCTTTGCATTTCTTGTTCTTTCTGGGAGCTTTTTTCTACCTTATCCTCCATCTCATTGATTCGATACTCAGCTTCATCCAGCCTGCTTTTGATTCCTTCTAGTGCGTTCTTCAACTCAGAAATGATATTCTTCATATCCTCTTGTGTCTTCTTCATAGTTTCTATGTCCTTTTCCAGGTTGATATAGTTTGCTGTAAGATCCTGATAGTTTCTCTGCAGTTTCTCATAGTTATCTTTGAGCTGGCTGAGCTCATTGAGCTTCCTTAGAGCCATTGTTTTGAATTCAATATCTGATAGTTCCGTTGCTTCTATTTCATTTAGCTTTCTCTGTGGGGAGTCCTCTTTTCCACTCATTTGTGGGGAACTTCTTTTTCCCATTTTTGTGAGAGTCTAGTATTTTCATTAATTAATTAATTTAATTTTTTTTTTGCTTTTCCTTCAATTGGTCTGTGTAGATTTCCTGACTTTGTGGATTAAACTTCTATGGTGGTAGGTGGGTCTTTTTATTCATTTGTTTTTTTGTTTATTTATTTATTTATCTTTCTGGGCCTGCCTCTGATTATTTCAATTGTTGAGCCTATATGAACTTAGGTCATTTGTTAGAGCTTTTGAGGAATCTACTGTCTGTGTCTGACTCCTGCTTTGGGCAGCTCTGTGATCCCTTTGGCCTGGGATCCACTATTTCTCTGGATCTCTCTGCACTCTCAGTCAGGCTCCTTGAGCTCGCTTCGGTGGCCTGGCAGAATCCCCCACCCATCTGGGCGATTGGTTGACTCAGCCCAGGTGAAGGGGTGGGGAGGGCTTATTCACCCGACCTCTGGTGCTTACCTGCTGCTCACTTCCGGCAGGCACCCCGGTACTGGTCAGTTTAGGGTCTTCTATCCTGTGCTTTCCCTGCTTTTGGCTCTTTGCGGGTGTGGCCTGCCCGCCCAAAATGGAGACTAGGGAACTGGGAAGAAGTCAGCTCCAGGACTCTGGTTAATCCTGTCTCCATTCTCTCCTCCAGGGTCTCTGGGCAGCTCTGTGACCCCTACGGCTAGGGATCTACTATTTCTGTGGACCGTAATTATGCACTTTCTGGCTCCCACGTCTGCTTCTGCCTCTTCGGGGCACGGCCTGCCTGTGCAAATGGGGACTATGGAATGGGAAGAGACTCTGCTCTGGGGATCTCAGATAATCCTCCAGTTCTCCCCCCCACCCCCCGCCCCCCATCTCCAGTCTCTCCTCAAGGGTCTCTATGCAGCTGTGTGTCCTCTTTGGCGAGGAATCCTCTATTTCTTCCAGCCATTGTGCACTCAGCCCCTAGCCCACACGTGCACAAGCTGTGTGTGGGCCACGGAAAAAGCAGGTTAATTGATTCTCTTATGCCTGGGTGAGGTGGTAGCTACAGAGTGGGAGGTGCGTTATGGCAGGGGCTCCACTGGCTACCGTCTCTATTCTCTTCACAATGTTCTGCTTGCCACTCTTTCCTCAGGCACCAGACCACTCTCCTGCCGCCTCTACCCAGAGATCAAGGAAAGCAGCTGCTACTGCAGATTTTTGTGTTGGCCCTTTAAATGTCTCTGCATCTCCAGCCACCTGTCTCTGGCAGAGAGCGCCCCTAAGCTTTTTGGGGTTGCGTTTTGTCTGTGTGTTTTACTAATTTCAGCTGCTGCAGTCTAGGGGTCCCTGTTTATGGTTCCGACCCTGTTCTCAGGGGGATCCAACTGGCCATTTCAGTGTCCCTCTGGTCCTGGTGCCCGTGAGTGCCCACCCCACCCTCTCGAGCCTCCGCCGCACTTCTCACCCGTTGGGGTGTGTGAGAGATGAATCCACTGTCTGTCTGCAGCTCCACAGCTCCTCTCCCTCTGTCATTTCATTGTTTTCCAGGTGATTTCTCCACTATTTAGTCGCAATTCCAGTTTGGTCTTGGGAGGAGGTCAGCGTGACTCCCATTCACTCCTCCGCCATCTTCAAAACTTCCAGAATAGTTCTAGTACAGATATTCTTTCTATTCCCTGGTTCCAAATCCACAAGTCCAGAGTGAGTTCTGTGGCCTTTTTATGCCAGGTTTTTATACAATTCGCACATGCATTTATACTCTGGAGAGAGGAAAGTTGCCAGTAACCCAGAAAGAGAAAGCTCAGTGTTAAGAGGAGTACCTGGCTTTTGTTGTAGTAGTATGTGGCCCTTTTGGCCATCATGCCTCTCATGTTGGTGAAATGCTTCTGCATTGTGGTTTGTGTGCTAGCCCATCATTTCTTTGAGGTTAAAATATCTCTTGCTTCCCATTTTGGAAATCTGTCTCTCATTGTGTATCTCTTTCTATACTAGACACATTTGATGTACATGTACCTTTTCTTATTCAGTGCTATGCTTGCTTCAAGTTTGTGGACTTCACTGAGCACTGGCTACATGCCAGGTCCTTACCAGGAGCTGGCACAGTTCTAGTCCCAGGTGCCCATTGTCCAGGGGAAAGGATGAGGAGGCCCCTCGAGAGGGAACATAGACAACTAACACAATTAAGTTTTTTGGTAACAGTGTTGCTTAATGTTTCAAAAATAGGATGATCTTTTGTTGTTGTTGCCTTTAAAAGAAATTAACTTACTTGTATGCACATTAATATTTTTGTTTTAACATGTACTATGAAACTTCTTTTTACCTATGTTTTTAAGGGATATTGTTGTAAGAGATAATGAAGTACATACAAATTTGTAAACCTGGAAATTGTGTTCAATGAGGCCTATTGCAAGTGGCAATACCCTTAGGCAATCAGCAGAGCCTTCTCAAGAGGGGCTTCCTCTGTGAACCTGGGCTGAAGTTCCTATTGGGGTCTCTAATGTGAAATGGTTGAGTGAGATGGTTGAGGATTGCTCTACTGCTTGGGGCTTGCATCCCTTGCTATAGCTGTATAGTTATAAATATTTTTCTCATTTGGAGTTCATAGGAATATCATGTGTTAAGTAAGCAGGACGTCCACAGAGAAGTCCCAAGGGTAACCTGATTGGTTGGCTGGTCCATCTGTATGGCTCTGGGACTGGTGTTTGCAAATCTAAGTGCACTGGTGGAGGATGCCTTCACTGTCAGCTGACAAACTGTGGCCCAGGTAGTGAGGAACCAAGAATTTTTAGTACTGTAAACACAGGGTTCATGACATTTGGAAAACAAAATCATGTTCTGGGAATTACTTTTGTCTTTTAATCCCTGTATCTTTTTTTGTTACAACCCAGGTGCAACATTAGAGGAGATAACTCAGCACTGGGACTGGCTGGAACAGAACCTCCTGCATACCTTGTCCGTCTTCGATAACAAAGAGGATATTGCCAGTTTCGTCAAAGGAAAGATAAAGGTAGGTGTCTCTGACTGTAACATTTCTCCTCATTTTCTTACCTTCTTTATAACATCTGGTACACTGCAGCATTTCTAATTCTAAGTTTTCTCCACTGTAACTGAACATAAAGCCAAATGAGTTCTACTTGTCACCGTTGAACTTCACAGAGTCAGTTCAGCAAAATACACCTAAAATTCTAAAAAGACCTCATTCTCAGGCCTGAGTTTTTGTTATTCTGTACAGATGTGAAAGTTTTTTTTTTGTCTCAGGAAAAAATATAATATTAAGATTTATGTTTTTGCAGAATAACAATGTTATTTGACTTTTTAAATTAGTTATTTTCAACTTTTTTTGCAGTTGCAACACCTTTGACTCTTTATTTTGTTGGAGCTAGCACTTTCCTCCTCCTAAAAGTGAATATTTATTCTTAAAATATGTTACTTGAGTGTAATGAAAACCAATTAAATTTTGAGATAGCAGAGAAGACTATTTTGGGAAGCATCTGTTGATAGCACCTATGAATTACATCTTATATAACTGGTCTCATTGTAATAACATGATCAGTAGCCATTGTTTTAAAAACCCTATCAGGCAGGGAAATACTGTTTTTTATTCTAAATTTAACTCTGTCGTTAAACACTTTCACACAGCAGCCTGTAATAGTTTTCCTCTTTTAGGGTAAAATATTCCAGACCAAGCACTTAGGATTTTAGTAAAGGGTGTCAAAATGAATTCTCAGTTTTAAAGGGACTATATAGAAGCATTGTTTTCTTTTGGGGACTGAGGGTACTTGTGGGACTGGGTAGATAACAGAGGTCTCCTGAAGCCAGCCAGGATGTGGGTGTGTTGACTGGTACCCTCTTGGTATTACCTTTGGCACATTGGTTTAGCAGGTGAGTGACTGGTGGGGATATCTTCATTCTGTGGGCTATACCTCAACCTGGTTTGAATGCCTGTAACTTGGTTCCCTGGGTCAGATCACAATGGGGCTTCCTGTTTCATGGTTATTTTACACACTCCCCCTTCCTCCTCACACCACCCCCCCCCATTCTTGGTCTAACAGGGATTGTGGTTTTTTGATTTAGGTGTTTCTTTTTTTAATTCAGAGGAAGGAAATTAATTTTTCGTACAGTGGCTTTAGGAAAGCTCCTGTAAGGAAGGAAAAATACTTTTTCTTTATTCATCTAGTTTCTGTGGCTGTGGCCATGGAAATTTAACTGACAAAAGTCAGATTAACAAGAGAAAAACTGCTTATCAATATGTGTATCATGCATACACATGGGAGAAAATGATGTGTAACTCAAAGGAGTAGTTAGAAATTGGGGCTTATATAGCATCTTAACAAAGGACAATATATTTGTAGAGAGGTGACAAGACAAAGGAAAAGGAATTTAGGCTTCTAGGGATGGCAGGGTGTTGGAAAGTAAATATATGGAGTAGAACTGATGGAAGGTAAGGGCTATTTTAGTCTGGTTTGTTGTATAGATTCCTCTCAGTGCTCTCTTGGGCTGGTGAGAGTCTGGAGTTGTCTCCAACTACTGTGAAAATATTTAGGACCTCAGGGACCCCAACCAACATGCTCCTTTTCTACTTTGGAAGACTAGTGATAGTGAAATGTATCAGGTATCACTCAGTCAGGCAGCTTTTAGTTTTACACCAAAATTTTTTAACCTAATGAGAAATATGATTTATTAGGTGTCTGTTTTTTTTTTTTTTTTTAAGGCTAACTTTTAACTCCAACTTGGGTAGTTCTTCAGGGTTGATGCTTTGAGTTCACATGCTAACCATTTGATCCTTCTATCTCTGCATGGAAGATAGGCAGGTATGATAAAATAGTAATTTGTTTGAGAACTGGGGCTTAGCAGTCAGTGATTTGCCACAAGCCTTATTGCTGGTAAGTGGCCAAATGAGAGACCTGTCCTTAGGTTTCCTCCCTCAGCTTTTTTCTTTCCCTATATGGCTGTGTTCCCAGGTGGTGAGCAGACAGACTAGTGAGCCATTCTCATCCATCCTGTGTGTATGTTGTTGAACAATGAAGACTCCTTTCTGCTTCTGTTCCTTTCCCCTACTGTCCACCCTCCACCTTGTTCTTCTCCGTGAATGAGAGGCTGTTATCTTTCTGTGTATCAGGCTTTAATTGCAGAGGAGACAAGTAGTCGGCTGGCCGAGCAGGAAGAGGAGCCTGAGAAGTTCCGCGAGGCCTTGGTCAAGTTCGAGGCCAGGTTCAGCTTTCCGGAGGCAGAGAAGCTGATTACCTATTATTCGTGCTGCTGCTGGAAGGGCAGGGTTCCCCGCCAGGGCTGGCTGTACCTCAGCATCAACCACCTCTGCTTCTACTCCTTCTTCCTGGGCAAGGAACGTAAGTGAGGCTGGCACTGGCCTTGGGATGGGTTTAGCCCTTCACAGATGATGTTGGTCCTCCGGGTGCTTAGCACTGGTCCCAACATAAGTCATTAGCAAGTAGAGTCAGGCCACAAAAAATTTAAATAAGTTGAGATAATTAACTGGTGATGCTTGACTAATTTTCAAATAACTTATGCACAAAATTACAATCAATTATATATCTTACTACCACTAAGGGAATTTGATTTTGTGAGACTTCATTTTTCCTACTACCTTAACTATTTCTGTGTAGCTCACTTCATATAGCTATAAAGGGTTTTTATTACTCTACATTGCTTTGAAAACCCATTGTTAGAACTGATGGCCCAGTAGTTCTAAAGGAGTAGAACATATTGCTACTTTTTAATACAGGGGCTATTTAAAAAATTCCCAGCCCTGAATGTCATAATTGCTCCTGGAAGAGGAGCCGGGTGGGCAGTCGATTCTAGAAGGCAGATTCTTCACCTGCATCCTGTCCTTTTGAGGTTCAGGGAGTGATTCGCTTTTCACACATTTATCCACTGACAGTCACCATAGTAGACAATGGAATTCTAAGGTAAAAAAGAAAAGTCACAAGCGTCAATTATATATTGAAATTAAAAAAAAATTATTCTCATTGACACTTCTTTCGGAAACAAATATTGTTTCAAGTGCCCATGCAGGATGGTATGGATGTCGTGTTTATACATATTTACACACACAAATACTTTCTTTTTCTTCCTGCATTTCAGTTTATGTTTCAACTTAAACCCAAGGTGGGGGCGGGGCGTGTTCTCTTTCTGAATTTTGCTCTAGCCAGCTCCCTGCACATGCTGTCCCTTCATTTCCCAGGCCACCAGCCTCAGTTCTGATGCTCTAGTTCATACATCCTGTTTGCACAGCCCTTCCTCACCCCACCTGGAATGTGTTCTGACCTAACCTTGGCCATCTTTGCTTTTCTGCTTTCTGAAACGCTTCTCAGAAGTAACATCTGGTCTAGCCTTTGCTTCCCCATTCTATATCAGTTTGGAAACTCCTTTCATCCTTCAGAATTCAGTTTGGATTTTCTTACCTCCACAACAAAAGGGACCTTCCCTGGTTCCCTCATGATTGGTGTCATATTTGTGATTATATTTTGGGTCCTGCCAAGTCACTGGTTGCTTATTTGTTTACATGTCTGTTTTCCCTACTTGAGCAAGCTACTTATTAAGGGCAGGGTTTTTCACAAACTGCATGCTTATTGAATGAAAAGAAAGTTGATGGTGCACATGGAGTAAGTGTGTGTGTGTGTAATGGACTTTATGTGAAAGCAACTAAAAGTAGCTGAAGAAGCTTATTCTATAGCCTGGCAATTTTCAACCAGTGTGTGCAAGAATTTTTAAAACATGCAATGCCTGACTATTTAGTCAGGGGCACTGAGCTCTTTTCTCTTAGATTTTCAAATGAAAAATGACAATAGCCAACACAACAATAGCTGTCTTATGTGAATAAATCAAATCATACCTATTTTTTTGTCAGATCAGCAAAAAAAAAATACATTTTTTTGTTGTGCTGCAGAATTTTAATAAATAGTTTGTGTGCCATGAGATGACAAAGGTTGAAATTCTAATGTAGAATACTATGTATAGTATAGAAATACTATAGCCTAATGTAAAAATGTGACCTTTTAAAATTATTAACTCCTTAAGACATTATGGCAAAATAAATGGAAAGAAATGGTAGAAACGAAAACACTTAATCATCCCCTTATTTATTTGAAAAGGGAAATGAGTTTATTTTCCAACACTTACCAGTCATTGTCACTAAACCTAATTTTGTTAGGATATTAAATTTGGAAAAACTAAATTATTCCCAGTATTTGGTAATGTTTATTATTTTAAGTTGTTATATATGTGTCTTCCTCATTTTTTCTGTATTAGCACCCTAGCCTAGCTACCAGTGTGTTGGAAACATTTCTGAGAATAGAACACTTGTTTATAAAATGAACTATTTATACTGCATTACTTTAAAAAGAATTCCATAAAAACTACTCATACCCTGTCTTCTAAGATTATAAAAACTGTCATTTGACACAGTCTGAATGTTAAGCCCATTTCATTATATGAGATCATGAATAATGCTCTTTTGCACACTTTTTTTCTAGTTTACACAATGAATGCTGCTTTTGAAACCAGCATTTATGTGGATTGCATATTTTGCAAATATTTAAGTTTAAATTTTTTTATATGCTTATTGATTTTAGAGAGAAGGGAGCAGAGAGGAGGAGAGAGAAACATCTGTTGGTTGCCTCTGGTACATGTGTAGACCGAGGACTGAACCTACAGTCTAGGCATGTGCCCTGACTGAGAATCGAACCCACAATCTTTAGGTTTGTGGGCCAACACCCAACCAACTGAACCATACTGGCCAGGGCTTAAATATCCTTGAGAAAATTTTCACTGTATTTCAGAATGACGTCCCTTGTATATGTGCAGTAGCCAGCAACTTGAGAAGTTCTACTCAGACCTTTGAGACAATCATTAGGACATGAGTTGGTCTCTAACATACATCTCTCAAGCAGTTCTGTGCTTGCTCTTTCCTGTTCTGGTTTCAAACGTATTTGCATCTTAGTATAAGGAAGGCCTTGGACTGTCGTTGATGCACACAAGTTTGGGGTAAATTTTGGAGTAAAAATGTTTTCCTTTCCTTTCCTTCTAGTTAAAATTGTAGTCCCTTGGGTTGATATCCAGAAGTTAGAAAAAACATCCAACATCTTTCTGACAGCTACTATTCGAATCACCACACATAGTAAGGAACGGGACTTCTCCATGTTCCTGAACCTTGAAGAGGTGTTTAAGATCATGGAGCAACTAGCGGATGTGACGCTGCGAAGGCTCCTGGATAATGAGGGCTTTGACCTGGACCCAGATCTGCAGGAGCCAAGCCAGATCACCAAGAGGTAAGAGCTTTTGGTTCCAGATATCCCTTAGCCCACAGGGACCAAACTTGCATACCACTGTCATTAACCTGTGCTTTGTTAGCATGAATTACACTAGATTTAAATTTCCCTTGTGGCAGAATCCAGATTTTCCTATTTTGTTAATCATGACAGATATAGTGATTGGCAATGATTATTATTCATTTCCTTTGTGCTATAGAGTTTGATTTCTGGATCCTATTCCTTCTATTTTCAGAATGATTTTTGTAAAAAATACTTCTAGAAAATGTAATATGGTAGCCTTATGATAGAATTCTATTCAGCATTAGGTATTATTAGTGAACATTAAAAACATTTGTATTTTCATATTAAACTACTGTGTAGAAAATGTTTTCAGAAAAGAAACCAACAGAGTCAAGAGGGAAGGAGGAAGGGATGGGCAGGGAAAGGGAAGGGAAGGGTCAAGTCAAGGAACATATATCAAGGACTCATGGACAAAGCAAAAGTGGGGAAGGATTGAGGGAGGGAGGTGGGGGAAGGCGGCAGGGGAAAGTGGTGGTGGGACAGTGGAGACAAATGTATTTGAACAAAAAAATAAATAAGATTACAAAAAGAGAAAAGAGAAAATGTTTCAGGACAGCTGGGTTTATTTTGGTACCAATTTATCATTAGAAATGTGCCTTACTAACATTTAACATTCTTTATTTTTTTTTTTTTTGCCCCAAATGGATACTGGTCATGGAGACTTGTGAGGTAGTTATTTGAATTATTTATCACATTAAAGAAGTTCAACTTAATTACCTAAAATTCAAACTGTGGTTGACAATAATTTCTGGCTTTCTGATTCAAACTGTGTAACTGCAGAGCTGCTTACAAACATGAACTATTACATAGGTGTTGGGAACTGTCCCGCCCGGTTTCAAGTGAGATTGGCAGGCGAGAGCGCCCCAAGGCTGGAGCTGAGCAAGGAGGCCATGAGAAAATAGGCCACTGAGGAGATAAAACCTGTCCCCCTGCCTCCCTCACATCACCCTGCTTGGCCCCAGAGGGTGGCTGGTTAGTCAACGATGAGTAAGACCCCTCAATGGCAGGGGCAACCTAAGACAGACACAGTCTCACAGGGGCCATCAGGGAAGGACTTGGGGGACATGGAGAGGGGGCAAAAGACCCTCACCCCTCGGCTTTGTCATGTCTGGAGTCCTCATTCTATCTGAAAGAAGTCTCCTCATCCCTTGACTTCTCTGTTCCACCTGCCTGACCCGGTCAGTGAAACAGTACTAAAGGCAGATACAGCCCCAAACTGAATTAGGAGGTTCCCCGGGAGCAATTAGGCCTGAAAAAGGAATGCATTAAATCCTATGAAACCTGCTTTGCCAAGAATGCCCTTGAGTTAATGAGTACTGGTGTTTGTGGTCCGAGCATAGGATGAGATTAGTTTCCCAGACTTCAGGAGAATGTGCTGGGTGCCATCTTGTCTACCAGACCCTGACCTGAGGCAAATCTTCAGTTGTTATCTATGATCGGTATCTGTTTTTTGTAAAATAGTGTTTAGGTATTGATTGATAAGCTTTGCATGCATGCTGTATACCCCTGTGCATATGGTTCTCAATAAAAGCCACTTTAAGAGAAGAGCTTGGGGCATTCGCCACTAGAGGGAATTGCCACTCCCTTTTCCTAGCAGACAGAGTGGCTGGAACGACTATTTCCTCATCTGTGGTGGCCAGGGGGACTCTGCGGGACAGGTTACCTGTAGGACAAGGGTACTCCTTTGACCTTAGAGAAAACGGCGTAGGGGGGAGAGAGAGAAAAAACGAACATCAATGTGAGAGAAAAACATGAATCTGTTGCTTCCCATATGTGCCATGATCAGAGACGAACCTGCAACCTAGTATGTGCCCTGATGTGGAATCCAACCCACATCCTAAGCATGTGCCCTGACCAGGGACTATACCCACAGCCTTTTGCTCTATGGGACAAAGCTCCAACCAACTGAGCCACCTGGCCAGGGCCTGGTTGGATATTTTTGATGTTGTTACAAAATTACCACTGCTATTAGAATGTTAGTAGTCACTAAAAATTTTTTTTTATTGTGGTAAAATACATATAAAAATTATCATGTTAACCATTTCTAAATGTACAGTTCAGTGGTATTAAGTACATTCCTGTTGTCATGTGACCATCATAACCATCTTTCTCCAGTACTCTTTTCATCTTGCAAAACTGAAACTCTATGCCCATTAAAGAACAACTCCCTGTTCTCTCCTTCCCCCTTTCTTGGAAACTACCTATTCTACTTTATCGCCATGCCTTTGACTACTCTGGATATCTCATATAAGTGGAATCATGCAGTGTTTGTCTTTTGTGACTGGCTTATTTCACTTAGCATAATGTCCTCAAAGGTTCATCCTTGTTGTAGCTTGTGTTAGAATTTCCCTTTTTTTTTTTTTTTTGCATGTATATATTACATTTTGCTTACCCATTCATCCATCTGTGGCTATTATAAGTTACTTCTGCCTTCTGACTATTGTGAATAATGTCTTTTGTGAATATGAGTGTGCATATATGTCTTTAAGACCCTGCTTTCAACCCTGGCCATGTGGCTCATTTGGTTAGAGTGTTGTCTCACATACCAAAAGGTCATAGGTTCAACTTCCAGTCTCAAGACATATGCCTAGGTTGCAGGTTTGGTCCTGATTGGGTACTGTTCGAGAAGCAACTGATCCATGTTTCTCCCATCGATGTTACTCTCTTCCTTTCCCCTCTCTCTAAAATCAATAAATGTATCCTCTGGTGAGGATTTAAAAAAGAAAAGATCCTGATTCTGTGTTTAATTTTTTAGAAACCGCTAGTCATTAAAAAAAATTTTTTATCATCTATTTAACATTTCTCTTATTCATTAAACACATGTATTGTCTTCTCTAAACATTTTTATGAAAAATATCTTTCTAATTAATGGTCTCAGAACAGCAGTGTGTTTAGAGTTTTCATGAGGAAAGAGGAAGAAGATCAAAGGCCTGTAGCACTTAAGACCCTTTTGATAAAATCATCCATTTTCAATAAAATTCATCAATGTTGGCAGTTTTCAGAATTCTGCAAAGCTGCCCCCTCCCTTTTATCCTGGGGACTATTAAAAAGTGGGCAAGAGCTCCTGAGGGAAGAGGAGTCAAATTGGGGGGACACATGGCACAGTGCTGATATTTCTTGGAGGCTCTTTGGTCTGATTTGTGAGATTGATGTTGTCCTTAATGATGAGCAAACCAGGAAGATGGCAGGAGTGAAAACTGAAGGAGGTAAAGTTCACACTCTCTTTTCTGTGATGGGAGCCTGTTGCAGGAAGGGTAAGCCTAGCCTATATGAACTTGGCAAAAGGCTAGAGGACCAAGGAATTAGCATTGAATTTGTAGGTCAAATTGAACTTTTCAGTGACAAGAATAATACAAATTTGTAGACTAGTGAAAGAACTAGCCTTACCTAGAGAACTGACCCAGAACAGAGTTACGAATTTGAATTTATGCAAGTTAAAAAAGCCATTGGTGTCACTATCTGCTTGAGGTATTTTCTTAAAGTGATAATAGTAAGAAGGCTAACAGACTTGGTAAAAGAATATGATCTTATTGTTCACTGACTTGTTACCTACCTTGATGTTACTGTTAGCATGGAAGTGGGCATTGAAGATTGTCTATACATATAATTTGAATATAGTAAGTCAAAATATTATTTAAATGATATGATTGTGGGAAAAATTTACTTATTAGTAAAAGTAAAAACTCAACATAGGAAGTTACAATTGATTAAAAAGATCACAGGAATTGGACCCGGTACCACAACAGAAACAGAAATAATGCTAAATATGAAATAATGGATCGTGTACCAGTAAAAGGTGAATCAATTCCCATCACACCTTTTTTTAGCAGAATGTGAACCAACTCCAACAGTTAGAGTTGTGAAAAAGAAAAATTTCAGTGGGGTACTTTTTGATGATGAAAGACACAGACGGTATTTTAAACAGGAGGTGAGGAAGCGTGGATCCTGAAGGTCCCTGTTTGGGCGTCAGCTGAGGAAGAGGGTGGACCCTGTCCCTCAGAGTACGCTCCAGGTCATCACAGATGGGGAAATAAACTAAGTAGTTCCAGACACTTTTCTTGGTCTGCCAGGGAAAGGGGTGGTGATTCCTTCTAGTGAAGAATGCCTTGGGCCCTTCTCTGGAAGTGGTTTTTGAGAGCCTTATGTGTAGGGGTATATAGCATGGATGCAAAGCTCATCAATCAATGTCAAAAGACTGTTTACAGAAAACAGAGATCATAGATAACAATTGAAGGAACACAAGAGATTTGTCTCAGGTCAGGGTCTGGTAGACAAGGTGGCACCCATTCAGCCCTGAAACCTGGGAAACTGATCATATTCTCTGTTCAACTCTAAACATCAGTACTCATTAACTCGAGGGCATTCTTAGCAAAACAGGTTTCATAGGATTTAATGCGTTCCTTTTCCAGTCCTCATTGCCCCCGAGGAAATGCCTGATCCATTTTAGGGCTGTACCTGCCTTTAGGATTGTTTCAAGCCTGAGCCAGGCAGGCAGGGCAGAGCTGCCAAGAGATAAGGAGACTTCTTTCAGATAGAATGAGGACTCCAGCCATATCAAAGCCGAGGGATGAGGGTCTTCTGCCCTTCCTCCTTGTCCCCCAAGTCCTTCCCATGTTGGCTCCTATGCAACTGTGCCTGTCTTAGGTTGCCCTTGCCATCGAGGGGTCTTACCCATCAGTGATTGACCAGCCATCCTCCGGGGCCAAGCAGGGTGATGTGAGGGAGGCAGGGACAGGTTTTGTCCTCTCTGTGGATTATTTTCCCATGACCTCCTTGCTCAGCTCCAGCCTTGGGGCCCTCTTGCCTGTTGGCAAGGCTACAGTCCCTGAAACCGGATGAGATAGTTCCCAACAAGCAGGAGATCATTTTATGGAGAAAAGCTCCTGAAAAACTGAGAAAACAGAGAACAAACAAACTTTCTTCAGCGATTTGAATCACCAGGATCACAGGCATCTGCTGGACAGCTTAAAATATGAACTGAATAGGAGAAAGAAAGAAAAACAAAAACCTCACAATGGTTGAGATGAAATTAAGTAGGTTAAAGATGGCGCAATGTGTAGTGGGCAATAAGGCCAGAGTCCATTTATAGTAGTCTTCCTTTATCTTAGAGAGATGTATTTATTTTTTGATATTATATAACTAAATGTTCTTCATGTACATACATTAAAAAATGATTTCTTTGAAACACAAACTTTTCTTAAGCTGTTTTTTTTTGTAATGCACACTTTGATTTGAGGATAAACATTCATATGCATCAGTGTAAACATTAAGGATTTTCATTTTAGTAGGCTGGTATTTGTAATTTTGCTTTCTTTCTGCACAATGTTGATTATAAGTCCATTTATTCTCCTTTTTTTATGCTTATTATTGCCTTTTATTCCCGAATTGCAAAGTTAATGAGTCTGTGTTCAAATAAAATTAGAAAACCATAGTGGCCCTTACATCCAGCAGAGATTGAAAACATGGAATCTCAATATTTTTGAGAACTATGTTTATGACTTTTTTTATCCTCACTAGAGAATAAGTGTATTGTTTTGAGAGAGAGAGAGGAAGGGGGGGAATAGAGAGAGGTAGATAATTGATTGACTCCCATATGCACCCCAACCAGGGATCGAACCTGCAACCTTTTGGTGTACAAGACGACGCTCCAACCAGCCAAACCCCTGGGCCATGGCTGCACTTATGTTTTCACATGCATATTTGAGAAACACATATGGAATATTTCACTGTAGGTGTTTTTGAGTCTACCATTTTGTGGCTTCCTGAATTTTATTCTCTTTGAAGTCTTCTCTGGTAAGAATATCCTCCCCCCCGCCCCCACAGTATGATATGGCATGTCATTGCAGCCTCTTTTATTTTATTTTTTTGTCATGTTAAGTAACGGTTTTGCTACTGCTATCCAGCAGGTCTAGTGAATGTTTTCTGCAATGTGGAGTTGATGCTATGTTGACATTTTAAAATTTGACAAAACTATATAATTTTTTCATTAGTACTTTGATTCTTTTTAAATGTAAGGAGTCTTTTTATCATATACAAACAAATATAACTTTATTGACTTCACAGATATTTTCTTCCCTTTTCAGGAGAGTACTTAAGGATGGGGGAGTCAGGCGGACCTGTTAATAAACGTGTAGTTATACAGACAGAGGTTTTCAAGGTAGCGGAGGAGTGAATGGAGGCCACACTGACCTCCTCCCAGGCCAATCTGGAATTACAACTAAGTTGTGGAGAAATCACCTGGAACAGATAACTCAACAATAGTGGAAAAGAAGCCTTATAACCTTGGACAGACTGAAGAATCAGCTTTAACCTGATTGGTAATTAGTGCAGTGGAACTCCAGAAGGCACTGGGCGCCCACAGGCAGCAATGCCAGAGGGATATTTAAATGGCCAGTTGGATCCCCTTGAGAAGAGTGGGGTCCTAACCATTAGCAGGAATCCCCAGTCTAGGGCACCACAGCCCAGAAAGTACACAGATACAGCCAGCTGTGAAAAGCAGCAGAGTTGCTCTCTGCCAGAGACAGGTGGCTAGAGCTGCAAAGAGCTGATTAAAGGGCCAATGCGTAGATTTTTGTTTGCAGCCACTGACCCTGGGCTAAGGCAAAGGCGGGGCAGAGTGGTGTAGAGACACCTGAGGATAGACTAGGGACAGAGGCTTTGGGGAGAGAATTCAGAGATTAGCCAGCGAGATCCCGGTGCTGACTCTTTCCCCATGTGGCAGTGGCCATCTTGCTCAGGAAGACCACTCCTCTGAGCGGCAGCGGTGTGAGGGGAAACAGTAGCCCTGTCCCCAGGAGGGACTCTGCCCTGGCCCTGTAGCGCCTAAGTCTGACTGCTAAGTGCAGAGTGAATAGATTAATAACTTGAAGGAGATAGCCACTGACAGTAGCTTCCTGGAAGTTTCGAACAGACTGCCTAAGGTTAGACGGGGTCAACACACAACATCACGAGGGGCAGATCCAGAGAGAAAAAAACAGCAGTAAATACTAGAGGATACCAAGACAAAATTGACTGTGGTCATCTCCATGATTTACAATATTTTCTTTACTATATAGCTTCTTAAAGTTTATTTCTGTTCTATCAAGTTTGTGCATATTAAGTCATTAGATTTTATACTAATAGTTTATTTCTCTCCTTTCTTATAATAGCCGTCATCTCTTTACAGCCTTATTAATACTGGTTCCTTTGTTGTTGGTAGTGGGATTGGAAGAGGAAGTTATTTTTCCAGATGTCGATTTGTTTCCTGGGCTTTGTGGTTTTCTCCTGGCAGCACGAGCACAAAAACACACAGGATGTGGTGTGCAGAGTGACCTTCAGTCAACCAGCTGGAGGGATCCACCAAAGAACAACCAAACAACAATCAAAACCCAATTACTTCCAGAGAGCCAACATAAATGGGCCTAAAAAGCATCCAAAGAGCATCAACTTCAGGAGATCAACAAGACTGCACCACTGAATCTCACAAGTCTCTTACCATAGAAGTTCACAACACAAACTCAAGAGGTCAAGATATCAATTTACGAATCAGAAGCAAAAAAGAAGAGTCTCACAAATAATGGGAAGTAAAAGAAACAACCCCCAATTGAAGGGAAAAGAGGAATCCCCACAAAGACAACTAAATGAAATGGAGGCAAGTAAACTATCAGATACTGAGTTCGAAACAATGGTTATAAGTAAGCTCAATGAGATTAGTGAGCTCAGAGAGAATTACTAAAAACTGTAGGGAAACTACAAGAAACTTACTGTAACTATATCACCATGAAAAAAAAAAAAAACAGACTGTCAACAAGAGGCAAGAGGAAATGAAGAATAAAATTTCTGAATTGAAGAACATAGTGGAAGGAATCAAAAGCAGGTTAGATGAAGCAGAGGATTGAATCAGCGAGCTGGAGGACAAGGTAGAGAAAAGCCCCCTGAAAAAGCAAGAAAATGAAAAAGACTCAAAAAGAAGGAAGAGACATTTAGGGAAATGCAGGACAACCTGACTGAAATGTAATAATATCCATATAATAGGGATACCAGAAGGAGAAGAGGAACAAGGGATAAAAAATGTGTTTGAAAAAGTAATGATGGAAAACTTCCCTCATTGGAGGAGAGAAAAAGTTACACAAGTTCAGTAAGCACAGAGGGTCCCATTCAAGACAAACCCAATGAGGACACTCCAAGACACATCATAATTGAAATGGCAAGTATCAAAGACAAACAGAACCCAAGAGGCAGCAAGAGAGAAGAACAAGTAGTAATATTTGAGGGAGCCGCAATACTGCTAGCAGCTGACTTCTCAACAGAAACACTACAAGCCAGAAGAGAATTGCAAGAAATATTCCAAGTAATGAAAAGCACAGGCTTGCAACCAAGACTGCTCTATCCAGCCAGGCTCTGAGTTAAAATGGAAGGGGAAAAGAGGCGTTTCCCAGACAAAACAAGGCTGGAAGATTACACCTCCACCAAACCTCACTTCATGATATTCCAAAGGGACTGCGTTAAGAAGATGAAGAAAAAGAGTGAGAAAGAGAGGAATACTGGTTCAGAGGGGGAAAAAAGTATAAGTACCTATCAATAATAACTTTAAAAGTAAATGGATTAAATGGTCCAATCAAAAGACATAAGGTGGCTGAATGAGACACATACTGTCTACAAGAGACCCACCTTGGAACAAAGGACCTACAAAGGGATGGAAAAAATATTTCAAGTAAATGGACAGGGAAAAAAAGCCAGGGTAGCAATCCTTATATCAGACAAAATAGCTTTCAAAACAAAGGCCATAAAAAGGGACCCAGAATGACACTTCATAACTCAAAAGGGAGAATCCATCGAGAAGATATAAACATTGTAAACCTATATTCGCCCAACATAGGAGCACCCAAATACATAAAGAAAATCTTGGAAGGCTTAAAGAATGATATAGACAGCAACACGCTGATAGTCAGGGATTTTAACACCCCACTTTAAATCATGGATAGATCTTCCAAACAAAATATCAGCAAGGATATTGTGGAACTGAATGACACATTAGATCAAATGGACTTAAATGATATATATATAGGACCTTTTAGCCCAAAGAAGCAAAATACACATTCCCTTCAAATGCACATGGAACATTTTCAAAAACAGACCAGAAGATAGGACACAAAACAAGCCCCGAAAAATTCAGGAAAATTGAATTCATAACAAGCATTTTCTCGGACCACAAGGCCTTGAAACTAGAAACTAACCTCAAGGAAAAAACTCAAAAACATTCAAAGACATGGAGACTAAATAGCATGCTATTAAACAATGAATGGGCCATAAGGAGATCAAAGAAGAAATAAAAAAAATTCTGGAAACAAAAAAGAACACACAACAGTCCTAATCCCATGGGACACTGAAGACAGTCCTGAGAGGGAAGTTCATAGCAATACAGGCCTACCTAAAAAAGATAGAAACCTTTCAAATAAATAGCCTTACTCCACATCTTCAAGAAATGGAGAAACAACCAGAAACAATGCCCAGAGACAGTAGAAGAAACAAAATAGTCAAGATCAGAGCAGGTTTGAATGACAAAGAGACTAAAAGAACGATTCACAGGATCACAAATCCAGGAGCTGGTTCTTTGAAAAGATACACAAAATCGACAAACCTTTAAGCAGACTCATCAAGAAAAAAAAGGGAAAGGATGCAAATAAATCATATCAGAAATGAAAGAGGAGAAATAAAAACAAAGGATTGTAAGAAATTACTATGAACAAGTATGTGCAAAGAAATTTGAAAACATGGGTGAAATGGACAAATTTCTAGAAAAATATAACCTTCCAACACTGAATGAAGAAGAAGCAGAAAGCCTGAACATACTGATAACAGGTGGTGAAATTCAAGCAGTAATCAGAAAACTCCTGGCACACAAAACCTTGGACCAGAAATTTTCCCAGGAGAATTTTACAAAACATTGAAGGAAGAGCTAACCCCTATCTTTCTCAGAGTATCTCCAAAAATACAAGAGAGAAGACTCCCCAACTCTTTTTATGAGGCCAGCATCATCCTAATCCCAAAACCAGATAAAGACAAAACAAAGAAAGAAAACTACAGTCCAACATTACTGATGAACATAGATGCTAAAATCCTCAACAAAATATTGTCAAACCCCATCCAGCAATACATTAAAAAGATCATCCACCATGATTAAGTGGGATTCATCCCAGGGATGCCAGAATGATTCAGGTTTCAAAAATCAATAAACATAATACATTTCCATAAGCAAAAGGAAAGACAAAAATCACATGATCATATCAATAGAAGTGTAAAAGCATTTGGTGAGGTACAGCACCCATTCATGATAAAAACACTCACCAAAGTTGGAATAAATGGGGCATATCGCAACATAATAAAGGCCATATGTGAAAAACCTATAGCCAACATCATACTCAATGGGTAAAAACTAAAAGCTTTCCTACTAAGATCAGGAACAAGACAAGTTTGTTCATTTTCACCCCTTCTATTCAACATGGTAGTGGAGGTCTAAGTCACAGTTATCGGACAAGTAAAAGAAATAAAAGGCATCAAAATTGGAAAGGAGGAAGTAAAACTATCATTGTTTGCAGATGACATGATAGTGTACATAAAAAACCCCATAGACTCCACCAAAAAACTACTCAATCTAATAAATGAATTTGGCAAAAAAAACAGGATATGAAGTCAATATTCAGAAATCAAAGGCATTTTTGTACACCAACAATGAAATATCAGAATCAGAAACCAGGAATAAAATCTGTTGTGCTATAGCAACAAGTAAAATAAAGTACCTGTGAAGAAACCTAACCAAGAAGGTAAAGGATCTGTACACAGCAAACTATACAGCATTAAAGAAAGAAATTAAGGAAGACACAAATAAATGGAAGTGTATACCGTGTTCATGGATTGGAGGAATTAACTTTATCAAAATGTCCATACTATCCAAAACAATTGATAGATTTAACACAATCCCTCTTAAAATACCAACGATGTATTACACAGGTATAGAAGAAACATTTCAAAACTTTATATGGAACAATAAACGATCCCAAATAGCTGCAGAAATTTTGAGGAAGAACAAAATAGGAAGGATCGTAATCCCTGACCTCAAACTATATTACAAGGTCTCTGTAATCAAAACAGTTTGGTACTGGCGTAAGAGTAGACACATAGATTAATAGAACAGAATAGAAAGCCCAGAATAAACCCATGTCTCTGTGATCAATTAATATTGGATGAAGTAAGGAAGAATCATAAAAATGGAGTAAAAATAGCCTCTTCAACAAATGTTGTTGGGGGAACTGGACAGCCCCATGTAAAAAAATGAGATTCAATCACCAGCTTACACCATAAACTAAAATAAACTCGAGATGGATAAAAGACTTAAATATAAGTCACGACACCATGGAAGTCCTAGGGGGAACATAGGCCAGAAACTCTTAGAGATTCCACACAGTAATGTTTTCATCGATGTGTCTCCTAGAGCAAGGGACATAAAGAAAAGAGCAAAGAAATAGGATTTCATCAAAATAATAAGCTTCTGCACGCCTAAAGAAAACATCAGCAAAATGAAAAGGGACCCAACCGAATGGGAAAATATATTTACCAATGATACCTTGGACAGGGGTTTGTTCTCCAAAATATATAAAGAACTCACAGAACTCCACTCCAGGAAGACAAACAATCTTGTTAAAAAATATTCAAAGGACCTGAACAGACACCTCTCCAAGGAGAACATACACAGGGCCCAGAGACATATGAAAGGATTATTATCATCACTAGCCATCAGAGAAATGCAAATTAAAGACACAATGAGATACCACTTCACCCCGGGCAGAGTGGCCATCATAAACAAATCAACAAACAAGAAGTACTGCCGAGGCTGTGGAGAAAAGGGAGTCATAGTACACTGTAGATGGGAATGCAGGCTGGTGCAGCCACTGTGGAAAACAGTTTGGAATTTCCTCAAAAAGCTAAAAATGCAACTGAGTTTTTGACCCAGCGATTCCTGGGATTATATGCTAGGATTCCCAAAACACCAATTCAGAAGAACCTATGCATCCCAATGTTCATAGCCGCACAATTTACAATAGCCAAGTAATGGAAGCAACGTAAGTGACTGTCAAGAAATGAGTAGATTGAAAAACAGTGCTACATTTACACAATGGAATAATATGCAGCAGAAAGAAAGAGCTCCTACCCTTTGCGACAACATAGGTGGAATTGAAGAGCATTTTGCTAAGCCAAATAAGCCAGGGAGTAAAAGACAAATACCATATGATCTCACCTATAAATGACCCTAATCAACAAAACAAACAAGCAAGGAAAATATAACCAGTAACATTGAAAGAAAAAGGAAAACCGACAGTAATGAGAGGGAAAGAGTGGTGATCGATGGGGACTTGAAGGGAAAGGGTCAAGTCAAGGAACATGTATAAAGGACCCATGGACAAACCAAAGTGGGGAAGTATTGAGGGTAGGAAGTGAGGGTGGGTGGGGCCGGGGAAAGTTGTGTCAGGAAAATGGATACAGATGTTTTTGAACCGTGAGGAAAAAATAAGTAAATCAAAATCCAGGAAAAAAAAGAAAATGAACGGAGGACCTGAACAGACACTTCTCCAAGTAGGACATACACAGGGCACAGAGACATATGAAAGGATGCCCATCATCACTAGCCATCAGAGAAATGCAAATTAAAACCACAGTGAGATTCTGCTTCATACCAGTCAGAATGGCCATCATAAACAAATCAACAAAGAACAAGTGCTGGCGAGGTTGTGGAGTAAAGGGAACTGTAGTACACTGTTGATGGGAATACAGGCTGGTGCAGCCACTGTGGAAAACAGTTTGGAATTTCCTCGAAAACTAGAAATGGAACTCCCTTTTGACATGCAATTCCACTGCCGGGATTATGCCCTAAGAATCCTGAAACACCAATTTAAAAGAAGCTATGCACACCAATATTCAGAGCAACACAATTTACAAAACTAAGTATTGGAAGCAACCTAAGTGCTCATCAGTATATGAGTGGATCAAAATACTATGGTACATTTCTGCAGTGGAATACTAGCAGCCAAAAGTAAGGAAGAGCTACTACCCTTCGTGCCTGCATGGATGAACTAGAGAGCAGCATGCTAAGCAATATAATCCAGGCATTGACATACAAATTCCATTTGATCTCACCTATAAGTTTAACCTAATCAACAAATAAACAAGCAAGAAAAATATAACCAGCAACACTGAAAGAAAAAAGAAACCAACAATAATCAGAGGGGAGAAGAGAGGGGAGTAATGTGGAAAAGAAAGGGAAGGGTCAAGGAACTTGTATAAAGGACAGAGCCAAAGTGGGGAAGGATTGAGGGTGGGAGTAGGGCAGGGGAAAATGGTGAGAAAATGAAGACAAATATATGAACAATAAAAAAAAAAAAAAGTTAAAAAGTGTAGTTCCACAGATCTGGTCAATTTCATGTTTGTTATATTGGAGCTTTGGGTTGTTCAAACTCAGTTTTATATTTCACCCACTCTGTTTAATTTTTTTAACACTAAATTTAAGTCTTCTGTTCCAAGTCTGTAAAAAATAAGGCTGGGGTGCTCTGTTCATATGCATAAGGTCTGATCTTGAATACACTTAATGTGGGGTGTAGGAACTCAGATGACAAAGCTGGTTGTGTAATCTATTTTCATTTATGGTTCATTGTTTGTTTGTTTTTTTACCAATATTTTTCATACACTTCAGTACAAGTCTTGTCAGTTAACCTTACTTTATGAGTAAACTAAGTAACCCATATTACATTCTTTAAATTTTTTTTTATTACTATGGCACTTCCATAAAATGGTCAGTAACCAACTTCTTTGCTGGCAAAAGGCCCCATGTACCAAGTGTTGGAGTATTTATTTCAAATGTAGATATCTGTGAATGGTAATGTTTTGTCATGTAAGTGCCTGTTCAGAGTTTCAAAATTTATAAATTCCAAATATTTTCATAGTCACTTGCATGTATAACTGGACAATATTCCGAGAAAACTTGAAAACCTGTTGTATTTAACTAGCCTCAAATTGTGTGACCGTGGTGTATAATGAAGAATTTGAAAGCCCTGGCTGGGTGACTCACTTGGTGGGAGCATCATCCCATACATCAAAAGGTTGGAGGTTCGATTCCCTGTCAGGGCACATGCCTAGTTTGTAGGTTTGATCCCCAGTTGGGGCATGTGCAGGAGGAGGCAGCCAGTCGATGTCTGTCTGTCTGTCTGTCTGTCTCTCTCTTTCTCTCCCTCTCTCCCCTGCTTCCTCTTTCTCTAAAAATCAATAAATATGTCATCGGGTGGGGGAAAATATTGTTTAAAAAATTGAAACAGTAAAAAAAGAAAGTGTCAGGGGTGGGGGTTGTTGCAAGAAGGATGAACAGGGCCCTGGTAGTGGGTGCCAGTGAAGCTGCCCAGTGCTGAGGTGCCGAGGGTGGCCCAGAATGGACAGCAGTGTTCTGGTGCAGGCATGCTTTTTTGGTACCTGTATTTTGACTTTCTCCAAAAGTGAAAGACATGTTGCCCCCAAGTTGTTACCAGTGCCCATTTGTAACTTTGTGTGGACGTGTAGACAGAAACAGGTAATGACTCAGTTAACTGGCATATTGCCAAGAGAACCCAGGTTTAAAGTTTAGGAAAACAGTCTCTTCATACTAAAGACATGGTCAGAAATGTTGGAATGGTTGTCAGGCTCTTTTGTTGACATATTTTCACTTCCCTTCCCAGATGATGGCTTTAGAAAGGTACCTTTGGGGTCATGGACCTGGTGATTTTGGGTTTTTCGTAGTTGCTGATGTGCTCACTGTTGAGGGACTTATGGACACAGCATAGCAAGGCCCATACTGGCATGAGCAGCAAGAAAGATGGTGCATTGTCACCCGAAGATCAGACAGGATCCAACTTCTCAAACAAGTTAGAGCTGGCAGAACATGGAGTCACTGGCCCTGCCCTCATGCTTCACGGAGGAGTGCCTGGCCCAGGGCTCTCCAATGGAGGTTAACATTTTCACTAAAGTCTGTTTGGACGGGCTGAAAATGCTGGAGGAACACTCAATGAATGCAGTGTAGTCAACAGAAACGATTCTCGTGATGTAAGCAAGCTCTTCCTGCAAGTACCTAAAGGTAGACAGTGTCTGCCAAAAGGCTTATGTCCTCAGTACTAATGCATGTCCTCAGTAGTAATTCCTCACCTGCAGTTAGCTGGCTTGTACTTAACTCCTGGCAGCTTTTCAGACCCTCCTGAGCCTTCTCTGTCCAGCTTAATTCCTCTCCTGCTATTGTCTTCCTGCCCCCACTAGCGATGCCCAAGCTGCATGTAATTTGCTCAACTCTCTCCTTCTGATCCTAGCAGAGTCCTCTTGGACCGTTTGAGACATTCCTGGGTGTCATGCAGTGCTGAATAGTCCCCTCAGCAGGGCCCACATCTACCACCTGCAGCATCCTAGGTGCTCTGTGGTCATCACATATTCTCTGGGACAGGATGGAGAGCAGAGAAGGAAGGCAGGAGCCTTTTCTAGAAGGTGAAAAAGCTTTCCGATGCCCAGTGTTATTGAGGTCCTGGTGTCGGAGCTCTACTGTCTGAGGGTGGGTTACTTCACGCTCCCACCATCTCAATGGTCCTCGGCTGTGGTATGCTTTGTGTAAGGCACCACATGACACTTTGTCCTTCCATTTCCACAGAGCTCTTGGGGGATTGCTGAGCAAAAACACAATTGAGAAATGCAGTGTTTTCTGTGCAGACTTGGGTTTTCAAGAAAAGCACCTCTAGCCTTTCTGCCTTGTTTCTAGCTTGCTAATTCTTGGTATTTCCCAGACTTTTAAAAGTGTCCAACTTGAGTCTGTGGATGGACACCTAACAAGATCCTGTAGAAATCTTTGTGTGTTCCTTTGTGAGGCAAACTGGTTGCAGAACACTTGAGTTTTTCCAAAGGACAGGAGTGGTGGCACCAGACTTTCTGTTCAGCACAGATGAGAAGGTCTCACACTCTGGGCTAATAGAAAGCCCCCCTGCCCTAGTTTGTCATGCAGCCCCTGTGTGTGGAAGCATTTGGCCTTGAAGCAGCTTTAAGCCAATGACACATAGGTATGTGGAATGAACATGAGAGAGTGAGAGCCAGTGTGTGAGACCTGACACAGTTCTTCCCAAAAGCATTCTAAAAGGTTATGGGGGAAGAGAGAGGGAAATTTGTTTTTGATATATCTTTTACCTAATTTAAGAGGGAGAACTCTAATTCTGGATTTGTAGAGGAATAAGAGAAGTACCTACCTCCTGATTTCTTGGGTCTGAGGTCTAGAATTTTCTGCACACTTTTCATGTATGATTGTACATATTAACTTTAACAAACTTGATGGTTATTGCTCCAGATTCTGATCAGCCCATATTTGTTCTCAGCCTAGTTACAGTTCATAAAATGTCAAGTGTTAAGATGGGATGATTTGACCTTGGCCATGTAGCTCAATTGGAGTGTCCATGCACCAAGAGGGTGCCTTTTTGATTCTTGGTCAGGACACATGCCTGGGTTGTGGGTTCGATCCCTTGTTGGAGCACATATGGGAGGCAACTGATTGATGTTTCTCTCTCCCATCAATGTTTCTCTGTCTCTCTCTTTCTCTGCCTCTCTCCCTCTGCTGTATAAAAATCAGTGGAATCATATCCTTGGGTGAGGATGAAAAAAAAAGGATAGAATGACTTGTGTCACCTTCCCCTGTTATTCTCCAGCTATGGCTGTGGCCTGTGCACATGAGAAGTGTGGACAATGGGTAGTGAATATTATTAGGCTCCTGGGCTGGTTTCTATCCTGAGAGGGGTGTTTCTGCCATGGCTCACAGGCCTGAGATCACCTGCTGCTTAGATATTTTGAGATATAATTCACATACCATACAATTTACCCTTCTAAAATGTACCATTCTTCACTGGTTTTTAGTATATCCACAGAATTGTGCAGTCATCACTGATGAATGTTAGAACATTGTCATCACCCCAAGAAGAAACCTCATACTCATGAGCAGTCACTCCCCATTCCTCCCCATTCCTGCAGCCCTAAGCAGTCATGAATCTGATTTGTCTATAGATTTGCTTATTCTGAAAATTTCATATAAATGGAATCAGGCAATATGTAGAATTTTGTATCTGGGTCCTTTAACTTAGCATATTGTTTTCAAGGTTTATTCAAGGTGTCAGAACTTCATTCCTTTTTATGGCTGAGTAATATACCATGGTATGGATATATCACATTTTGTTTATCCATTCATCAGTTGATGGGCATTTGGATTGTTTCCAGTTTGAGGCTATAATGAAAAATGTTGCTATGAAGATATGTAAGTTTTTGAATGGACATAATATATTCAGTTATTTTGGGTATACATCCACAAGTGGAATTGCTGGGTGATTTGATGATTCTACATTTAATCTTTTGAAGAATAGCCAGGCTGTTTTTCAAAGTGGCCATGCCATTTTACATTTCTACCAGCAGTGTATGAAAGTTCCAGTTCTTCACTTCCTCATCAACACTTGTTATTATTTGACTTTTTGATACTGGGTTGTTACACAGTTGTTTTATGTTAATTCCCAATGTTACTTAAACTTGAAATGATTGTGTATTTTGGTCTCTGGGTTTGTTCTGTTATATCTGTGCAGAGGCCGCCCATTCAGCTTTGCTTCCTTGTTCCAAAGGTCGGCTGTGAAATGGAATGTGTACTGCTGACTCGTGTAGGAACTGGACTGGCGCAACACCTTTTTGTACTCATTTCAGTAATATGTGCCAGTGGGTTTAAAAGTGTTTCCCTTTGTAATCAAGTGTATTAATTTACCATTTCTACCTCTTTATTCTGTCTCCCTTCTTTATCAGGCATCTGGAAGCCAGAGCACAGAATGAATTCTTCCGGGCATTCTTCAGGTTGCCGAAGCTGGAGAAGCTGTACGCTGCCGTTGACTGTGCCCTGTGGACACCTTTCAGTCGCTGTCACACTGTTGGGCGAATGTTTGCCTCAGACAGTTACATCTGCTTTGCCAGCAAAGAGGACGGCTGCTGCAATGTCATCCTCCCACTCAGAGAGGTAGGGAAGGGACTCCACCTCCCTGGGAGATGACAGCAGGCTGGGATGGTTACTGCCAGCTAAGTTGGGCATCTAGAGGGAAGCATGGCCTGAATTTGACCGTCGCCAACTTAGCTGTTGCTTTTTCTGTTATTGCTGTGTGGCAACCTGAAATTTGTATAAAAGTGACTGGTGAGAACAGGACACGCTAACCTCCACATTATCAATAAAGCTATTATTTAAAAGTGCATGCCTAGCAATTAAAGCTTTACCACAGCTTTTAGGCATAAATCTTTTCCTTTCCCCCACAAAAAGGAAGAGAAAAAAATGCAACCTACAAAAAGCATCCCTTTTGAAAATAAAGGTAAAATTGCTTGGCTTTTATACCCTCCTGAATGAAACATTAGCTGAAAATGTAATAGTGTTTCCTTTCATATGGATCAGGTCCCTTCCTACTATACAAATCTATAATTCTCCTCTTGGAAATCAGGGCAGTCTGAGTCCACTTCTGGCTCTGACAGCTCATCTTGTGGTCTCATGGCGTCCCTGCTGTGACAATATCCACAACTCCATTACACATCAGGACCCCAGAGTCTTGCTATTGTAACATCCTGGCAAGCACTCTTCAGAAAAACTCAAAATTTCTTCATTCCTGTGATCTTCTGCCTCCATGTCCTATTTCTGCAGCAGATGTCTTCATTTCACAAATATTCTTACCTAAGAGTGGAGCAGGAAATCCATTTTTAAAAATTATATACATAACAACATTTACCATTTTGGCATATTTAAGTGTTAATTAGTGGGATTAACTAATTCATTTTGTTGTGCAGCCATCTCCAGAACATTTTTTTACCTACCCCAACTAAAACCCTGTACCCATTAAACAACAACTTCTCATCCCCATCCCTTCCACTGTCGACCCCTGGCAAACACCAATCCACTTTCTGTTTTTATGAATTTGACTACTACTCATATAAGTGGAATCATACAGTATTTGTCCTTTTGTGACTGGATTATTTTACTTAGCATAATGTCTTCAAAGTCCATCCATGTTGTAGCACGTGTCAGAATATCTGTCCTATTTAAGGTCGAATAATAATCTGTTGTATGTATAGAGCACATTTGGTTTATCCACTCTTTTACTGAGGGTGGCCACTTGGGTTTCTTTCATCTTCTAGCTAATTTGAATATGCTGCCTTAAATACTTTTAACCTCTGCCCCAGTTCCTCATTGCAGTTACTTGTTTTGGCCTTCTACCATGGGGTATTTCTGAGTATGTAATTAAATGCCTGGTTCCCTTCTTTTTTGCTATACCTTTTTGTATGTAATTTCTTGCCACAGGTTGTGAGCATTGAGAAGATGGAGGATACAAGTCTGCTTCCCAACCCCATCATCATCAGCATCCGCAGCAAGATGGCCTTCCAGTTCATTGAACTCAAGGACAGAGATGACCTGGTGGAGAATCTGCTTGTTCGGCTGAAGCAGGTGCATGCCGACCACCCTGTGCATTATAGCACCTCACAGGATGATGACATGGTATGATCCTTCAAAAGAGTGGGATTCCATATGCTGAAAATCCCTTCTTTTTCCACTATTTCTAGCGCAGTGGTCTCCAAAGGGGAGTGCACATAATGATGATGCACATGGGTACAAGAAACTATGTGTCAGAGATGATGGGGCTTTTGTATTAGTCTGGCACCATTTCTCATGCACTGGGTGTCCTAAGTAGGTAGGTGTTCCACAGGTTAGAGGGGACCCATGAAGATTAAAGGGGTTCATAGGTATGTACCCCATAGGTTAGAGGGGCTAAAGGGGCACTTCATTCACAGGTTACAAGAGTCCTCTACCACCCCAGGTTGGAAGGGGTGATGTTATTTGGGGGCAGGTGTAATTTGCCAAAGGAAGTTTCATTGCCCTTGAGGGTGGACAGCTACAAAAATGGACCTGGTCTGCTGGGATCCAGGTCTCCTGTACTTACGCACCCATCCCTCTCTTGACCTGTTTTTACCCATAGTGGCAGGGAGGACAAGAGATAGTTTTCAGTACCTTAGAGCTGTTTTCTAGAGATGGTCCTCTTCAGTGTGGAAGCTAAGGGAAGGTGAGACTGCACATGAGGAAAGGTGCTTTCTTAGGCCCCATTGAATGCATGCCCTGGGTGTAATGAGTAGTCTCATGGGGACATTGCAGTGTGGACTGTACCCGTGCCTAAGGATCAAATCCACTGGGTCTCATGTTAGCCTCTTTTTCCCTTGATTCATAAATAGACACGTTTGAGTTTGTTATGCTCATGCCTCCAAAGGCGAGATGAGGATTGTTCTGTAATTAAAGCAATGGCTTTCTTCTCTTTATCTCACTTTTCTCCCCATGCAGATGTCACATGTGTTTCATTCAACAAGCATGTGCAGTGGCCACAAGTTTGGGGATCTTAAAATGGTGTCTTCTCAGAATAACGAGGAAGGTGAAGAAGAACAGTGCCCGCGGCAGCATCCACAGGCCCTGAGAGCTGTCTTGCAGCAGTCGGATAGCCAGAGCCCCGATGTGCGAATGGTGGGTGCACACTCTGCCTTGCCCATCCCTTACAGAGTTGGCATGGTTGTGGCTTCCTAGCCAGCTGACCTACTGTAGAGCTCAGCACCTAGGAGGGCAGGTTTGGTTGGAACAGCAGGCTGCCCTCTCTTTGCCTTATTCGCCCTAAGTGAAAGGAGTACACTGATGCCCACCGCCTGGGCACTTGTGCATGTGTTGAGGATGTGGTCACACAGTGGAATCTGTGGCTATCCCTCCTGTCCCCTGAGTGGGAGCTGTCAGTGCTGTCCCTTGTGGGTGTTCCCAGAAAGTCGCTCCATTTTTTTCCATAGGATCTGAGTGTGCCTCTTTTTACAGTATTTCTTTTTTGTCTTCTGGGACAGTTTCCTGTTCTTGTTTTATTAAACTAAAAATATTTTTGTTACATTTACTTAATAGATTTCATCTTTGGAGGGAGACTCTGAGGGAACTGTCCTTTGCAGTTGGGCAAATGGACTAGAGATTGTACTTTGAAATGGTGCTGTGGCAGGTAGTTGTGACCATGAGAACCAGAGTGGCTGTGAATATTCTTACCCCAAGCTGTGCCTGAGTCATCACTGGCTGCTATATAATTGATTGTTAGTTTTATTTGTTCAGAACTGAACTTTCCCATGTGCTTTATACAAAGATGCCCAATTAACTTTTGTGGGCTAAACACGTAAAAATACTGAATGTATGTGCAAACTTTTCCCATTACTGGAGAATAAAGATAATTAAACAAACATATTATTTAAAAGGAACTAAAATTTCCTGCCATCTAGGGATAAATTTTAAAGGATTTTTAATTGCCTAGAGGAATAGTGTCTTGTTTCTGATGGTGAGAGCAATGTACTTTTTCCAGGTTTCAGTTTTTCTTCTGGCTGTCGGGAAACTCATAGCAAGTTTTGAGTCCCCTTTGTCCTCTGAGTCGACCTGTGTTTCAGCAGTTGGTTCCATGTCAGTGTCCTGATGAGCTTCCTCTCATGCTTCCTGTTCCCACCTCACTTTCCCATCTGCTTTGGGTTACATTTGTCTTGGAACAAACATATTCTTTCTATCCACTTTGCCAAGGAAATAGCATTTTATTGCATAAGTGCTCCCACTGGGCTCTCAACTCCTGAAGGGCTGGTGCTCTGTGTTCTTCCCCTTTACATCCTCAGTGCCCAGCAGAGGTTCAGAAATACTATTTGCTGAAGGAGTTGCCTGTCACAGTTAACAGGAGTAGTGTCCCTATATTTTGAATTGTGGATGGGCTACCGGTATAGATGGGCTTCTTTGTATATTAAGGGTGTTTCTGTTTTTAGTCCAGAGAACAGATAAAATTAAACCTGTGGAATGACCACTTTATGGAATATGGCAGAACTGTATGTATGTTTCGCACAGAGAAGATCCGGAAGCTTGTGGCCATGGGGATCCCTGAGTCTTTACGTGGCAGACTCTGGCTGCTTTTCTCAGGTAAGTGGTTCTGATGCGTCTAGGCCAAATGTGATTTCTGGAGCAGACTCAGGAACAGAGACAGATGTCTGAGTAATGTGTGTGTATAATGATCATCTGTCTTAGATCCTTCCTGTGACATTCCCAGTCTAGACTTCATAACCTTACTGTAACAGCTGTGGAGCCTTGGTCAGAGCACCTGGGACCTCTGGGCAGCAGTGTCCTCTTTGTCAGTGTGAGGTCTGGCTGAAGTGATCTCTTCTCCTTTAAAAATGACTTTGAGCCCTAGCTGGTTTGGTTCAGCTGGTTGGGCATCATCTTGTAAACCAAAAGGTCATGCGGGGGTAGGGCAGGTGGTGCGCATTCATTTTCCGGTGAGGGCATGTGTCTGGGTTGTGGGTTAGTCCCAGTTGGGGCATGTACGAGAGGCAACCAATCAATGTTTCTCTCTCATGTCGCTGTTTCTCTCCTCTTTCTCCCTCCCTTCTGCTCACTCTAGAAACAGTAACAACCAAAAAAATCAAAAAAAAAAAAAAAAAAAAAAAGAGTTTGAGTCTATAGGTAATCCTGAGAATTCTGTTAAAAACCAACCCCTTGGAAGGGAGGTGTCTTTCTAGGGCATGAATTCTGAAATATACTAAACAAGAGTCTTCATAAGCTGTTCACTTGCAGTAGTATTGAAATAAATTCCTCAGAGCACACTTTCTATGTGCCCCTTCTCCCTGAAGATACATGTTCCCAAGAGACAGAATCACAGAGATTTCTCCTATCCTTCCTCCTCCTGTTTCACTTGACCTATTCAGTGCTGGCCTTTTTTGGTGTCAGGCCTCAGGCCTGTCCCTCTGCTGTAGTTTGGTGCTGTCTGGGACACCTACTGATGGATGGGCTGAGACTGGGAACAAACTTCTTCAGAGACTCCTAAGCAGGCATTCACCTGTCTCCACATTGATCATGAGCCATTTTGTCCCACTTGGTAGAGGAGCTGGGCTGTGAGCAGGAAGGGGAGGTCCCTGTTGTCCTATGGTGTGACTGCTACTCCCTGCAGGGTGCTGTGGGAATCATGGTGAGGAGGCTTACTTTCTCCAGGTAACTCTGCTGTGCTCACTTCAGCAGCGAGTCTCCTGAGGCTGGGCATGCGTGGGTGCCTGTCCTCTCACTGCTCACTTGTCTTGTTCCTCGTTTATGGTGGCCACTCACCCCCAGTCACTTCGCTCCTCCTTCTTCCCAGTCTCTCCCCTAAAGTAGCCTAACCTCTCCCCTCTCCAGCCAGAGGCACCTGCATGCAGAGTTTGGGCTTTCTGGTACACTGGGTGCATTTCCGTAGTCAGAGTCATGGATACCTGTCTGGCCACTTCTCACCAGTTCATAGGCTGAGCCCTCCCCTTGCCTCAGGCTTGTTTCTGCAGCTGCCTACCAAAGACACACCATCGACACACTTTCTTTAAAATTAAAAGTGTCTTCTGTATTTTTTTATCTAATAAAAATCTATATTCCTATTTGAAAAGAAAATACGGAGGCGCAAGCAAAGCAAGTAACATTACTCATAATAATGTAGCCACTTAGAGTGGTTTATGGTCTTCTAAGTGTCTTTAATGAACATATTTTATATAGTGTATTGTTAGCTCTCCACATCCATGGATTTCACATCTGTGGATTCAGCCAGCACAGATCAAAAATATCCAGGGGAAAAAATCCCAGAAAGTTTGAAAAAGCAGCAATTGAATTTGCCACATGCCAAGTACTACATTCAATCCACGTGAATGAAGTGATGTGTAGGAACATCCTGCTGTAGCCCATATGCAGATATAAGTTCTATGCAAATCCTACACCATTTTATAGGAGGGACTTGAACATCCACGGATTTTAAAATCCATGGAGGATTTTGGTCCTGGAACCAATCCTCCATGGATACTGAGGAATGACTTCACACATACATATTCTATTAAAAAAATAAGTGCTTAGTCAGTTCATATAGGACTATCTTTTCATTCAAGTGATAGAGTGTTTCCTTTGGTGGCAGAAAGGTTGCTGTAGTGTTTAACCTATTGCTAAATAAATGACAAATGTTAATATAAGATACAGTTGGAGAAGGGTGCGATACTGAACCTAGTCAGAATTAAAAACATTAACTAATTGTTAAAGGCATAACCGGGCCCTTTCTGCTTCCCCTGCCCTCTGGGAACCTGTCTGCATTGGGCTCGCAGCAATACTGGGAGCCACCTGCCATCAGCCCTGCTGAGGGAACACTGGCTAAAACCACAGGTGCCCTGATGCTGGCCAATGAGTGACGAGAACCCTCAGATGTTGGTTCACTTATCCCCTGATTTCCCTGCTTTCAGAGGCTTGGGCAGTAGCTTGGCCCTGGGTCATCTTGCATATCATGAACACTGCCTGCAGCTTTCTGCTGGCTGCTGTTGGCTCCCTAATAATTGTTAGCATACTTAATCATAATCACACCTTCTCGGGAGCTTTACATGTTGGTGTTTAGTAATTTATTGTTGAGTTAATGCATGGAAATTGTGTATGTGTACATATATGTAAGTATATATGTATACATGTATACACATACACTTCCTGTTACTAGGGAATAAAACTTATGAAGAGCATATTAATAAAAGTATTTCTAGTATGAGCCCCCCCCCCCCCGCCCCTTTATATAAGGTTATTCTTAGAAAAGCTATCCATATTCTTTCTTTCTTTTTTGTTTTCGGGAGAAATGAAGTTCTTCTTGTTGTATGTGGTCTCAAAGTATTTCATGTTCCTCAAGTAATGAGACCCTACTGAGGTCCTCTGACAGGACAGGTGCCCTTCCCATGTTGATGCTATCCTGGTAATCAACCCTCTTGAAAAATTACTTTTAAATCATTAGATGCTGTAACCGATCTTGCCTCACATCCTGGTTACTATGGTAATCTGGTGGAGGAGTCCATGGGAAAATGTTGCCTGGTGACGGAGGAGATAGAACGGGACCTGCACCGTTCCTTACCAGAGCACCCTGCCTTCCAAAATGAAACAGGAATCGCTGCTTTGAGGAGAGTTCTGACTGCCTATGCCCACCGGAACCCCAAAATTGGGTACTGCCAGGTGAGGTGTGCACTGAGGAGAAGAATCCTTTGGCCTACATTGTGTGTTGACCACCCAGGCCTCCGGGTCTGTGGTTCCTGGTTATCTGGTACCAAGGACAGCTGTGTGAAGACTCTGGGCTTGATCCCTTTCCCTAAACAATGCGTCAAATGAGGCCAAAGGAATTTATCTTTTCAGTGTCAGAGAGCCTGATCTTTTGAGATTAGAAAACTTTCCCAGGCTTAAAAAGAGCATCACATGTGCTGCAGGAGTAGGTGCTGTCTTCATGCCCCTGTGGGCCTCCACTGGAGGGTGGCAAGGATAAAGCTGCTGTGGAGCTCTGTCTTTCCAGACCTCCAGGACTTAATAGGGGCTCCTCCCTATTAATTTATTTTAGGACTTAATTTATTTTAAAAATGGTAGTGCTATTTGGGGAGGAAAAAGATTTTTGGGGCATGTCACTTCTTTCAGGAAACACGAGTGGAAAAGAGGAGGTAAGGTGTCCTCTGAGCAGTTCCTGAGGACACAGGAAGTTAGTTTAGTTTACTTGGGGATGTAGTAACCAAGCACAAAATAAACACCAGCAAGTAAACAACAAAAATTCCCCAGCCCAAGACTGGGTTAGAGAAGCTTCTGACATTTAAAATACAAGATAGTAAACTTTGTTTTCCTGTGAAAAAGCAAAATCAGTGGGTGAATGACATGTGTGTGTATGTATGTATGTATCTGTCTGAACACGAACACAGAAAATAGGTGGATTTAATCTGAGCCTGAGGTGTGCACCACAGCTCAATCCCACATTGCTAGATGGAGACAGTGACGGAGTTGTGGTTGATCGCTCACCCTGGTATATATCTTGTGAGGGCCAGGTTGATAGGACACATGGTAATTCCACTGCATGAAAGGTCAGTGTGGTTGGGGTACCCTGATCTTGACTTTTTTAGGTCATTTGGACTTTGGTGTTTTTTAACATCTCTGTGGCCTTGTGTGGTCTGGTCAGTAACTGTTCCTCCTCTGTGAACCCCACGCAGTCCATGAACATCCTGACCTCTGTCTTGCTGCTGTATGCCAAGGAGGAGGAGGCCTTCTGGTTGCTAGTTGCTGTGTGTGAGCGGATGCTTCCTGACTACTTCAACCACCGAGTCATTGGGGCACAAGTGGACCAGTCTGTCTTTGAGGAGCTTGTCAAGGAACAGCTGCCTGAGCTGGCAGAGCATCTGAATGACCCCTCAGCCCTGGCGTCCATCTCCCTCTCATGGTTCCTGACTCTGTTCCTCAGCATTATGCCCTTGGAGAGTGCAGTGAACGTTGTAGATTGCTTCTTCTACGATGGGATCAAAGCCATCTTCCAGCTAGGGCTGGCGGTGTTGGACGCCTGCGCCAAAGACCTCTGCAACAGCAGGGATGACGGTCAGGCCTTGATGGTCCTCAGCAGGTGGGCTCTGGTGCTGTATTTGGCTCGCTGGGGAAGGAGTGGGTACCAGCTGCAACTCTGTGAGGTGGACTACAGGAGGGCTGCCACTGGAAGGCTTCCTTTCATCCTGCCATTTGTCACCCTCTGGTCCCCCTAGAGGCTGTCCATCAGGTGGCACTGTCATCTGCATGTGCTTGAAGAGTGCCGTCTTCCCTCACTTCTCTCTACCAAGTAAGGGAGTCCAGGAAAAGAGAGGGCTATTAGCGGTTTTCTCTGAGGAGACTGAAATGTGTTGAGCCTAGAAGGACTTGTAGTGATCTTGAATGAGGGGAGGCGAGCACTGGGAATTGTTGGCCTCAGGCAGCCAACTAAAGGTTTCAGACATTTTGTGTGTTGGGCATGGTGTGTCCCACTAGGCTGAGGACAGTAACCCAAGACCTCTTGCATCTGAGGGCAAGTTAGCTGACAAAAGTTCCTTTTCAGAATATTGTGATTTACTTCACTGGAGAGTCACAGGCCCCTGGAAATGTACCCATGGAGCCCAGATTGACAAGTCTGGCTTTATGGATGTCTTCGTAGTGTCTGGAGACAAATGAACTATGTTTCAAAGTGCTGTGACAGCCCTGGCTGTTGTGGCTCAGTGGATTGAGTGCCAACCTGCAAACCAAAGGATCCTTGGTTTTATTCCCAGTCGAGAGCACATGCCTGGATTGCAGGCCAGGTCCCCAGTGGAGGGCGTGGAAGAAGCTACCATAAATTGATGTTTCTCTCCGTCCTTCCCTTTCCCTCTCTCTAAAAATAAATAAGTAAAATCTTTTAAAAAAAGAAAAAAAAGTGCTGTGACATTTGTCATAGCCCCTGTGACCAGATGAGGGTAAACCTGTGCTTTAATGCTGGATGGTGTGTTCAGGTTTTTAGATCACATTAAGAATGAGGACAGCCCTGGACCCCCAGTTGGCAGCTACCACCACACATTTTTCTCTGACAACCAGGAGTCCTATCCTGTGACTGACATTGCTGACCTGATCCGGGACTCCTATGAGGTAACTGGGCCCTGACCTATCTCCACCCGCCCCATGGAAGCTTGCTGGGGGGATGGGCTTAAGGGAAGTTTTTCCAAGGCTGTTTCTTGTGTCCTCTGTATTCAGAAGGGTTTCTGTGAGTGAGTGATTGCTTGTTTCCTGCAGAAATTTGGAGACCAGTCTGTGGAACAGATTGAGCATATGCGCTATAGGCACAGGATCAGGGTTCTCCAAGGCCATGAAGACACCACAAAGCAGAACGTGGTGAGTAGAGGCCTCCTTAAGGTAGTGGCTCACAGCAGTCAGGTGCTGACCTTGTGGTGTCCTCCTGTTGGTCTCTCACATAAGAATGCCAGGGGTTTGTTGTTTGTTGAATTAAAAAAACTTAATAGAGATGACATGGTATAGCAAGAGCATGAGTTTTTTAGAGTCAGACGCATTGTGAGCCTCAGGTTCCCCAGTTGTAAAATGAGGATAATAATACCCACAGTGTAGGATTAAAGGAAGTAGGATACAGAAAATGCCCAAGAACTTGCCTGCAGTGTTACTTGTTATCCAGGAGGAAGTTCTTTCCCAAACTCTTCGTTAGTGTTAAGCTTCCATTAGAACTTACACATGTTTCTGGAGGCCCCAGTGTGTGAATCAGAAAGGTAAGGGTAAACTCCTGAGAAAGTTCCCATAAGGCGACCTTTGTGTCAGAAAGGAGCAGACACTGATCCTGTGGAGATGGAAGTTGGTGCTGGCACCTGGTGTCCCACTCTTGCAGGAAGAGCCCCTCCTGTCTCTGACTCTCCAGATACAGATGAGATTTCACTCCATTGCTTTTGTTCTTTCCTCAAGCTCCGCGTTGTCACCCCAGAAGTCTCATTTCTCCTGGAAGACCTCGAGGAACTCTATGACTTATTCAAGGTATGATAGTTTGGGAAGATGAGGGAGTGCCAGGCCCAAGTCAGTGTTTTCAGCCTGCCCAAGGTGATGTGCAGAAGCCAGAGGGATTTGCCATGTACTTCTCTGAGGCTGCAAAGGCTGGAGCTCCCCACCTTCCAGTTTTGACTACTCGAAGCCTACACACCAGTGCTGCTGCTGTTCTGCCCTAACTTTGCAGTCTATGTTAGATGGAGCAGTGATCCTTTTGAAACTATCACTTCATTTATTTTTTAATTACTTATAATTCAACCCACAATACATATATGCACATTTTTTAAAAATTTTATTTATTTATTTTTTGAGAGAGGGGAAGCGAGAGAGGGAGAGTAACATCAGTGCATGGTTGCCTCTTGAGTGCCCCCTACCGGGGACCTGGCCTGCAACCCAGGCATGTGCCCTGACTGGGAACTGAACCTGTGACCCTTTAGTTTGCAGGCCAGCACTCAATCCACTGAGCCACACCAGCCAGGGCAACACGTACACATATTTTTATATTTATGTGACTGGTGTGCATGCTAGTTCATATTATATTTTCCCTTGATGCTGTTTTTAACATTTTTCCCTATTGCCACATAGTCTTAATAATTTTAAATAACTTTATAATCTATCATATTGGTAATAATATACTAAAACATATCTCTAATATTTGGATTTTTAAAACTATTTTATTGTTTATGCTATTACAGTTGTCCCAGTTTTTCTCCCTTTAGCTCCCTCTGTCCAGCCTGCCCCCCACATCCATAGTCAATCCCCGCACTGTTGTCCATATCCATGGGTCATACATATAAGTTCTTTGACTAATCCCTTCACCTTCTTTCAGATGGTCCTCATATCCTTCCTCCCCTCTTACAGCTGTTAGTCTATTCCATGATTCTGGTGGTATTTTGCTCATAGTTTATTTTGTTCATTAGATTCCTCCTATGGAGTGAGATCACATGGTATTTGTCTTTCACCAACTGGCTTATTATTTGGGTATTTAGGTAGATTCCTAGGTCTTGCTACTTAATTCATGATGCAAAGAACATTTTCAAGTGCCTTGCTAGAAATTTTCTTGCTTGAAACAAATAAAAATGGGGAACCGAGTCAGACACGTTGATAGGCTGCTGACATCCCAGCAGTGAAGAGGGGTGGCTGTGGTAGAAAACAAGTCCAGCTCTGGCTTCCAGAGTTCTTCCTGGTGAGAACTCTGAGCCATTGTCACATCTGAACCCAAATTGCCAAAATAACTGAAATAGTGATAAGCAGCACTTCAGGGACTTCTAAGCAGAGTCAGTGGTTGTCTGAACCCTGGTACACCGGTCATGGCACATTTCTCTGTAGTCACTGAAATGGATTGTTGGTGTTTAGATACCCGGCACTCCTCATTCATAATAAGCAGAATGTGTGATGAGGACTCCTCATATCCTTGTCTCCTGTAGACATCACCTGTTTTCAAGTTTTATAGTTTCCTCTGTTGCATGAAGAGAAAATACAAAGTGAAAGGTTACTTGGTGTCCCAACCCTTCTGACTTTCTAGAAGGAAAAATACGGAATACTAAAAACATAAAAGCAGGTAAATGCATGTGTTGTTTGAGATATAAAGTCTTTCATTTATTTGGGGTTAACCTCAATTTGAGAGAATAAGGCATCACAAATTTGAATTTATGTAATTTAAAAGATTCCTTTAAATTTATAAAAAATAAATTTCACTAAGTACTCTCTCATTTATCTTTAATATGAAGAGGGCTTTTTGTTTTGTTTTTTAAAATATTGTATTTATTTATTTTTTAGAGGGCGGGAAAGGGAAGGAGAAAGGGGGAAACATCAATGCGCAAGAGAAGCTTGCCTCTTGAACGCCCCCAGTGGGGTACCTGGCCTGCAACTCAGGCATGTGCCCTAACCAGTTATCAAACCAGCAACCTTTAGGTTCACAGGCCAGTGCTCAATCCACTGAGTCAGACCAGCCAGGGAATAATATAAAGAGTTTTTAAATAAGATGGTTAGAGCTGACCATTTCTTCTTTCCCATTTTTATCGTTCTTGTCAATGATGTGGTTGGTACTTAATGAAATTTATTTTCATATTTGTAGTTAATCTTATAAGTCTTTCGTTTTTGTAGACCTAACTATAAATATAAACTTAAAAACTATAAATACAAGATAATTTTCAAAATATTCTTCCAAAGGAAATTCCAGTAAAATAGTGTCATCATCATGGTGTCTAATTCTGGTGTACAACCTAGGTGCCTCCTTTATGAACCCTCCCCAGCATTTTCCTTCCAGACTCAAGTCAGCATCATGTCTCCCATGACAAGCCCTCTCAGACTTTCCCCATTCTCCTGACCTTCTCTGAATTTTCGTGGCTTTCATAGTTGGACTTCTTGTATTTTAATACTTAAGTACTATTGGGTATAATGTTCTTTATTTGGATTTTACATGTACCTCTTGTGAATTGAAGTATCATTTTGTCAAGGGGAAGGGCCATGAAGATATACTTCATTTTATACATATGTGATAGGTTCTTATTAAGGAGTCCATTCCTTTTACTGGATCCTTCCCTAATCCTGGAGTGTACAGTTATGACCCTTTTCTATGTTAACAAGAAATAGTTAACATCATCTTTACATACTCTTTCCTATTAAAGGTGAATAATGTGGTTGGTACTTAATTTATTTCTATTGTTAATTTAAAGCAATCTTCTTATCCTTTAATGCAATTATTTTATTTTCTTTCATTTTATCAAGATATAATTGACATAAAGCACTGTATAAGTTTAAGGCATACAGCATAATGACTTGACTTACATTATATTGTGAAATGATCACCACAGTAAGTTTAGTTAACATCCATCTTCTCATACAGATACAAAAAGAAAAAACGTTTTCCTTGCGATGAGAACTTTTAGGACCTATTCTCTTAGCAATTTTCAAATATACCATGCAGCAATGTTAAGACAGTCATCTTGTGATACATCACATCCCCAGTACTCACTCATTTTTAACTGAAAGTTTGTACTGTTTCACCACCTTCATCCAATTCTCCCACCAACCCCCTCTGGTAATGACAAATGTTACCTCTTTTTCTGTGAATTTATGGGTTTTTATTGTTGTTCTTTGTTGTTTTGTTTTTTAGATTCCAAATATAAGTGAGATCACAGAGTATTTGTGTATCTGTATCTGACTTATGTCACTTAGCATAATACCCTCTAGGTCCATCCATGTTGTAAAGCAAGCTTTTAAACTACATAAATTCAGATTTGTGACATCCATTTCTCATTCTCTCATATTGAAAACAGCTTCATTAATCTTATCTTGCCAAGTAAAATGTGAACAGTATAACACCAGTTGGGATCATAGGCTATTCCTAGAAACACCAGGACCTGAACTGAGCTCTAGATTCCATCAACCTGCTGTTCTTCATGATCAGTTATGTTCATTCATTGCTATTGGATTATTAGGACCTAGAGAGCATTTGCTCTTCTTAATATCATTTTGCTTACCATCATATTCTAATTAAGACTTTAATTTTCAAAATTTAATTAAAAATGCAAAAAAAGGAAATGAAATTATACCTACTCTTACTTTTAAAAAAAGAAGAAACTTTAAGCAAAAATGAAAGGATCTTATTCTATCTGCACCTACAGTCCTATCTTGTACAGGTAATTAATGTTCACAAACGGCACATCTCTTTCCTGATATTTCTCTCTGTAGACACACACACACAAACATACATACATACTTTTTTCCCACACAAAATGAGATTGTGCTACACATAATGGCCTGCAGATTTTTCTAGAGTGATATCTACAGCTCTTCTCTCATTCTTTCTTGATGGCTGCACAATTTTACTGTTGGGCAGAACCATAATTTACTTAACATTACTTATTCACAGGCATTTATGTTACCAGTTTTTTGCTGCTGTATAAACAGTGCTGTGCTGAGTAAATGACCTTGTACCCTATTAAGATGTCAGTGCTGCTGTTTTCATAGGAGGGGTTCCTTAGGGATGCACAAGTCAGGTTTTAGTCAATACTGTTCAAGTATTTTTGATTTTTCAAAGTTCAGTTTCACTGATGATGTCCAGGAGTGCTCATTTCCTACACTTTACACCCACCCAGCATTTAATATTATGGATCTTTAAAAATTTTTCAAGTCTTCTAGAAAATTGTTTTTTTTTAATTAAATTTGTTTACTCATTAGTGAGGTTGAGTACCATATCAGAAGTTTATTGGCTAATTATATACTTTTTTTTCCCCATCACCTGTTCTCATCGTTTGCTTATTTTTATTTTTATTTATTTTATTATTTTTTTTGTAGGATTCTACATAAACTTGTTGGATTAGTCCTTGGCCTTTATAACTGTTTTCTTCTGTGCAGAATTCTGTGGGCTTTTAGCATCACAGGATGTACAAAAATATACATGGAAATTCATAGTTTGTCTTCAGTTTTCAAGAATAGAAATTTATTAGACCTTTGAGGTTCTTTTCACAACTCTGAAAAATGCTATTTAAAGAACAAGACTGTAACAAATATGACAGTTAAATCATGAATGGCATTTTGATTTCTATCCAAAATGGTATGTACCCTTGTGTATTACAGCATTTGCAGAGGGCATTGGAATTGTGAAGAATGTGCAATTGTTGGGATCCATTTCAGTGAGCTGAGATATCCCAAGAGGTGACTTAGTATAGGACTAAAGGATGTCTTCTGAAGAGGTTCAACTGATCCTCAGTGACAGGCCCAGTATTGATTGCTTTAGTTTTCAGTCTGTTTCCAAGGGTTTTTCAAATCCCATTTGTTTTTTACCTTTAATGTGTGTGTGTGTGTGTATATATATGTGTATATATATACATATATTTATATACATGTACACTTAAATATGTGTGTGTATATGTGTGTGTGTGTGTGTGTGTGTATTTCATTGATTATCTTAATACAGTTGTCCCATTTTTTTTCTCCCCTTCATTCCCTCTGCCCAAGCACCCACCTCCCGCCAACATTTCCCCGTCCCCCCACCTTACTTAGTTCAAGTCCATGGATCTTACGTAGAAGTTTTTTGGCTACTCCATTTCCTATACTATTCCTAATCTCCCCCTATTTTGTGCCTACTATTTATGCTTCTTATTCCCTGTGCCTTTTCCTCCATCCTCTCTCCACTTCCACTCCCTCTCCCCTCTGGTCTCCCTTTCTGTGATGCTGTTCCTTTTCTAGATGTTTGCCAAGTTTTTGTTTTTGATTTTTTTAGGTTCAGTCATTGATAGTTGTGAGTTTATTGTCATTTTACTGTTCATAGTTTTGACTTTCTTCTTTTTCTTAGATAAGTCCTTTTAACATTTCATATAATAAGAGTCCCTTTAACTTGACCTTATCTGGGAAGTACTTTATCTGTCCTTCCATTCTAAATGATAGCTTTGCTGGATAGAGTAATCTTAGATGAAGGTCCTTGTCTTTCATGACTTTGAATGTTTCTTTCCAGCCCCTTCTTGCCTGCAAGGTTTCTTTTGAGAAATCAGCTGATAGTTTTATGGGAACTCTTTTGTAGGTAACTGTCTCCTTTTCTCTTGCCGCTTTTAAGATCCTCTCCTCTTTAATCTTGGGTGATGTAATTATGATGTACCTTTTTGTGTGCTTTCTTGGGTTGAACTTCTTTGATTCTCTGAGCTTCCTGGACTTCCTGGAAGTCTATTTCCTTCGCCAGATTGGGGAAGTTCTCCATTATTTTTTGAGTAAGTTTTCAATTTCTTGTTCTTCCTCTTCTCCTTCTGGTATCCCCATGATTCAGATGTTGGAATGTGTAAAGTAGTTCCAGAGGTTCCTAAGTCTCCTTATTTTTTTGAATTCTCGTTTCTTCATTCTGTTCTGGTTGAATGTTTATCTCTTCCTTCTGCTCCAAATCATTGATTTGAATCCCAGTTTCCTTCCCTTTACTGTTGGTTCCCTGTATATTTTTCTTTATTTCACTTTGCATAGCCTTCACTTTTTCCTCCAATTTGCTACCATACTCAACCATTTCTGTGAGCATCCTGATTACCAGTGTTTTGAACTGTGCATCTGATAGGTTGGCTATCTGTTCATCGCTTAGTTCTAGTTTTGGAGCTTTGACCTGTTCTTTCTTTTGGGCCATATTTCTTTGTCTCAGCGAGCCTGTTACAATGTAAGGGGCGGAACCTTAGGTATTTGCCAGGATGGGGCAACCCACATAACTGCGTTGTGGCCCTGCACATGGGGGAGGGGTCAGAGAGGGTACAATACTGCTTTCTTGGCTCTCTGCAGGTTTTCATTCACTTCCCCTGCTACCCACAAGCAAATTGGACTCTTCTGGTGCTGATTCTCAGGTTGGTGTATGTGTGTGTGTGTGTGTTCTAGGACCCTTGTGGGTCTCTCCAATGGACTTTCCTGTGAGGTTGGGAGTTTCTCCCTCTTCCCAATCCCCCACAGGTTTTTACAGCCAGAGGTTTTGAGGCTTTCCTTTCCTGCACTGGAACCCTGGATTGTGCAGTCTGTTTTGCTCTCTAGTTGTTCCTCCCAGTGTATGTGCATGAAAATGTGGGACTACCCGGTCTGCCAGCTGCTGCCTCACCCACCTGGTCCTCTGGCCACTGCCTCGCCATGCATCCTCTCCACCCCAACTCCCTGTCTCTGCCCCTCCTATGGTTCTGGATGAATGTTTCTTCTTTAACTCATTGATGGTTGGACTTCCATACAGTTTGATTTTCTGGCAGTTCTGTTTTTGTTTTTTATTTTTAAATTTGTTGTTGTCATTTTGGTTATGCAAAGAGGCAAAGTGTATCTTATACTTCCATCTTGGTGGGAAGTCTACTTTTAATTTTTTGAATTGTTAATTTATTCATGTGGTTCAAAATTTAGAGCATATAAAAAAGTATGCGGTGAAAGACTTGCTTCCACATTTGAGTCCTTACCCCCATTTTCCCTTCCAACAGGTAACCGGTATTGCTAGTTTCTTTTGTATCCTATAGCTTTGGCTAGTGCTTTATAGTTTTCAAGAAAATAGATTAAAAATTGTATGTTGTCTACAGTTAAAACTATGACAGCTGAACTGTATATTTAAAAATGGTTAGAATGGTAAATTTTGTTATATATATTTGCTACAATGAAAAAAATTTAATAAAAAATGTCAAAATTACATATTCATGTTTTAAAAAGGTAAAACTTATATGTCTGGTTAGAGTGGTGAGCCTAATTTAACTTTTTTTGTTTGTGTTACAATGTTGTTCACTCAATACAATAGATAATAATTTTAGAAGTCAAAGTAAGCCATGAGAGGTCATGGTAGCCTTGGCTTTCAAGTGTGCTGCCGTCTCTCACGGATCTCTCTTTTCCTCTTGTTTTAAGAGAGAATATATGATGAGCTGTTACTGGGAGCAGCCCAGGCCCATGGTCTCTCACCATGACCCCAGCAGGCCCTATGCAGAGCAGTATCGCATAGACACCCAGCAGTTTGCACAACTGTTTCAGCTTGTCTCACCATGGACCTGTGGGACCCACACAGAGATCCTTGCCGAAAGGACTTTCAGGCTTCTGGATGATAACATGGACCATCTTATCGAATTCAGAGCATTTGTGAGCTGTCTTGGTATGACTGTTATTTATTGCAGTGCGTTGGTTTGGGATATGAATCTGTGAACATAATACAAGGTGGATTGTGTAGCAGGCAGATCCAAACGATTAAATGTATTTGTGATTGGCCTCACATGAGTTTGTGATTTCAAAAATTACTCTGCAGCCCTGGCCAGTGGCTTCATTGGTTCGGGCATCGTTCCCTTCACGAAAAGGTTGTGGGTTCCATCCCCAGTCAGCATGTACAGGAAGCAACTTGATTGATGGTTCTCTCTCTCTGTTGCTCTCTCTCTCTTCCCCACTTTCTGCCTCCCTTACCTCTCTCTAAAATCAATGAACATATCTTCAGGTGAGAATTTAAAAAAAATCATTCTGCAGGCTCCTCTCATGACTTGTTTTATGATCCCTTAAGGGGAAAAGGACTCAGGCTCTCAATACACAAGCTCATTGACCTTGTTCTCCTTGGTTCCCAGGGTGTGATGGTGGCTTGTTAAAAGCAACATTCCTAATGCTTACACATAAAATTAAAATCTTTCAAAAGGTATGAGGCCAGACAAAATTCATGAGGTTATCCTGTAGCTCAACAGTCACTAATCACCACCTTTCACATTTTCATTGCAAACATAGTGTGTATCTGGGGTAGGGGAAGAGGAAGTGTTGCGTCAACAAGTATTGACTTTTATCACTCCACAGTGAGTTTGTGCTGTGATACGTGTACTTTAACTATTTGTATCTATTCAGTCTCACTCTTTTTTTTTTTTTTTGGCAGATACTATGTATAATGGAGAAATGAATGAGAAAATTAAACTGTTATATAGGCTTCATATTCCTCCAGGTAAGAAATAATTAGAAAAATTAGGCTCTGTTCTGCCTTGACTGCTTTATGCACAACACTGAAGATCTTTTTAAATTTCAGACTTGTAGCAACAGATGTTTCTGATTTAGGGTTCCTGATGACATTTTAAGTATCTGATTGTATGGCCCATGGCAATGGTTCCCAAACTTGAGTGTGCAGCATAATCATCAGGAGGACGTTTTAACACACAGGTTATTGGGCCCACCCTAGTTTCTCACTAGGTCTGAGGACCATACCTTATGAACCATTGACCATTGGCCTGTAGAATGTATGGGAAACCAGACCTTGGTGGCCTTAAAAGATAACTGTTTTACCCTACTGTTTTTGATGGACCATGTCACTTTTCTAACATGTAGGACCTTCCTTTTTCCAAATTTGAGCAGTTGTAACCAAGAACAAAGGAAGCAGTTTTGAAACTTAAGGAAATACCTTAAGGTATTCCACAGACCTTTGAAATTGATAGAGGTGGATTTGGAATTCCAGAGGGTCCCTGGACCTCAGTGACATGGTTCCGGTGCTGGATGGGGGAGTGTCTGATAGAAGGTCCCACTAAGGGTGCCTGGGGAGGCTGTTGGGCTCTTAGATTTCCAGGGCCATGGGAGCCTGGGGGCTTTTACAATGAATACCTACACAGAAGTTGAAAGTGCATGAGACTATTATTGGCGGGCTTTCTGGGTACACTTTCTGAATCAGCCTTTACTGAGTTGGTGTATAATACATTATGCACGTTATGTCCAGGGAGCATTCTGTAGCAGCCACACACAACTGCTCCTCCACTCTTCACTCATTACTTTCATGCAAATTATTCAGCATCAGTTAAGTTCTTTGCCTTTTATGCCAATATATTATAATTTGCCCTTATTTTTCACAAATGTTTTCCTACCAGCAGAGAAGACATGCATTAATTATTCCTTTATTGTCATTATCATCTTTTCATAATCACTAGTATAACTAGTATATTGCTAACTAGAACATGATTAATTTTATTTTAGTCAATTATTTTATCTTGAGTTTTAAGTAACTATTTTGGGATAATTTTAGATTGATAGAAAAGTTACAAAGATCATATACATGGTTCTCATTCTTGATATATCTTTAAATTTATTACTGGTTTTTTATTTTAATATTTGAAATTGGTATTTGATTCTTAATATAACTTCATATTGAATTATTTGGTTTCAAATTACAAGTTTATTTCTAAAAACTATTTTAATTATATTAATTCATTAAAGGCATTTGTAGAACTTTATGGCTTCAGAAATCAATTTTTCAAAAACTTTCTGAACATACATGATTGTAATATTTATATTGTATGACTGAATTTAAATTGTTAGATTAAGTGGGAGTTAAGACGATATATTGTTTACCTGTATTTAACATTTGAATTTTTATGCAGTGTTTAAAGAAGTTATAACACAGACCTTAAAACGTGTATTTAAATACATCAATTTGCCCAGGCCATGAAGATCCACAATACGTTTAGGTATTTTCATTTAAATAGATTTAATTTTACAGATATGTACTTTCCACCAATAATGAAAAACTTTTTGATTAAAGGTGGGACACACACGGTAGTTGGAAATAAAGTTTTAACTCACTAATTAGGAAGTATGCTGAGGATTACAAGTTTGAACTTGTGTGCCCGAAGAGGAATGTTTTATTTGCTAGATAGGAGGCAGGGTACCAGACAAGGCACATCAGCACCTGGCCTCTGTGCAGAGTACTTGAAATTCAGTAAGGGTCCTAGAGGAGGCAAAGACTTTTGTGAGCTTGCTTTTAAGAAGTTATCCAGTGCTTTTATGAAGTTATCCAGGAAACAAGGCCTAGGGCTGGTCTTCACTGTTCCGGAAGTGCTTACTTTTATTGGCTCCGTGGTGACTGCAACACTATTTAGCAAAGGAAATGGAAAAGAAATACTTCATATGATTTGATACCACATCAGGTGACATAGGGATGAACAGTATGCCTGAAGATTACTAAATCAGGAGTTTTTATAGCAGATTGATAAATGTACAGGTATTGGTCATTTTACTTAGACAGTTACACTAACTGGACTTCCAGAAGACAGTTTTCTGGAAGAACATTAGCTTTGGCATCAAGAAGCATCAAAAGAAGCTACTGAGAATGGTACATTGGCAATGGTAAATAAACACAAAGTGGTGAGGTGTTAGAGGCTTTATGTAAGATGGTATACTAAGAGCAGAGCTGACATCACAAGTTTCTCCTGGCAGACTAGCTCTCCAAAATGTTTCCCTAGTGGTCTGGATACACATCAAATGGATCTTCAAATGTTGAATCTAATAAAATTCGAGTGGCTCATCTCTGTGTTTAGCTTTATGTGAAGAAGTAGAAATTTCTTCCTGAGGTTTTATGCATACCAAAATACATTTGCTATCCAAAGGAAGAGTTTAGTTAAGAAGCTGAGTTAAAAGGGAAAATCTTATGGGTAATTCCAATTTGCAATTTGCTTAAAGACAGTTATTTAAAAAAGACTTAAAATGTTGAGAACGTGAATGAACTTAACTGAAAATTGAAAGAATGCATGAAAACATACTAACGTGTATTGATAAAGTATGGATTCAAAGCAAAAATTTAACTTAGAAAAGAACAAGGTTATAAATGCTTCATTAGTGATAGTGTTATTATATGGATCCTGAAACATAATTATAGGCTAATATAGTAAGACCTGTGTTTTATTGAAGAGAAGCTTTATTTTGAAATACTTGATATGGAAAAAAGGATTGGATTCAAAATCTAGTTATAGTAGCCAAAAAATTTTCAATATCACTTTTGTCGGGAAGGGAGAGGCTGTTTAATGTGCAGAATGGCCACATACTTTAAGAATATTTAAACCATTCAAATTTTCTAAAATGACAAGAAAGGAGTTTCCATCAAGTTAAGAAAAATGCCGTTTGCCTCCACTTTCGTGTGATAATGACAGTCTGTTTTGCAAAGGTCATTATTTCAAAGTCCTAATCAGGAATTTTATGTAACCATTTCAATATTAGTAGTATGAAAACTAATGCTACTAAAAAGTCCTGAGCATGCTAAGATTTCAGTACCATTCAGTCCATTTTGTTACTTGACAAAATTTATTTTTTTCCATTGCGCACAATGAAAGAATACTTTGGAAGTGTAAGTTCATTTACTTAGAATGGATCCACTTTCTAAACCTATACAGTACAGTTAGAAATACACAAGATCTTTGCTTGACATTGCTTTGTCAAGAGTACCTGCAGATGGGATGATAGGTACTGATATATATACAATCACAGATTTCATGGAATGTTCACTCTGGATGAAAACCTTAGCAGTATTGCGGAATGGGATGTTATGTGTTTGAAATTAACATCAACAGGACCAAGATACAGAGCACATAATGACTAATGTTTGCCTAAGAGTACAGTTTGGGACTCAGGTTATATCCACCATATTGATTCTCTTTGGTCGGCCTTTTCTTATGGCTATACTGAGAAACAATACTGGAGATAAACTAAAATCTCCAGCTTTTGGGAATGTGCCAATATGTCAAAATATCTACTGGCAACCAAGAAAACTAAAAATCCCTGCGCTGCTCTAAGGACCAATTTACTGGGAATGACCCACCAAGTGAAGTGCAAACAGGTGAGCTAAATGATGTGTCCACCCAGGATCAAGAACTTCCTTCAGAGAAATGGAAACAGTGTGAAGATTCAATTGAAGAAAACGATTTTGAAAACAGATGACCTACTAAGGAAACCTGCCAAGGTCAACTCAGGATACAGAAATAACAGTTCCCATTCTAGTCTAACAACTTAGGCGGTACTGATACCAACCAAGTCAGAAGTGATACCAGGCAAACTGATTTGGTGCTGGGCAGCTTAGGCTAGATGAACTGTTCTTTAAAGTTAGTTCATCTTTGAACAGACTGTTCAAAAAAGTCTGTTCTTCAGATTAGGATCAAGACCTGAAAATGCCACCAAAAGTGAAAACTACAGAATACAAACCTCCTTAAAAACCTTTTGTGAAACTAAAGATTGCATTGAACTTTTTAAAAGAAGAAAGCGAGGTGCCAAAGATCCCTGGTATTACCCAAATTGTCAGGAAGCCATTAAGAAATTGGACTTACGATCCCAGCATCTAGTACTTACTATATCTCAAGGGATTTTTTTTACAGTAGATATCTGAGACACAAGTTGGATACTTTAGTTGATTTTCCTATCAGTGACTGAGTTATATCGGAATTCTTAATCCAAATGCAAGTCCTGTAATTTGATTGTTTTTTCCAACCACTGTGGAGGGATAGGAAGACGCTATATTGCTTTTAAAAGGAAATATGATGGAGAATGGTATTATTTTAATGATTGTAGTATCTTAATTGTATCCAAAGGTTAAATTGTGCTGAAAGCAGTATATGTAAGAGATAAGGGAGTTTCAGGTAACCAAAGTAAATCACTCATCAGATTTTAACTCGTGCAAGTCCTTGAAGTGAGATATAATGAAAACTTTAATAGAAATGTTTTCTTATTTAGTCTTGAATTTGAGATATATGTATGAATATAAAAATAAGGTTACATTTATAAAAGTTAGTTCAAATAGCTCGTTTTGAAAGGCTAAAAGTACACTTAAAGACTGTGTAAATTCAGTGTTTACTATTTTCCCAAATGCGTTGTGTCCTGTTTCTGATCATAGATAGATGAGTTTTCTTCAGTGAACTCCAAGGTTCCCCTAGGGTTCCCGGGTGTCCAGCCCCAGTCGTGCTGTTTTCTGTGTGCCAGGATTGGAAAGAGGATGGAAAGCATTGCTTTGTGGTTGGTTGGTCTTTCCAGTTCCTTGTCACTATTGATCTTTTATCCACCTCCTTTCTGGACACTCACCCACCACTTGGATTAATTGTTCTGCTCTATGCTCCCGTGACATGTGTGTATTGGTTCTTCTGTTAGAATGACTTGTGGGCATGTTTCTTCTGACACACCAAGTTCTTTGAGGACAGAGATCCAGTGTCCTATTGACATCTCTAGGAAATCCACTTCCATGACTGCCCCAAGTACCATCCAGTGTTTGTAATTTTCCTCTTACTCAGTTTCTGAGTGGCCTCTCAAACCTGCCACTTTGTAGAATTTGTTTTGGACAAAGTTGGGAAAAAGAATGACTCAGTATCTTTGTTACAGAAAAAAATGAAACCTACCTTCCAAGAAAAGAGCGTAGCTTACCAAGGCTTTGGTGCCATCTTGTGCGTTATTTGTTCAGTCACAACTGAATTTTGCCTTTGTGTTACTCTCCGTCAATGGCTTACTAGTAAGCTTCAGCCCTTTTTAAAATGAGGATCTTTTTGTCTGTAATCCGCTTTATAATTATTTTTGTGAGCTTTATTTATTTATTTTTAGAGAGTGGGAAGGAAGGGAGAAAGAGAGGGAACATCAATGTGAGAAACATTGATCTGTTGCCTCTCGCATGCCCCCATTCAGGGACCTGGCCTGCAGTCCAGGAATGTGCCCTCACCTGGAATCAAACCAGCAACCCTGGTGATGCCCTGCCCACTGCCCCATACCAGTCAGGGCTGTTTTAAGTTTTATTGATCTAGAATTCTCATCCTACACAATTAATTCATATACAATGTACAATCCAATAACTTTCAGTGTATTGTTAAGCAACCATCACCACGATTTTAGAACCGTTTCATCATCCTAAAAAGAAAGCCCATAACTTTTAGCATTGCCCCCCTCCCCATCTACCTATTTCCCCCTGCTTTCTGTCTATAGATTTGCCTCATCCGGATATTCTGTTTAAAGGGAATCATGTAATATGTGTGCTGTTTTTTGGCTGCTTTCACTTAGTATGGTTTCAAGATTCATCCATGCTGTAGCATCTGTCAGTGTTGCATTCCTTTTTATGGCTGAATTTGATATCCCAATTGATGGGCATGCCATAATTTGTCTGCTCACCAACTGATGAACAGTTGGGTTTGTTTCCAGCTTCTTGGCTCTGGAACAGTATTGCTGCATGCATTTGTGTACAAGTTTTTGAGTTGACATATTTTCATTTTCTTTTGGTATATACCTAGTAAAGTTTCTGGGTTGAATAGTAATTTGTTTAACTTTTTTGAGGAGCTGTCAGGTTATTTTCCAAAAGGGCTATAACATTTTGTATTTCCACCAGTAGGGTATTAGGGTTCTGATATAATTGTATTTTTGTGCATTTCAAAAGTTGTAATAAAATGCTTTGACTTCAGTAAAGCTTTTCCCAGTTTTTGTTAGACAGTATGTAATATAGCACAGTGTGATTATAGAAAAATAACATGAAAAGTTTAGAACAATTACCTATAATCCCATCCAAAGAGTTGGTGTTTGTTTATGTGTATATTATATTATACACATACACGTATTTAAACAAAGTAGATTACATACATTTTTCTAGGCCAGGTCTTGTGAATTGGTGTATCATTAATTACAACAGTATATACATATATCCAGAAAAGGGTACTACTTTGGAAGATGTTTTCTTTACTCTGTATATCCAGACTAGTGCTTTCCATATACCTGGGTTCACAGACCCTGCCTGCAGTCTGCTTCCCACAGGTTGGGGGTTGCTGGCTTACTTAGCCTTTAGTTTATCTAAAAAGCTCTGGTTTTGGTCAAGATAACATAATTTGTTCAATTTAATCTTTTTTTAGCACTCACTGAAAATGATCGAGACAGCCAGTCACCATTAAAGAATCCTCTGTTGTCGACATCAAGACCCCTGGTTTTTGGGAAATCAAACGGCATGTATCTCTCTTCATTGCTACCTTCAGTAAGGCACACCACTGCTGTTTTCAGGAGCAAGACTGCAGCTCTTTGACTCACACCCTCCTCCCTCCTGAGAATGAACACTGGGCCCTCTGCTTTCAAAGGCCAGAAACCTTGAGTTCTGGTGTACTGGTGACAGCCATCCAACCCTACCATGTTTATTTCTCATGTAGCAAGAGATGCCACCTAGCCTGCCATACTCCATTCATGATCCCTCCCATGTCATCTATGCTCCTTAGGAATTCCTCCATCCTGCACTACCCCGTTCTATGTATTTTTGCTTTTATTGTACTTTAGACTAAAACATAGTGTTTCCTTTGTCTCAGGTGATACAACTGATTATCAGAAACAGCTAAAGCAGATGATTAAGGATTTAGCCAAAGAAAAAGATAAAACTGAGACTGAATTGCCCCAAATGAGTCAGGTATGGACTTTATTCTGTGTGAAGAAATAACTGTCTTGCCAAATGATTTGTTTAGAAGTTTGATAATTTAGCTGGGGCCCTTTTACCTCCTAAACCATCATCAAAGGATCTTGTAACTTTTGGGGAAATATTTAAAAATGTGATCCATTTAGGTGTTCAGAGCTTTTCAAAACAGAAGGCTGCTTTGTCATTGGAGTTTTTGTATCAAATTCATTTACCCAGGATGTGATGATTTACTCTCTAGAGTGGCACTGTGGATATACCATAGCTTTCTTCCCTTGAAATTAGTACTTTCTAGGGACTTGAAAAGCATTGATTACGTGACTGTACTTTTAAGTCTCCTAAGGCCTTTGTGTAGTCTCCAGAAGGTTTCTGTGTCACATTCAAGCACCATGTGATAGTGGTAACCTATTTCACAGTCCTTTATTACAGGACCTAAGTCTTTTTGGTGCTAAAATGTGCTGTGAGCCTTCACGAAGGGAATTTAGCATGCAGTTTCTTGTTTTGACCTCTGACGCGTCTTTTGGGATTCCTATGTCCTGACATATTTGACAAGTATTGCTTTACTCTGTTGTAGAGTTCCTTTGACATTTTCCCTCTACTTCATAAAGTCAGTTACAGCTCAATACTGAGGTCAGTCATACCTCAAAAAACAAAAAAACCCCACCAACTAGTTAAATCATATCACCCAGCGCCACCAGCCATTACTTACCATTCTAATATAGCATATCAACTTTTTTACTACAAACAAAAATGAGCAGCATCAATACTTGGCTTTCGTTTACTTCAAAACAATCACAGGTATTTCTCTCAAATGATTAAATATTTAATTAGCAGTTACCAACCATTGTCTTATTCCTAGAATTGTGTAGCTAAATCTTACATGAAGCATCTCTTATCACATTACAAAAATCTCAATTTGGGCATGAGCGTGTACATTTCAGAAGCATCAATCATCACTGTCCTTCATTTTACAACCTTTAGTTGTTGTATGGTAGTTTAACCAGATAACAAGCCATTATTTTAGTCATATTTAAGCTGTTTCCAACTTCTTTTCTATAATTTAAACATCCCTGTAAACAAATCTCTGCATAGCTTTTGGATGCATTGCTTGAAGTTGACTTGCTGGGTTAAAAGAATGTACACACACATCTTTATATTGGGATAGGCAAGTTTTTTTCTGTAAGATGGCTTTGGTAGGGCTTAGTTGTCTTTAACTTCATTCAGAACAATTTTGTTCAGTATTGTGACAGCTGTTGTGTCAGCTTACATTAGGAAAAAAACTTGTCAAAATTGGTGAGGTTTTGTGTAGCCATTTTAACATTGAAGATGGAATACACATTTTAGGCATATTATGCTTTATTATTTCAAGAAAGATAAAAAATCAACTGAAATGCAATGAAAGATTTGTGCAGCATATGGAGAATGTGCTGTGACTGATCAAACATGTTAAGTGGTTTGTGAAATTTAGTGCTGGGGATTTCTTGCTGGATGCTGCTCCAGTGGACCATCATTGGACCATCATCCAGCATCCAGTGGACCATCTTGCTGGGCAGACCAGTTGAAGTTGATAGTGATCAAATTGATACATTGAGAACAATCAACGTTATACAATGTGGGAAATAGCCGACATACTCAAAATATCCAAATCTATAGTTATTTGTGAAAAAATGAATAACTGTGTCATTATGGAAAAAACTAAACGGACTTTTTGGGCAACCCAAAACAGTTGCTGTATAGACAGATAGCATACGTCTAAGTGTACTGAAATTCTATGGAGTCGAAGGGCAGAGACTACTTTCTCATATCCTGCTTCAAAAAGTACCATGTAGTTTCCCTAGGTACTTTTTTTTTTTAAAGTATACTTCTTTCCTGGTTATGCTGCACTATTCTATATTCTATGTAACATATGTTTCTCCCCCCCCCCCCCCCCCCCCCAGAGAGAATTTATCCAGTTCTGTAAAACTCTGTACAGTATGTTTCGGGAAGATCCAGAAGAAAACAGTTTGTACCAAGCCATTGCCACAGTAACTACTCTACTGCTTCAGATTGGGGAAGTGGGGCATCGAGGCAGCAGCTCTGGAAGCTGCTCCCAGGACAGTGGAGAGGAGCCACGGGCTTCAGCTCCTTCTCTGGAGCAGGACTCTGTGTTTGTGGACACTGACCCTGGGACAGCTTCCAAGGATGCCCAGACATTTCCTGAAGAGGCAGAAGGAGACTGGACGGTCTCTCTTGAGCATATTTTAGCTTCACTTTTGACTGAGCAGTCATTAGTGAACTTTTTTGAAAAGCCACTGGACATTAAATCCAAACTGGTAAATGCCAAGATCAATCAGTACAGTCTCAAAGCTTTTGAAATGAGCAGCCAATCACAGCCTGAACTCAAGCAAGACAACAGTTTGTTGAGGAGATGAGTCTGCCACCACAAAGCAAGTTTCGTGGGTTGTCAGCTCACAGATTCAGATTTCAGAGTATATCCCATAAGCCTGGGTATCCAGGTAACCTGACAGCCCCAGCTGTGGCCAGGGTAACCAGTGCAACCCTCAAACACTTCTATTAATTCAAGAGAATTACCACTTTTATGAGATTTGCTGAAATGGGCAGTTCTGCTGTGATGATTTCATCTTCAGAACACAAAGTCTAATGTATCATGCTAATAACCCAGAGACAAATGCCCAAGCTCTTATTTTTCACTTGGATATTGGGAGGTCTAGAATCAAGTTCACTTTCAAGATCTGAGATCTACTGTCTCTGCAACTGCATTTGGCTTTTTTTTGCACAAATTTTGTTTCAATGCTGGTAATTGAAACCATTTTAATATATTTGATTGTATTCACTTGTCCTTGCAAAAATGTGTATATACTTTCAAACTGGCCTCCAGATTTTTTAATAAGAAACTTTTATATTGACTCTGTCCTTTGTTTATGCCTTACACTTATCTGAGTGTCTAAGGTCTCGGTTGTGTCAATGAACAGATAAGCTGGAGATGTCCCTCCCCCTCAAACCTTGTATTCTTGGTGAATAGTGCAATACTGTAGGTGCAGGGGTGTCCAACCTGCAGCCCACCACAAAATTGTAAATTTACTTAAAACATACTTTCTTTTGTTGTTATGTGTCGCAATGTATTCAATGTGTAGCCCAAGACAACTCTTCTTCCAGTGTGGCCCAGAAATACCAAAAGGTTGGACAACCCCGCTAGGATTTTCAACCCTACCTTGGCTGACTACTACCATCACCAACAGGACTTCAGAAATGACCTCTTTAGAGTAGTGTAAATACTAATGAAATATAGGCCCCGGCAACACTGTGCTTTCAGGCTGAATTCAGATTTGCATTGTCTAAGTTTTACCTCTGAGCCCCACGTAAACCCAGACTAAAAATACCTCGAGGCCATTGGGGTGAGCTAAAATATTAACTGTACATATAAATTAAACATAACTTGGTTACCCCATCAAAATGGCAATTATTTTGGAAGAATTCAATACTTCTTAACAATTATACTCACTACAGATATAGGCAGAAACTTTTTAAACACATATTACCAAGTATAAATAAATCAAAGATACTATCAATTGTTAAGTTAAAATGAAAAGTGGCTAATATCTGGAAAAAGGTTATCTTAGAATGAAACATGCTTGTAAAAGCACTATTATACCTCCAATACCCTAACTACCTAAACAATCATTCTAAATCCAGCCTACACCTCAAAATTACCTTTAAAAACTTGCTTAGGACCTGTCCAAATATTCAGAAAGTCCATGGGCTGGGAAGAAGGGACACAGGCACAGTACAAAGGAAAAGCTTTCCAAATGACTCTTTAATTGGCAGGTACTTTAAGATATACAAACATATTACATTGCCACTAGAAACAGGAAACCAAACCTCAAATGCAGTTTTGTAACTTTTATTTGACAATCAGCAGTTAGTTCTCATCCACATTAACTGTTTGTAGATCTGCAAAAGAAGAGACAGTCACCTTCTATACCCACACATTACATTGTTTTTCTTGTCTAAACAGCTTTGTAGAATAAAGTAAAACTTACTTTTGAAAGTGGTGACAGGTACATAGGTGACCAACGTATAGAGCTTGTTTGGTGAATCTTCATCCTCATTTCGTTTTCTGGACAACCGCACCCGGATACGGTATGGGACATTCCTAGTAACAAAATACAAACATGCTGGTAAAGCCAATTACTCTGTAACTTGCTTCTAATGTATCACCTTTTGTTCTAATCTTACCAACTAGAGAAAACTGTCGTCTCAGGGTATGTACCTGTCTTTGGAGGCAGTCACCGACATTCAACCTATGAAGAAATGTGGGCCTAACCAGCCAGGTGTCTTCCCTCTATTACCACCACAGAAATTGTGGTTATGGTCTTGGTCTAAAAATTCAATTTGGAGAACACTAAATTCTGCAGGCTATCTTAAACACAAAAAACTATTAAATGTTCTTTACTCTCTGCATCACAGTGGCTTGTCCTGTCCCCTTTTACTGGTCTGAGGAGGTGAAGTGTCCTGAAACTTGGAACTCTTCTTGATGTCAACGATACCACTCCTCCCTTACCTCAAATGAGCCATCATTGGTGGCTCCTTTATTATATACATTTCTGCCAGTACCTGAAATGCTGGTCTACTCCAGGGCTGAATTACAGGTCCTCTGCCATCCCATCCAACATCAACACTGAAATACCACCCAGATGCTACACTCTGCCCTACTCCAGTCTCATGTAATTACCAAGCCCACGCTAGTGCCACTGCCCTTACTTCCATGCTGGCACCTTACATTGTCCTTCACAGAAAAACTACTCTCCTGCTTTAAAAGCAGAGTTTCTCAACCTTGGCACTACTGACATTTGGGCTAGATAATTCTTTGTTGTGGAGGGCTATGTTGTACATTCTAGAATGTTTACCGGAATCCTTGGCCTGTAGTGACAACCAAAAATGTGCCTGGGGGATGGTAGGTAAAATTGCCTGTAGTTAAAAAAAGTGCTCCAATGGTTTCTAGAGATAAATACGAACTATTTGCCATGACCTACAAGATCCCTAATGATCTGCCCCCACCTAAGTTCTCCAGTCTTGCTCACTGTTCTTCAAGTCACTTACTTGACCTCACCAGATTTGTTTTCTTTGTGCACTGCTCCCACCTGACCCTCACATTGCTGGCTTCATCATCATTTGGGTCTCATTAAAAATACCATGTCAAAGGGCTTCTCTGCAAATGCTACCCTACCCTTTGAATTACTTTCACACTATTTTATAGTGTTGAAAATATGCATTAGTTATTTATAGAACTTATATAGAATGTGCAGAGTGAACTGGTGGAATTTTAAAGGTTCATCTTTTAACACAGATAACACGTTGGCACCTTATTCCTTTGGCCCAGACAGCTTTGTTGAGCCTGGTGTCAATGCGCACATCTGGAGTTCCCATCTCCTTCATGGCAAATTTCCGGATCTCTTTGAGTGCCCGAGGGGCACGCTTCTTGAAGCCCCTTAAGATTCAAACATAAGTAAGTAAATGAATTAAAGGCGAGTACAAAATTAAGTGAAATATATATTATGTCCCATTTTCATAAAAGAAACCTACACCAAACTTGAGCAAGGCAGGACAATCCCTTCTTCAGGTGGTGTTAATGCCCAGCAACTAGCATATTTGGGACACAGAAACACACGACCCACTTTCAATGATACAGGATAAGGGCTCTACATATGGTCCTTATGTAACATTAATACACGCATTGGCCAATCCTTTCCTGATCAACAAAAGCAACCCTAACCTCTAATAATACCACCTATCAAAGAGAATATAATCAAAGAATGACTTCAGAATATGCTTGAACATAAAGCATACAACACTGAACAAAATATGGTAAGCACCCCCAGATCAAAGTATGAGGGGGGATGTAAAAAAACCTGAACTTACAAAAAATGATGTATCTTGTATGTTTAAACCTCAGTCACCTTCAAAGTACTCTCCATTTGATGCAATACACCAATCAAGACAGTTTTTATCCACTTCTCAAAACAGTGTTTGAACTCATCAATTTTGATACCTTTTACTTCTGTGTTTTTTTCCTTTCACCTCTTCCACATCAGCAAAGCCTTTCCCTTTGATAACTTTTTTCATCCATGGGAAAAATGAACAAAAAAGTCACTTAGGTAGAGCGATCGTGTGGGGTATGGGAGTACGCCATTTTTGGTCAAAAACTGTTGAACACTCACTGCAGTGCGGGCAGGTGCACTTGTAGATCACCCATCATGAAATGGGCAAACCCTTTGAAAGAGTCTTCCCCCGCCCCCCAAATCACTGAGGCAGAATACAGCCACTCCCAACAACAGCAGCTGGTACACTTATTCAGGTTGGTTCCTAGAACACTCACCTAGAACAAGGGGCCTGTTCTCCAGAAGATAATTATGGGAATTTTTTTCAGGGGGCGTTCCCCCCTCATAAATTAGATCTGTCACATCCTAAGACACAGCATGTTTTTGGAGACCATTCAACTCTAATTAAAAGTTCGTTTACTTAGCCTGTGGCTCAAAGAACAGAGACCTGAAATGTACAGATTCCTCTCACAAAGGATGATGAGGACAAGAGTTAATTCTAAGGAGCTCTTGGCATGTGTCAGATACCATCATTAGCTCCTGTTGGTTCCAGCTGAGCCAGGTACTATAAATGTGCAGTTTAAACAATGACACAAATCCATTTGGTTTCGTGCCTTCACTTAAATAAAAAAAGTGAAAAAGTGAAACTTTACTACAGGTGGAAATGTCCATACTTTTGGACAAGTAAAGGCCATTCCAAGGGGAACAGAGAGCAGTCTAAAGAAGTGTCCCAACACCTCAAAATACGAACGTCAGGAGGGGCCCTGCCAATGATCCAACTCTGTAACCCATGACACAACTCCTGGCATGTAATAGGTGCCCCATACTTGTTAGATGAAGCAAACTTCACGGAATCCAATAAAAATAACAAATGGAGAATGAAGAGTGACTTAATTCAGCTCTGAAAACTTCAACGTCCCATGACCCAGAAAAGACCTGACTCTCCACCCATTCCCACATGACCTCTTCTTTCTTATCATGTCCCCTCCGCTCCCTGCTCTACTCTCAACAGTCTCCTAGTTATATCCAGTAAGTAAGCAAGCTCACACCACTCATTTAAATACTTAATCATCTAGAAATAAAAGGTGCTAGGAATAATATCGGTAGTATAAGAAAATCCTCCATCTTTCAGATTATGTAAATGACACTTCTGGAGTATACCAGATGGTGTCAAGTCTGACAGAAAAATAAACCAAGGAAAAGAGGTAGGGGGCATTAGGGAAAGGGATTGCAGGTTTGAATAAGATGGCCAAAGAGATAGTGGAGTCAAGAGCCCAAGCATGATGAGGTCAGCCATTTAGGTATGTGTGATAAAAGCAAAGGAGGAGGGGGGAGTAAGAATAAAACCAAACAGCTACCCTGAATCAGATACATGTCTGTTACAATTAAGAAAATAAGAGGCCAGTTCATTTGGAATCAGCAAGTACTTTGGATTCCAATCTGAGTAAGACAGGAAGCCAATGGAGGGTTTGAGGATACACTAGGTTTTGGGGGAGCAGGGGAACCAGGATAAGGGATCTGCAAATTATAACCACTGGAGTGACAGCGAATGGTGGAGGGACCAGTGCAATGGGTCAGATGGTGAAAGGCAGCACCAGTAGGACATGCTCCCTTACCAGTAACTGAACTAGGGAAGGTCAGTGGAGCAATGGGAAGGTTAGGGTTGGAGATAGATACCAGGAATTCGTTTTGGGGCCATGTAAAGCCTGAATGTCTATTTAAGCACCCAAGTATAGTAGAAAAGAGGAATCGAGTCCTGGGACTCGACATTAAGAGGATGGGTTGTGAAAAGAACCAACAAAATAGATGGAAAATGAGCAGCTAGAGAGGAAGAAAAAAAAAAATACAAGACTGGAATCTTTGAAAGTAAAACAAATGAAGAATTTCTACAGTAGAATGAACAAGAAATTGTCAATTGCCACCAATCAAGAGGACTGGGAAATGACCAAACGGTTTAGTACCAGGTAGGTCTCCACCCAGGGCTTCTGTAACAAAGCGCAAGTACCTGAAAAACTTGCCCATCTGCAATGGCCCACACGCACACTTTTCAAATGTCCTATTTACTAGTGTGACCTTTAAAACAACGCCCCTTCCTCCTAGTTACTTTTCACTTGGCTCAATTTACAATTTTATATCTAAATACTTGTCTAACTTCCTATAAATAAACTAGGAAGGTAGAACTTTTTGGTTCAAAGGGGTGGTGGGAAGGGAATGTTACTCAGAAGCAACCACGTTAACGCACCAAACCTGGGCTGGATTTTGGACCCAGAAGCTGTCTCAGAGACCCCAGGTAAGACAAAAGAACATGATGCCTCATGGGTTACACTCGATCAGCCCTTGGCTGGAAGAGCAGTGCTCAACAGCCAGCCAGGCCCAATGTGAACAACGCTGAACATTTGAATTGGTGGAAAAATTAGTTGTCCCAGAGACTACCCAGTCAAGGGCAAGAAATTTTGCTCCACGGTCTGCTGCCTGAAGACTATTTTGCCCTGTACCATTTCCTATTAAAAATACTCCAAGTAACAGTATTCAAGATTTGGTCTCCATTGTAAGCAATAAGCACCATAAGCAGAAAATGGTAAGTTATTAATCTTAAGAAAAAACAAATCCCAAGGGAAAAAAAAGAATTATTTTCCTGTCTCTAGCGGTTTCACCTGATACCACAACTCAGTCAATACTAATTACTATATATCTGTATGGATCAGAAAACTAAAATAATCCCATTTAAATGTTCACACTCTGGAATGGACAGGGCTTTTCTTGTTGTTAATTGTTTAACTTTCATACAGTCTAGACAGACATTAAAAAGTCTGCTCCCCCCCCCCCCCCCCCCCGCCCCATACACATTGTTCACCATTTCGCCTGCCCAGGTTTATATAATTCAATTACAAGCACTGAGTGGAATGATTTTATCACCGTTTTTTCCCAATGGACTCTCCCAGAAACCTGATTATTCAGTCTCACGTTTGCCGTCATTAACCCCCGACCATTACATTTGAAACCCTAGACCGAAAATACGGTCCACGCAATACAGATAGGAGTTTTTAAAGAAATGCTAATTTCTAGATCACTTAACCTTTAATCCTGGACAAACTAAGAGTGACATCCAGACGGGCTGAGTTCGGAAGGCTCCGACCCGCAGGACTGGGCGAGGGTAGAGTACTCACACTCCATGGATGCGCTTATGGATGTTGATGGTGTACTCTCTGGTCACTACCTCGTTGATGGCAGAACGGCCCTTCTTCTTCTCACCACCCTTCTTTGCGGGAGCCATCTAAACTCATGCGACAAGAAGGCTCTTAACAGGTTGGGACATACACAAGCCAAGTCCTCCCTCCCAGACCCGGCGCTTCAGTGTGCAGAGGGCCTGGCTGGCGCCCGAACCCCCAGGTTCCGGCCGAGTCAATCCCACGACACAAGCATCTACGCCCATCGGCTGCTCCCGTCCCGGAAACCCATGCGCCCCGGCATCCCTAAGCCATTCAGCCTCCCAGACTACGACAGCCGTTAAGCCCAATGCGGATTCCCGTTCCCTGCAACGGTGAGTCCCGGTACAGCTCAGGAGAGATGCCGCTGTCCGGGTCAACACAATCGCGGGCAAGGATGGACCCAGATTCCTGAATCAGACACATACAGCGCATACTCACTATGCCGGGCTCAAGCTGGAAAGAAAGAGCGCGTGGTATTGTGGGATAAGGAAAGCAAGGTTTCAAGTACAACTTCCGGGTCGCCTGGAGGCGGGTAGAACGAGAGGTGGGGCTGTTTCGTCATCGGTACGCGCCAGGGGTAAAGCTAGCTGGCCTGACGCGATCTGGGAAAAATACGCTGCTTGTGGTCCCGTCAGCATCCAATTATCTGTAGCTGAGTTCCTGTCTCCTCAAGAATGAGCTGACGAAGTGACACGCACTTCTCGCTTCTCCTTTGAGTCTTAAGACAGAATCAAAACCTAGGCTTCTGGTTGTCTGGGAGCAGGGCTTGGGAGACAAGACTTTTGTTTTTTACATTCACTCACTAATTGGGGCCACGAGTACCGAATCTGTGCGCAGGGTGCCGGCTGGTGGTCCTAGAGGTGGCAGTTCCGCGCTGCAGGTGTGGACAGTAAGCAGGATTCACGAGTGACGGTCGTTGTCCTGGACTGCGGAGCTGTTTGGAGGTTGTGTCCAGTTTGATGTATGAGTGTGTAGACCCGACTGTCTCAGGGGCCCCTTGGTAGGTCTGACAAGCCCAGGGATGTAAAGTAACCACAGGGCAGGGTCTGATCGTAAATTCCTAGCTGGGCAGGTCATTGCCCTGAACCCGCCCTGCCCCTCCTTCTTATGCACACAGGACAACATACTTTTGGAATGTCAAAATAGTTTTCCAGACCACTTGGAAGCAGATTCACTGGCAACAGACCATGTCAACACGGGAAGCCCCCTCATTGCTTTCATGTTGCCCACATACCATCTCTATTCCCAATGTCGGATGTTAACTATCCTGAACTCACCAATGCAAAAGTACGTGTTTCTCCATACTGCTTTTTAGTCCAATCCTAGACATTTAACCCTGTTTGCTTTCTCCCACTTTAACCAACGGATTTCACGTAACCTTCTGTATACTTTCTCTTGATTCTAAATGTATAAAATTAATTGCAAAGCTGCCATTGTTCAGAGCATTCTCTTAATCCATTGAGATCTTGCTTCTGGGCATGTCCTCAAACTTAGCTCAAATAAACTCTTAATAACGCTTTGTAGAGGTTCTTTCATCCACAACCGAGTCAGGGAGGCTTGTGAGGGGTCTGGAAGGAAGGGCAGAAGATGACTGGGCAGAGACATGGCAGAACCCGCACCTCATGGAAGGTCTGAAGTAGTATGACTTCTGAGACTCCAGGCTGAGAGATGAGATAGTCTGTGGGCCTTACTCCAGAGTTCTGAGTATTATAAGTAATAAACCATTGAAAGGTTTTTCAGAAAGGCAGTGTCATAGATTTGTTTTAGAGTTAATTGGGTTACACTGTGAAGAATAGATTTGGGTGTAGGAGCAAGATGGTAAGCAAGGAAATGAGTTGGAAAAAGGCAGACTGATTTTTATAAAAACAGGTAAAAATCAAGAGGACTTGGAGAGAGAAAAGCAGTGTAGAGTCACTACATTTAAAAGGGGTGTATGGGCAGACAGGGTGGCAAGAGACTTAATAAATTAATAAAGTCTTATGAAGAGTCTTTCAAAATGTCATAAGTTTGAAGGAAGCTGGAGTGATCAACAGGTTTTAAATGCTGTGGAGTTCAAGTAAGGCAAAAACTAGATTTCCCACTAGTTTCACTATTGGAGAAGTAGGAAGTGGAGAGAAGCCAGATGAAGATAGGGTGAGGAATGAGTATGGGGATGGACTGCTTTCCATTTTTCTGGAAGAAGACATACTGAGGGAGGGGCATAGAAGGTAAGAGAGCTGGGGAAGCAGTAGGCAGGGTGGACAAGTGGCTTAGGTGCCATGTGAGAGATTATAGGAGCTCTGAGGTGGTGCCCAGAAGAGATCATTCTAGAGCTTCCCAGAGGCCTAAGAACTGGATGTCACCAGTCTAAGGATTCAAAAATAGTCAACCTGATTCATGAATACATGCCTTACTTATTCTTGATCAACTCTCTTATTTATTTTTATTTGAGAGAGAGAGAGAGAGAGAGAGACTAATTTGTTGTTCCACTTATTTATGTATTCATTGGTTGATTCTTGTATGTGCTGACAGGGGATTGAACCCACAAGCTTGGTGTATTGGGAGGATGTGCCAGCTAATTGAACCACTTGGCCAGGGCCTAACACTTATTTTGCAGGAACATGCCATTTAGTGGCTTCTTAAGACCAGGAGAATGGGAGCTAAAGTTTTTGAGCCCTCTCATATCCGAAGGTATTTATTCAGCCCCACCAATTTATTAATATTTTGGCTTGTATGGAATTCTGGGTTGAAAATTACTTCTCCCAGCACTTTGAAGGCATTCTCCATTGCTCTCCTCTCCATCTGTCCTCCCCTCACCTTGCCTATTCTCCTCTTCAGGATAAGGCACCTGAAACCTGCCTGAGGCCTCCATTTCTTTTTTTAAAAGATTTTATTTATTTGTTTTTAGAGATGGGGGAGAGAGGGAGAAAGAGGAAGAGAAACATCAATGGGCAAGAGATACATCTGTCGGTTACCTCTTGTACACCCCTAGCTGGGGACCTGGCTTGTGACTCAGGCATGCGCCCTGACTGGGAACCAAACCAGTGATCTTTCAGTTCTCAGGCTGGCACCCAGTCCACTGAGCTACACCAGTCAGGGTGTGCCTAAGGCCTTTCATATCATAAAGGCTCTCTGGGATCACTTCTATTATCATAACTCCATATGACCCCACCTGCAGATATGATGCTTGCCCTTTATAACCGGCTCGCAGCACTTAGGGGGGGAACTAAGCACCTAAGCACCTAGATACCAGCTAATATGGGTGAATTGACAGACTGTATAAGCAAGTTCCTGGTCCCCAGGTCAAACTCACAAGTTGCTTCTCCTGGACTTTCAGGCTCTATTGGTAAGAAATGGAAGTCTTTTTTTTTTTTTTTTTTTTTGATGACAGGTATGGTAAGATCCTTAATCCTAGGGTGGTGCCTCATGTGCACCATCCATCAGGGCAATAAAGTGTCACCTTAATAAATCAGAAATTGGTGCCAGCTGCCTCAAGTTTTCAGAAAACTGATAGATTCTACCTCTTGTCAAAGCAAATAGACCCCTACAGTGAAAATCCATAATATGGCCCTCTCAACCCTGCTGCTGAAAGTAAAGGCTGAACAGACATATAATAAAAACTGGTTTGAAGTACTAAAAGACATTAGCCTGAAGGCTCTTCCACTATGTCCTGCCCTCCGAAGTCTCAGGAGTCAGGTCAGCCAGTGATGGCCTCCAGAGACCAAAAATATTGGGATGAACTTTCTGTGCTTTGCAAATCTATTTTTATTGTGTGTGGACTGGAGCTTGGGGTAGTGTTGTCAATGAGGGGGCTGTGATGCAGCTGAAATGAGGGCGTGGGTTAGGGGGTGAATAGTGGGGACAGAGACAAGAGGATGGGCACAAGAAGTATTTTGAAATTAAAATGGACAGTTTGGAACTAACTTTATATGAAACATCAATTTTGGTGAGTCTTAGTGGTTAATGAAATCACATTAGAAAGGTACAGTAAAATACCATATAAAATATATAATTTTGAAGAAATCAGTGTGATTACATGACCTTAAAGAAATAGGTGTTTAAAGTCCAGGAAGGACAGAGGGTCCCATTCAAGAGGAACCCAATGAGGCCCACTCCAAGACACATCATAATTAAAATGGCAAATATCAAAGACAAAAAGAATCTTAAAGGCAACAAGGGAGAAACACAAAGTAACAAACAAGGAAGCTCCAATATGGCTAGCAGCTGACTTCTCAACAAAAACACTACAAGTCATAATGGAATGGAAAGAAATAGTTCAACCAATGAAAAACAAAGGCCTGCAACCAAGACAACTCAGGCAAACAAGGCTCTTAATTAAAATGAAAGGTGAAATAAGGAATTTCCCAGACGAAAGAAGTCTAAAAAAACCACCTCCACCAAACCAGCACTGCAAGATATGCTAAAGGGGCTGCTTTAAGTAGATAAAGAAAAAGAATGAGAAAGAGAGGAACATGAGTACAAAGGGAAAGGATGGATAAGTACCTATTGATAATAACTTTATATGTAAATGGATTCAATAATCCAATCAAAAGACATAGGGTAGCTGAAAACATGTCCCACACATATGCTGCCTACAAGAGACCCACCTCAAAACAAAGGACCGACACACACTGAAGGAAAAGCGATGGAAGAAAAATATTCCATGCAAATGGATAGGGGAATAAAAGGGGTAGCAATACTTATATCAGATAAAATAGATTTCAAAACAAAGGACATCAAAAGAGACACTTCATAATACTCAAAGGATAAATCCATCAAGAAGACATAAATGTTCTAAAACTATATGCACCCAACATAAGAACACCCAAATGTATAAGGAAAATCTTGAAGGACTTAAGAAAGATGTAGATAACAATACACTGATAGCACGGGCCTTTACCACTCCCCTGTCAATAATGGATAGACCTCCCAAACAAAATATCAATAAGAATATTGTGGCCCTAGATCAAATGGACTTAACCGATTATATATATATATATGCCCCTTTATCCCCCAAAAATGAAATACACATTTTTTTCAAATGCACATAGAACATTGTCAAAGATAGACCATGTGATAGGATACAAACAGGTCTCAACAAATTCAAGAAAATTAAAACCATAACAAGCATTTTCTTGGACCACAAGGGCTTGAAACTAGAAACCAACCTCAAGGAAAAAACTCAGAAACATTCAAACTCACAGAGACTGAATAGCATGCTATTAAACAATGAATGGGTCGATAAGGAGATCAAAGAAGAAATCAAAAAGTTTTTGGAAACAAGTGAAAATGAACACACAACAGTATAAAACCTATGGGACACAGTGAGGGCAGTCCTGAGAGGGAAGGTCATAGCAATACAGGCCAACCTAAAAAAGATAGAAACACTTCAAATAAATGACCTAACCCTCCAAGAACTGGAGAAACAACAACAAACAAAGCCCAAAGAGAGTAGAAGGAAGGAAATTATCAAGATCAGAGCAGAACTGAATGATGTAGAGACTAAAAGAACAATTCCAAGGATCAATAAATCCAGGAGCTGGTTCTTTGAACAGATAAACAAAATCGACAAGCCCTTAAGCAGGCGCATCAAGAAAAAAAGTCAGAGGACCCAAATAAATAAAATTGGAAATGAAAGCAGAGAGATTAAAACTAATACTACAACAATACAAAGGATTGTAAGAGATTACTGTAAATATCATATGCCAAGAAATTTGATCTTTGATGAAATGGACAAATTTCCAGAAAAATATACGCTTCTATATTTGGAATGAAGAAGAAGCAGAAAGCCTGAGCAGACCAATAACAGCTGTTGAAATTGAAGCCATAATCAAAAACCTCTCAGAACACAAAAGCCCTGGACCAGATGGTTTCACAGGAGAATTTTTACATTTAAGGAAGAGCTAACCACTGGTCTTATCAGACTATTCCAAAAAATTGAAGAAGAGGGAAGACTCCCCGACTCTTTTTATGAAGCCAGCATCATTCTAATCCCAAAATCAGATAAGATACAACGAGGTTAGAAAACTCCAGGCCAATAACACTGATGAACATAGATGCTAAAATCCTCAACAAAATATTGGCAAACCACATCCAGCAATACTTTAAAAAGATCATCCACCATGATCAAGTAGGATTCATCCCAGGGATGCAAGGATGGTTCAATATTCACAAGTCAATAAATGTAATACATCACAGAAACAAAAGTAAGGACAAAACCCACATGATCATATCAATAGATGTGGAAAAAGCATTTCATAAGGTACAACACCCATTTATAAAAACACTCAGCAAAATGGGAATAAAGGGGGCATACCTCAACATAATAAAGGCCATATATGAAAACCAACAGCTAGCATCATACTCAATGGGCAAAAGCTAAAAGCTTTCACACTAAGATTGGGACCAAGACAATGATGTCTGCTTTCACCCCTTCTGTTCAACATAGTATTGGAAGTCCTATCCACAGCAATCAGACAAGAAAAAGAAATAAAAGGCATCCAAATTGGACAGGAAGAAATAAAACTGTCGTTTGCAGATGACATTATACTGTACATAGAAAACCCTATAGACTCCACCAAAAAACTACTCAGCCTAATAAGTGAATTTGGCAAACCAGCAGGATACAAAGTATTTCTGATACAAATATTCAGAAATTGAAGGCATTTTTGTACACCAACAATAAAATATCAGAATCAGAAATCAGATGGAAAAATCCTATGTGCTATAGCAACAAGAAAAATAAAGTACCTAAGAATAACCTTAACCAAGGAGGTAAAAGCCCTGTTCAGAAAACTACACAACACTGAAGAAAGAAATTAAAGAAGACACAAATAAATGGAAGCATATACCATGTTGATGCATTGGAAGAATGAACATCATCAAAATGTCCATACTACCCAAAGTAATTTTTAGCTTTAATGCAATCACTAAAAAATTACCAATGACATAGTTCACAGATATAGAACAAACATTTAAAAACTTTATATGGAACCATAAATGACCCAGCATAGCTGCAGCAATTTTGAGAAAGAAGAACAAAGTAGGAGGGATCACAATACCTGTTATCAAACTATATTACAAGTCCCCTGTAATCAAAAGAGTCTGGTACTGGCATAAGAACAGACACATTGATCAATGGAACAGAATAGAGAGCCCAGAAATAAACCTGTGTCTCTATGGTCTATTAATATTCAACAAAGGGGGCAGAAGCATAAAATGGAGTAAAAATAGCCTCTTCAACAAATGGTGTTGAGAGAGCTGGACAGCTGCATGCAAGAAAATGAAATTCAACCATCAACTTCTACCATACACAAGGATAAATTCAAGATGGATAAAAGACTTAAGGATAAGTTATGGCACCATAACAGTCCTAGAGGAGACATAGGCAGGAAACTAGTTCTCAGATATTCCACACAGCAGCATTTTCACTGATATGTCCCGTAGAGCAAGGGACATAAAGGAAAGAATAAACAAATGAGACTTCATCAAAATAAGAAGCTTGTGCACGGCTAAAGGAAACATCAGTAAAATGAAAAGGGAACCAACCATATTGGAAAATATATTTGCCAATGATACCTCCGACAAGGGTTTGATCCCCAAAATATATAAAGAACTCAGATGATTCTACTCCAAGAAGACAAACAATTCAATTAAAAGAATGAGCAAAGGACCTGAACAGACACCTCTCCAAGGAGGACATACACAGGACACAGAGACATATGAAAGGATGCTCAGGATCACTAGCCATTAGAGAAATGCAAATTAAAACCACAATGAGAGACCATTTCACACTGGTCAGAATGGCTATCATAAACAAATCAACAAACAACAAGTGTCTTTGAGGTTTTGGAGAAAAGGGAACTGTAGTTCACTGTCGTTGGGAATGCAGGGTGGTACAGCCACTCTGGAAAACAGTTTGGCATTTCCTCAAAAAGCTAAAATTACAACTGCCTTTTGATGCTGCGATTCCACTGCTGGGATTATAACCTAAGAATCCCAAATCAGTAATGTAAAGAACCAATGAACCCCAATGTTCATAGCAGTGTAGTTTACAATAGCCAAGTACTGGACATAACCTAAGTGCTCACCAATAAATGAGTGGATCAAGAAACTATGGCACGTATACACAATGGAATACTACACAGCAGAAACAAAGAAGGAACTCCTACCCTTCACGACAGCATGGACAAAACTGGAGAGCATTATGCTAAGCGAAATAAGCCAGGGAGTAAGAGACAAATACCATAGGATCTCACCTATAAGTGGAACCTAAGCAACAAAACAAACAAGCGAAGAAAAATATAACCAGCAACATTGAAATAAAGAACAAACTGACAGTAACCTGAGAAGAGGGTGGAGGGGGACAATAGGGAGAAAGAAGGGAAAGGATCATCAAGGACCCATATAACCTAGGAGTAAACCTAACCAAGGAGGTAACCTCTCTCTAGGTTATCAATGGCTGGCTCTAAAAACCTTCAGGCCTCACGTGAAATAAAGAGAAATTGAAGCAATTTTGTACCACTCAAATTTTACCAGATAATTTAGGCAAGAGTGCAAAACATCATGGCTTAAAATGATCTAATAGTTGATCAGTTCACCATGTTTCCTGTAAAAACAAAAATTTTAAACTAGTGAATTTTAGTTGCCATTAGTACAATTCAGTTAAGCTAGTTTAAGATACTAAAAAAGGTGGTATATTCCAGAGTTCACATTTCAGTCATTTCTCATGAGCCAAGACTTTATAGTTTTCAAAATAGAAAGGTCATGGTTTTTCTGGAAACAGGACAGGGTTGCAAAACAGCTTTTTAATGAACAAAATTAAAAGAATCAAAAGCTTAGGGATTAAAAGAAGGAAAAAAGAGAGGAAAGCTTAGGGATTAAATTTTCCCTGATACCATGTGGGTATACAAAAACATTACACAATAAGAGTTTCCTGAGTTTATCCAGATTCTGAACATGTGTTAAGATTTAAGCAACACTAAATTAAATTAGTAGTATGGCATATCCCTCCCTCTTTTAATGGCTTCCAACTAGAAAATCATAGGGTGATTAAATGCTGTTTCCATTAAAAATCTTCTTTTACTTAGAAATAAGAATTCAGACAGCCCATTAAAATACAAACTCTTTTACAGAAAAATCAGATTGTCCACTCTACAAAACAGTTAAATTACAAAGTAGTTAATCCAGTTTCACAGACTTTTTCTTTCAAAAAGAGTTCCTTTCTGGTTCCTTTAGTTTAAACAGTAAATGATCTGAATGCATGCAAAATATTCAGACTTATCTTTTCCCAGGAATACAGCAATTGTGTGATGAATAAAACTCTTTTTTGGTGTATTTATATGGCAGTGTCTCAGGCCATTCAAGCCTGATCCTAGTCATAGAGTTGAGAGGAGTGATCTGTGTTTTACAGGAATACAGGAGGAGCACGAACTACAGTGATGGAGGAATGAAAGGAACTCAGTTCTTCTGGGCCAGTGGCTGTGGAAAGGGCTGTGCTGAGCATCACCACCTCATTGGTTCTCAGTCACAGTGTACCAGGCACCCTTGTGTCAGCATGATGAAACCTCATGGGAAAGCAGGATGGATGTCTGTAGTTGGCAGAAGTCTCCAAGATGCTGCTACTCATTCAGCCTTCATCAGTATGATATGTGTGCATGTCTCTTACACATACATGCACCCTTTGCATCAGTGATGTCTGAGTGCTGTTGGTCAGAGCCCCTGGAGCTCACCCCAGCTGAATTATAGCCGATGAATGCTTTGGTGGCAAATATCTTGTTATTCTCCACAGATTACCTATGTCTATAAGGTTGACAGGTTTCCAGGTACTTTTCTGTTTTTGTCTGTTTTGCTGTCATTTCTACATTGAACCATTGTTTTTATTCTGGCACGACATAAAAATCAGGGACCTGACAGGCTGATGCACATATAGTTTTAAAAACATAACACTATTACCTGTTTTATTTATTGTTTGCTTCCACCTTTTCCACATATTTGATTATCCTTAGAAACATCATGAAATTAAAAATATATATGTTTAATGATGAAAATACATATGCATGCATATATAACAAGGGACAGAAACTGCCTCCAGAGGAAATTGTACAAATCTGTTAATTTATTACAAAATGTCCACTTACAGAAAAACACAAGAAAACTTTTATACTTTTATATTTGGAAAAGGAACTGTGTCTGAGATACAAAATAATTTGCACATAATCCATACAATTTTATTTTATATAGAAATAGGTCATTGTTACAACAGCTGTACAATTGACTACACTCCATCTTGTAATTACATAAAATCCTTTCTTTAGAAACCTCTCAATATAAGAAAACATATTTTAAAAAAAAGCAAAGTGTATTTTGAAAAATAAATCCAGTTCTGGGTCTTATTGTGGAAGATGTGTAGCAAGGGACAGCGTTCTGGCTCGCAGGCTCGGCATAGGTGGGGGTCCATGGGGCTGGGCACCTCACAGGCCTCTCTGGCTTGTGAAACCGCTCCCTTCATATCTCTTCAGTTCTCAAGGTTCTGGATTGTCAGTTGCATGACTGTGCTTTGCTCTGAGCTGTCCAGTAGTTGCAATCAACAAAGTTAACAGGAAACAGTCCAGTGTTATAAAAGTAATCACCAGCAGAGTGTGGGGCTCAGGCCAGAGGGTGTGGGCTGCTACCTGGTGAGTGATGACCAGCTTTGTTCTCTGATTCATTGGCTATTTTGCTACTGTGGTCTCCTAATGAAGTCATAAGACTTTATTATTTTTTAAAATCAAAAGTGCCTAAGTTACCTTATCTGTGCTGCTCTGCAGATTAAAACAAAAACCACCATTTAAAAATAATGAAAAAATAATCTCTTTATTCTCCCTTCAAAATATTTCTAAACTGGTGCTTCTGGAATGCAAAGAAAACAGGATTAAGAGAATGAAGTCCAGCTAGCACATGTGGATGGCCCACTGCTGGCTAAAGTGACCAGTGTGCTGTCACGAAGGTACAGTGAAACCAGCCATCTGATAAGGTAGACTGAGTCATGACATCCAAGTATGGCTGTGGAGTGTGCCCAAGGAGCGCAGAAACAAGGGAAACCCAACCTGGATCCCTGATCATTCCCATGTGACATCCGCCATTCTCAAGGGATGGTTACTATCCAGAAGATCTGAAATGTACGCCGTGTGCACAAAGGCCAACGGTTTAGCTCAAATTCTTCTCCCCACTTAATCTTCCATTGGTTAAAGCTGATTGGGACCTGACTGAGGTGCCAGGGTACTACTGGGGCAGCTGCTGGAGGACTGAGGACTCAGACAGGCTGCTGACCCTTTGGGAAGGTTGAGGGGTCTGGCTGGGACTGTGGGGCAAAGCCCAGGGTCCCTGGCTGGGGTGAGTAGGTGGAGAGAAGTGGAGATTCCTGCTGCTCCATGTGCAAAGAGGTTGGCACCTGTACCTAGAAAGGAAAGGAAAAGGATTCCAGAGGTTCTTCTGTGATTCCACAACTCCTCAGCTGAAATGCAGATATAGACAGACCACAGGAGTCTCCTCTATGGCTGGGGGTCTTGTAGTGAGGGCTTGGGCAGGACCTTGGAGGGACAGTGCATGAGGGAGAAAGGAACCCCATTCTCTACCAGACAGGCTTGAATTGTGAAGGCAAGCTTCAGGCCAGCACGAGGGTTCCTTCTGACCTGGTGTGCCTGTAGGGACTGAGCATGTGCACATGGCTCACATGTAGTATGTATGTTTCTGGATGTTGGAAGCTGATCCACATACAGATAATTGGCATGGCAGAATCCAAACACACATGCAATCTGCACACTTTCACTAGTGGTCCCTGATACCATAACTCCTTCCAAATACTGTTGTTTGTAGCATCTATTAGGAAACATCCTCATTTGCACTCAGGAACTACAGCTGTCCAAAGCCCAACTCTGGACACTTAGACCTTTCAATCTCACCTCCCACTCTTCCTGTCCACTCCATTTTTGAAGTTGCTTAGGCACAGCTGACCCTCCAATTTGGATAAGACTGTCTCTCTTGCTAGAACATTGGCCCTTCACTTCCATAAGTTAATCTGCACTTCAAGCATTTCCCAAGTGTCCAGCTCTGCAGCAGAACACTGAATTCTTTTCTCACAGAGGCGTCCCAGCCATAGTGCTCTCACTCAGCAATAACCCAGAGCCTGGCCGCTCTGTAACAAACTCTTCCCACACTGCACTGTAAGCCCTGAGGTCTCCAAGGAGGCCTGAGCACTTGTGCAGCCTGAGCCTTGCATCTTTGTTGCTACCACTGAAGAAAAACACGGGAGGCTTCTTACACTCCCTCAGGTTCTGCCTGCATCAATTCCCATCCAAAATCATGCTTGGGATCCTACAAGTTGACAAGATAGGCAAAGCTGAGTCTTGAGTTGATTCCCACTATGCCTGGGGTCAGAGAGATTTGAAAAGTATACCACAGATGGTTTAGTAGCTTTAAAGTTAAATTATATAGATTCTAGACCTTCCAGGATGATTCTTTTCATTTCTAGCCTACTGCTCTCAAAATGCCTGCCACTGCACAATCTTGTATGACTCTGAAGGTGCCAGTAGGGCAGGGGGGTCGGGGGAAAGCCAGTGTCTTTGGCACTTGCTAGAAGTAACTAGTGACCACATGGTCTGGGAAAGCCCAACTTCAGACAACATTATCGCATTTATTAAGGAATTCTGATGAGTCTTTAAATGTGATTTAATTTTATATTTGTAAAAGGCTTTGGTATAACACACCAGCAAGTGAAACAAACATACTTATCAGAGCCTTATTCTCGCTTTAAAAATACAGATACTATAATAAAAATTACTTTTTAAAAAATGGACATTTTTAGCATATAACCATGTGAAGTATAATAGCTGATACTAAATTTCCCATACGGTGTATATTTATAACCTTTGAGAATTATGAACATTAGAAACTATAAAGATTGCAATACAAATCTCTTAGGGGTTTATTTTAGTCCCAAGGGCTAGATCACCTCTAAAGCAAGGTGGGGAAAGGAGTGGGCTTGGAGCTGGGCCCTGTTTCCCTGGCCCTGAGATCTCCCAGCGCCCACCTGCAGGAAGTGCTGTTGAGGCTGCTGCTGGGTCTGTGTGGGCTGCAGGGGTGCTGGCTGGGAGCTGGGGAAGCTGTGATGCAGGACTGCCTGTCCCATCAGCAGGATGGGGGTTGTGGTGCTGCTGCTGGTGCTGTGCACGTCTGCATTTGGAAACATGGCCTGGCTCTGTGGATACCTGTTTAATTTCACATGGGAAAGAAAAAGCAGACTTTTAAAAAAGAGGTGCTGATAGGACACCAAGAGCATTGGCAACAGTGGAAAAGAAGATAAACTGGATCTCATCAAAATGAAAAACGTTTGTGCATCAAAGGACACTGTCCATGGCATGTAAAGGCCAGCCAGTAGAAATATTTGCAAATCACTTATCTATAAAGAGAGTGATATCCAGAATATGAAAAAAAAAACCTTCTATAACTTAACAATAACAAACCTGATTAAAGTATATACAAAAGTCTTGAATGGACAGTTCTCTGAAGAAAAGACACAGATGGTCAATAAGCACATGAACAAAGGCTCAATGCCACTAATCATTAGGGAAATGCAAATCAAAATCAAAATGAGATATAACTCAGATCCATTATGATGGTTATTATGGAAAAAACCCCAGAAAATAACAGGTGTTGATGAATATGTAGAGAAATTGGAACCTGTGTGTCCTGTTGGTGGGAACTTAAAATGGTGCAGCCACCATGGAAAACAGCATAGTGATTCTTTAAAAAGTGAAACATAAAATTGCCATAAGATCCAGCTATTCCACTTCTGGGTATATGCCCAAAAGAAATAAAAGTATGGACCAAAACAGATATTTGTATATCCATGTCCACAGCAGCATCATTCACAATAGCCAACAACACAAGTGTCCACTGATAGATGAATGGATAAATAAAATGTGGTCTATACATAAAACAGACTATTACTCATCCTTAAAAAGGCAGGAAATTCTAACACAGGCTACAGCATGGATAAGCCCTGAGGTCATTATGCTGATTGAAATAAGCCAATCACTGTAGGACAAATATTTTAAGATTCCACATATATGAGGTGCTTGAAGTAGTCAAATTCCTAGAGACAAAAGGTAGGATGATGGTTGCCAGGGGCTGGGAGGATGGAGAGCTGGTGTTTAATCGGTGCAGAGTTTTAGTTTGGGAAGATGAAAAATTTGGGGAGATGGATGGTGGTGATGATTGAACCATATGAATTTACTTAATGCCACAGAACTGTACACTTAAAAATGGTTAAAATGGTAAATATTATGTTATGTATATTGTACCACAATAAAAAAATAAAGGGATAGGTGTAGATATTAATGAGTCATTAACAGTGGGTAGAGGAAGGCCATTAGGAAGGCTCTGGAGGAGCAGAAATGAGGAATAGGTGCTTAAAGACACTAGAGAGAAGTACATTTGGCAGTATAGTTTTTAGAAATGTCATTTCTCTATTTGGGATCATTTAAACAGGATTTGGGGGTTCCAAACTTCCCCTGAAAAGGCCTCTGTATGTGTGGGAGGCACAGCCAAACACATCCTAGAGGATGGAATGTTAGATCAGGCCTGGAAGAGATGGTAGGAGGAGATGGAGAGGGTATTAATTATTGCACTGACTGAAAATGGCACAGTTACCAGATGAAAGAATTTCCATTTTTGCCTAGTTCACTGCATTGTAAGCATCTCTGAAAAGCAATATAACAAGATTTTTTGTTCTCACTCATTTGGATCTTAGGAAGAACAGGCAAAATCCAGAACCAACCCCACGACCTCCACATGATTGAGAGCATCATAAAAGAATTAAAAGCAGCTTCTGCACTGTGCACTCCCTCCACCCCCCACTGGGTTTATATAGGACAAAATGAAATGATGTAGATACAGGCTGCTGACCCTCAGAAATGCTCAGCAACCATCTGCTGCTACTAGTGTTAGTGGCTGAGGAAGGACACAGGAGAAAGGGTTTCTGGGGATGGTCAAAGGGTATGCTTTTAAGACCTCTGTGTGAGGGCACACCAGGCCTAATTATCTAGCACTGTCCTGGTGAACTTCTATCACAAATTAAATCAGTGTTTTATAAAAAAGACATGAAGTAGTTCCATTTATGCTTCACTTCATGGGGCCACTGTTTTCCAGTAGCTGTTCAAATACTCTCTCCTATGTCTCCAGTAACCTTTGTCTCTAGAATTAAACAGCTAAGCAAAGCTGCTTCTGCTCCTGGGGTTGCTCCTGGGGAAAGGAGAGAGAGGCGGTTGTGTGTCTGGGAGGGACAGAGGGTCCGCACTGCAGGGTCTCACAGTCTTGCAGCATAGTTCTAGAATCACAGAGCAGGCTAAGTGTGCTGTGGAATCTGCCAGCATGTGCTGGTCACCTGCAGCCAAGGGCTACATTTACCTGGGATACTGCTGAGGGTGAAGGCGTTTAGACCAGCAAAGACATCAGAGGGTAATGAAAAATTAGGGATATAATTAATTATTTCATTTGAGTCCTTTTCTAAGCATGGAACACTGGCATAAAGTTTTATCTACTCAAATGGGAAATGGTGGAAGAAAAGCTGAGGGAAGAGTCCTTCAAAGGGTGTGGGACTCACGGGGGAGCTGTAGGCAGGTGAGAGCCTGACAGCCTGGGACCACCCAGTGCAGCTCTCGGCCTCCTCCCTCCACTTGACCACCTACTTGATGTGCTGTCCAGTCCTGCCAGTCTCGGAGGCCTGCCTTTTATCACAGGACCCAGGCATCATGGGCTGGATTGGCTGGCTCAGCAACAGCCTTCAAGCAGAGGAAGAGACAAATGGGAATTTGATCAGTACCCAAACTGTAGACCTGCTGGATGACAATCACAGCACCCACCCAGGCTGGCTGGAACCTTTCTGTCTGCAGGAATCCCTTTGCCTGCTGTTCTCAGAGGATGAGGAACACAGCAGACCATGTCTTTTGGCCATCAAGACCTACCTTCTCTTGCCTCTGTATTAGCAGAGATCAACTACAGAAGCCTGGGAATCTAAACTTTGCTGCAATGAATAGTCTCAAGTTCAGCCTCAGTTATCTTATAAACAAGGGCAGTCTCCCTACCTGAGCTGCCTATCATGGCTGAAGTCTGGGCTGGGTTGGCACTGCTTGGTGTCCTGGATGTTGGAGGCCAGTGTGGTCAGGCTCAGAGCTGGTGAGAGCACAGCTGAGGGGCTGCTGAACCAGGGTGTTAGACTGCCCACCGGGTGGCAACCTGCCGGTATCATCTGCATGCTTCTCGTTGACTTGTGACCCTGAGCCTAATATTAATGAGAAAGGCAAATCTTAGACTTAGCTCAGCTACCATCTCCCCAGGAACCCTCCCAGAATCTCCTTCCTCCACACTCCTTGGCCTTTTTGTCTACCTTAGGACCTACTGACTATTTATTAAATTATTTTGATCTTGTGATGGTCTTCCCCATTCAATTATAAACACCTCAATGACTCTTTGCATCCTGGGGCCTAGGGCAGTGCCAGGCTCTCAGTAGACAAGCCACAGATGTGTGCTGAACAACTTTCTGCTTCACAAATTCCCCTCCAGATGTGAGATCTGTGGCCTCTTCCTGCCCCAGGTCCTTTGCACTTGCTGATTCCTGTATGTGCAATGCTCTTTCCTTGATGCCAATATGACCATTCCCTCATCCTGCAGGTCTTTGCTTCAGTGCCATCTTCTCAGTGAGCCTGTCTCTGGCCACCTGGTTAAAACTCCAACCCATCCGCTCCTTCACCAGTGTTTCTGCATTGCCATTGACTTGATTTTTACTTATTTCTCTCTTTTTTCCCACTTGTTGGGGACCGCTTTGTGTGGTATCGGGAATAGCCATGTTATTTGTAGCCCTGCGTGAGCCAGGCCTAGAAAGGGGCCTGTAAGTCTCATCCAGAAAACTGGGAATGCTAGAGGTAGGCTTGATCTGATGCTAACACTGTGGGAAATCTGGCCTAAAGAATGCATTGTATCCACTGAAGCTTGCTCTGCTTTGCCTTGCCTTCATAAGGGAAAACCAGATGTTTAAGCTCCAAACAGAAGGCGTGAATTCCTAAATTCAGGAGCCATACCTTAACAACCCTCTGAATGTCAGCATGTCTAACAGACCCTGACCTGAGGCAAATCCCTGTGTTCCTTCAATTGCTATATAAGATCTATCTATCTTATCTATCTGGAATTAGAGCCTTTAGGCATTGATTGATAATATTTGCATGCATGCTGTATATCCCTGCACATATTGTTCTTAATAAAAGCCACTTCAGAGAAGATCTCAGGGCATTCTGCACTATAGAGAATCGCCATCCCCTTTCCTTTCCTTGACAGATAATTGGTGTCTGGAACGACTCGTTATTTCATCTGTGGCGAACTGGAAGACTCTGCAGGACAGGGTCCACTACATTTGGCGCCTGAACAGGGACCCTCACTTTGGGACCTGTGGCAGCCAAGAGGTTATGAGCCCATGTCAGAGACGGCACACCTAGAACAGTGGGATTTTTGTGTGCACTCATCCCAAAGGTAAGGGACAGTGGCACCATTGGTTTGGTAAGGCCACCAGTGTGTCTAAGAAGGGGAATTTTCCTCAGGGCTGTCTTTTGTGCCCATTTTCCTTTTGGTTTCCCTCTCCTCCCTCTGCTCCTATGTATTGTCAGGTAGTTTCCATTCATTAAGAGATTAATAGCCAGGATTTACATGAGTGCTCCGGTTTTGGCTGGATTCAGAAGATAAGAGGCACTTTCTCTCTCCATCTGGAATCCTCGAGCATCCCTACATGAGTGGGGGCCTTGTGGAGGTGTCTGAGGTGAATCCCTAAGACACACAGGGGCCTCACAGGGAATTCCAATCGTGATAATATACTTTTGGCTAATCCGGGAATGTGTGATATAACGATTGGTCACCCAGCACTCCAAGCCCTTCCAGCCGTTTTAGATGACTGGGAGAGAAACTGAGGCGCATAAGAGAGTTAGGGGTGACCAAAGGGTGACATCCCTGGGAGCCCGCCTCACAAGCAGCACACTTTGACCCACCACATTCACTTCCCTAGCAGTTAACCAGGAGAGGCTTACATAAGTAGCTAGGCAGAGTGAGGACAGCAGACAATACAAACTGAAAGTAAAAAAAAAACAACATTTCAGCCATAAAAATGGGCTTGGGACTTTCTAAAGAGCAGGGGGTATATTTCTGACTGCTCCAGTAGCTCTTTAAAGCCGTGGAATGTCAGGTTAAAGAATAAAATTTGATTAACTTCCTACAGATTATAAAAGACTATTGTCTGTGGTTCCCCAACAAGGGATTACTAGATATAGAAGAATGGAAAAAAGTAGGAGACAAATTAAAGTGGCTTCAAGAGAATGGGACTAATATTGGCCATCAAGCCCTTCTTACTTGGAGCTCAGTAAGAACTGCATTAGCTCCTTTACATATTAAGGCAACCCAGTAAGACACAACAGGAGACTTGTCCAACCCCAGTGAGGGCCTGGAGAAACGGCCCCTTGATATTCCTAAGAAGGATGAGGAAGATGAAGGGAAAGCACCATCTCCCAAATGTCCTCCCCCAACTCACCCATCGGCCCTGCTTTGGGACCCATATATATTACAGATTCTTTTTGGTTCACTGCTGTCCCTTGGTACCTAGAACTAGTGCCTGGCATGCAGTGAGTGCTCAATAAAGATTTGTTGAGTGAAATAATCAGTGAATTAGGGGATGGGCTTACATTTTCTTTTGGGTTTTCTACTGTATCACTAACTGTCCACTCACATGATGGCACCACAGTGTTTTTATTCTTAGAGCGTCTCCAAACTCTTTCATTATCAGGAAGTGTCAATCCTGCCTCAGTTTTTCTTTTCCAAAAGTTTCCTGGCTATTTTCAGACATTGATTTTCCTGTTTACCTTTAGAACAAAAAGGCTGTATTTTAAAGTAAAACTCTTTGGGTGAAGATGGACTAAACTCTCTGCTACATGTACTTTTCCACATTGTATCGTACATTATTTGTTTACGTTTTTATAGGTCCCACTGCACTAGAAACTCTTTTAGGTCAAGGGAAACTCTTATACCTCTGGAGGCTATGAATAACAGGAGCTCCACAGAGGTTCACTAGATCGATGATAACGTGTGTGAATACAGTAGGCTTGAAGGGAGGCTGTGTCCATGATCCTCCAGAAGTAGGTGCTTAGGACCTCTCAATTCCATTCAATTCTAGTGCTATTCACTGGTGACCCTGTCAAGTAGCAAGGCCACTGGTGGCTTTTAGTTAGTGGTAATGGCATGAGGAAAATGGAAGGGAACCTGGGGGATGAGAAGCATGGTGGTCCTGTGGAAAACGACGACAAACAGAGGTGGATGACACGTGTTCTCACATTGGTAATGGTTAAAACCAGGAGTGGATGATGGGGACTTGTGGGGCACATGTGTGAAGATGTTTACCTGGGTTGATATCATGCATGGTTCTTTGAGCAGGTGCTGATCTGTGACCTGGGCAGAGGTTATCTTCCCTGGAAGCTGAGGGCTGGTGGTGAGTGGGGAATGGGCCCTTGGGGCTGACTTCTGCGGGAGCTGCTGTTGAGCATCAGGTTGCTGGGTGCTGCTGAAGCTCAGGGATACAGCTGGCTGCTGCATAAACATCTGGAAGAACAACAGGAATGCCTTTAAGGTAGAGTCACAGGGCCTCCACAGGTCTGTACTTGTATCTTCTGTCCATGGGAAGAGGTCTGCTTTCTCACTCTCTCTCATGGACATGGAGACATGAAGTGCCCAGATGCCACAGCACAGGGCAAGGTCCCTGAAATAAAGCACTGGACCAGACAGAGACACTGACCTTGACTTCGAGAAGGTTATAGACTAGTGATGGGGGTCTAAAGATGTCAAGATGTTTAGACCCAGATGTTCTATCAATAAATTGACCTATGTAAACCTAAAACTAATACAAAATAATATTGAATGTAAACTGTAATTGAAAAATAAAATTTAAAAATAAATGGATGTACTTGCATAGAGTCTAGGCTGGCTTATCAGTTTATTGTTAGAATGGAGGAATATCTTGTCAATGGAATGAATGACATGATAATGGGGGTAGAGAGTTGGCTAACCTGTGGCATGGATCAGGCCCTGTGCCCAGTCTTGAATCTCTGATCAATGACCAGGGTTTGTATCCATATTGTAGATGGGCACCTTCAACCCAGTGCTCCCAGCCAGGATGGCAAAATTTCCCCCATTAATAAGGTGACTGCACTCCCAGGAAGGCAAAGGGGTATGGAGATGATGACATCATATCAAGTCCACGTACTTTAAATCATGTTTAAGAATAAGCTTTATAGTCTCTGTGATACTCTCAATACATTGTTATCTAAGATGCCTCAGAAATAATTGAAGAGGATGTGATACATTAGCCTGGTGATTTTAATTTGAAAGGCTTAGGAGAATTTGATCAAGTTTGTAAAGAGTGTTGAAGTGTTGTGGAACCTTGATCTATCTCATTTATAAGTTTGGTGTATTTGATTAAGAAGAATTGCTTAGGTGCTTACAAAGATTTCACTTCTTAGGCTTGCAAGTCTCCCTTGTTAGTTATATGAAATGTTTGAAAGATTTAGGTATATTAGATTGGTAAAGTAATAGCTTTGGTAGATAATGTTGCTTATTTACAACTTGTTAAATTTATAAACTAATTAAACATAAATAAAAACAAGTAAAAATATTGATTCCTTTAGACCAAATTAGTAAATTTGTAAATACAAGATAATCTGTACAAGATAATCTGACTCTAGAGGCTTAAGAAAAACTTTAATAGTTTTAATAATAATTTAAACATAAGACCTGTAACTAGTTCTTTTACAGAAGCTTCTCTAGGGCATTCAAAATGTTAACTAGTGATTGCTTAGTCAGTGCAAAGAGATAATTGTACATATCTGTTTATATTCTTACAGGTTCCACTACACTAAAAGCTCTTTCATGTCAAGGGCAACTTTTATTTCTCTGGGGGCTGTGAATTACCTATATATTCTGATTTTTGACAAACGTTCCACTCCATTTTAGGCTTTTACCTTTAAATTCTTCAGGGAAGGCTCTCTTTCTCTAGCATCTGGAGTTTGAACCCCAATTCCTTCAATCAGTGAGGTACAGCCTCATACCCAGTACAGAACCAACAAGTAACATTTGCTGAGTGATTTTGGGAAAGCGGATATAGAACCATGCCATACAGATGCCTGGAGGAGCACTTAAAGGCCAGGCAGTTCAAGTATCTGGTTAAGAGGTGGGGTCAGCATCTACCAGAGGCCCGAGGTTGGTGGGTGGCCTAGCTGGACCACTTTTCCCATCTAGTGTGCTTCCCACCACGCCACCTGTTCCCCACTTTCCTGTTACAGATCCAGCCCCAACAGAGAAGTCTGCAGTGTAAAATGAGGGCTCTTTTCACTTTAGAGGTTAAAATTTTTTTCTGGGTATCCATCATCTCAGATTTAGTACCCATTCAGTACAGATTCAGCCTGAGGATTAGTGCTTTGTGTAATTCCTGCTGCCCATTATAATATGGCTTCTTTGTAGCACACAGGGTGACCTAGACTTCAGCACTTCTCACTCAAACCAAACCAAATAACATACTTTTTTTCTGGTAAAATACAATGTACCTTCAGATTACAGCTCAAATAAATGCAATCTTTATTTATGACAGGCTATAGTCTAGTTTAAGTCAGACATCCGTTAGCTCAAATTCCACCTCCACCATGTAGTAGTGGTATGACCTTGGGTAATTTTCATAACTTTTCAAAGCCTTAGTTTCCTCATTAATAAAATAGTGACACTAGTAGCACACACTTCATAATAGCACATATGCTTGGTTTGCTACTGTGTTGCGTTAATGTGTGATTTCCTGTTTATCTCTGTATCTCCAAAGTGCCTAACCAAGTGCCTGGGCATCTGCTGGATGGATGGATATATAAAAGATGGATGGATGAGTGGATGGATGCAGGGGAAGATGGATGAATAGAAAGAAGGATGAATGGAAGAAGAAAGGAAAAAAGGGAGGGAGGGAGAACAACATTGCCCTTGTAACAGGTGTCCTTCCAGGCATTTCTAGCAGAGGGAATACATGCTCCCAAAAGGAAAGGAAGAAGCAGCCTTCCCCAGACTGCAGGGGGCGACGGAGCCTTTGCGTTCAGCCAGGTGGCCGCTCCCCTGTGACTACATCCAGGTGCAAACAGCAACACGCAAGAGGACCGCTCCCTCGCAACCCGATCTTTTTAGAAATCATACTAAGCAAGCATCACCTGCGTACACACTCTTAGTGAGACATCTGAGCCAATGAGTAGAGTAGGAAAGCCTACTGCATGAGGACAGAGCATGAGTGGGGCAGCCTTTGGTGTGAGTCAGTGCACAGCCAGCCGTGACTTCTTAAAAGGGCTCCGCGGTCAATTGTACAGGAAGAAAAACAGTTCCCCAGTTCAAGTGGAAGTTATCAGAGAGAAGATATACTTCTAACTTTCAAGAACAAACCAACCATACACTCATACATGGTTTTTCAGTATTCTTATCTGCTTACTTCTACAAATATTAATTATTCCAGAATATTTCAGATGTACACAAAGTGGAGATATTGTGCAATGAAACTATATAATTCACTAAGCTTCCACAATTATCAACGTTTTGCCATTGCTATTAAATCTACTCCCACTTTTTGGAAGGGAGGAGTAATTTTTACTTGTTTTTCTTTATGACCAAATCATATCATTTCTTTTTTTTCTAAATAAATATCACATTTTGATTAAATATTTTGGAAGGCATTTCTTTAAATCTCTAAACTTGCAAGTACAAGAAGGCAGCCACTATTGGAGGAAATGTTCTCTGATTAATTACCTGTGGATTTTTGTGCTCTCTGGATAATCCCACCTCAAAGATAATATCACAGGAATAAAGTGAGAAGGGACACACCAGGACAGAACTGAAGGCTTGGTTTCCACATTCTCCCTCACAGTTCCATGTACTTGCTGGCATATGTGTTTGGGGGTTAACAAAATGCACTGGTCATGAGGAACAAAAAGAGTAATTCTTTGTAAAAGGAAGGAAAGACATAACTTGTGTTGCCTGTTATTTTAGAGTATAGCCTTAATGTCGAAAAGGTGGGAAGTAGAAAAGTCTGAGCTCTGAGAAGGATGTTCATATGCCTGCCTTTCTTGCTTTCAATTTCTGGCTCAATTTCCCCCTTCCTGTTAGTGTAAAAACTCCATTCAGTTAACTGAAGTCAGACAAGTTCTACCAGTTGGACCTTGGATCAGAGAGAAAAGAATACAGCTGGGGAAGAATGAGTAAATAGGGACTTAGATACCTCAATGATTCCACTTCTTTCTATGTAAATGGTTCAGTCTTTTCCCTCATCAATGTCAAGGGTGTCCCTGAAGAGGGTAGGCTGGGGCAGAGCAGCAGGGTTCTGGGGGTGGCCGTGGCTTTCTCAGCAAAGCTTGGTCACATGTACACAAGCAGGCCTGGGTGACAGTGGGCAGGAGCTGTGAGTCTTGCTGAGCTCCGACCTCTTTGGGGAGCCAGACGTGGGCTCAGAGTGCCATGCACGGCAACTCTGGTGAGCCCAAGGACAGAGGATGGTCTGCCCCAGGTGTGTCCTGTTGCTCAGTAACTCCACACCTTGTGTGATGCCTGCACATGGCCTGCCCATTGGGGTCTCACTTGTACTCGAGGATCTGTGTGGACAGTGAAGGGGTGGAACAGGGACTGTGCTCCAGCCATTTTACCCAGGGAGTCTCTTATACTTCTTTCCGTCTCTCCTAATGAGTGCAAAGGTTTAGCGCTTTCAGGAAAAACTCCCAAATAGCTAGAATTACATTTACAATTAAAGGTTGGTAAAAAACAAAACAAAACAAAACAATGCACTTTGGAAGAAAAACAGTCCTGGACTGACATAAGTGACATTTGGTAAAAATAATTTATCCTTGAAATAGATCCAATATACAAGGTATGGCACAAAAGCACCCCCTTTGATGAGCTGATAATCTATACAAAATCTTTTATTACCAAATCATAAGTGTGTAATTTTGTAACATACCAATATCTCACTTAAGCACACCATATGATAATTTAGGTGAAATGTTCATATTGCTGTCTATCTTGTGTGAGACCTTTACGTACCCTACCAACCACACCCAATGGTGTTACTTCTGCCAGACCCTGTATAAAGTTTTCCTCCAAGATGAAACTCTCAGGAGGATTCAAAGAAGAGACAACTGGGGTCACAGCAACTGCTGCCATCAGTGCCTGCAGAGCTCCCCAATTTGGCAGGGTGCTGACCTCCAGTTTCCAGCCTCTCTGCTTGTCCCCATTAGGATGCAGATGCCATCACTTCCCACACCTCCTCCCTCTGCTTTAACTGAGGGGAAGCAGAAGCAGAGCTGCCCCCATGTCTCTGTCGGCAGCCTGGGCTAGGAGCTGGAATTTATAACCCATAGGATGGAGGCTGGCATAGCCCAGGGTGATGTACCTCAAAACCCATGAATGCAGGCGAGCCAGCAAATACATGCCCAACAGAGATAGGGGAGAGTGAAGAGGATGTCATGCAAACTTTATGTTTGGTTTGGAGTTGGGGACAGAAAAGGTGGTGTTTATTCCTGTACCTCTTCCATGGAGGTTTCAACATGGCTTGAGAGCAGGGCATATTCAGGCCATACAGGGGGACTGGGGAGGATGCTTTGCCTGTCCTTCAAGGGTGGATCAGGACCCATCAGGGAGCAGAGAGGAGAGGCCACACTGGACTACTGGCCCAGCAGGGGCGTCACCTGGACCCTGGAGTCCTGGACCAGGCAGAGCTGCTCCTGGATCCTGTGGAGCTCCTCCTGCTGCCACCGGATGTTGGCCTGCAGGACCCGTGTGCGCTGTTCCAGCTGGTCTTTGATGGTCTGGAACATGCTGAACTGTGCTGGAAACTTCAAGATGGAATCAGAAAACATAACCAGATGAGAGTTATTTCTGCCTCACAGACAGATGTTGCTGCTGTTCTGAGTGACCCTGCCAACTCTGGGGCCAGAGAGGACTTGTTACCCTCCCTCCTCTCACCCAAGCTTAGTTGTGGCTACGGATTTCTTAGAAATCTGTGCAAAACAGAACTAAGGAGAATAGTACAATCACAGAACATGTATCCCGAAGTGACCTTGTAGGAGGGACACTGATAATGATTTTTCCAAGAGCACTGTCTCCCTTTGCTTATACCTCTCACTCCCTTCTGGAACAGAGGATGGATTTAGGAAAGTCTTGGCAGGTGATCTCTGCTCCCTGTTAGCACCTATCTACCCAGACACAAGGCCAGTGGAGAGGGGGGATTATGGGATGGGAGGTACGTATAAAACTACCTATGTTATACCAGACTGTATTACAAAAATCTTCATCAGAATGTAAGCAATCAAAAAAAAAAAAAAAAGAATGTAAGCAATCAAAGCACTCAGCTGGGATTTTGAAATAGAATTCAACTGAGAAAGAAAACAAGCTAGATCAGATAATTTAAAAAACAAGACACAAAGCTTCTGTGGTAAGTTCTAGAAAGTCAGGACATACTCAGGGGTGCTTCTGCTGTGTGCAGTGCAGACTTTCTTCGTTGAGAGACTGTGCAGTCCTCCAGGATCAGCACTGGGCTTCATAAGTGCTACTTATAGTAAGATTCTTATTTTCTCAAGGCATTCAGAACACCCAAGCATTACAGTCATGATCTTGGCATTTTTCATAAATAAGTCTACTCTAACTTAGAAACTTTTAGAAGGATGGTATGAAGTAAAACCACTAGTTTCCCAGATTTTGGATTTTGTTTTTTCCCTCCTTTCCTGACAAGGTGCTACAGTAGTAACCTCAGTGAGGGCAGGAGAGAAAACTGTAGAACTCATTGTTGCATGCTGGGTATATATGAGAAGAGCCAACTGTTTGACTTGAAAGGTCAGCATTATGCAAAAATGTCTTAAAGAATGTAGTTATTAAGTATAATATATATGCCTAATAGACTAAGAACTGTTTTATTAATTAAAATGAGGTCTGATAAACAAAAAAAGGGGCCTTAACCACTCATTTTATATTTATTATAAAACAAAGAAATTCTTGACTATGCAAGACCCAGAGTGAAGGGAATTCTCATTTCCTGTGTCTTTGGATTGAAAAAGGTATTAATTTAATTACCAAATTGTGCCTGGAAATTTGAGCATAAAAAATTCTTTATTATTTTTTCCCTAATGAGAATGAATATAGACTAATTTAGTTAGCTGACTCTGAATGAGTAGCTTTTACATCTTTACTGAAACCTGACTTTGGGAAGAAGCATGTGTTAACTTGTGTTTTTCTTCTTTCAGGAACATTAGAGACGACTGCTGATGGGGCCCAGGCCTCAGGCATGTCAGACATTTCCAAATGTCCCTGTTGAAGCACATACCTGGGTCCCTCTTCCCTGCTGACCCTGGTCCTCTCCCTCTCCACTGGGAAACCTCCCGCCCATCCTTCCAGGCCCAGCTCAGGTATCACCTCCTCTGGGAAGCCACATCGGATTTTCCTAGGCAGAACATTTTCTTACTGGTTCTATAAAAACACATGCCTTGCCATGGTGGTTTCTCTCTTTATATGCCCAACTTCACTTAAACTTAAAAACAATGGCTGTGTCTAGCTCACAGACAGACCCACGTAGGAACACATTGAATGCTCCTGAAACAAGGAAAGTTACTTAGCAAAGTTGTGAGCACCACACCCTACCCTTTTTAAAACAAATGTGCTGTCTGTAGTACTGGAGTCACAGCTTTTAGAGCCTTTCAGAATCTTCCTGTGACATTTGGCCTAATTCACACCTTTTCTAAAATATCAGGGTCGACGTGGAGTGGTAAAAAAATGAGGAACATGGGAAAGTGGCAGAGAGATAAATATTATTTAAAAGACTGAGAAACACACACTGGAGAAAAGGACAGGGTGTCTCTGAAGATAAGAGTAGTGAACAGGACAGGTGTAGAAACAAAGTCCCTAGCTCAACAAGCCCCTCCTGCATGTTGGGAGAAATATTCCCTATTTTGGTACCTAAGCACATGCTACTCATCAGCACTAATGCATTCGCACACTCAAGAGGATACAATATGTTCTGTCTTGGGAAATTCCACTGCCAGACTCCCTTTCTCCTCCAGTCCCAGACTCACCTGTGCTAGGGCAGCAGGTGAGTTCTGCAAAATGGTCTGAGGCAGGAGCTGCTGTGCGAGGTCATAGGATGATGGAACAGGCAGGGGAACCTGGGGAAGAGAGGGGCCCTATCAACAGACACTGCTTCTGGGTCATTACAGAGGTACAGGGGTGCTGTCTCTCAGCCAGCTGAGTTTCCTGGCTTAAAAGGAGGCCCTGCTGTACTAGAGTGAGGAGCTCACCTCTGAAAGGTATAGGTGTGTGTTTCCTGGGAAAAGGTGGGATAGCAGGCTGGTGCAGTGTACAGGTGGTCCTTGAGCAAGCTCCTGGGGTTACTCAGTGTGTGTGGTGCCTCTCATCAGGGTGTGCTTTGCAAAGCTGCTGCTACCTTCTGGAGCTTGGCAGCTCCACACCACTTCTCCTCCCTTGCTTCTTCTTTAGACTCTGTTCTTGGGGGAATTTGGTTACTCTTCTCCTTAACTAATAATTTTTAGCAGTGTCACTGAGCAGTGTGAATGAGGTTGTACTGATAACCAGTGTTGGCTCTGTGTGCAGTCCTTATCCTTTTTGCTCAATACTAATTCAGGTGGACAGACATGTCATACATAATTATGAGCATGAACTCATCCAGGCAGTGAATACTGGTGCAATTTGCCAGACTCTGCCTGGAATCTGTTAGACACTCCTGGGAAATCAGGTGAGTGGCAGACCTTGTTCTCTGATCACTTGGGTGGGTGGAGAGACAATGTGTAAAAAAAGAAATGAAACCATCAGCATCACAGGCTGACTTTTAAAAGAAAAGTAAAAGGGTTCTTCTGAAGTTATTCCAAAACTGTCCTCGGTCCCTAGGGACTGTGTCAAGCAGCCCAAATGGAAAGTGCCATCAGGACAACATGGGAGGAAATGACAACAGGAGACTTTGTTTTGAGTGAGAATTCCCAGGTACAGGGCTAAACCAAAGACTGGTGTTGATTTTCCTAACTGTGTTCCCCACAACTGCCGGAGGGAATAGGAAAACTGTGTGGGCACTGGTGGCAGGAAGAGTTCTCCTGGGAAGCCACAGGTAAGTGGAAAGGCAGTCAGAGCTTACAAGCTTGTCTTTGTGTGGCTGGAGAGAAAGATAGTGGTTTTTGTCATATTCAATTTGAGAAGAAAATGTGTCACCCATGTTTTTCAAACAGTGTGTACATAATCTTTGTGGTGATGGCAAGCAGGAAGATGGCACATTTACTCCCATCTCCAAAATGTCAGTGAGAGATGGGTATGAGGTATTTGGCAACTGTCTAGATGTAGCCCTTAAAATTCTTGACACTTCTTCTATCTAGACGTGGAGATCTATGTCTTTCTTTTTGAGTAAGGGACTGCTTTGACCCAAGACGTCAAGAGGTGTGACAGAGGTGATGATGCTGTGGACCTTCCAAGGCTAAGTCAGAAAAGGCCATGAAACTCCCTCTCCAGACATTGCCTTTTGGAACCCAGTCACCAAGGCAGAAGAAGCCTGGAACATGGATAAGCCTGTGCAAATCAATAGTGGACAGTTTCAGCTGGGCCCAGCCTTCCACCAGCCCAGCCCAAATGCTGGACATGTTAGGGCAGACACATCTGGGATGGCGTTCCCAGTCTTGCCTAGGGAGACCTTTGACACCATGCAGCAGGTCCTTTTTGAACTCTTGACTCAGAATCTGTGAACATGAAAAGTGGCTGTTGCTTTGTGTCTCTGAGTGTGACATGCTTGAATATGGCCATAGATCACTGGAGTGCCACAAGTCAAGCTGCTCATGGCCTGACTTCTGGAGAGGTCTGGCATGTATCAAGGACACTGCCTGGTATATGCAGAAGTACATTTTGGTTTATAAGAAAGCTTCTCACACATTTTCACTGGAGGAAAATTAGTTCCAAAAATGGGAGGATCCTAATCATGCCCCCCAGAGGCTCTGGGGATATGACCTCAGGTTTGAAGTTTTGAACTTTATCTCTAAAACTCACTTGTATTTTTCCTTTTAGGAATATACATCCATGTTAATTTTGGTATGAAAATATTAAAAATTAGTTGCCAATGAAATCACCCAGCTTCCCAACCCTACCTACCACCCAAAACTCTCAGCCTCTAAGTAGAACTGGTTCTCTGGGTAGATGCAGCCCACTATCTGTGGCCCTGCAGGCCTGGCACAGTATTGCATCCCCTGATTAAGAAGTCTTGGGTCACACACATACCGGTATCATGGCTGCCTGGCTAAGCCGTGGCACAGGGAGCTCTCGGGGCAGGACGGCCAATCTTGGCACAGCCGTGGTGCTGGCCTCTGTCATCAGCTGGCTTGGAGTGGCTGGAAGAAAGCAACAGATCACTTTCCTGACTTGCACATCCTTAACAGCTTTCTCATCAAGAGGGGACAATGACCCTGTGTACATGAAAAAAGGGCTTGACTGCAACCTCTGATAAAGGAAGTTCAGCAGAAACAGAAGTGGGTTCCAGAGCCACAATATTCTTCCAGCCTCCACTCTGGCCCCGGAGCCAAGGAATGACAGCAGACCATCCCCACACTTCATCTCCACCACTTGCTTCAGCCACATGCCTGACCACTCACCTTACCAGAGCTACTAAAACATAGCCAGATTATTGAATCTGTGTATCACCTGTGTTATGTCTGCTTTGTGCGGCACTGGAGTAATCAGGGCCTGGAGAGGCAGAAGGCTGGAAGCCAATGGGAAAGGAAGCAGGAATGTGAACAGAGAGTATACTTCTGTTTCACAGGCATACACAGGCCTGATTCTGCTCAGGCCTGAGGCCTTTTCTGGGGCTCTGTTCCCCGCCTCCCGGCCCCCAACAGAGCACCCACCCTTTTCCCCATCCATGGCATCATACTCACAGGTGGATTCTGACATGCCCGTGTGTGAGGATTTATGGGAACTTCTTGAGGACGCTGATGGCGAGTGACTTGTGTTAAAGACTGAGGTGCCCATGTCAAGTGCCTTAAAGTGCCGCTGAGGTTCCAGGCTTGAGCCCTTGTCCAGAAACAGAAAGACAGACAGACAGACACACACACACACACACACACACACACACACGCACGCACGCACACACACACAATCCACATTTCAGCATCGAGATGATGAAAGTGAATCACGTGACTTTAGTTCTCCACTAAATATGTAGGAAAATGTAGAGGTTGTTGAGAGAACTCCTGTAACTGTTTGATGATAGTAGCAAACCCACTTGGGTGGAATATTTTTACACCTCTGTAAATACAATCTTTGAGAGAATTGTAGCTTATGAGCAGCAGTTATTACACTTTCTCACCTTGTATCTTAATTTCTTGGATTTTGGTGACTTTGCGTTTTACTTTTTCCTTAAAGTTGTCATCTTACTGCCCAGAATTTTGACTTCCCCAGAAGGAGGAAAGAGGGCAAGTTCCAGAAATAAAGTTGCTGGTGATACTAGGCTGTGAATACTTCAAATGAAATAAATACCTCCGGACTCTTTTGGACACTTCCTATGATCTCTCCCACTACTCGCTCCTCCTCTGCAGACTTTGGGCTCCCAAGTGCAGAAGGGGCAAAGGGCCAGTGGTCCCCTATCCTCGGACCACTTCATCATAACTGATGCTGGTTCCTTGCATTTCTCTGTCTCAAATAAAGTGTGACGAGAAAGCAGCTGTGAATTTCCAACGCTGAGAAGTCATCTTTCCACCCTGCAAGGCATTAAGTGTCTTAGGTATAAGAAAGTAGGTATAGTAATTTTTTAAAAAGATTTTACTTATTAATTTTTAGAGAGAGGAGAAAGGAGGGAGAGAGAGGGGAGAAACATCAATGTGCGCATGCCTCTCGGCACCCCTACTGGGGACCTGGACTGCAACCCAGGCATGTGCCGTGACTGGGAATTGAACCAGTGACCCTTTGGTTTGCAGGCCGGCATTCAATCCACTGAACCACACCAGCCAGGGCAGGTATAATAATTTTTAAGCTAAAGAAGAAATATGATAATGACTCTCTTGAGCTATGCTCCTACTTAGTCTTAGAAGGATGATAAAACTACTGGCATCCACTGGGCTATGCGGACAGCTGGTCACACTGTCTCAGAGATTAAAACCCAATAGATCCACACGGCCTCAGAGATTAAAACCCAATAGATCCACACGGCCACTCTGTCTCTTAGTCATGGTTCTAGTGAGTGTGAATGCTGTGTATGTGCTTGTGTAGGTCTGAAATGATTAATGCGTGACCTACAGGCCTTTGTGTAAAACAGAATTATAGGATGTGCTTGGCTGTGTTAAGTGCCAGTTTTGAGACTCTGTTGCTTAGTCAAATCTCCCCTAAATAAGGCCCCTTAGATGGGGGTCCCTCCCTGGCCCACAACCATTTACAAGTGGTCCACAGAGAAATAAGTACAAAAAATGAGATTGAATACTGAGAAACTTTTATAGCCATTTGATGTCACCACACTTCATGGGAATCTGCCATTTATACTAACAGTAGTCAGTGACATATTTGACATTAAAAAAACCAACTAGTTCATTACCACTGATAGTTTGCAAAGCATTGTCCTGGAGCTTTTCCTTTAGAAGGACCTCTTTTTCCTTTAAAAATAACCTGGCACCTGAGATTGTGTTTGTGTATTTACACATATGTGCATGTTTATAAGAGAAGTTCCACTGGGCTCTGGGATTCTTAAAGGACCAGAAATTCAATAATGAATCTCTGACTAGATGACATATGTTAACTCTGTTCTTCAGCTATGATGTATCATGTGTAAAACACCTACCTATAAACAGCTTAATTCCATTCTTGGAATGATACATGATGCATTATGTGATAGAGCTGGCTAAGAAACATTTCCATAAAAAATGACAGGTGGTCATATTAGTATGCTGGTGATGAATCATCTTACAATGCACCCCACGTAGTAGCCGGCAAGGGAGGCTCTGCAAAGATGCTGGCTGCTGTTTGGTCTTTATTTTTTTATTTACATTTTTTTATTGTTCAAAAACATTTATCTCCATTTCCCACCACCACTTTCCCCTGCCCCACCCACCACCACCTCACCCCCTCAATCCTTCCCCACTTTGGCTTTGTCCATGGGCCCTTTATATATGTTCCTTTACTTGACTCTTCCCCTTCTTTTCTCCATTACCCCCATACCCCTCCCCTCTCATTACTGTCGGTTTGTTTTTTCTTTCAGTGTCGCTGGTTATATTTTTCTTGCTTGTTTTGTTGATTAGGTTCCACTTATAGGTGAGATCATATGGTATTGGTCTTTTACCCCCTGGCTTATTTTTCTTAGCATAAGGCTCTCCTGTTCCATCCATGTTGCCATGAGGGGTCGGAGTTCCTTTCTTTCTGCTGCATAGTGTTCCATTATGTATATGTACCAAAGTTTCTCGAACCACTCATTTATTGAAGGGCACTTAGGTTGCTTCCAATACTTGGCTATTGTAAATTGTGCTTCTATGAACATTGAGGTGTATAGTTTCTTTTGCATTGGTGATTTGGGATTCTTAGGGTATAATCCCAGCAGTGAAATTGCAGGGTCAAAAGTCAGCTGCATTTTTAGCTTTTTGAGGAAATTCCAAACTGTTTTCCACAGTGGCTGCACCAGTCTGCATTCCCACCAACAGTGTACTAGGGTTCATTTTTCTCCACAACTTCAACAGCACTTCTTGTTTGTTGATTTGGTTATGATGGCCATTCTGAATGGTGTGGAGTGGTAGCACATTGTGGTTTTAATTTTCATCTCTCTGATGGCTAGTGATGATGAGCATCCTTTCACATATCTTTGGACCCTCTGTATGTCCTCCTTGGAGAAGTGTCTGTTCAGGTCCTTTGCCCATTCTTCTAATTTGATTGTTTGTCTTCCTGGAGTGGAGTCACCTGAGTTCTTTATATATTTTGGAGGTCAAACACTTGTCGGAGGTTTCATTGGTAAATATCTTTTCCAATATGGTTGGTTTTCATTTTGTTGATGTTTTCTTTAGCTGTGCACAAGCTTCTTATTTTGATGAAGTTTCATTTGTTTATTCTTTCTTTTATGTCCCTTGTTCTAGCAGACATATCGGTGAAAATATTGGTGTGTGGAATATCTGAGAGTTTCCTGCCTATGTGCTCCTCTAGGACTTTCATGGTGTCCTAACTTTTATTTAAGTCCTTTAACTATCTTGAGTTTATTTTGGCAAATGGTGTAAGTTGGTGATCGAGTTTAATTTTTTGCACGTGGCAAAAAATCTCCCAACACCATTTGTTGAAGAGGCTATTTTTACTCCATTTCATGCTTCTGCCCACTTTGTCAAATATTAATTGACCGTAGAGATATGTGATTATTTTTGGAAAGATTATATTTTTCTAGAAATTTGTCCATTTCATTGAGGTTTGCAAATTTCTTGGTATATAGTTGTTTGTAGTGATTTCTTATAATCCTTTGCATTTCTGTGGTATCAGTTGTAATTTCTCCTCTTTCATTTCTGATATTATTTATTTCCGTCTTCTCCCTTTTTTTCTTGATGAGTATGCATAAAGGCTTGTCAATTTTGTTTATCTTTTCAGGGAACCAGCTCCTGGATTTATTGATCTTTGAATTTTTCTTTTAGTCTCTATGTCATTCAATTCTGCTCTGATCTTAATTATTTCTTCCCTCTATTTACTCTGGGCTTTTTTGTTGTTGCTCCAGCTCTTGAAGGGCTAGGTCATTTATTTGAAACACTTCTATCTTTTTTAGGTAGGCCTGTATTGCTATGAACTTCCCTCTCAGGACTGCCTTCTCTGTGTCCTATCGGTTTTGGACTGTTGTGTGTTCATTTTCATTTGTTTCCAGAAATGTTTTTATTTCTTCTTTGGTCTTCTTATCAACCAATTCATTGTTTAATAGCATGCTATTCAGTTTCCATAAGTTTGAATGTTTTTGAGTTTTTTCCTTGAGGTTGGTTTCTAGTTTCAAGGCCTTGTGGTCCGAAAAAATGCTTGTTATGATATCAATTTTCTTGAATTTGTTGAGGCTTGTTTTGTATCCTCTCATGTTGTTTATCTTTGAAAATGCTCCATGTGAATTTGAAAGGAATGTGCATTTTGCTTCTTTGGGATGAAAGTTTCTATATATGTCAGTTAAGTCCATTTGATCTAATGCATATTTCAGTTCCACAATATCCTTGTTTATGTTTTGTTTGGAAGATCTGTCCATTTGTGACAGGGGGCTGCTAAAGTCCTCTACTACCAGTGTGTTGCTGTCTATATCTGTCTTGAATCCCTTCAAAGTCTTCCTGATATATTTGAGTGCTCCTATGTTGGGTGCATATAGGTTTACAATGTTTATGTCTTCTTAATGAGTTCTTCCTTTGAGTATTATGAAGTGTCCTTCTGGATCTCTTTTTATGGCCTTTGTGTGGGTCATGTTTTCTTATACATTCAGCTTCCTTATGTCTTTTGATTGGAGCATTTAATTCATTTCCATTTAAAGTTATTATTGATAGGTACTTATTCATTTTTTTCTCTTTGTACCTGTGTTCCTTCTTTCTCACTCATTTTCTTCCTCTTCTTAAAGCAGTCCATTTGGCTCTGGCTGGTGTGGCTCAGTGGATTGAGTGCTGGACTGTGAAAAAAAGGGTCACTGGTTCAATTCCCAGTGCAAGGCACATGCCTAGTTTGCAGGCCAGGTCCCTGATAAGGGGTGCACGAGATGCAACTACACATTGATTGTTTCTCTCTTCTCTCTTTTTCTCTACCTTCCCCTCTCTACAAATAAGTAAAAAAAAAAATTAAAAAAACCCTTACATAAAAGCAGTCCCTTTAGCCTTTCTTGCTATGCTAGTTGTGTGTGTGTGTGGGGTGCGAGGGTGGTATGTGTGTGTGTATTCTTTCAGCCTTCTTTTCTCTGGGAAACTCTTTATTTTGCCTTCCATTTTCATTGAGGGCCCTGCTGGGTATAGCAGTCGTGGTTGTAGGCCTTTGTTTTTCATTTCTTGGAACATTTGTTGCCACTCCCATCTGGTGTGCAGTGCTTCTGTTGAGAAGTCAGCTGCTAGCCTTATCAGGGCTCCCTTGTATGTTACTACCTGTTTCTCCCTGCTGCGTTTAAGATTCTCTGCTTGTCTTTGATATTTGCCATTTTAATTATGATGTATCTTGGAGTGGGCCTCATTGGGTTCCTCTTGAATGGGAACCTCTGTGCTTCCTGGGCTTGTGTGACTTTTTCTCTCCTCTAATTAGGGAAGTTTTCCATCATTATTTTTTCAAACAGGTTTTGTATCCCCTGCTCCTCTTCTCTTTCTGGTATCCCTATTATATGGATATTATTATGTTTCAGGTTGTCCTGCATTTCCTTATACCCCTCTTTATTCTTTTTGAGTCTTTTTTGATTTCCTTGCTCTCTGGGAAATTTTTTCTTCCTTGTCCTCCAGCTTATTGATTTGATCCCCTGCTTCATCAAGCCTGCTTTTGATTCCTTCTACTGTGTTCTTCAACTCAGAAATTGTTTTCTTCATTTCTTCTTGTCTTTTGTTGACAGTTTCTATGTCCTTTTTCAGCATGATGTAAGGTCTTCAGTAAGTTCCTCGTAGTTTCCCTGTAGTTTTTGGTAATTCTCTCTGAGTTCACTGAGCTCATTGAGCTTCCTTACAACCATTGTTTTGAACTCAGTATCTGATAGTTTACTTGCCTTTATTTCATTTAATTCTCTTTTTGGAGATTCCTTCTTTCCTTTCAATTGGGGGTGTTTCTTTGTCTTCCCATTATTTGTGAGACTCTTCTTTTTTGCTTTTGCTTCTTAAGTTGATCTGTCTTGATTTCCTGATTTTGTGATATAAACTTCTATGGTAGGAGACCTGTGAGATTCAGTGGTGCAGTCTTGTTGATCTCCTGAAGTTGATACTCTTTGGATGCTTTTTTTTGCCATTTATGCTGGGTCTCTGGAAGTGATTGGGTTTTGATTGTTGTTTGGTTATTCTTTGGTGGGTCCTGCCCTCTAGCTGGTTGACTGAGGGTCACTCTGCCCAATATTTCTTTGTGTTTTTGTGAAAGTGCTCCTAGTAGAAAACCACAAAGCCCAGGAAACAAACCCATATCCAGAAAAATAACTCCCCCCTGCAATACTACTACTAACAGTAAATGAACCCTTATTAATAAGACTGTAAAGAAATTAAGACTATTATAAGAAAGGAGCAAAATAAACAATTAGTATAAAATCTTATAGCTAAATATGCACAAACTTGATGGACCTGAAATGGATGTTAGAAAGCTATGTAGTAAAGAAAATACTGATAATCATGGAGAAGACCACGGTGGATTTCATCTTGGTAGCCTCTAGTATTTACCACTGTTTTTTCTTTTTGGATCTGCTTCTGGTGATGTCAGGTGTTGACCCCATCTGACTTTAGGCAGTCTTTTTGAGACTTCCAGGAATCTATTGTCTGTGGCTGTCTCCTTCAGTTGTTAATCTAGTCACTCTGCACTCAGCAGTCAGGCTTAGGCATCGCGGGGAAGAGTAGAGTCCCTCCTGGGGCAGGGCTGTTGTTTCCTCTCATGCTGCTGCTGCTCAGGAGAGCAGTCTGCCTGAGCAGGGTGGCTGCTGTGGTATGGGTGATGACTCAGCACTGGGATCCCACAGGGTACTCCCTCAGAGCCTCTATCTCCAGTCTGTCCTCAAGTTTCTCTAGTTCACTATGCGCCCCTCTTAGGCAGGAATGTCCTCTCTGTGTCTGCCACTCTGTACTCAGCAGTCAGGCTTAAGTACCACAGGGCCAGGGCAGAGTCTCTCTTGGGAGTGGGACAATTGTTTCCTTTCATGCTGCTGCTGCTCAGGGGAGTGGTGTGCCTGATCAAGATGGCTGCTGCTATATGGGGGAGGAGTCTGCACCAGGATCATGCCGGCTGCTGCCTCAGTTCTCTCCCCAAGCCTTGGTCCCCAGTCTCTCCTCAGATGTCTCCAGCTCACTCTGCTCCCCACCTTTGCTGGAGTCCAGGGTAAGTGGCCGTGAATAAAAACTTAAGCGTTGGCCCTTTAAATGGTTCTTTGTGTCTCTAGCCACCTGTGTCTGGCAGAGAGCAACCCTGTCACTTTTCGCATCTGGCTGTTACCTGTGTACTTTTGGGTTCTGTTGCTGTAGGCTGCAGATTCTCATTTATGGTTTAGACCCCACTCTATTTAGGGGATCCAACTGGCCACTTATATATCCCTCTGGCACTGCTGCTGTGGGCGCCCAGCCTACCTTCTCAAGTTTCCACCACATTCCTTACCAGTCAGGTTGTGCTGTGTAGGGGGCTGCTGTGAGTGGTATCAGGAACTGTAGTCCCATGCAAGCTGGGGCCTGGGAGAGGACCTGAAAGCCTTTCACGGAACACTGGTAATGCAGAGACAGGCAAGATCCAATAATAACTCCGAGGGCCCCCAGAGGAAATCACATTTAGAAGTAAATTACACTCCTTGAAGCATGCTTTGTTTCTCCTTCAAGCTCTGTTAATTTATACCAGATAACCAGCTCAAGGTTGGGAAAGAAATTTATAAAATTCCTGGACTCTCACCCAAATCCCACTTGGCACCATAATGCTTGCTCAACTCAGACCTAAGTAGTTCGGTGTGTTCCTGCTATTGTCTTCTTTAAACAACATCTATTCTCTATAAGCTTAAGTTACTGATGTCATTAGATTAACTATACAGTCCTGCTACCTATCCCCCGCTGTAACCCTCTTAATCAAAGCCATGGAGCACAGGGGCTCGGGGCATTCTCCTTTAGAGAGAATCACTTTCCTCTTTCCTTGACAGGCAAATGGTGACTGGAACAACTCATTCTTTCATCCCCGGTGAACTGGGGGACTTTGTAGGATGGAGTCCCCCATAGTGCTACAGCTGATTCTTCTGTCTGTCTGAGATTATAAGGCTTCCCTTTTGCTATTGTTCAGTTGTTTATTCCAGGTGATTTCTCCACCTGGAGTTTAGTTATAATTCTAGATTTGTACTGGGAGGAGGTCAGTGTGACTTCCATTCAGTCCTCTGCCATCTTGCCCCTCCAGGATCGGTCCATAAAGGGTGCTTTATTCAGATGCCGATCGTCTGGGAAGATGGTGGGTTATATACCCTCAAAACCATCTTAGTATCTCATCTCACGCAGACCTCCTCATACTCACTCCCTTTTGGCTTCAGCAATTGGGTGGTAGCTTGAGGGGCACCAGTGGCATACAGGGAAGAATTGAAGTGTCTAGCATTAAGGCAAGCAGAGGCCACTGTGGTCTTTAAAGGGGATTTCTCCTTCCTCTCAACTCAGTCCTGGATAGACCACAGATGACTATGTTGGACTATTGTTACTGCATCAGCCTTGGCCCAAAACTCTGTATTCTAAGTCACTGACTAGCCTAGAACTTGAACCATATTCCAACAATTCTAAAATATTTTGATGTATCTGAAATTGAGATATATTATTCAACTTATGAAAGAAATCCTTATTTCACAGATTGACTGGCAGAATTTTTTTCCTTAGTGGAGGATAAAATAATCATAGAACTTAGAGTTGATAGCTGCTGAATTTTGATGAAACACAACACTCTCTCCCTTTCTTGCTTTCTCTTTTTTTCACCCAACATTTGTGCCTGCTTGAAGAATGGCCTTTGAGGAACAGGGCTCTGGTGTGCTTGCAAGTTGCAGAGATGGGCGAAGCCTGGCCAGAAGGAACTTCAGAGCTTAGCCTGGTGCAGGAAGGAGGTCCAGTTTCATGAAGGAAAATGCTTCAGCACTGGCTGTTAACTAGACCCAGACACAGATATAGGAAGTGTCCAGGAGAGGTGGGTGAGCCCTGGAGGCAGTGCAGCAACGCTGAGGCTAGGGGAGGCACAGGGCTCCTTGAATTATTCCATGCTCAAGGAGATGATGAAATAGCCACCAGTTATTTTTCCCTGTGGGAGAGATACAAAGTGGGATTCTTATAACCATTCTTGGAAGACCAGAAAGTTGTCAAACCATGTTTTGAGTCTAGAGGCTATTTTTAGCTCTGTGAGTTCTAACCCTTGGTGTCTTCAGGAGGTTGGCTCATCCTTGTGTGCTCTGTGCTTCATCTGAAGAATGAGGACTGAGGACGGTAACAGTGTCTACCTCACAGGAACACCATGAGGGGAAATAAATTAATACCTTGAAACCACCCTGAAGAGTACTGGAATACAAGAAGAGCTCATAAGGCAAGACATGCTGTTTTTATTATTATTATTTTTATGATAACCCACCTGGCAGGGATCAGCATACCTTTAGTTCTGAAGGGTGGATGGCCTCAGATGGTGGGTCTTCCAAAGCCAGCTCTTGCCTCCTTTCTACCCGGACATCTGAGTAACTAATCAAGAAATCAAGAGGCCACAGCTGAAGATAGGACAGTCCAGTATGACGTGGCAAAGAGGGCTGCGTGATATATGGAGGTCTCTACATGATACCTTCCCAGAAATGTCACCATGAAGGAGACTAGTCATGATTCTTGCCTGAGAAGGAAGTTTTGATCTGTGCCTAAATACCACTGTAGTGACTTCCGATTTGAAGGTCAGAATATCTTCCTTTTCAGGATATTTTTATTCTATTCTCTTTTATTTCCCTCGTCCACCCCCACAAACCTCCAAACATAATTGTCCAAACATATTTTCATTTATAGGATAAATCTCAGACTTCAAATAATTATAAAACTTTCTTAAAATTTATTAAGCTTAGACTGTGCCTAGGAAGAAGTGACATAACTTTTTTAGTAATTACAACATTCAGAAAGTTTTCTCTTAAACAAACCCAGAACTCTACCCAGACCCAGACTGCTGCTTTGTGTATGGATCCGCTTTTTAAATACTGTGGATAAATCAATTCAACGTGGTGACCCAGCTATGGCCTGTGAGGAGATGCAGGCTGGGCAAGGACCTTGGAAGGAGACAGTAGCTCTAGAGTTTCCAGTATGCTTGTTACCTTATTTATTCACTCACTTCACACCTTACTTTCTCTGAGAGTTTCTTTTTAAGATTTGCAAGGTGGAGGATGGAGAGCAAGAGCAGGATCAAGGAAAGGGTCTGAAGAATAAGGTGTTAATGATGATCAGCCTTCTCTGGGGCACAAGGACCCTCTGGTAAAGGGCACAGGCTGGTAGTATGGTTGGAAATGGCTGCTGAAGTACCCAAGGGTGGGTACTTCAAGTCCCTGAGAGTGGGCAAGTGACTATGATGAGCAGGAGCACTGGCAAAGAAAATTAGCGCTTCTCTCTGCTCTTTCCCCAACTTACTAAAGAATAGTGATTTACTTGTTGACTATTTATGTTCCTGTGTATGTATAGTATGTAGCCATCTAACTGTCTACCTACCTTTATCTATCTAAAGGTGTCTAAAGGTATCTAAAGGTAGGTAGACAGTTAGATGGCTATCTACTATACATACACATACATGTACATACACATGAACTGTTTATCTAAAGGTAGATAGTTAGATGGCTACAAACTATACATGTACATGAACATAAATATTTATCAACTATCAACTATAAGTATCAACTTAATGAACATAAATACTTATCAACTATCAACAGATACTTATCAACTATTTGTTTTATATATATGTACATATATATAATGTAGTATGTATGAATAGTATCTGTATATATGTATATATATCATCTATCTACCTATCATGTATTATGTATATATATAAAATACAGCATGTATATGTAATATCTATTGTGTGTATCATTATCTGTTATCTATCACCTATTATGAATACATATAAAAGACAGCACATATGTGTAATATTTATCGTTTGTATATATTTATCATTCTCTATTGTCTATCACCTATCTATTATGTATATGTATAAAATGCAGCATGCATGTGTAATATCTATTGTGTGTATATGTATTTATCTATCTATATATATCATCTATTATATATATATGTATAATATGCAGCATGCATGCATATGCCTGTCAATCTAACCATTCTTTTTTGCTCTCTTCAAGTGCTCTTCTCTAGATCAGTTTAAAACTAATTGATGTTCTTAAAATTTCTGTAGTCAGGGGGTAAAAAATGACATTTGTTCTGTACCTTTGGGAGTTGTGACCTGACATAGGCATCATCTATGAAGTGCTAGATGTGCTGCTTCCATTGGAAGTCCCAGACCCCACACTGGGCTGGGGTTCTCTGCAGCCTCTAAGAACTGCCAGGAACCTGTGCCCACTAGCCTCCTGGTTCTTTTCCAAACACAGCCTCAGTTGCCAGCAGGAATTTTTTAAACATTGAAAATAAAGGGGTCTATGGGTTTGAGCTATTTAGAAGCAAAATTTTAATTTTCTTCTCAAAACAGTGACAAGGGAAGGATGGGGGATGAACAGAGATGAGGGGAAAACATGTAAGTATGTTGGTGAAGCAGTAACTTACTATGTAATGTGTTGGGTTGCCTGGAAGAGCTCATAAGGCTTCAGAGAAACCTGACTGAACACCAGAAGGAAGTCTGAGCTGGGGGGACAGAATGGGGTGTATGCCTGGAGAAGGCTGAGCTCTGGTGATCACTCTGACAGCTGCAGAGTGTAGCTCTGGCCAGTGGAAGAAGTCCAGCCTGGAGCTTGGTCCTCAGGAGCTGGGACCACCTGAGGTGGCCAGACCTCTGACTGAGCTGTCAAGGGCCACTTCTGCCCCAGGCCCCACGCACCTGACCACTGAGTGTGTGCACACGATGAATTCAGGCTTGGAGTTCCACTGGTGGTAGGTGATGTAGTAGTGGGTCTGCAGCCAAATCCACTGCTGGCCTTTGGTCAGAAACCGGTAGCAGCACGACTTCCCTTTGCCAAACTGCATCACTGTTGGTAGAAAATGGAGTCTGCATATAATGAATGTTAATGTGAAAATAATCTTTTTGAAAATAAGCTTTCCAAAAGACAGTATCAAACACTGTTTAATTCCCCAGTTAGTGCTATGTTTAAGTGACTGGTGACTATCAGGATAATGGTAAATGATAATGAATCCTTAAACAATGGAGGAGTGATCCATATGCTTTCCCAAATGTCCACAAGCTTAAAAATCCTCAAATAATGGCAGATACAGACAGTCTCATACTTTGGGTTTAGAAAGGGGCCCAGATTTTCCTGGTGTACATCTTCCTGCTGTAGGCAGTGCTGCCTTTGGAGTTGCACGATAGTGGGGCCACACAATGGGAGAACAGGGCCCAGAGCATACCTACTGGCCAGTGTCCTCTGGACAAAGTTGGCCGCCGTCAGTCAGTAGTTCAACCTCAGTCTACATGGTTCTGATATAGTCGCTACAGAAGCCTTCTACCTCAAGCCCACTGCTACAGGGCTGTGTGGCCCCATGAGGCTGTTGGGGGCTTCTCTGGAGGTTCCCTGGGGCAGAATAAAGACTGTTGAGTTATTAGCCTTGGAGGGCAGAGAGCTGGACTGTGGGTCCCAGGAAGAAGAACCATTTGGGTTTTATTACCCCAGTGCCTGGACTTTAGCGTCTCTTTGCGGTTAAGAAAAATTCTAACTAGGAACCTAAAGCTACAAAAGGAGCTCCTGACTTGGAGAATGTGGTATCTGAAGAGGAGGGAGGCCCAGCCCAGTAAGGGAATAGGCAGGATGGGGTGAGCAGGGCTTGCCTGAGCCCCAGATGCTGAAGGGGATTCTACAGCCATGGTTTTTCATGTATCCTTTCTCCATGAGAGAGTTGGAAGCAGCTGGAGGTGTGAAAGAGTCATGCTTCTCAACTTTTCAGGTGCCCACCAATCACTTGGGAATCTTGTTGAAATAGAGATTCTGATTCCATCAGCTGGTGGGGGGAATCTGAGAGTTAGAAAGTCTAGTAAATTCCTTGTGATGCCAGTGGCTGCTCAAGGACCACCTTTGAGGAGCAAGGGGTTAAAGTTTTAAAGATTAGCCTTAAATTCTAACAGTGGGTCTTTATGAAACTCAAGCTGTTCTTTTTTGAACAATGACAGTAGAGGAGAGAAAGTTATTATAATGGGCACTACAGACAAGGCATCTATCAAAATACAGAGTTGGGCCCTGGCCAGGTGGCTCAGTTGGTTGCAGCATTGTCCCATATACCAAAATGTTGCAGGTTTGATTCCCAGTCAGGGAACATACCTAGGTTGCCAGTTTGATTCCTGGTTGGGCATGTATGGGAGGCAACTGATCAATGTTTCACTGTTTGTCTTTCTCCTCCTTCTTCTCTAATATCAATAAAAATATCTTTGGATGAGGATTTAAAAAAATGCAGTGTTGGTGGTTAATCCATGGATCAGGATCAATGGGTCAATGTTACCGCAAATCTCCCTGTGCAAAACAAGGACTTGGCACCAAAAACATGACTTTAAATGGTTAATTCTTAAGTTCTCTTGTTAAGTGAGAACACAGACATGGTTGTAGTTCTCTCTTACCCCATACCAGGAGTCCTGCCTCCCATACCTTTGCCAAGTGTTTTTTTCTGTGCTGAAAGCTTTCCTGATGCTACTGTCTCAGCTGGATGAGAGACCCTCCTCTGAGCCCCCCAATATGCTGTGTACCTTCCCTTTGCTGTACTAACAACATCCTATAAAGTCACCTATTTCTGCATTTTCATCAGCCTTTGTTCCTACAGGGCAGCAAGAAGAGTCTGATCATCTGACCTGTAATTCAGGTCTGTTACTTGTCTGCTGGTTAAAGAACAGTTATGTGAATTCAGTATTTTTTCCTTGAAATACTATATTACATGACTTTAAAATATGAGCAGTGCCCCTTCCATTTCTTTAAGATTAAACAGCTTGTGTATCTGAGGGATATTGGGAAGATGCTGGGGTGTGGCTGGGTAGAGCAGTCAATTCTAGGTGAAAACACACACAGAGTCATCCACACAAGGACCTCCATCATACTCCTAGGCCATTTCAGAGAAGACGGAATCTTCCACTTCAGAAAGAACCCGAGTAAAAGGCAGACTTCCAGGCTGAGTCCTGCTGTCAGGGCTCTGTAGACAAAGCTGGAAGTCCTGGGTGCCAGGCTAGGAAAGCAGTACTCACGGTGCTGGTGGCACCTGGTGAGGAGCTCCAGATCATCAATGTGGTAGTAGTCATAACCTGAGGTTCCCAAAACTTCAAAAGGCAGGTATCCTATTATTGGAGGGGCTCTGCCGAGAACAATGGGATAATTCGTCAGAGAGGACTCACTATGGTGGCTGCACCTCAATGCTGAGGGTACAGTTTGCACATTTAACAATACGTGGAGGCCTTGTTTCTCAAGAACAGAGGCAGAAAAATAATCTTGCATTGGTTAAAACCCAAAGGGCTGTGTTTTCCAAAGTACTCCATTTATTTATTTATTTATTTATTTATTTATTTATTTATTTGGCATGTAGGTACTCAGTTCCCTTGGCATAGCCTGGCCCAATTAATAACAAACTTTATCACAACTGAATAATTAAAAACAGCTATAGGTTGGATCTGCCTAACTCCAAAGTGTAAAAAAAATTAGAGGGTGAGGAGGGGAGATTGCTAGTTCTCAAACTATGAAAAATGCCGAAAAGAAAGATTAGGCCAAAGAGACAAAAAGCGTTGAAAGAAATAAGATGAGAAGTTTATCTCACTTCTGCTTCTGCCTTCCTGGGAGCTTAAGAAAGTTCCCATTGGTGGGAGTGGGCAGTGGGGTTGTATCCCAAAGATGTCCCCAGTCTGCAGTGTCTGAATCTTCTGAAATGGTCTGACCCAAACACAGAATGCGTCCATAGACATGGCTAAATGCAATAGAAGGCAAACTGCCTAACCCTTGGCTGGGAACCACTTTTCTTTCTGCCAGGCCCAACTTTTTTCTCCCCAGCCCAGATATGCTTTTCTTTTCACACACCTGTGATCCAGAAATAAAAACTTCCATTCCAAGCTGTGCCTTGAAGTGAATTCCTCTAGAGGTTCGTCAACTACACACATTTCCTATATTAGGAGGAAAGAAAGTGTTGCCCGGGGTGACAGATGCTCACGCTAGGGCTATTCAGGATGCCTGGAGGGCAACAGAAGTTACAACTCTTCAGAGCAAGTCTTCAGATAGTGTTGGATTGAAGCTTGTCATCTGTAGCTAATTTGGGTATTAACTGATACAAAATTTATTTCACAAGCTGGGAAAATAATTAGGAGCCAAAATGTCACACCACTCCCCATTATCTCAAAGTGTGCTAAACATGTGGAAAATGGCTTTTCATCTGCATCTGAATTACTAATTTAACTCAACATTCCTGCCATAGACACTAAAGAAATCACACATGAGAGATTTCAGACAAACCCTCAATTTGACACTTGGTTCTCACCTCTGCCTGCCCTGAGTGGTATTAATGTTGGTATGAAATGTAGGAAGGTGTACAGAGCTCCAAATCTAAAGCAGCATCTCCACAGGTTCAAGGGCCTTCAAACTAAATATCTCCTAAGAACTGCATTTAGGGGAGACAGCATGTGGGGCTATGATAGGTAAGGAAACCAGACATTTCCAATTTTTAGTGACAACATCCTTGTAATTTTATTTTTTCCCATAAAGACAATTAAATATAACTACATGGGACTCAACTGTAATAGTTCCATCTGATAAATTCTCTCCCAGGTACTTACCTTTAGGAATTGTGGTGTTGCTAGGCGAACAGTAGCGATGAAGCAGATCTCCTTTCCTAGAGGCACCTGGCAAGGCCTTGGAAAAATGCTGTCAAAGCCGTTACGGGAGGGGCTAGGCACTAGGGAAGGAGGGACACAGGTTAGCCCATCTGAGCCGCAGCCAGCCTGCCTGTATTCCTGTGAACCAGCACTGCACTCAGGGCTTTGTGAACATTAACTCATCTCTTTCTTATATCAACTTGGGGAGTAGGTGCTGTTGTTATCCCATTGCATAGGAATGGAGGCACAGATGGGTGAAGCAACTGCACAAGACCACACAGAATCAAAATTCGAGTCACCAGTACACTACTTGCCTCTCACTTGCACTATCCTGCAGCCACTTAGGTGATTGTGTTGGGAAAAATAGTCTGCGAAATGAGAAGACAGTCTCACTCTGCAGTTAGGTTCCAAATACTCACTCCAGGCAGTGTTTTAAGGGTAAGTTTCATAGTCTGCCAGTGTTTCTGATACTGATGGACCCAGGAAAATAACTTTGTCTTGGCACATGACCCCCTGCCCCTGGCGTGGCACAGCTGGCATTCAATGGCTTCTGCCCTGAAACACCTCCTTACGGCCCTATGTGAGGCAGGGGCTTGGCTAGGACTACTAAAGAGATAGCCTCAGGACTTAGAGTGATCTCCAAAGGTACAGTGCAGAGGCAACAAAATATGTTTACTGCTTTATTTATTCTTACAAGTCTGGGAAGGTATGACTCTCCTCATATTAACCAAGGTCACTCAGAGTAGAAATAATGGAGCAGGGACTGTACCCAGGTCTTACGACTCCAAATCCAGGGTTTTAACAGGGATGATTCTAGGTTCATCCCACCATGATGCTGAGACAAGGCTCCATGTGCCTCCTGAGGAGGTGCCCTTGGCACTAGCAGCAGTTTTCCCTAGTTGCTAGAGATCTTCCCTCAGGTTGACTGTGCGGGACTGCTCTCTTCACCTTCCATGACAGAGAACAATTCTGCCAGTTTAGCTGGAGTTTTCTGGGTGGGTGAAAGGACCCTGTTAAATATGAGAAAAGTCAGCTTACCATGTATACAAATTCTCATCAGTTCCTTGGGATCTTTCACATGGCTGCCCAGGCTGCACCCAGAGCAGTTAATTCAGAAACTCAGGGTGAAGCCCAGGCATTAGGATTTTAAAACCTTCCAGCTTTACCAACATGGCTCCAGGATTAAGGACTACTATCATAGATAATCTATATGACCTCTTTTAAAATATAGTTGATTATATACTGTACATTTCTGAACTTATAGATTAAAAGTTATGTTTTCCAATTAGAGAATATATAAATATCAGAAAACAAAATGCATTCTAAGATGATGTCTACAAGATTATTTGGATTTTAGTTTTCCAATAATTTCTTTATATGTTTTTAGGTTTCTAAGTGATTCAATAATGTCGTACTTTATCCACAGACATGAATAAATTCCTTGTACCAAACATATTCTCTGAACATATCCACATAATTAATAAATGTTTCCAAGCATGACTATAAAGTTGGTAAAATAAAAAACGCTGGTCCCAAGAGAGTTTGCATCTGTCAGTTGGCTTTGATCATTGCAGATTAATGTGTAGGGTGAGCCAAGGAACTTATCAAGGGAAAAGAAAACAATTCCGCATAAGGGAAGGGTTGCCAGATGTGGACATTTGCATGATGAAAAAAAGACAGACTTTGAAAAATTTCCCAGATGTGAAATATCCTTTCTACTGGAATCTAAGAGACATCACCAGCCAGATAAACACCTAGTAAAATGCTCCCTACTCTTTCAGAATATCAAGACCTTCCAAGCAAACTTCTAAGCATTTCTCGGGAATTTAAGAGAAAGTCGTTAATCTGACCTGAACCATGAGCCTTGTTTGAGGGATCCTTTCTGCTACTAAATTCATGTGCTCTTTTGGTAAGTGTCTTCCTTGGTGATTTACTGTGGGGAAGATGGGGACAGATGGAGTGTGCAATAGGCAACACCAACCCCTAATGACTTTAAGGGGCAGGGATGTGGATCATGGAAATTAAATGGATGTTCTGTAGAGCTTCCTGTTGGCCTGGCTGCCTTCCAACATAGTTTTATCAGCCTGAAGTTTTAAAGCTTACATAATTTCTAAAGCTTTAAAGATGAAAATGCATCTCTCAAGGGACATCCCATTGTTGCTTGTACCCTGCACTGGTATGCTAGATATTTTAGAGAGGAGCCCAGAACCAGCCAATGACTCTTCTAAACAAGCCTTTTCCTGCCAAACCTGACGCAGCTGAGGGCTTGATCAAAGGTGATAGTAAGTCAAGGATCAAAATTATAACGCAAGCCGAGAGGAAAACCTTGGGGAGAAAAAAGGTGAAGAAGCTACTTTAAACATTTTGTGAATTGTGTTTGAAATGACTTTCACTCTCAGCATGAGACTTTTTGCCTATCTGGAGAGTCACCACGTGGGCAAACTGCTCCCTGGGTCTTCAGAATAATATTTAATTATCTTATCTCCAGGTAGTTTAGAAACATTAATTAAAAATTTAATTAGCTGTTTCAATTTAAGCAATAGAAAAGTAGATCTAATTACAACTGGCTTCCTGAACCTCTCAGAAGGATAAATCACTCAATGCAGGTACAGCCCTCTTTTATCAGATCCCTGACCACTCTCAGCCTTCTTTCCTCTGTCCCTCAAACACACACATGCACAGCACTCATGACAGAGATAAAAGGGATTATTTCTTGCTACATCCTCCCCACCCTCCAAATCATCTTCCTTAAAATTGATCATACTCTTGCCCAAAGCTAAAGTGATAGCCTTTCCCATGGCAGGAACTGGGTCTAATTATCTTTCTCCAGCTCTGGGCAGGCATCTTGCAAACAGCAGGTGCCAAGTGTTTATGGAATGACTACGGGATGACTATCATCTCACATCCAAGCCACAGCTCAAGGCCCAGTTTGGGAAGATACCTTCTGATTCCTGTCAACAACTAATGCATAGACTATGAGATCCCAGGGTTATCTTCTCTCCACAGCCCAGTCTGGTGCTGCTGGTGGCAGGCTTACCATGGGAGGATTCCCCTTGTGCTCAGGTTAGCTCACTGCCCTACTGATGCAACAACACTGGTCAGAAGAATGCCTAGACAACATCTGCTGCAAATCAGCCATTTATCAATCAGTCCATGGAAAATGTGGGAGTGCCCATCATGAACACCATGCTTGGAGAGATGCAGGATAGGGCTCTGTCTTTGGTCTTCTTAATAAAAGGGTCCATGGGATCACCAAGGACCTCTCTTTGTTTCTGAATCTTTTAGAACAGTCTCCAAATTTAGAGATTCTGAAAGAAATTTTTCTGGGGCTTGCATTCTTGGGATTCCAAAAATAAGATAGTCCAAGGTTGTCCAGAGAATCAAAATGACTTACTTGCACCCAGCATTCACTGGCTTCTAGGTCTGTCTGCCAATAAAGGTGAGCTCCAAATAAATCATAACAAGAAAATACAGGTGACTGTGGGACAAGGAGAGTGCAGATGGTGTGAGAACTTGTTTCCAAAGGGGTATGGGAGAGAGAGTAAGGAGCAGGGATGGTGACAGTGAACCTTAGCTGACAGCAAGGAGTAGAAGGAAATGGAGAAAGACGTACGGATACTCTTCTGCTCAGTATTGGTTCAGTAATCAGGCCTAAATAATTAAGCATTCTGATCAGAGATGGCCTGCTTATGATAAATGACATGCAACAGAGGTAGGAAAATACACTAACAATATACAAGATGACAAATAGCTTTCTCAGCACTTCTTGGAATAAACAAAACACAAAGCAGGCAGGTATCTGGGGAGACATGAAACCATCATGAGGAGATTTGCTAAAGGAAGAATAACATTTCTAAATCTCATTTGTGGTAGGTGTCTGAAAGGTTTCATCAAGACTATTGGAATGTTGAAGGGAAATAATGCTCTGCACATTCATGAGAAATCTTCTCCTCCAAATTAAGCATGATTCCCAGACTCACATTTTTTCTCTTCCCAGTGTACATTCCCCAAGGTGTTCTGGACAACCAGGTTATTTGGGTTCTTGGGAGAGCAGCAGCACCATAATCCTGACCAGTGTTTGGCCTGGGGTCTTGCCTAACATGTGGGGCTAATAGGAGGTTTTCTTTCCTTTCTGCCACTTCTATTTGGCACAGGGAAGAATGATGTTGGAAAGAAGCTGAGAGCCACACCAGAAAGCTGGGGGGGTAGCAAATTGCTGGACTGAAAAATCATACTCTAATGAGAAAATATATGTTTTAAATATCTTCTTTCCCCTGGCATTCATTAATGAAAATGAGTAGTTTTGGGGACCAGAAGATGTAATGGCATTGACCAAATACCCACCAGATGGGTATCACAATTATTGGACAACCCATACCAAAGTTCCCCATACCAGGCTGAAACAAGCATGAAGGTGGTTGATAAATGTATGATCATTCCTTACTGTTCCATTTTAATACAAACTGGAGATGCTCAGTCAGGATGATAGTCTTGAATAATAATTTGTTCTTTATTCTGGTCTTAATTCTTCTGCAACCTAATTTGCAGCAATGAGCACTGCTGGGGAAGGATGCTACATTGTCAGGGTGGCAGGAACACTCTGATCCTGACCCTTGGGGCCTGTGACAGAGAGGCTAGATGAAGCTGGCCCTCCTGCACTAGAATCAAAGGTCTACTTTCAGTGAGGCCTGGCCTGCCTGCAATTTGTTCCTTAATCGAGACACTTCAATTACTTCAGCTTAGGAAAAAACCAAAACAAAACAAGACCTCCAAAGCCAGAAAAAGAGGCAGCCAACAACTCCATTGAACATACAGAGCCAAGAGCTGTGAGCTGCGTGGAAAGGCCTCTCCTTTGCAAGAACTTTAATCTGGTTGCGTGGTTAGAAGCCGGCAGGTGAGGCCAGGGAAGCTTTTATGCTCTGCTGTGTGGTTTCTGGAAAGCTCAGAGTGGAATGTTTGCTGAGGGTGGCTCATTTGGAATCACATCGGTGACTTCTGAATCACTCCTCCCTGGATTTCAGTCAGTGACACGCTTAAATCCAAGGCAGCGGGAGGGGCAGGAGCTCAAAGAGAGGGTGGCTTTCTTTCTGGCAACAGTGGTGGGGCTGGGGAAAGGTCCATGGACTCCCTGTCTGTTTAACTGGAGAAGTAAAAAGATGAAATGGTATTTGTTCAAAAGCATTAATAAAATCTGTTATGTGACAAACATAGCCCTGAATAAAGTAATTTCATTTTAACTCTATTCTGGAAACACCATGCAGAGCACAGATGCACCAGGGCTTCTCTGGCAGTGGCCCTCACCAGTAAGCCAGGGTCAGAGTGGGCTTTTTTATGAGAAGAGGAGGAGATGTGTGTTTCTATATCCCAGCTGATCCCTTCAGAAAGTTTCTCATAGGCTGCCTTAGAGATTGCCCTAAGTGAAACCATTCCAAGGAAGCTACTTTCTTGTCCCATTTGCTGACACACAGTTTTTCACATTTATTAAACGTCTAGGTGAAAGATGTGAAGTCTTGTTATCCACCCTCCCCCCTCCAAACATTGTGTCAAATGACGAAGTCCTAAGAAGTGGCCATGACATTGGGGAAAATTCCAGTTTGCTCAAGTGTTTGGGCAATAGTTGCTGTGTCTGCACAGCAAGAGTGGATGGGGGTGGGGAGAGGGGACATGAGGGAGGTAAAGCAGTAGGTGGCATAACTGGCTAGTGAATCTAATTAGAAAGTCTAACGTTAACGAGGGCAAAGGTGTTTGTGTCCTTCCCTTCCCCGCTGACTCCAGAGTTGGCCTACTCACATTGGTCACAGAGCCAGCAGAGACCTGAGCAATTAGTTGTCTGGGTCAGTAGGCAAGTAGATGGGGTCTTCATCTATGTGATTTACAGGTCACCAAACACCCTCTCTGGCTCAGTCTTTCCCTCTCTTCCCTACCCTGAAACCTCTACATTTCACTTTGGCCCCTTCAGTTAATTCTTATAAATGTGCATTTTAGTAGCAGCCAGGGCCTCTATTGGCCTTGGACCAAATTGGTTGACCAGAGGGGCTTCTAGGCTGGGAAGAGAGTGTCAGGGACTGGGGTGTTCCCTGAGTGAGGGACCTGGATAAAGATATTAGGGAGCACCCAGAAGGGGTGAGGGGGCACAAAATGGGGAGTGAATAGAGGCCGAGAGTGAAACTTTCCTGACCACGTACTGCTGCTCAGGGGGCCATCCAGTGTAGACCATTCACAAGGCACTGGAAGTTAGACAGGCTTCAATTTATCTAGCACTTACCAATGTGACTTTAATCTTTACTTTGCATTTAAGGCCAAAGAAGTGGCTGGCAGGAGCTCTCCTGGAAGCCACCACTAAGTTCCTGGAGTATGCTTTGGGGTCAGTCAAGGATGGCTCTGTTATTAGCTCTCAAGAAAGGCCATGATTTCCCTGAGTTGGAAGTTCTTGGTTTGAATTATGGCTCTGCCCCCACCACCTGTGTGTCAGGGTCAAGTTCTCCAAGGCTCTGTCTAGGTTAACCTATTTTGTCAAATGTTTATTTACATGCCAGGCACTGACTGCATGGACCCAGGAAGGGGTGCAATCCACAGATTAAAGGCTGCTGTCCTTGCCATGCCATTTTCTATAAAAATGATAGCCTCATATCTTTTTGACAGGCATCAAGTAAGAATGCACCATGTAACACTGCATAAACTAAACAGCTCTACAGAAATGAAAGATTTTTCATGATATTGGATCAAATTAGGGTTTCCTACATAGTTATTTGAGATGTGAGCATGTAGTCTATTTAAATAAAACTAATGTCCATGGTCATTTTTCTTCATACTTTGCAGATTGTTTTTAAACTTCTGCCATACCTGGGAACTTGGGGAAGTTACATGGGGTGGCTTGTGTAATAACAATGATTTTTAGTTCTGTATTTGGGGCTTTCACATTTGGGGCCTTGCTGACCCTGAAGAGACTGCTCCTCTCAGGGTCAGCCAGTTCCTAGGGATAGCAAACAACTCACCTTCCAGTGTATCTTTCATATGGAAAGTAACCAATGCAGAGCCTAAGCCTGCCCCACCGCTTCTGGCTCTCAAACTATCCCCCCACCCTAGAGTGATTACTCCACTCTGGCCAGGACCAGACTGCTAGGGGCAGCCTCTATAGCACAAAGCCCTGAAATTATGCACATGAGCCAATCCTAAACCTGCTGACTCTGCCTTGCCTGTGCTTTCCAGCAGAAACCACAATAGAGGCTCTTTGTCTGTATTTCTCCTACTTCTCCTCACTATGCTGGTGCTTCCTTATGTGGCCGTGTGTGATGTGCTGTGCCCACTGGATCTGTGTACATAGACCTCTTCCTTCACGACAATCATTGCCATGTCTGCATGTCTTATCATATTTGATTGAAAACAAATTGTGGATATGCTTAAAACAGCTTGGTATGTGGGTGCCGGATATCTGATGTACACAGATATAGACATTACATACCAATGCCAGGGAAGGGACAGGCTTATGCTCTGCATCTGGATATATAATTTCAACACAGGTTTGTGGAAAGCTGGAAAGTACTGGGGCTGAGCATGAATTCAAAGTTAGAATGGGTATGAATGTGGGTACCCCCCCCTTCCCACTTGTGCACCTTTGACTTCACTTTCTTATGCATCAATTTCCTCTACTGCTAATATGAGATAATGCCAATAGTATCATCTCATAAGGTTCTTGTGAGGATTCAATGAGATGATCAAGGCAAAGACTGAGCCCATGGCCTGGTACTAAAGAAATTGCCATAAGATGTAATATTTTTTAAACTAACTGTTCAATGTTTATTGAGAAGTAAACCTACAAAATCAAATTTGAATTATTTTTTATATTATATTAAACCATATTTTATAGGTTAAAAATGGTTGATTGTTGGTGATTTCATAGGGCTCCATGTTAGCTATTCATTTGTCTTTCTGATGCTTTTTCCTATCTATTGCAATCCAAGTCAGAATTATATTTCATGTTTCCACAATTACATTGGGAGAGTCTTGTCTCAAGAAAGCCCCTTTTAACTTTGGTTTGTTCAATAGTCTCTGGAAAGTTACTTCATATTCTTGATTTAAAATTTTCCAGTTGCAATGCTTTGTGTTTATAGCAATAATGGTCTCCCCCCATCCCGCAAAAAGAAAAAAAAAGAATCACACAGAATTTACACACATTCTTTCAGGTAAGCAAACATTGTCTCAACTGAAGTGGAAATAAAGCCTTGTTAGTTAATAATAAAAAAAAAAAATCCCAGGTATTCACAATGAAGCCTGCCTATTTCCTTGAAACCCTCTGAAACGTGATAAATGACAGGTTCAAAGTGATATTAAGCAGCATCTTAAAGAGAGTTGTGGGAATGGAAATTTACAAAGGACATAACTGCTTCTCACCAGCCAATCATGGGTCGGTTTCTTTAATTAAGAGTGTGCACTGCTGTCATGGGTACACATGGGAGCAGCACCCTCTCCCTTCTTTCCAGGCAGCTATTTGGGATATGCTGCTCTCCCAGAAGCTGGCATTATTTATGGCCACAGCACATGCTTCAAGCAAATTCCAAATCATGGCTTATTTTAACTCAAGGATAAGGCTGTTTGGAAAGAGTACCATGAGCAAGAGGAATGTTACAAAAATTCCTGTGGAATGGCATTCGGTGTTAGAATAGGGCAGTGTTTCTCCATATCCATGACCCCATGGTTTTTTTCTAACTACGTAATCCCAGCCTCACCTGCAGATCTTCCGAGCTGGAATCTTTCAACAACACCCAAGAACCTCCATTTTCAAAAGCTGCCTCACCCTATTACCTGCTGCACCAGGCTGGCGTCATGTTGGGTTTTCTATGAGTTCACCCTCTTTAACTGGTAGCTCAACAAGCTCCCACTTACTTTGCTGGTATAGGTCTCTGGACGTTTATCTAAGGAGGTTTGGAAGAGCCTTTAGATGAGTCAGTTTAGCATGGTCAGGCCTTGGTTTCATCTGTTTTGCTCAGATTTAGGGACCTGCTTGGGGAAGATGACCTTCCACCACTTCTAACCACTCAGGCATACCAAGTCCTGTATGAACAGGTTCCAGAAGGGTCCCAAGCTGGCCATGGAGCCTATCATCCGGGCACAAGTGCAGAATGCTGGGCCCAGAAATCGCTTCGGCAGGATCATGCTGCTTAGTATCTAGTTAGAATGTTTTAAACAAAGCAAGTGTATTTTATGCAACTATCATACTGCAAAGGGTCCTCCAAAGCTGGAGGAAAACCTTTGGTTTGCCTCAGCAGTAGGACTCAGTGCCATTACTTTGGAGGGTTTTCATGGAAACTTTGGGACTAATTTGATTGGGATAATTGAACCTGACAGTGGACCCAGACTTAAACAACAGTAATCAAGCAGCAGAAGTGAGCACTGCCATCAACTACCTCATGCCTTCCACCTGCCCACCCACCCTCTCATTTCTGAGGCTCATATTTCTGTATGTTTCCCTTTGGTATTTCTTCCTTCTCACTTCTTTCTTTCTACCATTCCGTCAACACTTCCTTTTTCTCATTTCTGCTGTTCTATGAAATGCTAGATCTTTCAAAGTTATTTTTTATTCATTCAGTTTCAGGGTACGAGACAAACAAAAGGCAGGTCCACCTGTGCTAGTCTCCAGAGTGGAGTTGTGTGGTGGGATGTGTGTCTGAGTTTCTGGCATCTGGTCTGCATTCCCATTTTGCAGGGGTCAAAAGTAAAACTGAGTGTCTAAGTCTGGTTTAGAGATGCAGTCAGAGCTTGCACAATTATTTGTCTGGGTAATTTCAACAAGGGCAGCTTTAGCACTTGATTTATCCTGCTTGGTAATACACCCAATGTAGATGAACACAAGGACTATGGACCAGAGTTATTAGAATATACTCACAGTAAGAAGGGAGATTAAATTTTAGAAAGCAAGGTTATGGATCATCATGTCACAATGAAGCCCTGTTTGACTGTGTGTAGGCCAAGCCTCTTCTATATTAACTGTAAATTATTTCTCACAGTAGAACTATTTCATCAGCCTCCAAGTAAATAAATGAATAATGTACATTTCAGTGGGACTTTGCACACTGACATAAACAGGTATGGGAGTGTGTTCCTCTCAAACAGGAGGTAACATTTACAAGCACAAAAAAAAAAACCAAACAACAAACGTAGCCTGGGAACAAAAAATCCAAATGTAAACATGCAAAGCACAGATTCTCTTGCCTCCTCCCCCCACCATTCTTATGTCCCCATGAGCGTGTTTAGATGATAAAAGACACTGGTGTGATTACATGACAATTAAAGCTTACCATTGTTGTAGGAGTGAAAATTTCCTACAAATTTTATGTATTCATAAGTTGGAAATTCCTTTGGGTTCAAGCTGCCTCTGAGAAGATGGCAATAAAACTCTAAATCGTTGTCAGCTGTGTCATTAAGGGAGGAGGGAGAGAAAGAGAACATAAGCATTATATACCATAGACTAAACAAGTCATATCCTTGTGAAACTCACATGGCAAGAGTATTTTTCTCTTTGTGACTGACTTTTGGACATGGTTTTATAACCTTTGAACCATAGGCCTCCCCGCTCCATAGTTTACAGATATTTTTGCATTCCATACTTGGACCCAATTAATCTTCATTTGCTCACAGGTGTCCGTCGTTGGTTATGATGGCATTGATTAGTGCCTGCTATTTTCATGTGGTATATTAAAATAATACAGCTCATGTAGAGCTGCTGCATATAATTTAATCTTTTTTGTTTTTCTTTGAAGTAAAATCAGATGAACAATAGGATATTCTTTTTTCTATTTATATTTTATTAATTATGCTATTACAGTTGTCCCAAATTTTCCCACTTTTCATCCCTCCATCCAGCACCCCCACTCACTCAGGCAAACCCCCATCACTATTGTTCATGTTCATGGGTCATGCATATAAGTTTTTTGGCTACTCCATTTCCTAAACTGTACTTTACATCCCCATGGCTATTTTGTACTACCTATTTATACTTTTTCCTTTTTTATTGTTCAAATATATTGGTCTTCATTTTCCCACCACCACTTCATCCTGTCCCCTGCACCCCCACCTCCAACCCTCAATCTTTCCCCACTTTGACTTTGTACATGGGGCCTTTATACATGTTCCTCGAATTGACCCTTCCCCTTCTTTTCCCTATTACCCGCCTCTCTCCTTCCCTCTCATCACTGTTGTTTGTTTTTTTATTCAGTGTTGCTGGTTATATTTTTCTTGCTTGTTTGTTTTGTTGATTAGGTTCCACTTATAGGTGAGATCATATGGTGTTTGTCTTTTATCACCTGCCTTATTTTACTTAGCATAATGCTTTCTGGTTCCATCCATGCTGTTGTGAAGGATAGTAGGTCTTTCTTTCTGCTATGTAGTATTCTATTGTGCAAATATACCATAGTTTTTTGATCCACTCATTTATTGATGGGCAATTGGGTTGCCTCCAGCACTTAGCAATTGTAAATTGTGCTCCTGTGCACGTTGGGGGTGCATAGGTTTTTTTGAATCGGTGTTTGGGACTCTTAGGGTATAATCCCAGCAGTAGCATTGCTGTGTCAAAAGGCATTTCCATTTTTAGCTATTTGAGGAAATTCCAAACAGTTTTCCACAGTGGCTGCATCATTCTTCATTCTCAGCAACAGAGGACTAGGGTTCCCATTTCTCCACAACCACAGCAGCACTTGTTGTTTTTTGATTTGTTTATGATGGCCATTCTGACCAGTGTGAAGTGGTATCTCACTATGGCTTTAATTTGCATCTCAGTGATGGACAGTGAAGCTGAGCATCCTTTCGTATGTCTCTGGGCCCTATGTATGTCCTCCTTGGAGAAGTGTCTGTTCAGGTCTTTTGCCCATTTTTTAATTGGATTGTTTGTCTTCCTGCAGTAGGGTTGTGTGAGTTCTTCATAAATTTTGGATCTCAAACCCTTGTCAGAAGTATCATTGGCAAATATATTTTCCCATATGGTTGGTTCCCTTTTCATTTTGATGATGTTTTCTTTAGCCGTGTGGAATTTTCTTATTTTGATGAAGTCCCATTTGTTTATTTTTTCCTTTATGTCTCTTGCTCTAGGGGACATACTGGTGAAAATATTGCTGCATGGAATATCTGAGATTTTCCTGCCTATGTTCTCCTCTAGGACTTTAATGGTGTTGTGACTTATATTTAAGTCTTTTATCCATTTTGAGTTTTTTTTTTGTGTATGGTGTAAGTTGGTGGTCGAATTTTTGTTGTTGTTGTTGTTGTTGCATGTTGCTATCCAGATCTCTCAACACCATTTGTTGAAGAGGCTATTTTTACTACATTTTATGCTTCTGCCCCCCTTTGTCGAATATTAATTGACCATAGAGACATGGGTTTATTTCTGCTCTCTCTATTTTGGTCCATTGAACTATGTCTGTTCTTATGCAAGTACCAGACTCTTTTGATTATAGTGGACTTGTAACATACTTTCATGTCAGGTATTGTGATCCCTTCTACTTTGGCTTTCTTTCTCAAAATTGCTGCAGCTATTCAGCGTTTTTCATGTTTCTGTATAATGTTTTGAAATGTTTGTTCTATATCTGTGAAATATGTCAATAGTATTTTAATAAAGATTTTGCTTAATCTATAAATTGTTTTGGGTAGTATGGACATTTTGATGATGTTAATTGTTCAAATCAATGAACACAGAATATGCTTTCATTTATTTGTGTCTTCCTTAATTTCTTTATTCAGTGTTGTATAGTTTTCTGAGTATAGGTTTTTTACTTCCTTGGTTAAGTTTATTCCTAGGTACTTTATTTTTCTTGTTGTTAGAGCAAACATGATATCTTCCTGATTTCTGATTCTGATAATTCATTGTTAGTGAACAAAAATGCCATCAATTTCTGAATATTGACTTTGTATCCCAGTATTTCCCCAAATTCACCTGTTAGGGTGAGTAGCTTTTTGGTGGAGTCTACAGGGTTTCTGTGTATAGAGAGTATAATGGCACTTGTAAACAATGACAATATATGGCCTTCATTATGTTCAGGTATGCTCTCTCTACACCCAACACTTTGCTGAGTGTTTATGTCATAAATAGGTGCTGTACCTTATCAAATGCTTTTTCTGCATCTATTGATATGATCATGTGATTTTTGTCTTTCCCTTTGTTTATGTGTTGTATTACATTTATTGATTTGCAAATATTGTACCATCCTTGCATCCCTGGGATGAATCTCACATGATCATGGTGGATGATATTTTTAATGTTTTCTTGGATGAGGTTTGCCAATATTTTGTTGAGGATTTTAACATCTATGTTCATCAGTAATATTGGACAGTAGATTTCTTTCTCTGTTTTGTCTTTATCTGGTTTTGGGATTAGGATGATGCTGGCCTCATAAAAAGAGTTGGGGAGTCTTCCATCTTCTTGGATTTTTAGGAATAGTCTGAGAAAGACAGTGGTTAGCTCTTCCTTAAGTATTTTGTAAAATTCTCCTGTGAAACTGTATGGTCCAGGGTTAATGTGTGCGGGGAATTTTTAATTCACTGCTTCAATTTCACCAGCTGTTATCAGTCTGTTCAGGTTTTCTGCTTCTTCATTCAGTGATGGAGGATTACATTTTTCTAGAAATTTGTCCATTTCATCAAGGTTTTCAAATTTCTTGGTATATAGTTGTTTACAGTAATTTCTTAAAATCCTCTATTTCTGTGGTATCAGTTGTAATTTCTCCTCGTTCATATCTGATATTATTTATTTGGGTCCTCTCCCTTTTTTTCCTTGATGAATCTGCTTAAAGGCTTGTTGATATTGTGTATCTATTCAAAGAACCAGCTCCTGGATTTGTTGATCTTGAAATTGTTCTTTTAGTTTCTATGTCATTCAATTATGCTCTGATCTTGATTATTTCCTTCCTTCTACTTGCTCTGGGATTTCTTTCTTGTTGTTTCTCCAGTTCTTGAAGATGTAGGGTTAGGTCATTTATTTGACTATTTTATCATTTTTAGGTAGGCCTGTATTACTATGAACTTCCCTCTCAGGACTGCCTTCATTGTGTCCCATAGTTTTTGGACTGTCATGTGTTCATTTTCATTTGTTTCCAAAAACTTTTTGATTTCTTTTTTGATCTCCTTATCAACCAATTCATTGTTTAATAGCATGGCATTCACTCTCCATGAGTTTGAATATTTTTGAGTTTTTTCCTTGAGGTTGGTTTCTTGTTTCAAGCCCTTGTGTTTCAAGAAAATGCTTGCTATGATTTTAAAGTTCTTGAATTTCTTGAGGCTTGTTTTGTGTCCTAACATGTTGTGTAATTTTTAAAATATTCCATGTGCATTGGAAAAGAATGTGTATTTTGCTTGTTTGGGATGAAAGGTGCTATATATATATATCAGTTAAGTCCATGTGATCTAATGAGTCTTTCAGTTCCACAATATTCTTGTTCATGTTTTGTTTGAAAGATCTATCCATTGTTGACAGTGGGGTGTTAAAATCCCCTACTATCAGTGTGTTGTTATCTATATCTTTCTTGAAGTCCTCCAAGATTTTCCTTCTATATTTGGGTGCTCGTATGTTGGATGTAGATAAGTTTACAATGTTTATATGTCTTTTGATGGATTCTTCCTTTGAATATTATGAAGTATCTTTCTGTGTCTCTTTAAATGGCCTTTGTTTTGAAATCTATTTTGTGTGATATAAGTGTTGCTACCTCTGCTTTTTTTCCCGGTCCATTTGCTTGGAATTTTTTTCCATCCCTTCTATTTTAGCCTGTGTAGGTCCTTTGTTCTGAGGTGGGTCTCTTGTAGGCAGTATATGTGTGGGTCAATGTTTCTTATCCAGTCAGCTACACTATATCTTATGATTGGAGCATTTAATCCAGTTACATTTAAAGTTATTATTGATAGGTACTTATTTTTCATCTTTTTACCTGTGTTCCTCTCTTTCTCACTCATTTTCTTCATCTTCTTAAAGCAGTCTCTTTACCATATCTTGCAGTGCTGGTTTCGTGGAGGTGTATTCTTTTAGCCTTCTTTTGTCTGGGAAACTCCTTCTTTCACCTTCCATTTTAATTGAAAGCCTTTCTGGGCAGAGTGGTCTTGGTTGCAGTCCTTTGCTTTTTATTACTTGGAATATTTCTTGCCATTCCCTTCTGGCTTGTAGTGTTTCTGTTGAGAAGTCAGCTGCTAGTTGTATAGGGGCTACCTTGTATGATACTACCTGTTTCTCTCCTTCTGTCTTTAGGATTCCCTGTTTGTCTTTGACATTTGCCACTTTATTTATGATATGTCTTGGAGTGGCCTCATTGGGTTCCTCTTGAATGGAACCCTCTGTCCTTTTTGGACTTGTGTGACTTTTTCTTTCTTCAAATTAGAGAATTTTCCAGCATTACTTTTTCAAACAGGGTCTCTAATCCTTCCTCCCCTTCCTCTCCCTCTGGTATCCCAATTATATTGATATTATTATGTTTCATGTTGTCCTGCATTTCCCTAAATGTCTCTTTTTTCTTTTTGAGTCTTTTTTCATTTTCTTGCTCTTTCTGGGAGCTTTTTTCTACCTTGTTTTCCAGCTCACTGATTCATTCCTCTGCTTCATCTAGTCTGCTTTTGATTCCTTCTACTGGACTTTCCAAACAGAAATTGTATTCTTCACTTCCTCTTGTCTCTTATTTATAGTTTCTATATGTTTTTTCATGTTCATATAGTTTGCAGTAAATTCCTTGTAGTCTCTCTGTAGTTTTTGGTAATTCTCTGAGCTCATTGAGTTCATTGAGCTTCCTTAGAACCATTGTTTTCAACTCAGTATCTAATAGTTTACTTGCATCTATTTCATTGAGTTTTCTTTCTGGAGATTCCTCCTTTCCTTTTGATTAGGGGGTGTTTCTTTGTCTTCCCATTATTTGTGAGGCACTTCTCCTTTGCTTCTGCTTCTTAAATTGATCTGACTTGATTTTCTGACTTTGTGGTGTGAACTTCTATGGTAGGAGACCACTGTTTTTTCTTTCTGGATCTGCCTCTGATGATGTCAGATGTTTACCCTGTCTGACCTTGGGCAGTCTGTTCAAGATTTCCACAAATCTACTGTCTGTGGATGTCTCCTCCGGTTGTTAATCTAGTCACTCTGCACGCAGCAGTCAGGCTTAGGCAACACAAGGTGGGGTAGAGTCCCTCCTGTGGGCAGGGTTATTGGGTCCTCTCCAGCTGCTGCTGCTCAGGGGACTCGTCTGCCTGAGCCAGGTGGCTGCTGCTATATGGGGAAGGAGTCAACACCAGGATCCCGCCAGCTACTCTCTCAGTTCTCCCCCTAAAGCCTCCTTCCCCAGTTTCTCCTCAGTGTCTCTAGCCCGCTCTGCCCAAGCCTTTGCCGGAGACCAGGGTAATTGGCTGCAAATAAAAATTTATGTGTTGGCCCTTTAAATGGCTCTTTGCATTTCCGCTGCCCGTCTCTAGCAGAAAGAAACCTTGCTGTTTATCACAGATGGCTGTCATCTATGTACTTTTTGGGCTTTGGGGTTATAGGCTGGGGATCCCCGCTTATGGTTTAGACCACATTCTTCTCAGGGGGATCCAACTAACCATTTAAATATTCCTCTTGCGCTGTTGCCAGAGGGCGCCCAGCCTGCCTTCTCGAGTCTCTACTGCGCTCACCAGTCAGGTTGTGCTAACATTGGTTCTTCTATCTGTCCAAGGTTATAAGGCTTCTCTCTCACTATTGTTCAGTTGTTTGTTCCAGGTGATTTCTCTGCAATTTAGTTGTAATTCCAGATTGGTCCTGGGAGGAGGTCAGTTTGACTTCCATTCACTCCTCCACCATCTTGCCAGTCCCACAATAGGATAAATTCTTCATGGAAAATGGACTAAGGTTTGAATAAGCACAAGGCAGCTTCGCTACCTCCATCAATGAATCTTCTTCATTAAGGGACACATGGTTCAGCAGATACCAAGGCCAGCCTTTTAGTCAGGTTGCCAATTTTGACAAAAAATTAGAAACTCCATAAAAATTGCAAATATATAATGTATATAAATTATTCAATGACAATCTAGGGAGAAAAACTTGGATTTTTGACGTATTTACTGAGTTTTAGGTTGGTTATTTGGTATCATACAAATCTAGCATTATATTGTCCTCCAAAATAAGCAGATTGTTAACTGATTTTTGCACTGTTTATTAGTAAAAGACAGTTATGTGAAAAATCTCTTGCATTACATGTAAAACAAATTATTATTCTTAAGCTCTATGCTTTCAAATTTTCTACATAAGAGTTAAATGTCTTACATATTACAAACTTCAGTTTTAGCTTTAAACTTAAAATATACCTCTGAGGATCTTGGAAATGTTCTGAGTCACAAGAAAAATTATTCTAAAATTAGTCCTTCCTTCTTAATTTATTCTAACTCCTTTTCAAAACTAAAATTTTTATCTATATATGGTAGAACTGGTGAAGTTAAACTTACGTTTTAAGTACCCTGGGGAGGGACAATCTGTCACAAGCACATGGGAAGAGAGCATCTTATAAACTTCTGAATGCTCTTGTTCTGGAAGGAAGTTTAACAAATTCTGATCGGTGACATCTGACTGAAAAATAAAATAAAAAACTAAGGTATACACACAATGAAGATGGAAAACAAAAGCAAAAACAAACACTAAAAATTCATGACAATTCAGAACTATTATTGGAAATGAAAACTTCAATATCTGATTTTTGATGAAGACCTTTAATTTATCACTCTATAATTTTGAATTGTAACCTAAATTTTACTTGCTCAAATGCACATGTGCTATTGCCCATGAGGCCAGGCAAGAAGAAAGAATTAAGTCAGACAAACATGCAGAGTCATCCTCTTGCTTGAGGAGTTCCATCTGCTCACATCCTACCTTCTGGCCACGGCAGCATGGGCAGTGTGGGTAGAATGGAGAACCAGTGCAAGGTCAATCACTCATTAGAAGGGTTTGGAAAACTCAATGGGGTTCCTTTTCTGACTTTTATGCCTGTTTACTTCTTAAATGCCTATAGTTGAAAGAATTGCACTTTTTCTTCTAAGTACCTGAGCACTGTAGATACAAAATAAATACAATATCAAGTCTCGATAGCACTGACCAATAGAACTGTCTGTGATGAGGGAAATGATCCATATCTGTGCTGTCCATTATGGCAGCCACCAGCCACATGGCTACTGAGCACTTGAAATGTGGCTGGTATGACTGAAGGCTGATTATTTAATTGTATTTAATTTTAATTATTTGAATAGAAATGTAAATAGACACACTTGGCTATGGCTCCCATGTTGGATAGTGCAGGTGGAAACTGCCAGTGGATAAAGAGGACAGGTATGTATATATCATTTTCTTGGACTCCCTCAGGAAACTCACCTGCTCTTGCAGCTTCAAACATGATCTGTATACACTTGTAAATGTGTGTATCTAGGCAACTGCCCCTCAGATACCCTCTGGGGACTAAAGACTCACACAGATCCCCAATATCATCATTCTTTTGCACCCATACTTCTTCTCTCCCAACCTCATCTTCATATCCAGACAAGGTCCAAGTCCTGTGAGAATTTCTTCCCTCCAATTTTCTTAGATCCCCTCACCTTTCCAAACAGATGGCCTCTGTTCTAGTCCAGACCACCAGCATTGTTTGTCTGGGGAAAGAAGTGGCCAAGCTGGTCTTCCCACTCCAAATTCTGTCCTTGTCCAATTTGTTTTCCAAAAGGAGCCTGTAGCAGACCTAGTAACCAACATGCTTAAAACCATCCATTGGCTTCCAGTTGTTCCTGGGATGAAGCCCAACTATCTCAATTCACTGTAGGGCCCCCACACCTGCCAACTATCTGCTCTGCTGTGGCACTTCTGCCTGCCATACCTTCCTTTTCTGTAGTTTGTCAGGTTTGCTCTTCTGTCAGGGCCTTCCTGCAGACTGTACCTCCTGGTTGGAATGCTCTTCACCTTCTCTTCTTGTTCAGCTAACTCCTGTGTACCCCTCAGGTCCCTGCTTTGAATTCATGTCCTCTGAGAAGGACCCCTCATTTAGAATGGTGCCCTCACCCTGGCTTCTCTACCTTTTGCACCCACCTACTACATTTGCTAGCCGATCCTGCAATTGTCAGCTGTCTTTGTCTAAATGGGAAGACCTGTGAGGGACTGGCCTCATTGTAGCAATGCAGATGACAGCCAAGAGGTTGGATTAGAAGACAGGCTCTGCCCCCTCAAAGCTGCACTTAGCTCTTCTACAAGATAAGGAAGCTGACATGAAATGAGCTGACATGAAATTCAATAAGAAGTAAGGGGACAACAATGAACAAAGCCCAGAGCGAGTGGAAGGAAGGGAATAATCAAGATCAGAGCAGAATTAAATGACAGAGGAAAAAATAACAATTCAAAGGATCAATAAATCTAGGAATTGGTTCTCTCAAAAGATAAAACAAATTGTCAAGCCTTTAACCAGACTCATCAAGAAAAAAAGAGAGAGGACCCAAATAAATAAAATCAGAAATGAAAGAGGAGAAATTACAACTGATACCACAGAAATACAAAGGATTGTAAGAAATTACTACAAACAACTATATACCAACAAATTTGAAAACCTGGGTAAAATGGACAAACTTCTAGAAACACATAACCCTCCAAAACTGAATCAAGAAGAGCAGAAAGCCTGAACAGACAGATAACAGCTGGTGAAATTGAAGCAGTAATAAAAAAAACTCCGAGCACACAAAAAACCTTGACTAAATGGTTTCACAGGAGAGTTTTACAAAACATTTAAGGAAGAGCTGATCTCTATCCTTCTCAGATTATTCTAAAAAATCCAAGAAGACAGAAGACTCCCCAACTCTTTTTATGAGGCCAGCATCATCCTAATCCCAAAACCAGATAAAAACACAACCAAGAAAGAAAACTACAGGCCAATATCGCTGATGAACATAGACGTTAAAATCCTCAGCAAAATATTGGCAAACTTCATCCAGCAATACATTAAAAATATCATCCACCATGGTCAAGTGAGATTCATCCCAGGGATGCAAGGATGGTACAATATTTGCAAATTAATAAATGTAATACATCACATAAACAAAGGGAAAGACAAAAATCATATGATCATATCAATAGATGCAGAAAAAGCATTTGATAAGGTACAGCACCTATTCATGACATAAACATTCAGCAAAGTGGGTGTAGAGAGAGCATACCTCACCATAATGAAGCCATTTATGAGAACCCTACAGCCAATATCATACTCAACAGGAAAAAATGAAAAGCTTTCCCACTAAGATCATGAAAAAAACAAGGTTGTCCACTTTCACCACTTCAATTCAACATAGCATTGGAAGTTCTAGCCACAGCAATCAGACAAGAAAAAGAAATAAAAGGCATCCAAATTGGAGAAAGGAGGAAGTAAAGCTTTCTCTATTTACAGAAGACGTGATAGTGTGCATAGAAAACCCTATGGAGTCTACAAAAATCCTACTCAACCTAATAAATAAATCTGGCAGAATAGTGGGATACAAAGTCAACACTGAGAAACCAAAAGCATTTTTCTATACCAACAAGAAAATATCATAATCAGAAATCAGGGGAAAAAATCCCATTTGCTCTAGCAACAAGAAAAATAAAGTACCTAGGAATAAACTTAACCGAGGAGGTAACAGCTCTATACTTAGAAAACTACACAACACTGAAGAAAGAAATTAAGGAAGACACAAATAAATGGAAGCACATAACATGCTCATGGATTGGAAGAATTAACATTATCAAAATGTCCGTACTTCCCAAATCAATTTATAGAATCAATGAAATCACTATCAAAACAGCAATGACATATTTCATGACATAGAACAAACATTTCAAAACTTTATATGGAACCATAAATGACCCAGCATAGCTGCAGCAATCCTGAGGAAGAATAAAGTAGGAAGGATCGTAATACTGGACCTCAAACTCTATTACAAGGCCATTGTAATCAAAACAGTCTGGTACTGCCATAAGAACAGACACAAAGATAAATGGACCATAATAGAGAGCCCAGAAATAAACCCATTTCTCTATGGTATATTAATATTCAACAAAGGGGGCAGGAGCATAAAATGGAATAAAAATAGCCTCTTCAGCAAATGGTGTTGGGAGAGCTGGGCAGCTACATGCAAGAAAATGAAATTAAACCACCAATTTAACACCATAAACAAAAAAAAACTCAATAGGGATAAAATACTTAAATATAGGTTGTGACACCATAAAATTCTTGTGGAGGACATAGACAAGAAAATTTCAGATATTCCACACACCAATATTTTCACTGATACGTCCCCTAGAGCAAGGGATATAAAGGAAAGAATAAACAAATTGGACTACATCAAATTAAAAAGCTTCTACATGGCTAAAGAAAACATCAGCAAAATGAAAAGGGAACCAGCCACATGGGAAAACATATTTGCCAAGGATAACTCGGGCAAGGGTTTGATCTCCAAAATATATAAAGAACTCACACAACTCCACACCAGGAAGACAAACAATGTAATTAGAAAATTGCCTTCAGGGAAAAGGACCTGAACAGATACTTCTCCAAGGAGGACATACACATGGCTAAAACACAGGAAAGGATGCTCAACATAACTCTTCGTGAGAGAGATGCAAACTAAAATCACAAAGAGATACCACTTCACACCGGTCAGAATGGCTATCATAAATAAATCAAGAAACAACAAGTGCTGTTGAGGTTGTGGAGAATAGGGAACCCTAGGACACTGTTGGTGTGAATGTGGACTGCTGTAGCCATGGTGGAACACAGTTTGGAATTTCCTCAAGAAACTAAAAATTGAATTGTCTTTTGACCTAGCAATTCCTGTTCTGGGACTATACCCTAAGAATCCTGAAACACCAATTCAAAAGAACCTATGTACCTCAGTGTTCATAGCAGAGTTATTTACAATAGGCAAGTGCTGGAAACAGCCTAAGTGCCCATCAGCAAATGAATGGATAAAAAACCTGTGGTACATTTACAGAATGGAATACTATGCAGCAGGAAGGAAGATGGAATTTCTACCCTTCAGAATAGCATGGATGGAACTGGAGAACATTATGCTAAGTGAAATAAGGCAGGTGGTGAAAGACAAACACCATATGATCTCACCTGTAAGTGGAACATAATCAACAAAACAAACAAGCAAGTATAATCAAACCAGAGACATGGAAATAAAGAACAAACTGACAGTGACCAGAGGGGCAGGGGGAGGGGGATCACAAGGGGAAGGGTCAAGTCAAGGAACATGTATAAGGACCCATGGACAAAGACAACAGTATGGGGAGGATTGAATGTGGGATGTGGAGGATGCATAGGGCAGGAGAAAGTAATGGGGGGAAAATAGGGACAACTGTAATTGAACAACAATAAAAAAATTTTAAAAAGAAAGAAATGAGCTGACTTGAGGATGTTGCTGATAAAAGGGCACACACCAAACATTCAGTAAATGCTAGGTCTGATTACATATTTAATGACCATTTACAAAATGACTCGATGTTGTCCTGTTCATTCATGTGTTGACACATGCTCACTGCCTGCCTCACTACAGAGGGAGCTCCAGGGGCCCTGAGAACCTCCTTCACCCTTGTATCCAGTTATCAAATGGTGCTTGGCTTTCAGTAAAATGTGTTGATGTTCTGACAGAGTGGCATGGCAAGCACTATGACAGAAGTTCAGAGAGGCATCCAGAAAACATTGTATCTGCTGGTTTGAATAAAAAATGAAGGGCAGAAGAGTCTCCAGGGAACAGCTCCCACAGGGAGAAGGTCTGAAGCAGGACCTGGGGGACAAGACTGTCTCTTCCAGGCAGCTGAAGTGCTCCAGGAAGGGGTACAGTAGGCACAGAGCATGGAGATGGGAGCCTGGACAGCACCTCAGGGGAGGGAGCAGAACAAGGGGGAGAAGGCTGCACAGGGAAGTAGGGCCAGTGGACAGAAGGCCTCAAAGGAGTTGGGGGCAATCCTGTGTGCCAGAAGGACCATGAGGGACCTAGCAGTAGGGAGTGCAGGACAGGACTTCCATTTTAAAGAGTCCCTCCAGGGATCTGAAGAGGAAGGGAGCACAGGAAACCAGGCTAGAGATGGTCAGAGCCTGCAAAGGCACAGGAAGGGAAGATGGAGAAGAAGAGACAGAGTCAAATAACAGTTCATTCCGCAACATAATTCAGTCCATACTGACTCAGGGCCACCATGTGCCAGCCAATGCTGTAGGCACTGGGCAGACACATAGCAATGCAGGCAAGTCCCTGCTTTTGCAGCCAGTATTCAAGAGTTGTGAGGCAGGTGGACATTGTTTGGTGGCTGATGGAAGACAGGAGGAAGGAGAAGAGGGACTGTGGTGGCTCCTGGACCATAGCTTGGATGTTCCCGTTTTTGATCTCCGTGGACAAAGACTCTGCCAAAAACTGTGGACAAAGGCTCCCCTCACTGGTTGTCCTATCATTTTCTCATTCTGGCTTTGACCAAGTTTCTTCTTATGTTCTTGATTTTTTTTTAAAGCTCATTCCCTTTAGTTTATAGGATGACTAATGCTTACAGGTAACAGTAGTCTTTCTTCTTTAAAGACATTTCAGATACTTGAAAATAGTAACTAAAGTACTCCAGGGTCTTTTCTTCAAGGGCTAGTCAGTCAGATCCCCACTTTTCCTGAGGATGGGTATGGCAGAAAGCAGGGTTGTGGGCTCCCTGTCAGGTCAGAGGACTGTGGGGCACCTCAGGCCAGAGGTTCTGCACAGAATGAAAGGACACTGAATGGAGGTGGGGGAAGGTGGGCTACGGGGATGGGGGCTTTAGGGGGTTGTGTTAAAACATGGAAAGGGTGCACAGCTTCTTATGTATATTTGTTATGATATTACTATAATGCCGTTTCTATGTGTTGAAAACCAACACATAATGATAATTTGAAAATTTAAACCCTAGTGCTTGCAGAAGAGTAAATTATACCTGCAATTGAATTCTCCCTTGAATAAGCTGAGCTCTATTCATTAAAATAATAGGAATTATAGAGACAAGGGAGGGAATACACCATCTGTGATCCATCTTCATAGCTGGGTTACATTGTTTGAAACATCATTTACCTGTCAGAGGAGGGAGGGTCTCTAACGCAATTTACTGATATGTCTGTGGTTATTTTATCAACAATCCATCCCTTCTCTGAGTTTCACTTAAAATGCCCTCCCCAAATTCCAAATTGCACATCTTCTGTGTTTTCTGTTGAGGCACCCTGAGAGCTTGGGGACCAAATGAAAGCGCTCGGAGAGAGGAAGCAGATTCCTTCCCTCTGTGACCCAGTAGCATCAGTTCCATCGCACCTAGCAGGATTAAGTGAACCTGTGCAGGCAGCACAGGAAGCTGGCTTGCTGAGCTGGGAGTGGGCTGGATGAACATTTAGTTTAGGAATGCCTCCAAGAGCTCCACCAGTTCTGGCTGGAGATGTGCGTTGGCCACAGTCAGAAGGGGTGATGAGGAGAAATCCTGGAGAAGCCTCCTAGTGAGAAGAGGCAGGAATGGGCTCATTCCTCAGGGAGTCAGGCAGTGCCTTGGTCTCCCTCAGGGTCCAGGAAGGTGTATTTGATATGCTTTCCTTCCATTTAGATTCAGAGTAAAACTGATGGCCAAACAATAAACCTTTCAGAAGACTGTATAGAGAATAACTTTGACTGTGTAGTGAAAAATTAATTAAGATATGAAAAATACAAACTATCAAGAATCTCTGTTCATTAAAAGAGCCTAACAAGAAGGTGAACAGAAAGCCACAAAATGAGTTAAGATATTTAGGATGTACATACCTGTGGTGTAAAGTCTAAAATTAAGGTTCAATGTTATATGCTGCCTTACCATTTGGCAAATTGGGAGGGCCTTGACTGGCCTAGAATGAAGCTTCTCTCTGCACTCAGTCCCTGGGGATAAAGTCCCCAGCTGAACAACCCTCTTTTCAAAGGGACCAAGAGTGCCTCAGGCTTATCCCTGAGGGGCAGGTTTAGTCCCCTGCCAGCACACAGAATTATTCAAACAAGCCAATCTCACCCCAGAGGGCACCGCACTGCACCATCTTGTGCACAGTTTGCCTCTCACAGCTCCTGCTGGGGTACTCTGTTCTAGAGTGCAGCCCAGGTGGTTCTGCATCCTCCTCCCCTGGCTGTGAATACATGCGACTAATAAACAGCTATCGATCTCACCAGTTTCAAGACTAGTGTTGAAAACATGGAAAGAATACTTACAAATCATAAGAAAAAAACCCAGACAATCAAATAGGAAAATGGCAAAATACCAGAACAAGCACTCCATAAAAGAGGAAATTCAAATGGCTACAAGCATGTACAAAGACATTTAACCTCATTAATAACTGAAAGAAAAGCAAATTAAACCTCCAGAAGACACTTTCACACACTAGACTGATGAGAACTAGCAGGTCTGACAACACCAAGTCCTGCTGCTGTGGCACACCTGTCCTCCTTCTGTAAACTGGTAAACCGGTATAAGCTGCAGACCATCTGGAGTTATTCATAAGGGTAAAGGCGCCCACACCCTCCTGTTTAAGGGAGGCTTGCAAACCTTCCTTAGGAAATTTCTGAGAATATTCTCAGAATCACTTTCTCAGTTTCAAACCAAGATGGGCAGAGAACTGCACACATTCCTATGATGGAACACTATGCAGTAATGACAGCAAATGGGTGACAGCTCCCACTAGAGTGGGAGGTGGGTGAATCTCACAACAACGTTGAGCAAAAGAAGTTCAAAAAAAGATATATTTTGTGATTCAATTTACGTCAAGTTAGGCAAAGGCAATATAGCATGTCCTCAAATAACACCACACAACCATCCACCTAAGTAATTCCTCAAGGAACATGAAAATGTTTAATAACACATTATACATGGCATAACATCTTTAAGTAATTAGCAGGTCCTTGGTTAATATCCTTTCAAGGTCATTTCATTATAATGTTTTGTTATGACATCATTGTTGGTGTGAAGTGTGCATGTATCTCCCCATGTCTGTGTGGGTTTTCTTCAGGGACTCCGGGTTCCTCCCACATTCCAAAGGTGTGCATGTGACATTAATTGTCATGTCTACATTTTCTCAGACTGAGTGAGTGGGGTGTGTTGCGTGGGTGGCCCTGTGACAGAGGGGCATCCTGTCCAGGGTGGGCTCCAGCCACCATGGCCCTAAACTGGAATTAGCTGGTTGGAAAATAATGACCTTTCTTGTTTTTATTAATCTTTCTTCCGTGTATACATAGCTCATATTTATTTCAATGTTTAATAAAGACCCAGTATTGTGGGTCTTTATTTAGAAGTTTAGCAATGTTTTTGTGACTAGAAATATGCCACAGGAACTTAAATTTGTTTATATTAATTAGTCTATGGTAAAGTTGGTTTTGTTATATGTTGTTTAGCTTAAAGTCACAGTTTTCAAAGACCTATTGATGATGTTAAGTGAGGACTTAACATCACAGTACATAGTAAGTGCTCAATAAATGTAAGCTATTTTTCCTCTAATTAAGCCTCTAATGGCTTAACAGTCAAAATCTCTTCATAAAATTGCAAACTCTTAAGGAAAAATAATCTTGTATGGGTCTTTTGAATCACTGATCATCTGTGGACATGTCCTGGGTGTTCTGAGCCTATGCTGAGTAATAAATAAGTCTCGATAAAAGTGAACTGAACCAAAAGCAGAATTTCTAAATGGCAACCCAAGTCCTTGGCATCACAAAGACGCAAAGCAGATGATAAAGGCCTTGGGCTTTGCAGTCAGTTGTGCCTATATTAAACCCGTCTCTGTTCTTCACCAACAGGGCCACATTGGGTTTCCTCCCTGTAATGTGGAGTTAATAGAGGTATTACTTCCAGACCAGCTCACCTGCTCAATTGGCTTTATGCTGATTGGCACCAGGGAAGTTTCCATCCTTAATCACCCTAGTCCACCCACTATCAAAGGATGCAAGTGAATCCCAAGCAAAAGGGAGAAATAAAATCCAATCTTGGTGAAAACTGGATAATATAAGCTACAAGTAAACAGAAATTAAATTTGGGGATTGTCCAGCCCAGGCTCACCTCCAGTGGGGACCTTGAGGGCCAACTCGGTGTGTTTCTGGCTGTGGTTTTATATATAGACATTTACTAAGCATTGATAAATTAGAGTCAGGGTCATTTCTGGCCCTTCCAGAGCTAGAGGAAACAACTTACAAATGCGGTCCTAAATAGCTCCATAATTTCAAATTAGAAGAATTCCTGACTTATTTTTTATAGTCAGGAATTTTAAGTCCCCTCTGCTATGTATAGCAATTGGCTCATCAGATAATTACAAAAGCAGAAAGCAGAGGAGTGTGAATCCTGTTCACCCAACAGCTCTGCGCTCCTGCACCCACTTCCTGCTCACCAAGGAGATGATATCTCATTGTTTTCAATCTGTGCCCATCATTGCCCAATCCTGTCCACTCACAAATGCAAACCCTCTTCTCAGGGGTACCCATTTCCTCTTTTTCCTCAGCAACTGTCAGATCAGCCCAAAGAAGCTGGCATATTGAGTAGGGTCACTTCTGTATTCCTCACCTTGATTGAACTCATCACTATTCTTCTAGCCTGAGACTAGAATCAAGATGAAACTGCGCTCTTAATTCCTTAGGGCAAAGTGAGAGTCAGCCTCTCTGAGAGAGGAGAGAAGTACCCCCACCCCGGCCTAACACACCCTGAAAATGGTGCAGAAAATGGGCTGAAACGTAGAGGTCAGATGGATTATAGCAAAATGTAAAGGCATCTATGTAGCAGAGTAAAAAAATGCTTTTCCGGGCTAAAACGCAGTGACTGACAAAGGATAAATGTGGATGGTGGCTTTGCTCTCCACACAGCATCATGTATGGAAATTATGGGGGGGGGGTGTGCCTTCTGTGGAAGAATATGACCCAGGATGATGTGGATTACTGGGCAATCAGCATACTGGGTCATGACCCTGAGGGAGGCAAGCTGCTCACAGGTAAAGCCCCTGCAGTTATGGGGCAGGTGTGGCTAAGGAGAGGCAACCAGTCCTCCCACACCTTGCTGGCCAGGAGTCCCTAGGTACAGGAACTAGCAGCCTTCCTGCAGGTGTGCTGGGAGTAATCAGTTTAGCAGGGCTTTTGAGAAAGAAGAAAGGAAGGTTTATCCCAAGTCCCACAGAATACTCCTGATAGAGCTGTTGTTCAAGGCCAGGCTCTGTAGGAATAAATAATGGTGTGGAAGGAAATGAAAGGCTAGCCAGATGCCTATTAGGGACCCTCAAAAGTGGACTCTTCATGAGCCAGATGCTCATCCTGTTGGAGGGTGGGTTACCAGAGGGTCAGCAAGGCTCATTTGAGAGGAGGAAGTATTAGAGAGGAGGGAGGAAGAGAGAGAAGGAATGGAGAAACACAGGGAAAGAAGGCAGAAAAGGGGGGAGGGTGGAACATTTCTGAGGGCCTTTGAATGTACTGCACACATCTGCCTTCTAGTCTCAGCCTGGCTCTCATGGGAAGAGCAGAGCTTGCCCTATTTTCTTGGCTGCCCAAACCCTCCTTGTTCCCCAAAACTTTCCGGGGCCAACATCATCTTCCCAGAGTATTTCAGTCCCCCCAGGATCAGCCTGTTGTTGAACCCTCACCACTAGTGTCAGTACCTGCTTGCAATCTCAGTTATGTCCTAGTGATCTCCAAACCATGTTCTGTCTGCAGCTCTCTGGTGCATAGACCCAGGTGTTGAAGTTTCCCTTTGCAGGAGGACATCTGTCAGCCTTTGCAGAGGCTCTGAGCTCTGCTAACTGTGCTGTGATGCTCTTTTCAGGCCATGGCTCCTTGGTGGCTTCTGGGGCACAGAGGGAAACCTGCACCATGTCCACCATTCCAGGTTGGGCCATGCCAAGATCATAGCACCTTTCTTGTTCCAGGATGACACATCTGCACCTTCCCCTCCTCTGGAAGGCCCTTGGGACCTTGGCCTGGGTCTTGTCAAGGGAACTCCTGAATCCTTCTCACACACAGACCATCTCATACCTGTATCTCTCTGACCATAGTTCTGGATGGTTCCCAAGGAAAAATGAGAATGTGTACTGGCAAAGGCCCCCAGAGAAGTGGAAACTCACCGGCAAGTGCCCAAGGAGAGGTGTAATACTGTCAGAAACATACAGGATACTGCCATCTGTTGTCACAGCGATGATAAAGCCATCTAATGCCTATAGAAAACACAACAGTGAAGGCCCCTTAGTCAAACTTAATACGGGGTAGGATGGTACTGAAGCATACGATGCCAGGTTATTACCACAGGTAGTCAGCTAGTTATTAATAAAAGAATGAAACCAAGGGAATCAGGCATTCTGAAGCATAACCAATGAAGGAACATAAGCCTGCTTGCTTAGTCAGGAAGCTACAGCTTCACACACTCCAGAGGATCTCAGCATTGCCTGCAAAAGGGATTAACAACCCTTCCTTACCCAAACAGGGAGGAATGATTGGCTTTTCAATCTCCCTGGTCCACTTGCTCAGGCTACGGGGTGAGAAGGAATAAAACAATAAAGGGGGAGGTAGGTACATGCACAACTGAAGCCAAAATGGTGACCACAGAGGCCTATCAGTCTAGCCTGGGAGGGGGATGAATTGGTCAGAGAGTGGACCCATCAAAAACCTGTGAAAGCTTGAGAAATTGATTGGTTATTTTGAAAAAGTACCTGGCCCTTTCCAAGCCCGAGATAATCAGGTTTAATAAAGCAGCTCTTGCTCTCTCTCTCCCCTCCTCTTTCTTTCTACACTTCTCCCTCTCCCTCTCTTTATCTTTCTCTCTCTCCCCCATCTGTTCTCCCTCCCCCTTTCATTCTGTTCCCCTCCCTCTCCCTCTCGTTCGTTTTTTCTCTCTTTTTCCCTCTCTTTCTCTCCCTCCTTCTCTTTCTTTCTGCCTTTCTCTCTGGGACATGCACTCATCCCATTCTTTTGTATATTCCCTCCATAACGATCATACAGGTCTAGCAGCTGCGGGGACTCCGGAGGCAGGCTCCAGATGGAAGCCTGTGTACAACAGCAAAGCTGGAAATATTGCTAAGCTACCTGCATGGGGACTGAAACCACTTAGCAGCTGCCTGCGGGTCCCAAAGGACTAAGCTTTAATAGAAGACAGAAGCTTTGGACACTGGCTTTTGTTTTGGCATTGCTAAAGACACAGTTGAACTTCTTCCCTGGCAGAATGTATGGAGATAGAACATTGGGCACCCAAAGGCAGTCTTCTATTACCACCCGAATAAATCTTGCCACACCTCATTCTCCCTTGTGGGTGTCCTGGAATGTTTTCTTTGTGACATCACAAGAACCCCACTTCCACTGGCAACATTATAACAATGACTTTGTTTTGTAAGCCTTACAGTATTTCTACAAATAACCTCACAGAACTCCTCTACGTGGCACACAGGACAGGTTCTTAAAGTACTTGTGAAAGCACTAAGAGGCTCAGTGAAATATCTGACGTCCTGGTATCATGAATCAAAATTTAGCATGAAAATTACCCAAGGGGTTTTAATGATAAGCATACTATTGGGCTGAATTAGAAATATCACCATTTTTTTAAAAAGATGTCAGTGATATTTTACGGTTCCTGCCCACCCCCACCCTGCCAATATCACTTTGAGTTCAATAGTAAACATTTACTGAAATATATCAGACCTAATAGAGGCATGAAAAAGATAGTTTACCTATAGATCAGGCTCCTCCAAAGGAACTGATTGTATAGAACATTTACATTATTCCACAGAAGTAAACAGTAAGGGCTGAGTGGGAAGTGGTGTATGACTCAACTAGGTCCAAAAGTATTTAAAAGAGACTGAAAATTCATTCATTTACTGTGTTTTTACTGAGCACCAACTGTATGCCAGGCCCACTGCTCTAGGTCTTGTGACAGAAAAGATTTAGGCAGCAGTGTTTTCTCACAGACACTTGCTGTTTTGTTTTTAGGTACCTGACTGGATGCTCATGATGCTGTCATAAGACATATCTAAAATTCGAGTTTAAAATTCAGACTATATAATTCAGCAGAGGAGAAGATTGTACTGGCAACTGGCTCCATGATGCATCAATGAGATGGAATAGAGAAAAAACAGAACCCATCTCACCAGGAAACACATCTTGGAGGCAGTAATGTGACAGGTGGACTGTCACTGTAAGTCTAGCACTGTTGCTTTACTTACTGTATTTCTGAAATACCCAAAATGGACGTCTTCCCCAAATGGACTTTTTCTGTTTTGGGGGAGGGAACTAAACTGAAATATATGCTTAGAAAGTTCTACAAATATTTTGTATGCACTTAGCTAGGATATCCCAGGATCTGCATAACCAAATGGGCACTATTTCTTTCAGGTTAGGATGTTGTGGCTATGTGCACAGCAACAGGAACCCAAATTGATCCACTACCTGGTGTGTGAAGGGCATGGTTAAAATATGCTGAAATGGGAGATAGTTCCTTTCACCAGGAAAGTTATCAGTAGGGTCATTTTATATTACACTTATGTAGTGGAGGATTTAAGACAAAAACATTTATTAAAGCATATATTTTAAAAATTTATTTACTGTTGACCAAATACAATTGTCTCCATTTTCCCACATCATTTTCCCCAGCCCTACCCACTCCCACCTCTAACCCTCAATTCCTTCCCCACTTTGGCTTTGTCCATGAGTCCTTGATTTATGTTCCTTGACTTGACCGTTCCGTTCCCCATCCACCCCTCCCTCCTTCCCTCTTGTCTCTGTTGGTTTCTTTTTTCTTTCAGTGTTGCTAGTCATATTTTCCTTGCATCTTTGTTTTGTTCTTAGGTTCCACTTATAGGTGAGATCACATGGTATTTGTTTTTCGACCCCTGGCTTCTTTCGCTTAGCATAATGTTTTCTAGTTCCATCCATGCTGTCGCGAAGTGTAGTGGTTCTTTTTTTCTTTCTGCTGTGTAGTATTCCATAAATGTACAATAATTTTTTGATCCAATCGTCTACTGATGGGGATTTAGGCTGCTTCCAACACTTGGCTATTGTAAATTGTGCTGCTATGAACATTGGGGTGCAGAGGTTCTTTTGAATTGGTGTTTTGGGGTTCTTAGTCCCCCAAACTAGGGTGTAGTCCCAGCAGGGGAATCACAGGATCAAAAGGCAGTTCCATTTTCAGCTTTTTGAGGAAATTCCACACTGCATTCCACAGTGGCTGCACCAGTCTGCATTCCCACCAACAGTGTACTAGGGTTCCCTTTTCTCCACAGCCTCGCCAGCACCTGGTGTTTGTTGATCTGTTTATGATGGTCATTCTGACCGGTGTGAAGTGAAGTGGTATCTCATTGTGGTTTTAATTTACATTTCTCTGATGGCTAGTGATGCTGAGCATCCTTTAAATTGTCTCTGGGCCCTCTGTATCTCATCCTTGGAAAAGTGTCTGCCCAGGTCCTTTGCCCATTTTTTACTTGTGATCCACTCATTTATTGATGGGCACTTGGGTTGCTTCCAGCACTTGGATACTGTAAATGTGCTACTATGAACATTGAGGTGCATAGGGTCTTTTGAATGGGTGTTTTGGGATTCTTATGGTATAATCCCAGTGGTGGAATTACTGGAGCAGTTCCATTTTTAGCTTTTTGAGGAAATTCCATACACTTTTCCTCAGTAGCTGCACCAGTCTGCATTCTCACCAACAGTGGACTAGGGTTCCCTTTTCTCCACAACCTCTACAGCACTTGTTGTTTGTTGATTTGTTTATGATGGCCATTCTGACCAGTGTGAAGTGGTATCTCACTATGGCTTTAATTTGCATCTCAGTGATGGATAGTGAAGCTGAGCATCCTTTCATATGTCTCTGGGCCCTGTGTATGTCCTCCTTGGAGAAGTGTCTGTTCAGGTCTTTTGCCCATTTTTTAGTTGGATTGTTTGTCTTCCTGCAGTAGGGTTGTGTGAGTTCTTCATAAATTTTGGATATCAAACCCTTGTCAGAGGTATCATTGGTAAATATATTTTCCCATATGGTTGGTTCCCTTTTCATTTTGATGATGTTTTCTTTAGCCGTGTGGAATTTTCTTATTTTGATGAAGTCCCATTTGTTTATTCTTTATGTCCCTTGCTCTAGGGGACATACTGGTGAAAATATTGCTGCATGGAATATCTGAGAGTTTCCTGATTATGTTCCCCTCTAGGACTTTTATGGTATTGTGACTCATATTTAAGTCCTTTATCCATTTTGAGTTTATTTTTTGTGTATGGTGTAAATTGGTGGTCGAATTTTTTTCTTTTGTGTGTGTGTGTGTGTGTTGCTGTCCAGATCTCTCAACATCATTTGTTGAAGAGGCTATTTTCACTCCATTTCATGTTTCTGCCCCCTTTGTCAAATATTAATTAACCATAGAAACATGGGTTTATTTCTGGGATCTCCATTCTGTTCCATTGATCTATGTGCCTATTCTTATGTCAGAGTCAGAGTGTTTTGATTACAGTGGCCTTGTAATATAGTTTGAGGTCAGGTATTACGATCCTTTCTACTTTGTTTTTCTTTCTCAAAATTGCTGCAGTGACTAGGAGTCATTTATGGTTGCATACATTTTATAGTTCCATAAATATAAATTTTTGAAATGTTTGTTCTATATCTATGATATATGTCATTAGTATTTTAATAGGGACTGCGTTGACTCTACAAATTGCTTTGGGTAGTATGGACCTTTTGATGATGTTCATTATTGCAATCTATGAACACAGTATATGCTTCCATTTATTTGTGTTTTCCTTATTTTCTACCTTTAGTGTTGTGTAGTTTTCTGAATACAGGTCTTTTACTTCCTTGGTTAAGTTTATTCCTAGGTACTTTATTTTTCTTGTTGCTATAGAAATGGGATTTTTTTTCCTGATTTCTGATTCTGATATTTCATTATTAGTGTACAAAAATGCCTTCAATTTCTGAATATTGATTTTGTATCATGCTGTTTTGCCAAATTCACTTATTAGGTTGAGTAGTTTTTTGGTGGAGTCTATGAGGTTTTCCATGTACACTATCATGTCATCTGAAAAGAGTAACAGTTTTACTTCCTCCTTTTCAATTTGGATTCCCTTTATTTCTTTTTCTTTGTGTGTGTGACTGATGTGGCTAGGACTTCCAATACTATGATGAATAGAAGTGGTGATAGCAGCCACTCTTGTCTTGTTCCTGATCTTAGTGGGAGTTTTCCATTTTTGCCTATTGAGTATGGTGTTGGATGTAGCTTTATTATGTTGAGGTATGCCCCCTTTACTCCCACTTTGTGAGTGTTTTTATCATAAATGGGTGCTGTACCTTAATGAATGCTTTTTTCTGCATCTATTAATATAATCATGTATTTTTTCTTTCCTTTTATTTTTGTGATGTAGTACATTTATGGATTTGCAAAATTCATACCATACTTGAATCCCTGGGATGAATCCCACTTGGTCATGGTGGATAATCTTTTTAATGTATTTCTGGATGAGGTTTGCCAATATTTTGTTGAGGATTTTAGTGTTTATATTCATCAGCGATATTGGCCTGTAGTTTTCTTTGTGGTTGTGTCTTTATCTGCTTTGGGATTAGGATGATGCTAGCCTCATAAAAAGAGTCTGGGAGTCTTCCCTCATAAAAAGAGTCTGGGAATCTTCTCTCATCATTGCTGGATGAGGTTTGCCAAAATTGTGTTGAGGGTTTTAGCATCTATGTTCATCAGCGAAATTGGCCTGTAGTTTTCTTTCTTTGTAGGGTCTTTATCTGGTTTTGGGATTAGGGTGATGCTGGCCTCATAGAAAGAGTCTGGGAGTCTTCCATCCTGTTGGATTTTTTGGAATAGTCTGAGAAGGGCAGGGGTTACATCTTCCTTAAATGTTTTGTAAAATTCTCCTGTGAAACCATCCGGCCCTGGGCATTTGTGTGCCGGGAGTTTCTTGGTTACTGCTTCAATTCCCCCAGCTGTTATAGGTCTGTTAAAGCTTTCTGTTTCTTCCTCCTTCAGTGTTGGAAGATTATACTTTTCTAAAAATTTTTCCATTTCATCAAGGTTTTCAAATTTCTTGGCATATAATTGTTCATAGTAGTTTCTGACAATCCTTTGTATTTCTGTGGTATCAGTTGTTATTTCTCCTCTTTCATTTCTGATATTATTAATTTGGGTCCTCTCCCTTTTTTTCTTGATGAGTCTGCTTAAAGGCTTGTCAATTTTATTTATCTTTTCAAAGAACCAGCTTCTGGATTGGTCGATCCTCTGAATTGTTCTTTTCGTCTCTATGTCATTCAGTTCTGCTCTGATCTTGACTATTTCCTTCCTTCTGCTTGCTCTGGGATTTATTTGTTGTTGTTTCTCCAGTTCTTGAAGTTGTAGTGTTAGGTCTTTTATTTGAAATGTTTCTATCTTTTTTAGGTAAGCCAGTGAACTTCCCTCTCAGGACTGCCTTTGCTGTGTCCCATGGGTTTTGGACTGTTGTCTGTTCATTTTCATTTGTTTCCAGAAATTTTTTGATATCTTCTCTTATCTCATTATTGACCCATTCATTGTTTAATAGTCTACTGTTCAGTCTCCATGAGTTTGCAAGTTTTTGAAGTTTCTCTTTGAGGTTGATTTCGAGTTTCAAGGCCTTGTGGTCTGAGAAAAAGTTTGGTATTATTTCAATTTTCCTGAATTTTCTGAGGTTTGCTTTGTGTCCTATCATGTGGTCTATCTTTGAAAAACTGCCATGAGCATTTGAAAAGAATGTGTAGTTTTCTTCTTTGATTCAGTGTGTCATTCAGTGCCACAATATGTTTATTAATGTTTTGTTTGGAAGATCTGTCCATTCTTGACAGTGGGGTGTTGAAATCCCCTACTATCAGTGTGTTGCCATCTATATCTTTTTTGAAGTCATCCAACAATTTTCTTATAAACTGGGGGCTCCAATATTGGGAGCATATAAATTTACAATGTTGATGTCTTCTTGATAGATTCTTCCATTAAGTATGATAAAGTGCCCCTCTGGGTCTCTCTTTATGGCCTTTGTTTTGAAATCTACTTTGATACAAGTATGGGAACCCTGGGCTTTTTCTCATGCCCATTTGCTTGGAATATTTTTTTCCATCCCTTTCCTTTCAATCTGTGTAGGTCTCTTGCTCTGAGGTGGGTCTCTTGTAGGCAGCATATGTGTGGGTCATGTTTTCTTATCCATTCAGCTACCCTGTGTCTTTTGATTGGGGCATTTAGTCCGTTCACATTGAGAGATATTACTGATAGAAACATACTCATCTTTTCTCTTTGTACCTGTGTTCCTCTCTCATTCTTTTCCTTCATCTGCTTAAACCAGTCCCCTTAGCATATCTTGGAGTGCTGGTTTGGTAGAGATGTATTCTTTTAGCCTTCTCTTGTCTGGGAAACTCCGTATTTCCCCTTCTATTTTAATGGAGAGCCTAGCTGGGTAGAGCAGCCTTGGCTGTAGGCCCTTGCTTTTCATGGCTTGGAATATTTGTTGCCATTCCCTTCTGGCTTGTAGTGTTTCTGCTGAGAAGTCAGCTCCTAGGTGTATCTGGGCCCCCTTGTATGTTACTTTCTCCTTTTCCCTCGCTGCCTTGAGGATTCTCTTTGTCTTTGACATTTGCCATTTTAATGATGATGTGTCTTGTTGTGGACCTCTTTGAGTCCCTCTTGAGTGGGGTCCTCTGTGCCTCCTGGATCCATGAGAGCCTTTCTCTCCTCAAATTAGGGAAATTTTCCATCATTACTTTTTCAAAGAAGAGGATCCATTGTTCCTCTTCTTCTCCTTTTGGTATCCCTATTATACGGATATTATTACGTTTCAGGTTGTCCTGCATGTCCCTAAATGCCTCTTCATCCTTTTTCAGTCATTTTCCATTTCTTGTTCTTTCTGGGAGCTTCTTTCTACCTTGTCCTCCATTTCACTGATTCGATCCTCAGCTTCATCCAGCCTGCTTTGGATTTCTTCTACTGTGTTCTTCAATTCAGAAATGGTATTCTTCATATGCTCTTGTGTCTTCTTGATAGTTTCTATGTCCTTTTCCAGGCTGATATAGTTTGCTGTAAGATCCTGATAGTTTCTCTGCAGTTTCTCATAGTTATCTTTGAGCTGGCTGAGCTCATTGAGCTTCCTAAGAACCATTGTTTTGAAATCAGTATCTGATAGTTCCCTTGCCTCTCTTTCATTTAGCTCTCTCTGTGGGGAGTCCACTTTTCCACTCATTTGGGGGGGAACTTCTTTTCCTTCCCATTTTTGTGAGAGTCTGTTAAGTATTTTTGTCCTTTTCTTTCTGGGCCTGCCACTGATGATGTCAGTTGTTGACCCTATATGACCTTGGGTTGTTTGTTTGAGCCTTCCAGGAGTCTAATGCCTGTGTCCTACTCCTGCTTGGGGCAGCTCTGTGGCCCCATCGGTCAGGGCTGGGCTATTTTTTGGAATCTCTCTGCACTCTCATGCGGGCTCCTTGAGCGCGCTCCCAGCGCAGCAGGATTCCCCGCCTGCCTGGGCTCACATGTGCTTGCCCCAGACCAGGGGGCTTATTCGCGACCTCGCGTACTCATCTGGCCCCCCTGGCCAGCAAGTCCGTGGCACTGGTCAGTTTAGGGTCTTCTATTGTGTATTTTCCCCGCTTTTGGCTCTTTGGGTGTGTTGCTTGCCCTCACCAAATGGGGACTACGGAAATGGGAGGATGTCAGCTTCAGGACTCTCCGGTTAATCCTGTGTCTGGTCGCTCCTCCAGGGACTCTGGGCAGCTCTACTAATTTTGTGGGCCGCTCCGCAATCCGGGCAGGCGGGTCAATTTACGCCTGCCCTTGCCGCTCTGTGCACTCCCTCACAGGTCTGATCGGTGCCAATCTGTGGGAGGCCTTGCCGGACGGTGCAAGCGTTCACCAGCCCGCGCAGGTCACACACACACACTCGCCAACCCTCGCCGGTCACTAGGCGCAAGTGTGTGCGCCTGCACTGGGTGTTTTTGGGGTGTCTATGTGTGCTTTTCGGCTTTTGGCTCTTTGGGTGTGTGGCCTCTTCCCACGCAATGGAGACTACGGCAAGGAGAAGGAGTGGGGACTCCCCGGTTCCTCCTCCCGTTCTTTCCCCAATGCCTCCGTTTCTAGTCTCTCCTCAGGGGTCTCTGTGCAGTTCTGTGACCCCTTTGGCCAAGGATCCACCACCTGTGTGGCCTGCGTTTCAATCGCAGGCTCTCTGGTTCCTGCGCGTCCCTCTTCTGCCTCTTTGGGGGCACGCCTTTCCAGCCCACAGTGGAGACTACGGAATGGGGAGGGAGTCGGGGCTTCCTGGTTCCTCTTCCCATTCTTTCCCCAATGCCTCTGTTTCCAGACTCTCCTCAGGGGCCTCCGGGCAATTCTGTGACCCCTTCGGCCAAGGATCCACCCCTTGTGCGGACTCCGTTTCAATCGCAGGCAGTCTGGTTCCTGCGTGCCCCGCTTCTGCTTCTTTGGGGGCGCGCCTTTCCAGCCCACAATGGAGACTACGGAACAGGGAGGGAGTTGGGACTCCCTGGTTCCTCCTCCCATTCTTTTCCCCAACGCCTCCGTCTCTAGTCTTTCCTCAAGGCTCTCCCAGCCAGTCTGCACTCAGCCCTGCAGCTCACACACGTACAAGCTGTGTGCGGAGCACACAAAAGGCAGATTAATTGATTCCCTTACGCCTGAGCGAGATGGTAGCTGCAGAGTGGGAGGTGCGTTATCACCCAGGCTCCACCGGCCGCCGAGTCAGTTCTCTTCACAAAGTTTTCCTCACCAGTCTTTTCCCAGGCACCAGCCCATCCTGCTGCTTCCTCTACCCAGAGATCAAGGAGGGTGGCTGCCACTGCAATTTTTGCATTGGCCCTTTAAATGTCTCTTTGCATCCCCAGCCACCTGTCTCTGGCAGAGAGCGCCCCTAAGCTTTTCGGGGTTGTGTTTTGTCTGTATTTTCTTGGTTTTAGCTGCTGTAGTTTAGGGGTCCTTGTTTATGATTCAGACCCCGTTCTTCTTGGGGGAAGCTAACTGGCCGTTTCAATGTCCCTCTGGTGCTAGTGCCCGTCGGCACCCAGACCACCCTCTCGAGCCTCCACCATACTTCTCACCCACTGGGATGTTTGAGAGTCGAATCCACTGTCCGCAGCACCAAGGCTCCTCTCCCACTATCGTTCCATTCGCAGGTCATGTTTTCTTATCCATTCAGCTACCCTATGTCTTTTGATTGGAGCGTTCAATCCATTTACATTTAAAGTTATTATTGATAGGTACTTATTCATTTTTTCCCTTTTTACCTGTGTTTCTCTCTCTCTTGAGCGGGTCCCCGCATTGGGTGCCTGTTAAGGGGGCTACTGCATTCCACGCAGAGTCCCCCCCCCAGTCACCACAGATGGAGGAAAATAAAATAAGACATTCCAGACACTTCTTGGTCTGCCAAGATAAGGGCGTGGTGATTCCCTCTAGTGGAGAATGCCCCAAGCCCTTCTCTTGAAGTGGCTTTTATTGAGAATGATATGTGCAGGGGTATACAGCATGAATGCAAAGCTCATCAATTAATGTCAAAAGGCTATGTTTACAGGAAACAGATAGAGATCATAGATAACAATGGAAGGAACACAAGTGATTTGCCTCAAGTCCAGGTCTAGTAGACAGGGTGGCACCCATTCGGTCCTGAAACCTGGGAAACTGATCACATTCTATGCTTGACCCCAAACATTAGTACTCATTAACTTGAGAGAATTCTTAGCAAAGTAATTTTTATAGGATTTAATGCATTCCTTTTGCAGACCTAATTGTTCCAACACTGCCCACTCCAGTTTAGGGCTGTACCTGCCTTTAGTATTGTTTCAAGCCTGAGCCAGGTGGGTGGAGCAGAGCAGCCAAGACATAAGGAGACTTCTTTCAGATAGAATGAGGACTCTGGCCATGACAAAGCTGAAGGATGAGGGTCTTTTGCCCCTTCTCCATGTCCCCCAAGTCCTTCTTTGATGGCCCCTATGTGACTGTGCCTGTCTTAAGTTGTTCCTGCCATCGAGGGGTCTTACCCGTCATTGACTAACCAGCCAAGCAGGGTGATGTGAGGGAGGTCGAACAGGGTGATGTGAGGGAGGAAGGGGCTGTGCCCCTGCCAGGGGGACAGGTTTTGTCTCCTCAGTGGCCTATTTTCCCAGGGCCTCCTTGCTTAGCTCCAGCCTTGGGGTTGGTCCTCTGGCCAGCCGGTAAGGTTTACAGTTGCTGAAACTAGGCGGGATGGTTCCCAACACTCTCTCACTCTTTTTCTTCCTCATCTTAAATCACTCCCTTTAGCATATCTTGCAATGCTGGTTTGTTGGAGGTGTACTCTTTCAGACTTCTTTTGTCTAGGAAACTCCTTCTTTCATCTTCCATTTTAATTGGGAGCCTTGCTGGGTAGAGTAGCCTTGGTTGTAGGCCTTTGCTTTTCATTATTTGGAGTATTTCTTGCCATTCCCTTCTGGCTTGTAGTGTTTCTGTTGAGAAGTCAGCTGCTAGCCTTATTGGGTCTCCCATGTATGTTACTTCCTGTTTCTCCCTTGTTGCCTTCAAGATTCTCTCTTTGCCTTTGATATTTGCCACTGAATTATGATGTGCCTTGGAGTGGGCTGCCTCTTTAGGTTCCTTTTGATTGGGACCCTCTGTAAAGTACATTTCTTAAGCAGACTGCACTCTTGTGGATTACATCAGTTGATGTCTGGCAATGTCTACAGACATTTTGGTTGTCGTTACTTCGGGGAGGGTGTTATTGATGTCTAGTGTGTAGAGGCCAGGATGCTTTGAAACATCCTATAATACACAAGACACCTCCACAACAAAGAATTATCAGGTCTAAAATGTCAATGGTGCTCAGGCTGAGAAATTCTGTGTTAGTTTATGGGTCATGCTGAACACAGATATATACCTTAGTAACTTTTATTTCTTTTTTCTCTCAAGTATTTTCCTAAATGTTTTAAAATCATATTTTCAGAGCTCCTGGACATGAATTTTTTTTAAAAGGTAAGGGTACTACTGATGTGCCTGTTGGACCTATTTGAAAAAGCAGATTCTGATACTGGGAAAATTACCTTGTGCATTGTGAGCCCATGCCCTTCCTGAATTTGTAAAGTCATTGGGTGTGCAAAAGCTGAAGGTATTTATAAATGGGAGATTACTTTTATCAGCTTATTGGCATTTTCTGTCAAATTCACCAAAACTGAACTGGGTTACTACTTGCTCATAAGCAGGATATGAGAGTGACTCAATTGAATGTGATTGCAAAGTGACATGCCCCTCTCAATGTAAAGATGCCCTGACAGAAGATTTGGGGATGCCAAAGACACCATAATAGCCTCCAGTTTTATACTTGCTACACATGATGGGAAATGAAACCATCCCTTTATGCCAATTCCTAATTCTGATGGGATGTCTCTTGTGTTCTCTGGGACAAACTCTGGGGTAAGGGAAAAGATTATTGTAATTTCTTGGAATAAAATTCAGAAACGACACAAACTTCCTCAGTACCCATCAACAATGAATTTCCCTCCTTTTATGTCTATACATTCACTTACTCATACCCTCTATCTCCACCAGCTTATGCTTGACCAACTTGGCTGCTCTGTAACCAAGTCATTTTTGTTCTTTCCTTAGAATCTGGTTTGGGGCCTTTCTGAGAAAAGAGGGAAGTAGGAGAGATTCCAAGCAAGGACACCAGAAGCTTAGCTTCCTGGGACCTGACTGGTTCTGTACTCATTTTAAAAGGGGATCTACTGGTTACCAACACATGGCTTCTGAATTCCTTACAGTCCATGAAATGGCTCCAAAAAAATCAGAGGGAGATGCAGCTGGAATGAGATATACACTATGAGCAAGTTGCACAGTGGGGAGTGATGACATCATCCTGCTGGTGTCACTGTCAGGTTTCAAACCACCAGGAGTCTCCAGTGACTTATCTCCAAGTCTGTATCTACTGAGGAACAACAGGTTGGAATAGAAGCCTAAGACAGCCCAAGATAAATGAAAAGTACTAGTTGGTGGGTTTCCCAGACTCCTGAAAGCTACAATTCACTCAGGAGGCTCTCTGCTGTACAGGCTTACTTTCAGATCCATGTCACTCACCTAGCAAGATTTTCTTTATCTGTTTCAAAGATATACTGGGAGCTGGAGAAAGTGTGTCAAGAACATCCATACAAATCCAAAATTTTATTTTTCTAGAAATTCCAGTTTTCTGAAATCTCAATCCTGCCTTTTAGCCCCAATAATTATCTGTTTTAAAGTCTATGAAAGTCTTACTTCATCAGATACCTTTGATTCCTTGAAACTCAGTGAAAAAGAAAAGGTTGCACTTCAGGCTATTAAAAAGAAGTGGGTGCTATAGGGTTATGCATTTTAACTAGTTTTCTCTTAGAATTAAAAGATAAAAATAATTTATCTGAAGTAGCATAATGATGCATTAATTCAACATGATATTTCACAAACTGCTTTAAGTATGAGACACTTAAAATGCATTGCTTCTGGAGAATGTTCTGTATTTTCTTTAGTTTACATGTAGAGTTAAGAATATTTCATTTTATGCAAATTTTTATTAATATGTTTATATTTAATAATATTTGGATTTTTTCTGTCATTTTCTTACTCCAATATTTTCTTTTTACTGCATAGTTTGTCTTGTAAATTAGAGTTTACATCAGTCTTAACAAGGCACTTAAGATGAGATATAGAAAGATTTATTCCAAGAACAACTCTCTAGTAACCTTGCCAGGAATAGCTGACACACAGCCAGAGTCTTACTACCTTTTGCTGAACTCATCTGTCCCACCTTTATTCTTCTCACTTAAAGGTCCAGACATGCCACATCTAGGGCTCTCTCTCCCTCCACTCTCACGTTCATTAACTCCCAGTCTTATTCCCAGTTTAGATGTCAGATTGCCCAATCCGATGTTTTTGTAGATTTATCATCATTTGTTATGGAGGGGTATCGTATCGTCCATATACAAATACATGACTTTAAGGAAGTCCACTGGCTCAGATCAGCCAGATATCCATAATGTAGCCCTCCAGATGGCCATGGGCACTTCATTTTCTAGAGGGAGGAATATGAGCATCTTTTTTGCCTTGGAAAGGGTGTGTGCTGGGTGGGGAGGCACAGGGTCACTAATGGTTGACACTCACATGTTATGTTGATGTAATATGAACTCAAGTTAAAATTTTAACTTTAGAAGAAGACATTTGTTTTCAAAATGTGTTCTACTTAGGGAAAAATGTAATCATTGTATTCTCAACAGGAGACTCTGAGCTGTAAGACAGTGCAGAGATGGAACTTTCCTCTCCCATTCCTCTCCCTCTAACGTACCTCAAGCTCCAGCCCCTCCCCATTCCCTCACTAGGTGTCCTTTGGTTGGAAGACCATGAAAGGAGCTGCTCTGCAGTCACTATAGCAACAGTACACATGCATCTTCAATTTGGGGATTCTTGCTTATAGTCCCAACTCAGTTACTAAAACATAAGCAGTAGCATGGGAGCTTCAGGAGAGTGGTTCAAAACCTCTTTCCAGGGTCAAGAACAGTTGTTTATTTGGACACAGGGTCTTAGCTGGAATAAGCAGATACATTTTAAATTTGCAACAAGTTAAGTTAATTTGAAAATGCACTTTACCTCCAACATCAGCTGGGTGAATTCTTCATTACTGAGGAAGGAAGGTTTCCAGTCCTGCTGAATATCAGAGATTTCCATTTGCGCTGAGACTTCTAAAACAACAACAACAACAACAACAACAACACACATGCACACAAATAAGCTTTTATATTCAAAGGCACCTACGCATTGGAATTAACAAATGAAGCACATGTTCTATCTAAATAATTCTATATAAACCTCTGTATAGTTTAATTAAAGAAGCCAATATAAAGAAATAAGTTACCCTGATTTCCAAATACTGGGAACTTTGGCTATAATGGCCCTAAAAAGATCTCTTAATGTTTTCACACCCTTTAATGAGCTTTCTTGGAGGAAAGTACCCAGTTCTCTTCATGGGTGTACTGCCTGCTGCTAGCAGGTGGCACAGTATCCTTGGATTTCTATATGAAAAGCCCATCATCAGCAGTTGAAGTTAGCAGTTGGAGTTATCGAGGCAACAGGAACAAGGACTTGGGATGGTGGGACATTCTTAAACTGGTTTTTTTTTGTTTTTTTGTTTTTTTGTTTTTGATTTTTGTTAAGGCAAAGCAAAACACATTGTTTCAAAATTTTAGAAACATTTTAGGTTTGTGGTATATAATCTACTGTGCCTATTGAAAACATAATGTATTTTTTAGCATTTCCTGGTACTAGAGTAGAATGTGCTATACAAATACATGTTACTTAATTGCTTTTTTATTTTTCTTATTTTAATTATTTATTTTTCCAAATACATTTGTCTCTGCCTTACCCTCACCACTTTCCCCTGCCCTCTCCTCCCTCTCCCTCCCTCAATTGTTCCCCACTTTGGCTTTGTCCATGAGTCCTTGCTATATGTTCCTTGATGTGCCCCTTCTTTTCCTTCCCCCCCCGCCCACCCCTCCCTTCTTCCCTCTTGTCTCTGTTGGTTTCTTTTCCTTTCAGTGCTGCTGGTCTTATTTTCCTTGCATCTTTGTTTTGTTGGTTAGGTTTCGCTTATAGGTGAGATCATATGGTATTTGTCTTTCGCTCCCTGGCTTATTTCTCTTAGCATAATGCTCTCTAGTTCCATCCATGCTGCCGCGAAGTTTAGTAGTTCTTTTATTCTTTCTGCTGCATAGTATTCCATTGTGTAAATGTACCATAATTTTTGATCCAATCATCTACTGATGGACATTTAGGTTGCTTCCAACACTTGGCTATTGTAATTTGTGTTGCTATGAACATTGGGGTACATAGGATTTTGGATTGGTGTTTTGGGATTCTTAGGGTATAGTCCCAGCAGAGGAATCACTGGGTCAAAGGGTAGTTCCATTTTCAGCTTTTTGAGAAAATTCCACACTGCTTTCCACAATGGCTACACCACTCTGCATTCCCACCAGCAGTGTACTAGGGTTCCCTTTTCTCCACAGGCTCGCTAGCACCTGTTGTTTGTTGATCTGTTTATGATGGCCATTCTGACTTGGTGTGATGTGGTATCTCATTGTGGTTTTGATCTGCATTTCTCTGATGGCTAGTAATGCCAAGGATCCTTTAAAATGCCTCTGGGCCCTCTGTATCTCTTCCTTGGAAAAGCGTCTGCCCAGGTCCTTTGACCATTTTTTGATTGGATCATTTGTCTTCCTGTAGTGGAGTCGAGTCAGTTCTTTATATATTTTGGAGATCAAACCTCTATCTGACGTATCATTAGCAAATATATTTTCACATACGTTTGGCTCCCTTTTCATTTTGCTGATGTCTGCTTTTGCTATGTAGAAGCTTCTTATTTTGATGAAGTCCCACTTGTTTATTCTTTCCTTTATGTCCCTTGCTTTAGGAGAGATATCAGTGAAAAAATTGCTGCATGGGATATCTGAGTTTCCTGCCAATGTTCTCCTCTAGGACTTTGATGGTGTTGCAACTTATATTTAGATCTTTTCTCCATCTTGAGTTTCTTTCTGTGTATGGTGTGAGCTGATGATCCAATTTCAATTTTTTGCATGTAGCCGTCCAGCTCTCCCAACACCATTTGTTGAAGAGGCTATTATTACTCTACTTTATGCCTCTGCTCCCTTTGTCAAGTATTAGTTGCCCATATACTCCTGGGTTTATTTCTGGGCTTTCTATGCTTTTCCACTGGTCTATGGTTCTGTTCTTCTGCCAGTACCAGATAGTTTTGAGTATAGTGGCTTTGTAATATAGTTTGATGTACGGCATTGTGGTCCCTCCTACTTTGTTTTTCTTTCTCAAAATTGCTGAGGCTATTGGGGTAATTTATGGTTCCATATAAGTTTTTGAAATGTCTGTTCTATTTCTGTGAAATACGTCATTGGTATCTTAATAGGGATTGCGTCAAATCTATAAATTGCTTTGGGTATTATGGACACTTTGATGATATTAATTCTTCCAATCCATGAGCACGGCATATGCTTTCATTTATTTGTGTCTTCCTTAATTTCTTTCTTCAATGTTGTATAGTTTTCTGCGTACAGGTCTTTTACCTCCTTGGTTAAATTTATTCCTAGGTACGTTATTTTTCTTGTTGCTCTATCGAATGGTATTTTTTTTCTGATTTCTTCTTCTTCTATTTCATTGCTGGTGTACAAAAATGCCTTTGATTTCTGAATGTTGACTTTGTATCCGACTCTTTTGCCAAATTCACTTATTAGATTGAGTAGTTTTTTGGTGGAGTCTACAGGGTTTTCTATGTATACTATCATGTCATCTGCAAACAATGATAGTTTTACTTCCTCCTTTCCTATTTGGATGCCTTTTATTTCTTTTTCTTGTCTGACTGCTGTGGCTAGGACTTCCAGTACCATGTTGAAGAGAAGTGGTGAAAGCAGACATCCTTGTCATGTTCCCGATCTTAGTGCAAAAGCTTTTAGTTTTTGCCCATTGAGTATGATGTTGGCTGCAGGTTTTTCATATATGGCCTTTATTACGTTGAGGAATGCCCCATTTTTTCCCATTTTGTTGAGTGTTTTGATCATAAATGGGTGCTGTACCTTAATGAATGCTTTTTCTGCATCTATCGAGATGATCATGTGTTTTTTGTCTTGTCTTTCATTTATGTGTTGTATTATGTTTATTAATTTGCATATATAGAGCCATCCCTGCATCTCTGGGATGAATCTCACTTGATCATGGTGGATAATCTTTTTAATGTATTGCTGGATGCGGTTTGCCAATATTTTGCTGAGAATTTTAGCGTCTATGTTCATCAGCGAAACTGGCCTGTAGTTTTCTTTGTAGTGTCTTTATCTGGTTTTGGGATTAGGATGATGCTGGCCTCATAAAAAGAGTCTGGGAGTCTTCCCTCCTCTTGGATCTTTTGGGATACTGTGAGAAGGATAGGCGTTAGTTCTTCCTTAAACGTTTTGTAAAATTCTCCTGAGAAAACATCCGGCCCAGGGCTTCTGTGTGCTGGGAGTTTCTTGATTACTGCTTCAATTCCCCCAGCTGTTATCGGTCTGTTCAAGCTTTCTGTTTCTTCCTCCTTCACTGTTGGAAGATTATACTTTTCTAGAAATGTGTCCCTTTCATCAAGGATTTCAAATTTCTTGGCATATAATTGTTCATAGTAGTTTCTTACTATCCTTTGTATTTCTGTGGTATCAGTTGTTATTTCTCCTCTTTCATTTCTGATATTATTAATTTGGGTCCTCTCCCTTTTTTTCTTGATGAGTCTGCTTAAAGGCTTGTCAATTTTATTTATCTTTTCAAAGAACCAGCTCTTGGATTCGTTGATCCTTTGAATTGTTCTTTTCATCTCTATGTACTTCAGTTCTGCTCTAATCTTGATTATTTCCTTCTTTGTACTTGCTCTGGGATTTATTTGTTGTTGTTTCTCCAGTTCTTGAAAATGTAGTGTTAGGTTATTTATTTGAAATGTTTCTATTTTTTTAGGTACGCCTGTATTGCTATGAACTTCCCTCTCAGGAATGCCTTTGCTGTGTCCCATAGGTTTTGGACTGTTGTCTGTTCATTTTCATTTGTTTCCAGAAATTTTTTGATTCCTTTTCTTATCTCATTATTGACCCATTCATTGTTTAATAGTCTACTGTTCAGTCTCCATGAGTTTGCAATTTTTTGAGGTTTCTCTTTGAGGTTGATTTCCAGTTTTAAGCCCTTGTGGTCCAAGAAAAAGCTTGGTATTATTTCAATTTTTCTGAATTTGCTGAGGCTTATTTTGTGTCCTATCCTGTAGTCTATCTTTGAAAAACTTACATGCGCATTTGAAAATTATGTGTATTTCGCTTCTTTGGGATGCAAGGTTCTATATATGTCAGTTAAATCTATTTGATTCAGTGCATCATTCAGCTCCACAATATCCTTGTTGATGTTTTGTTTGGAAGATCTGTCCACTTTTGACAGTAGGGTGTAAAAATCCCCTACTCAGTGTGTTGCTGTCTATATCTTTTTTGAAGTCATCCAAGGTTTTCCTTATATATATGCGTGCCCCTATGTTGGGTGCATATAAGTTTACAATGTTTATGTCTTCTTGATGGATTCTTCCCTTCAGTATTATAACGTGCCCCTCTGGGTGTCTTTTTATGGCCTTTGTTTTGAAATCTATTTTGTCTGATATAAGTATTGCTACCCCTGCTTTCTTCTCTTGTCCATTAGCCTGGAATATTTTTTTTCATCCCTTTACTTTCAATCTGTGTAGGTCTTTTGCTCTGAGGTGGGTCTCTTGTGGGCAGCATATGAGTGGGTCATGTTTTCTTATCCATTCAGCTATCCTGTGTCTTTTGACTGGGGCATTTAGTCCATTTACATTGGGAGTTATTACTGATAGTATCCTTTCATTTCTTCTCATCGTACCTGTGTTTTTCTTTTTCTCACTCTTTTCCTTCATCTTCTTAAACCAGTCCCTTTAGCATATCTTGTAGCACTGGTTTGGTGGAGACGTATTCTTTTAGATTTCTTTTGTCTGGGAAACTCCTTATTTCCCCTTCTATTTTAATTGAGAGGCTTGCTGGGTAGAGCAGCCTTGGTTGTAGGCCCTTGCTTTTCATTACCTGGAATATTTCTTGCCATTCTCTTCTGGCTGTAGTGTTTCTGTTTAGAAGTCAGCTCCTAGCCATATCTGGGCACCCTTGTATGTTACTTTCTCCTTCTCCCTTGCTGCCTTGAGCATTCTTTCTTTGTCTTTGATATTTCCCATTTTAATGATGATGTGTCTTGGAGTAGACCTCCTTGGGTCCCTCTTGAATGAGGCCCTCTCTGCTTCCTGGATCCATGCAACCCTTTCTCTCCTTAAATTAGGTAAATTTTTCATCATTACTTTTTCAAAGAGGTTCTCTTTCCATTGCTCCTCTTCTTCTCCTTCTGGTATCCCTATTATGCGGATATTATTGTGTTTCAGGTTGTCCTGCATTTCCCTAAATGCCTCTTCATTCTTTTTGAGTCTTTTTTCCATTTCTTGTTCTTCCTGGGAGCTTTTTTCTACCTTATCCTCCATCTTGCTGATTCGATCCTCAGCTTCATCTAGCCTGCTTTTGATTCCTTCTAGTGTGTTTTTCAACTCAGAAATGGTATTCTTCATATGGTCTTGTGTCCTCTTTATAGTTTCTATGTCCTTTTCCAGGCTGATATAGTTTGTTGTGAGATCCTGATAGTTTCTCTGCAGTTTCTCATAGTTATCTTTGAGCTGGCTGAGCTCATCGAGCTTCCTTAGAGCCATTGTTTTGAATTCAGTATCTGATAGTTCCCTTGCCTCTACCTCATTTAGCTCTTTCTGTGGGGATTCCTCCTTTCCCCTCATTTGGGAGGAACTTCTTTCTGTTCTCAGTTTTGAGAGTCTATTTTTATTTATTTATTTATTTATTTATTTATTTATTTATTTATTTATTTATTTTGCTTCTGCTTCAATTGATCCATCTAGATTTCCTGACTTTGTGGATTAAACTTCTATGGTAGTAGGCGGGTCTTTTTATTTATTTATTTATTTACTTTTCTTTCTGAGTCAGCATCTGATGATGTCAGTTGTTGACCCTATCTGACCTTAGGTCGTTTGTTTGAGCCTTCCAGGACTCTATTGTGTCTGACTCCTGTGATTGTCATTCTGGTCACTCTGTCCTCATCTGTCAGACTTAGGCACCACAGGGCGCAGCAGTGCCTCCTGATGGTGGGACTATCGTTCCTTTATAGGCTGCTGTCACTCAGGGGAGTAGTTCACTTTAGCCAGATGGAGTATGTGGACCGGGGCAGAGTCAGCACCGAGACTCTCCAATGTCTCTGTCTCCAGTCTCTTCTCGAGACTGTGACCCCTTCGGTCAGGGATCCAGTGTTTCTGCGGATCGCTCTGCCCTCTCACACTGGGTCACTTGAGTGTGCTCGCGGGCCCAAGCAGGATTCCCTGCTGGCCTGGGCGCGCCCATGCTCCAGCCTCGGCTGGTGTACTCACCTCACACCGAGGGCTTGCCTGCCACCTGGGCACGCGCCCCAGCTCTAGTCAGTTTAAGGTTTTCTATTGTGTGCTTTCCCCGCTTTTGGCTCTTTGGGGGCATGGCCTGCTCACGCAAAATGGAGACTATGGAAAGGGGGAGAAGTTAGCTCTAGGAGTCTCTGATTAATCCTGTCTCCAGTCTCTCCCCACGGGTCTCTGGGCAGCTCTGTGACTGTAATTTTGCGGACTGTAATTGCACGCCTCCTTCTGCCTCTGGGGGTGTGGCCTGACTGCTCAAATGGGGCCTATGGAATGGGAGGGACTCTGCTGCGGGGATCTCAGATAATCTTCCAGTTCTTTTCCCAACCCCTCCATCTCCAGTCTCTCCTCAAGGCTCTCTATGCAGCTGTGTGTCCCCTTTGGCCAGGGATCCTCTATTTCTTCCAGCCAGTCTGCACTCAGCCCCTAGCCCACATGCGGACAAGGTGTGTGCGGGGTGTGCAAAAGGCAGGTTAATTGATTCTCTTATGCCTGGGCAAGGTGGTAGCTACAGAGTGGGAGGTGAGTTATGACCAGGCCTCCGCTGGCCATAGTTTCTGTTCTCTTCACAAACTTTTCCTCGCCAATCTTTCCTCAGGCACCAGCCCACTCTCCTGCTAGTTCTACCCAGAGATCAAGCAAGGCGGCTGCGACTGCAAATTTTTGCGATGGCCCTTTAAATGTCTCTTTGCATCTCCAGCCACCTGTCTCTGGCAGAGAGCGCCCCTAAGCTTTTCAGGGTTGCGTTTTGTCTGTGTGTTTTCCTGGTTCCAGCTGCTGTAGTCTAGGGGTCCCTGTTTATGGTTCAGACCCTGTTCTTCTCAGGGCGATCCAACTGGCCGTTTCAGTGTCCCTCTGGTGCTGTGCCCATGGGCGCCCAGCCCACCCTCTTGAGCCTCCACTGCACTTCTCACTCGTTAGGATTTGTGAAAGTTGATTCCACTGTCCGCAGCTCCAAGGCTCTTTTCCCTCTATCGTTCCATTGTTTTCCAGGTGATTTCTCTACTATTTAGTCGCAATTCCAGTTTGGTCTTAGGAGGAGGTCCGCATGACTCCTACTCACTCCTCCACCATCTTTTTCTCCTCCTTAATTGCTTTTAAAGCCAAGATTTACTCTTCTCAAAACTTTTCTGGGTTAATCTATAGTTTGTTCCTATAACTACCTTTTACTGATGGTATTTTTCATGTTAGCAAATTGAATGATCATTGGTATACACAGGCCTCCTTTAAATACTCGATTTCTGTAGCAGTTTTGAAAGAGTTTTGTTGCATTACTGAATATCTGTGATACGATAATTACAGATAAGTCAAATGCTATATCCAATAAACTTGTGTTTCCTTTAGTTTATCCTCCATCTTTAACCAATGTTTTATTCTACTGTACATAGTCAGAGGTTTCTTCAGAGATTATTTTCTTGATGCTAAGAAAAACCTATACACCTCTGATTTACCTCCTACCTCAAAGAAAATAACTCATTCAACACCTCTCTGGAAAATGCGAATTTTTCAGGCAGATAATCTATAAACTGTAAATTAGGGGAAACATTGAAAGGCTTTCTCCTTTTACCCTGTGTTGTTGGTTGTTTTGCTTACATAGAGTGGGGAGAATGCTTTCTGCCATGTGAGTGGATGAATCTGAATGAATTCAGCGGGTGCTTGTGAATGAAGATGATGTGAAGGGCTCAGTTACACATGTGACTCTGAAAACCTTCCTGTGTTCCATCACCCAATGTTTCCTTCAATGCTCAGATCTACCGGGATGGCTTCTTCCTTTGAGGTTTCAGGAAGAACGAGTTTCTGGCACCAATGTGGCCAGAGGTTAAATGTACTCTGGAAAGCAGAGACCTGACCAGTGTTCATTCTGGGGTGCCAGCTGAGGCAAGGAAGAAGGTGAAACTCTCAGGTCCTCAAATTAATGCATGCCACAGTTTGACCATTTAGAAGAAGAGTGGACTGAAGATATGTTAATAAATTAGCCCCCTAAATGCCCTCCCCATTTTTTAACACATCAACTCATCTGTAAAATTCTTTTGGCCATTAGCATCAAACTGTAGATTACCTGTCCAGGAGAAGAGTCTTTCTGGCAGTGTAAATTTGATTTAGGTGTTCTTTCATTCAACTTAATGGTAAAGGAAAATGAAAGATTATTTCTTCAACTCAGGTAACTTTTAGATCATTCAGTGTGGCTGGATGTTTTCTAAACAACAGCATAATAATACTGAAAGTAGACATTTCATTCATTTTGTGTTTTAACAATTTGATTCTAGTCCTTGAAAGTGAAGGCTCAATACATAGCATAATATGTCTCAAAGCAAGTATGTAAAGTATCTCAAAGGAAATAAAAAATATTACATAGGGAATAAAATTCAGTGTTACAATCACGTCTCCACTGGCATTTGATGTGACCAATATCATGTCTCCACTGGCATTTGATGTAGGTGACAGGGCAGGTTTACCAAAAGAGTGTGGTCACACTGGGTTCTAACAAGGGACTCAAAACCACCTGAGAACAATTGTGCAGGAAAACAATGCAATTAACAGCTGAACCCCAAAATTCTATATAGCTTTAAGTTATAGCTGTTCCTTAGAGCACTCACCTATTGACTGATCCTGGTATATGCCAAGAAAGAGCAGTATATCTTTGGGCTGTAGGTAGTCAAAGTCTGGAAAATGGGGCAAAAAGTCTCTGTTGGGCTGGTGAATATAACCCTGCCAACAGAGACATTTCCCCTTGTTCTGCAGCCTTCTCCACCCCATTGCCAACCACTGAGGCGAATGTACTGAAATGGCATAAGAGGACTGGTATTTGATGCTGGGAGAAAATGACATTAAATCAGCTTGAGATTCACGCAGAAACTGGAAAGTGTGCAGGTCAGCCTGGCCTTGTAGAAGTAACATTTAGATGGACATGGATAAGAATGTCCAATACTCCTATTTACATAATTTAGGGGCTTCTCTCTTGTATAGATAATGATGGCACAAAATTTTTCTACAGACAAACATGATCAGATTCTCATTTTGATTTTAATTACTTCAAACGGACTAGGCATGCATTATAGGACCAAGATTTATCTCCTGAGCTGAGAAAATTGGGATGCTTGAAAAATTAATTAGGAAAGAGCTAAATAATTATAACAAATACCTGGACCCAATCATCTTTCCTTACTTATCATGAAGTCTCCATTTAGCATGAGTGTATAAAGCATGTCTAAATCTATAGTTCTTAACCCTGGCTGCACACTGGAATCACCCAGGGATCTTTAAAAATATAAATGCTTGGGCCTTACCCAGTGGTGCGCTTGTAATAAGGCTCCCCATATCTACAACAGAAAGCCCTGACTTGTAGTGTTTGCCCACTTTTGTGGTGTAAATACTCCCACAGTGGCTAATTTAATGCTGTCAACTGGCTTGCAAAACTCCTGGAAATTTAATGATCATCTTTTACAAGCTGGTATGAACTGGCTCCATCTCAGCACTGTGGTTCTACCCCTAAAAATTCTGATTATTGACCTCTAAGGTGTGATCCAGTTATACATACTTTTAAAAGCTCCTCAGGTAAATCAACTGAGTGGCAAGCTTGAGAACCAGTAATCTGAATGGCCACACTAATGAACAGGTATAGTGTAGCTCTGATACAAATATCTTTAAGAGCCCCATAAATCACCTTTTGAGAAGCAGTGTGGTGCAGTGTTCATAACTTGGGCCCTGGGATAGACTGCCAGGTATAAATTCTGCCCTTTTCTGGTTGTCTGCACCATCTCTGTGCCTTGGTTGCCTCATCTGTGAAATGGCACTAACTCAAGGAGAATATGAACCTCAGATAGCTGTGTTAGTATACAAAGAGCTCTTAGCATGATGCCTGCCTGGCTCATGAGAGCTGATCCTGGGATTCTCTACCCTGTTGCACAGGCCTGTGGAGTTCATGTCCATTTGGGTTATCAGTAAAGTTACTGTCTGTTTTGTTTTTTGCTTTAATCCAAATTTTGGTCCAACCACCATATTTCTCCATAAAATCTGCCATAGATTTTCTGATTTCTTTTGAATATGAAATCACAGAGGATGAGTGAGATGCTGGACTATGCAGAGTAGGCCTCAGTCTTAGGAAAAAGGCAAGACAGAGACAGGAGCCCCTGGTGTCAGGGAGCTGCACTTCTGAAGACTGGTCATTCTGGGTCCTCGATGTAACAATTCTGTAATTCCACAGCCAACAGAGCCCAGAATAAATATCACATTGATGAACTTGATCTCAGCTGTCCTGTTTATCCACTGTCTTGCATTCAAGTGGCACTGACCTAGTTTGAATAATTTGCACAATATATCTTGGTAATCAAACTAACCTGCTATTTCACTAGGCTAAATCATTATTTCAGAAATATAACCATTTTGATTAAATTATTGGGGCCATCAAATACTGCTGCAACACCATATTCTAATCCTGCTTGACTGTTGTTCTTCCCCGACTTTTAGCAAAAGCAATGAACATATTCTTTACTTTGCCTGGGAGGCTTTGGAAAAAAATAGGGAGGACACACACACACACACACACACACACACACTCACACACACACTCACACACACATCACTACTGTCATATTTTTAATAGGCATATACAAGTACTAAAAAAATAATAAAAGAATAACAAATATAATGAAACTTTCTAATGTCCCAGCTATGCCCTCTTTCATGAAATCATCTCGTCTAGGAAGATATTCATTGGAAGAGAAGTTTCATCACAAGCACAGAAGAACTTTAATATCTCCTCAATAATCTGACATTTCTTACTTGACTATGTATGATATCATGGTTAAGGAAAAAAGAATTCTGCTCTTATTGATTCTTACTATCTACCTAAACCTCTTAACTGTTCTCCAATTTTTTTGTCCTGTCTATAGGTAAATGCATGGGACTTCAATGTTAACAGGGAAAAGGGTATGAAGGCAAGTAAAAGGAGAGGGCATGAGTTGAGGAAGACATAAATTCAAGGGTGGATTCAAGTGGTAAATTCATATAATGGAATACTCTATACTAATGAAAACGAACCAGCCATAGCACCAGAACACATATTAATCTCACAAACATCAAGTTCATATATATAATTCCACCTGAATAAGGTCCCAACAGGCAAAGACAATCTCTGGTATTAGAAACCAAAATAGATACGACCTTTAGGGAAAACAGAGATAGATAAGAAGAAAGGGACATTTACTGGGGAAACTTCTTTTTCTTGACCTGGGTGTTGGCTTCCCAGTTGTGTTCACTTTGTGATAAGTAATTCATCTGTACAGTTATGATGTGTGTGTTCTATGTACATATATAAAGTGTTCAAAAGTTTTTTTTCCAATGGCTCTCAGGGCTAACTGGATAGCCCCATGCAAAAAGCTGAATTTTGACTCCTTATCTCATTGCATACATAAAAATTAACTCAAAATGGATCAAATATCTAAGTGCTCAACTTCTGGCTTATATCCAAACACTTCATCTATAGCTTAAAACTGTAAAATTCTTAGAGGGGAACATAAATTAAATATCCATGACCTTAGATTAGCTCTGATTACTAAGGCACAAGCAACTAACAAAAACAAAAAGGTAAAGTGGATTTACCAGACTTGAAAACTTTGTGTGTCAGAGGACAGGAGTAAAAAAGTAAAAAGACAATTCATAGAACGGGGGAAATATTTGTAAATCATATATCTGATAAGGGTTTAGTATATAGACTATATGAAAAACTCTCACAACCCAACAACAGAAAGATAAATAGTCCAATTTAAAAAGGGGCAAAATAATTTCAATAGGCATTTCTATAAACAAGACATATATAGCTAATGATCACAGGAAAAGCTCAACATTATTAATCATTAGGGAGATGCAAATCAAAGCCACAATGAGATATGGCTTCATACCAACTAGGATGACTATAATAAACACACACATACATGCATGACCAGACAATAACCAGTGTTGGTGAGGAGATGAACAAATTCTAACCCTTATACATTACTTCTGAGAATGTAAAATTGGGCAGCCACTTTGAAAAACAGTCTCTTAGTTCTCAAAAACTTACACATTGAATTGCCATTTGACCCAGAAATTGTACTCCCAGGTATAAATCCAGAAGAACTGAAAACATAGATCCAAACAAAAATTTGTATATGCAGTTGATAGCAGCATTATTAATAACATCCAGAAACTGGAAACAACGCACATATCCATCAACTGATAAATGAATAAAAGAAATTTGGTATATCAATACAACAGATATTTTTTGGCCATAAAATGGAACAAAATACAGAAACTTGTCAAAATATGGATGCTACATGAAACAGGCCAGAAACAAAAAACCGCATACTGTATGATTCCATTTTTTATGAAGTGCCCAGAATAGGCAAACCTATAGAGACAGAAAGTAGATTAGTGGTTTCCAGGATTTGGAGGGAGGGAATATGGGATGTATATACTAATGAGCATGGGGTTTCTTTTGGGATAATAAAATTGGATAGTGTTAATGGTTGCACAACCTTGTAAGTATACTAAAAACCACTCAATTATAAACTTCAACTTGGTAAATTTTATGGTGAATTATGTCTTAATCAAAATTAATTTGATAAGTGAATTAATGATTTTCATTTTCTTTTTCATGGTAGAGCTTTGAAGGCCAGATTGTTTAGGGATGGTGACAGAAGTGGTTGGAGGAATAGTACAATATGATCCAGGGGATAATGAATGTGGGTACTGCATTTCTTAGGGTTGGATGAAAAATGCTTGTTAATCAAGATGCTTCCACTGTGAATGCCATTCCACAGGGCTGGGTGCCACCTGTGAGGCTGGTCTGGATTTTTTCCTCCAGCTAACGAAGCAATTTGGGAGATGAGTGTCCTCTCTCAAACCTGCTGGAGATGGTCTCTTAGAGCAGGCAGGGTACCTTGGACAGAGGGAGCCTATTACTGATGAGATCGGGCTTTGCAGGGAGGGAGAATTGAGCAGAAAGCCCAGCATGATGAAGTCACCACTAATGAAAGGGCAGGAATGAGGTAACAACAAAGAGAGGCATAGCTTTTACCATTGTGCTTCTGCAGAAATCCGATGACCTTTTCCAGTACAGTGGTTTTGTCCATTTTCCGTGTGTTTCCAGGGAGCATGGAGCTAAGCTCTTTGATGAGAATATTGAACTGGTCCCGACGCTTCTTCTCAGACTTGTTTCGAGAAGCTCTGTAAACACAAAACACACAAGTTACTGGAAAATTCTGCTTCATAAAGGCTTTCTTATGAAATGGAGGTACTTTCTTTCAGCACATGTTCTGTTGTGATCATCCAATCAACACTCTTTCAGGGAAAGTAGCATTTGCCATAATTCGGAGCTGAATGAAGGAGACAGAAAAGCGTTTTGCTAGACTCTTGTCCATAAAAAAAGACAGTATTAATAAGTAAGTTCTGACTCAGTTGCAAAATTGTACAGATTAGCTGTTGCCAGATGTTGCTTTTTCTGACTTCACAGAGCTTTGACCTTCAAAGAGCAAGGAACATGCTGTTTAGACACTGCAGTCCAGGGGGTTTCTCTCAGATAGTCAGTCCTTCCTTGGCCTCAAACTATGTTCCCCAACTTAGGGCACCCAGCCTTTGGTGCCAAGTCATGGATGGTGCCAAGCCAGGATCCTGAGTGCCCAGTAGAGAACCAGTGCCACCCAGAGCATACGTCTGGGCCACTGCCCCAGAGCTCATTATCTTGCCTGGGAGATGAAGCACACCCCACATGAAACCATCTGCAAGTCATGCCCAACCCAGGGCCAATGTGTGATAGGGGCTGCTTGTGGGTGTCATGCTGATAAGAGTGGCTAAACACTTTTAACGACACGGGGGAAACTTAAATGCATATTACCAAGTGAAAGAAGCCAATCAGATAAGGTTACATACTGCATGATTCCAACTGTATGACATTCTGGAAAAAAAACTATGGAGACAGTAAAAAGACCAGTAGCTGTCAGGAGTTGAGGTAGTGAGAGATAAATAGGAAGAGCACAGAGGATTCTTTAGGGCAGTGAAACTACTCTATATGATACTATAATGATGGATACCTGTTATTATACATTTGTCCAAACCCAGAGAATGTACAACACCAAAGTGTAACTTCATATAAACTATGGACTTTGGGTGATTATGATGAGTCAGTCACTGGAGGTTCATCAATTATAGCAAATGTACCACTTTGGTGGTGTGTGTTGATAATGGAGAGGCTGTGAATATGTAGGGACGGGGAGTATATTGGAAAGTACTCCTTTCCAATACTCTCCTGTACTCTCCATTCTATTTTTCTGTGAACCTAAAACTGCTCTAAAAAATAAGTTTATTAAAAAATTATGCTAAGCGAAATAGGCCAGGGGGTGAAAGAGAAATACCATATGATCTCACCTATAAGTGGAACCTAACCAACAATACAAAGATGCAAGGAAAATAAGACCAGCAACACTGAAAGGAAAAGAAACCAACAGACACAAGAGGGAAGGAGGGAGGGGGGCGGGGCAAAAAGAAGGGAAGGGGAAAGTCAAGGAACATATAGCAAGGACTCATGGAAAAAACCAAAGGGGAAGAGTTGAGGGAGGGATAAAGGGAAAGTGGTGAGGAAAAGGCAGAGACAAATGCATTTGAAAAAATAAATAAACTTTAAAAAAAGAAAATAAAAAAAAATCTTAGGATTCAAAAAAAAATTTTAAAAAATAAAAAATTAACACATAACACTGCACACCTACACAGAGATCCAAGTGCATCTGTTCAGGTGAGGTGGGGGAGCCCTCTGGAGGCCCCTCTGAGAAACCCTAGGATTCCCAGAAACTTGAATAGGAAGTCACAGCTAATAGGACACACAATGCAGGAAGCCTACCCTCACTGGAGAAGTCTGGGAAGCAGGGCCACTCCAAAGGCCTCAACCCTTAATTATACACCAAAGTCCCAGGGGCTGTCTCTCAGCTCCACGGGATGGGTTCCACATCAATGTTCAGCTCATTCAAAAGTGATGCAAGCCTGGGAAAGCTGACCTACCATTCCCAAACTCACCCAGGACAGAATGATCTGCAAGTCAGCTCACTGGGAGAGCAGGGGCCATGCTGCAGGGCCTGTCAAACATGGTCAACCTACTGCTCTGGCACCCTGGGGCCTGGGATCAAGGTGTCTGGGGGAGTTGATCACTTGTTCTCATCAGAGGGATTCATCTTGCTTGGGGTAGGTGTCAATATCTACAGGTGTCAGGATCAGGTGAAGATTCTGCTTCCCCCAACAGCCCTTGGAAATGCAGGGACTCATCACAAATGCCCTTTCCTAGATGGCATGGTGACCATAATGACTCTGTTTGCCTCTGCCTAATAACACTCAACCTGTTTTTATAACACACCCATTTATAAGCCATCTTTTCCTTATTACAGTTCAGTTTGGGCTGTTTTCTGATAGTATCTCAGGCAATTCTTCAAAGCTCACCTAAAGTGGCCACCCATACCTAAGGGTTTCTTCCTTTTCCTTACTTTCTTTTCATTCTCATCCTTGGGTTTTTGGGAGGACCTGAAATTCTTAAGAGGTTTGTACAAAGGTCTCATTCCTACCCAAGCACTGTCTTCCCATATGCTTTCTCAGTCACACACTTACTGGAGGTGTAGCAGTAAGATGCTGCTTGTTCTTTCGCTGGTCCATAGTAAAAAGCATAGTGTTCAAGCACATGGGAGAGAAGAAAGGAATCTTTTAATATTCTGAGTGGTTGTCTGTGCATTATAAATATTTTTTGGCCTAGATTTTAAAGAGTGACATGCGACCTCCTTAGCCAAAAAAAGCACTGTTCCTGTCCTACTTTTCCCATTATATATTACTTGTGAGCTGACAACATCCAGCTTATTATTACTCTGTATTCCTCTTCAACGGCTGTAATGACAATGAACATGGCTCATATCATGACAGGAACACAAGCTTGTTTCCATCAGCTTCTGCCTAGGATGCACAATAGTGCCCACTGGAAACTAGTTACTATTAGCTAGATCCACAGCTCTGAGGCAGGAAAAAGAAAACAAAGCTTGAGGTACCTTATTTTCAGTGAGGTCTGCTGGGCAAGTCCCAAGACCATCACTCCTAAGGCACTGGGATGACAAATTGAAAGACATGTAAGCAATCAGCTTTTGGGTTGTTTTTCCTTTAAGGCACTATTTATATCAATAAAACTTACCCATTTTAAGAGTATAGGTTGATGAATTTTGGTAACTGTGTAACCACCACCAAAACCCACATAAAAAGCAGTTCCCTTACCCTTAAAATGTTTTCTCCTACTTCTTTGTTGGTGATCTCTCTTTGGTGACAGCCACAGAAAGCCACTGATCACTTAAGTTTTGCCTTTTTTTTAGAATTTCATATAAATGGAAGCAGAAAGTCCATTGACTTTCATTTAACATAAAGTTTTTGAGATTTATCCATGTTGTTAATATAAATTAATATTCTATTGTTTTTAAATGCCAACTAGTATCCCACTGGGATGTTTCCAGTTGGGTTATTAAGAATAATGCTGTTCTGAATATCCATGTCCATGTCTTTGTGTAGACATAGGCCTTCTTTTCTCTTGGATAAATACATAGGTGTGAAATCACTGAGTCATATGAAAAATGTATCTTTAACATTATCAGATACTGCCATCCTGCTACACAAAGGGGCTGTACTGTATTTGCAATTCCACCAGCAATGTATGAGGCTTCCAATTGCTCCACATCCTTGTCAACTCTTGGTATTGTCAGTCTTTTTTTCACTTAGCCATTGTGGTATTATCTTATTGTGGTTTTAATTTGCATTTTTCTGATGACTAATGATGATAAACATCTTTCACATGCTTAATATTCTCTCATATATCTTCTTTTGTGAAGTGTCTGTTCAAATCTTCTGCCCATTTCACATCACATTGCTTCTTCTGATTGAGTTTAAGAGAGACAGAAAGAGAGAGAGGTAGAAAAGAGGGTTGGAAGAAGGGGAAGGTGTGTGTGTGCGCATGTGTTTTAAATATACATTGATACAAGTCTCACCTTTTTTTTTTTAATTTTATTTTTTTATTTTTTTATTTTTATTTTTTATTTATTTACTTTTTAAATACATTTGTCTCTGCCTCTCCCCCACCTCTTTCCCTTGCCCCCTCCCACCTTCTCCTCACCTTTTGATTTTGTTTTTGTTTTTAGCCTTTCTATATCAGTGTTTTATTTTTATTTTTTAATTAATTTATTTTTCCAAATACATTTGTCTCTGCCTTACCCTCACCACTTTCCCCTGTCCCCTCCTTCCTCCCCCTCCCTCAATCCTTCCCCACTTTGGTTTAGTCCATGAGTCCTTGCTATATGTTCCTTGACTTGCCTCTTCCCTTCCTTTTCCCCCACCCACCCCTTCCTCCTTCCCTCTTGTGTCTGTTGGTTTCTTTTCCTTTCAGTATTGCTGGTCTTATTTTCCTTGCATCTTTGTTTTGTTGGTTAGGTTCCACTTATAGGTGAGATCATATGGTATTTGTCTTTCACCCCTGGCTTATTTCGCTGACCATAATGCTCTCTAGTTCTATCCATGCTGTCGTGAAGTTTAGTAGTTCTTTTTTTCTTTCTGTTGCTTTTCTTTCTGTTCTTTTGGGGTCGTTTATGGTTCCATATAAATTTTTGAAATGTCTGTTCTATTTCTGTGAAATACATCATTGGTATCTTAATAGGTATTGCATTGAATCTATAAATTGCTTTGGGTATTATGGACACTTTGATGATATTAATTCTTCCAATCCATGAGCACGGCATATGCTTTCATTTATTTGTGTCTTCCTTAATTTCTTTCTTCAATGTTGTATAGTTTTCTGCGTACAGGTCTTTTACCTCCTTGGTTAAATTTATTCCTAGGTACTTTATTTTTCTTGTTGCTATATAGAATGGTATTTTTTTCCCCTGATTTCTTCTTCTTCTATTTCATTGATGGTGTACAAAAATGCCTTTGATTTCTGAATGTTGACTTTGTATCCCGCTGTTTTGCCAAATTCACTTATTAGATTGAGTAGTTTTTTGGTGGAGTCTACAGGGTTTTCTATGTATACTATCATGTCATCTGCAAACAATGATAGTTTTACTTCCTCCTTTCCTATTTGGATGCCTTTTATTTCTTTTTCTTGTCTGACCACTGTGGCTAGGACTTCCAGTACCATGTTGAAGAGAAGTGGTGAAAGCGGACATCCTTGTCGTGTTCCCGATCTTAGTGCAAAAGCTTTTAGTTTTTGCCCACTGAGTATGATGTTGGCTGCAGGTTTTTCATATATGGCCTTAATTATGTTGAGGAATGCCCCATTTATTCCCATTTTGTTGAGTGTTTTGATCATAAATGGGTGCTGTACCTTAATGAATGCTTTTTCTGCATCTGTAAGATGATCATGTGTTTTTTGTCTTGTCTTTCATTTATGTGTTGTATTATGTTTATTAATTTGCATATATAGAGCCATCCCTGCATCTCTGGGATGAATCCCACTTGATCATGGTGGATAATCTTTTTAATGTATTTTTGGATGCGGTTTGCCAATATTTTGCTGAGAATTTTAGCGTCTATGTTCATCAGCGAAATTGGCCTGTAGTTTTCTTTGTAGGGTCTTTATCTGGTTTTGGGATTAGGGTGATGCTGGCCTCATAAAGAGTCTGGGAGTCTTCCCTCCTCTTGGATCTTTTGGGATACTGTGAGAAGGACAGGGGTTAGTTCTTCCTTAAATGTCTTGTAAAATTCTCTTGTGAAACCATCCGGCCCAGGGCTTCTGTGTGCTGGGAGTTTCTTGATTACTGCTTCAATTTCCCCAGCTGTTATCGGTCTGTTAAAGCTTTCTGTTTCTTCCTCCTTCACTGTTGGAAGATTATACTTTTCTAGAAATGTGTCCATTTCATCAAGGGTTTCAAATTTCTTGGCATATAGTTGTTCATAGTAGTTTCTTACTATCCTTTGTATTTCTGTGGTATCAGTTGTTATTTCTCCTCTTTCATTTCTGATATTATTAATTTGGGTCCTCTCCCTTTTTTTCTTGATGAGTTTGCTTAAAGGCTTGTCAATTTTATTTATCTTTTCAAAGAACCAGCTCCTGGATTGGTTGATCCTTTGAACTGTTCTGATTTTGAATGCAGGGTTCAAAGAACACAGGCTGTCTTTCCTGGTGTTCCTCAAGGGACATTGGTTACATAGATAACACTGCCCGGCACTTAGCTATGCAAGAGGCACTATTTTAAGTGCTTTATGCATATTAATTCCTTTAATTCTCTCAACAACCCTTTTAGGTAGGTGTATTGTCATTCCCATTTCACAGATGAAGCTGAGGCACTCAGAGGTGTGTAGCTTGTTGACACCACATGACTAGGAAGTGATGAACCAGACTGGCTGGAGTGTCCATGCTGCGAAGCACTACTCTCCCTCCTTCTGCATCTTCATTTAAAACCACTGTTATGGGGCCATTGAACTAAGAGTGATGAATTTTGGCTGCTTGAGTTTACAGCACAGAAACTAAGTATGCTGCAGTAAAATGACATGCATGCTAACAGGACAACAATATTTGTGTTTAGGTAAGAATATTGCAGAAAATCAACTAAAACACCTAATACCTCAAGAACTATATTATACAAGGTGCAATGTGACAAAAGCTAGGCAATAAGTTTAAACAAATTGACAAAGGAGTTCATAAAGGTCAAACATGTGAGGTGGTCAGGGATGCCCACAGGGAGGGGCTGCATTCAAGCTGGCATCAAGGGGTGGATGGGCAGGGAGCAGGGAGGACATCCCTAAGAATGCTGGTGGTTGAGTTCAACAGGAAAATGGGAACAGGAGGGAAGGAAAAGTGACAGGAGAGTGAATAGGTAGAGTGAAGCCAAGCACTAAATGCCAGACCAGGCAATCTGGTCTCAGCTTTTGGATGCATCTGGGATAGTCTAGGAGAGAGTCTAGGGAAGGAAACTGGTTAGGACATTAGGAAATGAGGAAGAGGGATTCACATTAGGGAGAAGTGAGCAGAGACAGGAAAGAGAGGCAAAAACAGTCAGCAACAGTACCACATGTCCCCAGTCAGCACTAACCAAACCTGCTGTGAGGAGTTGTAGGGAAATTGATGGAGTCAGAGGCAAAGGAGTTTCAGCTTAATTTCATTTGTCTAGAAAAGGTAATACTAATGACATATACTTTAAAATGTTTTTACTCAACATTAACATACAGTAAACATGACTTTTTCTTTGGGGCTCAGTTCTATAAACTTCAGCACATGTATAAATTCATGTAACCATCATCACAATCCAGAGAGAAACCAGTTCCTACCAGAACTCTTTCATTCTTTTCACACCTGTAACCCCTGGCAACTCCAGCTCTGCCCTCCATCACTATGCTCTCTTTTCCAGAATGTCAGATCAATGCAACTCTACAGCATACAATCTTTTGAGTCTGGCTTCTCATACCCAGCAGAATGCTTTTGAGATGCATCCAAGTTGGTGCACCTGTCAATATCTTGCCCTTTCTGTTGCTTTCAATTGTATGGATGGACCACAGCTGGAGGAAATTTGGGGTGTTTCTTGTTTTCAGTGATTATGAATACAACTGCTGTAGACATTTGTGTAAAAATTTTTATGTGACCATAAGTTTTCAACTCTCTGAAGAAAGAAACCTAGGGGTAGGATGGCTGAGTCTTATGGGAAATGTATGTTTAATATTATAAAAAACCACCAAAGTGCTTTCCAGCATGGCTGTATCATTTACTTTCACCTCTAATGTCTGAGTAGTCTAGATGTTCCACATTCTCAAGAGGAGTTAGGATTGCCAATGCTTTTTATTTTAGCTAATCTAAGAGATGTGCAGTGTTATCTCATTGGGGTTTTAATTTGCATTTTTCTAATGGCTAATGATGTTGAACACATTTTCATGCCTTTTTTTTTTTTTTTTTTGCCATCTGTATATATCTTTGTCAGTGAAACATGTGTTTGTGCCTTGCTGCCCATTTTCAAATTGGGTTGTTTCCTTACTGTTGACTTTTGAGAATTTATATATTATGACACAAGTCCTTTGTCAGGCACGTGATTTGATCAATATTTTCTCCCAGCTTGCCTTTTCATTCTCATAAGTGTCTTTCACAGATGAAAAGTTTTTAATTTTAAGGAAGTCCAAGTTAATTTTTTCTTTTATAGTGTGTGCTTCTGGTGTCCGGTCTGGGGACCGTTTGCTTAACCTCAGGCCTCAAAGATTTTATCCTGTGTTTTCTTCTAGTAGATATACATATTTTATATTTAGATTTATGATCCATTTTGAGTTAGTTATTTTTATAATGTGTAAGGTTTAGGTTTAAGTTTATTTGTTTGCATATGGTTGTCCAGTTGTTTCAACTCTATTTTTTTAAATATAAAGATTTTACTTTTAGAGAGGAGAAGGGAGGGAGATAGAGAGGGAGAGAAACATTAATTTGTGGTTGCCTCTCAAGCGCCCCCTACTGGAGACTTGGCCCGCAACCCACACAGGTGCCCTGACTGGGAATCGAACCAGTGACTCTTTGGTTCTCAGGTCAGCACTCAATCCACTGAGCCACATCAGCCAGGGCCCAACTCCATTTTTAAGAGGACATTTCTGCATTGAATTATCTTTGCACCTTTGTAAAAAGCCAATTGGTCATATTTATGTGGGTTGATTTCTGAGTTCTATATTCCTTATTCTGTTCCATTAATCTATGGATCTATGCTTCCTAGGAGATGCATTGTGGCAAGAATGGGGAATCTGAGTATGTACATGAATGTAAACATGATCCTGCAGGTTTGTGTCCTTGGCCCTCTCTCTTTCTGAAATCCACAAAGACACATGACAGTCATGCATATGCATTTTATATGTCACCAAAAATCTTGTGTTTCCCTAAGGGGCAGAAATTAGGAACCACTGTATCAGAATTCCTGATCTCTGAGCCAAATCAGGAATGAGAATAAAATCAGGAAAAACAGGAAAAAATAATTATCAACACGCGTGGGCTCTATTGCATACGCAGACCAGTGGGCTAGCAATGTCTTCAGCACAAGCCTCTCCAGCATGCAGAGGAAACTACTAGGAACACCTAAGAAACTTCTGTACTAGAATCTTTCCATGATGTTTAACCTCAAGGCTGCCATCTTTTGAATTGGCCCTAACAAGTCTAGTTTGGTTGACTGAGTAAATAGAGCAGGGTGATGGGGGGGCGGGGGAGGATGAAAGATGTTCTTTGAATCACATACAGTTGGTCAAATGGAGTCAAAGTTGACAAAATCAAATGCTTCCCAATAACATTGGAAAGCAGTGGCCAGTACTGGTGATGGAATCACTAGTGGGCTTCCCTTGCTGCCAAGAGCAGCTAGGTTTTTGAATAATAAGTATGCAATTCTGAAATATTTAGTCCCATGAAGAGTGGGTTTATATCCATAGAGGGCCTCCGTGGTGAGGGGGTAAAGGTATTTTATGAGGCACATTATACTCACATTTACAATCTCCACTGGAAGTGAAAGAGTGGTTAGATACCAGGAGAATCATCTCATTCTTGTTCTGCTACCTATGCCAGGAGAGAGCAGGCAAGGCACTCATACCTCCACAGTTCACAGTTTCCTCTTATAAAATAGTGATGCCACTGATATGGGAATTACAAACCAGAGCATTTAAAATTTTCTCAAACTTGCCCTCCCCCACACATGGAAAAATGAGTTCTAATTCCCCTTCCTGTGAGTGTGGGCCGGCTGGCCTCAGGGACTTTCTTCTAGTAAGCAGAATGCAGCAGAAGTGACACTCCTTGAGTTCCAAGGCCAGGTAGGAAGAAGACACATGGCTCCCCTACTGGGTCTCTCTCCCTTGATGCTTGCCCTTGTACATAGTCACATGTTGTTAGGAAGCCCCACCTCCATGGGGAGAGTTATGGTCCCAGCAGAGGTCCCAGCTGATTTTCAACAGAACTATTAGCCGTGAGAGTGAGCATGTCCATCATCTTTGAGCCACTTTCACTGAGACCACATAGAAAAGGATTCTCTGCCAAGCCCTTCCCAAGTTGAAGATCCATGAGAAAAATAAATGCCTTTGTGTTAGTTTTATAAATTTTGGAGTGATCTGTTACACAGCAACAGATACCCAGGATTGTTAATACCTAGAATAAAGACTGGTATCCAAGGTTCCTTCCAGACTGAGAATTCTGGCATATCTAAACTGGGCTGACTAGTTCCACATTACAGGATGAGAAACACACTGGCAAGGATGTAGCTGGGCCTCCCAAATCTGAGTATTATAAACCAAACAACATGAACCTGTCTGAGAAGGCTTATGAGGAGTAGATCTTATGCTTCTTTTGCCCTCTCCACTAATGTCTTTTGAAGTACCTGAAACAGAGTGAGTGGTTGTAGAAGGAACTCACATTCTCTTGTAGAATTGAAATATGCTAAGTATGCACTCACTGTCATGTCCAGAGAGGCACCTATGACAGTACAATGCTCACAGGCATAATACACATTGTAAGTAACCTCTATATTAAGACAATCCTGTCTGTGAAATGGGAACTTTCAGGGACAATAACTTAGAATCTGATCAATCACATTAACAAAGTGTTTATAAGTATTCCTGTTAAAATTTGATAGAAATGTAGAAAAACATGGTAAGAAATAGGTCAAAATATTAACAGTGGCTACCCCTTGTTTGTTTCAATATTTAATTTTTTTGTTTTTTATATATACGAAAATGTACAAGAATTATGAATATAAAGTTGAGATACCTATTTCATAAAACAGCTTTGGGCAAAGAGTCTTCCATTAAAAATCATGAAGAATTACTTGAAGAAAGAATAAGGACCATGGCCAGACAAGGTTATTTTGTCGTTACTATTTTTTTCAGATAATTTAAAAAAATGTGTGATGACATAAAATGAAACAGATTTTGTTTATTCACTATGAGTCTTAGCACCTTTAATGTGCTAAGGAAACACTCCAAAAGGGAGAAACAGTAAACAGCATAGCCCAAACTTGTTTTTAGGGGCATTTCCTGGGACGAGTGTTTCCTGGAATACATTTTGGGAAACTCTGGCATAAAGCAAGGTTTCTAAGTTCAGTGCAGTCCCCTCCATATCCAAGCCTCTGTCCTTGGGACAGTTGAACACCTCCTCATTTCCTTGCACACCAAAGCACTGAGGTTTTGAGGCACCACCATGCTCAGGAGTTTCAGTAGCTGGATTCATCTGGGTATGTCGGGGAGAAAAGTAATTCCACATGGAGCAAGATGGGATAAGCTGGTGCCAACCTCATCTGATAGAGAGCTGTGGAAACTCAGTATGTTTCCTAGTGCAGAGACAGGGAGAAGTGTGTGGGGATGACTGAGCTCAGCTGAAGGTGTTCTTTCTTCCTGAGATGTAACAGAAACATTTTATCTCTTAACCAGAATTATGAGAAAGTGTCAGAGCTGAAATGGGAAGCTGGCCTAAGTTCCTAGTGATTCTTTCTTGATGGTTACACAACAAGGATTTCACCACAGCACAATTCTTAGAAACCCGTTGCTGAAATCCTACAAGGAATGCCTAGCCTATTCTGAAGAAAGGAAGCATTTTAAGAAGAGGGACTTCTGACCATCTTCTTTCAATTGAAAATTAATTGAAATTATTGAAAGGGCTTTTGGTGTACTGTCCATTGCCTCAGATGCCCACTGATTGGTTCCTAAGCTAAGACATTCTCAAATTTTTAAGCCTACCAAGCACACATTTTTCCTTTTGACGATTCTTTGTAGCCAACCAAAGTACCCCACCAGAGTAAAAAACAAAAGCCCCCAAGAGAGGGATGTCTCTTTTCAATTCTGCTGTTTACTGGGCTACAGACAGAATTAGCATTCTGTTGGCAAGAATGGCTCTACTTTTCCCTTTGCTTTGAATACACAGTTACTCATTTGGAAATTGTAGGATAATATAAGTGAACTGTGTGTCCTGATACACTCATATTCTTGGAATGCCTACTATTGTCTTAATCACTAAAAAAAACAAACAGAAAGGAAGCCTCTAAAAATTTTTACTGCCATTTTTTTCATGTGTTGGGGCTAAGATGACGTACATAACACCCAGTCAAGAGCCTATGAAAGAAAATCACAGCAAAATCAGCACGATAGGCTCTGGCTGGGAACATCAACATACACTGCACAGGGCCAGGCGTTTCCACTCTGCAGCAAGCTAGCACACAGGGGCATCACGTGTATACAAGCTGGCTACAACCTCGATGGATTGGACGAGACTTTCCTTTCAGACTACAGAATATATATTTAGAGAAATGAAACAGTAAAACAAGGTCAGTCTCTCCTCTTAACCATATTATTCTCCACAAAAGAGCACTCAGAAAATAGAGCTTACAAATTCTGATCACCATCCTGGCTTTGCCTCACACAGACCCCACAGGACACGCTCTTTTCCCTTCATGCTTGTTTGGAGAATGCCTCCTTAGTTTGTCTAGAAGATCTCTGAGGGCAGGGCAATGCCGTGTACCTTCTGTTTATTTCCCACTTGCTCAACACATTACTTAGTTAACAAATACTGATGGGAGAGTGACAGGATGATCTCAGTCATTGGTTCACATCAACAAACTACCCCTGGGGAAACCACAAGAAATAACCTGTCTCCCAATGACTAAAGCTTTTCCTTCTGCAACATCTGCTGCTGCAAGAATGCTCGTATAAGCTTCGTGCTTGTTGTGTTGTAAACTTCCTCTTCCCTGAACAATTTTATCAGTGTTGGTACTAAGAATTAGGGTCAAAGAATAATGAACTTGCTTAGCTTGTGTTTCAGAACCAGCACTTACTCTATTGAGAATTCCAAATCAGCTACTCTTACCTGAAGTTCTTTGTTCCTATGAACAAAAGGCAGCATGGCTCTAAACTGACCACCCATTTTCCCTCCCTCAGTGAAATACACAGCCTTATGGAAACAGAACTTCCCAGCTGAGAGGAGATAATGCAATTTTAATCAACACTGATGAGCTACTCATTTAATATTCGGTCAAAGAAACAGGTTCACATGAAAGTTTCTTTTTAGTGTTCAGTTCTATCAAAAGATGGAACAAGCTGTATTTTACAACACTGCAAAGTAAGAAAAACTTGATGTCTCTGAGAAGGAGGGACTCCTATCAGCACTTTCTGCCCCTGCCCCTTGGGCATGTGACAAATCAAAGAAGCAACTTTCAGGGCTGTCATGAGAAGCTGTTAGCGTCCAGACTTCAGAAGATGATGCCTGAGATGAGTCTCTGCCTGACACTGACTGGCTGCATGAGCCCTAAGCCTCAGCTTTCTCAACTGTAAATGAGGCTAGTAAGAACCAATGTCAAAGGTATGTGGTGAAGATTAGGGAGTTGATGCCTCCCTGCTGCAGGCACAGAGTAAGTGCTCCCTACTGTTTAGCTTTTCTCATTAGCACTGTGTCCAGCGCACCATGCCAGGAGATTATACACAGCTACATTTAGTTCCTGCAATAACCCTAGGAAGAAGTTGCTACTATTCCCACTCCTATCACACAGGAAGAACCTGAGGCTAAGAGAGGTTTGGTGACTCATCTAAGGACATAATGTAAAAGTGGCAAGAATCAAAGCTAGGCCTATTTGATTCTAAGCTGTGCACTTCCTGCTGCACCATACCACTTACTGGGTGACCACATGCACACGGAGAACTATGTCATATCCAGACTAGAATGGCATGCATAGGACTGCAATACAGAATGATAAAATGTGAGCTTCAGCATCTCAAACTGTTTCCTTTTTGAGTTCAAGGATCATGTTTTTGCCTCTTCCCTAAAGAAAACAACCCATAGTTCTGAATATACAATAGGTACTCAATTAATACTGGGTTTACATGGAAATTCACAGAAGAAAGTGCAACAATGTCCTGGTTCATAAAATTTGATCAAAAATCTAAATAAACTATAAATGTCCTAAAACTTTGAAAACTTTGCCTAAAATAGTGCACATCTCCTGCAAAAAATGAGCATTTTCATCTGAAGTTAAAACATTTCTAATTGTATCAAAAATATCCTGTGAGTGAAAGCAATTCCTATCAGGCCTCCAGATGGAATTGGCAGATGGGCCTCCCATGTACCTGCTACAAAAACCCACAAAATGAGAGGCTTTGAAACTGAAATAGTCTTAGGATCATGTCTGTTTTCCCCCTTGTGATTCCTAAGGGTTATGAAGGATACTACATTACTGTTCTTATTCTGGTAGAGAGATCTGAGTATTACCAAACATTCTAAACCTGTTTCCCCATCTAAGGAAAAGAGGGGGAGTGAGGGCCAGTGGTATCACTACCCCATCATCTGTGAGGGAGGCTTCCAAATCAGGAGTGTGGATGCCCTAGACTCAAAGCAAATAGGAATGGTAATGAATGGAAAGAAATTGCATTCAGTCTGCCTGATTTCCAGGTAAGCAGTGTGGTAGAGAGGAAAGCTGAGGCCGAGAGTTGAGGGCGAAATTAAAGATGATGTCAGACTTCTGGCCAAGAGGGAGGCATAGGTAGACATGCTTTGTCTGTTTACACAACCATAAGAAGGTTCACAACTAACCTCAAAACAAAATACAACCCAGAACTGCCAGAAAATCAAACTGTATGGAAGTCCGACAACCAAGAATTTATAGAAGAAATATTCATCCAGGTTGGTAGGAGGGGTGGAGACAGGGAACCAGGATGAAGAGGATGCAGTGTGGCGGTGGTTATGCAGCAGTGGGGGCGGCCAGTGGAATGGGAGTTCCTGCATTCACATGTCGTGGATGAAAACTGGGAGGGACACCCAGAGAGTGAGCCAGACCACACACCCCAGCATCCCAGCACTTGGAAAATAAAGCCTCATAACTTCAGGCTATAAAGAGCAGTCGGGGAGTAGGTGGTGGAAGAAACTGCCGGTCTCTCAGGAGAGTCCGTTTAAGGGGTCTCCGCAACCCTAGAACATATGCAAACCTGCCCACTCTGGGATTCAGCACCAGGACAGCAGCAAGAAGGCGCCTAGTTCCATACAGAAGTGGGGGAAGTGACTGGAAATAGGGCAAGAGCCTAGCATGTGGCATTGTTCCTTCTCCCATGCCTCCTCCACATACAGTGCCACAAAGTGGTGAAGTGGGTTGCCCCATCCTGGAGAATAATTGAAGCTTTGCTTCTTACAATGTAACAGGTGCACCAAGATGGAGTCAAAGCAGCTCTTCCTAATACACAGAAACAAGCACAAGGAGGCTGCCAAATTGAGGAGACAAAGAAATATGGCCCAAATGAAAGAACAAATCAAAACTCCAGAAAAAGAACTAAGTGAAATGGAGATAGCCAACCTATCAGATGCAGAGTTCAAAACATTGGTGATAAGGATGCTTAAAGATCTCGTTGAGTACAGCAAATGCATAAGGGAAGAAATGTAGGCTACACTAAGTGAAATAAAGAAAAATCCACAGGGAACCAACAGTGAAGGGAAGGAAGCTGGGGTTCAAATCAATGATTTGGAACATAAGGAAGAAATAAACAATCAACCAGAACAGAATGAAGAAACATGAATTCAAAACAACGAGGAGAGAATAAGAAGACTCTGGGACATCTCCAAACATGCCAACATCCGAATCATATGGATGCCAGAAGGAGAAGAGGAAGAGCAAGAAAATGAAAACTTACTTGAAAAAATAATGAAAGAAAACTTCTCTAATTTGGCATAGGAAACTGACATACAAGTCCAGGAAGCACAGAGAGTCCCAAACAAGTTGGACCCAAAGAGGGCTACACCAAGATATATCATAACTGAAATGCTTAAAGAAAGGTTAAAGATAAAGAGAGAATCTTAAAAGCAGCAAGAGAAGAGAGTTACCTTCTACCTCCTCAAAAGAGTTCCCATAATATTACTTTAATAAACTTATAAAAATAAAGGTGATGTCAAAAGCAAAACTCACATGAACTCCAAGGTCATCTCAGGCCACAGTCCTTAGTCTGGGCCTGTCAGCTAGACTGAAACAATTTTTTAAAAATATATATTTTATTAATTATGCCATTATAGTTGTCCTATTTTTTCTCCCCTTTATTCCCCGCTGCCCTGCATCCTCCTCCCACCAGTGTTCCCCTCTCCCCTTAATTCATGTCCATGGGTTGTACATATAAGTTCTTCAGCTTCTCCATTTCCTATACTATTCTTAACCTCTCCCTGTCTATTTTGTACCAACTATTTACGCTTCTTATTCCCTGTGCCTTTCCCCCATTATTCCCCTTCCCTGCTGATCTCCATTTCTGTGATTCTGTTCCTGTCTGAGTGGTTTGCTTAGTGTTTTTTTGCTTTGTTTTTGTTTTAGGTTCAGTTGTTGATAGTTATGAGTTTATTGTCATTTTACTGTTCATAGTTTTTTATCTTTTTTTCCTTAAAAAAGTACCTTTAATATTTCATATAATAAGGGCTTGGTGATGATGAACTCCTTTAACTTGACCTTATCTGGAAAGCACTTTATCTGCCCTTCCCTTCCAAATGATAGCTCTGCTGGGTAGAGTTATCATGGATGTAGGTCCTTCCCTTTCATGACTTTGGATACTTCTTTCCAGCCCCTTCTTGCCTGCAAGGTTTCTTTTGGGAAATCAGCTGACAGTCTCATGGGAACTCCTTTGTAGGAAACTGTCTTCTTTTGTCTTGCTGCTTTTAAGATTCTCTCCTTATCTTTAATCTTGGGTAATGTAATTATGATGTGCCTTGGTGTGTGTTTCCTTCGGTACAACTTTTTTTTTTTAAATATAAAAAATAGAGATATTTATTGAAGAAGATACAAGATACAGGAAACATTGTACATAGGACAATGATGCCTCAGGCTCCATCAGAGTAGGCACCTTGGGACCTCACACAGTTCTCCCAGTGTCTTTTCCATTGTTCAAAACACTCTACAATATCCTTTGTTGGAATTGCCATCAGCTGCCCCGTCTTTTTTTTCCCGAATCTCATCAATGGTCTGAAATCTCTTCCCTTTAAAAGACGGTTTTAGTTTTGGGAAAGGCCAGGAGTTACAGGGCACCAAATCTGGGCTGTAGGGGGCAGAGTCACTAGGGTGATTTGATGTGTGCTTCCTTGGGTACAACTTCTTTGGGGCTCTCTGAGCTTCCTGGATCTCCTAGAAGTCTATTTCCTTGGCCAGATTGGGGAAGTTCTCCATTATTTTTTCAAATAAGTTTTCATTTTCTTGCTCTTCCTCTTCTCCTTCTGGTACCCCTATGATTTGGATGTTGGAATGTTTAATGTTGTCCTGGAAGTTTCTAAACCTCTCCTCGTTTTTTTTGCATTCTTGTTTCTTTGTTTTGTTCTGGTTGAATATTTATCTCTTCCTTCTGCTCCCAATCATTGATTTGAGTCCCCGTTTCCTTGACTTCACTATTGGTTCCCTGTATATTTTTCTTTATTTCACTTTGTATAGCCTTTGCTTTTTCCTCCATTTTGCGACCATTTCTGTGAGTATCCTGATTACCAGTGTTTTGAGCTGTGCATCTGATAGGTTGGCTTTCTCTTCATCGCTTAGTTCTATTTTTGGAGCTTTGACTTGTTCTTTCATTTGGGCCATGTTTCTTTGTCTCAGCATGCCTGCTACATTGGAAGGGGTGGAACCTTAGGTATTCACCAGGGTGGGGGAACTCATACTGCTGCATTATGATGCTATGTGTGGGAGAGGAGTCAGAGAGGGAACAATGCCGATTGCTCTGCTCTTAGCTTGCTTTAGACTGAGCCAATTCTGAGATTAGGAGATTCACTTGTGGTCTGGGGAAGGAGAGCAGAGTCCAGGGTTTAGGAAGCCAGTATGTAAATTCCCCTTGAGTTACTTCTTAGAGTTTTAGGATGTTTGATGATTTATTAAGCTTGTTGAGGCTTAGTTTATACTTATGTATAAAATGAGAATAGCAATGATACACACTTCAAAGAAATGTTGAAAAGATGAGATCACACAAATAAAAGTACTTAGCCCATTACTATCTGCCCTAATGGGTTAGGCACCCAGGAAGCACTCAATGAATGCAGGCCATCAAGGCTGATCTTTGCATTATTGCTAATGAGAATATCTCATAAATATATTATTGTAAAATGTCCTGCATTTTCACACACATGTAATAATTAATACTTTCAAAATAGAGCTTCTTATTCTATTTTGTGGCTTATTCCCAAAATAATCCTAGAGGAGGGCAGGACAGAAATGATTACCCTAGTGTTGCAGTTAAGAAAGTAGAGGCTTAGAGAAGAAAAGGGTTTGTTAAAATTTATCAGCTAGGACAAGGATAGCAGGGAATATGGCTCAAGTCTCTGACTCCAGTCCTCTGTACACAGCTCCCTGGGCAGAACTAAGAGGTGAAGAAACCCAGAGAAAAGAAATGGGAGCCACCTGCCCATGAGAGAGAGCAGGAGGGTTCTGTTCTTGTCTAGTCTGGTCTAGTGTGTTCACTTGTGTGTTGCCTGGGACCATGTGGATTTTGCACCTGCCTAGGTTGTGGCCTGAGGTCTGAAAAGCACTGTGCAGTAATAATGCTCCTCAAGGCCAAGTCAAGGGCCTGTTACTTCAGAGCCAGCTGGGAACAAACATTGTTGTTTGTTTAAATTTTTTATTTCAGAAAAATTTCAAACATATGGAGAAAGAGAGGTAGGGGTATGATGAACCATCAGTGCTGAGCTCACAGCTTCTACAACCTCATTTCATCTACACTTCTGGCCATTTTCAATGCTCCATAATTTTTTTAAAAGAAAATACTTGGGAAATTAATAACTAATAGAGACTCCCCAGACTCATGTCTAGCTGAAGTGGCTGGGATGTTTTGTTTTCATCCCCACACCCCAAGTGATGTGGAAGGACAGACATCCCTGGAGCCAAAGAACTGGGTGACTTGTGAGGGTCCAACCATCTGCAAGTATAGGATTCTGTAAGTGACACCTAGGCTGTGGGTTCTGTGAAGGGAAGGAGCAAACCCTTCAGGTGTGCAGGCACACAAGAGTCTGTCACAGGACACAGGGCCGTCCACAGATACAGTAGCAAGAGCAGAAAGGAATGAGATTGAAGGAACAAGGCTAGTCCTCCAGGTCTGCCACAACATTCTATTCTGGGCTGGTCACTCTGCAGTCAAATAATGAGTATTATTTACGTTTTTCCTCCATTCACCCATTCCCTCCTCATGGGCAGGAGGTCTCTGACTCATTTTGTTCCCCAGAGCCTAGCACAGTAACTGTGAACTCAGGTGAATCATGTGAAATTGGTAACATTTGACAGGATGTTACCTGGAAACTTTACAATCAAAATATCAACTTTGTGATTCTACCTCATATACAGTAGGTATTCAATAAATGTCCAATGAAAGAATAAGCATAGACAGGGTTAGAACAGCTCTGACATACCGCTACCAAGCTAGTATTTCTAGTTAACCCAACAATAGCACAAGGTTGCTATATCCCCATTTACAGATAGGAAAATGGCATAATGCATCTGGACATGTTTAACACAGTGCTAGTAATCACTGCATGTTCAATGTGTGGGAATGATTATTATTGTTACTGCTCCCCAACACCAGAGTCATGATTTGAACCCAGGCCTGCCTGGCTCCAATCTGGCTGTCTTTCTAGGCAGTGTCTGTCTTGGAAAAGCAGTAACCAAAGGTCTTTGAAAGTAGACCAAGGCAACACGGTTTGCACAAGACCATGTTAAAAATAAACATAATCCACTTGGCAAGTCCCAGACAAGGAATAATTTCAGGGTAAGGGACAAAACTGAAAGAGCTGGTCTGAATTTTTAAACAGAGCACTGCAGTATTTCAAGGAGAATAGATGCTGAGGACCTGTCTCTTGCTGGTGCTTCCATCTACACTGAGTGCAGACAAGCCAAGTTCAGACTGGTTGGCCACACAGACACTGCCGAGGCAAGAAGATGGTTCCTCTTACCTCTTTGCTCTGTCTTTCTCATCTTCATCCATTAGATTTTCTATGTAGTTTTTCCTGCAAAAGAGAACAAATGATTACTGTCTGCTTCTAGTGCTTTCTTACAGATCTTTCTGGTTGATCTCATTTTAGTCTTATCTCACCCACATGCCTTGGTCCAGAGGTACTCAAACCTTTAGGTCCAAACAACCCTTTGCATACTCACAAATTATTGAGGAATTGAAAGAGCATTTGTTTATGTGGGTTAAAACTGAGAGATCTTAAGGATACAGCACTTATTCCATTAGCCTCAGAGTGATGCATTCATCAGATGTCAGGCAGGTAATATTAGGAAAACTGTTTTGACATTGTGGGCCTCCCAGGGGACCTCAGATCACACTGAGAGCTGCTATCTAGACCCAGTTGAATGAAGCATGTGTTTACCTCAGCCTTAAATCTGCAGATTTCCCATGGCATTCTAAAGGTGAGCACTGATTTGTTTATCTGTTCTTTTAAATACACAAACTTCTCTTACAATACAGCCTGGAGGAATGGGGTCCCAGAAGGAATATAGTCCATAATTCTTCCTTTAAGGCACTCACAGTTCTCTAGATAGTAAAGGCACATAGATGTGAAAATGTTCTTGCAGCCCAAAGTCATCAGAGGCTACCTTACCACCTGCAACTTTACTCTCCCAGGCCACAGTGCACAACTGATCTGTGTGGAGAGAAGGCACCTAAGCCAAGTTTCCTGGTAACATCTCCAACAGAAGCTCCATGTATGCACTGTTTTTTCACACCTATTGTAGCCCATGCCTTTACTCTGTTTTTTGTTTTTGTTTTTTACTTAAAAAATTGTGGTGAAGTACACATAACATAAAAGTTGTCATTTTTAAATTACAGTTCACTGGCATTAAGTACATTCATATTGTTGTATAAGCGTCACCACCGCTTATCTCCAGAACTCTCCATCTTATAAAACTGAAGCTCTGACCATTAAAGCTCTCCAGTCCCCCTCCACCAGCACCTTGCAACCACCATTCCACTTTCTGTCTATGAACTTGACTGCTCTAGGGGGCTCTCTAAGTGGAACCACAGAGTAATTGTCCTTCTGTGGCAGGCTTATTTTCATTTAGCATAATGTTCTCGAGGTTCATCATGATATAGTGTCTGTCAGAGTCTCCTTCCTTTTAAAGGCTGAATAATGTATAACTACCCTTTGTTTATCCAATTGTTCATCAATGGAGACTGAGTTGCTTCCACCTTTGACTACTGTGAGTGGTGCTGCTATGAACATGGGTTTATCTCCTCCTTATATTTTTGAGTCACTCTTTTACCTCTTAATGTGGAAAATCTGGAAGGGCCCAATGAAACACACAGAAGAGGGTCAAAGGGAAGAAAGTCAGTCCTAGGAGGCCATGTTAAAGAAACAATACAGAAGTCTAAGGGATAACAACTACTCTTCTCAACTTTATAAAGAGTTTCCAATGAGAAGAATTTTGAGCAGCTTTTTATTTTTTGTGACCAGAGTACCAAGGAAGAGAAAGTGAGCTTTTATAAGGATGCTCAAGGAACTCACAGACAACTACAAAGAACTGAGTGAGAACTACAACATTATGAAAATGGAAGTAGAAACTATAAAATATAACTATTCCAGGAAGAAATGAAAAATACAATTTCCAAAATAAAAACACCCTAGAAGGAATTACAAGCAGACTGGATGAAGCAGAGGACTGAATTAGTGAGCTGGAAGACAAGGTAGATAGAAATATCCAGGTAGAACAGCTGCACAAAAAGACTAAAAAAGTATGAAGACAGTTTAAGGGAACTGCAAGACAACATGAAATGAAACAACATTCGAATCACAGGAATACCAGAAAGAGCAGAAAAAGAGCAAGGGATAGAAATTCTGTTTGAAAAAATAATGACAGAAAATTTCCCAAACCTGGAGGGGGAAAACACCATGAAAACTCAGGAAGCACAGGGAGTCCCAATCAAGATGAACCCAAAGAGGCCCACTCCAAGACACATCATAATTAAAATGCCAAATTTTAAAGACAAAGAGAATCTTAAAAGTAGCAAGGGAGAAACAAGAAGTAAAATACAAAGGAACTCTGATAAGGCTACCTGCTGATTTCTCAACAGAAACACAACAAACCAGAAGGGAATGGCAAGAAATATTCAAATGATAAAAGCAAAGATGTGTAAACAAGACTACTCAACCCAACAAGACTCTAAATTAAAATGGAAGGTGAAATGAGGAGTGTCTCTGACAAAAGAAGGCTGGAAGAGCATACCTCCACCAAACCAGCACTGCAAGATATGCTAAAGAGACTGCAACAAGAAGATGAAGAAAACTTGAACAGTCACTTCTCCAAGGAGGATATAACCAGGGCCCAGAGACACATGAAAGGTTGCTCAGCATCACTAGCCATCAGAGAAATGCAAATTAAAACCACAATGAGATACCACTTCACACCAGTCAGAATGGCCATCATATATAAATCAACAAACAACAGGTGCTGGCGAGGTTGTGGAGAAAAGGAAACCCTAGTACACTTTTGGTGGGAATGCAGACTGGTGCAGCCACTGTGGAAAAGAGTGTGACATTTCCTCAAAAAGCTAAAAATGGAACTTCTTTTTGACCCAGTGATTGCACTGCTGGGATTATACCCTAAGGAATCCCAAAACACCAATTCAAAAGAACCTATGCACTCCAATGTTCATAGTAGCACAATTTATGATAGCCAAGTGCTGGAAGCAACCTAAGCCCCTATCAGTAAATGAGTGGATCAAAATACTATGGTACATTTATACAATGGAATACTACACAGCAGAAAGGAAGAAAGAGCTACTAACCTTTGCAACAGCATGGATGGAAATGGAGAAAATTATGCTAAGTGAAATAAGCCAGGCAGTGAAAGACAAATACCATATGATCTCACCTATAAGTGGAACCTAATCAGCAAAGCAAGAAGGCAAGGAAAATGTAACCAGCAACATTGAAAGAAAGAAGAAACCAACAGGGATGTGAGGGAGGGATGGAGGGAGGGGGTAATGGGGAGGGGAAGGGGAAAGGTCAGATCAAGGTACAGGTATAAACGACACATGGATGAAGCCAAGGTGGGGAAGGATTGAGGGGAAGAGGTGTGGGTGGGTGGGGCAAAGGAAAGTGGTGGCGGGAAAATGGACACCAATGTATTTGAACAACTAAAAAAATAAATTTTAAAAAAAGAAGGTGAAGAAAAAGAGTGAGACAGAGAGGAACACAGGTACAAAGGGGATAAATGAAAAAGTACCTATCAATAATTATCTTAACAGTTAATGGAGTAAGTGCTCCAATGAAAAGACATAAGGTAGCTGAATGGATACGGAAATATGATCCACACATATCCTGCCTACAAGAGACCCACCTCAGAAAAAAAAAAAAGACCTCAACAGATGGAAAGGGTAGGGTTGAAAAAAGGTATTCCAAATAAGTGGACAGGGGGAAAAAAAACCAGGGTTCCAATACTTATATCACAATAAATAGATGTCAAAACAAAAGCCATAAAGAGAGACACTGAAGGACACTTTATAATACTCAATGGAAGAATCCATCAAAAAGACATAAACATTGTAAACCTACATGCACACAACATAGGAGAACCCAAATATATAAGAAAAATCTTGGAGGATGTCAAGAAAGATATAGACACTGACACACTTATACTAGGGCATTTTAATCCCACACTGTCAATAATGGATATATCTTCCCAACAAAATGTCAACAAAGATATTGAGGCATTGAACAATGCCCTAGGTCACATGGACTTCACTGACACATATAGAACCTTTCATCTCTAAGAAGCAAAATCACATTCTTTCAAATGCACATGGAATATTTTCAAAGATAGACCACACAATAGGACACAAAACAAGCCTCAAAAAGTTCAGGAAAATCGAAATCATAACAAGCATTTTCTCGGAACATAAGGGCATGAACTAGAAACCAACCTCAAGGAAAAAACACTATTTAAATAATAAATAAATTCATGGAAATTAAATAGCATGATATTAAACAAAGAATGGGTTAATAATGAGATGAAAGAAGAAATCAAAAAGTTTCTGGAAATAAATGAAAATGAACCCACAACCGTCCAAAAGCTATGGGACACAATGAAGGCAGTCCTGAGAGGGAAGTTCATAGCAATACAGACCTACCTAAAAAAGATAGAAAAATTTCAAACAAACAACCTAATCCTACATCTATAAGAACTGGAGAAACAACAACAAACAAAGCCCAAAGCAAATAGAAGGAAGGAAATAATCAAGATCAGAGCAGAATTGAATGACGGAGGCTAAAAGAACAATACAAAGGATCAATTAATCCAGAAGGTGGTTCTTTGAAAAGATAAACAAAATCGACAAGGCTTTAAGCAGACTCATCAAGAAAGAAAGGGAGAGGACCCAAATAAATAAAATTAGAATTGAAAGAGAAATTACAACTGATTCCACAGAAATACAAAGGATTGTTAAGAAATTACTACAAACAACTATATGCCAAGAAATTTGAAAACATGGGTGAGATGGACAAATCCTAGAAAGAAGAAGCTGAAAGCCTGAACAGATCGATAACATCTGGTGAAATTGAAGAAGTAACAAAAAAACTCCCAGCACACAGAAGCCATGGACTGGATGGTTTCACAAGAGAATTTTTCAAAACATTTTGGAAGAGCTAAACCCTATCTTTCTCAGGCTATTCCAAAAAATCCAGGAAGAGGGAAGACTCCCAAACTCTTTTTATGAGGCCAACATCATCCTAATCCCAAAACCAGATAAAGACACAAAGAAAGAAAACTACAGGCCAGTATCACTGATGAACATAGACATACATTATAATCCTCAACAAAATATTGGCAAACCACATCCAGCAATACATAAAAAGATCATCCATCATGATCAAGTGGGATTCATCCCAGGGATGCAAGGATGGTACAATATTTGGAAATCAATAAATGTAATACATCACATAAACAAAAGGAAAGACAAAAACCATATGATCATATTAATAGATGTGGAAAAAGCATTTGATAAAGCACAGCATCTATTTATGATGAAAAGCACTCAGCAAAGTGGAAATAAGGGGGGCATACATCAATATAATAAAGGCCATATATGAAAAACCTATAGCCAACATCATACTTAACAGGCGAAAACTAAAAGCTTTCTCACTAAGATTGGGAACAGGACAAGGATGTCCGCTTTCACCACTTCTATTCAACATAGCATTGGAAGTCCCAGCCACAGTGAACAGACAAGAAAAAGAAATAAAAGGCATCCAAATTGAAAAGGAGGAAGTAATATGTCACTGTTAGCTGATGACATCATAATGTACTTACAAAACACCTATAGACTCCACCAAAAATTACTTGCCCTAATAAGTGAATTAGGCAAAACACATACAAAGTCAATATTCAGAAATTGAAGGCATTTTTGTACACCAGCAATGAAATATCTGAAACAGAAATCAGGAAAAAAAAATCCCATTTGCTATAGCAACAAGAAAAATAAAGTACCTAGGAATAAGCCTTACCAAGGATGTAAAAGACCTATACTCAGAGAACTACACAACACTAAAGAAAGAAATTAAGGAAGACACAAATAAATGGAAGCATATACCTTGTTCATGGATTGAAAGAATTAACATCATCAAAATGTCCATACTACCGAAAGCAATTTATACATTCAACATAATCCCTATTAAAACACCAACGACATACTTCACAGATATAGAACATTTCAAAACTTTATATGGATCCATAAATGACTCCAAATAGCTGCAGCAATTTTGAGAAAGAAGAATAAAGTAGGATGAGTCACAATACCTGACATCAAATTATATTACAGGGCCACTGTAATCAAAACAGTCTGGCACTCTCGTAAGAACAGACACATAGATCAGTGGAACAGAACAGAGACCCCAGAAATAAACCCATGTCTCCATGGTCAATTAATATTCAACAAAGCAGGGAGAAGCATAAAGCGGAGTAAAAATAGCCTCTTCAGCAAATGGTGTTGGGTGACTTGGACAGCTACATGCAAAAAAATGAAACTCAACTACCAGCTTACACCATACACAAAAATAAATTCAAGGTGGATCAAAGACTTCAATAAGTCTTTCTTTTTTAAAGTATGCATGGATACTTTTAAAAAGTGCAGTGTGGATAAGTTGTGACACCATAAATGTCATAGAGGAGAACATAGGCAGGAACATCTCAGGTATTCCACACAGCAACGTTTTCACCAACATATCTCCTTGAGCAAGGGACATAAAGGGAAGAATAAACAAATGGGTCCTCGTCAAAATAAAAAGCTCTGCATAACTAAAGAAAACATCAGTAAGATGGAAAAGGAACCATCCATATGGGAAAATACATTTGCCAATGGTACCTCAGACAAGGGCTTGATCTCCAAAATGTATAAAGAACTCACATAACTGCACTCCAGGAAGACAAACAACTCAACTAAAAAATGGGTAAAGGACCTCAACAGACACTTCTCCAAGGAGGGCATACAGAGGACCCAGAGACATATGAAAAGATGCTCATCATCACTAGCCATCAGAGAAATGCAAATTAAAACCACAATGAGGTACCACTTCACACTGGTCAGAATGGCCATCATAAACAAGACAAGGAACAATTAAGTGCTGGAGAGGTTGTGGAGAAAAGGGAGCTTTAGTATGCTGTTGGTGGGAATGCACTGTTGCAGCCACTGTGGAAAGCAGTATGGAATTTCCTAAGAAAAGTAATAATGGAACTGCCTTTTGACCCAGCAATTCCACTGCTGGGATTATATCCTAAGAATCCTGAAACACCAATTCAAAAGAACCTATGCAAACCAATGTTCATCACAGCAAAACTTGCAATAGCCAAGTGCTGGAAGCAACCTCTAAGCCCTCATCAGTAAATGAGTGGATCAAATAACTATTTACACAGTGGAATACTATGCAGCAGAAAGAAAGGAGGAGCTCCTACCCTTCGCAACAGCATGGATGGAACTGGAGGGTATTATGCTAAGTGAAATAAGTCAGGCAGTGAAAGACAAATAAATACTGTATAAGCTCACCTATAAGTGGAACCTAATCAACAAAACAAGCAAGCAAGCAATATATAACCAGAGACATTGAAATAAAGACCAAACTGACAGTAACCAGAGGCGAGAGGGAAAAGGGATAATGGGGGAAAATAAGGGAAGGGCTGGCAAGAAATGTGTATAAAGGACCCATGGACAAAGCTAAAGGGGGTAGGTTCTAGGGTGGGAGGCAGGGATAGGTGTGATGAGAGGGAGTGGTGGGGGAGAATGGAGACAACTGTATTGAACAACAATAAAAAAAAAACTTAAAAAAATCTAAAATAAAGAAAGCAAGCTTAAATGAAGGTAGAGATTTTGTTTGGAGCTGAGAAAATAACCATTGATGTGATTTACCCCCAGATTGAACCGTGCAGGGAAGTTGTAGAGCCTTTACTCTGCATAACCATATACTCAAGATGAAATGCTTACAAGGTTTATTAGTCAAGGCCCCAACAGGAGCAGATGGGATGGTTAGGATACTTCAAGGAGAGCTTATTAATAAAGGAGTTGCTTACAAAGGTGTAAGTGGGGAGTAGGGGAGTCCAGGGAATAGTGTAGTTACCTAGGGTTTGTGTCAGCAGAGTTGTTAACACCTCTAAGCGTGACGGGACAAGAGGGAAGTGGTGACCCAGACCTGGAAAGAGCATGTCATGTAGGGGAGGTGGCATTTGGTGGAGGGATGCAGCTAGGCTAAAGGAACTTTGTAAGTAGGGATCCAAGGGAATAAATATCTCACCTTACTCTCAGCCCTCCTTTTTTCTGTTTGGGTCCCCCATTAGCCATGCCATCCAGAAGGCAGAGGCAGAAAGCCTCCTGGGGCAAAGAGGAGCGTGAAGAGAAGGATGGAGAGGTGTGGTGGGGAATGGGGAAGAGAATCAGCACCCCCAGTAAGGTTAATTTCTTAGGGGTCCTTCTAGTTCTGCGTTTCTTTTATTTATTTATTTTTTTTGGGAACACAAACTATTTGGAGTCTTTTTAAGCTTTGCAACATCTCCCCAAATTAGATGTAGGCATTTTCGTCTAGCAAATAAACACTCAAGAAATAATAACTGAAAATAACTATAAGAGGCCGAGAAAAAGAGCCTGGCAAAGAAGGGACCCTGGGACTATTTGAGCAATAAAATGAGTAATGATAGATTATAAGCAATAATAGATTAGAGAATAAACTAAACATTTCCAAGTCTATAATGATACACATAAATAATTAAACAAATAAATAATATAGGGGGGCAGGTGTCCCTTACAGAAGAAAAAAATCTACTTAATAAATGGAGAAAGAATAAGGGAAACAAAGTCACCATTAATACATCATAGTAATAACTGTTGCAGGCATGATCTACTGATGAATGCTTAAATTAATGGGCAAAAATTTGAGTAGAATCAGGCTATTTGCAAAGTTCAAAGTATCTCCTCAAGATATTTTTAATTACAAAATAAAAGTAGTAACTATATAAGAGGAGGGGGTTGGCAGAGACCTCACTTTCACCTGGTGCCAAAATTAACATTGCCAGCAGTAAGTCATGTCCAAGTGTTTGGTGGAAATAAGAGTTCATTCTCTTGGGGGTATATACCTAGGAGTGTAAGTGCTGGATCAAAAGGTAGCCATACTATTACTTTATTAGTAACTGCCAAACTGTTTTTCACAGCGCACCAGTAATGTCTGAGAGTTCCAGTAGCTCCTCATATTGTCAGTGTCTTCTTGATTTTAGTCATTCCAGTGGGTGTGTTGTGGGATCTCATTAGGATTTAAATTTGCATTTCTCTGATGACTATAGTGTTCATTATCTTTTCAAGGACTTATTGGCCATTTAGATGGCTTCCTTTGTGAGGTGTCTGTTCAAATTTTAGGCCAACGTTCTTCCTTCATTTCTATTTTCTGCCCTCCCTCCTTTTCTCGTTTTCTTCTCCCTCTCTCCCTCCCTCCTCCCCCTCCCCCTCCTCCTCTTCTTCTTCTTCTTCTTCTTCTTCTTCTTCTTCCTCTTCCTTCTCCTCTTCTTCTCCTTCTCTTTCCCCTTCCCCTCCTCCTCCTCCTCCTCCTCTTCTCCTTCTATTTTTTTTTTAAATTGAGCCCTAGTCAGGTAACTCCATTTGTTGGAGTGTCATCCCAAAACACCAAGTTGTGGTTTCAATTTCTGGTCAGAGCACATACAGGAAGCAACTAATGAATGTACAACTAAGTAGAACAACAAATTGATGCTCCATCTCTCCCTCTCTTCCCCTCACTCTTTAAAATCAATAAACAGAAAAATAACAAAATAAAATAGAAAAATTGGGCTGTATGTCTACATCACACTGATTTAAGTTTTTTTCTTCTGGATATAAGTATTTGCTAGATACATGTGTTGTGAACATTTTCTTCCAGCCTGTGACTGGGCTTCTCACTTTCTTGAGAGTGTCTTTGATGAACAGTTTTCAATTTTGATAAAGTAAAACTTATATGTTTTTTTATTTTATGGTTGGTGGTTTTGTATCCTAAGAAATCTTTGCCATCTCAGTGTCATAAAGAATTATCCTATATTTTCTTCTAGAAGCTTTTTATCATTTTAGCTTTCACATTTAGATCTACTATCCATTGCCAGTTAAATTTTATGTATAAGACAGTGGTAAAAGTTTATCCTTTTCATCTCCATCTCAATACACAGTTTCCCTAGGATTATTTATTGAAGACAATTCTTTCCCTATCAAATTGCATTGGCACTTTTGTCAAATGTCATGTGTGATCCTGTATGTGTATTTACAGAATCTTCATTCATCTCCATTTACCTATGGGGTGTCTACAGCACCCAGAAACACAAGATAAACTTACTTTTTAAAATAAACAATTTTTTAGAACGTCTTAGATTTACAGAAAATACAAAGTCATCACATTCCTACATATGTTGCACTCAGCTTCCCCAATAATAAATACCTTACAATTAAATAAATTGTATGGTACAATTGTCACAATTAATGGACCATTATTGATACATTATTATTAAATATGCTTATACTTCATTAATATTGTCTTAGGTTTTGCCTACTGTTTGCTTTCTGTTCTGGGATCCCATCCAGGGCACATTAAATTTAATCATTGTTTCTCTTTAGGCATTTCTTTGATGTGGTAATTTCTTAAGACATTCCTTAGTTTTGATGACTTTGACAGTTTTGAGGAGTATTTGCAGAATGTCCCTCAATCAAGGTTTGTTTGATGTTTTTCTCATGGGCATACTGGACATGTGGGTTTTTAGGAGGAAGTGCTTAGAAGAAAAGTACCTTTCTCATCACAACATATCAAGAGTGTTGACAGGGCATATCACTGTCAGGTACCTTAGTCACCTGGAAGAGGTAGTGATAAACTTATTTGTAAACTGTGTGTTAAGTTACATTTCCACATGTCTCTAAGTCTAAAGTAGTAGACCCAATTATTACCCTTAGAAACGTAGAATGACTACTATTTTCCCTGTTTTTAAACTTTGATACATAATTATTGAAGTTTGATCAGATTAACAATTGGAACCATTACCTTAAACTTAGAGGCCTTTGACCTGAAAACCTATCAAGTACATTTTTTAGAAATAACTGACCTGCTCTGTAGGTAAACTCATCTGTATTTGCTTCTGTGACATCTTGGGTTTGTCTATCTTTATGTCAGTTTCATACTCTGTTATCTCCTATTAGTTTGCAGGAATTCTTTTTTTTTTCTTTTGTAGAGTTTTTTATCTTTTTATTTTTACTTTTTCTTATTGTTGTTCAAGTACAGTTGTTTCCTTTTTTCTGCCATCACTATTCCCTGCCCCATTCACCCCTACTTCCCAGGAATTCTTGATATCAGTATCATCTGCGCTTTCTAATTTTGTTCTTATTTAAGATTCTTTGCCATTCTAGGCCTTTGCATTTCCTTGTAAATTTTAGAATTTATGTTATCAACTTTTATAAAAAAAAAAAGAGGTCTGCTGCAACTTTTGGATTGTGTTGAATCTAGAGATCAGTTTGGAAAAAACTGAACAGTAACACTGTTGAGGCATGATCCATGGACAGGGCATGTGTCTGTGAGGAGGTGACAAAGTGTATTCATCAAAGTACTAACATGATGTCCAGGTGCAGTGTTCAGGGATTGAAATGATATTCCCTGATTACCTGGGCAATGGGAAAAGCCTCTGCTCTCATGGTATTTGTATAGTGAGGGTGGGGACAGGCAGGGGAGAAAGAGCAAGGCACAAGCAAGGTAGTAAATAAACACATATATAACCTGTTATAACTGTTGTGGAGAAAAATAAAAGAGATTCAGGGGGCAAAAGAAGTGCTGTGGTGGGTGGGAGACTCACTCTAGTGTTTTAGGGGTCATGAAAGGTCTCATTGATAAGACAATGTTTGTACTATGACCTGGGATATGTGAGCTATGAGGATACTTGGAGGAAAGCCCGTCAGATACAAGAAGCACAAGAAACAGCAATGAGGCCAATATGGTGGATGAGGCTAGTGAGGGGAGATGTCAGGAAGACTGGGTGAAGTTTGGCTTCTGTTCTGAGTGGATGAGAAGGCACTGGAGGTTTAGATCAGAGGAGTGAGAGACACCTACCTCAGTGGACAGCTGTGATTCTAAAATGAACTTACATTTATACAAATGGAAGTACCCAACCTAAGTCTGGTCCATAGCAAACACTCAAAATCAGGTTCTCTATTTTGATGACAAAGATTAGGTATAATCTATATTTACCCACATCAGGTGCTCCATAAATGTGTAAGGGATAAAATAGAGAAGGAGGGGAGGGAGGGGAGCAGAGAGGAAGGACAAGAAGGACACAGACACGGCCACACCCTTATCTGAATTCCCATGTGATTCCCTAACACTGACTCCCAGAGATCTCTCAGTGGCCACTGTTAATTGAGAGCAATAGTATTTGATGGAGTACTAATGAATAAAAAATAAGACAAACACTGCTATGTGTTCAGGAGCTGTTGACTGAAGTCAGATACACTTGGACAAAACAACCAGTGCTCTTCAAAAAGGGCTGAGGTCTCCCCTGCCAACTGTTAGTCCTGTAAAACTCTGAAAAAGTATAATTTCATGTTGTTTGCATTCAGCTTTGTGGGTAAAATGGGCTGGCTAGAATTACCTTCATATGAAAAACCAGGAAGCACCACCCAGAAAGCTCTGTGGACAGACCTTGGCACCCTGGGCTATGTCTCCTTGGTGCTGACTCAGGTTGCTCTACTCCACTCTTGGTTTGCCAAGGATGTGTGAGTTTCTGACTTCAGAGTTAGCCTGATTTAAATTTCACTCCAACCCACATGCTTTATGACCTTGAGCAAGTCTCTTAAACCTCATGATTCTGTTTCCCTCATTCTTAACCTGAGACTAACAGCCACCAGGCAGAGAGGGTATGAGGCATAACTAAGAGGTAGTTCTGCATGCATGTGTGCAGTAAAGAGCCAGAATGCTACCTGCAGCACAGAAGGTCTAAAGGTGGGTCCCAACCTATCTCAAGTAACTGTCTTAACCTTTATGTTTCTACCGTGCTCCTGAGCCCTGCTAAGGCAGGTGACTTCTTGTCTGCTCTGAACTTCAACGGAAGTGCTGTCTGCATAGCAGGATGGTTACCACGGGGTTAATGGGGCCATCTGGACCTGAGATTTCAGATAGGTGCTACTGATTAGAGGAAGGAGAGCTATTTTGATGGGAAGTGTGCTTTACCAGCCAAAGGGCACCCGAATGTGGGTGGTCCTGTCCCCACCTCCAGAGACCACTGGTGGCTGCCAGCAGTCAGAGGCTGTGGACACTGCTGAGCAGGGTAGGATGAAGGAACTTGTCCAGGAAACAGACAGCTGGAAAATCTAACCAGCCAAGGCCAATGAGCACTGGGTATATGCCAGAAGTCCCCAGGGACTCAGCAGATCACCGTACCTGCTGCTGGGAGATGCTGGGTCTCAGAACTCCTAGCCCTGTACCCACATCTTGGAAGGGGAAAACCTGGTGTCAGTGTCCCCCTGGGGAAAACCTGGCTCTGCCCTTCTGTAGCTCTGTGTGACCTTGTGCTCCCAGCCCTCATGCCCATCTGCAAAATGGGGATAACAGCAGGGTCTTCTTCATTGTGTGGTTGTAAGAAGAAAATGAGAGAATTAATGAGGAAGCCCAAGCTCCTAGCCTGTCACAAATAAGTGATCAACAATTTTTAGCTACTAGTAAATCACAGTATCAGGAATGACAATAACTTAACCAACTAGCCATAGAAACTGACACATAAGCATATAAAATGTCATTGGGCAGAATGGGAGTATTGTTCTTGTCTTCCCTTTGGTGTGTGTATGTGAATGCGAATGCACATGCGTGTAGGCATGGTGGAAAGACAGACACATACATACAGTGGTGCCTGGGATGGTGGACCTGCCCATGGTATCTAGTGGTAACTCAGCAGAAACTTGTGAAGTTATGAGGAAGGGGAAGAAGAAAATGGAATAAACCTAGGTAGAAATGACTGAGGATGCGCTTGATAAATTTCTATTGACTTTATTTCTTCCAATTTGTATGCAATTCTTTTTTATTTTTAAACTTTATTTATTTTTATTTAGAGAGAGGGGAAGGGAGGGAGAAAGAGAGGGAGAGAAACATCGGTATATGTGAGAAACATTGGTTGGTTGTCTTTGGTAATTGCCCCGACAAGGGAATGAATCCACAACTTAGGTATATATCCTTACAGGGATCAAACAGGCAACCTTTCAGCTTGCAGAACAATGCCCAGCCAACTGAGCCACACCAGCCAGGTCAGGTATACAATTCTTCTTCTTTTTTCTTTTTTAGGAAAGTAGTTTAAAAAATTGTTTATTGTATTTTTTCCATTGCCGTTTAGCCCCCTTATATTCCTCTCCCCCCCGTAGTACCTATTAATTTTAATTAAACTGAAGAAAAAACTGAAGAAAAAGAGGTCTGCAAGAGACATTTTCATTAACCAAGCGAAATTTTTCCCCAAAGAACTCTAAAACATTTTTTCTCACAGCCACCTATATAACTGATTGGAACTCTGGTCCTTGGTAAATAGGGACCAGCAAATGGCAGAGGGACTATTTTCTCATACTACATCTGCCCTGGGTTGCACAGTGTGTCCGCATCAAGGTGGGAGAGTAATGAGTCATACAGGGGACAGGGAGCCCTGAGAACTGGCAGCTCACTTCTGGGTCTCCCAAGGATGCTGCATGAAACGTCCATGGAAAGGTATGTTGTTCTGCACGAGAAGGGGTTGGCAATGCTTTTCTGTAAAGGGCTACCTAGTAAGCATTTTAGATGCAGGACATACAGTCTCTGCAACTACTCAGCTCTGCCATTGTAGTGCAAAGCAGTCACACACAATGAGTAGGGCATGGGTGTGGCTATGTTCTAATAAAATTTTATTTATAAAAACAGTCTATTACTTCTCAGTTTTCCTCTGCCCTCTCTTTTCATTTTGAACATTCTGTACAGCCTTTATAGGACCAGTGGGTAACTGTATCATCGTGAATTTTCCCCGAGTGACTACCATAAGCCTGTTCTGCTGCAAGGCCAGTGTTTTTACAACAGGAAATCACAACATTTTCAAATTGGCTGAGAAATGGTTTCAGTTTGTAGATCCCAAGTTAGCCAAAAAATGCTCATATTCCTCCCCACCATACCAACCAAACCTGATGACTTTTGTTCATTAAAAAGAAAAAAATATTGAAAACAAAAACAAACTGAAATCAAAAGAGGCAATACCAAGCACACATATCTCCTCAATCAACTGGGTTTATCATTGAAACTGAGACTGCGTTCTGCCTTCCTATTAGTTCCCTGGTGAGAGGAACCTATGTTATTTGGATTAATATATGTATTTCACACATGGGAGCTTGCTAATGATTTTTGCTCATTATATTTAAGAAATAAAAACTTCAAAAAACAGTCACTGATGAACTACGATGTTTACTTTTCTCCCTTTGTCCCTTGGGAGAGGCTAGGGAATAGCTTTCATATTTTAATTCTTCCCCTCCAGGGAATGTCACTTTGGTTGCAATGATTCATTCTCTGGAGGAAAAAAAAATAGCTTTTCCAAATGAAATAGACCGTGAAAAGCTGAGAGCTGCTTGCTTCTGCAATCCTAATTCCCCTTCATCTGAGAAATTCTCATTACACTCTAGCACATTTCTCGACTTGGTAATGGCAAGGTAGACAGGTCCATCCTTACCCCTGACTACTCCTGTGCTTTTCCCAAGTAGCCATGCCTCCTGAAGCCTGTTAGGGGTTCACTGAGCTGGATTCTCAGAAGAAACCAAGATGAGACCAATGTAAGCAGCTTCTGTGACCCGGTGAAAATCATATCACAAACTTCTCTAAGGTCAACATTCAGGCATTATCTGCCTGTTAGGATCATGGTCCCCTTCTATGGGTCTGCTGATTCGTTATTCAGAGGATTGGTGACATAGCAATGAAGGAATGGCTGGAGAAAGTTGGAAAATTTGTTATGTAAACTTACAATGACTTAAAATCATTTGTCAGCAAAGAATTTCCAAAATAAAAATCGTCACACTATTTGGGTAGGAACGTCATTCTAACATGGCATATTCTTCTTGTCAGCTTTGGAACTTATATTCCAATAAGCTAAGACTCCTTTTAGGGAGCCACTATATTAAGCATAGAGAGTGTAAACATGAGTCAACTAGAGAATTTGATGGGTGACAGTGTATGGTCAGGGTGTGGACAATAGGGCCTATAAAAATTAGCAGGAGAGGAAAAGGGAATTGGTGAGTCATACTCAGAGCTGAGTCAGTGAATGTCTTGTTAGGAACTGCCATTCAGCTGCCACAGGCAAACTTAAATGAATCCATAAAATGCTGCCCCAGACAAGCATCTCCTCTCCACATAATGGTTTGTCATAATGCTCTTTTAGGCCTGCTCAAGTTTGCAAGGAGAGCAAAAGAAAATGACGATGCCCTTGAGAAAGGAGGTCAAATTTGTTGTGGCGGTGGAATTTTGGGTTAAATATCAGAATAAATAAACATCAAATAATGTTTAATAAAAATGTGGGATATTTCATGTGTACTGCTAACCATGGGATGTAATGAAATTAATGTGGAAACTAATGAGATCTAGAAAATAATGGAGTAATCACCTGGAAAGCAGTGGAGCGATAGTGGGAGAGGAGCCTTGGTGCCGCGGACAGTGGATTCTACTCTCACACATCTCAATGGGTGAGAAGTGCGGTGGAGGCTCGAGAGGGTGGGCTGGGTGCCCATGGGCACTGGCACCAGAGGGACATTGAAACGGCCAGTTAGCTTCCCCCAAGAAGAATGGGGTCTGAATCACAAACAGGGACCCCTATCTACAGCAGCTAAAGCCAAGAAAATACACACAAAACGCAACCCCGAAAAGCTTAGGGGCGCTCTCTACCAGAGACAGGTGACTGGGGATGCAAAGAGACATTTAAAGGGCAAACGCAAAAGTTGCAGTGGCAGTCACCCTCCTTGATCTCTGAGGAGAGGCGGCAGCAGGGTGGCTGGTGCCTGGGAAAAGACTGGTGAGGAAAACTTTGTGAAGATAACTGACACGGCGGCCGGGGGAGCCCCGGTGATGGCACGCCGCCCACTCTGCAGCTACCATCTCGCTCAGGCATAAGGGAATCAATTAACCCGCCTTTTGTGCGCTCAGCACACAGCTTGTACTCGTGTGAGCTGCGGGGCTGAGTGCAGACTGGCTGGGAGAGCCTTGACAAGAGACTGGAGACGGAGGAGTTGGGGAAAGAATGGGAGGAGGAACCTGGGAGTCCTGCCTCCCTCCCCGTCCTGTAGTCTCCATTGTGGGCTGGAAAGGCGCGCCCCCAAAGAGGCAGAAGCGGGTCACGAATGAACCAGACTGCCTGTGATTGAAACACAGTCCACACAGGGGGTGGATCCTTGGCCGAAGGGGTCACAGAACTGCCCAGAGACCCCCGAGGAGAGACTAGAAACTGAGGCATTGGGGAAAGAACGGGAGGAGGAACCGGGGAGTCCCGACTCCTTCTCCTTGCCATAGTCTCCATTGCACGGGAAGAGGCCACACCCCCAAAGAGCCAAAAGCTGAAAAGCACACAAAGACACCCCCAAAACACCCAGTGCAGGCGCGCACACTTGCGCCGAGTGACCGGCGAGGGTTGGCGAGCGTGTGTGTGACCCACGCGGGCTGGTGAATGCTTGCACCGGCCAGCAAGGCCTCCCACAAACTGGCACCAATACGGCCTGCGAGGGAGTGCACAGAGCAGCAAGGACAGGGGTAAACTGACCCGCCTGCTGGAGGTTGCGGAGTGGCCCACAAAATTAGTAGAGCTGCCCAGAGTCCCTGGAAGAGAGACCAGAGCCAGGATTAACCGGAGAGTCCTGGAGCTGACTTCCTCCCATTTCCGTAGTCCGCATTTGGCGAGGGCAAGCAACGCACCCAAAGAGCCAAAAGCGGGGAAAATACACAATAGAAGACCCTAAACTGACCAGTGCCACGGAGCTCGCCGGCCAGGGGGGCCAGATGAGTATGCAAGGTCGCGAATAAGCCCCTGGTCTGGGGCAAGCACACCCGAGCCCAAGCAGGCGGGGGACCCTGCTGCGCTGGGAGCGAGCTCAAAGAGCCGGCGTGAGAGTGCAGAGAGATCCCAAAAAATAGCCCAGCCCTGACCGAAGGGGTCACAGAGCTGCTCCAAGCAGGAGTCAGACACAGGCATTAGACTCCTGGAAGGCTCAAACAAACAACCCAAGGTCATATAAGGTCAACAACTGACATCATCAGAGGCAAGCCCAGAAAGAAAAGTAAAGGACAAAAATACTTAACAGACTCTCACAAAAATGGGAAGAAAAAGAAGTTCCCTCCAAATGAGTGGAAAAGGGGACTCCCCACAGAGAGAGCTAAATGAAAGAGAGGCAAGGGAACTATCAGATACTGAATTCAAAACAATGGTTCTTAGGAAGCTCAATGAGCTCAGCCAGCTCAAAGGTAACTATGAGAAACTGCAGAGAAACTATCAGGATCTTACAGCAAACTATATCAGCCTGGAAAAGGACATAGAAACTATCAAGAAGACACAGGAGCATATGAAGAATACCATTTCTGATTGAAGAACACAGTAGAAGGAATCCAAAGCAGGCTGGATGAGGCCGAGGATCGAATCAGTGAGATGGAGGACAAGGTAGAAAGAAGCTCCCAGAAAGAACAAGTAATAGAAAAATGACTGAAAAAGAATGAAGAGGCATTTAGGGAAATGCAGGACAACCTGAGACACAATAATATCTGTATAATAGGGATACCAGAAGGAGAAGAAGAGGAGAAAGGGATAGAGAACCTCCTCAAAAAAGTAATGATGGAAAATTTCCCTAATTTGAGGAGAGAAAGGCTCTCATGGATCCAGGAGGCACAGAGGACCCCACTCAAGAGGGACTCAAGGAGGTCCACTCCAAGACACATCATCATTAAAATGGCAAATGTCAAAGACAAAGAGAGAATCCTCAAGGCAGCAGGAAGAAGGAGAAAGTAACATACAAGGGGGCCCCGATACGCCTAGGACCTGACTTCTCAACAGAAACACTACAAGCCAGAAGGGAATGGCAACAAATATTCCAAGCCATGAAAAGCAAGGGCCTACAGCCAAGGCTGCTCTACCCAGCTAGGCTCTCCATTAAAATAGAAGGGGAAATACGGAGTTTCCCAGACAAGAGAAGCCTAAAAGAATACATTTCTACCAAACCAGCACTCCAAGATATGCTAAGGGGACTGGTTTAAGAAGGTGAAGGAAAAGAATGAGAGAGAGAGAGGAACACAGGTACAAAGAGAAAAGATGAGTAAGTTTCTATCAGTAATATCTCTCAATGTGAATGGACTAAATGCCCCAATCAAAAGACACAGGGTAGCTGAATGGATAAGAAAACATGACCCACACATATGCTGCCCAAAAGAGACCCACCTCAGAGCAAGAGACCTACACAGATTGAAAGGAAAGGGATGGGAAAAAATATTCCAAGCAAATGGGCATGAGAAAAAGGCCAGGGTTGCCATACTTGTATCAGACAAAGTAGATTTCAAAACAAAGGCCATAAAGAGAGACCCAGAGGGGCACTTTATCATACTTAAAGGGAGAATCTATCAAGAAGACATCAACATGGTAAACTTATATGCTCCCAATATAGGAGCCCCCAAGTTTAGAAGGAAATTGTTGGATGACTTCAAGAAAGATACAGACAGCAACACACTGATAGTAGGGGATTTCAACACCCCACTGTCAAAAATGGACAGATCTTCCAAACAAAACATTAATAAACATATTGTGGCACTGAATGACACACTGAATCAAAGAGACTTAACTGACATATATAGAACCTTTCATCCCAAAGAAGAAAAATACACATTCTTCCTCAACAAAATATTGGCAAACCGCATCCAGCAATACATTAAAAAGATTATCCACCACAATCAAGTGGGATTCATCCCAGGGATACAGGGATGGTTCAATATATGCAAATCAGTAAACATGGTACATCACATAAATAAAAGACAAAAACCACATGATCATCTCAATAGATGCAGAAAAAGCATTCGATAAGGTACAGCACCCATTTAGGATCAAAACACTCAGCAAAATGGGAATAAATGGGGCATTCCTCAACATAATAAAGGCCATATATGAAAAACCTACAGCCAACATCATACCCAATGGGCAAAAACTGAAAGCTTTCCCACTAAGATCAGGAACACGACAAGGATGTCTGCTCTCACCACTTCTTTTCAACATCGTTTTGGAAGTCCTAGCCACAGCGGTCAGACAAGAGAAAGAGATAAAAGGCATCCAAATAGGAAAGGAGGAAGTAAAGCTATCATTGTTTGCATATGAAATGATAGTGTACACAGAGAACCCTGTAGACTCTACCAAAAAACTCCTCAACCTAATAAGTGAATTTGGCAAAACAGCAGGACACAAAGTCAACATTCAGAATTCAAAGGCATTTTTGTACACCAGCAATGCAACAGAAGAAGAAATCAGAAAAAAAAAAAAACCATTCGATATAGCAACAAGAAAAATAAAGTACCTTGGAATAAATTTAACCAAAGACATAATAGACTTGTACGCAGAAAACCATACAACATTGAAAGAAGAAATTAAGGAAGACACAAATAAATGGAAGCATATACCGTGCTCATGGGTTGAAAGAATTAATATCCTCAAAATGTCCATACTACCCAAAGCAATTTATAGATTCAACGCAATCCCTATTAAGATACCATTGACTTATTTCGCAGAAATAGAACAGACATTTCAAAAATTTATATGGAACCATAAACGACCCCGAATAGCTGCAGCAATTTTGAGAAGGAAAAACAAAGTAGGAGGGATCACAATACCTCTACTCTACTACTACTCTACTACTAGAGTAGAGGGACATCAAACTCTATACAAACCCACTATACTCAAAACAAGCTGGTACTGGCACAAGAACAGACCCATAGACCAGTGGAACAGAATAGAAAGCCCAGAAATAAGCCCAGGTCTCTATGGGCATCTAATATTTGACAAAGGGGGCAGAAGCATTAAATGGAGCCATAATAGCCTCTTCAACAAATGGTGTTGGGAGAGCTGGACGGCTACATGCAAAAAATTGAAATTGGATCATCAGCTGACACGATACACAAAAATAAACTCAAGATGGATAAAAGACTTAAATATAAATCGCAACACCATCAAAGTCCTTGAGGAGAACATTAGCAGGAAACTCTCAGATATCCCACGCAGCAATTTTTTCACTGATATGTCTCCTAAAGCAAGGGACATAAAGGAAAGAATAAACAAGTGGGACCTCATCAAAATAAGAAGCTTCTGCATGGCAAAAGAAAACATCAGCAAAATGAAAAGGGAGCCAAGTATATGGGAAAATATATTCGCTAATGATACATCAGATAGAGGTTTGATCTCCAAGATACATAAAGTACTCACTCGACTCCACTCCAAGAAGACAAATGATCCAATCAAAAAATGGGCAAAGGACCTGGGTAGATGCTTTTCCAAGGAGGAGATACAGAGGGCCCAGAGGCATTTGAAAGGATGCTCAGCATCACTAGCCATCAGAGAAATGCAGATCAAAACCACCATGAGGTACCCCCTCACACCGGTCAGAATGGCCATCATAAACAGATCCACAAACAACAGGTGCTGGCGAGGCTGTGGAGAAAAGGGAACCCTAGTACACTGTTGGTGGGAATGCAGACTGGTGCAGCCACTGTGGAAAGCAGTGTGGAATTTCCTCAAAAAGCTGAAAATGGAACTGCCTTTTGATCCAGTGATTCCCCTGCTGGGACTATACCCTAAGAACACCAAAACGCCAATACAAAAGAACCTCTGCACCCCAATGTTCATAGCAGCGCAATTTACAATAGCCAAGTGTTGGAAGCAACCTAAATGCCCATCAGTAGATGACTGGATCAAGAAGTTATGGTACATATACACAATGGAATACTATGCAGCAGAAAGAAGAAAAGAACTACTAAACTTCGTGACAGCATGGATGGAACTGGAGAGCATTATGCTAAGCGAAATAAGCCAGGGGGTGAAAGACAAATACCATACGATCTCACCTGTAAGTGAAACCTAACCAACAATACAAAGGTGCAAGGAAAATAATACCAGCAACACTAAAAGGAAAAGAAATCAACAGAGACAAGAAGGAAGGAGGGAGGGGGGGGCGGGACAAGGAAGGGAAGGGGAAAGTCAAGGAACATATAGCAAGGACTCATGGACAAAACCAAAGGGGAAGAGCTGAGGGAGGGAGGGAGGGAAGAAGGGAGGGGGCAAGCGAAAGTGGTGGGGGTTGGCAGAGAGAAATGTATTTGAAAAAATAATTAAAATAAAATAAAAAATAAAAATAAAAATAAATAAAAAAACAAAACAAAACACAAGTTCTTCTCAGAAATACCGTGTTCCAGAAAGCTTTCCTCTTTTTATCCATTTTGTAGGGAGCAGTTCCCACTTGGAAGTCTCACTTCCCTGGCTGCCTCAGGAGAGTAAAGCGAACACAGTTATCACCTCTTCCGAAGGCTCAAAGTCATCATAATGACCATGATCAGTGATGTTCAGGAAAGAGGCTATTGATGAATGGACTGTGTACAAAGCCAAGTGCCCCTGGAACACCAAAGCTCTTCAGTTATTCCATCAACTTACTGTCACTTTCTTGTCCTTTCGCTGGTCACTGAAGTAACTTGCCTCTTCTACCTGCTGCAGTTCCTTCCCTTGAAAGCACTTCTTCCCTAAGCACTGAGGGAACATGTCCACTTTAACCTCCAATGTGTTAAGGAGGAGTCAGTGTAGGTAGAGGGTTCCCAAAAACACTGTCTTCTTTTAGGAGGTCAGCATGAGCAGCCCTGTGACCTGTTCTGCTGTGTTATCCATACGGGTGAGATGGCTCAAGAGATAGATTTCAGCGGCTTTCCTAAAAGACCAGTGCTAAGGCCACCAGCATGCATACCACTACTGCCCACATTAATAGCATCCCAACTTTGAATGACTCTCCTCTCCAGCCAAACACCAACCATGTTCACATTTAAGCTCTTTACTTGTTACTACTGCTGGAAAATAACTGATTAAGGCTGTGGTTCAAAAATCTGGCTATGTTGGGGACCACTTTGCGTGGTACCGGGAATTGTAGCCCCGTGCAGGCCAGGCCTTACAAAAGGGCCTGTAAGTCTCTACCAGAAAACTGGGAATGCTGGGAGGCAGACATGATCTGATGCTAACACCGAGGGTTCCTGTGGGAAATCTGGCTTAAAGAATGCATTATATCCACTGAAGCTTGCTCTGCTTTGCACTACCCTGATAAGGAAAAACCAGATGTTTAAGCTCCAAACAGAAGGAGTAAATTCCTGAATTCAGGAACCATACCTTAAGGACCATCTGACATTAGCATGTCTTATAGACTCTGACCTGAGGCAAATCTCTGCACTCCTTCAATTGTTATCTATGATCTCTATCTGATTTCTGTAAATATAGCATTTAGGCATTGATTGATAAGCTTTGCATGCATGCTGTAGACCCCTGTGCATATAGTTTCCAATAAAAGCCACTTCAGAGAAGGGCTCGGTGCATTCTCCTCTAGAGGGAATTGCCTTCCCCTTTTCTTGACAGCACTTGTTGTCTAGAACAACTCATTTTTTCATCTGCGGGGAATTGGAGGACTCCATGGGATGGTGTCTGCTGTTGGGAAACGCCCGGCCTGGTTTCAGAAGCTGTAACCCTGCCAACACGCTGGAGGGCCCCAGGGCTGGAGATAATCAGGAGGCCTTGGAGAAACAGACTCCTGGGGAGACTTGGCCTGTTCCCCCCTGGCAGGGGCATAGCCTCTGCCTCTCCGCTTTGCCATGGCTGGTCAATTGGCCCATGACGGGTAATGGACCTCGCGCTGCGGTTTTCAACCTAAGGCAGGCGATGGCCCGATTTTGGCAGCAGATGAGAAATTGGGGGACACAGAGATGGGGCAAAAAGGCCCCCACAGCTTGGCTTAGACCTCACTCGCTGGAGACCTCACTGCAGCCGAGAAGCAGTCTCCTTATCTCTTGGTGGTTCCTTCCCCCGCCTGGCTCAGGCTTGAAACTATGAGGGGGAAAAAACAGCCCTAAATCAGATCTAGTGGATCCCGGGTAATCAGGCCTGAAAATAAATTCTATAGAGTGTGCTTCATTCCTCCCTCAAATCTCTGGTCAGCTCATGCTGTGAAGGACATTCACATTATTTACATCCTTTTCCTTGTCAAGACATTTGTTTTATTTACACCTTTTGCCCTATATCTTTAAGACACCTTTAAGTCTACTTCCCCCTTATTGATAGTCTCTATTGTTGATCCTTGTTCCCTCTCAGACCCATGTAAATCACTGATTTCCTGTCACTTGTTTTCCTAAAGGTATCTATTCTCTGTGAAACTTATCTTGCGAATGTTTTGAGTATACATACGCTTTCCTGTTTTACCCCACTGATAAGACTTTCAATAAAAGCCTTGGAAGAAGGGGCAACAGGGCCTTCCCCATTAGGGGGATGTGCCACGGCCTTTTCTGGTAGGAGAGAAGTGCCCCCATCTGCTCTCCTGGCAAACAGAGAAATGTTTGTACGTTTGTGTTTGTCCCCCTCATCCATGATGACCGCGGGATGGGCTCTGAGGGTTTCAGAGCCCTGCTCCCACCTCAGCTGGCCCCAGACAGTTTCCCTCAGGTTTTAGGGAGTGCTGTGCTCTCTGCGGTGCTTCCCTGTGGTAGCATGTCCCCTATAGCTGGCTGCGCAGTGCGACAGTCCGCCACATCTGGTGCCCAAACAGGGACTCTCACTTTGGGGCCTGAAGCAGCTAAGAGGTTATGAGCCCATGTCACAGATGGCACACCTAGAATGATGTGATTTTTGTGTGTTCTCATCTCACAGGTAAGGGACAGTGGCACCATCAGTTTGGTAAGGCCGCTGGTGTGTTCATGATAGAGGAAGGGGAGTTTTCCTCAGGGTGGTCTTTTGAGTCCATTTTATTTTGGTTTCATCTAGCAGTTCAATTTGAATACCAACACTCTTTGCAGGATCTTGCTTTCTCTCCCTTGAGGGATTGCTGCACTCTGGCGGGCATGGGTTGTGCATTTAAAAGCCACAAGGGTGCTTGCCACAATAAAGATTCTTGTGAAAGGATAAGCTGGAACATGAACCAGGATAGAACACTAGGTTTCCTGCCAGCCAGCAAACAAAAGTTCATGCAATGAGAGGCACATTGTAAAAGCACTCACGGCCCCAGCCCCATGGCACATTTCCCACCTAGGTTTTAATTCCCAAAAGGAGAGAGAGCAAGCATATAGCCTAAAGCAGAAAGTGCTTGTTTTTCTAGACCTTTTTTCCTCTCTTCCCACCACTCCAAGAATTCAGGTAGTTTTCATTCACTAAGAAATTAACAGCCAGGATTTATATGAATGCTCCGGTCTTGGCCAGACTCTGAAGATAAGAGGCACTTTTCCCTCCATCTGGAATTCTCAGACATCCCTGTGTGAGTAGGGGCCTCAAGGAGGTGTCTGCAGTGAATCCCTAAGACGTGCAGGGGCCTCACAGGGAATTTCAAACATGGTAATGTAACTTTCAGCTCGTCTGGGGACCTGTGATGAAAGGGTTGGTCATCCAGCACTCTGAGACCCCTTGACTATTTTAGACAATCAGGGGAGAAACTGAGGCACTAAGAGAGTTAGGGGTGACCAAGGGGTGACACCCTTGGCAGCCTTTTTCACAAGCAGTACACTTTGACCCACTAAATTCATTTCCCTACCAGTTAACCAGAAGAGGCTTACATAAGTAGCTAGGCAGAGCAAGAACAGGAGAAAATACAAACCAAAAGTACAAAACATCTGAGCTGAAAAAATGGGCTTAGGACTTTCTAAAGAGCAGGAAGTCTATTTCTGATTGCTTCGGCAGCTTCTTAAGGCTGCGGGATGTTAGGTTAAGGAGCAAAATTTACTTAACCTGTTACAGATAGTGAAAGGTCATTTTCCATGGTTCCCTGATAAGGGATCACTAGACACAGAAAAATGGGAAAAAGTAGGAGAGAAATTAAAGTGGCTTCAGAAGAATGAGACTAATATTGGCCATCAAAAGCTTGCTACTTGGAGCTTAGTAAGAACTGTATTGGTGGGGAAAAGGAAAGGAAGAGTCAAGTCAAGGAACATGTATAAAGGACCCATGGACAAAGCCGAAGTGGGGGAGGACTGAGGGAGGGAGGTGGGGGCCGGGGGGGCACGGGAAAGTGGTGGAGGGAAGGTGGAGACAAATGTATTTGAACAATAAAAAAATATAAATTTTAAAAAAAGAACTGCATTAGCTCCTTTACATATTAATGCAACTTGGTCAGATGCAGCAGGGAACTCGTCCAAGCCCAGTGAGGCCCAAAGGAATGGCTCTCTGATATTCTTAAGGACGAGGAGGACTAAGGGAAAACACCACTTCCCAAATGTCCTCTGTTGACTCACCCATCAGCGCTGCATTGGAACCTAGATTTAGAAGACTCTCCAGTCCATTGCCCATCTCCGGGTAGCATTATAGACTATACCACCCCTTCTCTGCAGCAATGTCTAAAGGAGGCTGAGAAGGCAGGAGATTGGGAAGCTTTAGCTGCTTTCCCTATTGTCAGGAAGAAAGGCAACCCTACACATGAACCTCTACCTTTAGCAATCTTTAAAGATCTTAAGAAAAGTATATAGACAATGAGCTTAGTCACCCTGTATTTTAGGACTTATATCAGCCATTATTGAGGGCTATCAATTAGCCTCTTGTGATTGGATTGCATTAGCACAGGTTGTCCTTACACCTGCCCAGTAACATCTGTGGTATGGAGAATACACGGACCGTTGTCACCGCTATGAGAGTCTAAGGAACAATGTCCATCCAATCTCACTTAATGTGTTGTTAGGTGCTGGCCTATATGAGACCCCACAAGAAGAGGCAAAACTAGATCCACAAGTTCTTCCTCAGTATGCTCAGATTACTTAAGAAGACTCTGGATGCGAGGGCTAAGGCTGCTGGCTCCTTTATTATTTGCCAGGCAGCCACAGAGTTATACATAGATTTTATAGATCAATTGCAGGAGGCTATTCAGAGACAGGTAGAGAGCCAAGAAGATGCAGAAACCTTTTTACTACAGCTTGCCTATGAGAACGCTAATGATGATTGTAAAGTGGTGCTCGGCCCCATTAAACTTACGGCCACTGACATCAGCCAGTATCTTAAGCCTGCCAGAATATTGGCACTGAGCACCACCATGCCTATTTAGTTGCTTTGGCCATTAAAAGAGAAATAAATTGCTTCAAATGTGGCTGTCCTAGCCATACTCATAAGGATTGCCACTCGAAAGGCCCAGGTCAGAATAGGGCTCCACGTAGTAAGGATTGTCTATGTTGCAGAAGAGGAAAACATTGTGCCAATCAATGTAGATTGAAATTTCACAAGGATGGAAAGCCTCTCCCCCGTCAGGGACACTGGCAGAGGTGGGCAAGCTCTGGTGCCCTGGAAACTAACAGGAGTTCCAACCACGTTTATTGGGTTCAGGCCTTCTCTGAATCACAGATCCCCAAGGTGCCACAAGGGGAAGCGCAGGACTGAACTTGGTCACTACCCAAGAGCTCCTTTGGAAAGAACAAGATATGATAACTGTTGCTCCCACAGGAGTCCAGGGGCCATTACCACTGGGAACAGTTGGGTTAATATCAGGAAGACCTAGCCTCACAGTTCAGGGAGTTTTTGTTCAGCCTGGGGTAATTGACTCGGACTATCAAGGCGAGATTAAGATACTGATTAGGGCCCTCAGGTTTTATGTAATACCTGCATAGACCCGTATCCCCCACCTCCTCCTCCTTCCCTATATGGTCCCTCAGGCTCAAGACAGTAGCCAAGGAGAAGGAGGTTTAGGCAGCACTGGCAGTCAATCTGCATATTGGACTGTCTCTATTAAACTAAATAAATCCATTCTTGAGGTAAAAATTAAGGATAAAGTCTTCCAGGGTCTGTTACACACAGGTGTGCAGATATCTCCATAATTTCTAATTCCCAATGGCCCCCTGACTGGCCATTAGCAGAGACTGACACCTCTACACCTGGCATAGTAGGCATCTCTCTGCCATGAAGGAGCATTTGGACCCTCAGGTGCTATGGCCCTGATGGGCATACAGGAGGCATTCATCCCTATGTCCTTTCAGCTCCATTTAACATCTGGGGGAGAGATCTCCTTACTCAGTAGGAATGCAGATTACCCTTCCTTTTTTTCCCTAGTAGTCACTGTTCAGATCTCTTCTACTTCTCACCTGGTTGTTAGACATGGACTTGTGTGGGTCGATCAGTGGCCACTAAAAGGGCAGAAGTTCCTTAGGGCACAGGAACTTGTTCAACAACAGTTAGAAGCAGGGCACATAGAGACATCCAGTAGTCCCTGGAATACTCCCATTTTTGTTGTCCCCCCAAAATCAGGCAAGTGGAGACTTATTCATGATCTCCGGAAAATTAAAGAGCTCCTATAGCCTATGGCATTCTTCAACCAGGTGTGCCTAATCCTCCCTGCCTATGTGGCTGCTTTTAGTAATTGATCTAAAAGATTGCTTTTTTTACTATTCCCTTAGCAGAGAGAAATAGGGAGTGGTTTGCTTTTTCTGTTTCAGTCATCTGTAACTCTGAGCCACGCCAGAGATTTCATTGGAAGGTCTTAGCCCAAGGTATGTTAAATTGTCCCACAATTTGTCAGCATTTCATTGATCAGTTTTTACTGCCTGTCCACCCCCAGTTCCCTGATTCAATAACATACCATTACATGGATGACATCCTAATAACTAGTCCTTCCTTTATGCAGTTAATTGAGGTTTATACCTACCTCTGGGAGGCAGAATCTCAGGCTGGTTTAATATCACCCCTGACAAAGTTCAATATTCAGAGCCTTGGAAATATTTAGGTCAACTCCTCTTCTCCCAAACAATTCGGCCACAGACAGTACAAATCACACCTCCAAGTCCTCTTACTCTTAATTCTCTCCAACAATTGCTAGGGGTTATCTGGCTACTACCCAGTCTACCCAGGGATCATGACTCATCAGCTTACCCATTTGTTTAATACCCTCAAAGGAGACTCCAATCTAAATTCTCCTCCGGTCCTTTCTCCTCAGGCACTAGAGGAACTTAGTTTAGTTAATCAGCATATTAATAATAGACAGCTCACCAGAGTGGATAAACAATACCCAATTAGATTGTTCTGCTTCCCCACCTAGGGACTCCCACTAGCCTAATTGGCCAGCTTTTGCCTCAATTAGGAATGATTGAATGGCTGTTCCTCTCCCATCAGCCCCAATGTACCATCACTACATAGGTCACAGCCTTGTGTCACTTAATAATCAAGGGCCAGGAGAGGACCCAGCAGCTCTTTGGCCATGCCTCGACATTTATTCATGTCCCTTTAACTCAAATATATTTGCAGCATCTTATTAGCCAATCCTTAGAGTTTCAGTGTGCCATCGCTGACTTTATTGGAAAAATAGAAATCAGTTTGCCCTCTGGTAAGTTACTCCAGAATATTCTAATTTTGAATATCCGTCCTAAGGAAAAAGTTGCCAAGGTTCCAATACCTCAGGCCAGGACCATTTTCGTTGATGGGTCTGGTAAGACTAGAAAGGCCGTTATAACCTGGCAAGAAAAGGGAGAATGGAAACATCTCCTTTTTTCTAACCATTCCTTCACTCAGCATGCTGAATTATCGGGAGCAATTATGGCCCTACAGCAGTAGCCTAATGAACCTCTAAATTTAATTTGTGATTCTGGATATAAGGTTTATACCCTTCTCCATATTGACCAGGTGCTTCTTAAGGGGCCCACTGATCCCCAGCTACTCAGCTTATTTTTAACACTACGGACCTTACTAGACAAAAGGGAATAGCCTCTATTTGTCACGCATATGTGTTCCCACATGGGCCTTCCTGGGTCCATGTCCAAAGGGAATGCTTGGGCCAATGCCCTTGTAAGTGTTGTAACAACTTTTAAAAGAATGGTGACCACTCATCAATTTTTCCATCAGAATAGTCATGTGCTCTGCAAATAATTTAATCTACCCTGTTCTCAAGCCAAACACATTGTTAAGGAATGTCCTGATTGTCAAGCCTTAGGCGAGGTCCTACCCTCTATTGGGACCAACCTGAGGGGCTTCGAACCAAGGCTATTTGGTAGACAGATATTATTCATTACCCTCCCTTTGGAAGGTTTAAGTTTATCCATGGTTCTATTGATACTTTTTTGGGGCTTTACATGCCTCTGCTCTCACAGGAGAGTCAGCTAAGAATGTGCAAGCCCATTGACTTGAGGCCTTTATTCACTAAGGCCACCCCCAACATATTAAGACAATAATGGCCCTGGTTACACAGGAAGATCGACTCAAGAATTTTTACATAGATGGGAAATTCAGCACAAGACAGGAATTCCTTATAACCATACCAGTCAAGCAACTGTAGAACGAGCTCATCATACCTTTAAGTCTCTCTTTAACAAACAAGAAGTGGGAGTTAGGAGTCCTCCCTAAAAATTTACTGATGATAGCCATGTATACCTATAATTTTCTTAATTGTGATGACTCACTTACCACTCCAATAGAGAAACATTTCTGCCAAATTAAGCCCAATGAAGTGCCTCGCCCCTTAGTATTGTACCGGGACACCCTAAGAAACAGAAATTGGGAGGGACTGGTAGAATTGCTAACATAGGGAAGAGGGTATGCATGTGTTTCAATCCCAACAGGACCATTGTGGCTACCTGCAAAAAGAGTGAAGCCCTACCATAGACCACCCATCTCGACCAGTCTGGATAAACTGGGAGTATAATACTAGAAGAGGATATTACATTCTCAGGAAAAATAATGACTCCTGGGTTATGGTCTGTATTTTCCATCCTTTCTTGTTTCCAGCTGTTCAGGGGAATCTTCAGTTGTCTTTTAACGAGGAGTCCTGGACATATACTTTGTAAGTTAGCTCAGGGTCTATATATGTCAGTTGCCTTGCTCATGCTAATGTAACCTCCCTTAGGCTTACTTCCACTTTTGTCATACAGAGACAGAGATCTGGCTGCCTATAGATGTCACCTGAGAGTGGCAGGATCCAGGGAGTCTAGCAGCCCTGAATCGAGTGCTTGCCCAAGTTAGGGCAAAACACTTTATAGGCATGCTTATTGCTTGCATTGTATCTGCTATTATTATTGCTGCCTCCGCAGCAGCCGGCACTGCCCTTGCTTACTCTGTCCAAACTGCTCACATCGTTGATGATCTTCTTAACTAACACTAGCCAGGAAATGATTCCACAGACCTGAATTGATCAGGAGATCCTTTCCAGGCTCTCAGCCATAGAATTAGCAGTAAATGGCTGGGAGAATGGCAGGATGCTCTTGTCACTCGCTGACAACTTACATGTGACCCAGGTTTCTCTAAGTTATGCATTACCCCCCTAAAATTAAATTCTTCCCAACACTCTTGGGAGGATCGCCTTTGGGAGGGGGGCCTTTTCTGCTAACCTCAAAGGACAAATTGATCATCTCCAGCTTGAACTGCACCAACAGCCCTAGGACATTAAATGGCTCACTGAACAAAAGGTTTTTCAGACCCTTCATGACAACTTAACAATGGCTTAATCCAAAAACCTGGATTGAGGGACTAAATTTACATATTTGGGTCATGGGGGCTATGGGATGTCTCCTGATTGTTGCCACCTGTTGTGGTTTGAGGTGCATTTGCAAATTGTTCTCCAGGGATTATGTACATGAAAAGCAGGTAGCAAGCTTCATCGGACTTACTACCATGTCTGCCTTAACATCCAAAAAGGGGGAGATGTTGGGGACCACTTTGTGTGGTACCAGGAATTGTAGCCCTGTCCAAGCCAGGCCTTGCAAAAGGGCCTGTAAGTCTCTACCAGAAAACTGGGAATGCTGGGAGGAAGACATGATCTGATACACCAAGGGTTCCTGTGGGAAACCTGGCCTAAAAATGCATTGTATCCACTGAAACTTGCTCTGTTTAGCACTGCCCTGATAAAGAAAAACCAGATGTTTAAGCTCCAAACAGAAGGAGTAAATTCCTGAATTCAGAAACCATACGTTAATGACCATCTGACATCAGCATGTCTTACAGACCCTGACCTGAGGCAAATCTCTGTGTTATTTCAATTGTTATCTATGATGTCTATCTAATTTCTGTAAATATAGCCTTCAAGCATTGATTGATAAGCTTTGCATGCATGCTGTATACCCCTGAGCATATTGTTCTCAATAAAAGCCACTTCAGAGAAGAGCTCAGGGCATTCTTCTCTAGGGGGAATTGCCTTCCCCTTTTCTTGACAGCACTTGGTGTCTGAAACGACCCATTATTTCATCCGCAGTGAATTGGAGGACTCTGTGGGACAGGGTCTGCCACATGGATAGGCAGCAAAATTAATTGGATAGCCACTAAAATAGAGATTCTTGGGCCTTTCATAGATTCTGACCCACAGCCTCCCTAAGAAGACTAGGTCTGGAAGGAAGGGGCTGACAGCTGATTTTCTGTTCTCCTGAGTACCTAGCAGAACTGAGGGCAGTGCCGAGAGCAGTCAAAGATCCCTGCAGAGTAGGCTGGGGATATGCCTTGATGCATTTCTTCATACAATGCATTCTGGTCCCACAAAATGGCATTCACCATGCACTTTGGTTCAAATTTTTTGATTGTCATTTCTATCCTAGAGAAATGCCAAAAAGTGAATGTGCTTCTTTCTCCAGTGATATCAGCTGTCTCTCAGGCTGGTCTCATCCCATATAATCCAACACGACAATCAGTAGTGGTCAATGTAAAGAAAGGCTAGAATGTAATGGAATAACAGGATTTATAGCATTTTTGTTACTAAAAATAACCTCCCTTCTAAACCTCCCTACTAAAAGCTTTCCCTTCTGTGCTAAATAAATGATTTAAAATTTGCTTTCTGTGGTATTTGGTTCCATGTGGGTGTTTTTCCCCCGATCCAGCTTCCTTCCTTTTTGTTACTTCAAGGGAAAATTAGCCCTGGGAAAGCTTTTATGCCACCTGCCATTGTTTTCCATTTAAGTGAAAAAGTACCTGTTGCTTAATTTGGGTCTTAACACCAGGCAGGCTGGCAAATTCCTTAAGCTCTAAGTCTTTGTTAAAAATGCCAAAGTAAATGACCACTGGCCTATGACACCAACAGAATGCAAACCTGCCTACTGCAAGTCTTAACAAGCTGTACACCTCCAGCATTCACAGTATCTGAACCTGCTAAACCTAAGGAAAAGAGCTGTTGTACATAACATAAATCTTACCATCTCAACCATTTTTTATTGTATTTTTTCCATTACCATTTATCCCCCTTATACTCTCCCATAATCACCACACTGTTTGTCCATGTCCATGAGTCCATTTTCCTTTTTTCCTTCATCTGTCTACCACCTAACCACCCATGCCATAGCTGTCATCCTACTACTGATGACTCTGTCTCTATTTTGCTAGTAAGTTCAGTTTGTTCATAGATTCCAAATATGAGTGAAATCATATGGCATGTGTCTTTCTCTGACTGGCTTATTTCACTTAGCATAATGTTCTCCAGGTCCATCCACACTGTCAAAAAGGGTTTAAATTTTCTCCTTCTGTCCTTCTCCTTCTCCTCCTCCTCCATCCCTCCCCTCCCCTCCTCCTCCATCTCTCCCCTCCCCTCCCCCTTCTTCTTCATCTTCTTCTTCCTCTCCTTCTTCTTCTCCTTTTTCTCCTTCTCCTTCTTCGTCCTCCTCCTCCTTCCTTCTTCTCCTCCTCCTCATCCACCTCCTCCTCCTCCTCCTTTTACAGTAGAGTAGTATCCCATTATGTAAATATCCCATAATAGTTTTATCTACTTATCTACTGATGGGCACTTTGGTTGCTTCCATATTTTGGTGTAAATAATGCTGCAATGAACATAGGGGTGCTTATATTGTTTCAAATTAGTGTTTTGGGTTTCTTTGGTTATATTCCCAGAAGTGGGATTGCTGGGTCAAAACTCAGATCCATTTTTTTTTTTTTAAGGTATCGCCATACTGCTTTCCGCAGTGGCCTCACCAATCTGCATTCCCACCAACAGTGCAAAAGGGTCCTTTCTCCACATCCTCACCAGCACTTGTTGATTTACTGATAGTCTTTCTGTCTGGTGTGAGGTGATATCTCATTGTGGTTTCAATTTGCATTTCTCTGATGATTAGTGACATTGAGCATCTTCCCATATGTCTATTGGCCATCCGTATGTCCTCTTTAAAGAAATGTGTATTCAGATCCTTTGACAAATTTTTAATTGGTTTGCTTGTTTTTGTGTGTTGAATTGCATAAGGTCTTCATAAATTTTGGATATTAACTTTTTATCAGATGTACTGGTGAACATATTCTCCCATTCAGTGGTTGTCCTTTTATTTTGTTGATGATTTCCTTTGCTGTGCAAAAACTTAAGTTCAATGTAGTCCCATTTGTTTATTTTTTCTTTTGTTTCCCTTGCCTGAGGAGCTATATCAGATAAAATATTGCCATGAGCAATGCCTGAGATTTTATTACCTATGTTTTCTTCTAGGATTTTTATTGTATAAGGTCTAACATTTAAGTCTTTAATCCACTTAGAATTGATTCTTGTCTGCGGTGTCAGAACGTGGTCTAGTTTCATTTTTTTGCATGTTTCTGTTCAATTTCACCAACACCATTTATGGAATCAACTATTTTTAGCCCATTGTATGCGTTTGAATCCTCTGTCAAATATTAATTAATTATAGTGGTGTGGGTTTACTTCTGGCTTTCCATTCTGTTCCATTGATCTATGTGTCTGTTTTAATGCCACTACCACCCTGTTTTGATGACTATGGACTTACAGTATGATATTAGGTAACATGATTCTTCCAATTTCGTTCTTTTTTTGTCAGGACCACTGCTGCTATGCTGGGTCTTTTTATTCATTCATTCATTTATTTATTTATTAACTGAATTTTTATTGTTCAAATATATGTCTTTAATTCACCGCCACCACTTTTCCCATCCACCCTAACCTTCCACCCTCAATCCTTCCCCACTTTAGCTTTGTACATGGGTACGTTATACATGTTCCTTGATTTGACCCTTCCTCTTCATTTCCCTGTTACCACCCTTCCTCCTTCCCTCACGCCACTGTCGGTTTCTTTTTTCTTTCAATGTTGCTGCTTATATTTTCCTTGCTTGTCATTTTGGTGATTAGGTTCCACTTATAAGTGACATAATATGGTATTTGTCTTTCACCTCCTGCCTTATTTCACTTAGCATAATGCTCTCCAGTTCCATCCATGCTGCTGCAAAGGTTAGTAGCTCTTTCTTTCTTTCTGCTGCATAGTATTCCATTGTGTAAATGTACATAGTTTTTCATCCACTCATTTACTGATGGGCACTTAGGATGCTTCCAGCACTTGGCTATTGCAAATTTTGCTACGATGAACACTGGTTTGCATAGGTCCTTTTGAATTGGTGTTTTGGGATTCTTAGGGTATACTCTCAACAGTAGAAATGTTGGGTCAAAAGGCAGTTCCATCTTTAGCTTTTTGAGGAAATTCCAAACTGTTTTTCAGAGTGGCTGCACAGTCTGCATTCCGACCAACAGTGGACTAGGGTTCCCTTTTGTCCACAACTTCACCAGCACCCATTGTTTGTTGATTTGTTTATGATGGCCATTCTGATCAGTGTGAACTGGTATCTCATTGTAGTTTTAATTTGAATTTCTCTGATGGCTAGTGATGATGAGCATCCTTTCATATGTCTCTGGGCCCTGTGTATGTCCTCTTTGGAGAATTGTCTGTTCAGGTCCTTTGCCCATTTTTTAATTGGATTGTTTGTCTTCCTGGAGTGGAGTTGTGTGAGTTCTTTACATATTTTGGAGATCAATACCCTGTCTGAGGTATCACTGGAAAATACATTTCTCTATATGGCTGGTTCACTTCTCATTTTGCTGATGTTTTCTAGCCATGCAGAAGCTTCTTATTTTGATGAAGTCCCATTATTTTTTTTATTCTTTCCTTTATGTCCATTGCTCTAGGGGACATATCGGTGAAAATATTACTGCGTGGGATATCTGAGTTTCCTGCCTATTTTCTCCTCTAGAATTTTTATAGTGTCAGTTTTATAGTGTCAGACTTATATTTAAATCTTTTATCCATCTAGAGTTTATTTTTGTGTATGGTGTAAGGTGGTGAACGAATTTCAGTTTTTTTCATGTAGCTGTCCAGCTCTCCCAACACTATTTGTTGAAGAAGTGGTTTTTATTCCATTTTATGCTTCTGCACCCTTTGTCAAATATTAATTGACCATAGAGTCATGGGTTTATTTCTGGGCGCTCTATTCTGTCCCATTGATCTATGTGTCTGTTCTTATGCCAGTATCAGACTGTATTGCTTACAGTGGCCTTATAATATAGTTTGATGTCAGGTACTGTGATCCCTCCTACTTTGTTCTTATTTCTCAAAATTGCTGTGGCTATTCGGGGTCTTTTATGGTGCTATATAAATTTTTTGAATGTTTATTTGATGTCTGTGAAATACGTCATTGGTATTTTAATAGGAATTGCATTGAATCTATAAATAGCTTTGGATAATATGTACATTTTGATGATGCTAATTCTTCCAGTCCATGAGCACAGTATATACTTCCATTTATTGATGTCTCCTTCACATGTATCCTTCACACCTGTTCTTGATCTGACCCCTCCCTTTCCCTCTCTCCACTGATATGAAAAACATATGGCTTTCTATGTATACTATCATGTCATCTGCAAACAATGATAGTCTTACTTCTTCCTTTCCAATTTGGATGCCTCCTATTTCTTTTTCTTGTTTGATCACTGTGGCTAGGACTTCCAATACTATGTTGAATAGGAGTGGTGAAAGCAGGCATCCTTGTCTTCTTGTTGATCTTAGTGGGAAAGCTTTTAGTTTTCGCCCATTGAGTATGATATTGGCTGTAGATTTTACATATATGGCCTTTATTATGTTGAGGTATGCCCCTTTTATTCCCACTTTGATGAGTGTTTTAACCACAAATATGTGCTGTACATTATCAAATGCTCTTTCTGTACCTACTGATGTGATCATGTGGTTTTTGTCTTTCCTTTTATTCATGTGTTGTATTACGTTTAGTCATGTGTAAATACTGAACCATCCTTGCATTACTGGGATAAATCCCACTTGATCACGATGGATGATCTTTTGAATGTATTGCTGGATGCAGTTTGCCAATATTTTGTTGAGAAGTGTAACATTTATGTTCATCAGTGATACTGGACTGTAGATTTCTTTCTTTCTTTCGTTTTTATCTGGTTTGGGGATTAGAATGATGCCAGCCCCTAAAAAGAGTGTGGGAGTCTTCCCTCTTCTTGGATTTTTTTGGAATAGTCTGAGAAGGACAGGGGTTAGCTCTTTCTTAAATGTTTTATAAAATCCTCCTGTGAAACTATCCGGTCCAGGGCTTTTGTGTGCTGGGAGTTTCTTGATTACTGCTTCAATTTCTCCAGCTGTTTTTAGTCTGTTCAGGCTTGCTACTTCTTCATTCAATGTTGGAGGGTTATATTTTTTTAGAAATTTGTCCATTTCATCCAGGTTTTCAATTTCTTGGCATATAATTGTTCATAGTAGTTTCTGACAATCCTTTGTATTTCTGTGGTATCAGTTGTTATTTCTCCTCTTTCATTTCTGAGATTATTTATTTGAGTCCTCTCCTTTTTTTATTGAGGAGTCTGCTTAAAGACTGTCGATTTTGTGTATCTTTTCAAAGAACGAGCTCCTGGATTTGTTGATCCTTTGAGTTGTTCTTTTAGTCTCTATGTCATTCAGTTCTGCTCTGATCTTGATTATTACCTTCTTTTTACTCCGTCTGGGCTTTGTTGTTTTTGTTTCTCCAGTTCTTGAAGCTGGAGGGATAGGTTGTTTATTTGAAATGTTTCTATCTTTTTAAGGTAGACCTGTATGGCTATGTACTTCGTTCTCAGGACTGCCTTTACTGTGTCCCATAGATTTAGGACTGTTGTATGCTCATTTTCACTTGTTTCCAGAAACTTTTGGATTTCTTCTTTGATCTCATTATTCACCCATTCATTAATAGCATGGTACTCAATCTCCAAGAGTTTGATGGTTTTTGAGTTTTTTACCTTGAGGTTGGTTTCTAAGTTCAAGCCCTTGTAGTCTGAGAAAATGCTTGTTAGGATTTCAATTTTCCTGAATTTGCTGAGGCTTGCTTTGTGTCCTATCATGTGGTCTATCTTTGAGAAGGTTCCATGTGCATTTGAAAAGAATGGGTATTTTGCTTTTTTGGGATGAAAGGTTCTTCATATGTTAGTTAAGTCCATTTGATCTAATGCGTCATTCAGTTCCGAATTATCCTCATTGATGTTTTCTTTGGAAGATCTATGCATTTTTGACAGTGAGGTGTTAAAATCACCTACTATCAGTGTGTTGTGTATATCTTTTTTGAAGCCCTCCACTGTTTTCCTTATATATTTGGGTGCTCCTATGTTGGGTGCATAAACATTTACAATGTTTATGTCTTCTTGATGGATTTTGCCTTTGAGTATTATGAAGCATCCTTCCGGGTCTCTTTTTATGGTCTTTGTTTTGAAATCTATTTTGTCTGATACAAGTATTGCTACCCCAGCTTTTTTTCCTGTCCATTTGCTTGGAATATATTTTTTTCTATCTCTTTACTTTCAGTCTGGGTAGGTCCTTTGTTCTGAGGTGGGTCTCTTGTAGGCAGCATATGTGCAGTTCATGTTTTCATATCCATTCTGCTATCTTATGTCTTTTGATTGGGGCATTTAATCCACTTATATTTAACGTTATTATTGATCGGTTCTTACTCATTGTTTTCCCTTTGTACCTGTATTCTTCTCTTTCTCACTCTTTTTCTTCCTCTTCTTAAAGCAGTCCCTTTAGCATATCTTGTAGTCCTGGTTTGGTGGAGGTGTATTCTTTTTGCTTTCTTTTGTCTGGGAAGCTCCTTAATTCACCTTCCATTTTAATTGAGAGCCTTGCTCAGTAGAGCAGCCTTGGTTGCAGGACTTTGCTCTTCATGACTTGGGATGTTCTTGCCACTCCCTTCTGGCTAGTAGTGTTTCTGTTGAGAAGACAGCCGCTAGTCATATTGGGATTCCCATGTATGTTACTACCTCTTTCTCCCTTGCTGCCTTTAGGATTCTCTGTTTGTCTTTGATATTTGCCATTATAATGATGATGTGCCTTGGAGTGGGCCTCATTGGGTTCCTCTTGAATGAGACCCTCTGTGCTTCCTGGGCTTGTGTGACTTTTTCTCTCCTTGAATTAGGGAAGTTTTCCATCATTACTTTTTCAAACAGGTTCTCTATCCTTTGCTCCTCTTCTCCTGGTGTCCTTATTATATGGATAATATTACATTTCAAGTTGTCCTGCATTTCCCTCAACTCCTCTTCATTCTTTCTGAGTCTTTTTTCATTTTCTTGCTCTTTCTGGGAGCTTTTTTCTTCCTTGTCCTCCATCTGGTTAATTTGAACCTCCGCTATCTAGCTTGCTTTTGATTCTTTCTACTGTGTTCTTCAATTCAGAAATTGTACTCTTGTTGATCGTTTATATGTCCTTTTTCAAGCTGATATAGTTTGCAGTAAGTTCCTCATAGTTTCCCTGTAGTTTTTGATTTTTCTCTCTGAGCTTACTTAGTTCTTTGGGCTTCCTTACAACCATTCTTTTGAATTCAGTATCTAATAATTTAGTTGCCTCTATTTCATTTATTTCTCTTTGTGGGGATTTCTCCTTTCCCTTTGATTGAGGGTGTTTCTTTGTCTTCCCATTATTTGTGAGACTCCTCTTTTTTGCTTCTGATTCTTAAATTGATCTGTCTTGACTCCCTGAGTTTGTGGTGTGAACTTTTGGTAGGAGACAGCTCTTTAAAAAAATTTTTTTTTCTGGATCTGCCTCTGATGATGTCAGCTGTTGACCCTGACTGACCTTAGGCATTGCTTTTGAGACTTCCAGTAATCTTTTGTCTGTGGCTCTCTCCTTCAGTTGTTAATCTAGTCATTTTGCTCAGAATTCAGGCTAAGGCACCACAGGGCAGGTCAGAGTCCATCCTGTGTTCATGTTTATTGTGTCCTCTCAGGCTGCCACTGCTCAGAGGAGTAGTGTCCCTGAGCAAGATGGCTCCTCTTATATGGGGAAGGAGTCAGCATCAGGTTCCGGCCAGCTACTTCTTCAGTTCTCTCTCCAAAGCCTCCATCTTCAGACTCTACTCAAGTATCTCTAGACCATTTGGCACCCCCTTTCGCCAGGGATCTACTATCTGTGATTGTCACTCTGTAGTCAGTAGTCGGGCTTGGATATCACAGCCAGGGGAGAGTCTCCTGGGGGAGAGGATATTGTATCCTCACACTGCTGCCACTCAGAGGAGTGTTCTGTCTTGGCCAGATGGATGCTGCTGTATGATGGAGAAGTCAACACTGAATTCCCGCTGGCTACTCCCTCAGTTCTTTCCCCAAAGCTTCTTCTTCACACTCTCCTCAAGTGTCTCTAGACCACCTGGCACCCACTTTGGCCAGTGATCTACTATATGTTACTGCCGCTCTGAACTCAGCAGTTGGGCTTGCACACTACTGCCGCCTGGGCAAGCCTCTTGGGGGAGGGGCCATTTTGTCCTCTCATGCTGCTGCCACTCAGGGGCATGGTCTGCCTGAGCAAGATGGCAGCTGCTGAATGAGGGATGAGTCAGCACTAGGTCCTTGCTGGCTACTCTCTCAGTTCTCTCCTCAAAGCTTCACTTCCCAGTCACTCATCAAGGGGCTCCAGCTCACTCTGCCCCCAGAGTTGCAATAGCCCTGGGTAAGTGGCTGTCAATGAAAATTTATGTGTTGGCCCTTTAAATGGCTCTTTGCACCTCCCGCCACCCGTCTCTGGCAGAGAGCAACCCTGCCACTTTTCACAGCTGGCTGTCCTTTTTGGGCTCTAGTGCTATAGGCTGGAGATCCCCACTTACAGTTTAGGCCTCACGCATCTCAGTGGGATCCAACTGGCTGTTTCAATATCCCTCTGGCGCTGCCGCCCGTGGGCACCCAGCCTGCATCCTCGAGTCCCTACTGCACTCCTTATCAGCTAGGTTGTGCTAAAGCCGACTCCTCTGTCTGTCTGAGGTTTTAAGTCTCCTCTCTCACTGCTGTTCAGTTTTCCAGGTGAATTCTCCACAATTTAGTTGGAACTCCAGATTGGTCCACATGGAAGTCAGTGTGACTTCCACTCACTCCTCTGCCATCTTGAAGTCCACCGTGCTGGGTCTTTTGTGATTCCATATAAATTTCTGCAATGTCTGGTCAGTCCTATGCAATATGTCATTGGTATCTTGATTGCAGTTGCGATGAATCTGTAGTTTGTTTTGAGTAGCACGGACACTTGAATGAAGTTAATTCTTCCTGTCCATGAACATGGTATGCAGTTCCACTAATTTGTATCTTCTTCTATTTCTTTGTCAGTGTCATAAAGTTTTCTGAGTACAGGTCTTTTACATGCTTGGTTAGGTTTATTTCTAGGTATTTTAATCTTTTTGTAGCAATTGTGAATGGGATTGTTTCTTAATTTCCCTTTTTGTCAGTTCATTATTGGCATACAAAAATGCAACTGATTTCTGGATATTAATTTTCTATCCTGCTACTTTGCTGAATTCATTTATCAGTTCTAGTATTTTCTTTGTAAAGTCATTAGGGTTGTCTACATATAATAGCATGTTATCTGCAAATAATGACAATTTTATTACTTCCTTTCCAATTTGGATGGCTTTTATTCTTCTTTTCTCATTGTTGTGGCTAGGACATCCAGTACTACGTTGAATATGAGAGGTGAAAGTGGACATCCTTGTTTTGATCCAATCTTAAGGAGAATGATTATAGTTTTTGCCCATTGAGTATGATGCTGGCAGTGTGTTTGTCATATAAGGCCTTTACTACATTTAGGTGTATCCCTTCAATTCCCACTTTGCTGAGAGTTTTTATGATCTGTGTGCTAGATTTTATCAAATGTACTTCTGCATCTAGTGATATGATCATGTGGTTTTTATCTGTCAATTTTTAATGTGGTGAATCATATTTGGTGAATCACATACGGGTCTTGTTTTCTTATATATTCAACTACCCCATGTCTTTTGATTGGAGCATTTAAGCCATTAACTTAAGGTGATTATTGATAAATATGTATTTATTGCTGTTTTATTTTTTAACTATTTTATTTTGTTCTTTTTTCTTTTCCTTCTTCTTAAAGCAAGCCCCTTAACACTTGTTGCAATACTGGTTTGGTGTTAATAAAATCCTTTAGCTTTTCTTGTCTGGGAACTTTTTATTTCTCCTTCAATTTTAAATGATAGCCCTGCTGGGTATAGCAGCCTTGATTGTAGTTCCTACTTTTCATCACCTTGAATTTTTCGTGCCATTCCCTCTGGCCTGAAATGTTTCTGTTGAAATATCAGATTACAGTCTAATTGCATCTCTCTTTTATGTAATTACCTGCTTTTCTCTTGCAGCTTTTAAGATTCTGTCTGTCTTTAAGCTTTGGCATTTTAATTATGTGTCTTGGTGTAATCCTCTTTGGGTCCATCTTGTTTGAAACTCTCTGCATTTCCTGAAATTCCTGCACTTCCTTTACCAGATTAGGGAAATTTTCCATCATTATTTCTTTAAATAGATTATCGATTCCTTTCTTGCTGACTTTGCCTTCTGGTATGCCTAATACGCAGATGTTCATGTTGTCCAAAATGTTCCTTAAGTGATCTTATTTTGCTAAATTACTTTTTCTTTTTGTTGCTCTGCCTGGGAGTATTTTTCTACCTTGTCTGCCAAATTGTTGATTTGATCCTCTGCTTCATCTAGCCTACTGTTTATTCCTTCCAGTGTACTACTTATTTCAGATATTGCATTTTTTATTCTTGCCTGGTCCTTTTTTGATAGTTTCTATGTCTTTTTTTCATGCTGTTGAGTATCCTTATAATCATTACTCTAAACTCTCTACCTAATAAATTGCTTGCTTCCATTTCATCTAGTTCTTCTTTTGGGGAATTATCTTGTTCTTTCATTTGGGGTTTGTTTATTTGTCTTCCCACTTTGGCTGCCTCTTCGTTTTTATGTATTAGGTGTATCTGCAAAGATTTGGTTCATTCCTATGTCAGACATGCCTGTGACTGGCCCTGAGCAACCTGTTTGGAGCTATCAGTGATCCTCGGCTTTAGGCTCTGGTGGACCTGGGTGTGTGCAGAAAGAACTAGATTGCACACCAAGGCCAGTTTTTACCAGCACCGCCCCCGGGGAAGGGTCAGCTAAAGTCTCAGAGCTCCCAGAGATCCATCCCTGCAGGCTTTCTTTTAGGCTTGATCTCTGAACTAGCCTCCAGATGTACTCCCCTGGGGCCTACCTTAAGCTCCACAGGTTGTGGTGAAAGGGTAAAAAGGATTCCTGTGGGTAGGGCTATTCCTCTAAGGCTGATGCCACTTGGAGCAGGGTGCTCTGCCTTAGAAAGATGGCTTCTAAAGTACAGGGAATCACTCAGCACAGGAATTCTGGTAGCTGTTCCTTCAATTCTCTCCTCAGAGCAACCAAACTCAGACTCTTCTCACACATCTGTAGTCCAATCTGCCCTCCCTCTTCCAGAGCCAAGGGTAAGGGGGTGCAAATGAAATTTTGTGTCTTGGCCCTTTAAGAGGCTCTCTGCATCTTGAGCTTTATCTCCCTGCTGGACATAAACCCTCCTCCTTTTCACAGTTGAATTGTTATTAGTATTCCTTTCCCTTTCCCAGTTCTGGTGCTTTAGGCTGGAGTGCCCCGCTTGGGGTTTAGATTCCACATTTCTCAGGCAGAACCCCTGGCCACTGAAATGTCCCTCTGGAACTTCAGCTGTCATCCCTGGGAGCCCAGCCAGACCTCTCACACCCCTGCACTCCCTACCATTCTCATTGTGAAGGAGTTTCTCCTGTATATCCTTATTTATAAGGTTTCTCTCCAACTTGCATTCAGTTGGTTATTCTCAATGATTTTTCTTTGATTTAGTTGTAATTCCAGTTTGGTCCCAGAGGAGATTAATAGCTTTCACTACTCTGCTGCCATCTTGGGTCCTCTTAAGTATTTTTAAATGTACAGTTTCATGGCATTAAGCACATTCACATTGTTGTGTAACCATCACCACCATCAATTTCTAGAACATTTTTTACCTTCCTAAACTGAAACTCTATGCTAATTAAATACTAACTCTTCATTTCCCCTTTCCTTAAACCTGAGCAACCACCATTCTATTTTATTTTCTGTCTCCTTTCATTAGACTGCTTTAGGAAGCTTATGTAAGTGAAATCAAGCAGTATTTGTCATTTTGTGTTTTGCATCTTTCACTTAACATTTAATGTTGTCATGGTGCATCCATGTTGCAGCCCATGTCAGAATTTCCTTCCTTTACATGTATGAGTAATACTTCATGGTGTGTGTGTATATACCACCTATCCTTAAGCTTCTGATTCTAAAATGATGAAAATCTCTTCAACCTGCCACTATGCCCAGCATTCCAAACTCATTTTCAATGAATAAGAATTTTATAGATAAATTATACATCAGGAGGCCTGCCACTTGATCGCCATGGCCCAGCCACCCTTCTCAGGGCCATGGCATGCAACTTGGAATTAAACACGTTGGGATGAGAAGGCCTCTGGTGAAGAGCAACAGGGATTGGGCATCTCCTGTCTTGATCACTGCGCAGGGCTGTGAGAAATCCTGCAGAAAATCCATGTCCTATGTTATTTTAATTGTTTAAAAGAGCAATTGTTCTATAAGAGTTCCCAGTTTCTCTCTTGAAGCAGAGACTATGCCTCTGGCCTGTGGGGTGCACAGTACATGGCAAATTCAAGCATAATTCATCCTCGTTATACTCAAATGTGTGGGTCTTATTCCACTACGCTTCACTACTTGCTTGATGTCAAGGGCTGATTACACTATGATTAAAATCACTCTTTGGGAAAAAAGATGGCGGAGGAGTGAATGGGAGTCACGCTGACCTCCTTCCAAGACCAAATTGGAATTGCAACTAAATAGTGGAGAAATCACCTGGAAAACAATGGAAGGATAGAAGAGGGAGAGGAGCCTAGGAGCTGTGGACAGACAGTGGATTCAACTCCCACACATCCCAATGGGTGAGAAGTGGGGTGGAGACTCGAGAGGGTGGGCTGGGCGCCCACAGGCACCAGCACCAGAGAGACACTGAAATGGCCAGTTAGATCCCCCTGAGAAGAACAGGGTCTGAACCATAAACAGGGACCCCTAGACTACAGCAGCTGAAATTAGGAAAATGCACAGACAAAACGCAACCCCTAAAAGCTTAGGGGGGGCTCTCTGCCAGAGACAGGTGGCTGGAGATGCAAAGAGACATTTAAAGGGCCAACGCAAAAATTTGCAGTGGCAGCCGCCTTCCTTGATCTCTGGGGTAGAGGTGGCAGGAGAGTAGGAACGTGCCTGAGGAAAGACTGCTGAGGAAAACTTTGTGAAGAGAACAGAGGTGGTGGCCAGTGGGAGCCCTGGTCATAACTCACCTCCCACTCTGCAGCTACCAACTGGCCCAGGCATAAGAGAATCAACTAACCTGCCTTTTGTGTGCTCTGCACACAGCTTGTGGGCATGTGGACTGAGTGCAGACTGGCTGGAAGAAATAGAGGGTCCTTGGCCAAAGGGGGCATACAGCTGCATAGAGACCCTTGAGGAGAGACTGGAGATGGAGGGGTTGGGGAAAAAACTGGAGGATTATCTGAGATCCCAAGAGAAGAGTCCCTCCCCATTCTGTAGTCCCCATTTGCGCAGGCAGGCCACACCCCCAAAGAGGCAGAAGCGGCGGGGAGCAAGAAGGCTCACAATTACAGTCTGCAGAAATAGTGGATCCCTAGCCAAAGGGGTCACAGAGCAGCTTAGAGACCCTTCGGGAGAGATTGGAGACAGCATTAACCAGAGAGTCCCGGAGCTGACTTCTCCCATTTCCCTAGTCTCCATTTTGCACGGGCAGGCCAAGCCCCCAAAGAGCCAAAAGTGGGGAAAGAACACAATAGAAGACCCTAAACTGACCAGTGCCGGGGCGCATGCCCGGTGCCAGGCAAGCGCGAGGTTGGGAGAGACCGCTGGTCCCAGAGCCTGGGTGAACGTGATCAAAGAACCGGCGGGAGAGTGGAGAGTGCAGAGTGATCTGCAGAAATAGTGGATCCCTAGCTGAAGGGGTCACAGAGCTACCTAGAGACCCTTGGGGAGAGACTGGAGACATGATTAACTGGAGAGTCCCGGAGCTGACTTCTTCCCACTTTGCGCGGGCAGGCCACGCCCCCAAAGAGCAAAAAGGAGAGAAAGCACACACTAGAAGACCCTAAACTGACCGGTGCCGGGGGCGCATGCTCGGCGCCAGAAAAGCGCGAGGTCGGGCGAGTCTGCTCGGACCCGGCTGGACGAGCAGGCTCAAAGAACCGGCGTCAGAGTGCAGAGCAATACACAGAAAGAGTGGATCCCTGACCAAAGGGGTCACAGAGCTGTTGTAAGCAGAAGTCAGACACAAACAGTAAATTCCTGGAAGGCTCACACAAACGACCCCAGGTCAGATAGGGTCAACAATTGACATTATCAGAGGCAGGCCCAGAAAGAAAAGTAAAGATAAATAAATAAATAAATAAATAAATAAATAAATAAATAAATAAATAAAAAGACCTGCCTACTACCATAGAAGTTTAATCCACAAAGTCAGGAAATCTAGACGGATCAATTGGACCAGAAGCAAAAATAAATTAATTAATTACTTAATTACTTAATAGACTCTCACAAAAATGGGAAGAAAAATAAATTTCCCCCAAATGAGTGGAAAAGGGGAATCCCACAGAGAGAGCTAAATGAAGTAGAGGCAAGGGAACTATTAGATATTGAATTAAAAACAAGGGCTCTAAGGAAGCTCGATGAGCTCAGCCAGCTCAAAGGTAACTATGAGAAACTGCAGAGAAACTATCAGGATCTTACAACAAACTATATCAACCTGGAAAAGGACATAGAAACTATCAAGAAGACACAAGAGCATATGAAGAATACCATTTCTGAATTGAAGAACACAGTAGAAGGAATCCAAAGCAGGCTGGATGAAGCCGAGGATCGAATCAGTGAGATGGAGGATAAGGTAGAAAAAAGCTCCCAGAAAGAAAAGGAAATGGAAAAAAGACTCCAAAAGAATGAAGAGGCATTGAGGGAAATGCAGGACAACCTGAGATGCAATAATATACGCATAATAGGGATACCAGAAGGAGAAGAAGAGGAGCAAGGGATAGAGAACCTCTTTGAAAAAGTAATGATGGAAAATTTCCCCAATTTGAGGAGAGAAAAAGTCTCATGAATCCAGGAGGCAGAGAGGACCCCACTCAAGAGGAACCCAAGGAGGCCCACTCCCAGACACATCATCATTGAAATGGCAACTATCAAAGACAAAGAGAAATCTCAAGGCAGCAAGGGAAAAGGAGAAAGTAACATACAAGGGGGCCCAGATATGGCTAGGAGCTGACTTCTCAACAGAAACACTACAAGCCAGAAGGGAATGGCAACAAATATTCCAAGCCATGAAAAGCAAGGGCCTACAGCCAAGGCTGCTATACCCAGCTAGGCTCTCCATTAAAATAGAAGGGGAAATACGGAGTTTCCCAGACAAGAGAAGGCTAAAAGAATACATCTATACCAAAAGAGCACTCCAAGATATGCTAAGGGGACCTGTTTAAGAAGATGAAGGAAAAGAATGAGAGAGAGAGGAACACAGGTACAAAGAGAAAAGATGAGTAAGTTTCTATCAGTAATATCTCTCAATGTGAATGGACTAAATGCCCCAATCAAAAGACACAGGGTAGCTGAATGGATAAGAAAACATGACCCACACATATGCTGCCCACAAGAGACCCACCTCAGAGCAAAAGACCTACACAGATTGAAAGTAAAGGGATGGAAAACAATATTACAAGCAAATGGGCAAGAGAAGAAAGCAGGGGTTGCAATACTTATATCAGACAAAATAGATTTCAAAACAAAAGCCATAAAAAGTGACCCAGAGGGACACTTTATAATAGTGAAAGAAAGATTCTATCAGGAAGACATAAACATTGTAAACTTGTATGCACCCAACATAGGGGCACCCAAATACATAAGGAAAATCTCAGAGGACTTCAAAAAAGATATAGACATTAGGGGATTTTAAAACCCCACTGTCAAAAATGGACAGATCTTCCAAACAAAACATCAACAAGGATATTGTGGAGCTGAAAGATGCACTGAATCAAATAGATTTAACTGACATATATAGAACCTTGCATCCCAAAGAAGCAAAATACACATAATTTTCAAATGTGCATGGAAGTTTTTCAAAGATAGACCACAGGATAGGACACAAAACAAGCCTCAGCAAATTCAGGAAAATTGAAATAATACCAAACTTTTTCTCGGACCACAAGGGCTTGAAACTGGAAATCAACCTCAAAGAGAAACTTCAAAAACTTGCAAACTCATGGAGACAGAACAGTAGACTATTTAACAATGAATAGGTCAATAATGAGATAAGAGAAGGAATCAAAAAATTTCAGAAACAAATGAAAACGAACATAGAACAGTCCAAAATCTATGGGACACAGCAAAGGCAGTCCTGAGAGGGAAGTTCATAGTAATACAGGCTTAACCCCCAAAAAGAGAAACATTTCAAATAAAAGACCTAACACTACAACTTCAAGAACTGGAGAAACAACAACAAATAAATCCCATAAGTAGAAGGAAGGAACTAATCAAGATTAGAGCAGAACTGAATAACATAGAGACGAAAAGAACAATTCAAAGGATCAACCAATCCAGGAGCTGGTTCTTTGAAAACAAATAAAATGGACAGGCCTTTAAGCAGACTCATCAAGAAAAAAAGGGAGAGGACCCAAATTAATAATATCAGAAATGAAAGAGGAGAAATAACAACTGATACCACAGAAATACAAAGGATAGTAAGAAACTATTATGAACAATTATAAGCCAAGAAATTTGAAAATCTTGATGAAATGGACAAATTTTTAGAAAAGTATAATCTTCCAACACTGAAGGAGGAAGAAACAGAAAGTTTGAACAGACCAATAACAGCTAGGGGAATTGAAGCAGTAATTAAGAAACTCCCAGCACACAAAAGCCCTTTGCGGGACGGTTTCATAGGAGAATTTTACAAAACATTTAAGGAAGAGCGAACCCCTGTCCTTCTCAGACTATTCCAAAAAATCCCAGGGGAGGGAAGACTCCAACACCTTTTCTATGAGGCCAGGATCACCCTGATCCCAAAACCAGATAAAGACCCTACAAAGAAAGAAAACTACAGGCCAATTTCGCTGTTGAACATAGATGCTAAAATCCTCTAAAAATATTGACAAACCGCATCCAACAATACATTAAAAAGATTATCTACCATGATCAAGTGGGATTCATCCCAGGGATGAAGGGATGGTTCTATATACACAAGTAAATAAACGTAATACATCACATAAACAAAAGAAAAGACAAAAACCACATGATCATCTCGATAGACGCAGAAAAAGCATTCGATAAGGTACAGCACCCATTTATGATCAAAACACTCAGAAAAATGGGAATAAGTGGGGCATTCCTCAACATAATAAAGGCCATATATGAAAAACCTACAGCCAACATCATACTCAATGGGCAAAAACTAAAAGCTTTCTCATTAAGATAGGGAACACGACAAGGATGACCACTTTCGTCACTTTTTTTCAACATCGTATTGGAAGTCCTAGCCACAGCAGTCAGACAAAAATAAGAAATAAAAGGCATCTAAGTAGGAAAGGAGGAGGTTAAACTATCATTGTTTGCTGATGAGATGATAGTGTACATAGAAAACCCTGTAGACTCCACCAAAAAACTACTCAACCTAATAAGTGAATTTGGCAAAAGAGTGGGATACAAAGTCAATATTCAGAAGTCAAAGGCATTTTTGTACACCAGCAGTGAAATAGGAGAAGAAGAAATCAGAAAAAAATACCATTCGATATAGCAACAAGAAAAATAAAGTACCTAGGAATAAATTTAACCAAGGAGGTAAAAGAACTGTATGCAGAAAACTATGCAACATTGAAGAAAGAAACTAAGGAAGACACAAATAAATGGAAGCATATACCGTGCTCATGGATTTGAAGAATTAATATCATATTAGTGTCCATACTACCGAAAGCAATTTATAGATTTGATGCAATCACTATTAAGATATCAATGATGTATTTCACAGAAATAGAACAGACATTTCAAAAATTTATATGGAACCATATACGACCCCGAATAGCCACAGCAATTCTGAGAAAGAAAAACAAAGTAGGAGGGATCACAATACTGGACATCAAACTCTACTACAAAGCCACTATACTCAAAACTATCTGGTGTGGCACAAGAACAGACCCATAGACCAGTGGAACAGAATAGAAAGCCCAGAAATAAGCCCAGGTCTATATGGGCAACTAATATTTGACAAAGGGGGCAGAGGCATAAAGTGGAACAATAATAGCCTCTTCAACAAATGGTGTTGGGAGAGCTGGACGGCTACATGCAAAAAATTGAAATTGGATCATCAGCTGACCCCATACACAAAAATAAACTCAAGATGGATAAAAGACTTAAATATAAGCCGCAACACCATAAAAGTTCTAGAGGAGAACATTGGCAAGAAACTCTCATATATCCCATGCAGCAATTTTTTCACCGATATGTCTCCTAAAGCAAGGGACATAAAGGAAAGAATAAACAAGTGGGACCTCATCAAAATAAGAAGCTTCTGCACGGCGAAAGAAAACATCAGCAGATGTTAGCCAACCATATGGGAAAATATATTTGCTAATGATACATCAGATAGAGGTTTGATCTCCAAACTATATAAAGAACTCACTCGACTCCACTCCAGGAAGACAAATGATCCAATCAAAAGATGGGCAAAGGACCTGGGCAGATGCTTTTCCAAGGAAGAGATACAGAGGGCCCAGAGACATTTGAAAGGATGCTCAGCATCACTAGCCATCAGAGAAATGCAGATCAAGACCCCAATGAGATACCACCTCACACCAGTCAGAATGGCCATCATAAACAGATCAACAAACAACAGGTGCTGGCGAGGCTGTGGAGAAAAGGAAACCCTAGTACACTGTTGGTGGGACTGCAGACTGGTGCAGCCATTGTGGAAAGCAGTGCGGAATTTCCTCAAAAAGCTAAAAATGAAACTACCTTTTGATCCAGCGATTTCCCTGCTGGGACTATACCCTAAGAGTCCCAAAACGCCAATTCAAAAGAACCTATGCACCCCAATGTTCATAGCAGCACAATTTACAATAGCCAAGTGTTGGAAGCAACCTAAATGCCCATCCGTAGATGATTGGATTAAAAAATTATGGTACATTTACACAATGGAATACTACATAGCGGAAAGAAAAAAGAACTACTAAACTTCGCGACATCATGGATGGAATTAGAGAGCATTATGCTAAGCGAAATAAGCCAGGGGGCAAAGGACAAACACCATATGATCTCACCTATAAGCGGAACCTAACCAACAATACAAAGATGCAAAGAAAATAAGACCAGGAACACTGAAATGAAAAGAAATCAACAGAGTCAAGAGGGAAGGCGGGAAGGGTGGGTGGGGAAAAAAGAAGGAAAGGGGCAAGTCAAGGAACATATAACAAGGATCATGGACAAAACCAAAACGGAAAGATTGAGGGAGGGAGAGGGGGAAAGGGGCAAGGGAAAATGGTGGGGGGAAGGCAGAGACAAATGTACTTGAAAAAAATAAATAAATAAATTTTAAAAAATCACTCTTTGAGCAAAAGCTTCCAGAAACCCCTCTTATATCTCAGGTTCACTGAAAGGTGAAGCCATTTTCTGTCCTTAAGGACTTTTTAAGCCCGGTAGTGCTCTAAACTGTTCCAGCAAGAGGTAACAGAGCAGGTACAACACTTATATAAGGTATGGTGGATGGAATTTCTGACTTTACACCATCCTTTGCACAGGTAAGCAGCCCTACTTATTCTGTAAGCCAAACCCACTCATCAAATGAATTCCTACTGGATTATTAAAAAACTAAAAATTTTATAAAATCATAATTCTAAAGATATTTTTAGATATGGCATTAAAAAGTGAAATCATGTTTGAAGAACAAAATGTAAAGAATAGGGAAAGCAGAGGTTTAGGGGACAATACAGCTGAGTTGGCATATACTATCGGTGTTATTTCATGTGCATATTTCCATTAACTCTGCAATTTGGAGATGGGTAAAAAAGGGGAGATATACATAGTATTCTTGTATTCTTGTGAAATTTAATATTGTATTGAGACAGTAAGCCATACTAAAAAATTCTTAAGACAGGAATCTTCAATGTGTATTCTCAGAGAGATTTTAATTGGCATCTGTTTGTTCATTAATTTTTTTGTGCACTGAACCAGTAGGCCTTTGGCACCTATTGGAACATAACCTGTTAGTCATAACAGATACACAGATGAATCACTCTGCCCCTGTTTCAGTAGACAAAAATCATCAAAAAATGCCACAGAAGCACCAAGGTGGTGGGAGTTAGGGATCAGGTACGGCTTCCTGGAGGTAGTAGTAGAGCCTTGGTTAAGTAGCACTGGAAGATAAGAGAACACTCATAAGCCTTTATAGGCTTCTCACACAGCATTTAGCAATAGCATGAACCAAAACAGTCACTGAAGGCCGAGTGGGATGGCCACTAGATTCCAGGTGTTTCTAGAAACCATTTCTTTTTTTATTGTTCACGTACAGTTGTTCCCATTCCCCCGCAACTCTCTCCCACCCCACCCACCCCCACCTCCCACCCTCAATCCTACCCTCCTTTGGCTTTGTCCATGAGTTCTTTATACATGTTCCTTGGCCACCCTTCCCCTCTTTCTCCTGTTACCGCCTCCCATCTCCCCTCTGGTTACTTTCAGTTTGTTCTTTATTTCAATGTCTCTAGTTCTATTTTGCTTGCTTGTTTATTTCACTGATTAGGTTCCAATTATAAGTGAGATCATATGGTATTTGTATTTCAGTGCCTGGCTTATTTCACTTGGCATAATGCTATCCAATTCCATCCATGCTGTGATGAAGGGAAGGAGTTCCCTCTTTATTTCTGCTACATACTATTCCACTGTGTAAATGTACCATAGTTTTTTGATCCATTTATTTACTGATGGGCACCTAGGCTGTTTCTAGCACTTGGCTATTGTAAATTGTGCTGCTATGAACATTGGGGTGGATAGATTTATTTGAATTGGTGTTAGAAACCATTTCTTTTAAAACGGGAATTTAGAGATAGCCTCAGTGAGGAAACACAAGGTAAGAAGGAGTCAATAACATATGATAATGGCTAATATGTGAAGGCTTCCTAGGTGTCAGGCACCATTATAAGTACTTTAAAACATTTTATTCTTACTTCATCATGTTGGGAACCATATGGTCCCTTTGTCCAGACAAGAATACTGGGGCACAGAGAGACTAGGTGACCCACACACAATCACTAGGTAGTTTATGTCACAGTGGGGATTCCCACCTAAGCAGTCTGGCTCCACAGTCCATACTTCTGACCATGATGCCATCAACAGCCCTTGTTCTTTCAGCTTATGATCCTCTTGTACAAAACTGATATACTTGTTGGTGATTGTTTTTAGTAATAATTAATTAATTAATCCTTCATTCCTCAGATATTGCTTTGAAAGGAGAGCTCCTCTGATGCCTTTAAGTGCTATTTAACTTTACTAAAAATGTTTTACATGTTTGCTGTTGTTTTATTGCCAAAATTATATCTAGTGCTTAAAATGTGTATTTGCAGTGAATGTGAAATGGATGGAGTGAAGACAGCTGCCCTTCCCCAAATGGTCTGGAATTGAACACCTACCCTAGGGTAGTGGAAGGTTTCCGATGGAGCAGGAGGATTATAAGTATCTAACTAAATTAAGTGAGGGTTTCCTTGGGCAGGTTACTAACTATCTGTTATCATGCAGTTATGCATTTCTAGTATCTCAAAGACAATCCTCACCAGGCTGAGGACAGGCAGCAACTGTCAGTGGAACAGGCTGGAGTTGGTAAGGTTATGTGTGTCAATATGAGAAGAGGATGCCTTGATGCAAGGTGCTCCAGAGGAAAGTTGAAAGAGAGGAGAGCAGCCCAGTGCAGGGCCTCAGAGGAAGGTGGGCAAACTCTTTCTGTAAAATGACAGACAGTAAATATTTTCAGTTTTGTGGGTCATTTGCAGGGTGAAAGTAGCCAAAGACATATGAATGGAAGTGGCTGTGTTCCAATAAAACTTTATTTACAAAAACAGGCTATGGGTGAGAGGCAGCCCATAGGCCATAGCTTATCAAGCCACACCTCAGAGCATGGGGCTGGAAGAAACAGGATGCTGGGGCAGTGCGGCAGGACACCAGACCCACCTGACACAGGCTGCCAGAGCAGCAGTGACAAAGAGACCAGCAGTCATTGATCTTCGGCCTAAATGACACAGGACCCAACTCTCCCAAAGTCCAAGGTACCACTAAAGGCCACACAGCTCAGTTCAGAGGCACAAAGGGAAGGGCCCACCCCTTTCAGGAACTGTCACCTGGATGGGTATGAAGCATCAGTATTAATCCCCACATGTGGTTGATATATGGATATCAACCACAGATGTTGATATCCATATAGCCCCACTCACTATAGTGCTGGCTAGTGGTATGTGTTGCACTGCAAAGGACATGGAAGAAGATGAGGCCCACCTATACCATCCTTGGGTTGAGGAATTGAACAGAGAAGTTAGTGTTTGCTAGAGACAAGAGGGGCCCCTTGATCATCACAATGCAGAACACTTATTAACTGCATGTGGTTCTAATTCCAGATATTTGGACAATCTCATGCTGAGTAAACTTAAAATTAAAGATAAGAGAATAGAAATCTGCTGAGCTGATAAGAATATAAGGAGTCTATACAGGCCAAACACAGAGTGGAGTGGGCATCTTGGGAGTACACAGTATGAAGGTAGGCTCTCCCAGGATGTGACCTTAAGCTTTGATATGGTGACCTTAAGCTTTGATATGGTGACCTTAAACTTTGATATGATGCTGTACGAGATAAGGCAAAGGAAAGAGATAAACCCTGTACATGGTAGGGAGACCAATAGGAGATCCTTGCATAAAGCTCAGATCTCACTATAAATGCAAATGAGAAGTAAGCCTGCCCACACAGAAGGCATAGGAAGGAACTTGCTTTTATTAATCCTAAGGAGACAAATAATCTTCCTTAAACAGTCATGACCGTAAGATGGTCCTTGCACAGTTATCTGGCCCAAACTCCATCTGTGTGGTTTGAAAATCCTTAAGGGAGAATCTGAAGTGCTTTCAGGTTGATAGTACTCAGGTACAGAGCAGAACAAATGCAGATCCTCTTTAGAAAAAGAGTAACTTTGTCTTTCTGCGCTACCCAGAAATGGGCCATATGGCATTGCACTTGGCTCCCTCATAACTTACAAGACAACTTTCACAATGCCCGCTCTAAAATGCTCAACAGTATTCTTGGTTTTAATTCTGGACCCTGAAAAGTCTTCCCCAGAACTGACAAAAGCACCACATTTCACAATTTATAGACCTCATCTCATGTTGTTTCCAAAGTTTTCATATTTCCCACCAAACTTTTCCCTATCTGGAAAAATTGAGGTGAACCATTCCTCCCAACCCTGTATACCTCTTCCCCCTGACACTACTCTGTGGCCTGGGACTTGCCTTCATGGGAGGAGTAAAATGCAACACCAAAGAACCAGGGAAGCATTGAAACCAAGATGCCAAAAATTTTGTATGTATAGAACTGACAAAGAAGGAATTTACTTGGTCTAGCCTGTCCCTTTGGTAACAACACAGTACGCCTTTAATTAACTCCAGACTGTATTAATTCATGGTTGGTAATCCCAGCCCCACCATCCCCTATCATCATTGTCCAGGCATAACATTGCCTGAGTTGAACTTGCCATAGCCAAAAAACCTTCCTAAATCAGTTTTTAGAACTTCTCTGAGACAATATATAGCCAAGGATAATTCAGAAAAGAAGGTTATCAGAATAATTCAAATAGATGTGATTAAAGGATTCTGGAAAAAAATAGAAATTTCTCAGTTCAGTGTAATAAACTCATTCTGAGGAGGCACTGGATAGCTCAGCTTACCTCTTAGGTGTGGGTGTGTTACAAATCTGAGCAAATGGCTAGAACACATTTGATTTGGTGTGTGCCTACATATGTCAACCATAGGACAGACCAAGATTTCTTACTGATGTTTATTTGGGATTTTGCTTCTGTTTCCATAAATGATGGGAGCAGGAATATAGACAAAGAACTGACCTGACAGGGCTCTACCCACAAGAGACGCCCAGCACCTCTGCCCACAGTTACCCAAAGCTGGCAGGGGAGGCAGGTTTGGGGTTTTCTGAACTATCCTTCCTAAGTCCAGCAAAATGCTTGGTAGATACCTTCTCAGGAATCAAACCAAGGAGCAACAGCTTAGAGAAAGAAGCCTGTCACCCAAGTCTTAAAATACCTTACCCCCTTTATATACACTGAGCACTGAGGTATGCTTGTGTGTGGTAGGTGACAATCAGGTGAAACCTGGGTGACTTCTAGGAGATGAATTCTTTCGTAAAGAATTCACCTGCTGGTTTTCTAGGCTCCAAGGCAAAGATGAGGCTTGGGGAAATGATGTCTCGAAAACATGGTCATACCTAGCCCCATCTTTCATGTGGCTTCTCTGTTGTGCTCAGCTGAAGAAAGATAGACCTGACAGCAGGGAAAATGAAGGGAGAGAGAAGGAGTGTCTTGATTTAACGTCCTATTACAGCAAAATAAACCATTTTGAAAAGCAGGTTAGCTGGTAAAAGATGGCAAGGAACAGAATAATGATTCTGCCCCAAATACAAGTCCTTTCACACATAGCCTCTTCCTTGTAGAGGCCAGCTTAAATGGGCACACCAAATTTGAGTTGTTTCCACACCCAAGGAAAAGGCTGAATTTTTTATGGGTGGCCCATATCAACAGGTTGCAATATATAGAAGAGCTGCCAGATGCAAGCTGTTAGAAACACTAGCATAGCCTTGCAGAAGTTCATCCTGACAATACCACCCTAGGCATCATAAACTAGGGATGAGACTTGGCTAATGAACAGAGATCCAGTGACACAGGGTAAGATGGAAATTGGATTTTGTACCAAAGTAGAAGTTAGACAGCTGACCACTGTGAACAGCTATATTCATGCAAATTCAGCATGACTTCACAGAAACTGAGAACTCAAAAGAAACTTTCTTTTTTAACTTAAGCATTACATCCCCTTTATTAGGCACCCCCACTATTCCCCAGGTCTTTGCCAGAAAGGGGTTAATAAATATCTCTGAAGCTGGTTAGCTGAGACTTTCTTGCTATGTGTTTAGAGAATGCCACTAGTCCAAGCATGAGAAATTGAAGGAAGAAGAAACCCACTGTAGGGTCAGAAGAGTTACAGATATTTCCACTGTGTAAGTCCACATATACCAAACAGCACATGTGTCAATAACTGTGGCACAAACTGGAGTCTACCACCTCACTGTTAAGACATGGCTGTTTTCATGGGCACAGGGGAGCAGCACCCCTGGAGTTGTGCTACCCTGCAGCTGGCCCTGGCTGAGGAAGGTGGATATAGTCAGGAAAACCTCCCAGTTTAGTATTTGGAGCAGATTTTTAAAGAAATCAGGAGATAAGGAGGACTGAAGCACTGTCTCCACCTGGGAGCACACACAAGTTGTCCAAGAGCCCTTGTGGAAGAAGCAGGGTGCTGTTGTGTTTCCTTAGACACAGTTGAGTAGATCCTATCTGTTGTTTGGCAGCCAGGAAACAGCATAGCTCTCTCATTCCTTCTACAGAACAACGGGAGCACCGTGCCTGCCCAGCATGAAGTGCTAGGGGTATGTGGGGTTCACCTGCCCAGACTGAGCCTATACTCCCTCATGAGAGGAATACCCACACGTGTTGACCAGGGTGAGGATTCTGGCATCTGTGTCCAAGACTAAACTGTCAGAGAGAGGAGCCCTGCCAAGAAACACCCTATTGCTCCCTGGAGAGCAAGCCAAGGACTTGGGGCACTGGAAGTTAAGAGTCAGATTGCTGGGGATGAGTGATGACAAAGAAGGTGAAAATGAGTTAAGATTACAAACCTGATATGGTGGAAAAGTCGGGGATGAAATGTGTAACGCAGGGGAGGTGTCTGTTTTCTTCGAAGCTACCTTTAACTTTAAATCGAGGGATCCTTTGTTTTCCCTGGACACCATCTCCAAAAGTGGGGCCTTTCTGAATCAAATGAAAGTAAAGACAACAGTCAAAGAGTGGGGATTTTTTAATGAGATGCCACTCCCTGTTGGTAAACCTAGCGTGTGAGAGTGAGTTGGAAACTGTGGATGACAATGTGATGAGTGCTTCTGTGATCACAGGAGCAGGTGGGATGAGGCCACCTTGCCACTGTCTGAGTAGGGAGCTGAGAGACAGAGGCCAAAAGTGGGAATGCTGAGGGAAGGTCCCAGAAGAAGCTCAAATATAAAAGGCTTTCTTACCTCAATGAAATCAGTCTGTCTTGAGCCATAAATCTGGGAGGCTATCATCAGCCAAGGGTTCTGTATAATTAGAAATAGAAACACATTCTCTTACTTTTGAGAGAGAAAACCTCTACACCATTGCCACATGAATTTGCTGTGAGTGGATTTCTCTCACAATTTCTATGAAGGAGAAGGGAGGAAATACCATGAAAACAAAACCCTCACTGACCATGAAGGAAGCCTTGGCAAGGTCAAGAGTAATCTCCTTTTAGTCTTTAGATGAACTGATATTCCAGAGCTACAGAGAAACTATTGTTGGATACATTCAATAAAACCCATCTACCTTCATCCCACCACAAACACACACTGAAACTGGGTTTTCAAGTTTTCCTCATAGATTTATTAGATCAAGATCACCAGGGAAACAGGCATCTGGTGCAGTAACTGAGGACAACACTGTAGGCCATGTCTTTCATAGATAGCACAAATGAAGATGTTGGTGTGGCAAAAATACTGGATCAAGGTAGCTGCATGAGGGGTTCCTCTTCAACCTACCTCCTCACCCAAACCATCTCTTCAAAAATCTTCTCTGGCTACAAAGCACCGTCTACACTCTCCCTCACCCTGTGAACAGTAAGCTGGTGGCTCACACTGGGATGTGTGCAACTGTCATGCTGCAGCAAAACAGAACAGTGGAAAATCAAAACCATTTACTTCTGAAACTGAAAAAATACTGAACTTTTCTGTATCCTACTAAATTCTTTCTATAATATAATACTGAATCCTTCTGGACTATTAGTAAAACTTCCCCCAAAGGATTGTAGGTCCCTGAAGAAGACCAATGATTAGGTACCAGTCTTGAAGTGGTATTACTGGTCCCTGAGTACTTCCTTGAAACTTCAGATTTTCTTCTGTGAATTAAGGACAAAAAATGTGCCTGTTTACATGCCAAAATATAGGCATTCATAAAAGTTTATAAAAATGGAGGTCTTCCTTATTTGTTGGTGGTCTCAAAGTGTCCTCTGTGACCTGTCAAGTTTTTGTGTATATTTAGTGACTAATAATTTCCACTCCTGTCAGAATATTTAGGATGCTTTGTGCACACACAAAGTCCAAGAAGCTATGTTTCATCTTATCCCTCATGACATCTCCAGGAAGCCCGATAGTATTTTGTTTTCAAGGTATTTTTTTTTTGAGTGGTCTCCATTTCCTCCAAGAAGCTTTTTTCTTCTGTCCTTTGGCCTTTTCCTTTCATATGGGAGGACATCTTGTGATGAGTGTCTCTGTGCCATGCATTTATATTCAGGAGTGGGGAAACATAAGAATAACCTGGAGATCTAGGCATGAAAGCAGTGATTTTCAAGTGTGCACGTTCCCAAAGGGTGATTAGCATTTCTTATGAGTTTCATCTATCCCATTTGCTTTCCTGTCTTCATTAGCAAAACTGGAACATTTCACATTTCACCTATATATCATGCAACGCACAAAGCATTTTCTTAAGTGACTCCTGTATATTCATAGAACGAATGTCTGTGAGAGTGTAAACTCTATGGATCCTGGGAGCAACAAAGCTTCTCTGAAATGCTGGGAGCAGCCTGTCATCTGGCTGGATGGCGAAGAGTGAACTATTGTCACTTCAGAGTTTTCTTGGACACAGACCAATGTGGGTGTGTTTCTCCTATTACCATTTGAAGGGCTCTTTTTAGATTATGCAAGACTGATGAAGGTTATTCAGTTTTCAGAGAGCTTCCATTTCAAATATCTTTGTTTGCATCCTCACAGCCACAGAAACACTCCAAAAATGATTACCATGAACTACTACATAGCCGTTAAAATTATGTTTACATGGAATGTTTAATGATGTGGGAAAATGCTTATGATCATGTTAAAAGCAACAAACAGTATTACTTCAAGCCTGTGAAATTACCTCAAGAATGAAGTAAATATAATAAATGACCCCTCCTCTAAAATCTCATACCATTAAAAAGAGTCACTAAATAATATGCATAGAATGAGTTCAGTTTGTTTAAAAAGAAAATCTACACATATGGGTCTATATGTAAATGCACCAAAAAATGAGTAGCTGAATGTACCCCCATGGCTCACAGTATTTTACCTCCTGAGGAGGGTAGAGAGCTGTGAGGTTCATCAGGATGCTTTTGTCTAAAACTAAGAGAAAATCTAACTTGACCTGCTTTAAGTAGCCAGGAAGTTTTCAGAATGTTACAAACGTGCCAACGCAGAGACTTCTCATTGCGTAATTCAGAAGGTATAGGGCACAGTGGAGGTCCCATTTTTCACCTCTGCATTTTTTGGCAGCTTAGCTGGGACCTGGCCTAGCTGACTCTGGTTCCCCACTTACTGGCACGATGTATTCAGGAGAAGAAAAGAACATGTGGGTCCTTTACCTGCTTCTCAGGTAAGCTGCCTAATAGTCTACCCTCATTTTTTATTAGAGAGGGCAAGGTCCAATGGCAGAGGCAGCAGGCCCACCAGGGTTGCTTGGCCAATCAGGATTTACTTTGAGACATGTGGAGGATGGTGGACTCCTGAGCAAAATCAGGTTTCTACCAGGCAGAAAAAGAAGGATGATAACTAAAGAGGCCACAGAGGGTAAAGGGGATCTTGTTCTTTTTATTAGAAATGGTTCTGCATTATTTAAATTTTTTACAAGATTATATTGATTTTTTAAAGCCTGGCATAAAAAACATTTAAAAGCATAGGAAAAGGACTTAAAGGAACTACACCTTGAGATTATGTGAAATCTTCATTTTCTTCATTCTTTTTTGTATTTTCTCAAAATTAACTAATTTTTAACAGAAAAGTATTGATTTTTAAAATGTTCTCCTGTTCTCAATATTTTGACTTTCAAGAGGCAAAAATAACCCTCCTGAAATTGTGCAGCACCATTTTTGGTTCAGAAGAGTCTGGAAGAATCATGCTGCTCAGCTGTGAACCTGCTTTTCTTTCTATGGGCTTGTATCCACTAGAGTGCAATGATTTCCAGTGATCTGGAAACATATGTAACCCTCCAAAGGCTTTCAGCAAAGGAGCAAAGGCCATACAGTTTTGTCCCTAGTCCCACCTCCCACCCTCTTGCCCCGCCACTTCTCTGAGCTCCATTCTGGGGACTCCAGGCTCCATGCCCTCTTTCCCTCCCTTGTTACCACATCCCCAGGCCTGCCCTGGCTCCAATCATTCCTCCATTTTTCCTTTCCCCACACATCCAATTGCCATGGCTTTCAAGGTTTATTTGGAGGATGAGGGGGGTACTTGGAGCAGGAGTGGCAGCAGAGAAATCTTTGTGAATAATATATTCTCTCTCCATATATATATATAAAAAATATATAAAAAAAAAAAAAAAAAAAAATATATATATATATATAAACTCCCCCTCTGGTTTCAGGGACTGTAGCCTCACCAACAGGCGAGAGGGCCCTAAGGCTGGAGCTGAGCAAGGAGGCCTTGGGAAAATAGGCCACTGAGGAGACAAAACCTGTCCTGGCAGGGGTGCAGCCCCTGCTTCCTTCACATCACCCTGCTTGGTCCTGAAGGATGGCTGGTTAGTCAATGATGAGTAAGACCCCTCCATAGAAGGGGCAACCTAAGACAGGCACAGGCACAGGCACAATGGGCATCAGAGAAAAACTTGGAGGACACAAAGAAAAGGCAAAAGACCCTCACCCCTTGGCTTTGCTATGGCTGGGGTCCTCATTCTATCTGAAAGAAGTCCCCTTATTTCCTGGCAGCCTCGCCCTCCCCCTGCCTGGCTCAGGCTTGAAATGATACTGGAGACAGCCCTACACTGGATCTGGCAATTCCTGGGGGAATCAGGCCTAGCAGTAAATACCTTGAAGTATGCTGTTTTTCACTCAAAAGCTATGATAACCAGCTCAGGCTGGGAAGGAAATGTACATTATTCACAGATCCTGACGCTAAACCCTGTGGCACCTTTATGTTTATGTTCTCATGTTTACTCATCTTGTCTTGGACCCATGTGAATGGACCCAAGTGTGTTCCTGCCATTTGTTTTCTTCAACATCATCTATTCTCTGTGAACATTAACATAGTGATGTAATGAGATCACCTGTACATTCCTATTACCTAGCCCCATTGATATGTCTTTCAATAAAAGCCTTTGGAAAAAGGGGCTCGGGCTGCTTCTCCACTAGAGGGAAGAGCCATTTCCCTTCTCCTGGCAAACAGAGAAGTTTTCTGGGACGACTCATTTTATTTCCCCCCACTCATGACAATCCCGGGATGGGCTCTGTGGGATCAAAGCCCACTCTTCCACCTCATACACACACACACACACACACACACACACACACACAGATATATATAACATAAATGGAACTCTAAAATTATATACATAAAATGAGCAATGTTGCTGAATTATTTTAAGGGCAACTCAGATTAGCCTTCTTAAGATCAGGGTGAAAAAGACCACTGCCTGCAACACCCATCTTCCCCAGATGTCAGGAGGAAATAATCATCTCAGAGCATGAAGTACAAAATGTCCCTGGTGAGTTCCAATACACCTGACACTAATTTCAAGTAAGTGATGCTAAACTGAAAAGGACTGATTGATGGCCTTAATCCTTAAAAGTGCCCTCCCAGGGAATGTACCAATGCCCCTCAGAGAGGAGTGGTCCCTGCTCTGCCCTCTACATCATACTTTTAAGGAGTGCTTGATTGCCACAACCACCAGCTGGTCTTGATCAACAGAACCTACAGTATAAGTATCAGGAACAGACTCAGGTAAATATATAACCAGCAGGGGTATCACCAATGCTAACTAGAAGCCAGGGCACTGCACGAGAAGAGCGGAGATGTGTGTGCTCTTGAAAATGATTCTAATTTGCATCTGATTAACTTCTATAGCGGCTGGCCCTCCAGCCCTAGCCCTGTTCTCTCCTGCTGGCCTTAGGTTTGTTGGTTAACCATATTGAATCTGTAAATTGGTGAATTACACAGAAAAGTATCTTAGGAACCTTTCCTTCCTACTTGCCTATTAGCAAGGTAACCATTATTCAAGCTATTTTTTTTTAGCAGGACACTGAGGCTCGAGGTTACATAAGTTGCTCCAGTCACACAATAGCTGTCACGAAGCTTTCCATTCAAAGAAGATTAGAGGTCATGGTCAGCAGTGTGGGATTCTGACCAGAAAGTGCCCTTTCCTGGGCCCCTCCTTGGCCTCTGCCCTATAAAATGGCATCCCAGGACCTCCTTTTCAGTCTAGAAAGAATCTCTCCCTCTTTCCTCATCTGTCAACTCCTTGAGGGCAGGGAGGTCCCATGCTCTTTATTATTCTATTAACTAGGCCTACTGCATAGATAAATGCTCAGGAAACACATGATGGATTAAATTAAGTGTACTCCAGAACCTCGCTAGTGTGTTGAAACATCAGAATCACCTGAGACCTTGTCAGAAATGCAGAATCTGGGGTCACAATCCAGTTCTGCTGAGTCAGCATTTGCATCTAAGCAGGTCCCTAGGTAGCCATGGGTACTGTACAGTTTGAGACATGATGGTCCGCTCCCTCTGGCTTCTTTAATACACTTTTTATTTTCAGTGCAGAACATAAACTGTCTTGTTTCTATTCTGAATCATAAAATGAAAACCACACATTGCTTTATGACCCAAAGAATTTCAAAGGGTCTCTGGGGAGAAACATTCCCTAAGATCCCTAATCTTGAAGAATTCAGGTAAGAAACAGTAACTAGTGCTTTAGCTAAAAGCTATATTAGAAAAATCCCCTTTTAAACATATGTTCACATTTAATAAGCTTATTTAGTGTTCTCAGGTACTATTAATCATCATCAAACTAGAATTACTCATAATTAAGTAACCTATTAACATTTGGCTTACTCTTAGTGAAAATTCAGCTCATTTTCTACATCTACTTATTGAGCATCTATTATGAACAAGGTCTCCCAGGGGGAGATACTATGAGAATATGAAGGTTGCAATCCCTGACCTCCTATCTTTGCTACTGAAGGTCGAAAACATGCTAATTGAATGTTTCTGTAAGTAAATAATGCATGAAGTATCATTTCCACTATTTAAATATGAAATTCAATTAAATGCTTCTATGATGCAGCCAATTAAAACCATTGGCATAAAGCATCCAATACTGAGTCACAGGGCTATTTTCAACACCTCCCAATCTGACATCTCCTAGGAAATGTGTAGGTGTACATGGGATCAGCATGGGAAAATCCATGTCCAGATCACAATGAAAAACTGACTTTTCATGTAAAGAACAAAATACATACTTGTTTTAAAAATTAAGAAAAAAGACTTAGCTCTTTGAGCTTTTAAGGTGCAAAAGCAAGACTTTGAAAAGATTAACATATAGATATGGCAACACAAAAATGTATAAGCACCATTATCATTTTAATCTGAAAAAAATCATTAATTTTGAATTCTAAACCTAAAAACAAGTGACAGCATTAAGAGCCAGCAATAAAGATTACCAAGAATTAAGAAAGACTGTTCAAACAATAAAAATGATGAATTCAACTTCATAACAATTACTCATTAGGTGATGTGGGTCACCTTTTACCATTTTCATCTTTTTTATCATTTTCATCATAAAACAGCTGGGACTAGGGAAGAGGCCCAAACACTTACAAAAAAAACCAAATAAGCTTAAAAACAATTGTTATTTTCTAAATAAAGGTGAATTTTTTAGTCACTATCTGAACATTCTCCTATCAGGAAATTTTTCATCACACTAATTAGTAAAGCCTCACTTGGGATTTTCATGGCTTGTTTAACTCTTTGGGGATTAACATTTTATTAGTAACATATTTTCTCCAGAATGTATTCCCTTCTTTCACCTCCACAGGAATCACTCTGGGAGTAATGAGAATGACACTGATTCTACATTTGCACACAGTGGGACAGATCAGCAAATAAATAGAAGCATCCATTGCCAAGAAGAAAATGGCTAAAAGCAGCACATTTACAAGTCTTTTAAAAGCCACACTCTACATCTCTCTGTGAGATGAAAGACAGTTATTGAATGTCTTTACCTTGTGCTCTTTATTTTTAACTAAACCTTTAATTAGACTACTGAGACATGCCAATACTTCTATGGGTCCTGGTTTAGCTGTGTAAAATGAAGCACTGATTTATTTATGCTTTTGCAAGCAGGGGGCCAAGTCAGAATGACCCTTTTAAACATTGTATTTATTTCAAGATTACTTTAAAATACACTTTGGGGTTATTTGGGGCAAACTTTTTTTCTAAGGAAATCTTAGTAGTGGAATGGTAGAGCCTACCGAGGAAGGCAGTCTATTTTAATGCAAACCTGGATTTGTTGGTCAATTCACTGTTCAGGGACTAAGAACGACATAGACAGAGATGGATGGTGAACTTTGCCAGGAACTACTTCAGAGTTAATTGGGAAGTCCAAACGGGGGTGGGGAACCCTCCTACTAAGAAAGAGAAGATTGGGGTTCTAAGTGATCAAGAATGACCAGTTCTTCTCCAAGTTAATTTAGTAACTACTCAGTATGTCACCTGTAAAGATACAGACCAACCAATTTTATGAATTTGGGGCCGGAAACCAAAGCTGCAGGTACTAAAGACCAAACGCGCGCAACTCTAGCCTCTGGGACCCACTTCTAACTCCTGTTGAACTCCAGGGCTTTTAACTTGCAAAGTAAAAGCTTCGTGGATACAATCTAGCGAGTTTTTAGACTTTCTGGAAGTGTATATGTATTTTTAAGGTTTCCCTCTTGCTTAATCAACAACATTGGCTACTAATTACTTATGAATCACAAAGCTGAAAACAAACTTTCTTACCTTGAGCAGTTTAAAGAGTGGCAGAGGACCCGGGTTGGTTTTACTCTTAGCTTCTTGGTACTGGTCCCTAACCCCTGGTTACCGAACCAGCGCTGCTCTTTAGAAAGGTCAAAAGTGAGCTTCCCTCCTCGCTCCGGGAGGGGGCACACCTCCCAACAAAACGACACGCTGGCATCTAACCTGAGGAGCCCCGGGTGGTAAGACGACGTAACGAGCCAGGCTACGCGTCCTCTAAGCGACCAGGGAGAAGACTCGGCACCCAACGCGGCCCGGAACCAGTTCCGACCGAAGATCCCAGAGACACTGCGGGCCCGGGACGCACGCACCAGTCGCTGGGGGTACCCGGTTCCCCACGCTTCGGAAGGGCGCGCGATGCGGCCCAGGGAACCAGTGAGTCACCCTCAAGGTTGCGCCCCGCGCACGGCCTCCATCCACCCCGATGGTACCCCTTTGAGCACCTCCACGTCTGAGGACCGAGGTGTCTAGTCTCCTGCCTCCTACAGCGACACGCATACGCAGCCCACCAGCCCCGCCACTGCTGCATAACTAAATGTCCCGGCGGCGGAGTTAGGAGCCCACGTCCCAGAGCCCCTCTCGGACCCGAGCGTCCACTCCACTAGCGAACAGGTGACCGAGTCTCCGAAGCCCGCGCACACGTCCTCTGGCCCTGAGTCCCTCGAGGCCCTGGGCACAGCCTCTTACCTCGGAGCCGGCCGGGGTGGCCAAGCAAGGCCCGGCGCGGACTGGGCCGAGGATACGCACCTCCCGCCGCCGCCGCTGCCTCCGCCTCCGGGAGCCTGAGCCGAGCCGGAGCCGGAGCGGACACGGCTAGCTGCTCTCGGGCGGCGGCGGGAGGCACAGCTCCTGCCCCTGGCGCCGCTGCGGCCGGGGGGTCTCCGAGCTAGGCAGTCGCCAATCCCGCACCGTCGCCGCGCTGGTCTCTCGGTGCCTGAGGAAGGCAGGCTGCTCTTGCGGCAAACTCTTCCGCCGCAGAGCCCTCTGATGGCTGCCACCGCCTCTTCCTCCTTCCCCTCCTCCTTCCCTCTCTACCTCCCTCTCCTCCTCCCCCTTCCCTCCGCTCCCGCGGCCGCCGCCGGCCTTGTCTCTCCCCGCCTCCATCCAGCCTGGGCTCACTCCCTGCGCTCCGATAGGCAGGCGGACCCCCGACCTCAGCTTCCCGGGCGGTTCAGACCCCGCACGCGCCGCGACCTCGTTGCCTCCTCCAGGCTGGCCGGGATACGCAGCGGGGTCTGGCTTGGGGAGCAGGACAGAGGGGTGGGGGTTGGGGGAGGGGGGCATGCTTAGAAACGAACTTGGCTGAAAGGGCAGCCAAGGGGATGCGGGGCTGCCAACCGAGGGCCTGCTCATGTTGTCGTTGAGAGTAGCAAGGAATCTTCCTCCCCTGCCTAGTGCAAACCGTCGCCTGGCCGCTGCCACCCTTCTGTCCTGTGCGTTTGGGAGAGCACATGTTTGTCCTCCCCTCCAAGCTGTGCAGGTCTGTGAACAGGGCCCGAGGTAGGTCACAGGATGAGTCTCCTCACGGATCACTATAATCTCTCAAGCAGGGGCGGGAAGGAAAGGGGGCAGGTCGGGGGGTCGGTCAGGGACGCCGGTGACTACTGCTCTGGGAGGATCGCATTCGCTACTGGGGAGAAATGATCGGTGTTTCTTTCAAGGCGAATACAGCTGGTCTAGAAAATGGGTCAAGGATGGAAAGGACCCGGTTAAGTGCCCCCTTCCCTGGCAAAGGCACGTGGGGCCTTGGCCAGCAGCACACACTGGAGCTCCACTCTGCCTCTCCTTCCCCTCCCCCGCAACCTCCTCTCCAGTACAGGGAATGTTACACTGACCTACATATTTTTCCAAACATACGTGACCTTCCCCCCCCCCCCCCCGCCATCTGTGGGAGGAGACAGGTGAGAATCCAAGAAGAGAAGCTAGAGCGATGTGCACGAGAAAGCAAGGAAGCTTTCACCAAGGCTCTCGCAAATACCGAAGAGATTTGCAGTCTCCGGGAGCCCAGAGCTGCTGTTAGATGCTCTGCGGGTCTCTGAAATTGAGACGGGTGATAAAGGGAGACTGTGTGCCCCGCTGAGGCTTGGAACCGTGAAGGGGTTCTGCTAGACTCGCAGACTCCCCTCCATCCCGGGTGATGGAGTTTTCACCTCATGGAGGTGCCTGAGGAGAAGTCCAAAAGAAGGGAGACGTCTCCCACCCTCAGGAAGTCACCCATTCCCTGACATCACTCAGCTACAGTGTCTGGCACTGCCCTCTGAGCCCAGCAGCCCTTTTGGGATGTTCCTGAGTCCCTCACACATTCTGGCAGGACCCTCGTTTAGGTGCCAGTAGGAATCTCCTAGGGCCTTTCTTCTGAACACCAGCAGGGTCAATGGACCGGGGGTCGCCTTTCACTAAAGCCAGGTTCCAAGGCCTTTGCTTTATCTTCTCCCTCCTCGAGATCAGGAAAGGCCCTCTCTTTCCTAGACCCAACCAACAGTGCCTTATTTGTAGGTATGCAACTCCACACCGTCAATGAAATAAAAACGCTCATACAGACTCCCTGCCCCGCCCCCCACCAAGTAGAGCATTCTCTTTATTTTCCACTTGTATCATTTTTGTTTAATTTTCCTCCTGAAAAACGGTAAGTTGCACATCCTTGAGAGCAACTGTCTTAGTCTTGCTTCTTACTCCGAGGGCTTTTCAAGAAGAAAGAGGAGGCATTTGGCACATTCTGATTTTGAAGTCTATCTCTTTCCAAAAAGAGAAAAAAGTTTGGTTGTATTTTATTTTGCTTCATTTCTCTACTTAACTCGTTTTCCTTCAGGCAAGTAGATTTTACCCTGCCCTTAAAGTGTGGCTGTGACTAATATCTACTAAAGGGTAAAGTTGTGTGCTTTTAACCAGAATTTAGATTTAATGCAGAATTTAAAGCCACCTCCATTCCTTTCTTGCTTTGAAACAAGTTCCAACTCCCTGCTCCTTTCTCTTGGGAATGAGTTGAACAATGTTAAATGATCTTTTTAGGAAACAAATGGTCTACAATAATAACACTTTAAATAATTCTGCAGTGCAACAAATATTTTTGGTATGGCCTGTTTTTACCTGTGACACAGTAGGACATCTTACTAAATGTGTGCTTCTTGCCTTTTAATCATGAATTTGGTGTATATATAGTTGTACTTTTTTGCAAACTCTACCCCATCTTCTAGTGTTAATCCCACTGGGTCTGGACATCTGCTTGACCGTAAGGAGAGTGGAGTCCACAACACAGAAACCAATCAGGACTAGAGCACAACAGAGTCCCCAGAAGAATGTGTGCTTTCCCCAAAATGTAGGGGAAAGCTGAGGAGACAGATTTACTTTCTGTTTATTCTATGCATTTGACTGTTCTTTACTTTTATTGGCATTTGTTGAAGGCTTGTCATGAATCAAGCTGAGCTGGGCCTGTGAGGATCAAAGGAAGCTTCACAGAAGTTTCTTTATAAGAAGTGTTTACAATGTAGAGGCCAAGAAGGAGATGTGACCAAATAGGGCTAGCACCAGAAGACAGGGTGCCATGTGAATTCAAAGGAATGAATTAAAATGGGCTTCTCAAAGGAGGTGACATTGGTGCTAGTATTTTTTATGAAACAGATATCAAAGTCAAACTAAATCACAACGTCTACATTATTTAAAATGCGCAGCATAAAGCAAAAGAACCACTTCAAAATGGCATTGCCCAGAACCACTTCAAAATGGCATTGCCAATTTGGGGAAATTTTCAAGCTTCATGTGGTTAGTACTTTAAAAGAATGTGGCTTTATTAATTGAATACTGCAGTGATATACCCAGGAACCCCAGGTACTTTTCAAAGAATCAAAATTTATGGAGGAGAGATTCAAAATGTTTAATTGTAGTCAAGTATGTCAAACTTTGAAGAAATCAATGGAACAACTCAAAGTTTTTGCATTCTAATAAGATATCCTTTTTCATCACAATAGTTGAATCTGTGACATATCTTAATTAAAAAATATTTATCTAATTAAATTCTCAAAATATTTATACTATAGGTGTCTATTGATGGTGTGAATCTAGGTGAGAATCTGTGACTACTACAATAATTACAGCACTAGCTCAGGGCTTGGGCCCCACACTAAGTGTGTATAATTAGTGTATTAAACACGCGTTAGAATACACAACAAGGACAGGGTTCTGTGCTGGATGATATCATCAAAGTTTTTGTGACTGATCATAAAGATGGAAGGGCCTTCTTTTTTTTTAATATGAATTTCCAGAAGCCCATCTGTAGATTCTTACCTTTTAGCAGTTTCACATCAAATTAAAAAGAAAAAGAAAACATAATACCACACATCATTACATAGAATAACATCATGCTAAGAAAGAAAACTGTTGCAACCTAGGCAGAAGGGGGAGTTAGATCAGTACAAGGATGAAGAAGAGGCCTCGGAGGCCAGTAACTGGACACTGAATGACTCAGAGGTCATGGCTTATGCACACCTATAGAAGAAAGATTTAAGAATGTCCACCCTGTATTTGAAATATCAAGGTTAGAACTTGAATGTATTGGTTGTGCAAGAGCTTCAGAGTAAAGTACAGATAGTGATTTGTTCACTGTAACAGGCTCTTTTTTTAGCCTGAGGATGCTACCAGAAGACAATCAAGGCCTCCTGCAGCCTGCGTGATAGGGTTAAGACTTGACTGACATTTGTGCCTATTAGATCATGTGGTTGGCAAACTAAAGGATGAAGTATGAATTCCTTGCAAAGCTGATGAGGTTGGACCTGGAGAGAAAATCTTGGCTGAAGGATCCTGGAAGTGACAAAGCCTCAAACCCTCAGCTAATCCCCACTAGTTAATTGCAGTAGCTTCTGGGACCACAGGAGGAAATGGTACATGCCTGTGCATATTCATGCAAATACACAATACACATACACACATCTGAAAAAGAGGTGCTAAGACTTCCAGCCAAGATGGAGGTGTAGGTAGATACACTTTACTTCTTCACCCAACCTAAAGAAGGACAACAACAAATTTTAAAACAAAAAAACAACCAGAGCTGCCAGAAAATTGAACTGTATGGAAGTCTGACAACCAAGCTGTTAAAGAAGAAACATTCATCCAGACAGGTAAGAGGGATGGATATGGACAGAGAAGATGCAGTCAAGGCGATGGCTGGAGGACTGGGTGGATGAGAGTGCAATTGGTGGTTCCACATTTGTGTGTGGATAAACCAGGAGGAACAACAGGGCAGTAAGGCAGACTGCATAGCCCAGGGTTCCAGTGCAGGAAAATAAAGCCTCAAAACCTCTGGCTGTAAAATCATATTGGGGTTGTGGCAGTGGGAGAGACTCCCAGCCTCACAGGTGTGTTCTTTGGAGACCCACAGGGTCCTAGAATGTACACAAACCTTCCCACCTAGAAATCAGCATCAGACGGCCCAATTTGCTTGTGGATAGCAGGGGAAGTAAGTGAAATCCAACAGAGGCTGAGCAAGCCTCTCTGGCCCCTCCCCCAGGTCCAGCGCCACAATGCAGCAACCTGGGTGGCTCTGCCCTGGAGAATACCTAAGGCTCTGCCCCTCCCAGTGTAACAGGCCCACTGAGACAATGAAATGTGGCCCAAATGAAAGAACACTTCAAAGCTCCAAAAATAGAACTAAGCGATGAACAGATAGCCAACATATCGGATGCACAGTTCAAAACACTGGTAACCGGGATGCTCACTGAATCAGTGTGGTTGCAAAATGGAGGAAAAAGTAAAGGATACACAAAGTGAAATCAAGAAAAATATACAGGGAACCAACAGTAAAGGGATGGTAACGAGGACTCAAATCAACAATGGGGAGCAGAAGGAAGAGGTAAATACTCAACTAGAACAGAATGTAGAAATAAGAATTCAGAAAAATTAGGACAGGCTTAGAAACCTTTGGGAGAACTTTAAACATTCCAACACCTCGATCATAGGGATGCCAAAAGGAGAAGAGGAAGAGCAAGAAATTGAAAACTCATTTGAAAAAATAATGAAGGAGAACTTCCCCAATCTGACCAAGGAAATAGACTTCCAGGAGATCCAGGAAGCTCAGAGAGTCCCAAAGAAGCTGGACCCAAGGAAGCACACCAAGGCACATCATAATTACATTACCCAAGATTAAAGATAAGGAGAAAATCTTAAAAGCAGCAAGAGGAAAGGAGACAGTTACCTACAGAGGAGTTCCCATAAGACTATTAGCTGATTTCTCAAAAGAAACCTTGCAGGCAAGAAGGGACTGGAAAGACGTATTCAAAGTCATGAAAGGCAAGGACCTACATGCACGATTACTCTATCCAGCAGAGCTATCATTTGGAATGGAAGGGCAGATAAAGTGCTTCCCAGATAAGGTCAAGTTAAAGGAGTTCATCATCACTCAGCCATTATTATATGAAATGTTAAAAGGACTTACCTAAGAAAAAGAAGACCAAAACTATGAACAGAAAAATGACAACAAACTGACAACTATCAACAACTGAACCTAAGAAAACAAAAACAAAAGCAAACAAACTAAGCAAATAACCAGAACAGGAACAGAATCTCAGAAATGGAGATCAATTGGAGGGTTATTAGCAGGGAGGGGGAGGGGGAAGAATGGGGGAAAAGGTACAGGGAATAAGAAGCATAATTGGAAGATACAAAATAAATAGGGGGAGGTTAAGTATAAATGGTATAGGAAATGGAGAAGCCAAAGAACTAATATGTACAACCTTTGAACTTGAACTAAGAAGGGGGTATACTGGGGGGGGGTGCAGTGTGGAGGGTAATAAAGTGGAAAAAAATGGGACAGCTGTAATAGCATAATCAATAAAATATATAAAAAATAAATTAAAAATTTAACTTAAAATAGGTCAAGTGCATAAATGTAAGAGAACCATAAAACTCTTAAAAAGAAAACAGAGGTGAATTTTCATGACCTTGAATTTGGCAAAAGATTCTTAGATATAACACCAAAAGCAAATGGAAACAAAGGGGGAAAAGTAAATAAATTGGACTTCATCAAAAGTGAAAACTTGTGATGATACTATCAGGAAAGTGAAAATATAACCCACAGAACTGGAGAAAATATTTGCAAATTCTAAGAAACTTGTATCTGATAGACTATATATATATATATATATATACTCATAACTCAATAGAAGACAAATAACCCGATTTTTTTTAAATGGGCAAAAAATCTGAATAGATTTTTGTCCAGAAAAGGTGTATTATGGCCAAAAAGAACGTAAAAAGATATGCAACATCATGAGTCCTATGGAAATGCAAATTACAACCACAGTGGGATATCACTTCACAGGTACAAGGTTATTATTTAAAAAACAAAGCAAACAAAGAAAAGGAAATAGCAAGTATTGGTGAGGATGTGGAGAAATTGAAACCTTCATACACTGCTGGTGGAAACATAAAATGGTGTGGTCTCTTTGGGAATCAGATTGGCATTTCCTCAAAGTGTTAAACATAGAATTCCTATTTGATCCAGCAATTCTACTGCCAGACATATACCCAAGGGAAATGAAAACAAATGTGCACACAAAGACTTGTACATGAATGTTCATAGCAGCATTATTCATAATGAAGTACTGATGCATGCTACAACACTGTTGAACTTGAGTAGCATTTTGCTAAGTGAAAGAAGGCAGTCATAAAAGACCAAGAACTGAGGATTCCACTTACATGAAAGTCCAGAATAGGCAAATCTAATAAGACAAAAAGTAGATCATAATTGTCTCCTACTCAGGGAATGGGAATTTGGAATGCAATGAATAAATGGTATGGTACTTTAAGGATGATAAAAAGTTCTAAAACTGATTATGGTTATGAGTGTGTAACTGTGTGAATACACTAAAAATCACTGAATTGTATACTTTAAATGGATTAGTTGTATTATATGTGAGTTATGTCTGAATAAAGTTTTTAACAAAAAAATGGGAAAATAACCCATTAAAGGTATTATATCCGCCCAATACTTCTTTACTGAAGTCTTGTTCATTCAACATCATGCTTTTTTCCTTCATGGCAAGTCCCCTTCCTTTTTCCTTTTTCCTTCACTTCTTCCTGCTTCCCTCTAAGTGAGAAGGTCTCCACATTTCCACCTTCAACCTATTGTTCTTTTCCTCCGTTCATGGGGGAATCCAGTCCTGTGGTTCATATTCCAAAGTCTTTCAAGTCATTATCTCTGGTTTTGCCACCTTCTCCTGTCTCTACTCTCACATTCCCAAATACTTAATGATATTTCCATTTGGATGTCTCTGCCTTAACATGTGTAAAACTAGTTTGATTTCTGCTTTTTCCTTTTCTCCCTATCCTGTCTCATCCTCCCAATTTCCCTAGTTATATTAATGATGTTACTCTTCTTTCAGTTACTTGAGCTTGAAAGCTGACCTCTACCTTTAAATGCTGTCTTCTCCTGTCACATTGTAACTGAATCCAAATTGACCCTTGCTTTCCTAATGCTGCATTCTCTCATCTCTTCCTTCCTGTTCTCTCTCTTTTCCACAGTTCAGCCCTGATTAACTATGTTCACTAACATCCTCGCTTGCCATAAGTAACTACAGAATAGGAATCGTGGAAGAAAGGAAGGTAGAGTTTCCACATGGGGCAAGATGGCTGTAATTTGATGCTCCAGGGAGCTACAATATGCTGATGGGCTCATGACAAAGTCAGATACTAGGAAGCATCTGTCTGGAAAAACAAACAGTTCCTGACTTTGCCTATACAAACCCTCACCCTGGACAGTTTCTTCCATTTGTCAGCTCATGGGTGGGTGAATGAAATGAAGTAGATTTGTGGCTTGCTCAAGGTTCTTTAGTGAGTGAGTGGCCCCTGGAAGATCTAGCTGGTTGTGTCTGGACAGAGCCTGTGGAGTCAGGAAGCAACTTTCTGGGTTGTGGCCCTCAGGGGATGGACCTTAGCCATGGGCAAATTTTCCAAAGAAAGTAGGGTCCCTGAAGAAAGGATCAAGAGTGAAAAGAGAAGGCTTCGCAGGCATAGTGAGAGGCTTTGGATTCAGGAGTTGAGGAAGCTGACTCCTGTGTGCAAACTTCCCTCACTGTGCCTGCCATGGATCACACCCACAGCAAAATACTCTGGTTTTAGGGGAGCTTCTGCTAACAGATGGATAACAACAATGATAATAAATAACAACTGACATGCATATAGCATGCTCTGTCCACAAAGGCATTTTTCAATTTTGGTATCTGGTTGGGTTTGCACAGTTTCTGAAGGCAGAAGGAGCAGGCCGATGATTCTTTTCTAGAAACAATCTCTAAAGCTCAGAGAAGTTAGAACTCAAACATATTCCTTCTGCTGTGTATTCTGTGATGGTTTCAAACCAGAAGTAGATGGTATTAATTAATGGGAGGGAGGGGGAAACAGTGTAGGTGAGACACAGGATTTTTTTCCTCCAACAATTACTGCGTTCCTTCTCACTCACCTGAAACTTTCTCATACACAACACCTCTTCCTGGCCTGCTGCATGTGAGGCCAGCACCAAGTGGCTTCCCTGCATCATGTTCTCCCGATTCTTCTATAGGGGCTCTCCACTGGCTTTCTGCTCCCCACTTGTCCTCTGTGTGAGCTGTTTGAGGAAGCTGTGGCTCTGTGCTATGGGGTGAGGATGAAACACACGCAGTTCCTGAGGGCCTGGGGAAGAGGTAGGTAAGAAGCTCACTACAGCCCCATGTTTGTGCAGAATCCTGTTCTTTGGTACCAGGGCAGGTCCTGACCCCTGGTGAAAACCAAAGGTGAGGGTGACTATATTCTCACTACCAAGAAAAGGTGGCACAAGAGATTCAGATTACTGTTCTCATCTTTGCTATAAGTATCCAGGGGAATATTGTGTTGTCAAATCCCTGACGCTCCAAGGTACAAGGCAAAATTGGACAATTGTCAGGAAAATGGAAGGTATTGGGCTGAGTCTGAAAAGTCAGGTCGGATTTGGAGAGAGAGGATAAAGTGTGCTGAAGTATTTAAAATCCCTCATGTTGTATTTTAGGTTTAGAGATTTAGAAAACATCAACTGTGTTAGTTTCCTACCTCTACCATAACACCTACCACAGACTAGGTAGCTGAAAACAACATGAATATATTATCTCACAATTCTGGAAGCCAGAAGGCCTAAGTCAAGGCCTCAGTAGGTCCACATCCCCTCTGATAGATCTGCCGGGGGATCCTTCCTAGCTTCCAATGGTTGCCAGTGGTTCTTGGAGTGTTTTGGCTATAGAAGCATCTCTGCCTCTGCTGTCATATATAGCAGTTTCCCTGTGTGTGTCTCTCTACTTTATGTTATACAGTCACCACTCACTGGATTAGGGTACTGGTCTACCCTAATCCAGTGTGACCTCATTTTAACCATATTACATCTGCAAAGACTTCCTTTCCACATAAGGTCATATTCACAGGTGCTGGAGATTAGGACTTTAACATATCTTTTGTGGGGAGAGTTCAACCCACAACAACAACAAAAAGCCTTTATTAGTGTTGAAACACAGTAAAGAGAGCCAAGGGGCAATTGCAAATGTTGGACATCATACTGGAGATTTTAGCAACTAAAAGGTATTATCCAGAGGCCTGAAAAAATTCACTAAGTTCATTTTTAATTCAGTTATGGGTGAAGAAATGATTAGCCTCCAAATTAGTACATCATGTTTTATGACTTTTCATGTTTACCTAAAGCATTTTTTATGAATATTAACATCTGTTGCAATATGATTAATAATTCAGGTGTGTAAATTGTAGTCTGGTAAAAAGCAACTTATTAGCAAGACAGTCCTTACCATTTGACATTGAATGAAAAAAACATAACAGTCTGTCACTTATGATGATGAATAGAGCATTTCATCTGATTGAAAGTCTTGTGTTGCAAACTTCTGACTTAGCTAAACAATCTCTTTAATTCACTAGGTCGTATATTTAGCTTCCTTAAAAGCAAGACAAAGAAACTTTAGAGCATAGCATCCAAATAAAATGCTTTCCACTTTAAGTGACTTCTTTTATAATTTCCCTTTAATTCAAAGTTTATTGACTTCTTCAGTGGAGACTCATATTTCTTTCTTTCTTTTATTTTACATTCATTTTCTTTTCTTTGTTACTTTTTAAAAAAAATTTTATATATATTTTCAAATACATTTGTCTCCATTTACCTGCCACCACTTTCCCCTGCCCCAACTACCCCCACCTCGCCGCCTCCAATCATTCCCCACCTTGACTTCGTCCATGTGTCCTTCACACTTGTTCCTTGATCTGACCTTTCCCCTTCCCTGTCCCGCTACCCCCTCCCTCCCTCATTCCCTTCCCCATTGGTTTCTTCTTTCTTTCAATGTAGCTGGTCATATTTTCCTAGCCTACTTGATTTACTGGTTAGGTTCCACTTATAGGTGAAATCATATGGTATTTGTCTTTTCACTGCCTGGCTTATTTCACATAGCATACTGCTCTCGAGTTCCATCCATGCTGTAGCTAAAGGTAGGAGCTCGCTCTTTCTTTTCCTTCCTTCCTTCCTTACTTCTTTCCTCCCTCTCTCCTTCTCTCTTTCTTTCTTTCTTTCTTTCTTTCTTTCTTTCTTTCTTTCTTTCTTTCTTTCTTTCTTTCTTTCTTTCTTTCCTTCCTTCCTTCCTTCCTTCCTTCCTTCCTTCCTTCCTTCCTTCCTTCCTTTCTTTCTTTCTTTCTTTCTTTCTTTCTTTCTTTCTTTCTTTCTTTCTTTCTTTCTTTCTTTCTTTCTTTCTTTCTTTCTTTCTTCTTTCTTCTGCATAGTATTCCATTGTGTAAATGTACATAGTTTTTTGACCCACTCATTTACTGATGGGCACTTAAGATGCTTACAACACTTGGCTATTGTAAATTGTGCTGCTATGAACATTGGGGTGCATAGGTTCTTTTGAACTGGTGTTTTGAGGTTCTTAGGGTATAATCCCAACAATGGAATCACTGGGTCAAAAGGTAGTTCCATTTACAGCTTTTAGAGGAAATTCCAAACTTTTCCACAGTGGCTGCACCTGTCTGCATTCCCACCAACAGTGGACTAGGGTTCCCTTTTCTTCACAGCCTTGCCAGCACTGGTTGTTTCTTGACTTATTTATGATGGCCATTCTGACCGGTGTGAAGTGGTATCTCATTGTGTTTTTAATCTGCATTTCTCTGATGGCTAAGTGATGATGAGCATCCTTTCATTTGTCTCTGGGCCCTGTGTGTGTCCTCCTTGGAAAAGTGTTTGTTCAGGTCCTTTGCCCATTTTTTCATTGGATTGTTTGTTTTCCTGGAGTGGAACTGTGTGAGTTCTTTATATATTTTGGAGATCAAATCCTTGTCTGAGGTATCATTGGCAAATATACTTTCTCATATCGTGGCTCTCTTTTCATTTTGCTGATATTTTCTTTAGCCGTGCAGAAGCTTCTAATTTTGAAGTCTCTTTTGTTTATTCTTTCCTTTATGTCCTTTGCTCTAGGGGACATATCAGTAAAAATATTGCTGCATGGCCTATCTGAGAGTTTGCTGCCTATGTTCTCCTGTAGGACTTTTATGGTGTTGTGACATATATTTAAGTCTTTTATCCATCTTGAGCTTATTTTTGTGTATGGTGTAAGTTGGTGGTTAAATTTCAATTTTTTGCATGTAGCTGTCCATAGTTCTCAGCACCATTTGTTGAAGGGGCTATTTTTTCTCCATTTTATGCTTTTGTACCCTTTGTCAAATATTAATTGACCATAGAGACATGGGTTTTTTTCTGGGCTCTCTATTCGGTTCCATTGAGCTATGTGTCTGTTCCTATGCCAGTACCAGACTGTTTTGATTACAGTGGCCTTGTAATATAGTTTGATGTAAGTTATTGTGATCCCTCCTACTTTGTTTTTCTTTCTCAAAATTGCTGGTGCTATTAGCGGTCATTTATGGTTCCATATATATTTTTAAATGTCTGTTTTATGTCTGTGAAATATGTCATTGATATTTTATTAGGGATTGCGTTGAATCTATAAATTGCTTTGGATAGTATAGACATTTTGATGATGTTAATTCTTCCAATCCATGAACATGGTATCCTTCCATTTATTTGTGTCTTCCTTAATTTCTTTCCTAAGTGTTGTATAGATTTCTATGTACAGATCTTTTACCCCTTTGGTTACGTTTATACCTAGGTACTTAATTTTTCTTGTTGCTATAGCAAAGGGGATTTTTCCTGATTTCTGATTCTGATATTTCATTTTTGATATACAAAAATGCCTTTGATTTCTGAATATTGACTTTGTATCCCGCTGTTTTGCCAAATTCACTTATTAGGTCGAGTAGTTTTTTGGAGGAGCCTATGGAGTTTTCCATGTACACTCTCATGTCATCTGCAAACAATGATAGTTTTACTTCCTCCTTTCCAATTTGGATGCCTTTATTTTTTTTTCATGTCTGATCACTGTGGCTAGGACTTCCAATACTATGTTGAATAGAAGTGGTGAAAGCGGACATCCTTGTCTTGTTCCTGATGTTAGTGGGAAAGCTTGTTGTCTTTGCTCATTGAGAATGAGGTTGGCTGTCAGTTTTTCATATATGGCCTTTATTATGTTGAAGTATGTCTTCTTTATTCCCACTTTGCTGAGTGCTTTTATCATAAATGGGTGCTGTACCTTATCAAATGCTTTTTCTGCATCTATTGATATGATCATGAGGTTTTTGTCTTTCCTTTGTTTATGTGTTATATTACGTGTATTGGTTTGTGGATATTAAACCATTCTTGCATCCCTGGGATGAATCCCTCTTGATAATGGTGGATGGTCTTTTTAATGTATTACTGAATGTGGTTTCCCAAAATTTTTTGAGGATTTCAGCATCTATGTTCATCAACGATATTGGCCTGTAGCTTTTTTTCTTGGTTGTATATTTATCTGGTTTTGGGATTAGAATGATACTGGCCTCATAAAAAAAGTTAGGGAGGCTTCCCTCTTCTAAGTTTTTTTGGAATAGTCTGAGATGGATAGGGGTTATTAGCTCTTCCTTAAATGTTTTGTAAAATTCTCCTGTGAAACTGTCTGGTCCAGGGGTATTGTGTGCCTGGAGATTTTTGATTACTGTTTCAATTTCACCAGCTGTTATTGGTCTGTTCAGGCTTTCTGCTTCTTCTTCATTCCATGGTGGAAGGTAATATTTTTTCTAGAAACGTCCATTTCATTGAGGTTTTCAAATTTCTTGGTAATTGCTCATAGTCATTTTTTACAATGCTTTACATTTCTGTGGTATCACTTGTTATAGCTCCTCTTTCATTTCTGATATTATTTATTTGGGTCCTCTCTCTTTTTTTCTTGATAAGTGTGCATAAATGCTTGTCGATTTTGTTTATCTTTTCAAAGAACCAGCTCCTTGATTGGTTGATCCTTTGAATTGTTATTTTAGTCTCTATGTCATTCAATTCTACTCTGATTCATTTGATTATTTCCTTCCTTTTGCTTGCTCTGGGCTTTGTTTGTTGTTGTTTCTCCAGTCCTTGAAGCTGGAGGGTTAGGTCATTTATTTGAAATGTTTCTATGTTTTTTAGGTAGAGCTGTGCTGCTAGGAACTTACCACTCAAAACTGTCTTTGCTGTATCACATAGGTTTCAAACTGTTGTGTGTTCATTTTCATTGGCTTCCAGAAACTTTTTGATTTCTTCTTTGATCTCATTATTGACTCATTCATTGTTTAATAGCGTGCTATTTAGTCTCCATAAGTTTGAATGTTTTAGAGTTTTTTCCTTGAGGTTGGTTTCTAGTTTCAAGCCCTTGTGGTCTGAGAAAATATTTGCTAGGCTTTTAATTTTCTTGAATTTGTTGAGACTTGTTTTGTGTACTATCATGTCATCTATCTGTTAAAATGTTCTGTGTGCATTTGAAAAGAATCTGCATTTTGTTTCTTTGTGATGTTAGATTCTTTATATATATGTCAATTAAGTCCATTTGCTCTAATGCATTGTTCAGTTCCAAAACATCCTTGTTTATATTTTGTTTGGAAGATCTTTCCATTTTTGACAGCGGGGTGTTAATATCACCTACTGTCAGTGTGTTACTGTCTGTATCTTTCTTGAAGTCCTCCAAGATTATCCTTATATATTTGGGTGCTCCTATGTTGGGTGCATATAAGTTTACAATGTTTATGTCTTCTTGGTGGATTCTTCCTTTGAGTATTATAAAGTGTCCTTCTGAGTCTCTTTTTATGGCCTTTGTTTTGAAATCTATTTTGTCTGATATAAGTATTGGTCTTCCAGCTTTTTTATCCTGTTCATTTGCTTGGAATATTTTATTCCATCCTTTTACTTTCAGCCTGTGTAAGTCCTTTGTTCTGAGGTGGGTCTCTTGTAGGCAGTATATATGTGGCTCATGTTTTCCTATCCATTCAGCTATCCTATGTCTTTTGATTGGGGCACATAATCCATTTACAATTAATTTTTACATTTAATTAACAAAAATTACATTTTTGATAGGTACTTACTCATTTTTTTCCTTTGTACCTGTGATTATCTCTCATTCTTTTTCTTCATCTTCTTAAAGCAGTCCCTTTAGCATATCTTGCAGTGCTGGTTTGTGGATATGTATTCTTTTAACTTTCTTTTGTCTGGGAAACTCCTTACTTCACCTTCCATTTTAATTGAGAGCCTTGCTGGGTAGAGTAGTCTTGGCTGCAGGCCCTTGCTTTTCAAGACTTATAATATTTCCCCCCATTCCTCTCTGTTTTGTAGTATTTCTGTTGAGAAGTCAGCTTCTGGCCATATTGGGGCACCCTTGTATGTTACTATGTTTCTCCTTTGCTGCCTTTTGGATTCTTTCTTTGTCTTTGATATTTTCCATTTTAATGATAATGTGTCTTGGAGTTGGCCTCATTAGTTTCCTCTTGAATGGGACCCTCTGTGCTTCGTGGACTTGAGTGACTTTTTCTCTACTCCAATTAGGGAAGTTTTCCATCATTACTTTTTCAATTAGGTTCTCTATCCCTTGTTCCTCTTCTCCTTCTGATATCCTTATTATACAAATATTATTACATTTCTGATTGTCCTGCATTTCCCTCAAGGCCTCTTCATTCTTTTTGAGTCTTTTTTTTTTCATTTTCTTGCTGTTTCTGGAAGCTTTTTTCTACCTTATCCTCCAGCTCACTGAATAGATCCTCTGCTTTATCAAGCCTTTTTTTTATTCCTTCTACTGCATCCTTCAATTCAGAGATTGTATTCTTCATTTCCTCTTGTCTCTTATTGATCATTTCTATGTCTTTTTTCATGCTGATATAGTTTGCAATAAGTTCCTCATAGTTTCCCTGTAGTTTTTGGTAGTTGTCTTTGAGCTCACTGAGCTCACTGAAATTTCTTAGAACCATTGTTTTAAACTCAGTATCTGATAGTTTAGTTGCCTCTATTTCATTTAGTTCTGTTTCTGGGGATTCCTCCTTTTCCTTCGATCGGGGGGTGTTTCTTTTCCTTTCCATTTTTTTTTTGTGAGATTCTTCTTTTTCCCTCTGCTTCATAAATTAATCTGTCTTGTCTTCCTGACTTTGTAGTGTGAAGTTTTATGGTAGGTGACCTCTTCCTTCCTTCCTTCCTTCCTTCCTTCCTTCCTTCCTTCCTTCCTTCCTTCCTTCCTTTCTTTCTTTTCTTCTTTCTTTTTTTCTTTCCTCTTTCTTTCCTTATCTGCTTCGGATGATTTCAGCTGTTGACCCCATCTGATCTTAGGCAGTCTTTAAGAAACTTCCAGGAATCTATACATTGTTTTGTCTCCTCCAGTTGTTAATCTAGTCACTTTGTCCTCAGCAGTCAGGGTGCCGCAGAGTCCTTCCTTGTGGGAGGTGCTATTGTGTCCTTTCACACTGCTGTCACTCAGGGGAGTAATCTGCCTGAGCAAGATGGCTGCTGCCTTATGGGGAGGGAGTCAGCACTGGGACCCCGCCCTTCTCTTTCTCAGTTCTTTCCCCAAAGCCTCCCTCTCCAGTCTTTCCTCAGGTGGCTCCAGTCCACTCTACTGCCTCCTCCACTGGATCCCAGGGTAAGTGGCTGCTGATACAAATTTTCACATTTGCCCTTTTAATGGCTCTCTGTATCTCCAGCAGCCTGTCTATGGCAGAGAGCACCCTACTGCTTTTCACAGCTGGCTGCTATCAGTGTGCTTTTTGGTCTCTGGTACTGTAGGCTGGAGATCTCTGGTTATGGTTTATACCCTGCTCTTCTCAGGGGGATCCAACAAGTCGTTTCAATATCCCTCTGGCCCTGCTGCTGGTGGTTTCCTATTCCACCTTCTTGAGCCTCTACAGCACTCCTCACCAGTTAGGTTGTGCCAAAGCCGATTCCTCTGTATGCCCGAGGTTTTAAGGCTCCTGTCTTGCTATTGTTCAGTTGTTTTCCAGGTGATTTCTCCACAGTTTAGTTGTAATTCCAGGTTGGTCCTGGGAGGAGGTCAGTGTTTCTTTTACTCACTCCTCCACCATCTTGAAGTCCCTCTCAAGACTCATATTTCCATTTTCATATTTTCCTTTTTAAAAAAGGGAATCTAAATTTGGCTGCCCTTGTGGACAGAATTCCTTTAAAGGAGCAGAATGATCAAAACTTAGGAAGTGTATTCTGAAAACAATGGTTAAAAGCAAGGACTTTGCAGCAGACTGGGTGTGAGGACCAGGAGAGGGGCAAAGTGGTGCCATTCTTTGGACTCATAGAATGTGTGTGCTCAGTACATACTTGGGGAGTGAATGAACCATAATGGAGAGAATGCAGGTGCTCTTACTAGAAACAAAGAAAACTGGAGAAATTGACTGGAACAGGAAGTGAGTAAGAAGTAAGCTCTATTTTGGAGAAAGTAATCTTAAGACTCCAAAAAGTTGGTTGTAGCGGATAGAAAAGCAAAACTGGAGCTTATCAATGAGATCAGGGTTGAATACTAGTTTAGGAGGCAGTCATATGGAAATAATGGTTAAAATAATGGGATCTGATGAAATTGTTGATGGAGATTGGATACAGAAAGCAAAAGAAGTGGGCTGAATACAGAACAGTGCAAATTGTTCACATTTAGGGGATGGTTTGGGAAAGAGGGCCAGAGGAAAAGAATGAGTTGGAGCAGTGAGGAGGTTGGTGTCTGACCTAAAGCTCTGTCAGTGTTGGTACAGCTGAGCTTGTCCAAGTCCTGGAAACCAGGTACAGTCACCAGTAAAGGACAGTGGCCTGGAGGTAGGCCCAACTGCAGAAAGGTCAGAGAGGATGAGTATGGAAGAGTAGAGGATACTTACTATCCTGAAGTTGTATGGGAGTAGAGTTAGAGAAGCAACTAGTACCACAGGCATGGCTGTTGCTGGGAGGCATGAATTAGATGCCTTGAGATAATGGTAGGAGGTATCATGCAAGAAACTGGTGAGAGAATGATATGTTGTCAGTGTAGGAAGAAATTTGAGTAGCATAACCTCATTATTTTAAGAACCTGGACTCTAAGGTCAGATCTGTGTACCAAAACCAATTCAGCAATGATTGTGACCTTGGTCAATTTAGTGAAGTTAGCTGATACTTAGTTTCCTCATCTGCAAAATAGCAATAACATATGAACTGACATTGACTGTCGACTGTGTGCTAAGTGACTTGTCCAGTGTCAGACACAGTAGGTGACCAGTGAATGTTAGCTGTCAGCAACAGCAACAACTATAGCACTTGCATGGCTGTAAAGTTAAGAACTCAGGTTTGTAGGTTGTACGTTGTCATCTTTTTCCTGAAACCCATGCTTCTGCCTGGTGGGTGACTGTGGCTGAGGGAAAAGAGTGCATGGCAGAGTGTGGTGTCTCGTACAGCTTGTCTGGAAGTAACACATGTCACTTTTGTTCACATTTCACTGGTCACTGTCACATGGCAGTGCCTGAATTCAATAGAGCAAAAAGTATAACCTTCTCTCTATTAGGGGACCCTAATGTTGGTAACAGTAATTCAGGTGACTGGAGAAAGATCTATGACATAAGCTGAGAGCTTGGCCCCCTGTGTAAATCAGTAACTAGGTTTTAAAGCCTGGGACAGAGAAACTGAGTAGGTCCAGGAGGGTTATTCCTGAGCCTGGATTACGACAAACCCAAGATGGAATGAGAATAGGATAGGACAGGCATGGGGAGATCTAGACAATTTTTTTCAAGAAGAGGTGAAACCAGGATGAAGAAGCCAGTAACCCCCAAATTGGAAGGGAGTGCTGATATAAGTTACCCAGTAACCTGACCAAAACTATCATTGGTCCAACTACCAAGACATGATCACTGACAGGTTATTATTTGTGTTGTGTACCCAGAAGTCAGATACCAAATGGAAGAAGACCATGGGGAAAAAGTGCCACTCAGGCACCTGATTTTGCTCTCACATCATCCTTGCTTCATCAGGGATGTTCCCTTCTTCATTGGTATTATATTCCTCAACTGTCTTGAGTCAATACAAGTTTAAATTTTCTACTGTAGATGATGAGTGAAAAAAGGAAGAAATAAAATGAAATGAACAACACCAAAATAAAATACATGCACGCAAAACAGAAAACATGACTGGCCTAAAAACACCCATGCAAACAAAGTGAACATATTTTTAAATAGAATGGTCTCATAAAGTTGAGGGGGAGGGAAGGATGGGAACATAGGGCAATGACGAAAGGGAATTAATAAAATAAACAGGAGTAACATCTCACCCAGGCTAGTGATTACATTGCTCCATGAACTAAGGAGTGTAATTAAATGGCACTCTTTGCACCTGAGCTCCAAAAATGAATGAATGAATGAATGAATGAATGAATGCATTGATAGCTTTGTTTTCTACCCAGGTCTTCCCAAAATATTTCCTGTTCCACCAAAAGACCTTGTTAGAACTTTGGTGAGTGATAGTTTGTTTGCTTTATTTTTGTTAATAGTATGGCCACCACTTTATCTAGATTTGGTTAAGTAACACATGGGTCTTGCATATAGAAGCCTCTCAATAAACAACCATAGATTGACTGGTGGATGTGTGCACGCACACACACACAGACATATGTGTGGGAAATCATTTTCATAAGACTCCTGGCTGCCCCATTCAATTTTTACAGTAGCTTTGGCCACCGTCATGACCTGTGTCTGTGTCACAAGAACATGAGGTAACCTAAAAACCAAGATAGAGAGGTCTTTAGATTCTTGGCAAGTGCTAACCTTGGTCTTTCCTGGATGCCTGCTTCTGGGAGGGTTTTTGTGTAGATTTGGCCAGCATGGAGAATCTAGGAAGTGGGAGAATGAGCCTCTTTGTCTATTTCTCAGCTGTGTGGCAGTGGCTGTGTGTGTCTCAGAACCCTCACTGTTCACACACAGGGCATGTAGCAAATGCTGGACAAGTAGGCCCTGGGAGTAGTTCTTTGCCAATGAAGGGAGTTGGTGTATAAATACTCCAGCTCCCTCTATTCTCAGGTGGAATAATTCTGGGCCACTGGCTCCCAAAGTTCTTTAGAAGGATTAAGTTGATGAAAGGAAGTAACTTGATTTCTTTCATTGTTTGTCTTTCCTTCCCTGTATCACTTCTACACTCTGCTATGTTTAGGATCACCTCCCAAGTACACTACTTGAACTTGAATCCTTATCTCATGATCTACTTCTGGGGAAATCCAGACTAAGCCAGGCCATGGGGGTTACACTTATGAATGAATGAATGAATGAATGAATTTGTTACTCATTCATTCAACAAATATTGGTTTAGTGCCAAGCATTGCATCAGGCCTTTGGCAGTGAGCAACACAGGCTTAGCCCTCTTGGGGCTTCCAATCCAGTGAAAACTCAATAGGAGCATTGAAGGAGCATTGAAAATTTCACCGAGGGAATGATTTCAGCACAAAAGGAACCCAAGGGGACATCTTTCTCTGAGTACCATTACCCTAGAATCATGAATTTTCCAGAAGCTCAACGGTGATGAAGCATTATTCAGACTGGAAGGTGAGAGTTTCTGCTCTCAGATTATATGCTGCATTTAACTTTGTCCCAAGGTGCAAACCTGAAATGCTATGAGTATTTTGTGAACAAATTACAGCTCCTTTAGAGCAGTTAAAGATCAGAATGGTTTAGGACCTCCCTTCTACTGAGTTTAACAAAGGAACCCATTGGAAAGTTCATCATGAGTTAAGTCTGTCTCTTTCTCTTTCTGTGTGTGTGTGTGCGCGTGTGCATGTGCGTGTGTGTATGTGTGTGTGTGTGAGAGAGAGAGAGAAGGGGGGAGAGAGAAGGAGAGAGAGACATGTCTAAGATGACAGCTCTGTAAAATGCTACTTGTGTTTTATATGTAGTCTTGAGATTTTAGAATTCACAAAAGCCAGACTCAGGCAGGGCTACTAACAAGGTGCTGATGGTGGGTGTGGTGCCAGTGTTTGTTGAATAACTAAGTAACTGAAGAGGAGAAATGACCTTCTTGATTGAGGAGATGACATGTGGTAAGAGTGGCAAGGCCAGGAGACAGAAGGAGCCTGGATTTGACCACTTGGTTGAGTTGCTGAACCAAACTATGCCACATCTTTTATCTTATTATTAAGTGAGGTAATGAGCCTCTGTGTTTAAGCATCTCAACCAATACAGCACATGAAAGATTGTCTCCATCTGGGTCTCAACTGCAGGATTCTCAAAAGAAAAAACAACATGACCTATAGATCCTTCAATGCTGTTTTATATTATATTATCATCTTCCTTAGTAGGGAGAGACTGTGATGGGGGAAATATGCTGGTTGTTCAATAGAACAGAATTACCTGGTCAGCACTATGAAGCAGTTAAATACAAATACTGCGCTCTTCTCTGTGTACAGTGGTGACACCAGGGCTGGAGGCCAGGTTTGGGACATGTGGTCCTTGAGGAAAAAGAGCTTCCCCTTTCTCCATGTTGAGACCTCTGTGGATTACCACCTCAACACTCTTCATTGGCCCAGTTCTTGCTCTCTCTACTGTGGCCACTGTCATATTTCAACTGGGCACCCACAGGAGCCTCCAGTGCCACTGCTTACTTAGGTCTAGCTGGCTCTGTCTGATTTCTTCTCTTCCCCAACCCCTGGCACACTAAGCAGTCAGGGTGATCTTTTAAAAACATAAACCTGATCACTCATTCCCCTGCTGAAAATCCTTCAGTTCCCTCAATGCTTCAGACTCTAAAGTCCCTCAGGATTTGAGCCCAACCCCTTCTCATGGTGGTAGTCCTCCAACTGTTCACCCACCTCTCTGCCCCTCTTCCTGCAGGTTCCCCACTCAGATGCTAGTCACACTGCCCTTTTCCCTCGTTGTGCTCCCTGGACTCGGAGCATTTGCAAATGCTCTACCTTCCATCCAGAATCTTCTTACTGCTGTGCTTGGCCTGTTTAACTCCACCCAGCCTCAGAACTCACACTTCCAGAGGGGAGCATTCTTTTGAACTAGCTTATTGGACTTGTACCACTACAATGTCACATTGCTCCCCATTTGGTCAGTGTCTGCTTCCCCAATGGGACTATAAGCTGCATGAAGGTGAGGTCTGTTTTTTTTGTTCCCCCTCTTCGCTTCACCAGAACCCAGCATGGAATAAATACAACATAAATATTTGGAATGGGTCATGAAACTGAGTTTTGTTTTCAGTGTTTGATTTTTCCCCACTCGTGGTTATTTTATTTTATTAGCTCCTCTTCTCATCTTATGGACAGATGTCAGGGAGGGCTTAGTAGAGCCAAATAAATTTGTTCTGGGACTTAAATGAAAGATGGGGTTTGGGAGGCTGAACAGCAGGAGGCAGTTGCATGGATGGGGGGACTGACCAGAAAAGACCTTAGTGGAAATGGGTCTATAGGCATAAGCCCCAAAAGTGGATATACAGGACACAAACACAGGTTCTAATCCACTTAGTCCCAGGGATAGTTACTACTCTAGTTAATTAGTACAATGAGCAGTTGTATGCACTTACTCTGTGACCAGTGTAAATAAGACACAGCAGGGACAGACAAGTAAAAAGATGATTGGTAGTGGTGGTCATGGGTGCTGTGGGAGCTCTGGGGGTGGGAGGGCATGAGGAGAAGTCTGCGGTTTTCTGAGGAGACACTGTTTTCGGGGCAGAAGCAAAAAGCCTGTGACAGCAGGACTTTTAGTGGTCTGTGAGAGGCTGGACGAGTTGGAGTGGAGAGGGGTGTGAGGCTTGGCTCTGAAGGACTTTGAAGGACAAGGAAAAACACTTGGGCTCTGTCCCAATAGTTCCAAAGTAGAGGGCACTGGACAAGCTCTAGCTGTTGGGGGACCTAATTCTATCTGCCATCTATTCCTCAATGTTGCTGCTTAAGTGATTGCAGTAAGCAAAGTGGTGCCTCTCTACCCCTAGAAAGATGTGTCCATGCCCTGGAACCTGTGAATGTGACATTATTTGGAGAAAGGCCTTTGCAGATGCAATAAAATTAAGGATCTTGAGATGAGGAAATCCAAAATTAGGATGAGCCCTAAATCTAACACATGTCCTTGGAAGAGAAAAGAAGAGGAGAAGACACATGGAGAGGGGGAGGCCATGTGCAGACAGAGGCAGAGACTGGAATTTTAAAGTCAAAGCCAAGGAACACATGGAGCTACCAGGAGCTGGAAGAGACAAGGGAGGATTCTCCCTAGAGCCATGAGGGGTAACGTGACCCTACTGACACCTTTAGTTTGGACTTCTAGTTTCCAAAACCACGAGGGAATAAATTTCTGTTGTTTTTAAGTCACCCAGTTTGTGGTCCTTTGTTAATGGGGACAGAGTTTCAGTTTTGAAGGATGAAAAGAGTTCTGTACATGGAGGATGGTGATGGTTGCACAACAATGTGAATGTGTTTATGCCTAAAATGCATGCACACTTAAAATTGTTAAAATGGTAAATTTATGTTATATGTATTTCGCCACAATAAAAAAAATTGGAAAAAATACTTTTTTTTGAAGAGCGAGATTGTGTATCTTTCTTAAAAAAATTAAAAAATAAAAGACTGGACTTCTTTAACAAGCTACTGAGAGAAAAAAAATAACTGAGAAATTGGGAAAAGAGAGTCTGGCAGCTCCCTAGAGTGGACATGGGAAACAATTGTTCCAATGAAGACAAAGGAGTGGCTATATTGACATAAAAGGACACAAGAGAATGAGTGTTCAGCACCAGCACAGTGTGGTCACCCATGTCACACCTCAGAGATGCTGATTGATTTCTCTCTGTTCCTACCATTCATGTCTATGCTTATGGTAAATATTTATTTTTATTATATTATAATGTATTATAAACACTATTGAATAAGTTGTACACAGTGGTGTGGGCATTCTCTCATTGACTCGAAGGAGTCTGGAGTAAGGGCCTTCTCTAGGTATAGCTCTGAGCTGATCTCACAATCTTCAGGTTGCCCCAATCTTCCTGTGGTGATGAAAACGTTCTCTAATCTATGCTGTTCATAATGGTTGCTACTGAACACTTGAATGTGGCTAGTGCAACTTAGAAACTGAATTTTATTTTCATTTAAATTCAAATTCAAATTGCCATGTACCTATCATTTTGGGCAGCACAGGCTAGATTACAGGTCCCGAGTGGGTGTTCCAGGTATTACCTGCTTTCTGAATGAGTCTGGAACCCTCAAGATGGTCTGGCCTGGCTGTTACCTGTTTCATGGGCCACAGTGAGTCCTGGCTCCTTCCTGAAGTAGAAGATATATTATTCTGTGGGATAGGATCACTGGGGGAGGCAGCAGAGTCTAGGGAATTCTTTTTAAACCAAGTTCGTCAAGTGAATTAAGCCCCACAGAGCCTAACAGGAGTACCTATTTCCTCAATGTTTCTAAGAGCAGTGCCTATCCAGGAGCTTTCTAAGTGCACAGGGAAGTGGATTGATTATGTTCAATGGGTGTCTCAGGGCCTTAAGGCCTAATTTTTTCCTGGAACTGAAATTAAGAAAGGCTGATCTAAAAAGAGGGCTCTAAAAAGTAAAAATGATGCACTGAATCCCAACCTTCTCATTCCTTTCAAGAACATTTTTCATAGACCTACAAAAACTCCACAGGAACCTATGGCATATCCAGGCCTTACCTGTTGACTCTCTGGTATATAAGAAAAGCCTTTATTTCCTCAAGCAAGGAAGCCAACCTTCACACCATGACTAACCTCATTTTCTTCACTGTCATCCTTACCATTGACCCTTCCCCACTGCTGTCTCCAGAACCCTAGAAAGAACCTGATTTCCTAGCCAGTCATGATAGCTATCATATATGTGGGTAAGGACAAACATAACTTTTTATGAGCTTAAAGGTACAGACAGATCCATAGGATATAGGTTGTGTTTGGCACATAAAACTTACTCCTGAGAACTTTTGTATAAATCAACTCACCTCTTTAAGACAATACATAGTTTACATTGTAAATGGGATTCCAAAAATTATAATAAAGAAAAAGTACATAGTATTTTTTATCTATCTATCTAGCCCTCTAGCTAGCTAGCTAGCGATCTAGTTTGTCCAGAAAGTATCCAGCCACACACTATAAAAGAGATGTTTATTGAAGATAATACAAGATACAAGAAATGTACATAAGACAATGATGCCTCAGTCCTCTTCAAAGTAGGCACCTTGGGACCTCACATAGCTCTCTCAGTTGCCATCAGCTATTCCATTGTATTTTCCTGAATCTCATCAATGGTCTGAAATCTGTTCCCTTTCAAAGGTGATTTTAGTTTTAGGAAAAACCGGAAGTCACAGGGTGCTCAATATGAGCTGTACAGGGCTGATTCACCTGGGTGATTTGATGTTTCACAAAAAACTTTGCACAAGACCTTATGCATGAGCAGGCACATTGTTGTGATGAAGCTGCCATTCACCAGTTGCCCATAGCTGCAGCTATTTTCATCATATTACATCTCTCAACTGATGAAGAACATTGAGGTAGTACTCTTCATTGATTGGCCTGAAGGGGCATACTTGTGATGAACAATACTTTCCCAATAAAAACAAAAAAAACCCCACACTTAACATGGTCTTGATTGCTGTGACTTTGCTGCACCTTTTTCAGGTGTGGAGAACCAGGTGACTTCCATTGGGAGCCATGTAATCCATCTCCAGTTATGACCTTCACTAGGAAATCTGGTTCATTGGTAGTGGTTTAAATTAAATCATTAGCAACTGCAGCACAATGTTCCTTCTGCTCTGGTAGCAGAAGCTGCAGAGTGCATTTTGCCATGACATGGTTTATGCCAAGACCCTGCATCAAAATCTCAGACACAGTAGTTTTTGGAATCCCCAGATCAGCTTCTAGTTCTCACGCTGTCAGTAACCAGTCTTTGTTGATTGCAGCCCATACATGTTCAACATCCTCATGTGTTCTTGTTGCAGGCCCTCCAGAATATGGATCACTTTCAACAGATTTTCAGCCATCTTTGAAGTGTTTGTGCCATGTCTTTATTTGTGCTGTACTCATTGCATCATCCTTGAGAGCCTTCTGAATCACCCAAATAGTTTCCACAGAGGAATGTTCAAGCTTAATGCAAAATTTGATGCTCTACTTGCTCAATCATTTTGAATGTGATAGCCACACAGTACACATGCTCACTCAATGACATCTATGACACCCCCAGGCTAGTACAGTGAAGTTGTCATTGTTCACACATATGCATTCCAGGCTACTCTCCTTGGCTGCCAGGTTACATCTATATTGCACAAACCCTTTTTGTTATATTGATGATTGCTATACTCTTTCTGGACAATATGTAATAAAAAGGTATTACGTACAAATGGAAAGTGAAAGTCTCTCTTCTTCAAGGCTTCCTTCAAAGAGTTGCTATTGTGAAATTTTGTTGATTTCTTCTAGAAACTTATGTAAAACCACTTATATGTATAATTGTTAATGTCAGTATACACACACAAATAATTTACAGGTTAATCAACATATACAGACATTAAAACGGGGAATTTTTCTCTCAGTATGTGTAGACGTGACTCTTGCTTTGTCCCAGCTGCATAGTATTTCATTGTATAGGGTTACAGGTTGAACTGTGTCACACAAAAAGATATATTAGAGTCCTAACCCTTAGTACTTCAGAATATATCCTTATTTAGTGGCAAGGCCTTTACAAAGGTAATCAAGTCAAAGTGAGATCACCAGGATGGGCCCCAACCTAAAATGACTGGTGTTCTTATAAAAAGGGGAGATTTGAACACAGATACCTATACAGAGATGATGTGAAGAGACACAGGGAGACCACCATCTCCAGGGCAGGGAGAGACCTGGAAGAGATCTTTTCATTACTGCCCCAAGAAACAACCAGCCCTGCTAACACCTTCAGTTTGGACTTGTAGCTCCAGAACTGTGCAACAATGCATTTCTATTGTTTAAGAATACCTAGTTTAAGGTACTTCTTATGGTACCTCTAGGAAGCTAATAATACACATGGTGCAGCAACATTTATTTTACTAGCCACTTTGATGCCCACTTTGGACCCAAAAGAATATTTTAATACAGTAGGTAAACTGTAATCAAAAGAATCTCTTCCAGTAAGTTCTTTGGGTACAATAAGCAGTTCATTAATTTTTCACATTTGATTATTTGTATTTTAACTCCTCAAACTTTCTTAAAGGGTGCCCACCTATAAACAAGATGCCTATCCAGATAGACCAAGTGCAGTCAGAGAAATTTTATACTTCATTGTGGGTGAAAATAAATCAGGTGACATTATTCAGAAACTTTTGGTTACAAGTGACAGAAGCTCCCTGTGAACTGGTATAAGGAAAAAGAAACTAATTTTAATAATATTCTGGTGCCTTGTAGGATCTAAGGATAGCTGGGCCTCAGGAATATTGAGACTGGAGATCCAGATACCATCTGAACCCTCTCCCTCCTACTTTAGCTCTACTCCTTTCTTCATATTTGATGAGTTCTCCGTCTCTTCTTGAGATCAGCTTCCTCCTTTTTTGTGGCCCATACGATAGAGAGCCTAGTTTTGAAAGTACTCTGAATGGCTCACTTGGGGTCATATTGTCATGCTAGGACCTACCTGTAGAACAGAGCCACCACAGACTCAGCTGACACTACCTTGAGAACCATATGGATTATGGGTGTGATATGGTAGAGTGATAGGTGGAGAACTATTGCTGTTAGAAGGAGGCTTTGAAAAGGCAGTCACCTAGGGTCTCTTAATTGTTTTGATAGATGCTTCCTGGAAGAGGTAGAATTTCAGCAGTGTCATTGTTTGCAGAAAATCTAAGGTATCATAATGTCCACACTGACAGCCCTAGACCAGGTGCTTGGGACACAAGAAGACCCTCTTCCTGACTCAAGCCGATATGCCTTCGACAGTTTGGGGTCCACAAAGCTCATCCCACCTGAGGCCTTGGAAGCTTTGAGGTCCTTCCAGGAAAAAGTGGAAAGGTGCAGAAATCACTGCCAAAATAAGGCCAGGCTCTTCTTTCAGGAAAATTCAGTCTGTGGGAGTGGCTCAGCTTCTTCCAAGCAAAATGCCAAGTAGGAGATATCCCTGGCATGCAATCTAAAGACTAGCATGACTAGCACTTGAGGTTATTTAGAAAAATACCTTGGGTCACATACTTTCCAGAATATTTTGTACTTGCAATGAATCATCAGCACTCAGCCCACAGGGGATTTAATTATCATCCCCTTTCCTTTGCCTCCTTTAAAACTTGATCTTTTCTTGTTGCTATTCAAATTCATAAGAATATCAACTTGATTTTATTTGAAGCTGAGGAGGAATCTTTCTATAACAGGATAGTTTCAGACAGGAAGAAAGGACTTACAACCTATTACCTTTACTTACTGGGAAAATGCCACTTCCCAGTGAGGGCTGCAAAATAACTTCTTCTAACTGTAGCCATCTTGTAAGGAAAAACAAATATCTAAGATGACACTAACAAAAGTTTCTGACTAACCTGACAAGATTATGCCCCCAAGGATGCTTGGCATCTGTATTTCTAAGAGGGGATGCCACTGTTCACACCCAACAGTGGGTATGACATCTGTGGTCACTGTTCATTCCCAGTTCTAGGGTCTAAGGGGTGATAGATATGATATTTATTTCACTTTTTCAAATCTGGGCACCCTTACTTGCCTGTGGTATTGCATTTGGAGAACTAATGCCAGGGAGGGTTCCTCTGAAGCAAGCACTCACAGCAAGTGTCCTCTAGTTGCCTGGGCACTGATGTGTTAAATGGGTTAAAAATGCCCATCTGCTCCCAGTCCCAAGACAACAGCTGTGCTCAGACCCTAGATTCTGGTGGCACAACATGAGCTCTGGAGTGACTGATCCACAGCAATTTTTTCTTGTCTTCTTATTGGTTAAATGATGATAATCATAATAGTCCTCATGCCACAAAACTGATATGCTCATCAAATGAGATAATCAATGCACCTGTTCAATAAATGAGAGTTGGTTCTGTGATAACCACAATCCTCAGCTGGAACTGTAACCAAACAACCAGTGGTTGTTTGCCACCCTGCTGCTTGCCACCTATAGGCATAAACTCTGGAGACAGAGTTTGAAGGAAAGGGAAAAGAAATCATTTATTTAAAGCATATACAGTTTGAATTAATGTCAGGCTTCTTCCTCTAAGCCCATTTCCTCTAAAACATCCAAATAAAATCACCCTCTGGCCCTCTACCAGCTCAGTTCAAGGTTGCCAGGAACTTCTCCCACCCAAGGCACCATCCTTTAAGAATGGTATGTGGCTTAGCTAGTTGCCAGTCAGTCTGGCTTTGGGCATTCTTTGGAGTTTGTGCATCCAGGCATCTTATGCGTGGAGCACTGCCTTCTTCCTCCAGTCACTTCCCTCTGGGACATCTGTGTGCCTCACTTGGCAGGACCTGCACAGCACAGCTCCAGTCATCAGTGCGGCTGTGGTTTCTGTGTGAGGGAGAGATGCAAAGCTCATGGCCTGGCCATGTGCTTCCAACACTAGCACATACCTGTCTTCTAAGCCCCTTCTTGCACACTAGTGCAATGGGTCCAAGGTCTTGCCCTGGCTGGAGTAGGAAGAGCAAGACAATGGTGGAAACTGCCACTGAAGGGCTCCTTCTGGAGGATGCAGGTGGTGGGTGGGTGGCTGCCATGGCTAGAACTATTGCTGATAGAGCCCTTACTGGAGGATTGCATGGATGGCAGGTAGGTGGTTGAAGCAGTGGGTTCCTATGGCTTCCTGTGTGAAGGAGGGGCATAGGGCTTGCTACCCCAGGGTGCTTGGAGAGTGGGTGGGGAACACTTCCAGACCACGTGGTTCCACCAAGGCCTGCTGACTCAGGAATCTGAATCCCAGGTAGTTGATTGACCAGCCAGGAAAGGGGAGAGCAAAGTGCCTGGTATTTTCACACGCTCTGCTTTTAAAGAAGATCCCCATAGTTCCCCATATGGTGGAAGTAGATAGGAGGGTATGTCCCTCTCATTCAGTCACCTCTCTAGTGCTAAGCATTAACTCTACATGTTTCTTTTCTGCTTAGTCCTGTGTGTTGTCCCAGATGCCAGGGCAATGTTAAGCATGCACAGTCCTTGGTGTTTCTCAGCCTCTTCCCCATTTCATGGTGGGGGTCCCCCTTTATAATTCCCCACATTAACACTCTAGACACTTGTAACCTTACAAGGCAAATTCATGAAAGTCCTGTACTTTTGTAACTACTTCCTGCTGGCCAAGGTGTAGTCCTACCTATCCCCTGGCCCAGAGATCCCTAACAAAAGGGGGTCTGGAGTGGAGGTTTCATGCAAGGGAGAAGGATCTTGCAAAGTCCAGATTAATTAGTTGTCCTTTCAAAGCAACATGTGCAAAGCCCAAAGGATGTCATTCTTGGATGAGTTGGCATCTTGTCATAATCTGGAGGTGACAAGTTTGACAAGAAGGTTAGAATATAGAATCAAAAGTGTAACAACTAAACAACAAAAATAGAGACTAATTCTATAGTGTCCTTGATTAAGAAAAAGTGGCTTCCTTGTAGGAAAGTATGCAAGGTGTTTTACACCTGTCCAAAATCCTATTGCCCACTATACTCAATTCAAATTAGGCTGAGGGGAATATTCTGAGATATCCCTCATTAACACTTCAGAACACTTTCTGTCCAAACTATTAACAAAGAAAAGGAAACTGGTTTCAAAAAACAAAAAAACAAAAAACTAAACAACAACTAATAGGTATTCTTACACTTCGCTAGCTCAATCATATAGTCTAGCCAAACTGTTGGGTCTCAGGAAGCAGCAATACAGATGGGCTTCTTAAAAGAAGCCTACACCATCTCTCACTCTGCAAGACTGTCTTTTGAGAAGATGTTCAATTGCAGGGCCTTTGCTGGAATAATAATAAGCAGTGAGAATTTAAGCTGAAACCATTTCAACTCTCAAGTGAAAACAAAAGTTGAAGACAGTTAGCTGCACTAGAGTTTGATGTTCATGACTGAGCATTGTGATTTTGATTAAAACCTGATTCATTTTCCTAAGATCACCCTCATTGTCATCAAAAAGACTGCTAGTTTACAGTTTTCCTCTTTGCATAAAAACAAGAAGAACAGCAATTGATCACATGGGTTATTCAAATCTGCTTTGCTGGAACTTACACAAGGAACATTTAGATTGACCCTTAGAAACACTTCGAGGAACAGAAGCCAAGTCACTGTTGCCATACAACTTTGCCTGCAGTTCCTGTATTCCTCAAGTCCTTGAGGTTCCCGTCATGTCTTAAGGTTCCTCCTTGCCATCTTTCACGAAAGCAACCTTTGTTCCTCCCTTGGAAAGACTGCCATGAACCGCATGACCAAACAAGGTATCAGGCCTTTTCTCCAGTGACCTTTCATTAGCTTCTAAATTCAATCTTAGTTCCTCAAGGTTTTCTGGTAACAACCAGAGCCCTGGCATGCCTCCTTCAGGCATTACATTGCAGTCAAAGTTGTGATTATTAATACCTTAATTTGAAACTGATCTCATTGGTTTCATGCAAAGAAAATTTTATGTCATTACTCACTCATTAAGAACATCAAATTCCAGAGAGATCAGGTAAGGAGAAAAATGCAAAGCAAAAAAGAAAATCCTCATTCTTTCAATGTCTGCCAAAATTGCACTTTGATGCCTTATATCTTTCATTTCTTTAATTCTAATCTAATATAAAGTTTTAACCATTATAAACCTCAATCTCTTTTGAAAAATGAAATAAAACAAAAATCTAAAGCAAAGACAGAGTTCCAAATAAAAGGGGGGCTAGAACTAGCCTTAGAATCTTGTCTCACACCAATTGGCCACACTAACTGGTCATACAGACTTCTCTGAGGTCTTAATGCAATTAAGCCACAATGGAAGAGACATTCTCTTGTCCCCAAGTGCACCCACTGGTCTCCAGCATAGTAATAACCTCCACCTCAGCTGGACACTAACTGGCACTAATGGCAGAAATACCCACTGATAGAGACAGAGGATCCCCAGTTCACACAAAAGAGCAATGTTCCCCAAGTTTCCAAAAGATTATAAAGCAAGAAGCAAAAGAAAACCTAAAGCAAAGAATGACTGAACCCAAGTACTGAGGTTTCTTTCCTTTCAAAAAAACAAAATAAAAACCAACCAACCAAACAAAAAAAAACCCCCCAAACACTTCACACCCTGATTTGGCCTCTACAACTTCACAAACCTTTTTTTTCAGCTCTCTATACACCTTAAAACTTTCTACACACTTTCTGAAACCTCAGAGACCTTCTTATTCACTCAGTAATAACCATAACTCACTTTCAATCATTGTCCTTTAACTGAAGGAAAGGACCGCATTCAAACTCAGTATCTGGCAGCTAAAAGGTCCCAAATCTGCAAACACATAACACTGTATAAACTTATTCTACGTTTTCTTTTTGGCCACACTGATATTTAAATTTGTTTACAATTTGAAAATAATATAGAAACTACAAATAAATGAGAGACAACATGCTTCTATTTCTCAGGTTCAAAAGAGGAAGTGATGGAGGAGATAAGCAAGATGGGGGAGGAATGAACGGAAGTCACACTGATCTCCTCCCAGGACCAATCTGGAATAATAACTAAATTGTGGAGAAATCACCTGGAACAAACAACTGAACAATAGTGGGAGAGAAACCTCATAACCTTGGACAGACAGAAGAATCAGCTTCAGCACAACATGACTGCTAAAGAGTGTGGGGGAGACTTGAGAATGCTGGCTGGGCACCCATGGTCAGCAGCACCAAAGAGATATTAGAGCACCCAGTTGGGTCCCCCTGAGAAGAGTGGGGTCTGAACCATAAGCAGGGGTCCCCAGCCTACAGCAACAGAACTCAAAAAATACACAGATAAAAACCAGCTGCAAAAAGTGGCAGGGTTGCTCTCTGCAAGAAACAGGTGATTGGAGATGGAAAAAGCTGTTTAAAGGTTCAATGTATAAATTTTCATTTGCAGCTACTTACCCTAGGCTATGGCAAAAGCAGGGTTCAGAGTGGGCTAGACATCTGAGGACAGACTTGGGATGGGGGCTTTGAGGAGAGAACTAAGAGAGTAGCTGCAGGGATGCCAGTGCTGAGTCATCACCCATATGGCTACAACCATCCTGCTAAGGCAGACCACTCCCCTCTGAGCAGCAGCAGACTGAGGGGGAAACAATAGCCCTAAACACAGGAGGATTTTCCCTCCCCTCTTGTGTTTAAGCCTGATTGCTGAGTGCAGAGACACTAGATTAACAACTAAAGGAGACAGATGCATGAAAAAGAAAAAGAAAAAAAGTCTCACACAAAATTAGAAGAGAATCAAAAAAACCCACAATTGAAAGGAAAGGGGGAATCCTCTGAAAGAGTGCTAAACAAAATAGAGGCAAGTAAACTATTGATACTGAGTTCAAAACAATGGTTATAAGGAAGCTCAATTAGCTCAGTAAGAATTACGAAAAACTACAGGGAACCTACAAGGAACTTACTGCAAACTATATTGGCATGAAAAAGGACATAAAAACTGTAAAGAAGAGCCAAGAGAAAATGAAGAATACAATTTCTGAATTGAAACATAGTAGAAGGAATCAACAGCAGGCTAGAAGAAGCAGAGGATTGAATTAGAAACTGGAGGAAAAGGTAGAAAAGAGCTCCCAGAAAGAGCAACACATGAAAATAGACAAAATGAATGAAGGGGGTTAAGGGAAATGCAGGAAAACATGAAACGTAATAATATCCATATAATAAAGATACAAGTAGAAGAAGAGGAACAAGAGGAAGAAAACCAGTTTGAAAAATAATGATAAAAGCCTTCCCTAACTTGAGAGAAGAAATAACACAAGCCCAGGAGGCACAGAGGGTCCCAAATAAAATGGAGCTAAAGAGACTCACTCTAAGATATATCATAATTAATTAAAATGGTAAATATCAAAGACAAAGAGAGAATCTTAAAGGTAGCAAGTGAGAAAGAGGAAGGAACACACAAGGGAGTCCTGAAAAAGCCAGCCGCTGACTTCTCAAAAGAAACACTTCAGGACAGAAGGGAATGGCAAGAAATATTCCAGGTAATGAAAAGCAAGACTGCAACCAAGACTACTTGACACAAAAAGGCTCTCAATTAAAATGGAAGGCAAAATAGTTTCCCAGACAAAAGAAGGCTAAAAGTATACACCACCAAACCAGCATTACAAGATATACTAAAGGGACTGCTTTAAGATGATGAAGAAAAAGTGTGAAAGAGATAGGAACACAAGTAAAAGGGGGAAAATGAATATCAATATTAGCCTTAAATGTGAATGGAATAAGTGCTCCAATCAAAACAGAGAGAGTAGCTGAATGGATAAGAAAACACAACCCACACATATGAGGCCTAGAAGAGAACCACCTTCAGAACAAAAGACCTACACAGACTGAAAGTAAAGGGTTGGAAATAAAAATCCAAGCAAATGGAGAGGAAAAAACCCTATGCCCCATTAATCATATCAGACAAAACAGACTTCAAAACAAAGGCTATTAAAAGAAACTGAGACAGACACTTTATAATATTAAAGGAAGAATCCATCAAGAAGACATAAACATTGTCAACCTATATGCACCCAACATAGGAGCACTCCAATATATAAGGAAAATCTTGGAGGACTTTAAGGAAGAGCTAGACAGCAACAGACCTATAGTAAGGGATTTTAACAACACACTGTCAACAATGGAGAGATCTTCCAAAGAAATATCAATACGGATACTGTAGAACTGAATGACACATGAGATCAAATGGACTTAACTAAAATACATAGAACCTTTCAAAGAAGCAAAATACACTTAGTTTTCAAATGTACCTGGTACATTTTCAAAGACAGGCCACATGAGAAGACACAAAACAAGCCTCTACAAATTCAAGAAAACTGATATCATGACAAGCATTTTCTCAAACTACAAGGGCTTGAAACTAAAACCCAGCCTCAAGAAAAACAACTCCAAAACATTCAAACTCATGAAGACAGAATAGCATGCTATTAAACAATGAATGGGTCAATAATGAGATCCAAGAAGAAAACAAAATGTGTCTAGAAACGAAGTGAACAGAGAACAGTTCAAAACCTATGGGACACAGTGAAGGCAGCTCTGAGAGAGAAGTTCTTCGGGACAAAGGCTTACCTAAAAAAGATAGAACGATTTCAAATTGACAACATAACCCTACAGCAACAAGAACAAGAGAAACAGCATCAAACAAAGCCCAGAACAAGTAGAAGGAAGGAAATAACCAAGTGAATAAGAACAGAATTAATTGAGATAGATGCCTATCAAGAAAAAAGAGAGATCTAAATAAATTAAATCAGGAATGAATGAGGAGAAATTACAACTTATACCACAGAAATACATAATAAATTACTATGAACTATATGCCAAGACATTGGAAAACCTGCACAAAAATGTACAAATTCTTAGAAAAATAACCTTGCAGAACTGAATGAACAAACAGAAAGCCTAAACTGACTGATAACAGCTGGTGAAATTGAAGGAGTAATTAAAAAAAACAACACTGACACAAAAGCCCTGAATAGGATGATATCACAGGAGCATTCTACAGAACATTAAGGAAAGAGCTAGCTGATCTCTAGCCTTCTCAGGCTATTCCAAAAAATCCAAGAAGAGGGAACACTCCAAAGTTTTTTTTATGAAGCCAGCATCATCCTAATCCCCCAAACAGATAAAGACATAACATAACAAAGAAAGAGAACTACAGGTCAATGTTGCTGATGAACATAGACACTAAAATCCTCAACGAAATATTGGCAGAGTTCATCCCGCAATACAATAAAAATATCATCCGCCATGATCAAGTGGGATTCATCCCTGGGATGCAAGGATGGTTCAATATTCACAAATCAATAAACTTGTCACATTAACAAAAGAAATGACAAAACTTATATGATCATATAAATAGATGTGGAAAAAGCACTTGAAAAGATACACCACCCATTTATGAAATAAAAAATACTCAGCAAAGTGGGAGTAAAGAGCACATACCTCAACATAATAAAGGCCATATATGAAAAACCTAGAGCCAACATCATACCCAAGTGGGCAAAAACTAACAGCTTTCTCACTGAGATCAGGAACGAGATAAGGATGTCCACTTTTACCATGTCTATTCTATAGTAGTGGAAATCCTAGCCGCAGTGATTAGACTACAAAAAGAAATAAAAGGCATCCAAATTGGAAAGGCAGAAGTAAAACTTCATTGTTTGCAGAGGACATGATAGTGTACATAGAAAACCCTACAGACTCCACCAAAAAACAAGTTGACCTAATAAGTATATTTGGCAAAACAGCAGGATACAAAGTCAACATTGAGGAATTGAAGGCATTTTTGTACATCAACATTGAAATATTAGAAACAAAAATCAGGGAAAAAAATGCCACTTGCTATAGCAACAAGAAAAATAAAGTACTTAGGAATAAACCTAACCAAGGAGATAAAAGACCTGTACCTAGAAAACTATACAAACTGAAGAAATTGAGAAAGACAATTGGAAGCATATACCTTGTACTTGGATTGGAAGAATTAATATCATCAAAATACTCATACTACCCAACGCAATTCATAGATTCAAAACAATCTCTATTAAAACACCAATGACGTATTTCACAGATATAGAACAAATATTTCAAAAATTTATATGGAACCATAAATTATGCTGAATAGCTTCAGAATTCTGAGAAAGAAGAAGAAAGTAGGAAAAATCACAATAACTGACATCAAGCTATACTACAAGGCCACTGTAATCAAAACACTCTTGTACTGGCCTAAGAACAGGCACAAAGATCAATGGAAGAGAACAGAGAGCCCAGAAATAAACCAATGTCTCTATGGTCAATTAGTATTCAACAAAGTGTTCAGAAACATAAAATAGAGTAAAAATAACCTCTTCAACAAATGGTGTTGGGAGAGCTGGACAGCTACATGCAAAAAAAAAATGAAAAATGACCACCAACTTACACCATACACAAAAGTAAACTCAAGATGAATAAAAGACTTAAGAGAAGTTGTGGCACCATAAAATTCCTAGAGGAGAACATAGGTATCTCTCTGATATCCCATGCAGTAATATTTTCATCAATATGTCCCCTAGAGCAAGGACACAAAAAACAAGTGGACTTCATCAAAATAAAATTTTCTGCACTGCTAAAGAAAACATCAGCAAGATGAAAAGGGAACCAACCATACGGGGAAATGTATTTGTAAGCGATACCTTGGACAAGGGTTTGATCTTCAAAATATACAGAAAACTCATACAACTCCTCTCCAGGAAGACAAACAATCCAACTAAAAAATGGGCCAAAGACCAGAAGAGGCACTTCTCCAAGGAGAACAGGAAGAGGGCCCAGAGACATGTGAAAGGATGCTCAGCATCACTAGCCATCAGAGAGATGCAAATTAAAACCACAGTGGGATACCATTTCATACTGGCCAGAATGGTCATCATAAACAAATCAACAAACAAGTTCTGGCAAGGTTGTTGAGAAAAGGGAACCCTAGTACACTGTGGGTGAGAATGCAGACTGGTGTAGCCACTTTGGGGAACAGTTTGGAATTTCCTCTAAAAGCTACAAATGGAACTGCCTTTTGACCCAGTGATTCCATGGCTGGGATTATACCCTAAGAATCCCAAAACACAAGTTCAAAAGAACCTATGCATCTCAATGTTCATAGCAGCACAATCGACAATATCCAAGTGCTGGAAGCAAACTAAGTGCTCATCAGTAAATGAGTGGATCAAAAAACTGGTACATTTACCCAATGGAATACTACGCATCAGGAAGAAATAAGGAGGAATTACCTTTTGAGACAGCATGGATGGAAATGGAGAGCATGATTCTAAGTGAAATAAGCCAGGTGGTGAAAGACAAATACCATATGATGCCACCTATAAGTGGAACCTGATCAACAAAACAAGTGAACAAAATAGACCAGAGATATGGAAATAAAGAACAAAGTGACAGTAACCAGAGGGGAGTGAGAAGGAGGATAACAGGGGAAAAAGAGGTAATAGGGTGATCACGGAACATGTATAAAGGAGCAATGGACAAAGCAAGTGGAGGAAGAATTGAAGTTGGAAGATGGAGGTGTTTGTGGTGGGAGAATGTGGTGGTGGGGAATTGGAGACAACTGTACTTGACAACAATAAAAAAAGAATTAATTTTCACATATGCCATTGATATTAACTAAATAACTACTATATTGTGTTTGCTTTCCTTGTTGTGAAAATATATGCATTGTGTCTTCATTTAGGAAGGATATTTTTGTTGGTTATAAAATAATTCCATTCCATTGTTTTCCCATTGTCTCCTGGCTTTTATAGTTTCTGTTGATAATTCAGCTGTAACTCTTATTGCTGCTTCACTGAAGAAAATGTACCATTATTTTCTGGTTGCTTTTATGTTTTCTTTCTAACTTTGGTCCTGTTATTTGACAATGAAGTATGGTTTCATTTGCATTAAAAAAGGAAATAGATGGATTGGAAATACTGCTAAGGGATTAACATAAATATACTAATACATAAAAACATACCTAAAAACTTTGAAACCCCCAACACTGCCTTTAACTTCTTGAAACACAGACTCTTTGGTCCCATTCCTTGCTAATAGAGCCTGGTGTATTTTTCGTGGAATGCCTCACTCCAGACTGCTTCCACACCACTCTTCCCACAGGCACCGTAGTGTTTGCAGAGGCTTGGGCAACCTGTTCCTTGACATTCACAGCATGTCCAGATGACAAACAGTGAACCCCATGAGAACAGGTTACTGAAGGCTTTTGTAATATTTAGAAATCCTGTGACGTTGAGTTGGTGGAAGATTCCATTTGAGGAATCTTACAAGACTGCTCTTCTTCTCACTCCTCTACTTCCTGTTCAGATCTCTAGAGTCTTCCTGAATGTAATGCTGAAGTTCAACAGATAAGTGTTCCAATTCTTCTAGCATCTGATCTTATTCACATGGGGCTGTCTCTGCATTGAAGTAAGGTGCCTTGTCATAAATGCACATCAGAGAGTAAGCACTAACATTTCTCAAGCTTCCATAGGACTCTCTTATAATTTCTTCCCGGAAGACTTGGTAACAGAGGTATTGCACTTGAGCCAGGCTTGTAACAGTTGATTATAGATATAATCTATATTTGATATAGATATATATAATATATACCTATATGATTATATATAATCTATATATGATTATAATTAAAGCTATATATGATTATAGATATATGATATAATGTAGTGTCCAGCATTTGCTTGTACTTCATGACTGAATGCAAGTGATAAGGCACCTAACAAAGGAGAAGATCACAGTACATCTGCTTAATAGTTTGGGTAGAGCTTGCAATACAATTCTTTAAATCTTGTTTCTTACTTTAACTCCTTTCTCACTTGAACTCCTCCACCTCTGAATACAGGTATTAACAAAGTTTATTTCTTCATCTATCATCCTATTCACCCTATCATCAGGACAAACACATATTAAAACTCTTGCACAGACATGATGTTTCTCTTTTCTGTATGACTTGCACAACTTTCAAATACATTCTGTGGCAGACTGTAGCTGAGGACAAGTCTTCAAAGTTAAGGCAATTGAAAGAGAGACTGATAATGACACTAAACCAGCATATATTGCCAAAATTTTTCATTGGGATTGGCATATTTTCTCCAGACTCCAGAGTGTTATTTTTGAGCATATAGTTTCTACAGAGGTCACCCTTTGCATTCTATTAAGATTTCTTTAAAAAATTCTTTATTAAATTTATTGTCACTCTTTTTTATTGTTGTTCAGTTACAGTTGTCCCAATTCTTTTCAATTACACACCCTTACCCTGTTCTTCCCCATTCTCACAGTCAATCCCCTCCATTGTCCATGCCCATGAGTCCTTTATTCATGTTCTTTTGCTTGTCCCTTCCTCTTCTTTCACCCTGTTACCTCATTCTCTCTCCCACCTGGTCACTGCCAGATTTGTTCCAAATCTCTGATTCTATTTTGCTCATTTTTTTTGTTTGTTGATTAGGATCCACTTACTGGTGAGATCATATGATATTTATCTTTCACTGCCTGGCTTATTTCACTTAGTATAAATGTCTTCAGTTCCATCCACGCTGCCATGAAGGATAGGAATTCTTTCTTTCTGATGTATAGTATTCCATTGTATAAATGTTCCACAGTTTTTTGATCCACTCAGTTACTGGTGGGTACTTAGGTTATTTCTAACACTTGTCTATTGCAAAGAATGCTGCTATGAACATTGGGGTGCATGGGTTCTTTTGAATTGGCATTTTGGGATTCTTAGGGTAAAAGCCCCAGAAGTGTGATCACTGGATCAAAGAGAGAGTTCTATCTTTATTTTGAGGAAATGCCATACTGCTTTCCACAATGGCAGTACCAGTCTGCACCCATAAACAGTGGACTAGTGTCCCCTTATCTCCACAACCTTGTCAGCACCTGTTTGTTGATTTCTTTATGAAGACCATTCTGACCAGAGTGAAGAGGTATCTCACTGTTTTAATTTGCATCTCTCTGATGGCTAGTGATGCTGAGCATCCTTTCCTACGTCTCTTGGCCCTCTGTATGATCACCTTGGAGTAGTAGCTGTCCAGGTCCTTTGCCCATTTTTCATTGAATTGTTTGTCTTCCTAGAGTGGAGTTGTGTGAGTTTTCTATATATTTTGGAGATTAAACCCTTGTCAGAGGTATCCTTGGCAAATATGTTTTCCCATATGGTTGGTACCATATGGGGAGTACAGCCTCCCACACAGAGTCCCCTTAGGTCACTGCACATAGAGGAAAATAAAATAAGTCACCCCAGACACTTCTTAGTCTGCCAGAAAAGGGGATGGCAATTCCCTCTAGTGGAGAATGCTCCAAGCCATTATCTTGAAGTGGCTTTTATTGAGAACAATATGCTCAAAGGTATACAGCATGAACGCAAAGCTCATCAATCAATGTTAAAAGGCTATGATTGAAGGAACACAGAGATTTGCCTCAGGTCAGGGTCTGGTAGATAAGGTGGCACTCATTCAACCCTGAAACCGGGGAAACTGATCACATTTTATGCTCAACCCCAAACATCAGTACTCATTAACTTGAGGACATATTTTAGCAAAGTAAGTTTCATAGGGTTTAATTCATTCCTTTTGCAGGCCTAATTGTTCCAAAACCACCCACTCCAGTTTAGGGTTGTATCTGCCTTTAGTATTGTTTCAAGCCTGTACCACGTGGGTGGAGCAGAGCAGCCAAGACATAAGGATACTTCTTTCAGATAGAATGAGGACTCTGGCCATGACAAAGCTGAAGGATGAGGGTCTTTTGCCCCTTCTCCATGTCCCTCAAGTCCTTCCTGATGGCCCTTATGTGACTGTGCCTGTCTTAGGTTGTCCCTGCCATTGAAGGGGTTACTCTTCATTGACTAACCAGCCATCCTACGAGGCCAAGCAGGGTGATGTAAGGGAGGCAGGGGCTGTGTCCCTGCCAGGGGGATAGATTTTGTCTCCTCAATGGCCTATTTTCCCAAGGCCTCCTGGCTCAGCTGCAGCTTTGGGGCCCTATCACCTGTCAGTGGGGCTACAGTTCCTGAAACCAGGAGGAATGGTTCCCAACATGTTCCCTTCTCATTTTGCTGATGTTTTCTTTAACCATACAGAAGCTTTTTTATTTGCTGAAGTCACATTTGTTTATTCTTTCCTTTATATTCTTTGTCTTAGGGGACATACGGGTGAAAATATTGCTGTGTGGGATATCTGAAATTTTTCTGCCTATGTTTTCCTCTGGGATTATTAAGGTGTCATGATTTATATTTAAGTCTATTATTCATCTTGAGTTTATTTTTGTGTATGGTGTAAGTTTGTGGCATGTACTGTCCAGCTCTCCTAACATAGTTTGTTGAAGAGGCAATTCTTACTCAAATTTATGTTTCTTCCCACTTTGTTCAGTATTAACTGACCATATTGACATGGTTTTATTTTTGGCTCTCTTTTCCATTTCATTGAGAATATATATATATATATATATTCTTATGCCAGTGCCAGACTCTTTCTATTAAGTGGCTTTGTAATATAATTTGATATCAGGTATTGTTACCCTCTTACTTTGCTCTTCTTTCTAAAAAATTTTGAGGACATTCAGGGTTGTTTATGTTTCCATATAAATTTTTGAAATATTTGTTCTATATCTGAGAACATGAGAGAGATGTCATTGGTGTTTTAATGCAGATTGCATTGAATCTAGAGATTGCTTTGGGTAGATTGGACATTTTAATGATGTTAATTCTTCACATCCATGAACATGGTATATTCTTCCATTTATTTGTGTCTTCCTTAAGTTTTTTTCTTCAGTGATATGTAGTTTACTGAGTACAGGTCTTTTAGCTCCTTGGTCAGGTTTATTCCTAGGTACTTTATATTTCTTGTTGCTGTAGCAAATGGGATTTTTTTCCCCCTGATTTCTGATTCTGATATTTGGTTGTTAGTGTACAAAAATACCTTCAGTTTCTGAATGTTGACTTTGTATCTAGCTGTTTTACCAAATTCACTTATTAAGTTGAGTAGTTTTCTGGTGGAGTCTATAGAGTTTTCTATGTATGCTACCATGACCTCTGCAAACAGTGACAGCTTTACTTCCTCCTTTCTAATTTGGTCGCTTTTCATTTCTTTTTCTTGTCTGATTGCTGTGGCTACAACTTCCAATATTATGTTGAATAGAAGTAATGAAAGCAGACACCCATGTTTTGTGCCTGATCTTAGTGGGAAAGCTGTCCTTTTTTGCCCTTTGATTTGGCTGTACATTTCTCATATATGGCCTTTATTATGTTGGCTTATGCTTTCACTTTTAGTCTGTATAGATCTTATGTTTCTGAGGTGGGTCTCTTGTTGACATCATATGTGTGTGTCACGTTTCTTATCCATTCAGCTACCCTGTGTCTTTTGATTGGAAGATATAATCCATTCATTTTGAAGGTTATTATTGATTGGTATTCATTCATTTTCCTCCCTTTTACGTGTGTGGCTCTTTATCACTCTTTTTCTTCATCTTCTTGAAGCAGTCCATTTAGCATATTTTGCGATGCAGGTTTGGTGGATGTGTATTTTTTCAGGCTTATTTTTTTCTGGGAAACTATTTATTTTGCTTTCCATTTTAAATCAGAGCCTTGCTGAGTATAATAGTCTTGGTTGCAGTCTTTTGCTTTTCATTACTTGGAATATTTCTTGACATTCCTTTTGACTTGCAGTGGTTCTGTTGAGAAGTCACCTGCTAGCCTTATCAGAGCTCTCTTGCATGTTACTTTGTGTTTCTCCCTTGCTGCCTTTAAGATTTTCTGTTTGTCTTTGATATTTGTCATTTTACTAATGATGTGTCTTGGAGTAGGTCTATTTGGGTTAATCTTCATTAGGATCCTCTGTACTTCCTGATCTTGCATTGCTTTCCTCATCTCCCAGTTAGGGAAATTTTCTGTCATTATCTTTTGAATCAAGGTTTTTATCCCTTTCTCCTTTACTTCTTCTGGTATTCCTATGATACAAATGTTGTTGCATTTCATGTTGTCCTGAAGTTACCTTTAGCTATCTGCATACTTTTTGAGGGTTTTTTTTCATGCTGTTGCTTTTCTGGGTATTTCTATGTTGTCTTTCAGCTCATTAACTCAGTGCTCTTCTTCATACAACCTGCTTGCAATTCCTTGTAGTTTAATTTTTATTTCAAATATTGTATTCTTCATTTCTTCCTGGTTCTTGTTTATAGCTTCTATTTGCTTTTTCATGCTGCTTTCATTTCCTCTTAGTTCCTTTTAGTTGTCTATGAGTTCCTTGAGCCTCCTTCTAACCATTTTTAAAATTCTATGTCTGATAGATTGCTTGCTTCTATTTCATTTATCTCTTTTACTGGGGATTCTTCCATTATTTTCAATTGGAGTTTTTTCGTTATTTCCCCATTTTATGTGACTCTCTTTGTTTGTGTCTGCATCTGGGTGCTCTGCTTTGCCTGATTGTCTTCATGATTTGTACTTCCGTGTAGGAGTTCTCTGGGCCTCAGTGGTACAGCCTTTTTGATTTCCTCATCTGGATGCTTTAGGGTTGCCCTTTTCCACCTGTGTAAGCTCTCTTGTTGCACTTGGGCTTTACTTGTTGGTGACTTCTTTGTTTGTGGGTTCCCCATCCAGTGCATCTACTGGTAGTCACTTCTCCCCCTCCAATGCACCTACTGGTAGTCACTACTCCCACTAAATGTATACACCCATTTCGAATTGTTCTCTGCATACTTTGGCCTCCAAACTTTATGTCAGCTAAGAATATTTTGGCTGTTCACTTTGCTTTTCAGAAGTTTGTTTTTCGGCTAAGTGTCCTAGTTAGGCACAGTAGCAAGTGGGCTTAGCCCTCCCCTACTTTACTGCCATCTTCTGTCTCTATTAAGATTTCTTACACTAGCCCGAACTTTGGGCACGTTCAGTGGGCTCAAAGCAATGGCAACCTGAAGATCTAATTTGTTCTCATGAATAAGGCCTATTACATTTGCTAATACTTTTTGTTGGAAGCACTCCCCTTTTCTTCAGGTGATTCTGTAGCAACAGTGTGTTTACTGGGCTCCTTAACTCTTTCATCAGTGAGAAGTCTGACTGCCAGAGTGATGTCTCTATTACTAGCCTTCAGACTTTCATGAAGGAAAGAAGTGTTCTGAATGCCTGTGATTTCTCTCAGCTGATTCAACAACATTTGGCAGCTCAAGCCATGGCAACTAGCTTTGCTGGCCATGCTATACTACTGGAGCTCTGCAGTCATGGTGGAGAACCACCAGGCCAGCTTTACAGGAGGCTGGGGAAGAGGTCTTCCTGCTATCAATCTTATATTCTCTGGGTTCAGGGAATTATTAAGACTTTCCTTTGTATTACTATCAGGGAAGGTTTTTGAGGCCACTTGCCTTCTCTGCACCATCAAGCTGTTCTCTGTCCATGGTGAAATCTTATTATGGAATAAGATAAATGCTTTAACATAAGGGATCTCATGATGGCAACATACATTCAATTGCATGATGGTTTAAAGGGAACAATTTAGGGGCTATTTTTTTCCTTTACAGTCTAAAATATGCATAGACTATACACTGTTACAGTAAAACAACTGATTGCTCTAAAATCTAACCTAGTGGGTTCCCTCCAAGAGTGAAAGCTCCTTGATGGTCCAGATGTACAGACACATAAGTATGAACATGAGACTCCAGACAAACTGAGAACATATAATCACAACAAGCATTGACTATTTTTTCTGAACTAGTCCTCACAAATGAGTTTTCTGAGGTTAAAAGGTCCTCTCTTGCTATTGTTCAGTTGTTCGTTCCAGGTGATTTCTCTACAATTCAGTTGTAGTTCCAGGTTTGTCCTGGAAGGAGGTCAGTGTGACTTCCCCTCACTCCTCTGCTGTCTTAATTCTCCCTTCATTCTTTATTTACTTAAACAGAATGATGACCGGACCCCCTTCAGTTGTTTTGAATCTGAATCTACAGGGATGCAACCTCAACTTTAGTATTTTTTGGAAAAGCCTACAGGTGATTTCAGAGAACCATCAGGATTGACAACCACCCTAGGTTTTGGGGGGCCACTCTGTTCACATTCTTCATCCTAAGTAGGAGGATGGCATGCATTAGCCAAAGCTTATTTTTGTGGCAAGAGAGAGAAATCCAGGTTAGAGTAGCTGAAGCTTAAAGAAGGTTTTAGAGGGTGGTGCTAGTGCCTGGCTTTCCTTAATCCTGGGTTATCAGAGGGGTCTTTAGATCCTCTCTCCATCTCTCAGCTATGATTCTTCCCTTTTCCTTTATCCTCAGACTGACTCTTGCTCTAGAGAGTAGGCAGAGATGACTGCTCTTCAGCATCTTATATAGAAAAAGTCCAGAAACAAGAGCTCCACTGAAGAGGGCTCTCACTGGCCCCAGAGGGCCTTGTGCCTGCCTGACCCACATCTGTGTTGAAGGGGAAAGATACGTGGATTGGCCAGGCTCATCAGGTTTCCCTCTCTGGGGTGGGCAAGGCAGAGCTACTTAAGCACAGGGACAGATCTACAAAGGAAAAGCAGCAGAGACTAAGGAGTGGTGGCATCTACTAGAGACTAGATGATAATGGTAATAGCCAATTTTTCTCTCAGCATTCTGTGTGCCTGTATCAGGCATGCTGAGATAAGCACCTAGTTTTACATGATATGTTCCTGATTACTTTCCTTTCCTAGATGTGGGGAGAAAGGCCTGCAGAGGTTATATGCTGGCTCAGCATTTGAAGCTAGTCATGGTGGAGCTGAGAATGGAACTCAGGACTGTCTGATGTGAGAATCTAGTGATGATAGAATCGCTCTCATCTTCTGGGACCATCATGACCCCATGGCTTCCCTCCTCTCCTGGTTTGCACTTGGTAATGGGGCTGACCACTACTTCTTTCCTATTCTTTTGATTTAAATGGTGCCCCTCCCTCATTTTAAAGCATCCAGAAGAGCAATTATTGTGTGATGACACCTTCTAAGAGTTCATGAAAGTGACATTTTTCCCACCTGCACCACAGCACACTCTGGCTGCTCTCCAGTAGATTCCCAGGTGCCGGCTGTGAGTCTGGGTCTTGATCTGGATGTGCTCACAGACTTGAAGGTCATGGAAGCTGTAGACACCTTGCTGTACATCCACAGATAAAATATTTATGGAAAAAACGTTATAGAAAGTTAAATTTTTTCATTACAAACCCCATTTCACATAAAAAGAGTCACTAGGAGAGCAAATAGTAAGAAAGTACGAGGGGCTACAGATTTAGGGATGATTCCCTTCTGCCTCAATTCTTGCTCTTCATAGTCATAACATTTAAAATTCTCTGAAGAAGAAGACAAGGTTTTCAAGAATATGCATGCACAGAGCGGCTGAGCTGCCTTGGTGGGCACCAAGGCCTTTTGTATTTCCGCATGACCTCACTCCAGGAACTTAATCTCCCCTCCACCATCCCTCCTTCTATCATTCTGAGGCAGCTGTATTATTTCTAAATTATATTATGTACTGTTACGATTTTGCCTTTCTTCTAAACAGGACTCACCTTTAATAGAAACATAAGCACCATTCTAAAATCCTTTTGCAAGGTTTCGTTATTTATACTCTAGAGTGTGTTTATCTATCCATGAATACATAAATCATGCACCATCAAGTAGGGTGAGAAAATGTATTTCCTTTGTTGTTACAGTAGTTTTAGCTAGAGGAACTGCGATGTGTCCCACAAGTATATTTCTACTTTCCTTTCCTTTCTGACATCCACAAGAAAATAAACACAAAACTGAAACTAGCCTTTCCTCTACAAGGATGCAGAACAGATATGTCACCTGTGCTGATGGCTCACCGGTATTCTCTCTGTAACTGACTCCCAGGCTGATGAACTCCAAACTGGATAACTGGGTTCTCCTTAGTACTGTTCATAAACAGTGTCAGAGAGAAGCAGTGTGCAGAAAGGGGTGTTGATGAATATAGAGGAAGAGAAAGGGGTTGTACAACCCAGAGCTGGAATGCAACAAAGACATTTCACCTCCTCAGACCTCTGGCTTTGGCTCCTAATTACCCCATTTCTGATACTCTTATCCAAAGTTTTCAGGCTACAATAAGCTCTTCCTTTTTTGCCCTCATACTGCACTTATAGTCAGTACACCACAGATAAATACTAAATTATTGTCTATTTTTTGAGAATTTTTCTTCTTTGCCCATCCAGATTTTACATGGCTTATGCTGCCTTTGCTTGGCTTTTCCCACTAGATGAGTATTCTAGGAACCCATCTGTAACAGTGTATCAGCAGACATTGTTGTGAGAGGCTACATTTGACTTCAGTGAATTTTTTTTCAAGACTCAGCATGTTTGCCCATTTCATCATGGGTGACTTTTGAGCACAATTCCCTACACCACATTGAGTGTACAGTGCCTTTTGACCCAAAATGGCATGACCTTTGTGCCCCACCTCTCCTTATTCACCTGATCTTGCCCCAAGTGACTTTTTTTTTGGTTTCTCTGTATGATAAAAGCCCTCAAATGGAAATGTTTTGCTGACACGGAAGAGGTAAAACAAAAAATTGCAGAAGCACTAAAAGACATCAAAATTGGTGAGTTAGAAACTGTTTTGAGCAAGGTATCTCAATAGGTGTATTGCATCAAATGCAGAGTACTTTGCAGATGTCTGAAGTTTAAACTTGTAAGAATAAATGCACTTTTTTAAATAAATAAATTCCTTTCTTTTGCATCTTCCCTCATGTGGCATTCAAAGTGGATATATTGTCAGCTAGTGGTGATCAGTTTTGGTTTTGGTATCTGTATAAACCTTCAAAGAGATAGAAAATGAAATGCTCTTGAATGAAAGAAAAATTACGAAAATAAGAACAGTGACAACAACAGAATAATATCAACACAGCAAATAAAGACCCTGCATGAAAAGGTTGAAATGAAATTAGCTGAAGGCAAACCTCCTGGTCTTATTTTCCCTTCCCTTCTTTCCCCAAATTTCTTACCATACAGGAAAAATTCACTGGAGAATCTGTTTAAAAGACTGGGTTTTTAAAAAATTTTTTAAATTTAAAATTTAAGCTGTGGGAATTTCTTTAAGATAGCTTTAAAAAATGGTGAATTTTCTAACAGGGATCTGCTTATTTCGATTCATACTGACTAAACTTTTCAAGCCAACCTATATTCTGTTTCCTAAGGCAATGTTCAATTTGTTATACTTTTATATCTTCTCTTAATTTGTGCCACATGTTATGTCTTTTAGATCCAAATTTTTGTTTTATATTTGGAACTGTAGGAAAGGCACTAACATTTATTTTGGACCTACCATTTGCCAGCATTTTACATAAGTCATCTTATTTATTTCAGGGGCCATATGAAGTAGATAGTATTGTTCTCATTTTATAGATGAGAAAGTTAAGGTTCAGAGAGATTAATAACTAGTAGCAACCAATACTGGGATTAATATCTTTATAGAAACGTTTTGGTCCCATGTGTCAGAAACTCAACTCAGAATGCCTTAGCAAGAAAATGGTTTATTGATTCTTACCACTGAATAATGCACAGTGGATTCAGGCACAGCAGAATCTGGATGTGCTGTGTCTAGGTCTTCATCTTGGGTTTGTTTCATGGGGAAATGGGTTACCCTTTATTTGCGGGGTCAAAATAGCTGCTAGTATTCCAAGTTTCCATCTTATGTTTTCAGCTCTCTCATCAGGAAGAGCACTTAGGTTAGGCCCAGAAATAAATCTCACTGGCCTGGCTTGGGTCCAAACTCAGCTGTGAACAAATCTGTGGTCATGTCTAAGTCAAGTTCTCACTATCTTGAGGTCAAGGAGGAGAGTGAGTGTCACATCTGAGTTACATGACCTGAATAGGAGAATGGGGGTTCGTTCTCCACAGAAGGGGAAATAGACGGTAGAAGAACAGAAACACATGGCAGTGGTGTTCAACCCAGCAGGCACAGCTGTCTCTCCCCGGGCCTCTCCTGATGGAAGTTTGCATAGTACCAGCCTGAACAGTCATTTGACCCAGGAGACAAGAAAGATTGGATTTTTAGCCAAACAATTCTTCTCTGCCCTAAACCCTTTGTTTTTCTAAATTATCAGGTAGCAAGAATGAAAAGCAGACCTGTTTCTCCCACTCTGTGAAGGCCTCATACCTCACATATGTACATGTATTTGTGCTAAACACCACAGCTCAGAACTCAGGGGGGAGAAAAAAAGCATACAACAAATTGCTCCTCCCATGTCTCCTGCTGTGGTAGAACTGTGGCTCTTAAAGACTCCCCGTTCCAAGATCCTCCACAAAGCCCTCCACCTGAGGACCTGAGGCTCTGAGCTTAGGTCAAGCTCCTCCTCCAAAGAAGTGAATGAGGTAGCACACTGTCCACCAGATCTCACCATCAGCACTGAGCCCTCCTTCTTAGTCCCTCATTTACATATACTCTCGGTCACCCCCTTTTCAACCAGGCTATTCTAGTTGAAGCCCTAAGGCTCTGGAGCTGAATTAGGTGGTGAGTGCCCCAAATCCTTCACATCTCAATCAGAGTCAAGTTACTTAACTTCTCTGTGCCTCTGTCTGCCTCATCTATAAATAAATTAATGAAGGTAAAGTGCTTAGCATAGTGCCTGAAACATACTAGTGCTAAATAAGCATTAACATTTTTAATTGTTTCCTCATCTGGGTGATGGTAATCTCAGAGTAAATGCTTAAGAAATGTTTGCTTTTATCACTTAGAAATCAGAGAACATAGGCACCATTACTTGTGGGCAGCTTGACAATTCTGACTGGCTCTGAAATCAGTTTGGGGAGCTTTTAAAATGTGTCCACTTTAGGGTCTTAGCCAAAACTCCAGCCTTGGTTTCTCCTTTGGATCACCTGGAGGACCTGGAATAGCTATAGATGCCTTGGCCCTGCCTCAGAGACTCTGATGTAAAAGGTCCACAGTAGCACAGATATTGGGACAGACATGATTTCCTAGGGTGAAGGCTAGGTCCTTCACTCATTGATTTGTACCTGTGAAAAATACAGAGGCCTCACCAAGTTCTGAGTGTTGTGTAAATAAGATAAACTGAGCCTCTGCCCTGTGGGCTTCATAGTCTAGAGAGGGGTGGGAGGTGAAAACAGGAAGACCCATGGAGGTACATTGTTCATTTTGTATGAGTGCTATCTGCTCAGATGGAGAGTAGGGAAGGACCACAATTTTAGAGCAGGTTGTGTTTGATGTGGGAGTTTTAAGTACAAGGTCATTTATCTTTGCTTCTAACACAACAGCTGCCTTCCTGAGTTGTCCATGCACATCCCCTGGGCAGCTTTTACAAATGGAAGCTCAATCCCCACCACTAAACATTCTGGATCTGAGAAGAAAGCCTGAGCCTGAGAATTTAAACTTTCTCCTCCAGATACATCTTGTATAGAAGCTGAGTGGTGGAAGGACTGGAAGATGGCAGTGAAGCCTCTAAGGGCAAGTCCTTGTTATGGGTGAATGCTGGGGGCACGGTGGGCCTCAAGAGCCTCTAACCTTCTAGGAGACTTCCTGGAGGTCAGTGGTCTGGTGTGAAGTGCTGTGGGAGGAGGAGAGCACAGCTGGGGGCTGGGGCAGAGGAAGGAAGAAGGACTTCTTCATTTTGAACATATTTGTTAAGCAAGATTCACTGAAACTCTTGGGTGCAATAGGAAGAGAAGGATGAGAATTGGAAGATACATTTCTGTTCTGAGTTAGCCAGGTGCTGGAGATGCTGACCTAAGAATCCTGCACCAGATTACTTCACTCACCCACAAACTACCCAGGGATCCCCAAAGTGTCCTGGCCCTTTGAAACAGAAGGCTGGTCTTGAGGGTTGTGGTAGGTCCTGGATGAATAACTGACTACACAGGCTCAGTCTTGGGTCTTCCCAGGGCTAGGGAATAAACTCCAGGCTACCAGATGCCTTGTTCCTAAAGCACCTCTCTGAGCATGTAGGCTGTTCCCAAGGTAACTTTAGTCAAATCCTGACGGAAGCAGCATCACTACATGGTTGTGTATACATAAAATACAATTTTAAATAATTTTATTTGTGTGCCTCTGTTATCAAAAATTTCACTCACCTCTGGAGTATACATTGTTATTTTTTTAAAGGGAAAATTGTGAACATGCATCTTTATTAAAATAAATCCCCTCTCTCTTTTCTCTTTGCTTTGATGCCATCAAATTGATCCAGCTCAAAACTAAATATAAGAATGACTAACAATAATTTCCACAAAATCCTTAGAAATTGCTTGTAAGTGAGCAAACGGAAAATAGATTATCCAGCAACCATGTCAACCAGCATTTGAGACAAGGGCCTTAATCCAGCCATTGAACTGAAATGAAAAATAATGCTCTTTCCACCAGTGGCTGCACAGCCTAAACAAGAAGAAGGGAAAACAGGATGGCACCTGGAGTCAAAATTGGGTGGGGCTTTGATGATGACACTTTGTGGGCACAGAGTGAATTTTTAGAGATCAAGTAGTTTATGGACTGTGGCCCTGTTTATCAGAGAGTGAAGCCCTTCACACATTTCATATCCCTGAGGAGCCTGGGATATTAATTGTTGTCAGAAGTGGGCAAAGGATGAGTGATGGCATGATGCTTCAGAGATACTACTGAAGAAGCCTGGTCTAGAATATCAATAAAAATAGCACCGTGGACAGTAGAAAGTTTCCCTCATTAACTTGTGAGGAATGCTGTGACTGCTCATACCTGGCTGATGCTTCAACACCAACCTGGATGCCAAAAGAAAAGTGGTCCATCCCTTGGCCCTGTGACCCCGAGGACCCTCTTCCACATCACACAGAGAAGAGGTCTGGAGTTCAATGGGATGGGTCAGCCTAGAGTCTCTGCCTCATCTTTCAGACGTAGGACCAAGCCTATCTGTCACCTGTTTTCGTACATGAGTTAGAAATGGTTTTCATATATATAAATGATTGAAAAAATCAAAAGAAGAATCAAAGGTGAGAATTACATAAGATTCAATTTCAGCATCCACAGGTAAAATTTCACTGGAATATAGCCATGTTCTTTCATTTACTTAGTGTTTGTGACTGTCCTCACCTTAAATGGCAGGATTGAGCAGCTGTGACAGAGATCAGATGTTCCACTAAATCAGATGGAATATTTGTTATTCAGCCAGTGGCAGAAATATTTGCTAATTTGGCTCTCGACCATGCTTAATGTGCCCGAGACCCAACATTTCTTGCCCACAGGGCCCCTGCCCTCTTCCGCATACAGTGCCTCTTCTTTGAGTTTTCTTCTTGAACATGGAGCAGTCTTCCTGAAGGTGGCCAAAGGGTGACAGTTTGCAAAGAGCAGAGATGGAGGTCACAAAGCACCAGCAGTACCAGGTCCCTCTGTGTGTAAAAACTGGGGGTGGGAAGGTAAAAGAGGCAGGCCGGGCTGAGGGCCTCAAGCTGGCCCTCTCTGGCTACAGTGTTTTGAGAGTACAAGAATTCAATATTAAAGCTTGTCCTTCTGGGTATTTCAGGAGAGAAAGACCAACAATTAATATATTAATTTGATTTGCAACTTTTAAGTGTTCGTAGCAGTAAGGCATGTCAGCTTCCAATTGTGCTCATGCCCTGGGGTTCAATGTTACTCATGCAGTATTGGGGGGGGATGGCCTTTAGACCTCTTCCTTATGCTTTCACCAGTGGAGGTATTCTTCACCCAGAGCCACAGGGATTCCTCCCAAGCCCACCTGGCTTGATGGACTTTGCTCTCTAGTTACATAATTACATTTTACGTATTCAGTACTGACAAATGGATAAAACACAAGTGTGAAAATAAAAAAGTTTGTTGTAGAAAAGATGCAAGAAAGGCGAGTCTCTAAAAAACAATTATATTGAGATAAACATTGCCATGACAATGTACATATTTGGGAGAACATCCAATTATTCAAAGGATTCTGCACTTTGCTTCTCCAATGCCTATGAATCTTTGCTCCATTTTTAGAGCAACTGGAGAGTATGCCTATTTATTACATCTGTGATTTATATAAGAGGACTTGAGGTTCTAATAAAAAAGACAAGGCACTGGATGAGGGCCTTAACTCTACATCAAAAGCCAGGCAAATCAGTGTGCATCTCTGGTTTTAATATGAACTAAGTTTAATATCTTCTTTAAAAATATATTTATTGATTTTAGAGAGAGAAGCATGGGGTGAGGGACCAACACCAATATGAGAGGAAAAACATCAATCGGTTACCTCCCTTACGCAACCTGATCAGGAATTGAAACTGCAGCTCAGGTGTGTGCTCTGACTGAGTATTGAACCTGCAGCCTTTTGGTATATGGGACAATGTTTCAATCAACTGAGCCACGCCAGCCAGAGCAAGCTTAATATTTTATTATTGTTTACAATTCCTCACTTAACAGTTTTCTTAACATGTCAGTTAACTCAGTATAAACAATTCCATAGGAGATGGATGCCATCTTGTACAGTCATATTAGACACAATACAGCATTGTAGAAGACACTGTACTGAAAGCTTTATAGACATTATTTCAGTTAATTCTCACAAAAGTCCAATGTAGCTATTACAGCTACAAATAATACAACTGAAACACAGAGAGGGTGAGTCACTTGCCCAAAGTCACACAGCTAGTGAGCTGAGACTGGAACTCAAGCCCATGTGACTTTAAGTTCTGTGCCATCCTCCCTCAATATGTGCAGAGTGGACAAATACATGAATTATAAGCCCACATTGCATCATAAGAAGGGAAACGCACAGCAACACCAAGCATGACGTCCTAAAACTCACTACAAAGTCACATTTCTTGCAGTGATGGTTCTGTCTTGATTCCCCAAGTCCCTACTCTAACACCCTCTTTCCCTATACTCAGAATATTTTTCTTCTACCTGGGCTATCTGTCCTCTTTGCTCTGTAGATTAATGTAACCTGATAAAAAACCTCTCTGGGTCTCTGTCCGATGCTCTTTCTGTGTAGCACATGAGTGGGGTGGGTTTGGCAGGATAACACATCATAATAACAATTCGTTCCTGATATGCAAATTGCCATGGATTGATGGGATGAATAAAATATTATATTGCATACAGACATCTGATACAGGATTGAGAAGAGGAACTTCCCTTTACCTACTCCTTAAACCTAATCACTAAGCCTTTAGTTTGTATTCCTCTGGAACACAAGGGTTAGAAGCAGTGACCCTACATAGTCAAAAGTTTTAGTACAATTTTGCACTCCTCAAAAACTGTTGACTGGAAGCCCTGCTGATAAAAACCAGTCGATTAACACATATTTTGTGTGTTGTGTGTTATATACTGTATTATTACAATAAAATAAGATAGAGAAAAGAAACTCTTTTAAGATAATCATAGGATAAAATACATTTACAGCACTGCACACATATATTTTCTAAAAGCCCACATATAAGTTGACCTATGCAGTTAAAACCCCTGTTATTCAAGGGTCAACTGTACATAACCTTATGTAAGTGGGATTGGCAACATTTGTTAGACGTAGTCACTCCCTCCCTCCTGAAGCATTTCTGCCCTTGGGACTGGGGCTCTACCTATTCAGGCTTTCCTGAACAAACAGCTGTGCACTAGGTTATCTCCAAACTCCACTTGTCAGGAGGGCGAGTAAAGAGTTGTTCATTGCCAGTCAGCTTGGCATTGTCCATTGACTCAGGGACTGAATAAGACATCTTGCAACTGATTTTTAATTCTGAATAGATTTCAGGTTAGGCTACAATGGGAGAAAATAGGGGAAGCTACCATTGTGTAATGGTTCATTCAGTCCACATATGTTAACAAATAATTTACTATACACCAAGCACTGTTCTAGGCACTGTGTGGAGGGTGGGAAGATACAACTGTAATTAAGACAAAAATTCTCACTTGCTGAACTAGTGGTAGAAACAGAATATAAGCATACTAACAATATATATTTAGAAGAGATAAGAGTTATGAAGAAAATAAAGCAATATTATATAACAAAGTGTTTTATTTTCATTTAAAATTTTTATTTTTTTCATAAGAGTAGTATATATTTAATGTGTACATGATAATTGAACATACATATACATAGTGAAATTATTACTATGGTCAAACTAATTAACATTTTTTCTCCACATTATAGTTATAGGTCTGTTTTTTTCTGTGTTCTTATCACAACCTATACTCTTAAGTAGTATAGGTTGTGAAAAAAGTGAAACCTATACTCTTAGCAGATTTCCAGTATTTAATACAGTATTAACCATAGTCATCATGCTATATATCATATCTCTAGACTTACTCACCCTACATCACTATAGCTGTGTCCCCTTTGACCAACATCCCCCCATTTCCCTCACTTCCTTGCCCTTGCTAACGATATTTTACTCTCTTTTCCTATATAGTCAACTCTTTTAGATTTCACATATAAGTGAGATCAGGCAGTTTTTCTCTTTCTGCGCCTACCTATTTCATTTAGAATAAGATATTTCAGATTTATTCATGTTGCTGCAAACAGAAAGATCAATTTATATTTATATTAATGGGCTGGATGCACAGGCGTGAACAATGACGACTTCGCTGTACTAGTTAGAGGGGGCAGTAGATGCCTTCGAGTGAGCATGTGTACTGTGTGGCCATTATACTAAAAAAATGACTGAGCAAGTAAAGCAATGAATCTGCATCAAATTTTGCTTTAAGTGTGACTTTTTCTCTGAAGAAACTATTTAGATGATTCAGAAGGCCACAGCTATGGGAAACTGGCAATTGACAGCTTCATCACCACAATACACCTGTTTATGCATCATATCTCCTGCAGAGTTTCTTGGCAAAACATCAGTCACCCTGTTGATTCAGTAACCTTAGGCCCAGATTTGGCACCCTGCACTTCTGGCCTTTCCCAAAACTAAAATCACCTTTGAAAAGGAAGAGATTTCAGACAACATTGGGCATGTTCAGGGTGGTATGGCAGTAGACCAAAGGGAAGAGATTTCAGACTGACAATGACATTCAGGAAAATATGATGGGGCAGCTGATGGTGACTGAGAGAGCTGTGTGAGGCCCTAAGGTGCCTACTTTGAAGAGGACTGAAGCATCATTGTCCTATGTGTAGTGTTTCTTGCATCTTCTTCAATGAATGACTATTTTGCATGGCTGGATAGTTCCTGGACAGAATATCTATTCTATATATCAAATGTTGCAATATCTTGGCTGTTGTGAATAATACTGCAGTGAACATGGGAGCACAATTATCTCTTTGAGGCACTGATTTTATTCCATTTGGGTATGTATTCAGAAGAGAGATTACTAGTTCATATGGTAGTTGAATTTGCAGGTTTTTGAGGAAACTCTGTGTTTTCCAAAATAGCTGTATCAATTTACATTCCCAACCACAATACCCAGGGATTTCTATACACCCTTGCTAACACTTGGTGTCTTATACTTTTTGATAATAGCCATCTGTAAACAATACTATAAATGGAATCAGTTTAACACGGACCTGGAGCTTCCTATGTCTCAAATTTTGGAAGGCTAAAACAGGAAAATCACCTTTGGACTGGGCCTAAGAAATTGTGTGCCCATAAATACTTGTATATGTTACATTTGCAAATCTAACAAGAATGCACTTATTATGTATTAAAGATATTATGGACAATTGACATCACTATGTTATGTTATCTGAATCAGTAGAAATGTCTTCTTTCTATTTATGGAATTGTTCCTCTTCCCTTTCTCATAAATACCCATTGCTTTGTCTTGTAATCATAAAATTATTTGGGCTTCCTTCTGAATTAATGATTCTCAAAGAGCTATTCTTCTTGATCTCAATAAATGCGAGTTTTCTCTGCCTTTGAAAGGTCTTAATAGGAAAGCACATCTTAACAGATGTAAGGAAAGCTATGTGGTTTTGATTTACATTTCCCTGAGGATGGGTCATGCTGAACAGTTTATCATACGCCTGTGACATTTGTAGGCCCACCTTGGAAAAGTGTTCATTCAGGTATTTTGCTCACTTTAGATTTGATCATTTGTTGTTTTGCTGTTGAGTTGTATGAGTTCCATACAAATTTTAGATATTAACCTTTCTAAGAAAGAAATATAAGGTCTAGTATCTCCAATGAATACAGATACAAAACGGCTACTTTTTGATTTTTTAATTGAGACATAATTGATATGCAACATTATATCAGCTCCAGGTATTAAATTTAATGGTTCAGTATTTGAATATATTGCGAAATGATCACCACAAAAAGACTACTTGCCTTGCATAGGCATACATAGTTAAAAATATTTTCTGGTGAGAACTTATAAAATTTATTGGTAGTTACTCTAAAGCATACAATACAGTATTATGAACTACAGTCATGATACAGCACATTACATCGCCAGGACAAATTTATAACAGAAACTTGAAACTTCGGACCCGAATCAAGCACTTCTCCCACTTAACAAACCAACTCTAGTACCCATGATTCAGCACACAATGTGAGAGTTACCATAGAGTATTTCTCTATCTATGACGAACTGTTTGACTTAGCATACACAGTAAAGGATGGGAACCTGTTTCTCCATCGAAGGAAAAACATGCACACATTTTCCTCGAAGACTAAGCACTAGGAAACAAGCTTATAACAAGCACGCCTTGTTTGGATGGGCGCCCTCACAAAACGGACCACAGAGGGTCCTGAGCCAGCACGTGCCCTTCCAAGCAA